>NC_086016.1:24239908-25489908 GCF_028858775.2 Pan troglodytes
CTTTCTTTTGAGATAGTGTCTGGCTCTAGTTGCTCAAGCTGGAGTGCAGTGGTGCAATCTCGGCTCACTGCATCCTTGACCTCTCGGGGCTCAGGTGATTCTCCCACCTCAGCTTCCCGAGTGGCTGGGACTTTTGAGAAACGTCTCTTCAGGTTCATCGCCCAACTTTGGCTGGGTTACTTGGTTTTGCATGTTTTGCTTCTTAGTAGCATTAGTTTCTTGTGCATGCCATGTAACAACCTCTTCCAGATAAATGATTCCTCATGATGCCCTCCCTGTATGAAGAATACCTTCTCATTGTTGATTGGTTCATTGCCTCCTTTACCATGCTGTAGTTCTTGAGTTTTCTTTTTCACGTGTTGAGTTTTCCTTTTGTTAGCAGCGATTTTGGGTCAGGCCAGAAAGAAAAATCACAATTTGGATGCATTTCATTGATTTTGAGTGTATTTTCCATATATTTCCTGTTTTTTGTTTTTTGGCAACCTATGAGCATAGATTAAGTTGCCCTGAACTTCCACTCACTCTGTGTTTTTCTGTAGGAGTTTTACACTTTCGGGTCTTGTGTTTAGGTTTTCATTTATTTTGAGTTGATATTTGCGTATTGTGTAACATAAAGGTCCTATTTCATTCTTTTTCATGTGGATATCCAGTATTTTCAGATTCATTAATTGAACAGACATCCCACTCCTCATTGCGTCTTCCAGGCATTCTTTTGAAAAAAATGTGTTGACTCCATAGAGATGTACATTTAGGTTCAGTTATGTCCGCAGGGTTTCACTGCTACGCCTCTACCATAGTCTTTAGATGAGTAGATCTTTTCCATGTAATTTGAAATTGAGCAGTGTGAGGCTTCCAAACGAGGTTGTATTTCCTAGGATTGCTTGGCATATTCAGAGTCTGTGGTAGTTCCATGTGAATTTTTAGTTGTGTGTAGTTACATTTCATGACAAGTTTGGTTCATGCTACATGTCCAGAATTAGGGGTGCAATGGGGACATTGCAGTACTTGTGTACCTTGCATAAGGATAAAGGATAAAGTCAAGGAGGTTTCCATGTTTTGTGTGTGGGTTTCCAGTTTTCTCAAAGTCATTTACAGAACGGACTAGCCGTTTCCCAGTTTATTTGTTTGGGGTTCTTTTTCTTTGAGATGGAGTTTCGCTCTTTCGCCCAGGCTAGAGTGAAGTGGTGTGATCTCGGCTCACTGCAACCTCCACCCCCAGGATCCAAGCGATTCTCCCACCTCAGCCCCTGAGTAGCTGGGATTACAGGCACACGCCTCCACGCTGGCTAATTTTTGTATTTTCATTTTATTAGAGACGGGGTTTCACCATGTTGGCCAGACGGGTCTCAAACTCCTGACCTCAAGTGGTCCACCTGCTGTGGCCTCCCAAAATGTTGGGATTACAGATGTGAGCCACCGTGCCCAGCCTTTTGAGCAATTTGTTGACTGTAAGTATATTCAGGTTTGTCTGTTGGCTGCCTGATATTGTCCAATGGCATATGTTTCTTATTTTTATGCCAGTTCCTTGCTGCCTCAGTAAGTATAGCTTTTTGATGTCGTTTGACATCAGGGAGCGTGAGGCATTCAAGTGAGTTTCTATTTCTGGGAAGTGCTTTGGATTTTCAGGGTCTTCCATGGTTCTCTGTGAATTTTGCCATTGTTCATTTATAGTTTTAAAATTGGGTTTGTCATACATGTCCAAAATTAGGGGGTCCAGTGGGATTTTTTTTACTTGCATTCTTTGAGGAATGATGAAGTCAGGGTGTTTTGCGTATCTATTCCCATGTCTAGTTTTTATTTGTTTGTGGTGTTCCGCTCCTTTCTAGCTCTATTGAAAGAGAGCCTATGATATCGTTACTTGTAGTCACCCTCCTGTGGAGTAGATCACCAGCATTAATTCCTCCCTTGGAAGTGCAACTTGGTACCCATTACCAGTGCCAGCCCATGTCCTCTCCTCCCCCCAGCATCTGATAACCACTACTGTACTTTCACTTTCAATTAGATAATTCTTTTTTAGTCTCCTCATGGGTGAGATGATGCAGTGTTTGTGTTTCTCTGCCTGGCTGACTCCACTGAATATAATGTCTTCCAGGTTTATCCATGTTGCCACAAAGGACATTATGTCATCGATGTTTGTTGATGGGGTGTATTTTGTTGCATCTGTATGCCAAAGTTCCTTCATCCTTTCATCAGTTGATGGACAGGTAGGTTGATTGCATACCTTGGGTATTGTGTATAGTGCTTCGGTCAACCTGGAAAGGCAGCTATGTCTTCCATGCAGTGATTTCATTGTCCATAAGTATATACCCACTGCTGGAATTGCCAGATGAAATGGTAGTTTTCTTTTTGTTTGTTTGGGAAGCTCCAAGAGGTTTTCGTAGTGCCTGTAGTAACAGTGTGATTTCTCCCAACAGAGTATCTCCCAACGAGAGTATCAGTGTATGCAACTTCCTCCGGGGAATCTGTTTGAAATAATTCGCTTCTTTTTTTCAAATTAGAGTGAGTCCGTACCTGAGCGTGATTTTCAGTTACAGTTTAGAGATGACTAGTAATGTTGAGAACCGCCTTTTTTATATGTTAGTGAATTGTGCATTGTCTTTTCAGTAATGTCTGTTCAGGTTTGTCACCCAGTTTTGGCTGGGTTACTTGGTTTTGTTTGTGTTGCTCCTCAGTGGCATGTTAGTTTCTTCCGAATGTCAGATGACCCCTTTCAGATAGATGATTCCTTATACTGTCCTTTCTATCTGAAGAATGCCTTCTGAGTGTTGGTTGGTGTATTGTTTTCTTCACTGTGCAGTATTTCTTCAGGTTTTTTTTTTTTACTGGTTGGTTATTATTTTAGTTCACAGTGATTATTCTTGTAAGATACAGTCAATAATAAAAACAAGAATTTTTGACTTCTATTGTTGGAAGTGTTTTCCTTCTTTTGTTTTTCTCACTATTTAACATTGATTCCAGTTTTTTGAAACCTAAGCTCATTCTGTGTTTTCCTGTAGCCATTTTATGCTTTTGGGTCATGTGTTTAGGTTTTAATTTGTGAGCCACAGCACCCGGCCTCATGGCATCTTCTAGACGTTCTTTTGAGAAAAATGTGTTGGCTGCATACAGGCGTGCGTTTAGGTGCTGTTAATGTCCACAGGTGCATGGATTCTTTTTATGCCACCGTCGTAGTCTTTGGATAAGTAGAGCTTTTACCTGTAATTTGAAGATGAAGAGCATGAGGCCTCCAATCTAGTTTGTATTTCGTATTAATTGCTTTGCATATTCAGGGTCTTTGGTGGTTCCATGTGAATTTTTAGCTGTGTATAGTTAACATTTTGTAAAATGTGTGGTTCATACCACATGTCCAGAAATAGCAGTGAAGTGGGACATTGTGAAACTTGTATACCTTGCATAAGGATAGAATCAAGGAGTTTCTTGTGCCTGTGACCATGTACAGGTCTTTTTTTTTTAGATGTACTTTTGCGCTTGTTGCCCAAGGTAGAGTGCAATGGTGTGATCTCGGCTCACTGCATCCTCTACCTCCCGGGTTTAAGTGATTCTCCTGCTTCAGCCTCCCGAGTAGCTGGGATTACAGGTGCCTGCCACCATGCCTGGCTAATTTTTTTGTATTTTTAGCAGAGACAGTGTTTCACCATGTTGGCCAGGCTGGTCTCGAACTCCTGACCTCAGGTGATCCACCTGCCTCAGCCTCCCAAAGTGCTGGGATTACAGGCTTGAGCCACCGCGCCTGGCGACCATGTATAGGTCTTATATCTTGGAGATATGAACATCAGTATCCTCCTTGGTAGCTATTTTGAGAAAGACACAACCATATAGTTACGCACATTCTTCCTGCTGTGGAGTGGAATACCAGAATAACTCTCCTTTAACTCTCTGCATACTTATTGCCAATCCTTGCCCATGTCCTGTTTTCTACCCAGCCTGTGGTGACCACTACTGTATTTTCACCTTCAGTGAGTAAAACTTTTCAGCTCCCACATGAATGAGAACATGCAGGGTTGATCTTTCTCTTTTCTCTGCCTTTCTGATTTGACTGAACATAATATCTTGCAGGTGCGGGCATGTTGCGGGAAATGATAAAATGCCCTGAATTTTGATGGCTGAAAAGTATTCCATTGTGCCTGTGTCCTGGAGATTCTTCATCCCTTCATCTGTGGAGGGACAGGTAGGTTGATTTCATCTTTTGGTTATTGTCAGTAGTGTGTCAAGAAAGAGGGGAAGGAAGCTTTGTCTCCAGCATACTAATTTCATTTGCTCTCCATGGGTAGCCATGGGTGGGATGATGACATTACATGTTAGGCGCATGTTTAATTTGTTCAGGGACCTTCCACTGTTTTTCCTAGAGCGCCTCCTAATTAAAATTCCACTTAGTAGTGTGTAAGATTATCCCTTTCTTTGCCTTCTCACCAGCCTTTGCCTTATTTCAAACACAGTCTTTCTTTTTGGCAATATTCATATCAGTTAGATTGAGATGGTGCCTGAGTGTGGTTTTCATTTATATGTTTGAAATGAGTTGATCCCAAACAGTGATGTTGAGAAACCCCTTCTTTTACCTGTTTTTTTGTTTTTGTTTTGTGGAGATGGAGTTTCTCTCTTGTTGCTCAGGCTGGAGTGCAATGGTGCCATCTCAGCTCACTGCAACCTCCGTCTCCTGTGTTCAAGCGATTCTCCCTGCTCAGCCTCCTGAGTAGCTGGGAGTAGAGGTGTGCGCCCCATACCCGTGTAATTTTTGTATTTTTAGTAGAGACGGGGTTTCACCATGTTGGCCAGGCTGGTCTCGAATCCCTGACCTCAGGTGATCTGCCTTATTCAGCCTCTCAATGTGCTTGGAATCCAGGCGTGAGCCCCTGCGCCCGGCTCTTGTACCTGGTAACCCATTTCATGTGTACTTATGCCACGTGACTACCCAGGTTTCCTGCCTAGTTTTTGTTGTGTTACTCAGGTTCCTTGCCCAGTTTTCATTGGTTGGGTGTGTTTTCATTGATAGTAGTGTTAATTTCTGGTAAATGTTCACTAGAAACCTCCCTTTGATACGTGATTACTTACCAGTTTCTTCCAGTGTGTACGATGCCTGCTGTTTCACTTTTTTTTTTCTTTTTATTCCAGTGAAGAAGCTCTTCATTTTTGTATGTGTTCCCATACGTGTTTCTTTTGTTGGCAGTGGGTTTATGTTTACTCAAGAGAAATACTAATTTCTGTTTCATTCCCTTGGCAGTGAGTATATTTGTCTGGTTTTCTTGATCTTCTTTTCTCTTAGCCACCTGTGATCATAGATTCAGGTTTCGCTAAGCGAATGCTCACCCTCGGTTTTCTCATAGAAGTTTTAAGCTTGAAAGTCTTGTGTTTGTAGGTGGAAGTGATTTGAATGGATTTTTGTGTGTCATGGAAAACAAGGTTTTATTTCATTGTTTTGTGTGTGGGGTTCCCATTTCCTCAAAGCCATTTTCAGAATGAACCAGTCGTTTCCCATTTTGTTTGGGGTTCTTTTTAGAAATCTGTTGACTATAAGTACATGCATTTTTGTCTCTTGGCTGCCTAATACTGTCCAATGGTGTATGTTTCTCTTTTTATGGCAGTTTCTTGAGCTTGAATAAGTATAGCTTTTCAGTGTAATTTGACATCGAGGAAGGTGAAGCCTTCAAGTGAGTTTCTATTTCTGGGAATCGCTTTGGATTTTCAGGGTCTTCCATGGTTCTATGAATTTTAGCATTGTTCATTTATAGTTTTAAAATTAAGTTTGTAATACATGTCCAAAATTAGGGAGTACAGTGCGATATTTTCCTACATGTATATCCTTGAGGAATGATGAGATCTGCATGTTTTGCATGTCTATTCCCATGGCTAGTTTTCGTTTGTGGTGTGAACCTTCAGTGTTCTCCTCCTTTATAGGTCTATTGAAAAAGAGGCTACCATATTGTTACTTGTAGTCACCCTCCTGTGGAGTAGATCACCAGCATTGGTTCCTGCCCTGGAAGTGCCACTTTGTACCCATCACCAGTGCCTGCCCATGCCCTCTCCTCCCCCCAGCCTCTGATAACCACCACTGTACCTTCGTTTCACTTAGATAATTCTTTTTTAGCTTCCACTTGGGTGAGATGATGCAGTGTTTGTCTTTCTCTGCCTGGCTGATTCCATTGGACATAATGTCTTCCAGGTCCATCCATGTTGCCGCAAAGGACGTTACGTCATCAGTTTTTGTTCATGGGGCGTATTTCACTGTGTCTGTATGCCGATATTACTTCATCTCTTCGTTAATTGATGGACAGGTAGGTTAATTGCATACCTTGGCTATTGTGAGTAGTGCTTCGCTCAACCTGGGAAGGCAGCTATGGCTTCCATATAGTGATTTCAGTGTCCGTAAGTATATACCCACTGTTGGAATTGCCAGATGAAATGGTAGTTAACTTTGGGATTGGAAAGCTCCAAGAGATTTTCATAGTGCCTATGATAACAGTGATTTCTCCCAACAGTATATAAGAGTATCTATGTATATAGCTCCCCCCAGGGTATTTGTTTGAAATAATTGGTTTCTTTTTTTTGTTTGAATTAGAGTGAGTTTGTATCTGAGTGTGATTTTCATTTACAGTTTAGAGATGATTAGCAATGTTGAGAACCACCTTTTTTTTTTTTTTAACCTGTTAGTGAATTGCATGTTGTCTCTTCAGTAATGTCTGTTCAGGTTTGTTGCCCAGTTTTGGCTGGGTTACTTGGTTTTGGGTGTTTTGCTCCTCAGTGGGGTGTTAGTTTCTTCCAAATGTCAGATAACCTCTTTTAGATACAGGGTTTATCATGATATCCTTTCTGTTTGAAGAATGCCTTCTGAGTGTTGGTTGGTACATTGTTTACTGGCAGAATTTTTTCAGGTTTTTTGTGTCTTTATTTCTTGATTATTATTTTAGTTGGTGGTAATTTTTTTTTTTTATTTTTCCTTTTCTTTTGGGAGTCTTGCTCTGTTGCCCAGTCTGGAGTGGAGTGGCACAACCTTGGCTCACTGCAACCTCCATCTACTGGGTTCGAGCAATTCTTTTGTCTCAGCCTCCTGAGTAGCTGGGACTACAGGTGTGCGCCACCACTCCTGGCGAATTTTTGTATTTTTAGTAGAGACACAGTTTCACCATGTTCCTGACCTCAAGTGATCTGCCCACCTCGGCCTCCCTAGGTACTGGAATTACAGGCATAAGCCACTGTCCCCAGTCAGCAGTGATTATTTTTGTAAGGTAAGGTCAATAACAAAAACTAGAATTTTTGACTTCTATTATTGGAAATGGTTTTTTTTCTGTTTTTATTTTTTTCTATTGTTTTCTTTTATAAGCTGCCAGCTTAGATTCAGGTTTTCCAAAACTTAAGCTCACTCTGTGTTTTCCTGTAGCAATTTTATGCTTTTGGGTCTTGTGTGTAGGGTTTAATGTATTTTGAGTTTATATTTGTGTATTGTATAACATAAAGGTCTTATTTCATTCTTGTGTATGTGGCTATCCAGTCATTTCAGACTTCTCAGTTGAACAGACTCTTGACCCCTCATCTCATCTTTTTTTTTTTTTTTTCCCTTCGGGACAGAGTCTCACTCATGCCATCTCCCAGACTGGAGTTCAGTGGTGGGATCTCAGCTCTCTGCAATATCTGCCTCCTTGCTTCGAGCGATTCTCCTGCCTCATCTTCCCAAGTAGCTGGGTGTGTGCCACCATATCTGACTAATTTTTTTTTATTATTTTTACTAGAGATGGGATTTCACCATTTTGGCCAAGCTGGTCTGAAACTCCTGACTTGAAGTGATCCACCCGACTCGGCCTCTGAAAATGCTGGGAGTACAGGTATGAGCCACAGCACCCGGCCTCATTGCATCTTCTAGGCGTTCCTTTGAAAAAAATATGTTGACTGCATAGAGGTGTGTGTTTAGGTTGTCTTATGTCCCTAGGTTAATGGATTCATTTTTATGCCACTACTGTAGTCTTTGGATGAGTGGAGCTCCTAGATTCTATGGACCCTAGCCACCTAGTCACCCTGCTGTGCAATACAACACCAGAATGGATTCCTCGTATCTGAGCGTTACTCTGTACCCGTTACCCATCCCTGCCCAGGCTCCCTGCTCTCCCCAGCCTCTAGTAACCCCTACTGGAAGTTCTGCTTCTAGGAGACAATGTTTTTTGGATTCCATATGCCTGATGTCATGCAGCGTGGGTCTCCCTAGCAGACTCATTTCATTTTGCCTAATTGTGTTCTAGGTTTCTCCATGTGGTTGCAGATGACATGATTTCCCCAAGTGTTACAGCTGAAGTGTGTTCCATCGTGTATATATACTGCGGTTCAACCTTTATCCCTTCATCTGTGGATAGACAGCTTGATTCCACATCTTGGCTATTGTGACTAGTGCTTCATGCTTCAGGACACATGGGAAGGCAGATACCTCTTCAACACAGGGATATCGTTTTCTTTAAACGTGTACCCAGTGGTGGGATTGTTAGTTGGAGTGGCAGTTGTACTTTTACCTTTTACTTTTTTTCTTTTTTGAGATGGAGTCTTGCTCTGTCACCCAGGCTGGAGTGCAGTGGCATGATCTTGGCTCACTGCAAGCTCCACCTCTCACGTTCACACCATTTTCCTGCCTCAGCCTCCCAAGTAGCTGGGACTACAGGTGCCCGCCACCATGCCTGGCTAATTTTTTGTATTTTTAGTAGAGACGGGGTTTCATTGTGTGAGCCAGGATGGTCTCGAACTCCTGACCTGGTGATCCGCCCGTGGTGGCCCCCCAAAGTGCTGGGATTACAGGTGTAAGCCACCTCACCTGGCCTACCTTTTATTTTTTAAGAAGCTTCCAAAAGTTTCTTGTAGTGTGTATAGAAATTTTCATTTCCACAAAGGGTGTAGAAGATTTGTTTTTCTGCAAGTCTACACTGACCATTGCCTTCAACAGTTTTGACTTTTGTTTTTTATAATACTCATTCTAGGTGGAATTAGATGGTAACCGAGTATGGTTTTCATTCACATTTTTGTGAGGATTAGTGATATTGAGAAACTGTCACCTGTGAGTCAGTTTCCTGCCTTCTTTTCACTCAGATCTATTTAGATCCTCTGACCTTGGATATTTGTTGTTGTTTTTCACTTAGTCATGTCAGTTTATTTTATGTGTTAGATAAGAACCTTTTTCAGGGGTAGGATTTTTAATAATTTTCTCCCAGTCTTTAAGATGCCTTTTTTTTTGTTTCATCGTTTTCTTTTCCTTGTAGAAGTTGTAAAGTGTCCCTAGTCTCATATGGTTATAGTTTCACATGTTAGCAGTGATTTTTGTGTTCAACACCCCACTTGTACAAAACACACACAAACACGCACGCACACAGCCAAGACTTGCATTGTCTGTGGGTGTAGTTTCCCTACTTTATTTCTTTTTTTTTTTTGTATTTTTAGTAGAGACAGGGTTTCCCTGTGTTAGCCAGGATAGTCTCAATCTCCTGTGCTCATGATCTGCCCGCCTCGGCCTCCCAAAGTGCTGGGATTACAAGCATGACCCACTGTGCCCAGCCTTTTTTTTTTTTTTTTTTGAGATGAAGTCGCGCTGTTGTCCCCTAGGCTGGAGTGCAATGGCACGATCTCAGCTCACTGCAACCTCTGCCTCCCAGGTTCAAGCGACTCTCCTGCCTCAGCCTCCCAAGTAGCTGGGATTACAGGCGGCTGCTACCATGCCTGGCTAATTTTTGTACTTTTAATAGAGATGGGGTTTCACCATGTTGGCCAGGCTGGTCTCGTTTTCCTGACCTCAGGTCATCTGCCTGCCTCAGCCTCCCAAAGTACTGGGATTCCAGGCATGAACCACCTTACCCGTCCACTTTTTTTTTTTTTTGAATGTTACGATGCTTTTTTACCTTTTGCAGCCTGTGTGCATAGATACAGGTTTCCTAAAATATACACCCACTTTGTGTTTTCTTATAGGACCTTTACAGTTTCAAGATTGAGTTTAGGTCTTTAATTCATTTTGTGTTGATTTTGTGTATTGTGAAATGTAAGCGTCCTATTTCAGCGTTTTGCCTGTAGATAAAATCATTGATTGAACCAGACTCTCCCTTTCCCATTGTGTCTGTTTGGGGTTTTGAAAAATGGGTTCCCTACATAACATATTGGGTTGAGTATCTGGCTACCTCATTCTGTCACTTGGGTCCTCATTCTGTGTTTGTGACAGTCATGGATTGTTTGGATAACTACAGACTGCTTTTTCACTTATTATTTTCTTTGCTTCTAACCTTGGATTTTTCTTTTCTTTTCTTTTCTTTTTTCTTTTTTTTTTTTTGAGACAGAGTCTCGCTCTGTTGCCCAGGCTGGAGTGCAGTGGAGCGATCTCGGCTCACTGCAACCTGTGCCTCCTGGGTTCAAGTGATTCTTTTGCCTCAGCCTCCCAAGTAGCTGGGATTACAGGCACCCGCCACCACGCCAGGCTAGTTTTTGTATTTTTAGTAGAGACGAGATTTCACCATATTGGCCAGGGTGCTCGTGAACTCCTGACCTTGTGATCTGCCCATCTTGGCCTCCCAAAGTGCTGGGATTAGAGGCATGAACCACAGCACCCTAACCTTGGATTTTTCTTTTAATGCTTTCTACTCTCATTATTATAGTTTAAAGGGTACATAATCAAGTTAGTTACATCTGTTGATTGCATGACACTGAGTCTTGGGGTGCCAGCAACCCCATAACACAGGAAGTGAGCAGAGGCCCAACAGGATGGGTGTTCAGCACGTGCTCCCCTTCCTTATTTTTTGTATTGGTCTAGTGGTCATTCCAGGTGTCTGTTGTTCTCTTCTTTATGTTTGAGTCCATTCAAAGTTTAGCTCCCGCTTACAAGTGAGAACATGTGGCATTTGGTTTTCTATTTGGGCCTTAGTTCACTTATGACAGTGGCCTGTGGTTTCCATCTTCTGGGCTCAGGTGATCTTCCCACCTCAGCCTGCAGATTAGATAGGACTACGTGTGCCCACCATCACATCTGGTAATTTTTGTATTATTGTAGAGATGGGGTTTCATCCTTTTGCTCAGGCTGGTCTCGAATTCTGGACTCAAGCCATCTACCTGCCTTGGCCTCCCAAAGTGCTAAAATTACAGGTGTGAGCCATTTGCCGGCCTCTCATCCACTGTTGATGGCTAGGTTGATTCCATGTCTTTGACATTGTGAATAACACTGCCATGAACATATGAGTGCCTGTGTCTTTTGGATAGAAGGATTAACTTTCCTTTGGGTAGATGCATAGGAATGGGCTTACTGGATGAGATGGTAGTTCTGTTTTCAGCAATTTGAGACATCCCTGATCTGCTTTCAACGGTGTCTGTAATAGTTTTCATCCCCACAAAAAGCATACCAGCGTTTCCTTTCCTCGGCTGCCTCGCCAGCATGTGTTCTTTGCCTGCATGGTCCTCACTATTGTGACCTGTGTGGGATGGCATCTCGTCATGCTTTTGATTGGCAGCTCTCTGATAATGAGTGAGTTTGAGCACGTTTTCCTATTTGTTGGTTGCTTGTCAACTTTTGAGAAGTGTGTGTTCACGTCCCTTGCCCGTTTATTAATGGGATATTCTTTTTCTGTTTATTCCCCTGATTGACTTGTTGAAGGGCCTTGTAGATTCTGCCTATTAGATGTTGTTCAGATGAACAGTTTGGGAACATGTTCTCCCATTCTGTACTCTGTCTGTTTACTGTGTTGGTAGTTTCTTTTGCTGTGCAGCACCTCTTTGAGATATTAGGTCTGACTTGTCCATTTTTGTTTTTGTCACCATTGCTCTTCAGGACTTAGCCATCTAAGTGCTTTGCCAAAGCCTATGTGGAGAAGGATATTTTACAAGTTTTCTTGTAAGATTTTAATAGTTTGAGTGTTTACATTTAAATCTTTCATTCATCTTGAGTTCCTCTTTGTGTCTGGTGAGAGGGAGGGGCCCAGTGTTATTCTTCTGCACATGGCTAGCCGCTTGTTTCAGCACCGTTGATTGAATAGGGTGTCCTTTTCCCTTTGCTTACTTTTGTGGATTCTGTGTTAGATCAGATAGTTTTCAGTGTTTGGGTTTACTTCTTGGTCCTCTCTTGTGTTCCACTGCTCTGTGTGGAAGCGGGTCCCTAGCTTTTCCCTGAAATTTGAAATCAGGGAGTGATGTATCCGATGTAGTCTGGATGTCTCAGGATTGCTAAGGACAAAGCTCAGGGCACTTCATGGTCCCATGTGAGTATTAGCAGTGCACATTTCTATTTCTTTCAACAAATGTGTTGCATAGTAAAGGAACAATACAATGAGAGGGTAGAGTGGGGCATTTTGGTCTATGCATACATTGTGGAATGAGGAAATCAGAGTACTTACTGTCTCTGTTACCTTTTCCCATTGTTTATTCCTTTATGGTGAGAACCTTCAGTATTCTCCTATCAAGCTGCTTTGAAAGTGATGTGCTGATACTCTTAACCATTGTCACCCTGCTGTGGAATAGCACAACAGAATTTTCTTCCTCTCATTTATGTGTAACTTTGTACCCATTTACAAACCCTGCCCATTACCCCTCTTTTCCCCCAATCTCTGGAAACCAACATTGTGGTCGCCAGGTCTTTGAGATAGAGTTTCTCAGATTCTGCATGAGTGAGATGACTCAAGGTTTGTTTCTCTCCCCCCCTCGCTCATTTAATTTACCATCATGTCCTGCAGGTGCAACCGTGTGGTTCCCCACGATATGATTTCATTGTGGTTTTCTGTCTGAAGAGTATCCCAGTGTGTACATGTGGAGCAGCTTCTTTATCCCTTCATCTGGGGATAAGCAGGTAGGTTGACTGCTTATAGTGGCTCTTGGGAACAGTGCTGGAATCCACACGGGTGGGTAGATCTATCTTTGGTGTCCTGATTTCAATGGCTTTGAGCGTATTCCTAGTAGAATTGCTGATTGAAATGGTAGTTGGAGTCTTTTAAGGTTTGGAGGAACCTCCAAGCGGTTTCTGTAGCGTGTGTACTAGTTTACCTTCTCACAAACTGTGGAGAAGAGTGTCTCTCTCTCTGGAAACACACACCAGCATTTACCTTTCTTTGAGTGTTTTTTTTGTCTTTTTCTTGTTGCAAAAAATGAGATGGTATCTAAGTGTGGTTTTAATTTAGATTTTGCTTGTGGTTAGCGATGTTTGCCAACTTATTGTGAACTTGTTTCAATTTGATGTGTATGACTGGGTGAAGGACCTGAAGACCTGAGATGGATGCACAGGTAAAAGATTCTGAATCAACATTACTGATCCTCACGAGAAGTCAATCAAAACCACACTGAGATATCATCTCACTCCGGTGAGAATGAATGTTACCAAAATGGGATAGCAATTTCATTGCCGTAGAGTATGTGTGTATAACCAGCGGCTGTAGGGGACAATTTGATCTATGTAAACGTATCACCATGATGAAGTTGCAGTGTCTAGCATCTCTGTGAGCTCCAGAGTTATGATTTGTCTGTGGAGAGAATATTCACAACTGACCTTTGCAGCTATTTTGAAAATTATGGTTTTCTGTTCTTGCCTTTTGTTCGTAACGGCTCTGCCCACGTTTCTGGTAAGGGCATGGACTTGTTTTTTATGGCTGTGTAGTGTTCCCTGGTGTGTATATACCACATTTCCTTTATCTGATCCACCGCTGATGGGCACCAAGGCTGATTCCATGTTTTTACCATTGTGAGTAGTACTACCATGAACATACGAGTGCATGTGTGTTTTGGATGGAAGGATTTTCCTTTGAGTAGATCCTTAGGAGTGGGGTTGCAGCGTGGGGTGGTAGTTCTGTTTTAAGTTCTTTGAGAAATGTCCACACTGCTCTCCAGGGGGTCTGAACTAGTTTGCATTTCCCCCAACAGTGGACCTGCATTTCTTTGCTCATCTGCCCCACCAGCCTCTGTTGTTGTGGACCGTGTGTCATAATTGCCATTCTGACCAGTGTGAGATGGTATCTCAGTATGTTTTTGATTTGCATTTCTCTGATGATCAGTGAAATTGAGCATGTTTTCATGCTCATTGGTTACTGGTACACCTCCTTTTAAGTGTGTGTTCATGTCCCTTGCCTATTTATAAGTTGTTTTTTTTTTTTCTGATTTTATTTGTTTAAGCTCTTTATGATAAATCCTGGATAGTAGATGTTTTTCAGATGCATAGTTGGGGAATATTTTCCCTCATTCTATAGGCTGTCTGTTTGCTCTGTTGGTAGTTTCTTGCACTGTGCAGCAGCTCTTGTGTATTAGGTCCCACTTATCGTAATTTTTTTTGTCGCCATTGCTTTTGGGGACTTGATATGTAAATGCTTTGCCAAAGCCTGTGTCAAGAAGGGTATTTGCTAGATTCTCGTGCAGGATTTTTTCATTTCAGGTCTTGGATTTTTATGTATTCATGTATTTATTTAGAGACCGAGTCTCGCTCTGTCATACAGGCTGGAATGCAGTGGAGCGATCTCGGCTCACTGCACCCTCTACCTTCCGGGTTCAAGTGATTCTCCTGCCTCAGTCTCCTGAGTAGCTGGGAATACAGGCACGTGCCTGTCTAAGTTTTGTTTTTTTATTTAGAGACAGGGTTTCACCATGTCGGCCAGGCTGGTCTCGAACTCCCGACTTCAAGTCATCTGCCCGCTTTGGCTCCCAAAGTGCTTGGATTCCAGGCATGAACCACTGCCCCTGGCCCCGGGTTTTGCGTTTCAATCTTTGATTCATTTTGAGTTGCTTTCTTACGTGGTGAAACACAGGTGCCCAGTGTTATTTCTTCTGCATCTGGCTAGCCACTTATCCCAACACCGCTTACTGATAGGGAGTGCTTTCTCCATCGCTTATTTTTGTTGATTTTTTTCAAGCGTCAGATGGTTTCAGGTGTGCGGGTTTATATCTGGGTCTTCTAATCTGTTCCACTGCTCTGTGGAACCGGGTCCCCAGCTTTTCAGTGAATCTGCCAAGCCATTACGTTGTCTATGGGTGTTTTCTTAAGAGTGTTTCCTTTGTTTTAACGTTTTTAAAATAACTTTAGCAGCCTGCGTGCATAGATTTCTTTTCTAAAATACACGCGCACCCTGTGTTTTCCTGTAGGAGTTTTATGGTTTCAGGATTGAGTTTTAGGTCTTTAATGTATTTTGCATTGATTTTTGTGTTGCATGATTTAATGGTCCTATTTCAGTGTTTTGTATGTGAATATTCAGTTTGCTCAAAATCATCTATCGAACAGGCTCTCTTTTTCCCATTGTGTCTTTTTGGTGTTGTTTTGAAAAATGTGTTCACTGTATGTAAATTGGAGTTGAGTATTTGGTTTACTCATTCTGTCCACTTTCTTAGTTTATGCCAATAAAAGATTGTTTGGATAATTATAAAAGTTTGTGTTTTTCATTCTTTTTTTAGTTTCTAAGTTTGTATTTTTAACATAATTTCTATGTTTATTATAGACTAAATTGTACAAAGGCAGATTACTTACTGCTTTTGGTATATTGTATGACACTGAGACTTGGGGTCCAAGCAACCTTATCATGCAGGCAGTGGGTGTACCCACCAGATAGGTCTTTAGCCCATACCTCATCCCTTCTTCCTTTTTCATCTGATAGTCACCAGTGTCTGTTGTTTTCACTTTTATGGTAGGGTGTATTCAATGTTATAAGCTCCACCTTATAAGTGAGAACATGTGTCATTTGGTGTTCTGTTTTTTCCTTATTTCTCTTTAGATAATGGCCTCCAGCTCTTTTCATGTTGCTGCCAAGGACGTGATTTCCTTGTTTTTTTTTTTATGGCTGCCTAGTTTTTTGCGATGTATATGTACCCCATTTTCCTTTTCTGATCCACTGTTGTTGGGTAGGTAGGTTGATTTCACGTGTTTGCCATTGTAAATACTGCCACCATGGCCGTGTGTGTGCATGTGTGTTTTGGACAGAAGGATTCATTTTCCTTTGTGTATATCCTAGTGGTGGGATTGCTGGATCAGATGGTAGTTCTGGTTTAAGTTCTTTGAGCAATCTCTGAAGTGCTTTCCATGGTGTCTGAACTACTTTGCATTTTCACCAAAAGTGGACCAGTGTCCCCTTTCTCTGCTGTCTTGCCAGTGTCCTTTTTTTTTTAACTGTGTAATTGCCATTCTGACCAGTATGAGATGATATCTCCTTGTGCTTTTGATTTATCTTTCTCTGACAATTAGGTTCAGCATATTTTCAGATTTGTTGATTGCTTGTACATCATCCTTCGAGAAGTGTGTGTTTATATCCATTGCCTATTAATTATTTGGGGGGGGTTGCTAATTGATTTGTGCAAGGTCTTTAAGGTAGATTCTGGATATTAGACCTTGATCAGGTGCATAGTTTGGGAAGAGTTTCTCTCATCCTGTATGTTGTCTGTCTACTGTGTTGGTAATTTGTCGTGTTGTGCGGTGGCTCTTCAGTGTATTAGGTCCCCCATGTCGGTTATTGCTGTTGTTGCAGTGTCATGTGGGGTCTTAGGCATAGAAATGCTTTGTCAAAGCCAATGTCGAGAAGGGCACTTCCTAGGGTCTCTTGTAGGATTTTTGTAGTTTGAGGTCTTCCATTTACATCTTTCATTCATCGGAGTGAACTTTTGTACATGGTGAGA
The DNA here is from genome assembly GCF_028858775.2 of Pan troglodytes. Lineage (NCBI taxonomy): Eukaryota > Metazoa > Chordata > Mammalia > Primates > Hominidae > Pan > Pan troglodytes. The sequence continues at coordinate 24,256,478 of NC_086016.1, forward strand.
AGTAGAGGCCCAGTGTTACTTACTGTTCTGCATATGGCTCGCCACTTACCCCAAGACTATTGAAAAGGGAGTTCTTTCCCCATTACTTATCAGTGTGTATTTCATCCAAAATCAGGTGGTATGAGGTGTGTGGGTTTACTTCAGGTTCTCTTCCACTCATCCATGTGGAAGCAGGTCCCTAGAGTTTGAGTGAAATTTCAAATCAGAGAATGTGATGCATCCAATGTAGTTTGGATTTCTCAGAATTGCTTTGGAAATGCAGGGCATTTCCTGGTGTCACATGAACTCCAGCATTGTTTATTTCTGTGTCCTTAAAACCAATTTGCTCTGTGGTAAAGGTATACAGTTAAAGAGTAGAGTGGGACATTTTGATCATGCATATATACCTTGTGTAATGATGAAAGCAAGGCATTGACTGTCTCTGTTACCTTGTGTAGTTATTATTTATTAGTTCTCTGTGGTTGCAATATGCAGAATCCTTCTTTTCAGCCTTTTTTGGAAAATATGGTAGGATACTGTTAACTCTAGACATCCTACTGTGGAGTGGAACAGCTGAATTTATTCCTGTCATCTGAGTGTACCATTGTATCCATTTCCAGTTCCTGCCCGGACTCCCCAACCCCCCGCCTCTCTTCACCACTGTGGAACTTTCTAGTTCTAGGAGATAAAATCGTTTAGAGAGAAAGTTGATCTCATTCTCACATGCATGAAATCATGCTGTTTGTCTTTCTCTGCCTGACTCATTTTGTTGAAGGTCATGTCCTCCAGGTTTCTGCACGTTGCTGCAGATGACATGATTTCATGAATTTCTACAGCCGAAGAGGATTCCACCGTGTGCTGCAGTTTCTTTATCCCTTTATCTGTGCATGAACAGGTAGGTGGATTGGATACCTTTGCTATTGTGAGTAGTGCTTCAGTCACCATAGGAAGGCCGATATCTCTTCAACATAACAGATTCCATGCGCTTTCTGTGTATAACCAGTGGTGGGATTGATAGGTGAACGGGTAGTTGTAATGTAAAATGTTTAAGGCACCTTCAACTGCTTCGCTTCATGTGTCTAGTAATGTACCTTCCCACCAATAATTTATAAAAGTGTCTTTTTCTGCGTTTCTACGTTGGCCACTGCCTGTGAACGTATGGGTTTTTTGTTGTTTTTGGTAAGTTTCATTGTAATTAGAGTGAGAGGTATCTGAGTCTGGTTTGCACTTAGGCATTTGTGTGAGGATTAGTGAAGTTGAGCAACTTCTCTTTGACCTGTCAGTCAATTTCGTGTTTTCTCTTCAGATGTGCCTGTTCAGGTTCTTTGCCCAGTTTTAGCTTGGGTATTAGGTTTTGTTCATTTTTCCAGTTAAGAGTAGTGTTAGTTTCTTGTACATGTTAGATAACAACCCCTTTCACAGATGATTCTGCTGAACTTTCTTTCAATCTGTAGGATGCCTTCTTTAATGGTTCATTGTTTCTCTTCCCCATGCGGAAGCTCTAAAATGATGTTTAGTCCTATGTGTTTGTATTCACGTTTTTGTTTTCCATCCAAAAAGAACAAAAAATAAGAAAAAGTATTGCCAAATCAATTGCATGGTCAAAGGGTTTCTTGCCATAGATAATTTTTGGTTTTCTTTTCTTTCTTTTTTGCAAACTGCGTGCATAGATACAAGTTTTGCCGAAATAGAAACTCCCGCTTTTCTTATAGGAGCTTTGCGGCTCCAGGATTGGATTTAGGTGTCTATTTTGTGTTGATTTGGGGGTATTACATGTTTCAGACCCTGAAATGTTGATTTCTTTGGCTTGTTTTTGTCTGATATCCCACAATGGGGGTTGTGTTCAAATTAAGCTGTGGGACATCCTTTAGATACTGGGTTCAAACAGTTCTGACCTTCCTTGATGTTCATTTAGGGGAGCGGTGTCAGAAGGTCTGGGAAGATCCACAGTGGAAAAAGTTTATCTGTATTTCGTGGAGACTGATGGCCAGCTCCCTTCTGCCCAGGACTTCTGGAGAAGGCCAGCCCTACCACTTGCTTAAATACCTCCCATCTCCAGCCCTTCAGTAAATATTTAAGTGATTTGTTAAATATTTAAACCTTAAGAAAGTTGAGTAACCCAGTGGAACTTGAATTTAACTAGAATTTAAGTTTGAGAGTAGCTGGTCAGTAGACCAAATGTGACATACTATGGGTGACATAGATTGGGTGACATACTATGGCTTTTAAGGGGTTTTGTTTTGTTCTGTTTGTTTTCTTAAACAGAGTTAACAATAATTTGAATAAAGAAGGAAAACATTAAATGCTTGGCATGTGTAATGTGAACGCTATTCCGTGACTTGTTCAGCCATAGCCTCAATTTGACATGCTAGGCTATGAATCCTAAAGACTGGTATATGGTTACCGCACAGGAGTTACTTTTCTCATTCCAACAACTACAGAACATTTTGAATAGCTTTTTAAAATTTTATTTTAACGAAAGTTAAGAAAAAACCCTTACTTATCCACTAAAGAAAATAAACATAAAATGGTCTCCCGCGTGACTCGCAAAAGTCCCATGGCCTGATCCTGGCCAGCAGGAGCAGTTGGTGATGAGGATCCAGGGCAAGATGCAGCTGAGCTGCCAGCCTCCTAGATGTGGTTCCCTGGTGTCTACGGTCTGGGTGAGGGATGGTGCAGAGCCGGTGTTCTGGCCAGCATCCCGGTGGGTTCCCAGCTACTGCAGGATGTTGCCGGCCTACGGGTTTTCGGGCTCCAGCTGGCAGGACAGCTTGTAGCTGCAGGACAGAGAAGCAGCTGTGAGGCCACCATGAGCCACACATCAGGTCCCCTGTCAGTGCCTGCCCAGCTGGAATCCTGGGTCCCCAGTGGTCCCCATGCAACAGGGCTTGATGCTGGCCGTGGAGTCATGGCCATAGGCTCTCTGCAGCTGGCCACGGGAGAGCCTTCTCTAGGCCAGGTGGGATGGCTCACACCTGTAACGTCAGTACTTTGGGAGGCTGAGGTGGGTGGATTGCTTGAGGCCAGGAGTTTGAGACCATCCTGGACATCATCGTGAAACCCCATCTGTACCAGAACAACAACAGCAGAACAACCGGACATGGTGGTGTACAGCAGTAGTCCCAGCTGCTTGGGAGGCTGAGGAAGGGCTTGAGCCCAGAAGGCAGACATTGCAGTGAACAGAGATGGTGACACTGCAGTGCAGCCTGGGCGACAGAGCCAGACCGTGTTAAAAAAAAAAATGGAGAGCCTTCTCCCACCCTCAGCCCATGGGCTAGGCCCTCACCTCTCTTTGTCACTGAGCTGCTCCATTCTTGTGAAATAGGTGACAAATTTCTCAAGAGGCCGAAGCCTGTAATTCATGGCAGCCACTTGGAGCAGCTGCATTTCCTGCAGAACTCGGACCTCCTAGAGACAGAGGACAGGAGGCTGACAGGGCCTGGGTGGAAGTTGCTGCGGGGGCCTTTGGCAGGCAGGGAGAAGGGGCTGGTCCCTGGGGCAGTTTTCTGAAGGGGTCCCATGCAGCGCCCCCAGCCTGTTCTCAGAGTTGGATATAAACAGCCCCTCCTGCAGGAATTGGTCTTTGATTCCAGTGCTTTTCCCATTTTCTCCACTGGGATAGGTCCCCTCCTCCTGTGTGTGTCAAACACTCCCAGTAAGCCTAAGATGTAGAGGATGGAGCCGGGGAGTGTCCTGCCCAGGGTGGACTGTGACGTCCACATCCCCACCCTCATCCAACGTGAGTGCCCCAGCTGCTCACCTTGCTCCTCTTGTTGGTGTTGCCCTGGAAGGCAGACAGAGTCCATCAGAAAGGCCCCTGGCCCACAACCAGCCCCACCCCACCCCTTCCCATGCTGCACTACTGCCAGGGCCACCAGGGTCAGGGGATGTGCACATGACAGGACTTGGACCTGCCTCAGGCTCCGGGCTCTAGAGCAGGGGGAATGGGAGCTGAGGCCCAGGGACCTTCTGCCCCAACCCTCTGTGATGACAGACAGGGAAACTGAGGTCTCTCATAGAAAGAAAGCGCTCAGTGACCTTGGGACTGCCTGCCCTTGGAGAGGCTCAATTTCACCCTCCTATTACGGGACTACCCTAGGGAGAAGCTGAGCCCAGTTCAGCCCACACCTCAGCAGCTTTGCAGTCAGGCAGCTCTGCAGCTTCACCACTCAGGAATAGGGCCTGGTGGCTGCCATGGCGCCTCCATCACTCAGAGGTGATGAGATGGGCCTGACACCCCCACCCACAGGAGCAGCTGTGAGGCTCTTAGGAGAGGAGGTTTGCCAAGGGCTGAGATCTAAAGGCTCGGTCCAGGACCCTCTCCTCCCAAGCTTCAGGATCTCGGTTCCCAAGCACCCTGCCCCAGGCTCACTCACATCCAGGTCGTCCGGGATGGCCGAATCCAGCCTCTGTAACTCAGTCAGAAAATCCCCCAGGAAGGGGACCACACCCTGTGCCAAGGAGGGGTGGGGAGGTGGGAGGGGTAGTGGTGATGAGTATTGGCCCTCAGGTGCCTGCCCAAGGTCCTGTCCCATGAAATCCCATCAGCCCCTGTCTCCCAGAGCCCCCTCCTCAGGTCTCCCGGTTGGAGCAGCCAAAGACCCTCAGCTGCCTTTCCCAGTTCTCTGCCTCCTCTATCCCAGCTGACCTCCAAGTCTAGCAAGCACTCCTTGTTAACCTCTATGGTGGGATTTTAACAAGTCACAAAGGCCTGTGGTCCCAGCTTTACCCTTCCCCACATCTAGTCTGAGTCCAGCTTTCCCAGACCCTTCCTCTGGTCTCTCAAATGGAGGTTTTCCAGGCCCAGTGGCCACAGGAGGACAGGGCTGGGGAGGAAGCCCCCGCTGTCTTGATATGGAGGCCTCCAGCTGGCGGGGAAGGGAGCCCTGTCCTCTGATCCCCTGCGGCCCGTCCATGCCACAGGCTCACTCACCTTCTTCTGCCTCCGCAGCCTCATCTGGGCTCTCTGGGGGTTCCTCTCCTGGGTGGCCACCTTAAAGCTCCCCGCCTGCCAGGTGTCAGTGACAAAGACAGTGAGGCTCTCCTCCTCTCCCCCAGTTACACCCCAGCCACCCCGCACTTGGATCCCCAGGGAGTGGCGGGAGCCACCTGGCACCGTGCTCATACCACTGGCCCAGATCCACACTCCCTGTGTGTGTCACCCAGTCTTGCAGCCGGGCCTCCCTGAGACTGTTTCCCCTTCTGTAAAGAGTGATGCAAACCACAGCTACCTCACAGGGCCTCTGAGGGCTCAGTTTCCTGTAGCTGTTGCCGTTGTTCTCACCGTCATCCCTCTGAGGAAGAACCAGGCACGAGCACCCTCAAATTGCTTTCTTTTCTTGAACTTCATTTCTACCCTGTGAGGCCTGCACTACAGGCTCAGCATCCCTTCATTTTCCAGATGAGGAAACAGAGGCCCAGAGCGGGCAGTGGCTCCCCAGGGCCCCAAAAGAGAGGACGCCTCCTTCTGCTCCTGGAGGCTCCGTCTCGGCTGCCTTCAGCCCACATCCCAGCACCACCACCCATCAGGGTCGTGTTCTCTGGAGTCTTTGAGTGTCTAGGTCTCCAGCCACATACAGTCGTGATGGGAAAGGGACAGGGCATTTTAGGAGACCTGGTTAAGTGGCACCTGCCTATCCCAGCCCCACTGGAATCTCTGCCACGCAAACTGGGTTTGAGCCATGCCAAAGACTTCGCCTCGCCAATGATCCCCCAGGGGAGTTCCGTGCACGGAACTCTCTCTTTCTCCACTGAGGAAGTAGCCTCCTGATGCGCCATCTCTGACTGCGATGGCAGGGTTTTCCAGAGTCCTGGGTGGGGTGACATGTTGCCTTCTCATTTGCATGGACGATTCTGAGATCTGGTCAGGGAGGATCCCCTAGCAATGTATGAATCCCCCAGATACTTGTCATGAGCATGCATCGCTGCTAACCGGTGAGAATCCTCTGACATGACCGTTTCTGGGTGTCTGCAAAGGGCAGAGTGGGGAGTCCCAGCAAACAGCTACGTCTGTCCCCAGTATGCCCATTGGTACCCAAAGCCGGGCAGTTACTGGACTCCCTGCCACATGAGCTTCCTCTGTTGTTGTTCCCCCTCTCCCGCAGTGCAGGCGAAGGCCCCCTGCCCATGGAGGTGTGCTGCAGACAGCAGCAGCAGCAGCAGCAGCAGCAGCAGCAGCAGCAGCAGCAGCAGCAGCAGAGGCCTGGCTTCCTGAGGAATTGCTGGCCGGTTTGAGGAAGGAAGGAAGTCCCACCTACCATGATCACCCTCCAGCCTGGAGGAAGCTCCATGCCAGCAGCATGGACCAGCATGGGAGCCAGAGCCCTGCTAATGCTGCAGCTCATCACCCCTGCTCAGCAGCCCAGCAGCCCAGCAGCCATTGCCACATCCCATTTCCAGGGCCTCCTGCCCCCATGCCCCCACGTGCCCATGGACCGACACACCACTCTTCCTGTTGGCCCAAGGTAGGCATGGAGGGAATTTTTCAAGTCCACTTTTAGTAGGTAAGTCAAAACAAAACAAAATAGCCACTCCACACCTGGTCCAATGCCCTTCCAAACTCACTCTTTTCTCTGACCCTGAAACACTTGTCCTGCATCTCCCAGACTCCACCATACCTTGATCAGCAGGTCCCTCTTCACTGCAGTGTCTTTTTTGCAGAGTTCTTTTAGCTCTTTCATGCTTTTGCTATGGGCAGAGGAAAGAAAGAAGGGGAAATTTGGGAATCGGGGGAGATTTGTGAGTTCCAGTCCCTTTTGTTTGAAAACCCAGTGAATCCCAGCTTACTGGGTGAGAGTTTTCAGTGGAGTCCTCTGATCACAGGGGCTCCAGAGGACCAGGGTGGGACCTCTCATGCTCCTCCCCTGGGCCCCATCTCCACTTCACATGAGCCACTGCGTGTTTACAGTTAGCTTTCAGTTGGACACAGAGTTCCACTGCTGGGTACAAACACCTGAAAGCCTCCAGTTGGCTCCAGTCTGTTCCTGATGGTGAAAAAACCTTAGTCCTGAGTTGGAAATCCTTGCCTAGCAGTCCAGGGCAGCTTAGTGACCACAGCCACCGGCCCATCCCTGCCTCCAGTGTCCCTGGACTCCAAGAACCTTTCAGAGTCATTGAGGGCACATGGGGGGAGACCTGTGAGTCCCTAGGTCAACCCTGATGCTGCCATGGAGAGAGCCCTCCTCACCTGGACACTCCTGCCCACGTCTTGTGTAGCTGACCTATTGGGTTGCTGCGCAGAGCAGAGACGATGACGTGCACCGAGGAGAAGTTGTTGAGGCTTAGGCACTCCTGGAGAGGGAAGAGTGAGCTGTGCGGTTCAGAGTAGAGCCCGGCCCACTTCAGCCTCAGCCCCCTCTGCTGAGATCTCCCCTCCTGGATGAAGCAGAGGCCTGGGGAGCCTCAGGAGGGCAGACCTGGGGCCCAGTGGATGTCACTCCTCTAGGAGGATTTTAGTTCAACCCAAGGAAGACCCCAGGTCGGAAGTGAGCAGCCACCACTGGGCCGTGGGAGTCAAGGTGAGTGAAGCTCTGGCAAGAAGAGCCTAGGGGATGTGCAGGGTCCAGGCCAGAGATACAGATGCCGATCCTGAAAGCCGATGGAGGAGAAGAGGAAGTTCCCCATTTTTAAAGAGGGAATCCCCAGGCCCAACCATAGCTTACCCTGGCCACCTTGATCCAGTGCTCCACCACCCTGGCCCTGTCCCGGGCACTCATGCTGTGGTCCCCGAGGCAGGAGGTGGTGATGCAGTTGGTGAGCCTGTTGAAGTGTGCGATGGTGGCACGAACTGTGGGTGCCATGTGCTCATTCCCCTTCGGATGTCGTTGGCCCCAGATGCAGCCCAAGCATTCGTAGAGCACCACCTTCTTGAACAGCTCCTTTGGGGGAGGAGGAGAGTGTCACGGACACAGCACACTGCAGCTCAGAGTCACCCACAGTCCCAGGCAGGGACTGAGCTCACAGTCATCCACGGTCTCTGGCAGGAACCAAGCTGGAGCTCAGAAAGCTTTAAAATGGGCTCCAGACTTGTGGGAGTCCCTGGGTTTGGTTTTCTGCCCCCGAGGGACCTGAATGCATCATGGCCCAGAACCCAACAAGGGTGGGAAGAGAGAGTGACATTTTCTCCCAGGCCATCCACACTCCAAGAACTAGAAGGTGGCTCAGGCCTGCCCATCCTGAGGCCTGGTCTTCCTCCCATCCCAATCAGCCCTCTACTACTCCTCTCCGTACCGGTGCACTTCCCTTGTGGCAGCTGCAACTATGGGCTCTGTTTGGGTGTCTGCCATAGAATCCAGTATGCATCAGGTACCTAATAAGTGCTGAGGGTAGTGAGGCTCCTGAGCAGCTGGGTGAGTGACCCATGGCCCTGCCTGCGCCACAGTGAGCACCTGCCCTGCCCTGCTTTCTGTCCATCCCCTGTCACTCAGTCTGCACAGTCACTCTGTGCAGCTGGCGCTGGTGATGTCCCATCTCTGCTGTCCACATGCAGACAGGGAAGGCTTGTGGGTGAGGAAACTCATCCAGATCCCACGGTTGGTAAGAAGTGGGGCTGAAATTGGACCCAGGGCATTGGCTGCTCCTCAGGGAGAGGCTGGTCTGAGACAGCTGGTGCCAGAGACACAGCCTGCAAAGCTCAGCTGCTCACCGCATCCATGAGGGTCAGCTGCTCTGCCAGCAGCCTGGGAGGGAAGGTCGTCATGTCAGGCAGCTCCTCACTGGGTTGGTTCTTTACAGACCCGCGACAGGGACAGGAGGACTCTGGGGCTGACTGTGGCTCCAGCACTGTCCCTGGAGGGGGCCCTTCCCCTGGTGCTGGTGCTGGTGCTGGTGCTGGTGCTGGCCCTGGTGCTGAATGTAGATACCCGGGCACACCCAGGGCTGCACGTGACTCTGGCTCCAGAGCAGGCCCCAGGTCCGCCAGCAGTGGTGGTGCTGGCTCCAGGGCCGGCATTGTTAATGCGTGTTGCCCAGGACGTGGAGCAGGATCTGGAAAAGGAGAAAAGGTCACCACACCAGTCATTTTTCACTGGGTTTTCCAAGCACAGAAATGACCGGGTGGAATTTAAGGGAATTGTAGCCCCAAAACACCACCCCCGGAAAGTCTTGCAGACTGCAAGCCCCCTCACCATCTGGCTTGGCCTCGTTGGGCTCCGGAAGCACCAACTGGCCTAGAACAATTTCCTGATGGTCCTCCAAGCCCAGTCCAGGCCAGGCAAAGTTCTTGAAGGCCAGCTTTATCCAGAAAGATGACTGTTGCAGGGACTGATAGCAACCTGAAGAGTTTTCAGCTGGCCAGGTGAACAAAATGGAGGTGGTGGTGCTGGTGATGGAGTGGACAGCTGAGTCAGAGGCCTGGTCTTCTCCCACACAACCCTACAGGGCACCCTTGCATGGTTCTGGGTCCCTGGCCTCTGGCTGCCTGTGCAGAGGACAGCTCCACCCTACTCCAAGCCATCAGTACTGTCCTGGAAGGGGCAGACCTGCCCATGCAGCAGGGCTGTACAGACCCCCATAAGCCCTGGCGTCCCACTGACGTTCTCTTCCCAAAGGCCCTGGAGCACAGCACTGTACACCTGGGCACTCAAGACTGCAGCTGCAGGCAGATTTGTGAGCAGCTTCCTCATCAAAGCTCCAGATCTGGGTCCCCTGGTCCTGGGGTTAGGAGGGAAGGGGCAGATGTCGGGGGGAGGAGGACAGGGAGAGCTGGGAAGCCACGGTGCTGAGGGGGATGGGTCTACTCAGTGGCCAGCTGTGACCCCAGCCTCCCCTCTGCTTTGCAGGGGACCTAAGTCTCCATTTACAGAACTCACTATTTGCCTCTTGTGGGGGAAGTCCCCAGATGTCAGCCTTCTCGTGGGAATTTTAAGAAGTATGAGCCCCAGGGCTCCTTTAGTCTCTCCCCAGCCAGAGTCCATATATTTTCCCCCATGTTTTGTGGGTGAAAAGGCCCTTCAGAACCCTAAATCCACCCGGTTTATATTTGTTGCTGGGCTGCGTCATTCTAGTCAGAGTCTGGGAGGATGCCACCATACGTAGAGGAGGCCATGAGGGTCTCACCTGTAACATTCTGTAGATGTGACTTGTTTATTCTGTCTACTGTGAGTGCCTGACTCTGAGTAGAATCAAGGCCGGGGGAGTGTCATCTGCTTTGTTTATGAAATTATGCCAAGCCCCAAGAAGAGCGATGCACAAATGAGGTGTTTTGAATGTATGTGTTGAATGAGTGAACCCCAACCTTTGGAGAACCCCAGTGAGCCTCTCCAGATGTCTGAGTGGGCCTGTGGCTCCTTTTTCAGCACCAAGGGACCCCTCTTCTGTCTGTGTCAAGGAGAAAGACCAGCCAGAAGGAATCTCAGACATCCTTTACCAGTGCCATCGCAGACTTGGTTTCTATGTGTTTTTCCAAACAGTGAGTGATATAGGCCATTGAGGCAGAATGCTGAGAGCTGCTTCAAGTGAGGGGGAAAAGTAACAAACATGAATCACAGCACCCCCAGCAGATTTTCCAGAGTTTTAGGCTCTAGGGACCCCTTTGTTTGCTGTGTCTTAGATCATTGAGTCCCTACAAGAACCCTGTGAGGTTCGTCTTCTCACTACTCCCTGTTCCAGAGGAGCCAACCGAGGCCCCGAGAGGGGCATCTTCAAGACAGAGCCAGTAGGGGACAGAGGCACCTCTGTGTCTTGGAGGGGGATGGACACTCACCTTCTAACCAGTAGTTCCAAAAAGTGTGGCACAGTGATAAAGTCCCAGGAGGGGCCCAGGCAGGTGGCATAGGAGGAGATGGGTTTAGTTAGAAAGGCTGGAACCAGGGACTCCAACAGCTTCTCCCCAGTGCCGGGCTGGAAAGTTAGCATCCTGCAGATCTCATTTTCACACTAGGGGGACAAGGAGGGACATGGGAGTCAGTGGTAACACCATGGACCACCAGAGGATCGGGATCTGGAACTCACACCAAGAAGCACCAACCCTTCAGGGACTTGTGCATGTGGAGAACCTGGGTGCCCATGGTGAAAAGCGTTCTAGGCTTTCAGAGTAACATTGCATGTGAGGATGGAGAATGATAAAACGATTCCTGCCTTCAAGGCATCGTCCCGGTGTTTGTCAGCTGTGGGGCAACAGCACCCTCTGTGTCAGCAACCTGCATGAAGAGCATCATCCCTGCAAGTCCTCAAGGCCTGGGGAGGCCTCATCCCCTCCTCATTTCAGCAACAGCACACAGGACAATACGCTCTAGAAGAACTCTTTGACTTAAAGGTATATGATTGTTTTTGTTCCTTTAACATGAACGTGAGTCTGGAGAAACAGCTACGGCCATCCCAGCCCTGGCCAAGGGGAAAATGCCGGAAGACTCCAGGGTGGGAGGAAGCGCGTCCCAAGGCCCAGGATCTGCGAGGCGACTCGGGGAAAACGCAGGCAGGTATTGAACCCGTGAAAGGTTACGCAAATGTATGTTTGAAAGTGGAAATGAAACAAGGATTTTCTCTGCCACACAGACGGCAGGTTGGCAAAAAGTTAAAAGCATGTTAGTATTCAGGGGAGGCTGCGTTCAGAGAAGCAGCTACCTTCAGAGGCTGCTGGTGACCGTGTGACCAGCTGGAGCCCTTTTGGAAAGTCAGCTAGCTAGAGCTGTTGAAAGTTGATATGTGCATATCCTTTCACCCAGATATCCCTTTCCTGGGTGTCTGTCTGCTGCAGGGGATTTGTTTATTTTATGGGTTGAATTGTGTCCCCTTCCCCAAATGTAACTGTTTCTATTCTCCACCCCAGAGACTCAGAATGTGACTGTGTCTGGACACAGAGTCCTCCAAGAGGTAATTCAGGTGAAGTGAGTTCATTAGGGTGGCCCCTAATTTAATATGCCTGGGGTTCTTACAAGGAGAGGGGGTCAGCGCACAGAGAAGTTCAAGAGAAGACCCTGTGCTGACTGAGATAGAAGTCCGCCATCTCCAAGGCAAGGAGAGAGGCCCAGAGAAACCACCCCAGGCTGACAGTTTGACGTTGGACTTCCAGTCTCCAGAATTGTGAGGAACCACATTTCTGTGGTTAAGCCCTTCAGTCAGGGTGCCGTGTTATGGCAGCCCTGGCAAACTGCTCCAGCCTGTTAGGACACGCATAGGATTATGCTCCTTGTAGAAAGGCTGCCTCGAAAGGGAATTTTATCATGACAGGCTCCACCAGCACTGAGAGGCTGACCCGCTGTGGAAAATGGCCTCCCTTAAGGAATGTTACAATGACATGCGAGGGTACAACTCCTGCCTGATGGGGCTGCAGGGATGAGTTCTGTGAGATGACACTTTAAAGACTAATGCATAGAGTCGCTTCACCTTCTTTTGTTGTCATCAATGCACCCCCCCCCCAGCCCCACCCCTTGTTTGTGCAAAAGTGTTGGATTTTAAGTCCTGGAGGAGGTCTGGCAGGGCAGTGGAGCTGCCTGTTGCTGGAACTCCACTTAGGGTGGGGAGTTAAAATGATAACAGTGTGAGTATTTTGCTGCAATGTTACCATTGTACTCAATTCTTAAAGCAACATGCCGAGATACTCCTGGCATAGCCTGAAGTGAAAACAGAAGGATTTTCTCTGGTCTTCCTCTGATAGGTGAAAGGGACTTTGCCTGTAACCAAGTTGCCACTGGGGACTAATGGCAGCCAGATTCCTTTGGGAGAGGACAGTGGGTCACTCAAGTGGGAACGCCCTAGGATGGAGCTTAGGGAGTCCCCATATTCGTGTCTGAGTCCTGGGCCCACCTTGGTTTTCACAAGTCCTGTCTGTGGAGACCCTTCTGTGCCCAATCTCACCGCAGACCGGCACTGGACGTGGTTGGTGGTGTGGTGCACGTGCCCTTCTTTGAAGAATATGGAGAAATTGAATCCATCCAACAGCTCTTGTTTGGTCTGTTGTGCGGAGCTCTGCAAAGAGAGTGCCCGAGAGCCGGGCCAAGAGGTGTCAGTGGCCTGTCTGGCTGACCCCACAGTGGGACACCCCCATTAGAACTCCTCCCTGGCACCCCCTTCCCCAACAGGATTTGGCACATAGGAGCGTCTGCATAGACCTCCAGCCAGAGAAGCCTGAGGTCTCCGGCAGATGACAGCTTGAGGACTTGGGATTCAGATGTGAGCAGACAAACTGTGTCCTTGACACTCACCTTCCCATCCTGCCAGGCACGGCCTGGGCTGTGAACCTGACATACCTACCAGGCTCCAAACACCTGACAACCTACCTGCTCCTATCCAGGGAGGGCCCCTCATCTCCTGTTTCCCCCAAACAAATGGGGAGGGGCTTGGGGCTGCCCTGATGGGCACAGCTGAGGCCTAGCCTGGACGGGCCTGCCCTGGGCCCTGTGTTACCTGTGGGTGCCTTCTGGCAAAGGGCCAGAGGCGTCGAGGGCGAGGGTTGAACCAAGGTCTATATTCTCGGGAAAGACTCTCATTTTGGCCTCTTCTGCGACGAGGAGGTCGGCAGCACGTCGGGACACAGCAGGAGAACATGTTGTTCTCTCGAGCGTCGCCTACGAAGTGAGCTGGAAATGGGGCTGTCTCTAGAATGTGGGTGCCTAGTTACCAGAATTGTAAGTTCTGTTGGGGGTCTGTCGGCAAGGAAGTGAGGTCACATCTTGTAGGTTCCATCCTGTAAGCTCCTCCTTTCCATAAGTCCTACTCAAAGGCCCCTCTGGGCTTCTGACCGCTCACCCTCCCCCGTCACCTGCTTACGTATTCACCATTATGAAAAAGTGTGCCCCTTCAGCACCTTGGGAAGACCTGGATATAACCAGGGTCCCAGGTTTGAGGAGACAGTGCTGGGTCAAACAGCCTTTATCTTAGCAGTTGTGAGACCCTAGAGAACTCCTTTGGTGTTTTGGGGTCTCCCCAGCATGCACAATGGGGGTTATGCTAGCATCTCTTTCCTAGGGAACTCATGAGGTATGTTTGAGATAAATATTTAAAAACTCATGGTGTGGTGTTCCCTGTGGATATTGCACACACTTAGAAATGGAACAAATACAAGAAGGGGTGAGAGGTAACGTGGAATGCAACTCCAGTGGGCCTGGGGTCCACAGTGTGATCTCGGGAAAAGACACTTTTGCTCTGGGCCTCGTCTTTCATGCTGCGCCAGTAGAGGCTGAGATGAAATGAAGTTCAGACATCCTCCCCCTATGACATTGCACCTTCCAGGGCCTTCCCATTTTATTTAGACCCAGACCCTGTGCCTCATCTCAGCCTAGGGTGGGCAGCGTCCACAGAGACAGCACTGAGGGGTTAGTGACTCCCTTCTGAATGGTGGAATATGACACAGATGATGGAATAGCACTTCTGGGCTAGTTCAGGCTGTTACAGCAAAGAAAGAGCCGTAACGGCCTGGGGAGCTCATCAAAAACAGAACTGTATTTCTCCCTGTTCTGGAGGCTGGAAGTTGGATATCAGAGCAGCAGCGTGGTCGGGCTTAGTGGTGACACTGCCGCCCCATTCATTGAGCTTTTACAGGCGCTGTCCTTTCCTTGGAGGACGCCTCAACTTTAGGAGCATGGGTAGACCTCCATTCAAAGCCCAGCTCCCCCTTGTAGCTTGGTGATCGTGAGGAAGTCATAGAACATCCCTGTGCCTGTTTTCTCCTCTGAGAAATGGCGTTAGTGAGAATCGTTTCCCTTTTTAATCACAGAAAATAAAGCACGCGAAGAAGTTAACTCGGTGCCATTGGGCAGAGGGTGAGAGCCCAGCAAACCAGAGAGATCAGCTTGCCCACATCAGTGGCGAGGAGTGCGGAGAGTGGGTGAGGCTGGGGCAGGAAGCAGGCCAGCCTGCCAGAGCCCAGGAACAGGTGAAGGGCAAGAGTGAGCTCCTCACCCTGAATTCTCAGGGTTCACAGGCATGCAGGGGCTGTGGGGAGTACAATCATCAGGGCTGCTCTCGTTCCCCTGGTTCCCTCCATATCTGACGTGGTCCCAGGGCCCCTCTCCCTGTGTTTCCTCTCTGCCCTACTTTCTTTCTGGCTGCCCTTCCAGGACTCATTTTTGGCCCTGGTAAGGTGGAGTCTTGAGGTAACTATAGGCCTATTAATAACTCCTCTGATGTTCAACCTGCCATTTGTTGAGACCTCTGAGCTTAGTCAGAAATCTGCTCCTGCTGGGACCTGAGACCTGAGAGAGGGCTGGAGGGAGCTGACAGTGCAATGGCAGTTTTCCCTGGGGCAGCCACTCCAGGGTCTATTGGCAGGTATCTGCCAAACTGGAGCTTTCTTTTGGGTGTCTGGTGTTCTGAGGTGTGATTTTCCCTCTGAAGATAGGCTGAGCCCCAGGTGGGTGCCTTAGCCTCAGAAATGGGTCCCCCTGAGCTGGGAGCTGTGCTCTACCCTCAGTGTCCTAGGACACCTCACACCTGGCCCTGCCCATTCTGGCTTCCGAAGCCCACAGAGAGGGTCTGTAGAAATTGCTAGATACGAAAAGACTACAAATAAGTCATAGGAAGTGTATTTACATAACGCAGTGGTTTTCAGCCATTACTATATGTTTACTTCAGCAAAGGCGAAATTTAAGAATGTTAATACCCTGTGTCACCCTGCAGAGATTTGGATTTATTTGATGGGGCAGGAGACAGGCATCTTTGGTTTTGTTTTGTTTTGTTTGTTTCTTTTTTGAAAGCGGGACTTTGCAGTGTTGCCCAGGCTATAGCGCAGTGGCACGATCATGGGCACTGCACCCTTGATCTCCCAGGCTCAAGGAATCCTCCCTTCTCTGCCTCTCAAGTAGCTGGGACTATGGGCATGCACCACCATGCCATGCTAATTTTTGTGTTTTTTGTAGAGGTGGGGTCTCACTGTTCCACCCAGGCTGGTCTTAAAAGTCCTAGCCTCAAGCTGTCCTCCTGCCTCAGCCTCCCACAATGCTGAGTTGACAGATGTGAGCCACCATGTCTGGCCTGTTTCTTTGAAGAGCTCCCTTAGTGTTTCTAATGGGCATCCAAGCAAAGAAGATTTTGCTGGCAGAAGGCTCGTGGAACCCTACTGAGGCCGCATCTTCTTCACAGCCAGCAGATCATTCCCTGAAGTGTCTGCTTAGCAGTGCACAGGCTATTTATATCCTGGGCTTTGGGGAGCTGTTGGGTTTGGGGACTGGCTGGCACATGAGTATTGGCTCTGGGATCTGTCACAGCCTGGTCCTGTGGAACACCCAGTCTAGGATCCTCCTTCCCAGACCACCATCCTGCCTCTCACTGCCCCTATGGCAGGAGACCAAAGCCATGACCCCATGGTCAAAGGCATCCATGTACGGGACCGAAGTTGAGTGACTCATGTGGGGAGGGGCGGGGCACAGCTGCTTGCTGGAAGGGTGTTGGGAAGTATTGGTCCATCAGCTGTCATGTCCACCTTTTCCTGCTGAATCCCAGCGATCCTCAGTGGTCTGAGAAGCGTGTGGCACCTGGGTTCTTGGCTGGCTGAGCTGGTGCTTTTGCAGCCTCTTTGGGGCTCTTGTATGTGAGGTCTCACCTGAGTTGCTTCAGGAAACCTTTGACCCTCAGGCTACCTCCTGCTTAAGAGCAGAGCCTTTGTGTGGAGATCTGGCTGGCCTCTCTAGCATCCAGCCTGTCCTGTCCTGTTATGTCTCGGTTTGAGGTTGTGCGGAGGGGTCTCTTCCCATAGAGGAGGCAAGGCCAGTCGTGTGGGTCAGAGTGAAGCATGGCGATCCCAGCTGGCTGTGCCCGGCCTTTGACTGGAGGAGTCTGAGAATGACCAAGCCTGGGGAGCTGCCCTTCCTGGGAAACGGCATGTCTCCTCCCCTATTGTGGAGTTTCTGGATGTGATCCAGAGTGTACTGGGCCTCTGTAGCATGTGCTGGGTGCAGCTGTGTGATTCAGGGTGGGAGGTGCAGGGGATCATCTGCTCTGAGCCAGATAAGGCCTGGACAGGACTGGGGGGCAGCCCTCGAAGCCAGGTCTGATGGGAGAGTAGTCATGGGTAGGGAGGGGACAGGGTCACCAGGGCTGTGTGTCACCTGTTCTTGCTGCTTTGTCTGCCCTGGGAGTGAGAACAGAGGTGGGCTGCTGTGGACCCACTTTGGCTTCCTGCAAGCAGGTGTTCATGTGGGGAGCAAGGCGGGTGGGTGGGGGACAAAGCTGGTTTCTGAGGTGTTGAGTGGTTCTTTGTATGTCATTGTCCTTTTTCTCTCTGCCTTCCCCAACAGCTCTGCTGTAGCAGCCCACTGACCAAGTAGGTCACTCAGAGCATCCTGGTCCTACACATAAGCGTTAAGGCCCCTGAAGGGCCAGAGAAGGCTTAGGAGTTTCTCAAGAGTGAGCCCAGGGTGGGAGGGGGCCAGAGTCACTGAGAACAGCCCGTTTGAAAAGTCAGGCAGAGGGATCCTGAGCCCTGAATATGCCTGCCTGGCCTGCGGTAACCATGCCAGCAGGGTCAGGGCATTTGGCCAATTGCTGTCTTGGTGGAGGCAGGAACGTCTTGCTTCCCCAACCCCTGTCTTTTTGTCTCCAGTATCCTTGGAGCAGCTGCAGGGTGGGTAGTGGGGTGTCTCTCCCAGCTGCTTGAAGAGATGAGCCTCCACCCGGCTGCCTCTGCCAGGGGAAACGAGTAATGACTGCAGCAGGGAGAAAAGCGAGCCCAGCCCCTTTTAGAATCAACCCTGCTGCTCCGATTCTAATTTTCAGTTCAGATTTTGCAGGCATGAGTGTGGGTCCCTGAGTACCTGCCCTTTGAATTCTTTTGGTGAGGACTGAGCATTCCCCCAGGAGCTTCTCATCGAACCCCAAAAACACGGCCCCCAATTCACCACCTCATCCCTTCCCAGGACCTGCTGAAGCTCACACCCGTGGACCACCCAGACTGCCTGCCGCTACAGGATGCCCTCCGCATCTCCCAGGACTTCTTTCTGGCATCAGTGTGGACATTGACCCCGCTGGACTGCAGTCACAGTGGACTCCCAAGGGGCAGGTGAGCTCATGGCCGCAGCAAGGCCTCACGCTCAGGTTGAGGAGCCCAGAGTGGACCAGATCCCCAGTCCCTTCTCTGATGGCACAGGCATCTCTCTGTGCCCCTTGTCTCTGCAACCCTGATTCCCCATTCCCAGCCAAGGAGAGGTCTTCGATCCCTGGTCATGCTGATTTGATTCCCTGTGGCATTGGGGGCCCTAGGCTGAGAGCTTTAAGCCCAGTCTCTCAATAATCCTAAGAATCCAGTGAGCCAGAAGAGGGCACAGGACCAGAGAGTCTCTCCAGGTGCGCCACACAGTCTTTGAGCCGTGTCAGAGCTGGATTGTTTACCTGGGGCTGGCTGTCTGGAGGACCCAGGCATTGTCCCACACACCAGGGAAGTTGGCCTGTGGGTAACTCATTCTTGAATGCAGACACCTGCCTATGCCATCAGGGTGACCCAGGAGGGTGAGAGAGCAGGACATCTCAGCCACTTGAGATTGACTTGAATGAGCAAGAGCCAGGAAGGGAGCCCCACAGAGGGAAAGGCTGGTATTAGAGGTGGCCAAGGCCATCCAGGTTGCTGGAACATTCCACATGGGCTCCTGGATGTCAAACAGCAGTTTCCCTGGGGGCCCTTCTTGGTGGAAGGGTGGGGGTTAGTCCAGTGAGGGGAAACAACACTCAGCATGAGAGGCACAATTAACCCCTGTGGGTCGGCAGCCTGGCCCAGATCAAAGGCTTCCTGACCGATAGAGGTTGTTATGTGGCCCTGAGGAGTGAAGACTGCCTGGGTTCATGCTGCTTTGTTACATTTGTGAGTGAGGGGCAGGTCTGGAGAGTGTCTGATGGCGCATAAGGAGCTGTTTCTGTGCAGTTGTTGGTTCTGGTTTGCAAAACCATGGGATATCACTAGTTTGTTTGACTCTGGGGATATCTGAAAAATCTCTGGAAGACTTAGAGTAGCATCGGTTGTAGGTCATCTTAACTGTACGGTTTCAATGCACGCACCTACATCTCGCAGTGTACGCAGGTCACACGGTGTGTCATAGAGACAGGAAAGACTGGGACAGATGGTTGCAGCCCCGTGGAAGCCCCCCTGACTCTGAGGGTGGCTGAGGGGAAACTCTGGAAATCCTCATGGAGTAGAAACCATCCAGAGCCCAGGTGAGAGGTGGCTGCAGGTCACCCCAGGACACTTCTGCAGCCCCGACCGAAGGCAGCCCGGGGTCTCCCATCCCCTGGGTATATTTGTTAAAAATGTGTCCATCATATATGAATTTGGGTTTGGTATTTGGTTCCCTCGTTGTGTCTTGTTCTGTATTTTTGTGTTAATGTCAATACCGTATTGTTTGGACCACTATAGCTCTTCTATGTCATTTGTAATCAGGGAGCATAATACATCCATGTACTTTGTATTTCCCAGTGGTGAGATTGCTAGATGACATAGTAATTGTATTTTTAATTTGAGGAGGAACTGCCAACTATTGCTCATAGTGTGTACACCCATTTACATTCCCACCAGTAGTGTCTAAGAGTTTCCCTCTCTGTAAATTTACACTTGTGATTGCCTTTTAAAAATTCTGTTTTTGCTTTTGGCAACATTCATTTTATGTGGATGGGGACACTGTCTTAGTGTGATTTGATTTAAATTTTTGTGATGATTAGTGATGTGGGCAAGCTTTTTTTTTTTAACCTGTTCATTTCCTGCCTTCTTTTCAGAAATGTCTATCAGTTCTTTGCCCAAGTTTTGTTGGATTAGTTGGTTTTGTGTATTTTCCTACTTTATGTTAGTTTCTGGTATATGTCAGATGAACACCTTCAGCTCCATGATTCCTTATACTTACCGCCTCACAGCATCCTGTGCTCATTCTGTCTCTTCCGCTCAATGACCACTGCCTGTGTCCCATTCTTCTCCCTCCCCAGGGCAGGGCCCAGACCTCCTGCCTCCCATGGAAGCCTGGCCCAATGCGGGGCCAGCCACATGGCACAGTGTCCAGGGCCTTTCTGAGTGGTGGACAGGCCAGTTGGCATGGAAAATGGCGTCTGGGGTTTCTGAGTTGACTGTTGAATGCAGACTCAGCCCACTCAAAACCAGTCACCACCACTGCCACCCAAGCAAGCCACCTGGGAGCCTGGAAATTGCTCTGCCCACCTCTTGCCATGGGCACAGACACATACCATAGGGAGGACTGCCAACAGACCCAGCCCACCTGCCCCTGGTCCCCAAGGATGACATTCAGGGGCCTGGGGATCACCCCAGCCCACCAACCACAACCTGTGTCCATGCAGGCTCCCACAGGGCCTAAGGATAGGCTGACCCCTCCCAGAGAACCCCCACCCCACAAGTACCCAAGTACTTCACCCAGGGACCTGGGTATAGACCTGCCCTGCCCTCCACTTCTGGCATGTGCTTGCACCAGCAGGGGGCCTAACAACAGGCCAGACCACCTGATGCCAGCATCAGGTCCCATGCCATCGTGGGACCTGGGGATCACCCTGCTCTACCCATGAGCACCATCAGGGGCCCCGGGGCAGGTTCATCCCACCTGGCATATGTATGCATGAACTAGAAATGTGTTTGCCTGCTGGGCATGGTGGCTCACGCCTGTGATCACAGCACTTTGGGAGGCCAAGGCGGGTGGATCACCTGAGGTCAGGAGTTTGAGACCAGCCTGGCCAACATGGTGAAACCCTGTCTCTACTAAAAATACAAAAATTAGCCAGGCGTGCTGGCATATGCCTGTAGTCCCAGCTACTCTGGAGGCTGATGCAGGAGAATCGCTTGAACTCAGGAGGCAGAGGTTGCAGTGGGCCAAGATTGCGCCACTGCTCTTCAGCCTGGGGGATAGATTGAGACTCCATCTCAACAGCAAAAAAAAAAAGTGAGAAAGAAAAATGTGTTTGCCGCTGTGATACTTTCAACAACTCAGAGACATGGGGAAGCAGTTGATACGACATAAAAAAAAGCCCGTGGCAGATCCAGCTGACAGATGTGATGGCAGTTCTGCTGCTATGAAAGCAGTCTTTCTTTGACATTAAGGTTTGTCACAGCTCTTGAAAATTTGGCAGTGAGGTTGAAGGTCTCTCAGAAATTCCACGGATCCTTGTATTGCGTATGCATGAATAAAGTTAGAAAACTTTTTTTATCTTTCTCTAGAAATGAATATGAACTTGGGTTAACTTTCTGAGTCAGTTCCCTTGGAAACCTGGAAAAGGTGGAATGTCATCTGTGTTGGGTTACCAGACTACAAATAAAAATGGCCCAGAGTTGGTCATCATTATCTGAATTGGGAGAGCTATGAATGAATTGTGAAACAATGGGGGCATCTCGAGTTAGAGAAGAGTATTTGCAATTTTTGAAGTCTGCCATCAATTGGACTTTGCTATTGTTAGAAATGTTTTGAAGTCTGTGGTCAACTTTTTCGTGGCTGGCTTTGGAGAAAAAATCAAGAGGTAAACCATACTTTGGGTTTCCCTGAGCGCAGTGGTGTTTGTAACTAGGCATGTCCGTTGCTGGGACCCTTGAAAACTTTGACCATGGGACTGTTAAAAGAAATCTCAGTTTCTTTTTGGGACACAGGCTTCTAAGCTTGGTAGCCCTGTGCCCACCCATGTGACCTTGTTGCTTTGCACGTGAGGTGTCACTTGGGGAGCAGGATCCAGAGAATAGCTCCTGGCCTGAAGTGTGGACAGCCGTGAGGATTCCTGCTAAAGACACAGGCAGGATACATCTGCTGGCACACGGTGTTTCATGTCTTATATCCTTCTACGTGATACCAATGGCACTATTGGCTTCATGGGGACTATTTTAGTCGTGTGAATGTTAGATGTATAAGTGAGCTAAGGCCAACTGAGGGCACAGTGGTGTGTCAGTGTCACTAATCATCAGAGAAACACAAATCAAAACCACAATGAGATCTCACCCCAGTTAAAACAGGCCTTTGTCAAAAAGACAGGCAATAATGAACGCTGGTGAGGTCGTGGGGAAAGGGGAGCCCTCAAACACTGTTGGTGGGAATGTAAACTCCCGACCTCAAATGATCCGCCGGACTTCTCAGCCTCCCAAAGTGCTGCTGAGATTACAGATGTGAGCCACCATGCCTGGCCACAAATGGTATCGTTTTATTTTATATGCGATGGTTCGTTTCAAGTATATTGAATACAGTTCCCTTCTGCCTGTTTGTGTTGTATCACAAAACTCATATTGAAGCTCTAAAACCAGAGCATTTGTAAGCCACTCCTGGATTTTGAATGGGGCATGGATGGACTCAACCTCTTTTAATTCCTCCAAAGAATCCCATGAGATTTAAAAAAAACTTTCACTTTAGATTCAAGGGGTACATGTGCAGGTTTGTTATGTGGGTATATTGTGCAGTGCTAAGGTTTGGGGTATGAATGATCCCCAGCACCCAGACAGGACCCAATATGTAGGTTTTCAGCGCTTGCCCCTCTCCCTCTCAGCCCCCTGCGGTTGTCCCCAGTGTCTATTGTTCCATCTTGATGTCCATGTGTACCCAGTGCTTAGCTCCCACTTGAAGTGAGAACGTGGTATATGGTGGCTCACGCCTGTAATCCCAGCACTTTGGGAAGCCGAGGCGGGTGGATCACAAAAAAAAAAAAGATAAAATGAATAAAGGCTACAAATAAACAGTCAGATGAAGAGATAATATAAGGCAAAGACTGGAAGACTCCCAAGTACAGAAGTTTCTGTCCTAATGGAGTTGGACACATGGATGAGTTGGTTTTTTTTGTTGTTGCCCAGGCTGGAGTACAGTGGCACTATCTCAGCTCACTGCAGCCTCTGCCTCCCGTGCTCAAGTGATCGTCCCCCTCAGCCTCCCAAGTAGCAGGGACCACAGGCATGTGCCACCATACCCAGCTAATTTTTTTGTTTATTTTTGTAGAGATGGGGTCTCTCTATATTGCCCAGGCCGGTGGTGAACTCCTGGGTTCGAGCCATTCACCCACCTCGCCCTCCGGAAGTGCTGGGATTATAGGCATGAGCCACTGCGCCTGGCCGTGGATGAGTTCTTATTCACCTTCCTGTCGGCCTCCACATGAAGCTCCCCAAACCTTGTCCTCTTTGGCCTTGTAAAAAATATATATAATTAAAAAATTAAAGACAGGGTCTTACTATGTTGCCCAGGCTGGTCTTAAACTCCTGGTCTCAAGTGATCCACCCACCTCGTCCTCCCTTAGTGCTGGGATTACAAGATTAGAGATGCCAGCTGTCAGGTGGCTAGGTAGATTCAGTGTAAAGTCCTAGAAGACGCATTTTAGTAAAAACAGCTAGCCACCTGACAGCTGGCATCCATCCATTCAGTGAAAATTGTTGGGCACTGTGGATACTGTGGAGGAGGCAGCAGTCGCAGCCGGCCTGCAGAGTGAGATGCAGTGCCGGAGGGCTTCAGGAGGAGGTGGCATTGTGATTGGTGTCTGAAGAGTGTCTCCATGATAATGGAGTCAGTGCAAAGTCCCAAAGACCGGGAAGGAGTAAGGGGAAAGGACGGTTCATATCCAGCTGCCCCACTCCAGAAAAAAAAAAAAGGAGGAAAGGACGGGTGCCAGCAAGGTAGGACAAGGGGGACCTCTGGAGTGTTTTTTTTCCAGTGGGGGAGGGGTGTGCTCAGATGTGCATGCCAAGCGCCTGGGCTGCCGTAGGGAAACAGCAGAGGGGCTGGGACCTGTGATTGGGAGTCTCCAGGTGAGAGGGGTGGCCTGTGGGGACTGGGGATCAGGTGAGGCTGGGAGTGGGGTATAGAGGTGGGAGCAGCTGGACAGGCCCAGTGAGGATGCAGGGGCAGCTGCCCAGGGCTAGACTCTGGCTGCCCTGGTGGTAGGAGGTCTGGGGAGGCAGCTGCTTAGCTCAGGCTTGGGCACGTCCATCTGGTGTGTCTGAAACATAAGCCAGCAGGGCGCAGACTCGTCAGTGAGAGCATTCCTGAGCCCAGTATCCAAGAAGCAAGGGAGGTCGGGAAGGTGCTGCTATGAGGCAGGGGGAGGTCCCCAGAAGTCCAGATGAGAGCATGGTGTGCGTGGAAAGTGCTGCGCAGTTTTGGCATCAGTGAAGTCACAGGGGGCTGTGTGTGAACAGGTGTGCTTGGGCATGTCACCAGGGAGGCCTTGAGACATGAGCGGGTTCGGGTTGGCTTTCCTGGAGACCAGGACGTGGGATAGTGTCGGGGCTGAGGCATGGACAGTCTTCCTGCACCCCCAACCCCTCCTTGGAGCTTTCAGACACTGCAGATAATTACCAGGTGATGTGATAAATACTACCTGTGGAGGGTGCCTTGGGCAGGGAGGACAGGGCGGCCAGGAGGGGTACCCTTTGGGCCCCTGCTCTGAGCTGCTCATCAGGAAAGGTGAGAAGCTCCTACAGGCCTGGTGTCAGAGCCTGGCGAGACCCTGTGAGGTCTTGAAAGTAGCAGATGCTCCCTACAGTCTGTGCGTGGCCGTCTCAGGGAATCCACCCAGTAACTGTTGTAGTTATCCCTGCTCTCTAGGTAGGAGACTGAGGCCAGGAAGGGAAAGGATGCTGTGATACCCACACTATCAGTGGCTGGGGTTGAGTTTGAACCCAGGGACTCTAGGACCCCTGCCTCTGCCATCCTGCCTCTGAGTTTGGGAGTTGGACTTGTTCCATCAAGTGCCAGGCCAGCCCTGCTGCTGGGTGCTCCCAGGCATTCACAAGCTGACAATTCTGAAGGGCCCACGCACTTGGCCATGCTTCAGTCTGTGTCCTCACATCACAGGTGGGTGCTGGAATAACAAATGCTGCAAATGGCACTGGGGGTGTTGGCCAGGCTCTGGGGGCACAGGAGCTCTGCCCATGCCCACAGTTGGCCTGTGCTGACGTCCCTCCATCACAGCTGAGTGGCACCAGCCCTTCCATTGAGCTGAAGTCTTCCTCCCATTCCTTCAGTGTGGTCTTTGTGGCTCAGAGAATTTGTGGCCAGGTACAGGATCTGGGGTGGCCCCTGTTTCTCTGCTCTGTGGCCTTTGACAGTGGGCAGGATCTGAGGCCAGGCCCACCTGCAGCAGGTGTTACAAAGAGGCAAATTGGCGCTTAATGTTGGGAAGAACTCGCCAACCAAACACAGTCCCACTATCTTTGGAGGTAGTGAGCTCCCCATTGGGGAAGGTATGTAAGCTGACCTTTCTGGGATGCTGGAAGATCAGAGGGCAAACACTTGAGATTCCGTGATCCTAATATTGACTCCAATGCTATGATGCTTGGATTTGAAGTCAGTTCTATTTAGCCAGTTTACCAAGTGTCTCCTTGGTGCAGGACACCAGGAGACACAAAATGTCCGGGATAATATTGGGTTTCTGGCTCCCAGGGGTCCCTGAGATGTTGTTCCAGCGGTTCTGGAGTATGGGCCAGGCACAGCTTGCATCTGGACCCATCCGCATTGCTCGCTCATTGTGAGCCTCATGACTGCAGTTGAGGATGTCATGCCCCCATGCGCCCCCCAACCCCACCCCGCCATGGCCTTCACCATGGCCCACTCAGGGCACGAGGATTTCCGGGTGATTCCTGTGGTCAGCTTCCTGGACCTGACAGTGGGGTGGGGCTGCAATGAGACGCCAGTTGCAGGAAGTGGTTTGCACAGCCTTCCTGGTGTCATGGGTCACTGTCTGGCCGAGTGGCTTTGGGCAGGTCCCTTCCCCTCTCAGCCTGCAGGTTCCTATGCCAGGAGCTCCCTTCTTGCCCCACCAGGGCCTTGTTTTCCCAGATACAGAGGTGGGGCAGATCCCAGCCCGTTGAAACAGACAAGGTTTTGGAGGCCACATTGGGCCCATTTCTCAGAGGGGCAGTGTGGCTGGGTGCTGAGCCAGGCACTGGACTGGCCCCTTGAGCCTCCTGTCAGGCTGAGGCCCCCGAGGCACTGTGGGCTGCTGGTGCCAGTACACAGGAGTGATAAGGAGATGAAAGTCACTAGGATGGTGGGGCGGCATCCCCGCCGGGCTGTGTTTGCAGCTGCCCCTGGCTGGAGGCCAGCTTGGCCCTGGAACACTCCTCAAGGAACAAGGACACAGAGAGCCAACTCAGCCAGCCTCCACCTAGCACCCCAATCAGCACTCCCTTCTTCCCATGACCCCTACCCTCTGCCCGGCTCCTGAAACCGGCCAAGGAGCTAATGGACACCCACCAGGGTCTTAATGAGTGAGCCAGGGTTAATGGGTTACTGGGCCCGGTGACACATTGACCAGTCTCCCAGGGCTCTCAAGGTCCAGACTGGCCTGGCCTTGAAGGTCTTAGCTCGGCCACCTCCTTTTCCAGCTTTGACACCTCGGGGCTCAGGACGGGCCTAGGGTGGTCAAGAGGTCCCCTGCAGCCCTCACTTCCTGGAAAAGCCTCCATTTCCTGGCCTTCAGGCTCAGGTGGTTCCTTCTGCCTGTCAGGTCCTCCCCAAATCCAATCCCACCTCCGGCTGGATTCCCAAGGCCCCTATTCTGGTGTCTGCCCCTTCCGTAGGGCTCTTCCCCCTGGGGTGACCATACTGTCTCATGCCCAGCCAGGTCAGGGCTCCTTGAGAGAAGAATCTGGAGGGGCCAGGATTTGATGAGAGAATGAATGATGGAATGAAAGAAGGAATGTAAGCGCGCACCTTGCTGAGAGTGACAATACTGGCAGGCTGCAGACCATGTGTGGACCTCGATCTGAGGGCTGAGAGGCTTGGGCCTGTCAGCCCTGTGGGGGCACCCACCCCATCTCATTGAATGGGGCAGAGCAGGTGAGGGTGTGATGGATGGATGGGCCTCGTCCCCCTGCTCCCACTGTCTGGGGTCCTCTGTCAGCCTGTCTTGTCAGACCCCTGAAATTGGGGGTTGAGGAAGGACCCTCCTGGATCATGTGACTCCCTTCAGTCCAGGTGACCAGGGTCCTTGGAGTGACATCTCTTAGAGCCCCACCTGTAGCTCTGCAAGCTGGGGAGAGGGCCTGTTAGGAGAGGCATCCCCTGCCCTGGGGTTGTAGAGGTGAACTAGGCTCCTCAGACCTTGTGGGGCCTCAGATGCTTACATCTCCAGCCCCTCCTGGCGTGGGCATCTGGCTGCCGCCCAGCTCTGTGGCCCCATCTCCCAGGGAACCTTTGGTCTAATCTGCCTTCCACTGAAACCTGGCCTCATTCAGCCCCACCAAGGCCGTCAGAGCTCAGGTCTCTCATTCAGGGTTTGAGACCCCACCGGACTCAGACCTGCAGCGGTCCCAGATCACACAGCCCCAGGGATGGGACCAGCAGCCAGCCATTGTCCCACCTGCAGCAGTTCTTGTGCCTTTAATGCCTCCCCCGCACCGCACTGCCCGCCCGCATGCTGCCTGGGGAGGCGGGGAGGAGAGGAGCTGGGTCACAGCGGGGAATCTTAGCTTGGTTTTAGTGTGCTGCTGGACGACCAGATCCAGAGTCCGGTGAGCCAGTGAGTGAGGGCAGCTGGCTGTGGCCCAGCGCTGTGTGACCCGGAGGAGCCACTCATCCTCTCTGAGATGCTGGACATCATAGGTGGGGAAGCTCAGGCCAGGGGACTCCCAGGAGTGTCTGGAGGCCTGAGTCCCATTCTCAGCTCTGCCGTGTGCTTGCTGCGCTCTAGAGGAGTTCCTCTTCCTCTCCGAGCCTCGGTTTATGCACCTGCGCAGTGGGAGTGAGTTGCACTTCGGGGTGAAGGGGGAAACTCACATGGGCACATCCTGCAGAGGGATCCCACAGAAGGGGAGAGCCCTGGGTTCTCTATCCAACTGCGTCTGGGCTAGGGGGCGCCTCTGTTTCTTGGCTAAGTGGGTTTGAGAGAGGTATGCCGGTGGGTGAGGGAGGGCTGGGGCAGAGTCACCTGACTTACTCGAAGAAGCCCTTGAGAGAGCCGTGGCTTCTTGGAATTGAGAGGGAAGAGTGGGCCAGACGCAGTGGTCATGCGTGTAATCCCAGCACTTTGAGAGGCCAAGGCGGGCGGATCACGAGGTCAAGAGATCGAGACCATCCTGGCCAACATGGTGAAACCTCCTCTCTACTAAAAATAGAAAAATTAGCTGGGCGTGGTGGTGCATGCCTGTAATCTGAGCTACTCGGGAGGCTGAGGTGGGAGAATCACCTGAACCCGGGAGGTAGAGGTTGCAGTGAGCCGAGATCGCGTCACTACACTCCAGCCTGGGCAACAGAGTGAGACTCTGTCTCAAAAAAAAAAAAAGGAGGGGAGAGTGCAGCATGAAGAAACAGACCCAGGAGGATCTGGCAGCCCTGAATGGGGGTGGGGGGTCAGCTCTGGAGTAGAGCCAGAGCTGTGATGGGGTTGGGGGACCCTGTGTCCTTGGGCCATGCTTGCCTCACTCCTGGGTTCTGTTTGTGGCTGTGGATTGGGGTGGGGCAGGGCCGGTTGTGCCAGGGGTCATTGCCCAACTCCAGGGGGCGCCTGCCACCTCTCAGCTATATATATCTGGGGATATATATATAGTTCTTTCCACAGGTTTCCAGCAGGTAGTGGTTATTAAATCTTACTGAAGGGGTGTTTTTTCTAATTCTCAACACTGCACCGCACGGGTAGACAGCGTGGAAGATGGATTCCAACTCCAGGTCTGGGTAGTAAGCGTCCAGTCCAGGGATGTAGACAGGCCTGGAGAAGCCACAGAGATCTGTGCGTTCTCATACCCAGGGATAGTGACTCCATTCTGGGGGCTGGCAGGGTAAGGGGTGGGTGGGTCCTGGGCTTACCCGCAGGTCTGCAGACCTCCTGGGGCCAGCTGACCTCGGTAAATCCCTTTTGTCTAAGCTTCAGTTTCCTGCCTGCGAATGGGGTTGGGGCTGTGCTCTGGTTTCACCCTTGTGGCTCTGGGGTTGTGGTGACAAAGCCATCAAGCTGGGTTGAAGGATTAACCAGGAAACTTCAGACTGGCTGCCATGTCTATCTCTTCCTCATACTCCTCTCTCTGCTGCATCCTGGGAAGCTGCTCTGCTCAGCCTAGATGAGGCTCAGTTGTGTGTGTGCGCACGTGCTTGCACGTGTGTTGGAAGTGGGTGGTACTGACACCAGAGTCAGTGTCTCTGGGTGAGTGAGGCTTGCACATTTCTGGGGACAGGGAACTCACTACCTTATGTGCCCAGGACAAGAGCTGTGGGGTCTGCAGAAGACTTCTAGGCCAGCCCCTGCAGTCTTTCCTTGGGTGACATGGCTTCCCCAGACCCACTTCCCCCTAGGTGCCCTGTCTGCATTCAGGGGGTAGAGGGCTGACTGGGACAAAATGTGACACACTCAGCATGCGAGGAGAAGCCTCCTTCGTTCTGTAGGCCCTACCTCTGTTGACATGGCCTTTGATAAAGTGCCTCCCCTCCTGTCTCCCCTTTCTGGAATCCTCAGCTGCTGCCAGGCTTCAGCTGTGCCCCATCAAAGGCAGCTCTGTCTCCCTACTTTCCCCAGCCCAGGGTTTTCCTTTTGGGGTCAGCTGCGGGGGTCTGAGCCATCCTTTGCGCACTCAGACTTTCTTCCTGCCCACCTGCTGCTGTGAATCCTGCCTGTCTTATATGCTCTCAGGCAGAGAGGACACTGCTGAGCAGGCCGGGGCAGGGGACAGAGCCCTGTGGCTCTCCACTTTAGACCCCTCCCGGCTGACTGCCATGGAATGCAGCCACTTAGCAGGGCCAAATCCCCTGATGTTCCTGTTGGCTGTCTAGCCTTCAGGGACAGGTCATGGGGCCTTGGTTCCTGCCCTGACATCTTCCCAGTCACCCTGATCTTCAGCGGGAGGAATAGCCAGGGAAAGGACTTGGTCATAGCACCTCCACCCTAGGGCTATTGAGGATCTCACAGTTGTGTGTCTGGTGGGTTCTGTCCAGAGCCCATTTGAGAGCAGTGGATGACAGGACAGGCCTATGTGACCCAGGCAGGCAGCAATATTGGGTCAGCCTTCATGTCCCCTTCTGTCAGCTGGGGCAGCCTGGAAGCATGATTGTGGGGTAGGTGTTATGGGCACGGAATAAACCTCAGGTGGAGGCTGCAGGGGCTCTCCGGCACTGTAGGCACAGCAGGCCCAGGAGCAGGGGAGGGAGCCATGACTCAGGGAGCCTCTGGCCCATATCCTTGGCAGATGAGGGCCACAGGGGAATGGGCAGAAGTGTCCAAGGTCCCCTGGGCTGGGCCCGCGGCTGTTCCTGGCTCAGACTTCTTGGTGGGCTGGTCAGAAACATGCAGTAACTTGGGGCAGTTACCAAGTGGCCAAGCGTGCACTGCTGGGCTGTGTGAGCTTGGGCCAGCTCAGGCCCTCTCTGGGCCCTGCCTTTCTGGGCTGTTCAGGTGGTTCCTTGGGCCTGGGGTGCTAATGTTTCTGGATGGGCAGCAGAACCAGTCTGCACTCAGGGCCCCAGGCCATGTTCCCGGAACACACCTTTGGCATTGACAGCAGCGTGTGGTGAGGCCCCTTAGGCTGGGTTCTGGTCTAGTGCCAGGGGCGCCACTATCCACCGCCTCCAGAGCCATCTCTGCGACACTGGCTGTGCGTTCAGATGTTCTGAACAGGGACAGGGAGAGCCAGAGAGGGAACCAGCCTGGGGCTCACTGGAGGGGTTCGTGGGCAGACAGCGCCCTTTGGAGGGAACCGAGCCTGGGACGTGGGAACCCTATTCCCCGGCTCACAACACCTCCCACCCGGGGCCCTCCCAGGGCTGCATGAAGTTTAGTCACCTGGTGACAGGCTGAGTTACCGTGCAGAGTCACTGTGTGCCTCCTTGCTGCTGTGACGTCAGCCTCCCCATCCTCCTGGCTAGGCTGGGCCTCTGTGAGAGGCCTGCCTGTCCTGCACCCTGTGTAGATGCCTTCCACTGTCCCCCAGGGCTGCTGGGCACCCCCTGGCTGGCCTCTTGTCCGCTCTGGGACTAGGTAAGCTTATGGGTTCTCTGGCAGCTCCTGCTCCTTCCCTGCCTCTGCTCCTCCTTGGAGGCGCCCACTCCCAGGACTGGACAGCATGCACACGTTCTGGGAGGAGGGAAGGAGACACTGGGCTTGTGTTTCTGAGGCCCGACTTTAGACTGTGCTCTGTTGGGGAGGTGCCAGGGAGTGTCTGAGGCTGGGCCTGACCCTGCTCATTGCCCCGTGGATGCAGCAGAGCCATGAAGATGAAGTTAGTGGTGCTGGGTCTGCTGGCCGTGGTCCTGGTGCTGGTCATTGTTGGCCTCTGTCTCTGGCTGCCCTTGGCCTCCAAGGAACCTGACAACCATGTGTACGCAAGGGCTGTGCAGCTGCGGATGCCAAGCACTGTTCAGAGATTGGGAGGTAAGCAGGGCAGGGCATGGGGGCATGGGCCCTGGAAACTGGGCAAGTGGACCTTGGCAATACCTTAGCCTCTCTGAGACTCAGTTTCCCCACATGTAAGCAGGCTGCCTGGGCATGGGGTGTCCGAGGTGCATAGAGCCACCTGTTCTTTGCTTGGACTGTCTCAGTAGCCTCTGGGTAGGGGACGGTGACCCCGAGAGCAGGGTGTGGGTCTCCTAGAGCCCAACAGGGCCCTTTTTTTCAGTTCTAAACTGCACTTTCAGTTTATGCACTTTTCAGTGGATAAACTGCACTGTTTTGTTGTTTGGTTGTTATTTTTACTTGTTTCTCTTTTTATTTTTAGTTATTTATTTATTGTGAGATGGAGTCTCGCTCTTTCGCCCAGGCTGGAGTGCAGTGGCGAGATCTCAGCTCACTGCAACCTCCATCTCCCGGGTTCAAGTGATTCTTATGCCTCAGCCTCCCAAGTAGCTGGGATTACAGGCATGTAGCACCATGCACAGGTATTTTTTTTTTTCCCGAGACAGAGTCTCGCTGTGTCACCCAGGCTGGAGTGCAGTGGCGTGATCTCACCTCACTGCAGCCTCCACCTTCCAGGTTCAAGTGATTCTCCTGCCTCAGCCTCCTGAGTAGCTGGGATTACAGGCATGCATCACCACACCCGGCTAATTTTTGTATTTTTAGTAGCGATGGGGTTTCACTATATTGATCAGGCTGGTCTTGAACTCCTGACCTCAGGTGATTCACCCGCCTTGGCGTCCCAAAGTGCTGGGATTCCAGGCATGAGCCGCCACACCCAGCTGACTTTTATCTTTTTAGTAGAGACGGGGTTTCATCCTGTTGGCCAGGCTGGTCTTGAACTCCTGACCTTAATTGATCCACTTGCCTCAGCCTCCCAAAGTGCTGGGATTACAGGCATGAGCTACCGCACCTGGCCTTTAGTGATGATTTCTGAGATCTTGGTGCGCTCATCACCCAAGCAGTGTACACTGTACCTAGTGTGTAGTCTTTTATCCTTCATCACCCTCCCCTCCCACTCTTCCCCTTGAGTACCCAGAGTCCATTATATCATCCTTTTTTTTTTTTTTTTTTTTTTTGAGATGGAGTCTCACTCTGTTGCCTAGGCTGGAGTGCAATGGTGTGGTCTCAGCTCACTGCAACCTTTTCCACCTCCTGAGTTCAAGTGATTCTCCTACCTCAGCCTTCCACTAGCTGGCATTACAGGCACCCACCACCATGCTTGGCTAAATTTTTTTGATATTATTCATAAAGCCAGGGTTTCACCTTGTTGGCCAGGCTGGTCTTGTACTTCTGACCTCAGGTGATCTGCCTGCCTTGGCCTCCCATAGTGCTGGGATTACAGGCATGAGCCAGCATGCTGGGGACCCCATTATATCATTCTTTTTTTTTTTTTTTTTGAGATGGAGTTTTGCTCTTGTCATTTAGGCTGGAGTGGGGTGCAATGGTGCAGTCTTGGCTCACTGCAACCTCCACCTCCCAGTTCAAGAGGTTCTCCTGCCTCAGCCTCCCGAGTAGCTGGGACTACCCACGTGTGCCACCATGCCCAGCTAATTTTTCTGTTATTAGTAGAGACGGGATTTCACCATGTTCTTCAGACTGGTCTCAAACTCCTGACCTTAGGTGATCCACCTGCCTCAGCCTCCCAAAGTGCTGGGATTACAGGCATGAGCCACCGCGCCCAGCCCATTATATCATTCTTATGTCTTTGCATCCTCATAGCTTAGCTTTGGTATAAAACTGTTTTGGAATTATCATCCTTGGCTACTAGGATCAGTGATAAGGGTGACACTAGACTGAGGCTGGACAGGCCACTCCTGGGCAGATGTCTTTGCAGAAGTATTTTTTGTGTAAGGTTGTGATGGCCTTTGTGTAATGTTGTGAGTTGTGTTTTTGAGGCAGGGTCTTGCTCTATCACCTGGGCTGGAGTGCAGTGGCACTGTCAAGGCTCACTGTAGCCCCAACCTGCTGGACTGAAGCAATCCTCTCACCTCAATCCTCTCACCTCAGCCTCCCAAAGTGCTGGGATTACAGGCATGAGCCACTATACCCAGCCGAGAATGGGGCACTTGTGCAGGAGAGTCCTCTCTTCATGGCCTTTCCCTGGCTCTATTTTTCAGAGTTGATTTTTGTTTTTTTGTTTTGTTTTGTTTTGAGATGGAGTCTCGCTCTGTTGCACAGGCTGGAGTGCAGTGGCAGAATCTCGGCTCACTGCAACCTCTGCCTCCTGGGTTCAAGCGATTCTCCCACCTCAGCCTCCCCAGTAGCTGGGATTACAGGCACCCACCATCATGCCTGGATAACCTGGATAACTTTTGTATTTTTGTAGAGATGGGGTTTCACCATGTTGGTCAGGCTGGTCTTGAACTCCTGACATCAGGTGATCCACCCACCTCAGCCTCCCAAAGTGCTGGGACTACAGGTGTGAGCCACCGTGCCTGGCCGCAGCTCTATTTTGACAATTTTCACAGCCTCTTCCCACTTCCGGTGGCTGCCAGCATTCCTTGGCTTGTGGCTGCCTCACTCCAGTCTCTGTCTCCATGGTCATACTGGTTTCTCCTCTGCTGTGTATCCTCTCCTCTGTGTGTCTGTCTTACAAGGACACTGTGGTCACATTCAGGGCACATCTAGATAATCCAGGATCATCTCCTCCTCTCAAAATCTTTAACATACTTTAGGCCAGGTGCGGTGGCTCATGCCTGTAATCCCAGCACTTTGGGAGGCTAAGGAGGGTGGATCACTTGAGGTCAGGAGTTGGAGAACAGCCTGGCCAACACAGTAAAACACCATCTCTACTAAAAATACAAAAATTAGCCAGGCATAGTGGTGCATGCTTGTAGTCCTAGCTACTCAGGAGGCTGAGGCAGGAGAATCGCTTCAACCTGGGAGGTGGAGTTTGCAGTGAGCCGAGATCGTGCCACACACTCCAGCCTGGATGATAGAGCAAGACTCCCTCTCAAAAAACAACAACAACAACAACAAAACACACACACACACGCAAAAGGCCGGGCATGGTGGCTCATGCCTGTGATCCCAGCACTTTGAGAGGCAAAGGCAGGCAGATCACTTGAGGCCAGGAGTTTGAGGTCAGCCTGAACAATATGGTGAAACCTCGTCCCTACTAAAAATACAAAAAAATTAGCTGGGCATGGTGGCGAACGCCTGTAGTCTCAGGGGACTGTGGCACAAGAATCACTGGAACCTGGGAGGCGGAGGTTGCAGTGAGCTGAGACACGCCGTTGCACTCCAGCCTGGGCAACAGAGTGAGGCTCTGTCTCAAAAAAAAAAAAAAAAAAATCTTTAACATACTTTTCCACTTAAGGTATTAGTCACTCTTGTGCTGTATAAGGTAATATCCACAGGTTTTGGGAATTAGGATGCGGGTGGATCTTTCTGGGGCGGGGGGCAACTTTCAACCCATTACATAGGGTGACCCCAACCTGTGTCCCAACCCCTCTCCAGGGGTTCAACTTCTCAGCAGAGTCTGTGGCCAGGCCTGAAGGGAGGGTGAACATGTACCACCACCTTGTGGAGACGCTCAAGTTTGTCAGGGGCAGAGGTGGAGGCTGGGGGACCCTCAAAGCCACCTGAAGCTCCAGGTGAGGTTGCTGAGGTTGCTGGGCTGGTGGGCCGTCCTCCTCCCTGGCTCAGGACTTGGCATGAAACGAGGGTCAGGCCTGGTAGGGGGAAGTTGGAGGGATATGTATGTGGTTCTAGGCCAGGGCAGGACTGAAAGGGATCCTGGGGTGGCAGGTACAGGGGTCAGGTGCAGGAGGGGCACCATATCTCAAAGGACCTGGAGGGTGAGCAGAGTCTAGACCTAGCCTGGGCTTGAGGGAGGCCTGGCCACAAGGTAGAGGACAGACTGGAGGTGGCCCCCATGGGAGCTGAGCTCATCCTGCCCTTGGTTCTGCGGATCCCGTCTGGCCCCTCACTGACTGACCCTGCTGCCTGCCCACCCACCCCAGAATGCCTCCTGGGACCTGCTGGGGGAGACCCTGGCCCAGCTCATCTGTTGATCGATGGCCGGGGGAACCACCAGCTCAGCCACTACAGCTTGGCCGGGGCTTGGGGCCACGGGACAGGCATGTCCCATGTGTCTGTGCTGAAGGAGGATGTCAGCGCCGTGGCTGCCACCAGCATCATCAACACACCGTGTGCGGGTGTGGGGGGGAAGGTGGATGGCTTCATTCCTCCTCTCCTAGAACTGCACTCCCCCAGCCCCATGTCCCCTCACTTGTCCCCATAAGGCAGCACCTTGCTTTTGCCCTTTTTCTCCTCCTCTATTTCAAAAGAGGCTCCCACCCCTCACATCGCTGGCTGGAAAGGCTGCTGCTGGGGTGGCCCTGAGCCAAGATTTACCTGGGAATGGGAGGCCTCACTCAGAAGGGTGCCCGGATATGGGGGCACAGGTGGGTCTTTGGGGACCCCTCCTGGGTGGTGCCAGGGAGAGAATAGCGGCTTCAGCATGCTTTGGGGCAGCTGTAAAACGAGGGGGTCCTGCAAAGCGTGCAGGGTAAGTGGTGTGTGGTGGGAGCCCCGGGTCCTAGCCCAGGCTCTTCTGCCTCCACGGCTGCAGCTTTGGAGCGATGGTGTATTCACCACGGACAGGCATCATCCTCAACAACGAGCTCCTGGACTTATGCGAGCGATGCCCCCGGGGTTCCGGCACCACCCCCTCACCTGGTGAGAACAAGGCTTCCCACCCGGGGTGCACAAGGGCCCCCCACCAGGGGAGAGGAGGGAGGGGGCTGGGCTGGGGCTGCATGCTAACCCCTGGATGGGTCACTGCACTCGCCAAGACGCTGTTTGCTCAGCAGTGAGTGGAGACAGGGTGGGTGGAGCTCCCGGAAGGTGCTGGCCCCCAGTTCCAGGCGAGCGTTCCCCATCCTCCATGGTGCCCTCCATCTTGATCAACAAAGCCCAGGGGTCGAAGCTAGTGATTGGCGGGGCTGGCGGGGAGCTCATCATCTCTGCTGTGGCCCAGGTGAGTCTGGGGCTCCTGGCTCGAGTGTCTCCTCTCTGGGCGGCATACTGTCTGACTCTCTCTGGAGTGGGGATGTGAGGGCTGACGTAGGGTAGCAGGGTGCCCCCTTTCTCCCTGCAACCCTCCTCTCTCCCCCAGGCCATCATGAACAAGCTGTGGCTTGGCTTTGACCTGAGAGCAGCCATTGCAGCCCCCATCCTGCATGTCAACAGCAAGGGCTGTGTGGAGTACGAGCCCAACTTCAGCCAGGTGAGGCTGAGGTCCGAGCTGGATGCCTAGGGCGGAGCCCACTCCCCAAATCCGTGCTGCTCAAAGCCACCTGGGAGGAACTCAGTCACTGAGATTCTTAGGCCAGGTACACTTCAACTTTGGGGGCCATAGGAGTTGGGGACCTTGATGGGTAAGGCTGTCAGTGGCCTCCAGGCCAGTTCTGTGGCCTCCAAGACAGAGAGCAGGGTGTTGTCTACGCTGCTCCCAGGCTGAGGATCTCAGCACCTTGGTCTCTGGTCTGTGGTTGATGCCATTTTTCAGAAGTGAGTTTTCCTGGCTGAGGCCTCTCAGACTCTCCCTCATGGTGTCTTTTTCCTTGTGTGATTTGTAACTTATATTTGCAACTTTATTTGTAAAAGAGGTTGTTTTTCCTGTGGCAGTCTGTAAAGTGATTTTCTTCTGGGGCACTAGGGCATTGGTGGTAATTTTTACTCTGTCTCTGTCTCTCTCTCTCTCTCTCTATATATATATATATATAATTTTTTTTTTTGAGACAGCATCTCAATCTGTTGCCCAGGCTGGAGTGCAGTGTTGCGATCACAGCTCGCTACAGCCTTGACTTCCTGGGCTGAAGTGATCCTTCCTCCTCAGGCTCCCAAGGAGCTAGGACTACAGGTGTGTGCCACCGCACCTGGATAGTTTTTCTTTTTGTGTTTTTCATAGAGACAGGGTCTCTCACCATGTTGCCTAGGCTGGTCTTGAACTCCTGAGCTCAAGCAATCTTCCCACCTTGGCCTTCCAAAATGCTGGGATTATAGGCGTGAGCCACCATGCCCAGCCTACAAACATTTTTTTGATTCCCCACAGAAGCCCATGGTGCAGCTCCAGGGGCTGAATTCTCCTGGCTGACTCCCTCTCCATCCTTAGACAGAGACTCAGCTTCCTCAGAGCATCTTTGGGTTGATGGATGCCCTTTGTTAGGATCTATTTAAAAGATTGATAGCGGCCGGGCGTGGTGGCTCATGCCTGTAATCCCAGCACTTTGGGAGGCAGAGGTGGGTGGATCACGAGGTCAGGAGTTCGAGACCAGCCTGGCCAATATGGTTAAACTTCGTCTCTACTAAAAATACAAAAAAATTAGCTGGGCATGGTGGCGCATGCCTGTAGTCCCAGATACTCAGGAGGTTGAGGCAGGAGAATCACTGGAACCCAGGAGGCAGAGGGGGCAATGAGCCGAGATTGTGTCACTGACTCTAGCCCAGGCAACAGAACGAGACTCCATCTCAAAAAAAAAAAAAAAAAAAAAATCGCACAATTTATAAATTGCGAAAGGAGTCTTTTTTTAATTCTTTTCTTTCTTTCTTTCTTTGCTTTTTTTTTTTTTTTTTTTTTTTTTGAGACAGGGTTTGCTCTGTCATTCAGCTGGAGTGCAGTGGTGCAATCACGGCTCACTGCACCCTTAACCTCCTGGGCTCAAGCCATCCTCCTGCCTCAGCCTCCCAAGTAGTTGGGACTACAGATGTGCAACATCACACCTGGCCAATTTTTAAAATTTCTTGTAGAGACAGGGCCTCGCTATGTTGCTCAGGCTGGTCTTGAACTCCTGGTCTCAAGCCATCCTCCCTCCTTGGCCTCCCAAAATGCTGGGATTACAGGCTTGAGCCACTATCCCTGACAGGATTTATTCATTTTTTTTCTCCAACTTGTATTTTAAGTTCAGGGGTCCATGTGCAGGATGTGCAGGTTTATTAAATAGATAAACATGTGCCTTTGTGGTTTGCTGCACAGATTAACCCATCACCTAGGTATTAAGCCCAGCGTCCATTAGCTATTCTTCCTGAAGCTCTCCCCCATCCCCTGACTTACTTTCCTTCCTTCCTTTCCTCCTTTCCTTCCTTCTTTCCTTCTTTTCTTTTCTTCCTTCCTTCCTTTCTTTTCTCTTTTTTTCAGAGTCTCACTCTGTTGCCCAGGCTGCAGTGCAGTGGCACGATCTCAGCTCACTGCAACTTCTGCCTCCCAGGTTCAAGGAATTCTCCTGCCTCAGCCTCCCAAGTATCTAAAATTACAGGGATGTGCCACCACACCTGCCTCATTTTGTGTTTTTAGTAGAGACGGGGTTTCACCATGTGGCCAGGCTGGTCTTAAAATCCTGGCCTCAAGTGATCCGCCTGCCTTGGCCTCCCAAAGTGCTGGGATTACAGGTGTGAGCCACAGTGGCACTTTTATAAAGGGTTACAGCCTGCAGGGTGGCCATCCGCCACTTTCAAAAGCATAGCCTCTGGCAGAAACCAGAGTCAGGCCCAAAAAACCAGCAAGGAGCCGGTTTTTGAAATGATCAACAAAATTGATAGACTGCTAGCAAGACTAATAAAGAAGACAAGAGAGAAGAATCAAATAGACACAATAAAAAATGATAAAGCGGAGATCACCACTGATCCCACAGAAATACAGACTACCGTCAGAGAATACTGTAAACACCTCTATGCAAATAAACTAGAAAATCTGGAAGAAATGGATAAATTCCTCGACACCTACACCCTCCCAAGACTAAACCAGGAAGAAGTTGAATCTCTGAATAGACCAATAACAGGCTCTGAAATTGAGACAATAATTAATAGCTTACCAACCAAAAAAAGTCCAGGACCAGATGGATTCACAGCCGAATTCTACCAGAGGTAGAAGGAGGAGCTGGTACCATTCCTTCTGAAACGATTCCAATCAATAGAAAAAGAGGGAATCCTCCCTAACTCATTTTATGAGGCCAGCATCATCCTGATACCAAAGCCTGGCAGAGACACAACATAAAAAGAGAATTTTAGACCAATATCCCTGATGAACATCTATGCAAAAATCCTCAAGAAAATACTGGCAAACTGAATCCAGCAGCACATCAAAAAGCTTATCCGCCATAATCAAGTGGGCTTCATCCCTGGGATGCAAGGCTGGTTCAACATATGCAAATCAATAAACGTAATCCAGCATATAAACAGAACCAAAGACAAAAACCACATGATTATCTCAATAGATGCAGAAAAGGCCTTTGACAAAATTCAACAGCCCTTCATGCTAAAAACTCTCAATAAATTAGGTATTGATGGGACGTATCTCAAAATAATAAGAGCTATTTATGACAAACCCACAAAGTATCATACTGAATAGGCAAAAACTGGAAGCATTCCCTTTGAAAACTGGCACAAGACAGGGATGCCCTCTCTCACCACTCCTGTTCAACATAGTGTTGGAAGTTCTGGCCAGGGCAATCAGGCAGGAGAAAGAAATAAAGAGTATTCAATTAGGAAAAGAAGAAGTCAAATTGTCCCTGTTTGCAGATGACATGATTGTATATTTAGAAAACCCGATCATCTCAGCCCAAAATCTCCTTAAGGTGATAAACAACTTCAGCAAAGTCTCAGGATACAAAATCAATGTTCAAAAATCACAAGCATTCCTATACACCAATAACAGACAGAGAGCCAAATCATGAGTGAACTCCCATTCACAATTGCTTCAAAGAGAATAAAATACCTAGGAATCCAACTTACAAGGGATGTGAAGGACCTCTTCAAGGAGAACTACAAACCACTGCTCAACAAAATAAAAGAGGATACAAACAAATGGGAGAACATTCCATGCTCATGGATAGGAAGAATCAATATCGTGAAAATGGCCATACTCCCCAAGGTAATTTATAGATTCAATGCCATCCCCATCAAGCTACCAATGGCTTTCTTCAAAGAATTGGAAAAAACTGCTTTAAAGTTCATATGGAACCAAAAAAGAGCCTGCATTGCCAAGTCAATCCTAAGCCAAAAGAACAAAGCTAGAGGCATCATGCTACCTGACTTCAAATTATACTACAAGGCTATAGTAACCAAAACAGCATGGTACTGGTACCAAAACAGAGATATAAACCAATGGAACAGAACAGAGCCCTCAGAAATAATACCACACATCTACAACTATCTGATCTTTGACAAACCTGACAAAAACAAGAAATGGGGAAAGGATTCTATATTTAACAAATGGTGCTGGGAAAACTGGCTAGCCACATGTAGAAAGCTGAAACTGGATCCCTTCTTTACACCTTATACAAAAATTAATTCAAGGTGGATTAAAGACTTAAACGTTAGACCTAAAACCATAAAAACTCTAGAAGAAAACCTAGGCAATACCATTCAGGACATAGGCATGGGCAAGGACTTCATGTCTAAAACACCAAAAGCAATGGCAACAGAAGCCAAAATTGACAAGTGGGATCTAATTAAACTAAAGAGCTTCTGCACAGCAAAAGAAACTACCATCAGAGTGAACAGGCAATCTACAGAATGGGAGAAAATGTTTGCAATCTACTCATCTGACAAAGGGCTAATATCCAGAATCTACAAAGAACTCAAACAAATTTACAAGAAAAAAACAACCCCATCAACAAGTGGGTGAAGGATATGAACAGACACTTCTCAAAAGAAGACATCTGTGCAGCCAACAGGCACATGAAAAAATGCTCATCATCAGTGGCCATCAGAGAAATGCAAATCAAAACCACAATGAGATACCATCTCACACCCGTTAGAATGGCGATCATTAAAAAGTCAGGAAACAACAGGTGCTGGAGAGGATGTGGAGAAATAGGAACACTGTGACACTGTTGATGGGACTGTAAACTAGTTCAAGCATTGTGGAAGACAGTGTGGCAATTCCTCAGGGATCTAGAACTAGAAATACCATTTGACCCAGCCATCCCATTACTGGGTATACACCCAAAGGATTATAAATGATGCTTCTATAAAGACACATGCACACGTATGTTTATTGCGGCACTATTCACAATAGCAAAGACTTGGAACCAACCCAAATGTCCATCAATGATAGACTGGATTAAGAAAATGTGGCACATACATACCATGGAATACTATGCAGCCATAAAAAAGGAGGAGTTCATGTCCTTTGCAGGGACACGGATGAAGCTGGAAACCATCATTCTGAGCAAACTATCACAAGGACGGAAAACCAAACACCACATGTTATCACTCACAGGTGGGAATTGAACAATGAGAACACTTGGACACAGGGTGGGGATCATCACACACTAGGGCCTGTCGTGGGGTGGGGGTAGGGGGGAGGGATAGCATTAGGAGATATATCTAATGTAAATGACGAGTTAATGGGTGCAGCACACCAACATGGCACATGTATACGTATGTAACAAACCTGCGCATTGTGCACATGTACCCTGGAACTTAAAGTATAATATTAATAATAAAAAGAGTCAGCCCCCTAGCCTGGCAGTGCTGCTCTACAGGCACCCTCAGCCCTGATCCCTCCAGTGCACCTAGGGGACACAGTTTACAGGACTGAGTCAGTGGGACACCCTGTTCCTTTACACTCCCAGTCATGGGCTCAGATTCTGCAGTTGTCTCACTGCTGGAGGGAGGAGCCTGCATCAGTCACCCTCAAAGAAGACATGAAATTATTTCACCTGTAAAGGCAAGAAACTGTTCGCAGCACTGGGGGCAGGCTTGGGGAAGACGAGGTTTGTGAGGATGTTGAGAATTCATGCAGCTCATCCTTCAGCCCTATAGCTTTCCAGAGAAGTGTATAATGGGGGTCACTAGGCATGTGAGTAACTGATTTGGTGAAAGATGCCACTTCAGATCAAAAGTGCATTTCCCCTTCCCCAAGGTGTCAGCAACACTGAAACATATTTGACTAACTTTATAGAGGAAGATTAAGATAGAGGATGAGAGAGACATAAGGCCTCAGGAATATCTTAGCCGATAGAAAGCCTGCTGGAAGCTGCATTTCCAATATGATTAGACTGATTGAAAACCTTGAAACTAAACACTTCCAAAGGAGACTGGGACCCATTTCTCCTGAGAATGACAACACAAAAAATAGTAGAGGAAACCAACAAACCAAAAGCAGACACTGTTTCAGATCTATTGAAAATCCTCAAGATAGTCTCATAATATAATATTCAAAATATCTAGGATACAATTCAAAGAAACACTTGTTATATCAAGAAGTAGAAAAATTCACCATTTGAATGAGAAAAGGCAATCCAGACATCAATGCTGAGATGATTTAGGGTTGAAATTACCTGACAGATATATTGAAATCAGCCACCGTAAAATCCTGTTGATGAGCAATTTCAGGCATTCTTGAAAAAAATGAAAAAGGATAAATTCTCAGAAAAAGTAGAAGTCATAAAATCAAACTAAATATAAATACAAATAAAATAAATGAAAAATTTAAAAATACCTCTCTGGAGAGACTCAAGAACAAGTAACTATGAAACTAAAATCCACGCATTAGAGAAGACACTTAACACTGTTAACTAGAGAAGCACAAACCATAGTTATCACAGCCCAGCAGGGCGAGCAATCGGTCTGCTCAGAAGTGAGAGGCCTGAAAAAAAAACTCCTGGTGTCCCTGATGGTGAAATCTGGCCCCTGATCCCAGGGTTCCTCCCTCTTCATGCTCGGAGGGCTAGACCTAGCAGTGAAGGGTTCCCAACCTCACCCTATGTGGCACCTCCAGAAGGCAGAGCCCATTCTCACTGATATTCCCGATCTCCAATAACACAAAGTGAAAGGGAATGTCTTAACCAGAGTACTGGGTCTTGGCCTATCTGAACATATTTCAAAGCTTAAATGTACAGTGAGCGTAGGATGCTGAGCAGAGGCCCCCTGGACAGTGGCTGGAGTTGGGAGCAGTGCAGGATGGAAGGACAGGTCAGGGGCCCTGAGCACCTGCACCTGCACCTGCACCTGCACCTGCCCGGGGTGGACATGACTACCGCATCCACCAGAGGGCGCTGTGGTCTAAGCAACTAATCAGAGCTCCCCAGATCCTCTGCTGTTTTCCCTCCACTTGCTGGTGTTTCTGTGCCCTCCAGATGGTGTTGCTCCTCCCCCTTCTACGACCTTTCCACTTTTCAGCCATAACCTTGTCTGAGGTCAAAGGAGGGGGTTGTGCAACCTCCAGAAAGGGAGAAATTTGCATGGAGCCCTCCCACTCTGAGGATATGGGTGACAGATAAGAAGGGCTGGTGGGATCAGTCCTGGTGGTAGCTCAGGAAGCAGAGCCTGGAGCATCTCCACTATGGCCTGGGCTCCACTGCTTCTCACCCTCCTCGCTCACTGCACAGGTGGCTGCCTGCAAGGAATTCAGGGAGCATTCCTGGATGTCACCTGGGCTGATGATCTGTTCCTCCTGCCTGGGAACCAGTCTTCATCTCTCCCCACTGATCTCTGTGTTGCTCTCTTCTTGCAGGTTCTTGGGCCAATTTTATGCTGACTCAGCCCCACTCTGTGTCGGAGTCTCCGGGGCAGACGGTCACCATCTCCTGCACCCGCAGCAGTGGCAGCATTGCCAGCGACTATGTGCAGTGGTACCAGCAGCGCCCGGGCAGTGCCCCCACCACTGTGATCTATGAGGATAACCGAAGACCCTCTGGGGTCCCTGATCGGTTCTCTGGCTCCATCGGCAGCTCCTCCAACTCTGCCTCCCTCACCATCTCTGGACTGAAGTCTGAGGACGAGGCTGACTACTACTGTCAGTCTTATGACAGCAGCAGTTATCACACAGTGCTCCAGACCCATGGGGAAGTGAGACAAAATCTCCCCAGAATGTCCCTACCTTGATCTGCCCTCAGCCTGTCCCCACCAGCGAGGGCTGCATTTTCCTGTCTCCTGCTTGAACTTTGGAGGTAAAATTTTCTGTTCATAGTTTCTGTATTTTCTTTCCAAAACACAAACATTTTCTCCCCAGTCTTGACGGGTGATCCTCTAATCCCTTTGTGATCACTGCATGGAACACACGTAATTCAAAACTGTGTTTCTAAACATCGGCGCTATTGACACTGTGGGCTGGATCATTCCTTGTGATGAGGGAAGCTCTCTGCATTACAGTTCATTTAGAAACAACTTTTGTGTCCATAAGTCAGACGCCAGTAGCAACCTGCTCCCTGTTATGACAAAAATAATATATCACTATTTCTGTATATGTCCAGGGAGGGGTCACACTAGTTTGAGAACAGGAGAATGTAGAAAAGCTGCATCTGTCAAGAAGGCTTTGGCAAGGAATCCCATTCGTACCATTCAGCTGGACATGAGGCTGGAGGCATTAGCTCTCTGCTTCTGCTTTCCCATCTGGTAGGAAAACAGGTGCCTAGAACTCAAATTACGGTTTCATGGATGGATAATGTTCTACGCAAAATGGGGTCAGACAACCTATTACCTATTCAGATGGAATCTTCTCTCACTCACTGTGCAGTTTAACTTTTGGCAAACTAGATGTCCCATAAATACTTTAAATTTTTTACAGAAAGTTCATGAAAATACATAGACCCCCATCTTTATTTATTCTTCCAGGGAGTACTTTTCAAGCATAGGATACAAAGATGAATAATAATCTAACACAAGTTCTTGTACCCTCGGAGTTTAGTTTTTAGAATATATGAGACAATAAACAAGAGCAGTGACCGAGCTGAGTGGACAATGATGTCCTTCCTTTTCCCATAGGGCTGGATCAAATTTGGTCCCACCTCTACTTTCATGC
The DNA here is from genome assembly GCF_028858775.2 of Pan troglodytes. Classification (NCBI taxonomy): domain Eukaryota; kingdom Metazoa; phylum Chordata; class Mammalia; order Primates; family Hominidae; genus Pan; species Pan troglodytes. The sequence goes on from NC_086016.1 coordinate 24,301,398, forward strand.
CCTCGAACGTACAGTGTCCAGTATACCCCCAGTAACTGCATGTGGATGTTTACATTTAAATTATTTGAATAAGATTAAAAATTATATTTCTCAGTCCCACTGGCTGCGTTTCAATTATGTCATTAACTCATGTGACCCGTGGTTCCCATGCCAGAGAGTGCAGATGCAGGACATTCCCATCATGGCAGAAGATCTTACTGGACGGTGACTTAGCACAACTTTACCTCTGTTTCCTCACCTTCAAAATGGGAATAAAGTAAAATTCTAACTTGTAACGGGCAACACCCCTCTTTGTTGGAAATGCATGTTGTGCCTTCTCACCCTGCTGTCCTCAGGCTTGGCCATGTGACTAGCTTTGGCCAATGAGATGAACAGACAGGACATGGGTCATTTCTGAGCAGGAGGCGGGAGACTGGCTGGTGCTTTTCCAAGTTCTCCTGTCTCTCTGACATTATGTCATCAGGGGTCTCAGGAGAATCTGGTTTGCCCGCCCACATCCTGGAATGAAGATGAAGTGAACCAGAGCCACAGCCAGTCGCTGCCTGGGACGGCAAGGGGTGTCATCCAGCAGCAACTCCAAAGGTCTGGTGGGTGTGCTCTCACCGGGAACCAGCCATCTGGCTCCCAGTGTGGGCCCTACTGCCTGGTGTTCCCTGGAGCCCCGGGGGAGTGCCAGGCCAGGCTCTTCCCATCTTTCATTTTTCAAATAAACACCCTAAAAGGACAGACTTAGGGCACAGGCTTGGGCTGAGACAGTCAGGGGAAGAATAGATTTGCATGAAGGCCGCTTCCCTCCCCTAGGGTATGGGCAGGAACAAAAGCAATTAGAGGTGTTCTGTCTACGCGGAGAATCTCAGAAGGTAGAGCCCAGTAGTGCCCTACCATGGCTTGGACCCCTCTCCTCCTCACCCTTCTCACTCCCTACAGAGGTGCCCGATCCCTCAGATTCTAGGAACATGGCCCAAGGAGGACGTAGGAGCTCTGCCCTTCCCCAGGTGCCCAGGCTATGCTGTTGGCTGGAACTCCAGAATCACCCTCCCTGTGTCCTTCTCTTTTTTATTCTGGGTCCTGGGCACAACCTGGGCTGACCCAGGAAGCCTTGGTATTAGGGTCTCTGAGTCAGATGGTCACCATCGCCTGCACTGGGAACAGCAACAACACTGGATACAATGGTGCTGACTGGTTGCAAGTTTCCTGGTGCTGCCCCAGACTCCTCATGTGTGGTAGCACCAATACACCCTCAGGGATTCTGGCTTTGTTCTCTAGCTCTCATTCAGGCAACAGAGCCTCCTTGACCATCTCCGGGCTCAGCCTGAGGATGAGACTGATTATTACTGTTCAACTTTGGGCAAAAGCATGAACACCCACACAGTGCTCCAGACACACGAAAAACTGAGACACAAACCTGCCCTCTGCCTCCCTGGGTTGTCAGTCACTCATTGTAATAGCCTGTGACCAACAGCAGCTGAAGGATCCATTTCTCTGTCAGCTCTTCCCTAAGAATTGAGGGGTCTGATGCTGTTATGTCAGCCATCACTTAATGTAACCTGCAACAATGCCCACTCTCACCCTGTCCTCACAGGTCCACTAGAACACCAGGAGCTGTGGCACTCCCCTGAATCTCTGGTGAGGAAATTGTCCCACAAGCACACACCCAACTTTGCAAGCCATAGTCTAAGCACACTGCAGACCACAGTGGGATAAAGAACTTCATGTCTCCAAAAAGTAGGTCTGGCCCTTGCCCATGGCTCCTGAGAAGCCTTCTGTACGCCCCCAAGAACTCTCCTACCTGTTGGGAGTTTCTGTGTTTGCTTGGAGACCCAGGACTGGTCAGAGAGTGACAGCATAATGTGATATAGGCTGGGGGCTTTGGCCCAGTCCCAAGGGCCTTCTGAATAAAGAGCCAAAAATAAAAATAAAGATTACAATAAAGCAGATTTTTAAAATTATTTATACTTATTTAATCTTGGTGATAAGTGTGTGAAGATTCAATATAATATTCTGTTTATATACATGTTAAAATTTTGTTTTTCTAAACGCTTCAAATAGTGCGAGTTTCTAAATTCATTCCTCTTATGGCACTTTTATATTCACTGTTATTAATTTCTAATGAGTTTTTCTAATTGGCAAATTACAGAGTTTATTGGTTAGAAATCATTCAGGATAAATAAAAATTCTTAAGATTAAGCACCAATAAGTCAATACCAGATTATAGTTAGCATAGTAGTTATCTATTACTGTGTAACAATATTACAAACTTCACGGCTTAAAGCAACCCAAATGTATCACTTCACAGTTCCTGCGGGTCAGGAGTCTGGGTGTGGTTGAGTTGAGTTCTCTTGCTCCAGCGTCACAAGGCTGCAGTCAGGATGCCAACTGGAGCTGCAGGCTCACCTAAAGCTTGACTGAGAAACATCTGCATCCAAGGCCCCCGTGGTTATTGGCAGAACTCAGTTCCTTGGGGCCTGCTAGAGCCAGGGCCTTAGTTTCCCGGTGATTGCTGGTGGGAGGTCACTCTCAGTTCCTCACCACATGGACCTCCCCAGCGTGTCCACGTGCTTCCTCCAAGCCAGCAAGGGGAAGTTTCCTTGCAAGAAGCATGCTACAGTCTTTTGTAATATAATTACATATATTCCATCATTGTCGTCATTCTCTATTTATTAGAAGCAAGTCATAGGTCCTGCTCACACTCAAGGGGATGAGATTCCTGGTGAATTTTTACTTTGAAACTATTAATCTCTCAAAAACACAGATCCCATTTATGTTAATTATATTGAACTGAACTCGGTGCTTGCAATCAAATATTGCAATAAATATGTATGGACTCACAGTGAAAATATGAATGGCAAAGACTCTGGACTCGTGTGCTCCACAGGGGCAATGAGGGAGCAGTTGCTGGGTGCCCATACAGTGTGTTCTCAGATGGAGAAATCCCATAGAAACTGCAAATCCGGATGGATGTGGGCAGAGGGAGGTGGGCCCTGTTGTCACTGATGTGGACTCAGCTGCTGTGTCCTCTCTGTGTGTGGTCTGTGTGGCCCCACCATCAGCCTCCTCCCAGGTCCTTCCCCTCAGGTAAACAGAAGCCTTGCTGATTGCTGCACTTACTCATCCCCAGGCCTCAGACTCTGAATACATGGAGGAGAGAGAGACATTGCATGGAAACACATTTGCATAAACATCCCCTTCTTTGGGGGACCCATGGGCCAGGGATAAGAGAGGCCTGAGGCAACCCAGGTCCACGTGGGTGGGGCCACAGCAGCCGATGTCCACCATGGCCTGGGCTCCTCTTCTCCTTGTGCTCCTCTCTCACTGCAGAGACACTCAGAACCCATGAGTGTCTGTGTTTCCAGGTTCTCTCTCCCAGACTGTTCCCTCTTCCCACTCAGCCGCCCTCCCTCTCTGCATCTCTGGGAGCACCAGCCAGACTCCTGCACCCTGTGCAGAGGCCTCAGTATTGGTATCTGTGCAATACACGATCATCAGCAGAAGCCAGCGAGCCCTCCCAGCTATCTCCTGACCTACTACTCAGACTCAAATATGTACCAGGGCTTTGGCTTCCTCAGCCACTTCTCTGGATCCAAAAATGCCTTGGATAATGCAGAGCTTTTGCTCATCTCCGGGCTGCAGCCTGAGGATGAGGCTATTACTCTGTGATCTGGTACCATCTCGACTCTCAGAATTGCACAGGAAGATGGGGAAATGTAACACAAATACAATCTCTGCAGGTGCTAGCGTATGATGTTTATTTTATTAATGTTAACAACATGTATTTCTACTATTACAAAAAGTAAATATCCATGTGCAAAGCTGTCACCCAGAATGTCATCAAATAAACACAAAGTATTTTTCAAACTTAATTGAATGCAACCATACAATTGCAAGGGTCTGAGAGGAATTTTACCACTAATGTATATACGATGCTGAGGTTCAATCACACCCAGAAGGCAGCCTGCAATGAAGGGTCTCATTCAGTCTATGCCTGAGCTGACCTGCCACCCTCCCCAGTGTCTTTTCCTTGGCTCAGAGATCCCCCCGTTGGCACAGGGAGACTTCTGTCCTCCCTTCAGTGTCCACAGCAGGGGCAGCACCAGGGCTGGCCTTGCCCACAGCAGGCTGACAAATGTACTGCTGAGAATTAAAGACTTGGTTGTAAGGAGGAGCGTGGTGGCAAAGAAAACAAGAGACTGAAGCAATGGAGGTGGGGCTGGCATGATGTAATATTCTCATCCACTAGTTCACAGAGTCAATAGACTCCGGGTGCCAGGAGGTTAGTGCTCACGTCTGGCGTCTACTTTGTATTTAGATGCGACACTTTCACTAATGTTCATAGGACACTAAAGCCTGCACCCTCACAAATCCCACCTGTTGTCATCGCTTAATGGAGAATGCTATTTAATTAGATTAAGATTTCAATATAGCAGGTAAAACCGAGAAATACAGCATGCTTCTATGGTAAAATTAATTCTGCAGCAAAGTTCATCTCTGTGGGTAGCTTTGGAAACTCAGTGACCACAGTGCTGACTTTTGTTTCAAAGAATTCAGGAAAGGTCTTGACACAACAGGTCCTGGATCACACGGAATCCATTCCTCATGTCACTTCTGAACATATACAAGAATCAAGGTGCTATTGAACACACGTCAGAATTCCAAAACGGCCTGGATTTCTTCTGCACTTGCTGGAATAGCGGTGGAAATATAAGTGGTTTAACCTACGGTCTGTGTTGTTATTTTAATTTCAAAACTGCAGTGATATGAAAGTTGTGTGCACGTGTGTGTCTAAAAATCACATCCTCATTGTTGCTGTAATGAAAGTGAACAAGGGTTAAATCTTTGACTATAAATTTATCAAAGGACAAGGGCCTCTTCACGCATTGACATTTTAAAGTAGAATTCCTCCACGTGAGGAATGTGATCCTCCTTATTATCTTTGTCGTTCTCTTCAGTCTTGATCAGAGGTGAAGGCCAACGTGGACACTCCTCTCCCATTCCTTCAAGCATGAGGAGCACCTGCGGCCACCGCTGCCCCTTAAACAAAGGAGATATGTATTGTTTTAACAAGAGGGTCACTGGGTGGAAATAAGAGAAACACATAGATAACAGTTTCTCATTCAGTGAGCCGGGGAGTGAGCTGCATTTGAGAAGAGGCGCTCAGCACTTGATCTACCTCAGGAGGAGAGAATCAAGTCTCAGCCTCTGATGGAAAATGTCCATGCAGGGAGGACTACACCACCTCAGAGCTCCTCAGTGAATGTGGCATTGCACACCCTCTTCAAGCTGGGGCAGCAAAGGAAGATGAAGGAAGAGAGGCCCAGAATGTCAGAAAGCACCAAGACTTCAGTGACTTTTCACTTCATGAAGGTCCAGGGGACTAAGGTGACCTGAAGAAGTAAGTTTGTACCTCAGTGGACAAAACCTGGTGCTGCCCCTGGGGACGCCTCTACTGCTCCTGTTCTCTGTCCTCTGCTTCACCACAGTGGCCTTCCATGGTTTCCCCTTGACATCCTCACGCCTGTCTCACTGCTGCTTTGTCCTGGTCTTTTCCTAATACTTCCGGAATGGACTAAAGCATGTCCCTTTGCACCATGCAAAGCAGACACCACACTCATCTCTCAGGGACCAGGGCCCCCGCTGTGCTGATCCTCCCATCCATGGTATTGGGGTCTCAGGGGAAACATCCTGTGTGGCAGGAGAGGCAGCAACATCTGTGGCCTAAGAGCAAAATCATCCAGGATGGAGCCCAGAAATGTGAGACATTTTCCCATTTACAATATCCAACCCAGCTGCCTCCTTCTCTGGCCCCTGTGGAAGGAGCTGTTCAGGTCTTTGCTTCCAGAGCCCTCTGCATTCCCTGCTCCCTGCAGCCTCCTCACATTGGACGGTCATCAGATTTCCCACAGGGGCTTCTCTTGGAAATCCAGAAAAGCCTCATGAGTAAAGGATTTTTATTCCTATCAGTAACATGGGGCAGAGCCAGAGTCTTGACTCACAGATTCTGTGGCCTGACTGGCCTGGCTCTCAGCTGACTCCACTCACACAATTCCCACTGAGAGACCGCAGGGTGGCCAGCAAGCAGCAGAGGGCACTGCGGGTCTGTCTCAGGGTCTGCACGGGAGCACCTGCAGCTGTGCCACCCCCCAATCTCCCCAGGGCTAGGGCAGCAAAGCCTGTGTTTGCTGCTGAGGACTCAGCAGCTGTGTCCTCTGGAGCTGGGCAGAGTCTCCTGCTCACAGGTCTGTGGAAGGTCCCAGCAGCTGCTTCCTCCTTGGTCCCTCCCATGGGGCAAACTCACCTCTCAGACCCTCTGTCTAAAGAACCAAGCTCAGACCTCAACTGATCCTCAGGGTGGGTCAGAGATCGCCAGTGGATCAAACAAATTTATATGAACAGCCCCTCCCCACCAGGCAAGTGGAGAAGATAACAAAGGCCTCTGCAGCCCAGCACAGCACTCAGATTTCAGGAGGGCCGTGTCCACCTGGGCCTCGATCCCCTCCTCCTCATGTTCCTCTCTCACTGCACAGGTAGGAACAGTCTTTTGATGTCCAGGGTCAGGTCCTGAGCCTGTGTCATCCTCCTCTGGCTCATACCCCCAAACAGCTTAACCCTGGTCACTGTCCCAGCACCTGTGACTATCTGTCTGCAGGTTCCCTTTCCCAGCCTGTGCTGACTCAGCCACCCTCCCTCTCTGCACCCCCAGGAGCATCTGCCAGACTCACCTGCACCCTGAGCACTGGCTTCAGTGTTGGTGACTTCTCAATACTCTGGTCCCAGCAAAAGCCAGGGATCCCTCCCCAGTTTCTCTTGAGAATACTACTCAGACTCAAATAAGCACCAGGACTCTGGAGTCCCCGGCGGTGGCTCTGGATCTAAAGATGCCTCAGCCAATGCAGGGATTCTGCACATCTCTGGGCTGCAGCCTGAGAATGAGGATACGAAGCGAGCAAAAACCTCCCTTCTGTTCTCAGGGTTTGTACAGTCATCTTGGCTGGTGACTTTTACCGAGTCTAGCTCAGGAGTGACTTCTGTTGTCAGTTCTTCAAACAACATCTGAGTTTCCTAAAACAACTAGATCTGACATATATTTATATTCAGTTTAACTTTTAGCTGTATCCATTGTTCATATTGCCTCACCCTAATTATGTTTTTTCAAGGAGAAATTCTTTGTTTAAGATAAAAATATCTCATTGGAGACTTTGGTGGAGGTTGAAAGATGTTGGTTTGGGTCAAGCCAAGCTTAGTTTGAAAAGTGTAAAAAAAAAATCGAAGTAAAACTTAAGTCCTGAAAGAATCCTGTTCTGGGTCCACATGGCCTGCTTGTATCTGAGGAAGGGGAGGTGAAGGATGCTCGTTGAAAGTTAGAGGAACCAGAGAAGGTGAGCCAGGGAGCACAGCTGCAGTTGGGAAGAGGCACAGACCGGTGCAGGACACACTGCTCTGGGGCTGATGGGCAGAGTGTGGGTGCAGCAGGCCTGGGGCTGGGCATTGCTGGGCTAAAACTGTGCTGTCACCTATAACATGGACCTGGGGTGACATGGATCTGATAGGGCTCTCACCCAAGCAAGGTCTCTGTCATCTCCACCTGGGTGATGTGTTTCTTATTGTCATCTCAGAGGTGACAGATAGCTCAGTCTTTATCTTATTTCTATCAAGGCTGTTAACTGATTGGGTAAAGGACATGACTCACATTATAAATGATGAACTTGGCCAGGTGTGGTGGCTCACACCTGTAATCCCAGCAATTTGGGAGGCTGAGGTGGGTGGGTCACTTGAGCTCAGGAATTTGAGACCAGCTTGGGCAACATGGCAAAACCCAGTCTCTACAAAAAATAAAATAAAATAATTAGCCACACGTGGTGTGGTGCTGTACACCTGTAGTCCCAGCTAGTCAGGAGGCGGAGGTGGGTGGATTGTTTGAGCCTAGGAGGCTGAGGCTGCAGTGAGCCATGATTGTACCACCACACTCCAGCCTGAGTAACACAGCAAGACCCTGTCTTAAAACAAAAACAAAAAACAAAATCAAAAGCAAAAAACAGATGAAGGCTAATCAAAGTCTACTGCTTTAAATGTGAATCCCATCTTAAAAAATACCTTCACAGACACATCTGGAATTCTGTTTGAGCACATGACTGGGTTCTGGGGCCTACCTAATTTGACACACAAAATGAATTATCATATGGAAAGATTTGAGGCAGCTCTGCCTTCTCTTTGGGTCCTCAGGAGGAGGTTTATGGGTGTCCCCATCCTGCCTGGGTCCCCTCTTCCTCACTGTCCTCGCATATGACCCAAGCACAGGCCCCTGAGGCCCCTGCAGGCCTCCCTCCCAGCTCTGCCACCCCAGGGTGGACCCTGCCCTGTGCTCATGGATCTCTGCATCTCTCCGTGCTAGTCCAGCCTCCTGCAGGGCTCAGCCCCCAGGACAGAAACCACCATCTCCTGCCCTGGAAGACACAACACCGGACACAACAGTGTGATTTTGTCACATCAGCACCGGGGGTGTCTCATTAGAAACCCAGATCCGTTAAAACCACCACACGCCTCAGACCCAGGTTCCCTCTTTTGTTCCATATCATCCTTCCTCAGCAGCTCCTGGCTCCCACTTGGGGAGAAGCTGAACATCACTGTCCAGCACAGCACACAGGCCGCCCTCCTCCGGTGCCCAGGCCTGGGGAATGAAGTTCTGCCTCCTTGAGCACCTACAGCCACTCTCCTCCCCAAGCAGTGCTGACTGTAGAGGCTTGTGTTTTTCCCAGAGTTTCCTCATTTGACCAAGTGAGTTGGAAGCTGGGCTCCATACAGTCTTCCTCCACACACAGAGTGCAGGGGCAGCCAGGGCTTTGTCCTCAGTTATATTTAGAATTTGGGGTTCCTACAATCAGTGACTCTCCTTTTTGCAGTTTCTCCCTCATTTACCAACCTCTCTGCCAGCCACAAACTTTTACCTCAAGTGAGTTAAGCTCCAGACAAAATGAGCAGGGCCCCAGCCCTCTCCTATCTCCGTCATTAATACTTTTAGGTTCCTGTTTCCAGGCTGGGCAGTTAGAAGTAGGCTCGGCGGTCCCACCGGCTGCCCCGGCGTCTCGGGAGAGGGGCTGGGGGGTCTCACGTGTTGCCCTTCCTGCGGCGCAGCAGCACATAGACGAGCGCAACCGCCGCCACCACCGCGAGGCCCCCAAAGATGATGCCCAACAGCACCGCGTAGCTGCGTCCTGGTGAGGGAGCGAGTGTCAGTGAGGGGGCTCTCTGGGGTGGTTAGTGGGGACAGGTGCAGGCAGGTGTATGAGCAGGGTGTCCTCACCTGGCTGGCACTTCGGGGGTGGGTGAGGACCAGGTGCCGTCAGCCTGGCAGGTGCTGGTCTCTGCCTCGGCCAGGCTGTAGCCGTTGGCACAGTGGAAGTAGATGGTGGAACCCGCCAGGTACCTGTTGCCCTCCTTTTGTCCGTTGGGAGGTGGAGCCAGCCAGCCACAGGACACCACTGGGATGGGGACAGAGTGCAGACAACAGGCCTGAGCTGCCATGCATGCACACATCTGGCCACCCCGGGGGGTCGTGTCCCAGGACAAGGTGCCCACCTCCCCGCCCGCCCCCACCTGCCCACCCTCACCTGGCTGCAGGCTCTGCATGCGACGCTGGTGCAGCTGGTGGGCCACCCGAGTGGCAGTGCCCGTGCTCAGGCTCCCAGTGGCTGCCACATCAAAGTTGCAGAAATGATCGTCCCCACATAGTTTGGCTGCCTCTTGTGCCAGGCTGGGGTTGAGGGTGGTCTCACTGGGGAAGAGGGGCTCGAAGGTGGGGTCGTGCTTGGGTTGGTACAGGAAGTTGTGGACCAGGAACCAGGAGTCGTAGGTGAGCAGGGAGGACGCATTGTGCACGGTCCCTGGAAGATACATGACCGGGGCCTGGCTGGGCATGGCTCCCTTTGGTCCCCAAGCCCTGCCCGTGCCATGTTTCCAGTACCCCCCCACCCCATCTGCCCCATATACTCCACAGTCACTCACAGTCAGCCCCAAACAGGAACAGCTCCTGGGGACTGGTGCCCGGGGGCAGGACGCGCCCGCTGCGCAGGGTGAAGTTGTCGATGGGGTCGTTGTTCAGTGTCCCGAGGAGACCGTGGGTGTGGGCGAGGAACTTCTCAGGCAGCAGGACGGACACAGTCAGGAACGGGCCCTGCACGCTGACCTCCAGGCCGGCCCCTGATGCCAGCATGATGGAGACCCTGTCCCCGGCAGCCACTGACAGGAACATTCCTGGGCACAAGGGGGGCGGGTCAGGGTCACCGGCTGTGGGCATCGTGTCACCTCCCGCAGCCCCAGGACAGGGTGTACAGCACCCAGGGGCTGTGGGTGAGGGCACCTGCAGGGGAAGGGAGGGCGTTCCCAGGGCCAATTCTGCTGACCATGACCCTCCGCCACCCCTGCCATGCTTGCGGTGGAACCCCCAGCGGCACCTGAGGTGCAGCCCCTGCGGTGAACCCCCCATGTTGAGATGCACGTGTGGGTCCCTCTGGCCTTGCCTGCAGCAGCCACACCTGCGTGGGCATGTCCCGAGGGTCCTTGAACCCTCAGTGCTGACAGGCCCCTCCCAGGTCCCCATCCATCCCAACCAGGAATCATTTCATTCACTCGGTTCCCTGAGGCAAGGGGTTCAGATGCAGGAGCTACTGCTTGCCAGGGGCATCCTTAACCGTGCAGGGCTGGCGACCTTGCAGTGGCTTTTGAGGACTGAGGGAGTGACAGGAGCACAGGAGTGGCTCTGTGCAGGCCAGCTGTGAACGTTACCAGGGTGAGTTCCCTCCAGACAGCTCCCGGGATCCTCCGTAGGGAGGACATGTCCCACCGTTCCGGCCTCTCGGCTTTTGACCAGGTGGGTACGATGGGGGCACCTCGGTGGGTGTGAAGGCCTGAGGTCGGACCTCTGGCTGGGCCTCAGCAATTTCTGGCCTAGGACAGCTGTTTGCAGGGGATGGATTCACCCACCCAGCTGTGCTGTGCCATGCCGGAGCCCTCTGAGCGCAGAGTGGCCTCTGTCTTTGCATCTGAGTCCCGGACGCCACCCAGGCCTCTAGCCAGGGCTGGGAGAGGCATGAAGGCTCAGGGCTTCCCCTCAGCCTCCCTGCAGGAATGGGGAGGAGGTGAGGGCAGCCCGCAGCCTCGTGTGGCTGGACTACTCACCCTTCAGGTCCATCCAGCTTTGCTTAGCGAAGCTCAGCACCTCCTGGTTCAGCAGCACCTCCAGACCTCTGGTCCTGTTGGCCAGCCTGACCTCCACCACGTCTGAGTTGCCCTCCTGAATGGCCACTGCGGTCAGCCCAGTGCCGCGGGTTTCCGGCCCTGTGGTGGTGGGAGCGGAACGGGAGCCACTTGCTCCAGCCTCTCACCTTGGATCTACCCCATGCCACCCAGAGCAGCCTGTAGCCCTGGCCTCACCGTTGGACATCGTCCCGGGCTGGGCCCGCGCTTGCACACTCAGGTCGGTCAGCACTGCCTCCAGCAGCATGTACTCTCCGCGCCCATTGAATGTGAAGTTGGTGCCATCGAAGGTCACAAAGTGTGGGTCTCCAAAGGCGGAGGCTGGGGTGAGAGTGGAGGGTCACGTGGGGTGCACCCCAGCCCAGCCCGATCTATCCCAGGGTCTGGGGCACAGGATGGCACCCACCCAGTCTTGAGGGCCGGTAGTTGCGGCAGTCATTGGAGGGCCACCGTTGCATGTAGCGGGGGCAGTCGGGTGCCCAGAGGCAGCAGTAATAGAAGTTGAGGACATCGTAGAACCAGTGGGAGAGGCCGGGCACTCGGGGTGGTGTGCGGAACGTGGGTGCGCCCCAGTCATGGCCGTGGTTGGGAGTGCTGCTGCCACTGGAGTCAGCCATCAGGAGCTGCGTCCCATCCGCTGTGTAGCAGCACTGCTGACCCCAGCTGTAAAGGGGGCTGCGGGAGCCAGTGGGTCAGGGCCAGGCCACTGTTGGGAGCCCACCCCCGCCCCCAATACCCACCCTGGCCCCGGCCTGGGGGCTCACCTGGCCTGCACAGAGCACACACAGTGCATGGCCCCCGGGGTGGTAGGTGCACACGCTGCCCTGCTCCATGTCACAGCTGTAGTCCGTCTGCAGAGCAGCAGGTGGCCGTCACCCAGTGGCCTCGGGTTCTGTCATCCCCTCCCTGAGGCCAACCCTGCAGGGGCCCTGAGACCCCAGCCCCACCCTCCAGGACACCTCTGTCTGCCTCCCCTGGTGCTGTCCTCAGTGGGGAGGCTACCTCCTCATCCCCTCTCCTGGGCCCTGATGGGAGGCTCACGAAGAAGCGGCCGGAGTCAGCCCGGGCCTGGGTCAGGGTGCAGGGGCAGTCCGGCAGCTCCTCCAGGAAGTTGGGCGGCAGCTCCTCCAGGAAGTTGGGCAGCTGCTCCTCCAGCTCCTCCCAGGCCTGGCACTGAGTGTGTGCCCAGGCCACAAGGTCCTCTCAGAAGTCATCGCGCAGGTGCCAAGCCAGTGCATGGTCATTTGCCCAGTGTGCCTGCATGTCTCTGTGGAGGCAATGATGCTGGAACTGGGGCCAGGCTGCACCACCCCATGGTCGCCTCACTCTTCCCACCCCTGGACTAGACTGTCCAGGCAAGCATGATGGGCCACAGGCGGCCGGGCCCTCTATCCATCACCTGCACCTCCACGCCTTCTTACTTCTGTCCCGCGTAATTTTTTTTTTTTTTTTTTTTTGAGACAGAGTCTTGCTCTGTCAGCCAGAGTGTCAGCCTCTGGAGTGTAGAGGCACGATCTGAACTCACTGCAACCTCTGCCTCTTGGGCTCAAGTAATTCTCTTGCCTTAGCCTCCCGAGTAGCTGGGATTACAGGGGTGTGCCACCAGGTCCGGCTAATTTTTGCATTTTTAGTAGAGATGGGGTTTCACCATGTTGGCCAGGCTGGTCTTGAACTCCTGACCTCAGGTAATCCACCCACCTCGGCCTCCCAAAGTGCTGGGATTACAGGCGTGAGCCACTGTAACCAGCCTGCCCCCGTAATTTTTGCTGTCGATGATCCGAAGTGCATCCACTCGCCATCTCTGGTAGCTGGGAGGAGCAGGTTTTGGGGTGAAGGTGAAAGAGCCGGAGTTGGGGATGTGTGGCTAGGGGGAACAGGTGCGACCACTTTGCAGTCCACTCCTGTGAGTAGGGCATTCCTGAGGGAGAGGAGGCCTGGTTAGCCCTGGGGCTCCTTCAAGGCCTGGCCCCAAGCCTTGACACCTGGAGCAGCCTGACACATGTGCGGATGGACCACCAGGCGGTCCCCTTAGGAGGGGCTGTTCTAGCAGGGACCCTGGCTTGGGAGACCACCACCTCCTGCCACACTCCAGAATCCCTGTCCCTGCTGGAAGCCGGGCCCAGGGCCATGCCAGCCGTGCAGGAGTTCCTCATGAGCCTCCTCCCCGGGAGCCAGGCCCCACGCAGCTGCCCCCTCCCACCTGCCTGACCGCCCTGGCCTGCACTTCCCTCCATCCGAATCCCCAATCTCCATCTGGAATTCCCTTCCCTCCTCAGCCCCACCTGGAAGCTCCCCTCCTCCTCCCACACAGCTGGGACTCCCTTTCTCCCACCTCCGGGGGCCCAAAGCTCTGGATGCCACCCCAGCCCTCAGCTAGCCTCACCTGCCTCCTTGTAACCCCACAGCTGGATGGTGATGGTCTGCGTGAGCAGTGACTTGACATGCCAGGTCAGTCTGAGGTTGGCTGAGGTGTCCGCGGTGCTGTAGTATTGCCAACGCATCTCGTTCACCAACTCGCTCTTCTCCATCATTGACAGTTTGTTGGGGTGCACTGGGCAGGGGAGGTGAGGGGTGAGTGAGGGCCTGGGCTCAGGGAAGCAGGGAGGAGGCCCTAAGTCTTCAAGGGCTGTGGGGGCCTCCAGGGCCAATGCATGGCAGCAGCTGGGTGATGGTCTCTCTGGCTCTCACAGCAGAAAAGGACGCTGAGGCTGGAGAGGCAGGGGCCTGCCCTCCCTCCACTGCCCACGCCTCTAGCCTCCACCTGGCTTCTCCCCTGCCCTGGCGTGGCGGAGCTCAGTGGATAGGCACTGGCCCACCTCTCTAGGGACCCCTGCAGCTCCCACTCGCTCTGGGCTGGGACCGCAGTCTGGATGCCAGGGAGTGGAAAGGAGCTGAAGGAACTCTCGCAGGCGGGCAGGCCTCCCAAGGGACTGGTTCAGCCAGAGCGGCAGGGCACGGATGGGCCAAGTCTCGGTGTGCATAGATTAGCGCTGGGGAAAGTCCCCGTGGGGGCAGGCTGTGGGCAGGGAGGAGGGCTCACCAGCCAACAAGGTGCCCGCACGAGGGAAGGAGTGGCCATCGTCCAGTGAGATGGTGAAGGGGACGCGGCCGCTCTCATAGAGCAGGGGCAACACGAAGTGCACTTGCCCAGAGGAGTCCACATGGCTGAGGATCTGGATGCTCTCCTGTGGCATGCAAACCTGTGGGCGTGGTGGTGGTAGGAGGGGCTGGGCCATTGCAGGCTGAGCCTCTCGACAGTCTGGGCCCCCAACCTCACCGGGGAACCCATCCAGCCAGCTGTCTCTGTGCCCTCCTGCCTGTCCTGGGTCTGAGGGGCTCCATTCAGCCTGCCAGTGGGTCTGAGCCCTCAGCATGCACAGGGATGGGGGCGTGGGGCCCCAGTGCCCGGCCTCCTGGGCCTCCCAACCTGCAGATCACACTGGTGTCTGTGGGGCTGGACGTCTTGAAGTGCCGCACCACAAAGTCCTTGCCGCCCATCATGGAGCCTGAGTAGGGCAATATCTCCAGGCGGAAGTCCTGGAAATCCAAGCAGCAGCAGGTACCAAGGCTGGAGCACGTTGGGTGGCACGAACACGGCCCGTCCAGGGCGCCACAGCGCATGGAGCAGCTCTCTTGGGCATCTGGAGGAGAGGATGCTGAGGGCCTGGCCCGGTGGGTGCTGGACTGGCTGCCCCATGTGCAGGGCCTGTCTCTGTTTCTCCCGCAGCCCATTAGACAGCAGCATCCCCAGGAGAACGCTGGCTGGGAACTGCACAGGCCACCATGTGGACACGGTAGAAAGCCACGGGCCCGTGGGGATGGGATGAATCTTAGCACAGACAATCTGTCTGTTGCCCTGACTGACGGGCTAGAATGCAGCGAGAAGACGCAAAAGGCTGCACCCGCTCAGCCCTGCAGGGTCAGGAGAAACCCCTGGGCACGACTGCCCTTCAGCCACCAAGTCCTCTATCCCACAGGCGGGGGTCCTCAGAGGGCCATGGTAGCCGGAGGCCTCGACCTCTCTTGGCTCCCCAGGGTGTCTGTGAACAGTGCGCCTTCTGGGGGCCCTGAAGACTGCAGAAGAACCCCTCTTGCTTGCCTGGACTGGGATGGGGGATATGGCTGCCAAGAGTCCCATTCAAGGTCTGGTAGGGAATGGTGCACGGTCTGAACTTGACCCTTCTCACTCTCCCAGGGGCTGCAATTGAGACCCCAAAGAGAGGTCCGCCCTCAGGGCAGAAGGTCAGGGCTGCTCCCCTCCTTTCTGGGAAAGGAGGTACGTTTCCAGCAGGGGTCCCAGCAGTGGGGAAAGGGAAGTGGGGGTGCACACTGCGAGGGGCTGTGGGCGCCGGGCCCAAAGTATCTCCTATGGGCCATGAGACCCATGGCAGGGCCCTATTTCCAGGGACTGGCATGGAGGAAGATTTGCAGGGAGGGACTGGGGCGGGTGCGTGCCCAGCTGGGGGCCCAGAATGGAGACAGGTCCCATCCCCCGGCTCCAGAGATGCCACCACCCTGGGGAGCCTTGGCTGTCCCAGCCACACCTAATGCTGCCACTCAGAGTTTGCATAATTTAATCAGAGTTCCCCTCCCCTTCTTGAGCAGATGAGGAAACTGAACCTCAGATGCAGACAGGCAAGGCTGAGCCAGGCCCTTGGTGGCTTCTGGGAGCCCCTGCAGCCAGGGCGGGTGGTAAGGGCTGCGGCCTGGGACTGGTCATTTGGGCCCTGCCACCTGGGCTGGACATCCAGACAGGTGGGTGGTCCTCTCCCAGCTGCAGCTTCTCAAGGTGTCCAAAAGGGACTCTTGCCACACTTGCGGGGAGTCAGAGCTGGCCCCAGGGCATGAGCTTAGGCCATCTGGTCTGTGATCTGCCCCAGCGCTTGCGGCCAGGCCAGCCCATTGTTCCCCGGCCTGTTCTCTCTCTTGCCTGGGTGGTGCCTGCTGGGAACCACAGGGTGTTGGCAGCCACCCGTGGCTCCAGAGAGGTGGCCCCTACTGAAGGTGTTAGAGGCATGCACTGGGGGACTTGGCTCCTGTCCCCACACAGAGCTGTTCCAGGGAAGCCACACCCGCATTTGCTGTCTTCCCACCTCCCATAGACATTTGGTGAGAGGCCCCCAAGACCTTCAGCTTCTCAGGGACTGTTTCCAGAGGGGAGAAAGTCCCTTAACCCACAATGGCGCTCAGGGCACCTCTGCAGGTGAGTGTCCTGTGAGTGGACGCTCAGGTGCTGAGCCAGGGAGAGCCTGTCTCCTGGCCCCAGGCTGGTGAGGACATTCATCCCAGGCCCAGGGCTGAGGTTGCTCCCTACAGCACTGGGTGCAGGTGTCCATCCTCCTGTAGGTGAGGCTCCGGGGAAGGGTGCTGGGGGTTCGGCTGAGACAGTTCCCAGGAACTGGAGGAGGGAGAGCTGCTGCTTCTTGTTTCTGGCCTAGGCACTCTTGCTGCGCGTGTCTGGAGACGATGGAAGTGCGGTAGGGGCTAGGTGTGCAGTCTGGGAAGCTCCATACCACAGGCCCTGCAGGGAGGGGGTGTCAGCTGAGTAACTGCAGCCGGCTCATCTCAGCCCTCCGAAGGTGAGTTCAGCCAGACCCATCTAGGGCCACCAAGCCTCTGGTTCCAAAAGGGCGGTGCCCAGCCCTTTAGGCCTTTCTTCGTGGGTGGTGGGTGTGTCCAGCCCATGAGGGACACAGGGCAGTGAGAAGGACCCCCATTTCCATCGTGGACAGAGAGCCTGCCCCATGGGAGGTCCCGGGGCCAGGAGGGCCCCTGTGGTGCTGGGAGGGGAAGAGAGTTGTGAAGGGTGGGTTTGGGCCCCTGGAACCTGTGCATCCCCCAGACAGATGGGCCTGGAGCCTTCGGGGTTGGGGCCAGCTCTAGGGGCTTGTTTAATGCTCTGTGAGGGCTGCCTTAAAATCCTTAATCATTTTTGGTCAGGCACGGTGGCTCAGGCCTGTAATCCCAGCACTTTGGGAGGCCAAGGTGGGTGGATCACTTGAGGTCAGGAGTTGGAGACCAGCCTGGCCAACATGGTGAAACTCCGTCTCTACTAAAAATACAAAAATCAGCCGGGTGTGGTGGCGTGTGCCTATGGTCTCAGCTACTCAGGAGGCTGAGGCAGGAGAATCTCTTGAACCCAGGAGGTGGAGGTTGCAGTGAGCCGAAATCGTGCCACTGCACTCCAGCCTGGGAGACAGTGTGAGACTCCGTCTAAAAGAAAAAAAAAAATCCTCAATCGTTTTTGAACAAGAGGCTCCATATTTGCGTCTTGCACTGAGCCGCACAGCTATTCTGTGACCGGCCCTGTTAGGGCGACTGTGCTGGTAGTAAGTGTCCTCCTTGCCGGCCCCATCTCCCCTTTCCCTCCCTGACAGCCCCCTCCTCCCAGCCTCTCAGCAGCCCCAGCCCTGCCTGCCCTTCCACCGTACAGCCTCCCACCCAGGAGTTTGAGACTGCAGTGAACTGTGATTGCACCACTGCACTTCATCCTGGGCGACAGAGTGAGACCCTGTCCAAACAAAAAGAAAATAAGAGCTTCACAGGGGGAGGTCCACATGCATAGATTGGGGAGTTCCTGCTCCCTGGTGTCGCACAACACACCCTTCTACCCTTCCTAGACTGACCTGGGCTGATGCGGACCATGAAGTGGATCATCCTGCACTGTGCACTGTGACTGGCAGGGGGCGCCGAAACCGCCTTTTCTGCCCCACATGGCGCGCATGCGTGTTCTCAACGCAGAGGCTTCGTGGAGTGCGTGGTGTAAACTGCTCCGGTTCCTTCGGGACCCGCTTGAGGGTGCACCGCGGCGGCTTGGGGATGACTTGGAGACTCCTTCCGGGGAGGAAACAGCTCCTGTCTGTGGCCCTGCCTGTTTAGGTGGGAGCTGCCTGCAGTTCAGCTTCTCCAGGGCACTTTTTTCTACACGGTGACTACAGAAGCTTGTTTCCTGGAACTTTCCCTGTATGCTCAACTTCTCACTAGTTTTCCTCTTTCTCTTATAGTATTTTAGTATTTATTTTACCATTAATTTTGCTTTTGAGGGTGGCAAGTGTAGCAGACTGTGGTATTTTTAGGGTTTGAGGACTTTTTGTGAGGGAACTTGTCCTATATAGATGGGGAGAGAGGAAAGCCCCAGGAGGAAGGGGAAGCCGGGCCCAGGTGGGAGTGGGGGCCAGGCCTGGGTTTTTGGCCGCCTCCTGTCCAAGCCTCAGATGGAGGAAAAACGATCCCAGCGGCCTCCAGGATTTGACGAATTTTTAAATTTGCCCTCTCGCCATCGAGACACATCCGGACTCTTTGACTCCCCCACCAACCCCCCGCCCCCAGAGAAGCCTGTGTCCCCTCCTGTCCATCGGGTCGCGACCACCTAACCAGGGAGGAGGGACACCCAGGTGCGAGCCTGACGGGGACTTGTCCCTGGTGACGGGGATGCTGAGGACCTGGTTCTCTCCATGCTGCTCAGTGTTATGTCTCCTGTGCAGAAATGTCTGTGCAGGGTCCCTGCCCAATTTGGGGTTGATTATCTTGTTGTTGTTGCTGCTTAGCACTGTAAACGTATTGCATACTTTTTATAAAAACCCCTTAGGAGATATATGCTTACCCCAAACTGTCTCCGCATTTGTAGGATTCCTTTTCATTTGGTTCATTGTTTCCTTTCTGTACAGAAGCTTTCCAGTTGGATGTAGCCCCACGTGGTTGTTTTTGCTTCTGTTACTTGTGATTCGCTTTCCCAATGTAAAAAATAAATATATTCACAAGCCATTCCATTCTCCACGAGATTTTACCTTTCTGCTTTCTTTTTTTGTCTATTTTTTCTTTTCCCGTTTCCAACCTGTGAGCTTACATGCAAGTTGCCCCAAAACTACGTGCTGCATCATCTCCCCCGTCCTTTTTCCTTACAGGTGATGATGATATATAATTTCAGGTCTTGTGTTTGGGTCTTCAGTCCATTTCGAGTTGATTTTTGTGTATTGTATACCAGAAGGGTCCTATTTCATTCTTTTTCATACAAACATCAGTTTTCTCAAAACCATTTAATGAAGAAAATCTCCTATCCCCGTTGAGGCTTTGTGATCTCTGATACTGTTTTCATTTGCTTTGGAGGTATACCCAGTAGTGGGATTGCTAGATCGTATGGTAGTTGCATTTTCAATTTTTTGAGGAATCTACAATTTTTTTTTTTTTTTTTTTTTTTTTTGAGACAGAGTCTCGCTGTGTCATCCAGGCTGGAGTGCAATGGCACGATCTCAGCTCACTGCAACCTCTGCCTCCCAGGTTCAAGCGACTCTCCTGCCTCAGCCTCCCAAGTAGCTGGGATTACAGGCGGCTGCTACCATGCCTGGCTAATTTTTGTACTTTTAATAGAGATGGGGTTTCACCATGTTGGCCAGGCTGGTCTCGTATTCCTGACCTCAGGTCATCTGCCTGCCTCAGCCTCCCAAAGTACTGGGATTACAGGCATGAACCACCTCACCCGTCCACTTTTTTTTTTTTTTTAATGTTACGATGCTTTTTTACCTTTTGCAGCCTGTGTGCATAGATACAGGTTTCCTAAAATATACACCCACTCTGTGTTTTCTTATAGGACCTTTACAGTTTCAAGATTGAGTTTAGGTCTTTAATTCATTTTGTGTTGATTTTGTGTATTGTGAAATGTAAGGGTCCTATTTCAGTGTTTTGCCTGTAGATAAAATCATTGATTGAACCAGACTCTCCCTTTCCCACTGTGTCTGTTTGGGGTTTTGAAAAATGGGTTCCCTACATAACATATTGGGTTGAGTATCTGGCTACCTCATTCTGTCACTTGGGTCCTCATTCTGTGTTTGTGACAGTCATGGATTGTTCGGATAACTACAGACTGCTTTTTCACTTATTATTTTCTTTGCTTCTAACCTTGGATTTTTCTTTTCTTTTCTTTTCTGTTTTTTTTTCTTTTCTTTTTTTTTTTTTTTTGAGACCGAGTCTCGCTCTGTTGCCCAGAGTGCAGTGGAACGATCTCGGCTCACTGCAACCTGCGCCTCCTGGGTTCAAGTGATTCTTTTGCCTCAGCCTCCCAAGTAGCTGGGATTACAGGCACCCGCCACCACGCCAGGCTAGTTTTTGTATTTTTAGTAGAGACGGGATTTCACCATATTGGCCAGGGTGCTCGTGAACTCCTGACCTTGTGATCTGCCCATCTTGGCCTCCCAAAGTGCTGGGATTAGAGGCATGAACCACAGCACCCTAACCTTGGATTTTTCTTTTAATGCTTTCTACTCTCATTATTATAGTTTAAAGGGTACATAATCAAGTTAGTTACATCTGTTGATTGCATGACACTGAGTCTTGGGGTGCCAGCAACCCCATAACACAGGAAGTGAGCAGAGGGCCAACAGGATGGGTGTTCAGCACATGCTCCCCTTCCTTATTTTTTGTATTGGTCTAGTGGTCATTCCAGGTGTCTGTTGTTCTCTTCTTTATGTTTGAGTCCATTCAAAGTTTAGCTCCCGCTTACAAGTGAGAACATGTGGCATTTGGTTTTCTATTTGGGCCTTAGTTCACTTATGACAGTGGCCTGTGGTTTCCATCTTCTGGGCTCAGGTGATCTTCCCACCTCAGCCTCCAGATTAGATAGGACTACATGTGCCCACCATCACATCTGGTAATTTTTGTATTATTGTAGAGATGGGGTTTCATCCTTTTGCTCAGGCTGGTCTCGAATTCTGGACTCAAGCCATCTACCTGCCTTGGCCTCCCAAAGTGCTAAAATTACAGGTGTGAGCCATTTGCCGGCCTCTCATCCACTGTTGATGGCTAGGTTGATTCCATGTCTTTGACATTGTGAATAACACTGCCATGAACATATGAGTGCCTGTGTCTTTTGGATAGAAGGATTAACTTTCCTTTGGGTAGATGCATAGGAATGGGCTTACTGGATGAGATGGTAGTTCTGTTTTCAGCAATTTGAGACATCCCTGATCTGCTTTCAACGGTGTCTGTAATAGTTTTCATCCCCACAAAAAGCATACCAGCGTTTCCTTTCCTCGGCTGCCTCGCCAGCATGTGTTCTTTGCCTGCATGGTCCTCACTATTGTGACCTGTGTGGGATGGCATCTCGTCATGCTTTTGATTGGCAGCTCTCTGATAATGAGTGAGTTTGAGCACGTTTTCCTATTTGTTGGTTGCTTGTCAACTTTTGAGAAGTGTGTGTTCACGTCCCTTGCCCGTTTATTAATGGGATATTCTTTTTCTGTTTATTCCCCTGATTGACTTGTTGAAGGGCCTTGTAGATTCTGCCTATTAGACGTTGTTCAGATGAACAGTTTGGGAACATGTTCTCCCATTCTGTACTCTGTCTGTTTACTGTGTTGGTAGTTTCTTTTGCTGTGCAGCACCTCTTTGAGATATTAGGTCTGACTTGTCCATTTTTGTTTTTGTCACCATTGCTCTTCAGGACTTAGCCATCTAAGTGCTTTGCCAAAGCCTATGTGGAGAAGGATATTTTACAAGTTTTCTTGTAAGATTTTAATAGTTTGAGTGTTTACATTTAAATCTTTCATTCATCTTGAGTTCCTCTTTGTGTCTGGTGAGAGGGAGGGCCCAGTGTTATTCTTCTGCACATGGCTAGCCGCTTGTTTCAGCACCGTTGATTGAATAGGGTGTCCTTTTCCCTTTGCTTACTTTTGTGGATTCTGTGTTAGATCAGATAGTTTTCAGTGTGTGGTTTTACTTCTTGGTCCTCTCTTGTGTTCCACTGCTCTGTGTGGAAGCGGGTCCCTAGCTTTTCCCTGAAATTTGAAATCAGGGAGTGATGTATCCGATGTAGTCTGGATGTCTCAGGATTGCTGAGGACGAAACTCAGGGCACTTCATGGTCCCATGTGAGTATTAGCAGCGCACATTTCTATTTCTTTCAACAAATGTGTTGCATAGTAAAGGAACCATACAATGAGAGGGTAGAGTGGGGCATTTTGGTCTATGCATACATTGTGGAATGAGGAAATCAGAGTACTTACTGTCTCTGTTACCTTTTCCCATTGTTTATTCCTTTATGGTGAGAACCTTCAGTATTCTCCTATCAAGCTGCTTTGAAAGTGATGTGCTGATACTCTTAACCATTGTCACCCTGCTGTGGAATAGCACAACAGAATTTTCTTCCTCTCATTTATGTGTAACTTTGTACCCATTTACAAACCCTGCCCATTACCCCTCTTTTCCCCCAATCTCTGGAAACCAACATTGTGGTCGCCAGGTCTTTGAGATAGAGTTTCTCAGATTCTGCATGAGTGAGATGACTCAAGGTTTGTTTCTCTCCCCCCCTCGCTCATTTAATTTACCATCATGTCCTGCAGGTGCAACCGTGTGGTTCCCCACGATATGATTTCATTGTGGTTTTCTGTCTGAAGAGTATCCCAGTGTGTACATGTGGAGCAGCTTCTTTATCCCTTCATCTGGGGATAAGCAGGTAGGTTGACTGCTTATAGTGGCTCTTGGGAACAGTGCTGGAATCCACACGGGTGGGTAGATCTATCTTTGGTGTCCTGATTTCAATGGCTTTGAGCGTATTCCTAGTAGAATTGCTGATTGAAATGGTAGTTGGAGTCTTTTAAGGTTTGGAGGAACCTCCAAGCGGTTTCTGTAGCGTGTGTACTAGTTTACCTTCTCACAAACTGTGGAGAAGAGTGTCTCTCTCTCTGGAAACACACACCAACATTTACCTTTCTTTGAGTGTTTTTTTGTCTTTTTCTTGTTGCAAAAAATGAGATGGTATCTAAGTGTGGTTTTAATTTAGATTTTGCTTGTGGTTAGCGATGTTTGCCAACTTATTGTGAACTTGTTTCAATTTGATGTGTATGACTGGGTGAAGGACCTGAAGACCTGAGATGGATGCACAGGTAAAAGATTCTGAATCAACATTACTGATCCTCACGAGAAGTCAATCAAAACCACACTGAGATATCATCTCACTCCGGTGAGAATGAATGTTACCAAAATGGGATAGCAATTTCATTGCCGTAGAGTATGTGTGTATAACCAGCGGCTGTAGGGGACAATTTGATCTATGTAAACGTATCACCATAATGAAGTTGCAGTGTCTAGCATCTCTGTGAGCTCCAGAGTTATGATTTGTCTGTGGAGAGAATATTCACAACTGACCTTTGCAGCTATTTTGAAAATTATGGTTTTCTGTTCTTGCCTTTTGTTCGTAACGGCTCTGCCCACGTTTCTGGTAAGGGCATGGACTTGTTTTTTATGGCTGTGTAGTGTTCCCTGGTGTGTATATACCACATTTCCTTTATCTGATCCACTGCTGATGGGCACCAAGGCTGATTCCATGTTTTTACCATTGTGAGTAGTACTACCATGAACATACGAGTGCATGTGTGTTTTGGATGGAAGGATTTTCCTTTGAGTAGATCCTTAGGAGTGGGGTTGCAGCGTGGGGTGGTAGTTCTGTTTTAAGTTCTTTGAGAAATGTCCACACTGCTCTCCAGGGGGTCTGAACTAGTTTGCATTTCCCCCAACAGTGGACCTGCATTTCTTTGCTCATCTGCCCCACCAGCCTCTGTTGTTGTGGACCGTGTGTCATAATTGCCATTCTGACCAGTGTGAGATGGTATCTCAGTATGTTTTTGATTTGCATTTCTCTGATGATCAGTGAAATTGAGCATGTTTTCATGCTCATTGGTTACTGGTACACCTCCTTTTAAGTGTGTGTTCATGTCCCTTGCCTATTTATAAGTTGTTTTTTTTTTTTCTGATTTTATTTGTTTAAGCTCTTTATGATAAATCCTGGATAGTAGATGTTTTTCAGATGCATAGTTGGGGAATATTTTCCCTCATTCTATAGGCTGTCTGTTTGCTCTGTTGGTAGTTTCTTGCACTGTGCAGCAGCTCTTGTGTATTAGGTCCCACTTATCGTAATTTTTTTTGTTGCCATTGCTTTTGGGGACTTGATATGTAAATGCTTTGCCAAAGCCTGTGTCAAGAAGGGTATTTGCTAGATTCTCGTGCAGGATTTTTTCATTTCAGGTCTTGGATTTGTCTCGCTCTGTCATACAGGCTGGAATGCAGTGGAGCGATCTCGGCTCACTGCACCCTCTACCTTCCGGGTTCAAGTGATTCTCCTGCCTCTGTCTCCTGAGTAGCTGGGAATACAGGCACGTGCCTGTCTAAGTTTTGTTTTTTTATTTAGAGACAGGGTTTCACCATGTCGGCCAGGCTGGTCTCGAACTCCCGACTTCAAGTCATCTGCCCGCTTTGGCTCCCAAAGTGCTTGGATTCCAGGCATGAACCACTGCCCCTGGCCCCGGGTTTTGCGTTTCAATCTTTGATTCATTTTGAGTTGCTTTCTTACGTGGTGAAACACAGGTGCCCAGTGTTATTTCTTCTGCATCTGGCTAGCCATTTATCCGAACACCGCTTACTGATAGGGAGTGCTTTCTCCATCGCTTATTTTTGTTGATTTTTTTCAAGCGTCAGATGGTTTCAGGTGTGCGGGTTTATATCTGGGTCTTCTAATCTGTTCCACTGCTCTGTGGAACCGGGTCCCCAGCTTTTCAGTGAATCTGCCAAGCCATTACGTTGTCTATGGGTGTTTTCTTAAGAGTGTTTCCTTTGTTTTAACGTTTTTAAAATAACTTTAGCAGCCTGCGTGCATAGATTTCTTTTCTAAAATACACGCGCACCCTGTGTTTTCCTGTAGGAGTTTTATGGTTTCAGGATTGAGTTTTAGGTCTTTAATGTATTTTGCATTGATTTTTGTGTTGCATGATTTAATGGTCCTATTTCAGTGTTTTGTATGTGAATATTCAGTTTGCTCAAAATCATCTATCGAACAGGCTCTCTTTTTCCCATTGTGTCTTTTTGGTGTTGTTTTGAAAAATGTGTTCACTGTATGTAAATTGGAGTTGAGTATTTGGTTTACTCATTCTGTCCACTTTCTTAGTTTATGCCAATAAAAGATTGTTTGGATAATTATAAAAGTTTGTGTTTTTCATTCTTTTTTTAGTTTCTAAGTTTGTATTTTTTAACATAATTTCTATGTTTATTATAGACTAAATTGTACAAAGGCAGATTACTTACTGCTTTTGGTATATTGTATGACACTGAGACTTGGGGTCCAAGCAACCTTATCATGCAGGCAGTGGGTGTACCCACCAGATAGGTCTTTAGCCCATACCTCATCCCTTCTTCCTTTTTCATCTGATAGTCACCAGTGTCTGTTGTTTTCACTTTTATGGTAGGGTGTATTCAATGTTATAAGCTCCACCTTATAAGTGAGAACATGTGTCATTTGGTGTTCTGTTTTTTCCTTATTTCTCTTTAGATAATGGCCTCCAGCTCTTTTCATGTTGCTGCCAAGGACGTGATTTCCTTGTTTTTTTTTTTTTATGGCTGCCTAGTTTTTTGTGATGTATATGTACCCCATTTTCCTTTTCTGATCCACTGTTGTTGGGTAGGTAGGTTGATTTCACGTGTTTGCCATTGTAAATACTGCCACCATGGCCGTGTGTGTGCATGTGTGTTTTGGACAGAAGGATTCATTTTCCTTTGTGTATATCCTAGTGGTGGGATTGCTGGATCAGATGGTAGTTCTGGTTTAAGTTCTTTGAGCAATCTCTGAAGTGCTTTCCATGGTGTCTGAACTACTTTGCATTTTCACCAAAAGTGGACCAGTGTCCCCTTTCTCTGCTGCCTTGCCAGTGTCCTTTTTTTTTTTTAACTGTGTAATTGCCATTCTGACCAGTATGAGATGATATCTCCTTGTGCTTTTGATTTATCTTTCTCTGACAATTAGGTTCAGCATATTTTCACATTTGTTGGTTGCTTGTACATCATCCTTCGAGAAGTGTGTGTTTATATCCATTGCCTATTAATTATTTGGGGGGGTTGCTAATTGATTTGTGCAAGGTCTTTAAGGTAGATTCTGGATATTAGACCTTGATCAGGTGCATAGTTTGGGAAGAGTTTCTCTCATCCTGTATGTTGTCTGTCTACTGTGTTGGTAATTTCTTGTGTTGTGCGGTGGCTCTTCAGTGTATTAGGTCCCCCATGTCGGTTATTGCTGTTGTTGCAGTGTCATGTGGGGTCTTAGGCATAGAAATGCTTTGTCAAAGCCAATGTCGAGAAGGGCACTTCCTAGGGTCTCTTGTAGGATTTTTGTAGTTTGAGGTCTTCCATTTACATCTTTCATTCATCGGAGTGAACTTTTGTACATGGTGAGAAGTAGAGGCCCAGTGTTACTTACTGTTCTGCATATGGCTCGCCACTTACCCCAAGACTATTGAAAAGGGAGTTCTTTCCCCATTACTTATCAGTGTGTATTTCATCCAAAATCAGGTGGTATGAGGTGTGTGGGTTTACTTCAGGTTCTCTTCCACTCATCCATGTGGAAGCAGGTCCCTAGAGTTTGAGTGAAATTTCAAATCAGAGAATGTGATGCATCCAATGTAGTTTGGATTTCTCAGAATTGCTTTGGAAATGCAGGGCATTTCCTGGTGTCACATGAACTCCAGCATTGTTTATTTCTGTGTCCTTAAAACCAATTTGCTCTGTGGTAAAGGTATACAGTTAAAGAGTAGAGTGGGACATTTTGATCATGCATATATACCTTGTGTAATGATGAAAGCAAGGCATTGACTGTCTCTGTTACCTTGTGTAGTTATTATTTATTAGTTCTCTGTGGTTGCAATATGCAGAATCCTTCTTTTCAGCCTTTTTTGGAAAATATGGTAGGATACTGTTAACTCTAGACACCCTACTGTGGAGTGGAACAGCTGAATTTATTCCTGTCATCTGAGTGTAACATTGTATCCATTTCCAGTTCCTGCCCGGACTCCCCAACCCCCCGCCTCTCTTCACCACTGTGGAACTTTCTAGTTCTAGGAGATAAAGTCGTTTAGAGAGAAAGTTGATCTCATTCTCACATGCATGAAATCATGCTGTTTGTCTTTCTCTGCCTGACTCATTTTGTTGAAGGTCATGTCCTCCAGGTTTCTGCACGTTGCTGCAGATGACATGATTTCATGAATTTCTACAGCCGAAGAGGATTCCACCGTGTGCTGCAGTTTCTTTATCCCTTTATCTGTGCATGAACAGGTAGGTGGATTGGATACCTTTGCTATTGTGAGTAGTGCTTCAGTCACCATAGGAAGGCCGATATCTCTTCAACATAACAGATTCCATGCGCTTTCTGTGTATAACCAGTGGTGGGATTGATAGGTGAACGGGTAGTTGTAATGTAAAATGTTTAAGGCACCTTCAACTGCTTCGCTTCATGTGTCTAGTAATGTACCTTCCCACCAATAATTTATAAAAGTGTCTTTTTCTGCGTTTCTACGTTGGCCACTGCCTGTGAACGTATGGGTTTTTTGTTGTTTTTGGTAAGTTTCATTGTAATTAGAGTGAGAGGTATCTGAGTCTGGTTTGCACTTAGACATTTGTGTGAGGATTAGTGAAGTCGAGCAACTTCTCTTTGACCTGTCAGTCAATTTCGTGTTTTCTCTTCAGATGTGCCTGTTCAGGTTCTTTGCCCAGTTTTAGCTTGGGTATTAGGTTTTGTTCATTTTTCCAGTTAAGAGTAGTGTTAGTTTCTTGTACATGTTAGATAACAACCCCTTTCACAGATGATTCTGCTGAACTTTCTTTCAATCTGTAGGATGCCTTCTTTAATGGTTCATTGTTTCTCTTCCCCATGCGGAAGCTCTAAAATGATGTTTAGTCCTATGTGTTTGTATTCACGTTTTTGTTTTCCATCCAAAAAGAACAAAAAATAAGAAAAAGTATTGCCAAATCAATTGCATGGTCAAAGGGTTTCTTGCCATAGATAATTTTTGGTTTTCTTTTCTTTCTTTTTTGCAAACTGCGTGCATAGATACAAGTTTTGCCGAAATAGAAACTCCCGCTTTTCTTATAGGAGCTTTGCGGCTCCAGGATTGGATTTAGGTGTCTATTTTGTGTTGATTTGGGGGTATTACATGTTTCAGACCCTGAAATGTTGATTTCTTTGGCTTGTTTTTGTCTGATATCCCACAATGGGGGTTGTGTTCAAATTAAGCTGTGGGACATCCTTTAGATACTGGGTTCAAACAGTTCTGACCTTCCTTGATGTTCATTTAGGGGAGCGGTGTCAGAAGGTCTGGGAAGATCCACAGTGGAAAAAGTTTATCTGTATTTCGTGGAGACTGATGGCCAGCTCCCTTCTGCCCAGGACTTCTGGAGAAGGCCAGCCCTACCACTTGCTTAAATACCTCCCATCTCCAGCCCTTCAGTAAATATTTAAGTGATTTGTTAAATATTTAAACCTTAAGAAAGTTGAGTAACCCAGTGGAACTTGAATTTAACTAGAATTTAAGTTTGAGAGTAGCTGGTCAGTAGACCAAATGTGACATACTATGGGTGACATAGATTGGGTGACATACTATGGCTTTTAAGGGGTTTTGTTTTGTTCTGTTTGTTTTCTTAAACAGAGTTAACAATAATTTGAATAAAGAAGGAAAACATTAAATGCTTGGCATGTGTAATGTGAACGCTATTCCATGACTTGTTCAGCCATAGCCTCAATTTGACATGCTAGGCTATGAATCCTAAAGACTGGTATATGGTTACCGCACTGGAGTTACTTTTCTCATTCCAACAACTACAGAACATTTTGAATAGTTTTTTAAAATTTTATTTTAACGAAAGTTAAGAAAAAACCCTTACTTATCCACTAAAGAAAATAAACATAAAATGGTCTCCCGCGTGACTCGCAAAAGTCCCATGGCCTGATCCTGGCCAGCAGGAGCAGTTGGTGATGAGGATCCAGGGCAAGATGCAGCTGAGCTGCCAGCCTCCTAGATGTGGTTCCCTGGTGTCTACGGTCTGGGTGAGGGATGGTGCAGAGCCGGTGTTCTGGCCAGCATCCCGGTGGGTTCCCAGCCACTGCAGGATGTTGCCAGCCTACGGGTTTTCGGGCTCCAGCTGGCAGGACAGCTTGTAGCTGCAGGACAGAGAAGCAGCTGTGAGGCCACCATGAGCCACACATCAGGTCCCCTGTCAGTGCCTGCCCAGCTGGAATCCTGGGTCCCCAGTGGTCCCCATGCAACAGGGCTTGATGCTGGCCGTGGGGTCATGGCCATAGGCTCTCTGCAGCTGGCCACGGGAGAGCCTCCTCTAGGCCAGGTGGGATGGCTCACACCTGTAACGTCAGTACTTTGGGAGGCTGAGGTGGGTGGATTGCTTGAGGCCAGGAGTTTGAGACCATCCTGGACATCATCGTGAAACCCCATCTGTACCAGAACAACAACAGCAGAACAACCGGACATGGTGGTGTACAGCAGTAGTCCCAGCTGCTTGGGAGGCTGAGGAAGGGCTTGAGCCCAGAAGGCAGACATTGCAGTGAACAGAGATGGTGACCCTGCAGTGCAGCCTGGGCGACAGAGCCAGACCGTGTTTAAAAAAAAAATGGAGAGCCTTCTCCCACCCTCAGCCCATGGGCTAGGCCCTCACCTCTCTTTGTCACTGAGCTGCTCCATTCTTGTGAAATAGGTGACAAATTTCTCAAGAGGCCGAAGCCTGTAATTCATGGCAGCCACTTGGAGCAGCTGCATTTCCTGCAGAACTCGGACCTCCTAGAGACAGAGGACAGGAGGCTGACAGGGCCTGGGTGGAAGTTGCTGCGGGGGCCTTTGGCAGGCAGGGAGAAGGGGCTGGTCCCTGGGGCAGTTTTCTGAAGGGGTCCCATGCAGCGCCCCCAGCCTGTTCTCAGAGTTGGATATAAACAGCCCCTCCTGCAGGAATTGGTCTTTGATTCCAGTGCTTTTCCCATTTTCTCCACTGGGATAGGTCCCCTCCTCCTGTGTGTGTCAAACACTCCCAGTAAGCCTAAGATGTAGAGGATGGAGCCGGGGAGTGTCCTGCCCAGGGTGGACTGTGACGTCCACATCCCCACCCTCATCCAACGTGAGTGCCCCAGCTGCTCACCTTGCTCCTCTTGTTGGTGTTGCCCTGGAAGGCAGACAGAGTCCATCAGAAAGGCCCCTGGCCCACAACCAGCCCCACCCCACCCCTTCCCATGCTGCACTACTGCCAGGGCCACCAGGGTCAGGGGATGTGCACACGACAGGACTTGGACCTGCCTCAGGCTCCGGGCTCTAGAGCAGGGGGAATGGGAGCTGAGGCCCAGGGACCTTGTGCCCCAACCCTCTGTGATGACAGACAGGGAAACTGAGGTCTCTCATAGAAAGAAAGCGCTCAGTGACCTTGGAACTGCCTGCCCTTGGAGAGGCTCAATTTCACCCTCCTATTACGGGACTACCCTAGGGAGAAGCTGAGCCCAGTTCAGCCCACACCTCAGCAGCTTTGCAGTCAGGCAGCTCTGCAGCTTCACCACTCAGGAATAGGGCCTGGTGGCTGCCATGGAGCCTCCATCACTGAGAGGTGATGAGATGGGCCTGACACCCCCACCCACAGGAGCAGCTGTGAGGCTCTTAGGAGAGGAGGTTTGCCAAGGGCTGAGATCTAAAGGCTCGGTCCAGGACCCTCTCCTCCCAAGCTTCAGGATCTCGGTTCCCAAGCACCCTGCCCCAGGCTCACTCACATCCAGGTCGTCCGGGATGGCCGAATCCAGCCTCTGTAACTCAGTCAGAAAATCCCCCAGGAAGGGGACCACACCCTGTGCCAAGGAGGGGTGGGGAGGTGGGAGGGGTAGTGGTGATGAGTATTGGCCCTCAGGTGCCTGCCCAAGGTCCTGTCCCATGAAATCCCATCAGCCCCTGTCTCCCAGAGCCCCCTCCTCAGGTCTCCCGGTTGGAGCAGCCAAAGACCCTCAGCTGCCTTTCCCAATTCTCTGCCTCCTCTATCCCAGCTGACCTCCAAGTCTAGCAAGCACTCCTTGTTAACCTCTATGGTGGGATTTTAACAAGTCACAAAGGCCTGTGGTCCCAGCTTTACCCTTCCCCACATCTAGTCTGAGTCCAGCTTTCCCAGACCCTTCCTCTGGTCGCTCAGATGGAGGTTTTCCAGGCCCAGTGGCCACAGGAGGACAGGGTTGGGGAGGAAGCCCCCGCTGTCTTGATATGGAGGCCTCCAGCTGGCGGGGAAGGGAGCCCTGTCCTCTGATCCCCTGCGGCCCGTCCATGCCACAGGCTCACTCACCTTCTTCTGCCTCCGCAGCCTCATCTGGGCTCTCTGGGGGTTCCTCTCCTGGGTGGCCACCTTAAAGCTCCCCGCCTGCCAGGTGTCAGTGACAAAGACAGTGAGGCTCTCCTCCTCTCCCCCAGTTACACCCCAGCCACCCCGCACTTGGATCCCCAGGGAGTGGCGGGAGCCACCTGGCACCGTGCTCATACCACTGGCCCAGATCCACACTCCCTGTGTGTGTCACCCAGTCTTGCAGCCGGGCCTCCCTGAGACTGTTTCCCCTTCTGTAAAGAGTGATGCAAACCACAGCTACCTCACAGGGCCTCTGAGGGCTCAGTTTCCTGTAGCTGTTGCCGTTGTTCTCACCGTCATCCCTCTGAGGAAGAACCAGGCACGAGCACCCTCAAATTGCTTTCTTTTCTTGAACTTCATTTCTACCCTGTGAGGCCTGCACTACAGGCTCAGCATCCCTTCATTTTCCAGATGAGGAAACAGAGGCCCAGAGCGGGCAGTGGCTCCCCAGGGCCCCAAAAGAGAGGACGCCTCCTTCTGCTCCTGGAGGCTCCGTCTCGGCTGCCTTCAGCCCACATCCCAGCACCACCACCCATCAGGGTCGTGTTCTCTGGAGTCTTTGAGTGTCTAGATCTCCAGCCACATACAGTCGTGATGGGAAAGGGACAGGGCATTTTAGGAGACCTGGTTAAGTGGCACCTGCCTATCCCAGCCCCACTGGAATCTCTGCCACGCAAACTGGGTTTGAGCCATGCCAAAGGCTTCGCCTCGCCAATGATCCCCCAGGGGAGTTCCATGCACGGAACTCTCTCTTTCTCCACTGAGGAAGTAGCCTCCTGATGCGCCATCTCTGACTGCGATGGCAGGGTTTTCCAGAGTCCTGGGTGGGGTGACATGTTGCCTTCTCATTTGCATGGACGATTCTGAGATCTGGTCAGGGAGGATCCCCTAGCAATGTATGAATCCCCCAGATACTTGTCATGAGCATGCGTCGCTGCTAACCAGTGAGAATCCTCTGACATGACCGTTTCTGGGTGTCTGCAAAGGGCAGAGTGGGGAGTCCCAGCAAACAGCTACGTCTGTCCCCAGTATGCCCATTGGTACCCAAAGCTGGGCAGTTACTGGACTCCCTGCCACATGAGCTTCCTCTGTTGTTGTTCCCCCTCTCCCCCAGTGCAGGCCAAGGCCCCCTGCCCATGGAGGTGTGCTGCAGACAGCAGCAGCAGCAGCAGCAGCAGCAGAGGCCTGGCTTCCTGAGGAATTGCTGGCCGGTTTGAGGAAGGAAGGAAGTCCCACCTACCATGATCACCCTCCAGCCTGGAGGAAGCTCCATGCCAGCAGCATGGACCAGCATGGGAGCCAGAGCCCTGCTAATGCTGCAGCTCATCACCCCTGCTCAGCAGCCCAGCAGCCCAGCAGCCATTGCCACATCCCATTTCCAGGGCCTCCTGCCCCCATGCCCCCACGTGCCCATGGACCGACACACCACTCTTCCTGTTGGCCCAAGGTAGGCATGGAGGGAATTTTTCAAGTCCACTTTTAGTAGGTAAGTCAAAACCAAACAAAATAACCATTCCACACCTGGTCCAATGCCCTTCCAAACTCACTCTTTTCTCTGACCCTGAAACACTTGTCCTGCATCTCCCAGACTCCACTGTACCTTGATCAGCAGGTCCCTCTTCACTGCAGTGTCTTTTTTGCAGAGTTCTTTTAGCTCTTTCATGCTTTTGCTATGGGCAGAGGAAAGAAAGAAGGGGAAATTTGGGAATCGGGGGAGATTTGTGAGTTCCAGTCCCTTTTGTTTGAAAACCCAGTGAATCCCAGCTTACTGGGTGAGAGTTTTCAGTGGAGTCCTCTGATCACAGGGGCTCCAGAGGACCAGGGTGGGACCTCTCATGCTCCTCCCCTGGGCCCCATCTCCACTTCACATGAGCCACTGCGTGTTTACAGTTAGCTTTCAGTTGGACACAGAGTTCCACTGCTGGGTACAAACACCTGAAAGCCTCCAGTTGGCTCCAGTCTGTTCCTGATGGTGAAAAAACCTTAGTCCTGAGTTGGAAATCCTTGCCTAGCAGTCCAGGGCAGCTTAGTGACCACAGCCACCGGCCCATCCCTGCCTCCAGTGTCCCTGGACTCCAAGAACCTTTCAGAGTCATTGAGGGCACATGGGGGGAGACCTGTGAGTCCCTAGGTCAACCCTGATGCTGCCATGGAGAGAGCCCTCCTCACCTGGACACTCCTGCCCACGTCTTGTGTAGCTGACCTATTGGGTTGCTGCGCAGAGCAGAGACGATGACGTGCACCGAGGAGAAGTTGTTGAGGCTTAGGCACTCCTGGAGAGGGAAGAGTGAGCTGTGCGGTTCAGAGTAGAGCCCGGCCCACTTCAGCCTCAGCCCCCTCTGCTGAGATCTCCCCTCCTGGATGAAGCAGAGGCCTGGGGAGCCTCAGGAGGGCAGACCTGGGGCCCAGTGGATGTCACTCCTCTAGGAGGATTTTAGTTCAACCCAAGGAAGACCCCAGGTCGGAAGTGAGCAGCCACCACTGGGCCGTGGGAGTCAAGGTGAGTGAAGCTCTGGCAAGAAGAGCCTAGGGGATGTGCAGGGTCCAGGCCAGAGATACAGATGCCGATCCTGAAAGCCGATGGAGGAGAAGAGGAAGTTCCCCATTTTTAAAGAGGGAATCCCCAGGCCCAACCATAGCTTACCCTGGCCACCTTGATCCAGTGCTCCACCACCCTGGCCCTGTCCCGGGCCCTCATGCTGTGGTCCCCGAGGCAGGAGGTGGTGATGCAGTTGGTGAGCCTGTTGAAGTGTGCGATGGTGGCACGAACTGTGGGTGCCATGTGCTCATTCCCCTTCGGATGTCGTTGGCCCCAGATGCAGCCCAAGCATTCGTAGAGCACCACCTTCTTGAACAGCTCCTTTGGGGGAGGAGGAGAGTGTCACGGACACAGCACACTGCAGCTCAGAGTCACCCACAGTCCCAGGCAGGGACTGAGCTCACAGTCATCCACGGTCTCTGGCAGGAACCAAGCTGGAGCTCAGAAAGCTTTAAAATGGGCTCCAGACTTGTGGGAGTCCCTGGGTTTGGTTTTCTGCCCCCGAGGGACCTGAATGCATCATGGCCCAGAACCCAACAAGGGTGGGAAGAGAGAGTGACATTTTCTCCCAGGCCATCCACACTCCAAGAACTAGAAGGTGGCTCAGGCCTGCCCATCCTGAGGCCTGGTCTTCCTCCCATCCCAATCAGCCCTCTACTACTCCTCTCCGTACCGGTGCACTTCCCTTGTGGCAGCTGCAACTATGGGCTCTGTTTGGGTGTCTGCCATAGAATCCAGTATGCATCAGGTACCTAATAAGTGCTGAGGGTAGTGAGGCTCCTGAGCAGCTGGGTGAGTGACCCATGGCCCTGCCTGCGCCACAGTGAGCACCTGCCCTGCCCTGCTTTCTGTCCATCCCCTGTCACTCAGTCTGCACAGTCACTCTGTGCAGCTGGCGCTGGTGATGTCCCATCTCTGCTGTCCACATGCAGACAGGGAAGGCTTGTGGGTGAGGAAACTCATCCAGATCCCACGGTTGGTAAGAAGTGGGGCTGAAATTGGACCCAGGGCATTGGCTGCTCCTCAGGGAGAGGCTGGTCTGAGACAGCTGGTGCCAGAGACACAGCCTGCAAAGCTCAGCTGCTCACCGCATCCATGAGGGTCAGCTGCTCTGCCAGCAGCCTGGGAGGGAAGGTCGTCATGTCAGGCAGCTCCTCACTGGGTTGGTTCTTTACAGACCCGCGACAGGGACAGGAGGACTCTGGGGCTGACTGTGGCTCCAGCACTGTCCCTGGAGGGGGCCCTTCCCCTGGTGCTGGTGCTGGTGCTGGCCCTGGTGCTGAATGTAGATACCCGGGCGCACCCAGGGCTGCACGTGACTCTGGCTCCAGAGCAGGCCCCAGGTCCGCCAGCAGTGGTGGTGCTGGCTCCAGGGCCGGCATTGTTAATGCGTGTTGCCCAGGACGTGGAGCAGGATCTGGAAAAGGAGAAAAGGTCACCACACCAGTCATTTTTCACTGGGTTTTCCAAGCACAGAAATGACCGGGTGGAATTTAAGGGAATTGTAGCCCCAAAACACCACCCCCGGAAAGTCTTGCAGACTGCAAGCCCCCTCACCATCTGGCTTGGCCTCGTTGGGCTCCGGAAGCACCAACTGGCCTAGGACAATTTCCTGATGGTCCTCCAAGCCCAGTCCAGGCCAGGCAAAGTTCTTGAAGGCCAGCTTTATCCAGAAAGATGACTGTTGCAGGGACTGATAGCAACCTGAAGAGTTTTCAGCTGGCCAGGTGAACAAAATGGAGGTGGTGGTGCTGGTGATGGAGTGGACAGCTGAGTCAGAGGCCTGGTCTTCTCCCACACAACCCTACAGGGCACCCTTGCATGGTTCTGGGTCCCTGGCCTCTTGCTGCCTGTGCAGAGGACAGCTCCACCCTACTCCAAGCCATCAGTACTGTCCTGGAAGGGGCAGACCTGCCCATGCAGCAGGGCTGTACAGACCCCCATAAGCCCTGGCGTCCCACTGACGTTCTCTTCCCAAAGGCCCTGGAGCACAGCACTGTACACCTGGGCACTCAAGACTGCAGCTGCAGGCAGATTTGTGAGCAGCTTCCTCATCAAAGCTCCAGATCTGGGTCCCCTGGTCCTGGGGTTAGGAGGGAAGGGGCAGATGTCGGCGGGGGAGGAGGACAGGGAGAGCTGGGAAGCCACGGTGCTGAGGGGGATGGGTCTACTCAGTGGCCAGCTGTGACCCCAGCCTCCCCTCTGCTTTGCAGGGGACCTAAGTCTCCATTTACAGAACTCACTTTTTGCCTCTTGTGGGGGAAGTCCCCAGATGTCAGCCTTCTCGTGGGAATTATAAGAAGTATGAGCCCCAGGGCTCCTTTAGTCTCTCCCCAGCCAGAGTCCACATATTTTCCCCCATGTTTTGTGGGTGAAAAGGCCCTTCAGAACCCTAAATCCACCCGGTTTATATTTGTTGCTGGGCTGCGTCATTCTAGTCAGAGTCTGGGAGGATGCCACCATACGTAGAGGAGGCCATGAGGGTCTCACCTGTAACATTCTGTAGATGTGACTTGTTTATTCTGTCTACTGTGAGTGCCTGACTCTGAGTAGAATCAAGGCCGGGGGATGTCATCTGCTTTGTTTATGAAATGATGCCAAGCCCCAAGAAGAGCGATGCACAAATGAGGTGTTTTGAATGTATGTGTTGAATGAGTGAACCCCAACCTTTGGAGAACCCCAGTGAGCCTCTCCAGATGTCTGAGTGGGCCTGTGGCTCCTTTTTCAGCACCAAGGGACCCCTCTTCTGTCTGTGTCAAGGAGAAAGACCAGCCAGAAGGAATCTCAGACATCCTTTACCAGTGCCATCGCAGACTTGGTTTCTATGTGTTTTTCCAAACAGTGAGTGATATAGGCCATTGAGGCAGAATGCTGAGAGCTGCTTCAAGTGAGGGGGAAGAGAAAAGTAACAAACATGAATCACAGCACCCCCAGCAGATTTTCCAGAGTTTTAGGCTCTAGGGACCCCTTTGTTTGCTGTGTCTTAGATCATTGAGTCCCTTCAAGAACCCTGTGAGGTTCGTCTTCTCACTACTCCCTGTTCCAGAGGAGCCAACCGAGGCCCCGAGAGGTGCATCTTCAAGACAGAGCCAGTAGGGGACAGAGGCACCTCTGTGTCTTGGAGGGGGATGGACACTCACCTTCTAACCAG
The DNA here is from genome assembly GCF_028858775.2 of Pan troglodytes. Classification (NCBI taxonomy): domain Eukaryota; kingdom Metazoa; phylum Chordata; class Mammalia; order Primates; family Hominidae; genus Pan; species Pan troglodytes. Next base: position 24,338,512 of record NC_086016.1, read on the forward strand.
TAGTTCCAAAAAGTGTGGCACAGTGATAAAGTCCCAGGAGGGGCCCAAGCAGGTGGCATAGGAGGAGATGGGTTTAGTTAGAAAGGCTGGAACCAGGGACTCCAACAGCTTCTCCCCAGTGCCGGGCTGGAAAGTTAGCATCCTGCAGATCTCATTTTCATACTAGGGGGACAAGGAGGGACATGGGAGTCAGTGGTAACACCATGGACCACCAGAGGATCGGGATCTGGAACTCACACCAAGAAGCACCAACCCTTCAGGGACTTGTGCATGTGGAGAACCTGGGTGCCCATGGTGAAAAGCGTTCTAGGCTTTCAGAGTAACATTGCATGTGAGGATGGAGAATGATAAAACGATTCCTGCCTTCAAGGCATCGTCCCGGTGTTTGTCAGCTGTGGGGCAACAGCACCCTCTGTGTCAGCAACCTGCATGAAGAGCATCATCCCTCCAAGTCCTCAAGGCCTGGGGAGGCCTCATCCCGTCCTCATTTCAGCAACAGCACACAGGACAATACGCTCTAGAAGAACTCTTTGACTTAAAGGTATATGATTGTTTTTGTTCCTTTAACATGAACGTGAGTCTGGAGAAACAGCTACGGCCATCCCAGCCCTGGCCAAGGGGAAAATGCCGGAAGACTCCAGGGTGGGAGGAAGCGCGTCCCAAGGCCCAGGATCTGCGAGGCGACTCGGGGAAAACGCAGGCAGGTATTGAACCCGTGAAAGGTTATGCAAATGTATGTTTGAAAGTGGAAATGAAACAAGGATTTTCTCTGCCACACAGACGGCAGGTTGGCAAAAAGTTAAAAGCATGTTAGTATTCAGGGGAGGCTGCGTTCAGAGAAGCAGCTACCTTCAGAGGCTGCTGGTGACCGTGTGACCAGCTGGAGCCCTTTTGGAAAGTCAGCTAGCTAGAGCTGTTGAAAGTTGATACCTGCATATCCTTTCACCCAGATATCCCTTTCCTGGGTGTCTGTCTGCTGCAGGGGATTTGTTTATTTTATGGGTTGAATTGTGTCCCCTTCCCCAAATGTAACTGTTTCTATTCTCAACCCCAGAGACTCAGAATGTGACTGTGTCTGGACACAGAGTCCTCCAAGAGGTAATTCAGGTGAAGTGAGTTCATTAGGGTGGCCCCTAATTTAATATGCCTGGGGTTCTTACAAGGAGAGGGGGTCAGCGCACAGAGAAGTTCAAGAGAAGACCCTGTGCTGACTGAGATAGAAGTCCGCCATCTCCAAGGCAAGGAGAGAGGCCCAGAGAAACCACCCCAGGCTGACAGTTTGACGTTGGACTTCCAGTCTCCAGAATTGTGAGGAACCACATTTCTGTGGTTAAGCCCTTCAGTCAGGGTGCCGTGTTATGGCAGCCCTGGCAAACTGCTCCAGCCTGTTAGGACACGCATAGGATTATGCTCCTTGTAGAAAGGCTGCCTCGAAAGGGAATTTTATCATGACAGGCTCCACCAGCACTGAGAGGCTGACCCGCTGTGGAAAATGGCCTCCCTTAAGGAATGTTACAATGACATGCGAGGGTACAACTCCTGCCTGATGGGGCTGCAGGGATGAGTTCTGTGAGATGACACTTTAAAGACTAATGTATAGAGTCGCTTCACCTTCTTTTGTTGTCATCAATGCACCCCCCCCCCCCACCCCCACCCCTTGTTTGTGCAAAAGTGTTGGATTTTAAGTCCTGGAGGAGGTCTGGCAGGGCAGTGGAGCTGCCTGTTGCTGGAACTCCACTTAGGGTGGGGAGTTAAAATGATAACAGTGTGAGTATTTTGCTGCAATGTTACCATTGTACTCAATTCTTAAAGCAACATGCCGAGATACTCCTGGCATAGCCTGAAGTGAAAACAGAAGGATTTTCTCTGGTCTTCCTCTGATAGGTGAAAGGGACTTTGCCTGTAACCAAGTTGCCACTGGGGACTAATGGCAGCCAGATTCCTTTGGGAGAGGACAGTGGGTCACTCAAGTGGGAACGCCCTAGGATGGAGCTTAGGGAGTCCCCATATTCGTGTCTGAGTCCTGGGCCCACCTTGGTTTTCACAAGTCCTGTCTGTGGAGACCCTTCTGTGCCCAATCTCACCGCAGACCGGCACTGGACGTGGTTGGTGGTGTGGTGCACGTGCCCTTCTTTGAAGAATATGGAGAAATTGAATCCATCCAACAGCTCTTGTTTGGTCTGTTGTGCGGAGCTCTGCAAAGAGAGTGCCCGAGAGCCGGGCCAAGAGGTGTCAGTGGCCTGTCTGGCTGACCCCACAGTGGGACACCCCCATTAGAACTCCTCCCTGGCACCCCCTTCCCCAACAGGATTTGGCACATAGGAGCGTCTGCATAGACCTCCAGCCAGAGAAGCCTGAGGTCTCCGGCAGATGACAGCTTGAGGACTTGGGATTCAGATGTGAGCAGACAAACTGTGTCCTTGACACTCACCTTCCCATCCTGCCAGGCACGGCCTGGGCTGTGAACCTGACATACCTACCAGGCTCCAAACACCTGACAACCTACCTGCTCCTATCCAGGGAGGGCCCCTCATCTCCTGTTTCCCCCAAACAAATGGGGAGGGGCTTGGGGCTGCCCTGATGGGCACAGCTGAGGCCTAGCCTGGACGGGCCTGCCCTGGGCCCTGTGTTACCTGTGGGTGCCTTCTGGCAAAGGGCCAGAGGCGTCGAGGGCGAGGGTTGAACCAAGGTCTATATTCTCGGGAAAGACTCTCATTTTGGCCTCTTCTGCGACGAGGAGGTCGGCAGCACGTCGGGACACAGCAGGAGAACATGTTGTTCTCTCGAGCGTCGCCTACGAAGTGAGCTGGAAATGGGGCTGTCTCTAGAATGTGGGTGCCTAGTTACCAGAATTGTAAGTTCTGTTGGGGGTCTGTCGGCAAGGAAGTGAGGTCACATCTTGTAGGTTCCATCCTGTAAGCTCCTCCTTTCCATAAGTCCTACTCAAAGGCCCCTCTGGGCTTCTGACCGCTCACCCTCCCCCGTCACCTGCTTACGTATTCACCATTATGAAAAAGTGTGCCCCTTCAGCACCTTGGGAAGACCTGGATATAACCAGGGTCCCAGGTTTGAGGAGACAGTGCTGGGTCAAACAGCCTTTATCTTAGCAGTTGTGAGACCCTAGAGAACTCCTTTGGTGTTTTGGGGTCTCCCCAGCATGCACAATGGGGGTTATGCTAGCATCTCTTTCCTAGGGAACTCATGAGGTATGTTTGAGATAAATATTTAAAAACTCATGGTGTGGTGTTCCCTGTGGATATTGCACACACTTAGAAATGGAACAAATACAAGAAGGGGTGAGAGGTAACGTGGAATGCAACTCCAGTGGGCCTGGGGTCCACAGTGTGATCTCGGGAAAAGACACTTTTGCTCTGGGCCTCGTCTTTCATGCTGCGCCAGTAGAGGCTGAGATGAAATGAAGTTCAGACATCCTCCCCCTATGACATTGCACCTTCCAGGGCCTTCCCATTTTATTTAGACCCAGACCCTGTGCCTCATCTCAGCCTAGGGTGGGCAGCGTCCACAGAGACAGCACTGAGGGGTTAGTGACTCCCTTCTGAATGGTGGAATATGACACAGATGATGGAATAGCACTTCTGGGCTAGTTCAGGCTGTTACAGCAAAGAAAGAGCCGTAACGGCCTGGGGAGCTCATCAAAAACAGAACTGTATTTCTCCCTGTTCTGGAGGCTGGAAGTTGGATATCAGAGCAGCAGCGTGGTCGGGCTTAGTGGTGACACTGCCGCCCCATTCATTGAGCTTTTACAGGCGCTGTCCTTTCCTTGGAGGACGCCTCAACTTTAGGAGCATGGGTAGACCTCCATTCAAAGCCCAGCTCCCCCTTGTAGCTTGGTGATCGTGAGGAAGTCATAGAACATCCCTGTGCCTGTTTTCTCCTCTGAGAAATGGCGTTAGTGAGAATCGTTTCCCTTTTTAATCACAGAAAATAAAGCACGCGAAGAAGTTAACTCGGTGCCATTGGGCAGAGGGTGAGAGCCCAGCAAACCAGAGAGATCAGCTTGCCCACATCAGTGGCGAGGAGTGCGGAGAGTGGGTGAGGCTGGGGCAGGAAGCAGGCCAGCCTGCCAGAGCCCAGGAACAGGTGAAGGGCAAGAGTGAGCTCCTCACCCTGAATTCTCAGGGTTCACAGGCATGCAGGGGCTGTGGGGAGTACAATCATCAGGGCTGCTCTCGTTCCCCTGGTTCCCTCCATATCTGACGTGGTCCCAGGGCCCCTCTCCCTGTGTTTCCTCTCTGCCCTACTTTCTTTCTGGCTGCCCTTCCAGGACTCATTTTTGGCCCTGGTAAGGTGGAGTCTTGAGGTAACTATAGGCCTATTAATAACTCCTCTGATGTTCAACCTGCCATTTGTTGAGACCTCTGAGCTTAGTCAGAAATCTGCTCCTGCTGGGACCTGAGACCTGAGAGAGGGCTGGAGGGAGCTGACAGTGCAATGGCAGTTTTCCCTGGGGCAGCCACTCCAGGGTCTATTGGCAGGTATCTGCCAAACTGGAGCTTTCTTTTGGGTGTCTGGTGTTCTGAGGTGTGATTTTCCCTCTGAAGATAGGCTGAGCCCCAGGTGGGTGCCTTAGCCTCAGAAATGGGTCCCCCTGAGCTGGGAGCTGTGCTCTACCCTCAGTGTCCTAGGACACCTCACACCTGGCCCTGCCCATTCTGGCTTCCGAAGCCCACAGAGAGGGTCTGTAGAAATTGCTAGATACGAAAAGACTACAAATAAGTCATAGGAAGTGTATTTACATAACGCAGTGGTTTTCAGCCATTACTATATGTTTACTTCAGCAAAGGCGAAATTTAAGAATGTTAATACCCTGTGTCACCCTGCAGAGATTTGGATTTATTTGATGGGGCAGGAGACAGGCATCTTTGGTTTTGTTTTGTTTCGTTTGTTTCTTTTTTGAAAGCGGGACTTTGCAGTGTTGCCCAGGCTATAGCGCAGTGGCACGATCATGGGCACTGCACCCTTGATCTCCCAGGCTCAAGGAATCCTCCCTTCTCTGCCTCTCAAGTAGCTGGGACTATGGGCATGCACCACCATGCCATGCTAATTTTTGTGTTTTTTGTAGAGGTGGGGTCTCACTGTTCCACCCAGGCTGGTCTTAAAAGTCCTAGCCTCAAGCTGTCCTCCTGCCTCAGCCTCCCACAATGCTGAGTTGACAGATGTGAGCCACCATGTCTGGCCTGTTTCTTTGAAGAGCTCCCTTAGTGTTTCTAATGGGCATCCAAGCAAAGAAGATTTTGCTGGCAGAAGGCTCGTGGAACCCTACTGAGGCCGCATCTTCTTCACAGCCAGCAGATCATTCCCTGAAGTGTCTGCTTAGCAGTGCACAGGCTATTTATATCCTGGGCTTTGGGGAGCTGTTGGGTTTGGGGACTGGCTGGCACATGAGTATTGGCTCTGGGATCTGTCACAGCCTGGTCCTGTGGAACACCCAGTCTAGGATCCTCCTTCCCAGACCACCATCCTGCCTCTCACTGCCCCTATGGCAGGAGACCAAAGCCATGACCCCATGGTCAAAGGCATCCATGTACGGGACCGAAGTTGAGTGACTCATGTGGGGAGGGGCGGGGCACAGCTGCTTGCTGGAAGGGTGTTGGGAAGTATTGGTCCATCAGCTGTCATGTCCACCTTTTCCTGCTGAATCCCAGCGATCCTCAGTGGTCTGAGAAGCGTGTGGCACCTGGGTTCTTGGCTGGCTGAGCTGGTGCTTTTGCAGCCTCTTTGGGGCTCTTGTATGTGAGGTCTCACCTGAGTTGCTTCAGGAAACCTTTGACCCTCAGGCTACCTCCTGCTTAAGAGCAGAGCCTTTGTGTGGAGATCTGGCTGGCCTCTCTAGCATCCAGCCTGTCCTGTCCTGTTATGTCTCGGTTTGAGGTTGTGCGGAGGGGTCTCTTCCCATAGAGGAGGCAAGGCCAGTCGTGTGGGTCAGAGTGAAGCATGGCGATCCCAGCTGGCTGTGCCCGGCCTTTGACTGGAGGAGTCTGAGAATGACCAAGCCTGGGGAGCTGCCCTTCCTGGGAAACGGCATGTCTCCTCCCCTATTGTGGAGTTTCTGGATGTGATCCAGAGTGTACTGGGCCTCTGTAGCATGTGCTGGGTGTAGCTGTGTGATTCAGGGTGGGAGGTGCAGGGGATCATCTGCTCTGAGCCAGATAAGGCCTGGACAGGACTGGGGGGCAGCCCTCGAAGCCAGGTCTGATGGGAGAGTAGTCATGGGTAGGGAGGGGACAGGGTCACCAGGGCTGTGTGTCACCTGTTCTTGCTGCTTTGTCTGCCCTGGGAGTGAGAACAGAGGTGGGCTGCTGTGGACCCACTTTGGCTTCCTGCAAGCAGGTGTTCATGTGGGGAGCAAGGCGGGTGGGTGGGGGACAAAGCTGGTTTCTGAGGTGTTGAGTGGTTCTTTGTATGTCATTGTCCTTTTTCTCTCTGCCTTCCCCAACAGCTCTGCTGTAGCAGCCCACTGACCAAGTAGGTCACTCAGAGCATCCTGGTCCTACACATAAGCGTTAAGGCCCCTGAAGGGCCAGAGAAGGCTTAGGAGTTTCTCAAGAGTGAGCCCAGGGTGGGAGGGGGCCAGAGTCACTGAGAACAGCCCGTTTGAAAAGTCAGGCAGAGGGATCCTGAGCCCTGAATATGCCTGCCTGGCCTGCGGTAACCATGCCAGCAGGGTCAGGGCATTTGGCCAATTGCTGTCTTGGTGGAGGCAGGAACGTCTTGCTTCCCCAACCCCTGTCTTTTTGTCTCCAGTATCCTTGGAGCAGCTGCAGGGTGGGTAGTGGGGTGTCTCTCCCAGCTGCTTGAAGAGATGAGCCTCCACCCGGCTGCCTCTGCCAGGGGAAACGAGTAATGACTGCAGCAGGGAGAAAAGCGAGCCCAGCCCCTTTTAGAATCAACCCTGCTGCTCCGATTCTAATTTTCAGTTCAGATTTTGCAGGCATGAGTGTGGGTCCCTGAGTACCTGCCCTTTGAATTCTTTTGGTGAGGACTGAGCATTCCCCCAGGAGCTTCTCATCGAACCCCAAAAACACGGCCCCCAATTCACCACCTCATCCCTTCCCAGGACCTGCTGAAGCTCACACCCGTGGACCACCCAGACTGCCTGCGGCTACAGGATGCCCTCCGCATCTCCCAGGACTTCTTTCTGGCATCAGTGTGGACATTGACCCCGCTGGACTGCAGTCACAGTGGACTCCCAAGGGGCAGGTGAGCTCATGGCCGCAGCAAGGCCTCACGCTCAGGTTGAGGAGCCCAGAGTGGACCAGATCCCCAGTCCCTTCTCTGATGGCACAGGCATCTCTCTGTGCCCCTTGTCTCTGCAACCCTGATTCCCCATTCCCAGCCAAGGAGAGGTCTTCGATCCCTGGTCATGCTGATTTGATTCCCTGTGGCATTGGGGGCCCTAGGCTGAGAGCTTTAAGCCCAGTCTCTCAATAATCCTAAGAATCCAGTGAGCCAGAAGAGGGCACAGGACCAGAGACTCTCTCCAGGTACGCCACACAGTCTTTGAGCTGTGTCAGAGCTGGACTGTTTACCTGGGGCTGGCTGTCTGGAGGCCCCAGGCATTGTCCCCCACACCAGGGAAGTTGGCCTGTGGGTAACTCATTCTTGAATGCAGACACCTGCCTATGCCATCAGGGTGACCCAGGAGGGTGAGAGAGCAGGACATCTCAGCCACTTGAGATTGACTTGCATGAGCAAGAGCCAGGAAGGGAGCCCCACAGAGGGAAAGGCTGGTATTAGAGGTGGCCAAGGCCATCCAGGTTGCTGGAACATTCCACATGGGCTCCTGGATGTCAAACAGCAGTTTCCCTGGGGGCCCTTCTTGGTGGAAGGGTGGGGGTTAGTCCAGTGAGGGGAAACAACACTCAGCATGAGAGGCACAATTAACCCCTGTGGGTCGGCAGCCTGGCCCAGATCAAAGGCTTCCTGACCGATAGAGGTTGTTATGTGGCCCTGAGGAGTGAAGACTGCCTGGGTTCATGCTGCTTTGTTACATTTGTGAGTGAGGGGCAGGTCTGGAGAGTGTCTGATGGCACATAAGGAGCTGTTTCTGTGCAGTTGTTGGTTCTGGTTTGCAAAACCATGGGATATCACTAGTTTGTTTGACTCTGGGGATATCTGAAAAATCTCTGGAAGACTTAGAGTAGCATCGGTTGTAGGTCATCTTAACTGCACGGTTTCAATGCACGCACCTACATCTCGCAGTGTACGCAGGTCACACGGTGTGTCATAGAGACAGGAAAGACTGGGACAGATGGTTGCAGCCCCATGGAAGCCCCGCTGACTCTGAGGGTGGCTGAGGGGAAACTCTGGAAATCCTCATGGAGTAGAAACCATCCAGAGCCCAGGTGAGAGGTGGCTGCAGGTCCCCCCAGGACACTTCTGCAGCCCCGACCGAAGGCAGCCCGGGGTCTCCCATCCCCTGGGTATATTTGTTAAAAATGTGTCCATCATATATGAATTTGGGTTTGGTATTTGGTTCCCTCGTTGTGTCTTGTTCTGTATTTTTGTGTTAATGTCAATACCGTATTGTTTGGACCACTATAGCTCTTCTATGTCATTTGTAATCAGGGAGCATAATACATCCATGTACTTTGTATTTCCCAGTGGTGAGATTGCTAGATGACCTAGTAATTGTATTTTTAGTTTGAGGAGGAACTGCCAACTATTGCTCATAGTGTGTACACCCATTTACATTCCCACCAGTAGTGTCTAAGAGTTTCCCTCTCTGTAAATTTACACTTGTGATTGCCTTTTAAAAATTCTGTTTTTGCTTTTGGCAACATTCATTTTATGTGGATGGGGACACTGTCTTAGTGTGATTTGATTTAAATTTTTGTGATGATTAGTGATGTGGGCAAGCTTTTTTTTTTTTTACCTGTTCATTTCCTGCCTTCTTTTCAGAAATGTCTATCAGTTCTTTACCCAAGTTTTGTTGGATTAGTTGGTTTTGTGTATTTTCCTACTTTATGTTAGTTTCTGGTATATGTCAGATGAACACCTTCAGCTCCATGATTCCTTATACTTACCGCCTCACAGCATCCTGTGCTCATTCTGTCTCTTCCGCTCAATGACCACTGCCTGTGTCCCATTCTTCTCCCTCCCCAGGGCAGGGCCCAGACCTCCTGCCTCCCATGGAAGCCTGGCCCAATGCGGGGCCAGCCACATGGCACAGTGTCCAGGGCCTTTCTGAGTGGTGGACAGGCCAGTTGGCATGGAAAATGGCGTCTGGGGTTTCTGAGTTGACTGTTGAATGCAGACTCAACCCACTCAAAACCAGTCACCACCACTGCCACCCAAGCAAGCCACCTGGGAGCCTGGAAATTGCTCTGCCCACCTCTTGCCATGGGCACAGACACATACCATAGGGAGGACTGCCAACAGACCCAGCCCACCTGCCCCTGGTCCCCAAGGATGACATTCAGGGGCCTGGGGATCACCCCAGCCCACCAACCACAACCTGTGTCCATGCAGGCTCCCACAGGGCCTAAGGACAGGCTGACCCCTCCCAGAGAACCCCCACCCCACAAGTACCCAAGTACTTCACCCAGGGACCTGGGTATAGACCTGCCCTGCCCTCCACTTCTGGCATGTGCTTGCACCAGCAGGGGGCCTAACAACAGGCCAGACCACCTGATGCCAGCATCAGGTCCCATGCCATCGTGGGACCTGGGGATCACCCTGCTCTACCCATGAGCACCATCAGGGGCCCCGGGGCAGGTTCATCCCACCTGGCATATGTATGCATGAACTAGAAATGTGTTTGCCTGCTGGGCATGGTGGCTCACGCCTGTGATCACAGCACTTTGGGAGGCCAAGGCGGGTGGATCACCTGAGGTCAGGAGTTTGAGACCAGCCTGGCCAACATGGTGAAACCCTGTCTCTACTAAAAATACAAAAATTAGCCAGGCGTGCTGGCATACGCCTGTAGTCCCAGCTACTCTGGAGGCTGATGCAGGAGAATCGCTTGAACTCAGGAGGCGGAGGTTGCAGTGGGCCAAGATTGCGCCACTGCTCTTCAGCCTGGGGGATAGATTAAGACTCCATCTCAACAGCAAAAAAAAAAGTGAGAAAGAAAAATGTGTTTGCCTCTGTGATACTTTCAACAACTCAGAGACATGGGGAAGCAGTTGATACGACATAAAAAAAAGCCCGTGGCAGATCCAGCTGACAGATGTGATGGCAGTTCTGCTGCTATGAAAGCAGTCTTTCTTTGACATTAAGGTTTGTCACAGCTCTTGAAAATTTGGCAGTGAGGTTGAAGGTCTCTCAGAAATTCCACGGATCCTTGTATTGCGTATGCATGAATAAAGTTAGAAAACTTCTTTTATCTTTCTCTAGAAATGAATATGAACTTGGATTAACTTTCTGAGTCAGTTCCCTTGGAAACATGGAAAAGGTGGAATGTCATCTGTGTTGGGTTACCAGACTACAAATAAAAATGGCCCAGAGTTGGTCATCATTATCTGAATTGGGAGAGCTATGAATGAATTGTGAAACAATGGGGGCATCTCGAGTTAGAGAAGAGTATTTGCAATTTTTGAAGTCTGCCATCAATTGGACTTTGCTATTGTTAGAAATGTTTTGAAGTCTGTGGTCAACTTTTTCGTGGCTGGCTTTGGAGAAAAAATCAAGAGGTAAACCATACTTTGGGTTTCCCTGAGCGCAGTGGTGTTTGTAACTAGGCATGTCCGTTGCTGGGACCCTTGAAAACTTTGACCATGGGACTGTTAAAAGAAATCTCAGTTTCTTTTTGGGACACAGGCTTCTAAGCTTGGTAGCCCTGTGCCCACCCATGTGACCTTGTTGCTTTGCACGTGAGGTGTCACTTGGGGAGCAGGATCCAGAGAATAGCTCCTGGCCTGAAGTGTGGACAGCCGTGAGGATTCCTGCTAAAGACACAGACAGGATACATCTGCTGGCACACGGTGTTTCGTGTCTTGTATCCTTCTACGTGATACCAATGGCACTATTGGCTTCATGGGGACTATTTTAGTCGTGTGAATGTTAGATGTATAAGTGAGCTAAGGCCAACCGAGGGCACAGTGGTGTGTCAGTGTCACTAATCATCAGAGAAACACAAATCAAAACCACAATGAGATCTCACCCCAGTTAAAACAGGCCTTTGTCAAAAAGACAGGCAATAATGAACGCTGGTGAGGTCGTGGGGAAAGGGAAGCCCTCAAACACTGTTGGTGGGAATGTAAACTCCCGACCTCAAATGATCCGCCGGACTTCTCAGCCTCCCAAAGTGCTGCTGAGATTACAGACGTGAGCCACCAGGCCTGGCCACAAATGGTATCGTTTTATTTTATATGCGATGGTTCATTTCAAGTATATTGAATACAGTTCCCTTCTGCCTGTTTGTGTTGTATCACAAAACTCATACTGAAGCTCTAAAACCAGAGCATTTGTAAGCCACTCCTGGATTTTGAATGGGGCATGGATGGACTCAACCTCTTTTAATTCCTCCAAAGAATCCCATGAGATTTTAAAAAAACTTTCACTTTAGATTCAAGGGGTACATGTGCAGGTTTGTTATGTGGGTATATTGTGCAGTGCTAAGCTTTGGGGTATGAATGATCCCCAGCACCCAGACAGGACCCAATATGTAGGTTTTCAGTGCTTGCCCCTCTCCCTCTCAGCCCCCTGCGGTTGTCCCCAGTGTCTATTGTTCCATCTTGATGTCCATGTGTACCCAGTGCTTAGCTCCCACTTGAAGTGAGAACGTGGTATATGGTGGCTCACGCCTGTAATCCCAGCACTTTGGGAAGCCGAGGCGGGCGGATCACAAAAAAAAAAAAGATAAAATAAATAAAGGCTACAAATAAACAGTCAGATGAAGAGATAATATAAGGCAAAGACTGGAAGACTCCCAAGTACAGAAGTTTCTGTCCTAATGGAGTTGGACACATGGATGAGTTGGGTTTTTTTGTTGTTGCCCAGGCTGGAGTACAGTGGCACTATCTCAGCTCACTGCAGCCTCTGCCTCCCGTGCTCAAGTGATCGTCCCCCTCAGCCTCCCAAGTAGCAGGGACCACAGGCATGTGCCACCATACCCAGCTAATTTTTTTGTTTATTTTTGTAGAGATGGGGTCTCTCTATATTGCCCAGGCCGGTGGTGAACTCCTGGGTTCGAGCCATTCACCCACCTCGCCCTCCGGAAGTGCTGGGATTATAGGCATGAGCCACTGCACCTGGCCGTGGATGAGTTCTTATTCACCTTCCTGTCGGCCTCCACATGAAGCTCCCCAAACCTTGTCCTCTTTGGCCTTGTAAAAAATATATATAATTAAAAAATTAAAGACAGGGTCTTACTATGTTGCCCAGGCTGGTCTTAAACTCCTGGTCTCAAGTGATCCACCCACCTCGTCCTCCCTTAGTGCTGGGATTGCAAGATTAGAGATGCCAGCTGTCAGGTGGCTAGGTAGATTCAGTGTAAAGTCCTAGAAGACGCATTTTAGTAAAAACAGCTAGCCACCTGACAGCTGGCATCCATCCATTCAGTGAAAATTGTTGGGCACTGTGGATACTGTGGAGGAGGCAGCAGTCGCAGCCGGCCTGCAGAGTGAGATGCAGTGCCGGAGGGCTTCAGGAGGAGGTGGCATTGTGATTGGTGTCTGAAGAGTGTCTCCATGATAATGGAGTCAGTGCAAAGTCCCAAAGACCGGGAAGGAGCAAGGGGAAAGGACGGTTCATATCCAGCTGCCCCACTCCAGAAAAAAAAAAAAGGAGGAAAGGACAGGTGCCAGCAAGGTAGGACAAGGGGGACCTCTGGAGTGTTTTTTTTCCAGTGGGGGAGGGGTGTGCTCAGATGTGCATGCCAAGCGCCTGGGCTGCAGTAGGGAAACAGCAGAGGGGCTGGGACCTGTGATTGGGAGTCTCCAGGTGAGAGGGGTGGCCTGTGGGGACTGGGGATCAGGTGAGGCTGGGAGTGGGGTATAGAGGTGGGAGCAGCTGGACAGGCCCAGTGAGGATGCAGGGGCAGCTGCCCAGGGCTAGACTCTGGCTGCCCTGGTGGTAGGAGGTCTGGGGAGGCAGCTGCTTAGCTCAGGCTTGGGCACGTCCATCTGGTGTGTCTGAAACATAAGCCAGCAGGGCGCAGACTCGTCAGTGAGAGCATTCCTGAGCCCAGTATCCAAGAAGCAAGGGAGGTCGGGAAGGTGCTGCTATGAGGCAGGGGGAGGTCCCCAGAAGTCCAGATGAGAGCATGGCGTGCGTGGAAAGTGCTGCGCAGTTTTGGCATCAGTGAAGTCACAGGGGGCTGTGTGCGAACAGGTGTGCTTGGGCATGTCACCAGGGAGGCCTTGAGACATGAGCGGGTTCGGGTTGGCTTTCCTGGAGACCAGGACGTGGGATAGTGTCGGGGCTGAGGCATGGACAGTCTTCCTGCACCCCCAACCCCTCCTTGGAGCTTTCAGACACTGCAGATAATTACCAGGTGATGTGATAAATACTACCTGTGGAGGGTGCCTTGGGCAGGGAGGACAGGGCGGCCAGGAGGGGTACCCTTTGGGCCCCTGCTCTGAGCTGCTCATCAGGAAAGGTGAGAAGCTCCTACAGGCCTGGTGTCAGAGCCTGGCGAGACCCTGTGAGGTCTTGAAAGTAGCAGATGCTCCCTACAGTCTGTGCGTGGCCGTCTCAGGGAATCCACCCAGTAACTGTTGTAGTTATCCCTGCTCTCTAGGTAGGAGACTGAGGCCAGGAAGGGAAAGGCTGCTGTGATACCCACACTATCAGTGGCTGGGGTTGAGTTTGAACCCAGGGACTCTAGGACCCATGCCTCTGCCATCCTGCCTCTGAGTTTGGGAGTTGGACTTGTTCCATCAAGTGCCAGGCCAGCCCTGCTGCTGGGTGCTCCCAGGCATTCACAAGCTGACAATTCTGAAGGGCCCACGCACTTGGCCATGCTTCAGTCTGTGTCCTCACATCACAGGTGGGTGCTGGAATAACAAATGCTGCAAATGGCACTGGGGGTGTTGGCCAGGCTCTGGGGGCACAGGAGCTCTGCCCATGCCCACAGTTGGCCTGTGCTGACCCCCCTCCATCACAGCTGAGTGGCACCAGCACTTCCATTGAGCTGAAGTCTTCCTCCCATTCCTTCAGTGTGGTCTTTGTGGCTCAGAGAATTTGTGGCCAGGTACAGGATCTGGGGTGGCCCCTGTTTCTCTGCTCTGTGGCCTTTGACAGTGGGCAGGATCTGAGGCCAGGCCCACCTGCAGCAGGTGTTACAAAGAGGCAAATTGGCGCTTAATGTTGGGAAGAACTCGCCAACCAAACACAGTCCCACTATCTTTGGAGGTAGTGAGCTCCCCATTGGGGAAGGTATGTAAGCTGACCTTTCTGGGATGCTGGAAGATCAGAGGGCAAACACTTGAGATTCCGTGATCCTAATATTGACTCCAATGCTATGATGCTTGGATTTGAAGTCAGTTCTATTTAGCCAGTTTACCAAGTGTCTCCTTGGTGCAGGACACCAGGAGACACAAAATGTCCGGGATAATATTGGGTTTCTGGCTCCCAGGGGTCCCTGAGATGTTGTTCCAGCGGTTCTGGAGTATGGGCCAGGCACAGCTTGCATCTGGACCCATCCGCATTGCTCGCTCATTGTGAGCCTCATGACTGCAGTTGAGGATGTCATGCCCCCATGCACCCCCCAACCCCACCCCGCCATGGCCTTCACCATGGCCCACTCAGGGCACGAGGATTTCCGGGTGATTCCTGTGGTCAGCTTCCTGGACCTGACAGTGGGGTGGGGCTGCAATGAGACGCCAGTTGCAGGAAGTGGTTTGCACAGCCTTCCTGGTGTCATGGGTCACTGTCTGGCCGAGTGGCTTTGGGCAGGTCCCTTCCCCTCTCAGCCTGCAGGTTCCTATGCCAGGAGCTCCCTTCTTGCCCCACCAGGGCCTTGTTTTCCCAGATACAGAGGTGGGGCAGATCCCAGCCCGTTGAAACAGACAAGGTTTTGGAGGCCACATTGGGCCCATTTCTCAGAGGGGCAGTGTGGCTGGGTGCTGAGCCAGGCACTGGACTGGCCCCTTGAGCCTCCTGTCAGGCTGAGGCCCCCGAGGCACTGTGGGCTGCTGGTGCCAGTACACAGGAGTGATAAGGAGATGAAAGTCACTAGGATGGTGGGGCGGCATCCCCGCCGGGCTGTGTTTGCAGCTGCCCCTGGCTGGAGGCCAGCTTGGCCCTGGAACGCTCCTCAAGGAACAAGGACACAGAGAGCCAACTCAGCCAGCCTCCACCTAGCACCCCAATCAGCACTCCCTTCTTCCCATGACCCCTACCCTCTGCCCGGCTCCTGAAACCGGCCAAGGAGCTAATGGACACCCACCAGGGTCTTAATGAGTGAGCCAGGGTTAATGGGTTACTGGGCCCGGTGACACATTGACCAGCCTCCCAGGGCTCTCAAAGTCCAGACTGGCCTGGCCTTGAAGGTCTTAGCTCGGCCACCTCCTTTTCCAGCTTTGACACCTCGGGGCTCAGGACGGGCCTAGGGTGGTCAAGAGGTCCCCTGCAGCCCTCACTTCCTGGAAAAGGCTCCATTTCCTGGCCTTCAGGCTCAGGTGGTTCCTTCTGCCTGTCAGGTCCTCCCCAAATCCAATCCCACCTCCGGCTGGATTCCCAAAGCCCCTATTCTGGTGTCTGCCCCTCCCGTACGGCTCTTCCCCCTGGGGTGACCATACTGTCTCATGCCCAGCCAGGTCAGGGCTCCTTGAGAGAAGAATCTGGAGGGGCCAGGATTTGATGAGAGAATGAATGATGGAATGAAAGAAGGAATGTAAGCGTGCACCTTGCTGAGAGTGACAATACTGGCAGGCTGCAGACCATGTGTGGACCTTGATCTGAGGGCTTAGAGGCTTGGGCCTGTCAGCCCTGTGGGGGCACCCACGCCATCTCATTGAATGGGGCAGAGCAGGTGAGGGTGTGATGGATGGATGGGCCTCGTCCCCCTGCTCCCACTGTCTGGGGTCCTCTGTCAGCCTGTCTTGTCAGACCCCTGAAATTGGGGGTTGAGGAAGGACCGTCCTGGATCATGTGACTCCCTTCAGTCCAGGTGACCAGGGTCCTTGGAGTGACATCTCTTAGAGCCCCACCTGTAGCTCTGCAAGCTGGGGAGAGGGCCTGTTAGGAGAGGCATCCCCTGCCCTGGGGTTGTAGAGGTGAACTAGGCTCCTCAGACCTTGTGGGGCCTCAGATGCTTACATCTCCAGCCCCTCCTGGCGTGGGCATCTGGCTGCAGCCCAGCTCTGTGGCCCCATCTCCCAGGGAATCTTTGGTCTAATCTGTCTTCCACTGAAACCTGGCCTCATTCAGCCCCACCAAGGCCGTCAGAGCTCAGGTCTCTCATTCAGGGTTTGAGACCCCACCGGCCTCAGACCTGCAGCGGTCCCAGATCACACAGCCCCAGGGATGGGACCAGCAGCCAGCCATTGTCCCACCTGCAGCAGTTCTTGTGCCTTTAATGCCTCCCCCGCACCGCACTGCCCGCCCCCATGCTGCCTGGGGAGGCGGGGAGGAGAGGAGCTGGGTCACAGCAGGGAATCTTAGCTTGGTTTTAGTGTGCTGCTGGACGACCAGATCCAGAGTCCGGTGAGCCAGTGAGTGAGGGCAGCTGGCTGTGGCCCAGCGCTGTGTGACCCGGAGGAGCCACTCACCCTCTCTGAGATGCTGGACATCATAGGTGGGGAAGCTCAGGCCAGGGGACTCCCAGGAGTGTCTGGAGGCCTGAGTCCCATTCTCAGCTCTGCCGTGTGCTTGCTGCGCTCTAGAGGAGTTCCTCTTCCTCTCCGAGCCTCGGTTTATGCACCTGCGCAGTGGGAGTGAGTTGCACTTCGGGGTGAAGGGGGAAACTCACATGGGCACATCCTGCAGAGGGATCCCACAGAAGGGGAGAGCCCTGGGTTCTCTATCCAACTGCGTCTGGGCTAGGGGGCGCCTCTGTTTCTTGGCTAAGTGGGTTTGAGAGAGGTATGCCGGTGGGTGAGGGAGGGCTGGGGCAGAGTCACCTGACTTACTCGAAGAAGCCCTTGAGAGAGCCGTGGCTTCTTGGAATTGAGAGGGAAGAGTGGGCCAGACGCAGTGGTCATGCGTGTAATCCCAGCACTTTGAGAGGCCAAGGCGGGCGGATCACGAGGTCAAGAGATCGAGACCATCCTGGCCAACATGGTGAAACCTCCTCTCTACTAAAAATAGAAAAATTAGCTGGGCGTGGTGGTGCATGCCTGTAATCTGAGCTACTCGGGAGGCTGAGGTGGGAGAATCACCTGAACCCGGGAGGTAGAGGTTGCAGTGAGCCGAGATCGCGTCACTACACTCCAGCCTGGGCAACAGAGTGAGACTCTGTCTCAAAAAAAAAAAAAGGAGGGGAGAGTGCAGCATGAAGAAACAGACCCAGGAGGATCTGGCAGCCCTGAATGGGGGTGGGGGGTCAGCTCTGGAGTAGAGCCAGAGCTGTGATGGGGTTGGGGGACCCTGTGTCCTTGGGCCATGCTTGCCTCACTCCTGGGTTCTGTTTGTGGCTGTGGATTGGGGTGGGGCAGGGCCGGGTGTGCGAGGGGTCATTGCCCAACTCCAGGGGGCGCCTGCCACCTCTCAGCTATATATATGGGGATATATATATAGTTCTTTCCACAGGTTTCCAGCAGGTAGTGGTTATTAAATCTTACTGAAGGGGTGTTTTTTCTAATTCTCAACACTGCACCGCACGGGTAGACAGCGTGGAAGATGGATTCCAACTCCAGGTCTGGGTAGTAAGCATCCAGTCCAGGGATGTAGACAGGCCTGGAGAAGCCACAGAGATCTGTGCGTTCTCATACCCAGGGATAGTGACTCCATTCTGGGGGCTGGCAGGGTAAGGGGTGGGTGGGTCCTGGGCTTACCCGCAGGTCTGCAGACCTCCTGGGGCCAGCTGACCTCGGTAAATCCCTTTTGTCTAAGCTTCAGTTTCCTGCCTGTGAATGGGGTTGGGGCTGTGCTCTGGTTTCACCCTTGTGGCTCTGGGGTTGTGGTGACAAAGCCATCAAGCTGGGTTGAAGGATTAACCAGGAAACTTCAGACTGGCTGCCATGTCTATCTCTTCCTCATACTCCTCTCTCTGCTGCATCCTGGGAAGCTGCTCTGCTCAGCCTAGATGAGGCTCAGTTGTGTGTGTGCGCACGTGCTTGCACGTGTGTTGGAAGTGGGTGGTACTGACACCAGAGTCAGTGTCTCTGGGTGAGTGAGGCTTGCACATTTCTGGGGACAGGGAACTCACTACCTTATGTGCCCAGGACAAGAGCTGTGGGGTCTGCAGAAGACTTCTAGGCCAGCCCCTGCAGTCTTTCCTTGGGTGACATGGCTTCCCCAGACCCACTTCCCCCTAGGTGCCCTGTCTGCATTCAGGGGGTAGAGGGCTGACTGGGACAAAATGTGACACACTCAGCATGCGAGGAGAAGCCTCCTTCGTTCTGTAGGCCCTACCTCTGTTGACATGGCCTTTGATAAAGTGCCTCCCCTCCTGTCTCCCCTTTCTGGAATCCTCAGCTGCTGCCAGGCTTCAACTGTGCCCCATCAAAGGCAGCTCTGTCTCCCTACTTTCCCCAGCCCAGGGTTTTCCTTTTGGGGTCAGCTGCGGGGGTCTGAGCCATCCTTTGCGCACTCAGACTTTCTTCCTGCCCACCTGCTGCTGTGAATCCTGCCTGTCTTATATGCTCTCAGGCAGAGAGGACACTGCTGAGCAGGCCGGGGCAGGGGACAGAGCCCTGTGGCTCTCCACTTTAGACCCCTCCCGGCTGACTGCCATGGAATGCAGCCACTTAGCAGGGCCAAATCCCCTGATGTTCCTGTTGGCTGTCTAGCCTTCAGGGACAGGTCATGGGGCCTTGGTTCCTGCCCTGACATCTTCCCAGTCACCCTGATCTTCAGCGGGAGGAATAGCCAGGGAAAGGACTTGGTCATAGCACCTCCACCCTAGGGCTATTGAGGATCTCACAGTTGTGTGTCTGGTGGGTTCTGTCCAGAGCCCATTTGAGAGCAGTGGATGACAGGACAGGCCTATGTGACCCAGGCAGGCAGCAATATTGGGTCAGCCTTCATGTCCCCTTCTGTCAGCTGGGGCAGCCTGGAAGCATGATTGTGGGGTAGGTGTTATGGGCACGGAATAAACCTCAGGTGGAGGCTGCAGGGGCTCTCCGGCACTGTAGGCACAGCAGGCCCAGGAGCAGGGGAGGGAGCCATGACTCAGGGAGCCTCTGGCCCATATCCTTGGCAGATGAGGGCCACAGGGGAATGGGCAGAAGTGTCCAAGGTCCCCTGGGCTGGGCCCGCGGCTGTTCCTGGCTCAGACTTCTTGGTGGGCTGGTCAGAAACATGCAGTAACTTGGGGCAGTTACCAAGTGGCCAAGCGTGCACTGCTGGGCTGTGTGAGCTTGGGCCAGCTCAGGCCCTCTCTGGGCCCTGCCTTTCTGGGCTGTTCAGGTGGTTCCTTGGGCCTGGGGTGCTAATGTTTCTGGATGGGCAGCAGAACCAGTCTGCACTCAGGGCCCCAGGCCATGTTCCCGGAACACACCTTTGGCATTGACAGCAGCGTGTGGTGAGGCCCCTTAGGCTGGGTTCTGGTCTAGTGCCAGGGGCGCCACTATCCACCGCCTCCAGAGCCATCTCTGCGACACTGGCTGTGCGTTCAGATGTTCTGAACAGGGACAGGGAGAGCCAGAGAGGGAACCAGCCTGGGGCTCACTGGAGGGGTTCGTGGGCAGACAGCGCCCTTTGGAGGGAACCGAGCCTGGGACGTGGGAACCCTATTCCCCGGCTCACAACACCTCCCACCCGGGGCCCTCCCAGGGCTGCATGAAGTTTAGTCACCTGGTGACAGGCTGAGTTACCGTGCAGAGTCACTGTGTGCCTCCTTGCTGCTGTGACGTCAGCCTCCCCATCCTCCTGGCTAGGCTGGGCCTCTGTGAGAGGCCTGCCTGTCCTGCACCCTGTGTAGATGCCTTCCACTGTCCCCCAGGGCTGCTGGGCACCCCCTGGCTGGCCTCTTGTCCCCTCTGGGACTAGGTAAGCTTATGGGTTCTCTGGCAGCTCCTGCTCCTTCCCTGCCTCTGCTCCTCCTTGGAGGCGCCCACTCCCAGGACTGGACAGCATGCACACGTTCTGGGAGGAGGGAAGGAGACACTGGGCTTGTGTTTCTGAGGCCCGACTTTAGACTGTGCTCTGTTGGGGAGGTGCCAGGGAGTGTCTGAGGCTGGGCCTGACCCTGCTCATTGCCCCGTGGATGCAGCAGAGCCATGAAGATGAAGTTAGTGGTGCTGGGTCTGCTGGCTGTGGTCCTGGTGCTGGTCATTGTTGGCCTCTGTCTCTGGCTGCCCTTGGCCTCCAAGGAACCTGACAACCATGTGTACGCAAGGGCTGTGCAGCTGCGGATGCCAAGCACTGTTCAGAGATTGGGAGGTAAGCAGGGCAGGGCATGGGGGCATGGGCCCTGGAAACTGGGCAAGTGGACCTTGGCAATACCTTAGCCTCTCTGAGACTCAGTTTCCCCACATGTAAGCAGGCTGCCTGGGCATGGGGTGTCCGAGGTGCATAGAGCCACCTGTTCTTTGCTTGGACTGTCTCAGTAGCCTCTGGGTAGGGGACGGTGACCCCGAGAGCAGGGTGTGGGTCTCCTAGAGCCCAACAGGGCCCTTTTTTTCAGTTCTAAACTGCACTTTCAGTTTATGCACTTTTCAGTGGATAAACTGCACTGTTTTGTTGTTTGGTTGTTATTTTTACTTGTTTCTCTTTTTATTTTTAGTTATTTATTTATTGTGAGATGGAGTCTCGCTCTTTCGCCCAGGCTGGAGTGCAGTGGCGAGATCTCAGCTCACTGCAACCTCCATCTCCCGGGTTCAAGTGATTCTTATGCCTCAGCCTCCCAAGTAGCTGGGATTACAGGCATGTAGCACCATGCACAGGTATTTTTTTTTTTCCCGAGACAGTGTCTCGCTGTGTCACCCAGGCTGGAGTGCAGTGGCGTGATCTCACCTCACTGCAGCCTCCACCTTCCAGGTTCAAGTGATTCTCCTGCCTCAGCCTCCTGAGTAGCTGGGATTACAGGCATGCATCACCACACCCGGCTAATTTTTGTATTTTTAGTAGCGATGGGGTTTCACTATATTGATCAGGCTGGTCTTGAACTCCTGACCTCAGGTGATTCACCCGCCTTGGCGTCCCAAAGTGCTGGGATTACAGGCATGAGCCGCCACACCCAGCCGACTTTTATCTTTTTAGTAGAGACGGGGTTTCATCCTGTTGGCCAGGCTGGTCTTGAACTCCTGACCTTAATTGATCCACTTGCCTCAGCCTCCCAAAGTGCTGGGATTACAGGCATGAGCTACCGCACCTGGCCTTTAGTGATGATTTCTGAGATCTTGGTGCGCTCATCACCCAAGCAGTGTACACTGTACCTAGTGTGTAGTCTTTTATCCTTCATCACCCTCCCCTCCCACTCTTCCCCTTGAGTACCCAGAGTCCATTATATCATCCTTTTTTTTTTTTTTTTTTTTTTTGAGATGGAGTCTCACTCTGTTGCCTAGGCTGGAGTGCAATGGTGTGGTCTCAGCTCACTGCAACCTTCTCCACCTCCTGAGTTCAAGTGATTCTCCTACCTCAGCCTTCCACTAGCTGGCATTACAGGCACCCACCACCATGCTTGGCTAAATTTTTTTGATATTATTCATAAAGCCAGGGTTTCACCTTGTTGGCCAGGCTGGTCTTGTACTTCTGACCTCAGGTGATCTGCCTGCCTTGGCCTCCCAAAGTGCTGGGATTACAGGCATGAGCCAGCATGCTGGACCCCATTATATCATTCTTTTTTTTTTTTTTTTGAGATGGAGTTTTGCTCTTGTCATTTAGGCTGGAGTGGGGTGCAATGGTGCAGTCTTGGCTCACTGCAACCTCCACCTCCCGGTTCAAGAGGTTCTCCTGCCTCAGCCTCCCGAGTAGCTGGGACTACCCACGTGTGCCACCATGCCCAGCTAATTTTTCTGTTATTAGTAGAGACGGGATTTCACCATGTTCTTCAGACTGGTCTCAAACTCCTGACCTTAGGTGATCCACCTGCCTCAGCCTCCCAAAGTGCTGGGATTACAGGCATGAGCCACCGCGCCCAGCCCGTTATATCATTCTTATGTCTTTGCATCCTCATAGCTTAGCTTTGGTATAAAACTGTTTTGGAATTATCATCCTTGGCTACTAGGATCAGTGATAAGGGTGACACTAGACTGAGGCTGGACAGGCCACTCCTGGGCAGATGTCTTTGCAGAAGTATTTTTTGTGTAAGGTTGTGATGGCCTTTGTGTAATGTTGTGAGTTGTGTTTTTGAGGCAGGGTCTTGCTCTATCACCTGGGCTGGAGTGCAGTGGCACTGTCAAGGCTCACTGTAGCCCCAACCTGCTGGACTGAAGCAATCCTCTCACCTCAATCCTCTCATCTCAGCCTCCCAAAGTGCTGGGATTACAGGCATGAGCCACTATACCCAGCCGAGAATGGGGCACTTGTGCAGGAGAGTCCTCTCTTCATGGCCTTTCCCTGGCTCTATTTTTCAGAGTTGATTTTTGTTTTTTTGTTTTGTTTTGTTTTGAGATGGAGTCTCGCTCTGTTGCACAGGCTGGAGTGCAGTGGCAGAATCTCGGCTCACTGCAACCTCTGCCTCCTGGGTTCAAGCGATTCTCCCACCTCAGCCTCCCCAGTAGCTGGGATTACAGGCACCCACCATCATGCCTGGATAACCTGGATAACTTTTGTATTTTTGTAGAGATGGGGTTTCACCATGTTGGTCAGGCTGGTCTTGAACTCCTGACATCAGGTGATCCACCCACCTCAGCCTCCCAAAGTGCTGGGACTACAGGTGTGAGCCACCGTGCCTGGCCGCAGCTCTATTTTGACAATTTTCACAGCCTCTTCCCACTTCCGGTGGCTGCCAGCATTCCTTGGCTTGTGGCTGCCTCACTCCAGTCTCTGTCTCCATGGTCATACTGGTTTCTCCTCTGCTGTGTATCCTCTCCTCTGTGTGTCTGTCTTACAAGGACACTGTGGTCACATTCAGGGCACATCTAGATAATCCAGGATCATCTCCTCCTCTCAAAATCTTTAACATACTTTAGGCCAGGTGCGGTGGCTCATGCCTGTAATCCCAGCACTTTGGGAGGCTAAGGAGGGTGGATCACTTGAGGTCAGGAGTTGGAGAACAGCCTGGCCAACACAGTAAAACACCATCTCTACTAAAAATACAAAAATTAGCCAGGCATAGTGGTGCATGCTTGTAGTCCTAGCTACTCAGGAGGCTGAGGCAGGAGAATCGCTTCAACCTGGGAGGTGGAGTTTGCAGTGAGCCGAGATCGTGCCACACACTCCAGCCTGGATGATAGAGCAAGACTCCCTCTCAAAAAACAACAACAACAACAACAAAACACACACACACACGCAAAAGGCCGGGCATGGTGGCTCATGCCTGTGATCCCAGCACTTTGAGAGGCAAAGGCAGGCAGATCACTTGAGGCCAGGAGTTTGAGGTCAGCCTGAACAATATGGTGAAACCTCGTCCCTACTAAAAATACAAAAAAATTAGCTGGGCATGGTGGCGAACGCCTGTAGTCTCAGGGGACTGTGGCACAAGAATCACTGGAACCTGGGAGGCGGAGGTTGCAGTGAGCTGAGACACGCCGTTGCACTCCAGCCTGGGCAACAGAGTGAGGCTCTGTCTCAAAAAAAAAAAAAAAAAAATCTTTAACATACTTTTCCACTTAAGGTATTAGTCACTCTTGTGCTGTATAAGGTAATATCCACAGGTTTTGGGAATTAGGATGCGGGTGGATCTTTCTGGGGCGGGGGGCAACTTTCAACCCATAGGGTGACCCCAACCTGTGTCCCAACCCCTCTCCAGGGTTCAACTTCTCAGCAGAGTCTGTGGCCAGGCCTGAAGGGAGGGTGAACATGTACCACCACCTTGTGGAGACGCTCAAGTTTGTCAGGGGCAGAGGTGGAGGCTGGGGGACCCTCTAAGCCACCTGAAGCTCCAGGTGAGGTTGCTGAGGTTGCCGGGCTGGTGGGCCGTCCTCCTCCCTGGCTCAGGACTTGGCATGAAACGAGGGTCAGGCCTGGTAGGGGGAAGTTGGAGGGATATGTATGTGGTTCTAGGCCAGGGCAGGACTGAAAGGGATCCTGGGGTGGCAGGTACAGGAGTCAGGTGCAGGAGTGGCACCATATCTCAAAGGACCTGGAGGGTGAGCAGAGTCTAGACCTAGCCTGGGCTTGAGGGAGGCCTGGCCACAAGGTAGAGGACAGACTGGAGGTGGCCCCCATGGGGGCTGATCTCATCCTGCCCTTGGTTCTGCGGATCCTGCCTGGCCCTCACTGACTGACCCTGCCGCCTGCCCACCCACCCCAGAATGCCTCCTGGGACCTGCTGGGGGAGACCCTGGCCCAGCTCATCTGTTGATTGATGGCCGGGGGAACCACCAGCTCAGCCACTACAGCTTGGCCGGGGCTTGGGGCCACGGGACAGGCATGTCCCATGTGTCTGTGCTGAAGGAGGATGTCAGCGCCGTGGCTGCCACCAGCATCATCAACACACCGTGTGCGGGTGTGGGGGGGAAGGTGGATGGCTTCATTCCTCCTCTCCTAGACCTGCACTCCCCCAGCCCCATGTCCCCTCACTTGTCCCCATAAGGCAGCACCTTGCTTTTGCCCTTTTTCTCCTCCTCTATTTCAAAAGAGGCTCCCACCCCTCACATCGCTGGCTGGAAAGGCTGCTGCTGGGGTGGCCCTGAGCCAAGATTTACCTGGGAATGGGAGGCCTCACTCAGAAGGGTGCCCTGATGTGGGGGCACAGGTGGGTCTTTGGGGACCCCTCCTGGGTGGTGCCAGGGAGAGAATAGCGGCTTCAGCATGCTTCGGGGCAGCTGTAAAACGAGGGGGTCCTGCAAAGCGTGCAGGGTAAGTGGTGTGTGGTGGGAGCCCCGGGTCCTAGCCCAGGCTCTTCTGCCTCCACGGCTGCAGCTTTGGAGCGATGGTGTATTCACCACGGACAGGCATCATCCTCAACAACGAGCTCCTGGACTTATGCGAGCGATGCCCCCGGGGTTCCGGCACCACCCCCTCACCTGGTGAGAACAAGGCTTCCCACCCGGGGTGCACAAGGGCCCCCCACCAGGGGAGAGGAGGGAGGGGGCTGGGCTGGGGCTGCATGCTAACCCCTGGATGGGTCACTGCACTCGCCAAGACGCTGTTTGCTCAGCAGTGAGTGGAGACAGGGTGGGTGGAGCTCCCGGAAGGTGCTGGCCCCCAGTTCCAGGTGAGCGTACCCCATCCATGGTGCCCTCTGTCTTGATCAACAAAGCCCAGGGGTTGAAGCTAGTGATTGGCGGGGCTGGCGGGGCTGGCGGGGAGCTCATTGTCTCTGCCGTGGCCCAGGTGAGTCTGGGGCTCCTGGCTCAAGTGTCTCCTCTCTGGGCGGCATACTGTCTGACTCTCTCTGAAGTGGGGATGTGAGGGCTGATGTAGGGTAGCAGGGTGCCCCCTTTCTCCCTGCAACCCTCCTCTCTCCCCCAGGCCATCATGAACAAGCTGTGGCTTGGCTTTGACCTGAGAGCGGCCATTGCAGCCCCCATCCTGCATGTCAACAGCAAGGGCTGTGTGGAGTACGAGCCCAACTTCAGCCAGGTGAGGCTGAGGTCCGAGGTGGATGCCTAGGGCAGAGCCCACTCCCCAAGTCCGTGCTGCTCAAAGCCACCTGGGAGGAACTCAGTCACTGAGATTCTTAGGCCAGGTACACTTCAACTTTGGGGGCCATAGGAGTTGGGGACCTTGATGGGTGAGGCTGTCAGTGGCCTCCAGGCCAGTTCTGTGGCCTCTAAGACAGAGAGCAGGGTGTTGTCTATGCTGCTCCCAGGCTGAGGATCTCAGCACCTTGGTCTCTGGTCTGTGGTTGATGCCATTTTTCAGAAGTGAGTTTTCCTGGCTGTCTTTTTCCTTGTGTGATTTGTAACTTATATTTGCAACTTTATTTGTAAAAGAGGTTGTTTTTCCTGTGGCAGTCTGTAAAGTGATTTTCTTCTGGGGCACTAGGGCATTGGTGGTAATTTTTACTCTGTCTCTGTCTCTGTCTCTCTCTCTCTCTCTCTCTCTCTCTCTCTCTCTCTCTCTCTCTATATATATATATATAATTTTTTTTTTTTTGAGACAGCATCTCAATCTGTTGCCCAGGCTGGAGTGCAGTGTTGCGATCACAGCTCACTACAGCCTTGACTTCCTGGGCTGAAGTGATCCTTCCTCCTCAGGCTCCCAAGGAGCTAGGACTACAGGTGTGTGCCACCGCACCTGGATAGTTTTCCTTTTTGTGTTTTTCATAGAGACAGGGTCTCTCACCATGTTGCCTAGGCTGGTCTTGAACTCCTGAGCTCAAGCAATCTTCCCACCTTGGCCTCCCAAAATGCTGGGATTATAGGCGTGAGCCACCATGCCCAGCCTACAAACATTTTTTTGATTCCCCACAGAAGCCCATGGTGCAGCTCCAGGGGCTGAATTCTCCTGGCTGACTCCCTCTCCATCCTTAGACAGAGACTCAGCTTCCTCAGAGCATCTTTGGGTTGATGGATGCCCTTTGTTAGGATCTATTTAAAAGATTGATAGCGGCCGGGCGTGGTGGCTCATGCCTGTAATCCCAGCACTTTGGGAGGCAGAGGTGGGTGGATCACGAGGTCAGGAGTTCGAGACCAGCCTGGCCAATATGGTTAAACTTCGTCTCTACTAAAAATACAAAAAAATTAGCTGGGCATGGTGGCACATGCCTGTAGTCCCAGATACTCAGGAGGTTGAGGCAGGAGAATCACTGGAACCCAGGAGGCAGAGGGGGCAATGAGCCGAGATTGTGTCACTGACTCTAGCCTAGGCAACAGAACGAGACTGCATCTCAAAAAAAAAAACAAACAAAAAAAATCACACAATTTATAAATTGCGAAAGGAGTCTTTTTTTATTCTTTCTTTCTTTCTTTCTTTGCTTTTTTTTTTTTTTTTTTTTGAGACAGGGTTTGCTCTGTCATTCAGCTGGAGTGCAGTGGTGCAATCACGGCTCACTGCACCCTTAACCTCCTGGGCTCAAGCCATCCTCCTGCCTCAGCCTCCCAAGTAGTTGGGACTACAGATGTGCAACATCACACCTGGCCAATTTTTAAAATTTCTTGTAGAGACAGGGCCTCGCTATGTTGCTCAGGCTGGTCTTGAACTCCTGGTCTCAAGCCATCCTCCCTCCTTGGCCTCCCAAAGTGCTGGGATTACAGGCTTGAGCCACTATCCCTGACAGGATTTATTCATTTTTTTTCTCCAACTTGTATTTTAAGTTCAGGGGTCCATGTGCAGGATGTGCAGGTTTATTAAATAGATAAACATGTGCCTTTGTGGTTTGCTGCACAGATTAACCCATCACCTAGGTATTAAGCCCAGCGTCCATTAGCTATTCTTCCTGAAGCTCTCCCCCATCCCCTGACTTACTTTCCTTCCTTCCTTCCTTTCCTCCTTTCCTTCCTTCTTTCCTTCTTTTCTTTTCTTCCTTCCTTCCTTTCTTTTCTCTTTTTTTCAGAGTCTCACTCTGTTGCCCAGGCTGCAGTGCAGTGGCACGATCTCAGCTCACTGCAACTTCTGCCTCCCAGGTTCAAGCAATTCTCCTGCCTCAGCCTCCCAAGTAGCTAAAATTACAGGGATGTGCCACCACACCTGCCTCATTTTGTGTTTTTAGTAGAGACGGGGTTTCACCATGTGGCCAGGCTGGTCTTAAAATCCTGGCCTCAAGTGATCCGCCTGCCTTGGCCTCCCAAAGTGCTGGGATTACAGGTGTGAGCCACAGTGGCACTTTTATAAAGGGTTACAGCCTGCAGGGTGGCCATCCGCCACTTTCAAAAGCATAGCCTCTGGCAGAAACCAGAGATAGGTTCATCTAAGGAGGAGAGAGGTTGGGGCAGGAGCTGTATGCTGAAGGGGTTGGCTAAACATAAATATTCAACAGATTACAGAAACAGCTGTGAATATTCATGAAGGTGGAACTGACACGTATTGAACAAACATGCATGTAACATAGGACCCATGTTCGCCGCTGGTTGTTGACAGTGGAGACTTAACATTAAAATGTATTACAAGGCTGGCCCAGTGGCTCATGCCTGTAATCCCAGCACTTTGGGAGGCCGAGGCGGGTGGATCACCTGTCAGGAGTTCAAGACCAGCCTGGCCAACATGGAGAAACCCCAACCCTACTAAAAATGTAAAAATTAGCCGGGTGCGGTGGTGGGCACCTGTAATCCCAGCTACTCAGAAAACCAAGGCAGGAGAATTGCTTGAACTCAGGAGGTGGATGTTGCAGTGAGCCGAGATGGTGCCACTGCACTCTAGCCTGGGTGACAGAGCGAGACTCCATCTAAAAAAAAAAACCAAAATAAAATGTATTACAATTAGGCCCCATCTGTCAAAACATCTTTTCAGGGCCTGAAGGCCTGCAAGTGAGCAGCCTCTGAAAACCAACCAGAGCCAGTTCATGGTCAATGGTCTCTTGTCAGGAGAAAGTTAATTAAATTGATCTCTTGTCCAGTCAGAGCTGCAGTTATGGCTGGAAGAACAGGGGGTCAGTAAGTCGGCATCTGTGAGCTGGATGAGCTGCAAAGTGTATTAATGTTGCTTCAGGCCGGTGCTTGGTTAGCTGCTGGAGAAAAAGGAAAGCCTCATTGCTGTTAGAACATAGTTTATTCTTTAAGTGCAGGGTCCATGAATTAACCCCTGCCTGGCTTGGCCTTGGGTCCTCTTTATAATTTGGTATCTTATTGCTACAGAGTCTGTTCTGTCATTTTTTTGAGACAGGGTCTGGCTCTGTCACCCAGGCTGGAATGCAGTGGCACGATCTTGGCTCACTGCAGCCTTTGCCTCCCTGGCTTAAGCTATCTTCTCAACTCAGCTTCTCAGGTAGCTGGGACTACAGGCACAAACCACCATGCACGCTGCCATGCACAGCTAATTTTTTTTTTTTTTTTTTTTTTTTTTTTGAGACAGGGTCTCACTTTTTCACCCAAGCTGGTGTGAAATGGTGCAGTCTCAGTCCACTGCAGCCTCGACCTCCTGGGCTCAAGCAATCCTCCCACCTCAGGCCCCCAAGTAGCTGGAGTACAGGTGTGCATCATGACGCCTGGCTGATTTTTTGCTTTTTTTGTAAAGACGGTGTTTCACCATGTTGTCCAGGCTGGTCTCAAACTCCTGGCTTCAAGCAATCCTCCTGCTTTGGCGTCCCAAAGTGCTGGGATTACAGGCATGAGTCACTGCGCTTGGCCCTCATCCATGTTTTGAATGAAATGATTCTTTGTTTTAGGGGGATGTCCCCACACTGTAGGATGTTGAGCAGCATCCCGTGCCTCAGCCTGTGTGATGCAGTTGCACTCCCCACCACACACACCCACTCATGACAACCAAACCTGTCTCAAGACAGTGCCACATCCCCCCTGGTAGAGAATGGCCGCTCTAAACCAACAGGCCCCTAACTTCCATAAACAGCTTTGCCAGCTGCAGGGCGGGTACATGGCACTCTCTGGGGATCTCACTAGAGGGATCTGGGACTCCTGCCCCTCAACTGGTTCCTGGGAACATCGGCTGTTCCTCCATCACCCCAAATGTGCCACAGAGGTTGTTTTAGTCTGCCTGGGCTGCCATAAAAATACTGGAAAGTTGGGGGCTTATAGCATTTTCCAGAAATTTATTGCTCACAGCTCTGGAGGCTGGGAAGTCCAAGTTCAAGGTGCTGGCAGATTTGATGTCCTGTGAGGGCCCATGTCCTCATATATGGCACCTTCTAACTGACATAGTGGAAGAAGCTAGCTAGCTCTCTGGGGTCTCTTTTATTTAATTACTTTAGAGACAGGGTCTCACTCTGTCACCAAGGATGGAGTACAATGGCATGATCATAGCTCACTCCTGTACCCAAGAGATCTGCCTGCCTCAGCCTCCTCAGTAGCTGGGACTACAGGTGCAGCCCACTATGCCTGGCTTCTCGGGTCTCTTTTATAGGGTGCTAATCCCATTCATGAGGGCTCTACCCTCATGACCTAACCACATCCCAAAGGCCACACCTGCTAATACTATCACATTGGTGATTAGCTTTCAACATGTAAATTTTGGGGGCATAGTGGGTCCACCTGGATAGTCCAGGATAATCTCCCCATCTCAAATTCCTTAATTGAATCACATCTTCACTTTTGCCACATAAGGTCTAATCTTGGGTTCTAGGGATTGGGACATGGACGTATTTGGAGGTTGTATGTGGGAAAGGGGCTGGATGGGGCTAATTCCTAATCTGGGCTTGACTGCGTGTCTGGAAGAGGTGGTCTGGCAGACTAGGAGGAAGGTCTGGGAGCAAAACGTGGCTCACTTTGAAATGAGGGGGCAAAGCCGGCCCACCACTTGGGCAGACCTGCCGTCATCACCGACTCTCGTGGGCCGCTGCCAGAATTCAGGCAGACGCAAGACCACCAGCTTCTCCTGGGATCTGGCTTTGGGAGGCAGTGGAAGACAGATCTTTGAAAGCAGCACGGCTGGGTCAGGGGTCCAGGGAGCAGAACTGGTGGGTTTAGAGAGAAGGGAGTCTCTGGAGTGCTTCAGTGTGGTGGGATCCAGAGGCTGAACTCACACCGTCAGGGCCCTCCGTGCGGTAGCCTCCCGCTAGATAGGCTCCCAGGCCATGATCCCAATGGCTTCAGCTGAACTTCACACCCTGCAGGGTGACAAAGCTTCTCCCCCTGCAGTTTAACCAAAGTCCCAGATCCAGCTCTCAATGAGGCCCCTCTGAGCAGTCTTCATGGGCAGGGGAGGGCTGAGGAGAAGTGGTTGGCTCAGGTCTGTGGGGCCACCTTGAGAGCTGTTGGTAGCAGCCACCTGTCCCAAACCCTGTGGGCCAAAAAGGAAAAGGGAACCAAAGGAGGGGGAGGCTGCTAGGCATAAACCTCAGGTGCCCCACGGTGGGAACCTGGCTCTGTGTTCCCAGACCACACCTGTGCCTGGGCCGGGGTGCTGGGAGGCTGCCTGGAGCTTGCTTGGGAAGGCCTGGCCAGTCTCTCCCATCAGTGCTCCCAGTGGCACCCACAGAGCATGATAACTTTGTCCCTGTGTATCGGGGAGAGGAAAAGGGGTTCCTGTTCCCCCCAGCAGGGGTGCAACCCTGGCTCCATGGTGCCCGATTCTGACTCACCTGCAGAGTGAGGGTGCACTCCCTGGACCCTTGGCCACCCTGGGACTGCCACCCACCCAGTGAAAGCTCGTTCACCACTTGTGAACTGATGGATCTCCATGTCGGCTTTGGCCGAGCTGTCTGGAGTCTCAGACCCACATACACGAGCAACCACCTCCAGAGCATCTGGACAAAGTGCACAGGCACCTTGGACTCAATATGCCAAGTGGAAGTCGACCCTGAGGCAGCTGGAAGCTCTGCGGTGCCTGCCTCGTGTCCCTCGTATGCTACTGGTAGAACCCCGCCTCTCCCCTCCAGCTGTGTGGTTCAGCCCTGACTCCACCTCCTTATCTCTTTTCTGTCTTTTTGCTGCTGGCACCACCACAGTCTACTCCCCACTCCTAATGCAATAAGCTTTGGAAAATGCACATCTGACCCTGCCTGGAGGTAGTGCGGAGACTTCCTTGGTTCCTGAGGGCCCTGGAGGAAGCCCATTCCTCTCCCTCCCTGCTTATCCCACCCTGGGGGACTTGCCCAGGTCCTGCCCCCACATCCATTCTGCACCACCAGCCGTGCCAGCCAATATGCATTCCCAGCCCAGCCAGAGACTCTTACAGCTGGCTCTTGAAACATCTTGTTACACAGAGGAAATCAACACCAAAAGGGTGGCATCTTCAAGTAACACTGTAATCAGCACAGGTCAGACCCTACAGGGTACAGCTAATGAAGGGCTCAGAGGAAAATTCATCGCTTAAATAGTTACATAGAAAATAAGAATCAAGGCCCGGCGTGGTGGCTCACGCCCGTAATCCCAACACTTTGGGAGGCGGAGGCGGGCAGATCACATGAGGTCGGGAGTTTGAGATGAGCCTGACCAACATGGAGAAACCCTATCTCTACTAAAAATACAAAATTAGCCGGACGTGGTGGCGCATGCCTGTAATCCCAGTTGCTTGGGAGGCTGAGGCAGGAGAATTGCTTGAACCTGGGAGGCGGAGGTTGTGGTGAGCTGAGATCGTGCCATTGCACTCCAGCCTGGGCAACAAGAGTGAAACTCCATCTCGGCTGGGCGTGGTGGCTCACGCCTGTAATCCCAGCACTTTGGGAGGCCGAGGTGGGCGGAGCACGAGGTCAGGAGTTCGAAACCAGCCCGGCCAACCTGATGAAACCCCATCTCCACTAAAAATACAAAAATTAGCTGGGCGTGGTGGTGCGCACCTCTAATCCCAGCTACTGGGGAGGCTGAAGCAGGAGAATGGCTTCATTGAACCCAGGAGGCAGAGGTTGCAGTGAGCTGAGATTGTGTCACTGCGCTCCAGCCTGGGTGACAAGCAAGACTCCGTCTCAAAAAAAAAAAAAAAAAAAAAAAAAAAAAGAAACTCTGTCTCAAGAAAAAAAAAAAAAAGAAAAAAAAAGAAAATAAGTACCAAAATATATAGGCCGGGTACGGTGGCTCACACCTGCAATCCCAGCACTTTGGGAGGCCAAGGTAGGTGGATTACTTGAGGTCAGGAGTTCAAGAACAGCCTGGCCAACATGGTGAAACCTTGTCTCTACTAAAAATACAAAAAAATTAGCCAGGTATGGTGGCGGGCATCTGTGATCTCAGCTGATTGGGAGGCTGAGGCAGGAGAATTGCTTGAACCTGGAAGGCAGAGGTTGTATTGAGCTGAGATCGCACCACTGCACTCCAGCCTGGGTGACAGAGCAAGACTCCGTCTCAAAAACAAACAGGCGGGGCGTGGTGGCTCACACCTGTAATCCTAGCACTTTGGGAGGCCGAGGCAGGCAGATCACGAGGTCGGGAGTTCGAGATCAGCCTGGCCAGCATGGTTAAATCCTGTCTCTACTAAAAATACAGCAACCGAGTGATCACTTGAGCCAAGGAGTTCAAAACCAGCCTGGGCAACATAGTAAGACCCCATCTCCAAAAATAAATAAATCAATAATCAAATAAAATATGAAGTAGTGTTTACAGAAAGAGAATATCTTTGTGACTTCAGAGTAGGCAAATGTTTCTCTTTTTTTAATTCTGTTTTTTTATTTTGTTGCATACCAAAAATTTTTCTTAAACAGTACACAAAAACTACTACAGAAGAAAAAAAACAATAAATTGGACTATATGAAAATTAAGAAATTCTATTCAACAAAAGACATCACTGAAACAGTGAAAAGGCAACTCAGAATGGGTGAATATTTGCAGAATCGCTTGAACCCAGCAGAGGTTTCAGTGAGCTGAGATTGCACCAGTACAACTCTAGACAGAAAATGCTTGTGCCATTTAACCAGCCGATCTACTTGTGTGAATTTCTCCTCCAGGTTAACCTGAACTTATTTACACGGTACAACAGTGTTTAAAGAAGCAAAAGGCTGAGCACAGCTTCAGTGTCCCCTAGCCAGAGGCTAGTTCCCTGAATTGTTTAGATTTTTTTTTCATCTTGCACACACAGTATTTATTTTCCACACTAATGGAAAATGAAAAAGGTAAGGCCATCTTTTTATACCTATGCCTCTGGTGTATTGTTACAGGGACTGTCGACCTAAAGAAAGAAACTGAGGCAAAATTAATATAGCTTATTTGAGCCAAGGTTGAGAACAGTTGCCCCAGACACACTTCCAAGTTGCTTGGGGAGTGCTTCATTTGACCTTTGTTACAAGCAGTTTTTTTTTTTTAGAGAGATGGTGTTGCCCCATCTGTATGTTGCCCAGTCTGGCCTCCAGTTTCTGAACTCAAGTTTTCCTCCCAACTCAGCCTCCTAAATTCCTGGGATTACAGGCGTGAGCCACCATGCCTGGCCCAAAAGCAGGTTTTTTTTGTTTTGTTTTTGTTTTTTTGAGACGGAGTTTCGCTCTGTCTCCCAGGCTGGAGTGCAGTGGCGCAATCTCCGCTTACTGCAACCTCTGCCTCCTGGGCTCTGCCTCAGCCTCCCGAGTAGCTTACAGGCGCCCACCACCACGCCCAGCTAATTTTTTGTATTTTTTAGTAGAGATGGGGTTTCACCATCTTGGCCAGACTGATCTTGAACTCCTGACCTCGTGATCCACCCACCTTGGCCTCCCAAAGTGCTGGGATTACAGACATGAGCCACTGTGCCTGGCCCCAAAAGCAGTTTTTTTTAAAGGCAAAAGAGGTTAAGGAGGCCAGGCATGGTGGCACACACCTGTAATCCCAGCACTTTGGGAGGCCGAAGCAGGCGGATCACCTGAGGTTGGGAGTTCAAGACCAGCCTGGCCAACATAGTGAAACCCCACTCTACTAACATACAAAATCAGTTGAGTGTGGTGGCCCATGCCCGTAATCCCAGCTACTTGGGAGGCTGAGGCAGAATCGCTTGAACCTGGGAGGCAGAGGTTTCGGTGAGCCAAGATTGCACCGTTGCACTCTAGCCTGGGCAACAAGAGCAAAATTAACGTCTCAAAAAAAAAAAAACAAAAAAATTAGCTGGGAGTGGTGGCACGCACCTATGGTCCCAGCTACTTGGGAGGCTGAGGCAGAAGAATCCCTTGAACCCAGGAGGTGGAGGCTACAATGAGCCAAGATCATGCCACTGCATTCCAGTCTGGGCGACAAAGCGAGATTCTGTCTCAAAAAAATAAATAAAAAATAAAAAAGAGCATAAGGAGTGGGCTGATACAAAGTTGCTTAGCAGGAATTGTCACTGGTTTATAGAGGTAATGTAACCGCACCATGAGTTCACCTTGCCAGCTGCCTGGAGAGAGCCTATTTATCAAGACAGGGGAATTGCAGTGGACAAAGAGAAATTCATGCAGAGTCGACTGGAGTTTTATCACTCAAGTCAGTCTCCCCAAGGATTCAGGGATCACAGTTTTTTGTTTTTTGCTTTTTGTTTTTTTGAGACGCTCACTGCAACCTCCACCTCCTGGGTTCAAGTGATTTTCATGCCTCAGCCTCCCGAGCAGCTGGGACTACAGGCGTGTGCCACCACACCTAGCTAATTATTGCGATTTTAGTAGAGATGAGGTTTCGCCGTATTGGCCAGGCTGGTCTTGAACTCCTGACCTCAAGTGATCCACCTGCTTCAGTCTCCCAAACTGCAGGGATTACTGACGTGAGCCTCGGTGCCGACCAAGGGGATCAGTTTTTAAAGGTAATTTGGCGGTAAGGGGCTTGGGAAGTGGGGAGTGCTGATTGGTCAGGTTGAAGATGGAATCACAGCGGGTAGAAGTGAGTTTTTCTTGCTGTCTTCTGTTCCTGGGTGCGATGGCAGAACTTGGTTGAACCAGATTAGCAGTCTGGGTGGTGTCACCTGATCCATGGAGTGCAGGGTCTGCAAAATATCTCAAGCACTGATCTTAAGTTTTACAATAGTGATGTTATCCCCAGGAGCAATTTGGGGAGGTTCAGACTCTTGGAGCCAGAGGCGGCATGACCCCTAAACTGTAATTTATTCCCCCACCCACCCACCCAGTCGGAGTCTTGCTCTGTCACCCAGGCTGGAGTGCAGTGGCGCAATCTCGGCTCGCTACAACCTCCGCCTCCCGGGTTCAAATGATTCTTTTGCTTCAACCTCCCAAGTAGCTGGGATTATGGGCACGTGTCACCATGCCCAGCTAATTTTTGTATTCTTAGTAGTGATGGGGTTTCACCATGTTGGCCAGGCTGGTCTCGAACTCTGGAGCTTGTGATCAGCTTGCCTCGGCCTCCTGAAGTGCTGGGATTACAGGCGTGAGCCACCGCACCTGGCCTAAATGGTAATTTTTAACCTTGTAGCTAACTTGTTAGTCCTGCAAATGCAGACTGGTCCCCAGGCAAGAAGGGGGTCTTTTCGGGGAAGGGCTGTTACCAGTTTTGTTTCAGAGTCAAAGCATGAACTGAGTTCCTTCCCAAGGTTAGTTCAGCCTACACCCAGGAATGAAGAAGGACAGCTTAAAGGTTAGAAGCAAGATGGAGTCGGTTACCTCTGATTTCTTTCACTGTCATAATTTCCTCAGTTATACTTTTGCAAAGGCAGTTTCAATGACATGGATTAGTGATTGGCTATACTTTTTTTTTTTTAGAGATCTCGCTCTGTTGCCTGGCCTGGAGTGCATGGTGCCATCACGGCTCATTGCAGCCTCAACTTCCAGGGCTCAAATGATCCTCTTGCCTCAGTCTCCCAAGTAGCTGCGATTACAGGTGCATGCTGCCATGGCTAAATGTGTGTGTGTGTGTGTGTGTGTGTGTGTGTGTGTGTGTGTGTGTGTGTGTGTAGGCAGGGTCCACTATGTTGCCCAGACTGGTCTCGAACTCCTGGCCTCAAGCGATCCCCTTACCTCCGTCTCCCAGAGCACTGGGATTACAGGTGTGAGCCACTGCTCCTTGTCTGGCTGGTTACTGTTGAACTATAGAGTATGAGTTATTGCTGGGGCTCAGAAACTGATACCCCAAAATATGGCACTGAACTGAAGAAGAAGCCACAAGGTCTCTCTGACTTCTCCCCGCCTCTGTGTCAATCTGTCAGCCGGAGCTCAGGATGAAGTTGTTCTCTGAAGTTCCTTATCTGCCTAAAGTCTGGACCTGCCAAAGAAGAAAACAATGAGCTCTGGTCCCTCCTGTGAGTCTTCCTTAACTGAACTCCTATCCCAGGAAGAAAGACTGAAATCCGTCAGCACACCTGGACAGACTTGTCACAATCTATTGTTTGCTCTTGAGGCCCAACAGACTTTGTCCCAGGCCACTGTATGGTTTTTTGTTTGTTCATTTGTTTGTTTGTTTGTTTTGAGATGGAGTCTTACTCTGTCGCCCAGGCTGAAGTGCAGTGGTGCAATCTAGGCTCACTGCAACCTCCGCCTCCCAGGTTCAAGCGATTCTCCTGCCTCAGCCTTCCAAGTAGCTGGGATTACAGGCATGCGCCACCACGCCCAGCTAATTTTTGTATTTTTAGTAAAGATGGGGTTTCACCATGTTGGCCAGGCTGGTCTCCATCTCCTGATCTCGTAATCCACCTGCCTCGCCCTCTGGAGTGCTGGGATTAGAGGCATGAGCCACCAAGCCAGACCCATTGTATGTTCTTTAAATCCATTAAATTATCCCCACCCAG
The DNA here is from genome assembly GCF_028858775.2 of Pan troglodytes. Lineage (NCBI taxonomy): Eukaryota > Metazoa > Chordata > Mammalia > Primates > Hominidae > Pan > Pan troglodytes. The sequence goes on from NC_086016.1 coordinate 24,375,787, forward strand.
TCCAGGGGCAGTGGCTCACGCCTGTAATCCCAGCACTTTGGGAGGCTGAGGCACATGGATCATCTAAGGTCAAGAGTTCAAGACCAGCCTGGCCAACATGGTGAAACGTCATCTCTGCTAAAAATACAAAAATTAGCTGGGCGTGGTGGCAGGCACCTGTGGTCCCAGCTACTCGGGAGGCTTAGGCAGGAGAATCGCTTGAACCCAGTAGACAGTGGTCGCAGTGAGCCGAGATTACACCACTACACTTCAGCCTGGGCAACAGAGGGAGACTCCGTCTTAAAATACAACAAACAAACAAAAAAATCCTCCCCACGCCAAATCATGTACTGTCCTCTTAAAATCATCCACACTCCCTATCTCCTGCCAGCCCTGGGTGATCAAGTGCCTGCTGTGGGCCAGACCTCTGCTAGGCCCATCAGGAGACCCCTCTCCTCAGGGTCCAGTGCTGCCGAGGAGGAGGGAGTGGCCAGTGTAGTGCCTTGTAGGAGTGGGAAGTCGGGGGGGGGCTTCCTGGAGGAGTCTGGCTCCGGCTGAGTATCAAAGGAAAGATTCCCATCTCCCTTTCCCCTAAGAAGCAGGGTGTATCAGCATCTTTATCCCACTGGGATATTCGGCAATGACTCTATGATTCTCCCCAATGCATGCTAATAACTTTGTATACCTTGTTTTCCAATTAATCTGCTTTTTGTGAGTTGATTTTTCCTTGAACCTTCAGAGGGTGAAGGGGAAGTTTTCCCTTGGCCCTACATTATGGTGTCCAGCATATGGCATTTTATGGCTACTTGACATCGGTTAGTCTAGAACCCTCCTAGCAAGTGGCGTCAAGGTGGGAGTGAGGCGTGACTGCTATGACACCCCATCGCATTTCAATGCCTCTCTGGGCCTGATAATTAAAGGGGGCTCTCATTCCTCAGATAAAAAGTTGCTTTTTGGTCAGGCGCAGTGGATCACGCCTGTAATCCCAGCATTCTGGGAGGCTGAAGCAGGAGGATTGCTTGGCCCCAGGAGTTCAAGACCAGCCTGGGTGTGCCTGTGGTCCCAGCTACTTGGGAGGCTGAGGCAGGAGGATCACCTGAGCCTGGGAGGTTGAGGCTGCATGAGCTATGATCGCACCACTGCGCTCCAGCCTGGGTGACAGAGTAAGACCCTGTCTCACAAAAGAAAAGTTTCTTTCCTTTCTCAGGACCAACCAACTGCTTCAGCAAATAGTCCATATTAAGGCTTAATCGGACATATTAAGGCTTAATCACAAAAGAAGTTTATTTCCTGGTCCTGGAACAGTAGTAGGTGGGTGATCAGGTCAGCAGGGACTTGGTTGGCATGGCTTCCAAAGTCAGTCATCCTCACATCCTTGCAACAAAGGGAGCTGGTGAAAGCCTGGAGGGGTGCCTGTGGGAAGCCGCACTCCTCCACGATGCCTCCCTGACTTCCCACTCCTACAATGTGCTGCACCAACCCCCCCTCCTCCTTGGCATCATTGGACCCTGAGGACAGGGGTGTCCTGATGGGCCTAGCAGAGGTCTGGCCCACAGCAGGCACTCGGCCACCCTGGGGCTTGCAGAAGGAAGCAGCTTGGCAGAGGAGGGGGTCCCTCGCTCCCCAGCTGTGCCTGTACTGTACTGTACTGAGTCAGATCCTGGCCCCCAGGTCAGCCGCACCCACTGTGCTCAGCCAACAGGAGACCTAGTGGGAGGCTGGAGGGCAGGGGGCACAGAGAAGTGGGGCTTCCCTGCTCTAGCCAGCAGGGGACCTGCAGCTGGGCTATCACCTCTGTGACTCCCCTTGGCCCACAGGCCTGCGTGACGCCCCCTTCCACGGGGACCTGGGCCTGGCTCCCATAGCACACTCCTTCCTCCCTTTGCCCTTCTGCCCAAGGTGGGTCTTCGGATCCTGCAGGGACTTCATGGGCTCCTGTTTGACCCCCCAGCTCTCTCATCACCTGTGTTTCCAAAGCCCTGGATTACCATCTGCCCCACTCTGACTGGTACCACCACGATGATACCGGCCATTGGGTGACTCTGATACTCTATCATTTCAACCCCACCGTGGACCACCCACAAGCTCCCATGGCTGCCTGTCCTGCAAGCCCTGGGCTGCTGTTTGGGAGACCATCTCCCTGAGGCAGCGGTCCCTTCCTTTGATGTCTCTAGAGAGTCTGCACCGGCTCCAGGCCTTCCGCTTTTGCACAGGCCCTGTCTCTGTCTCTTTCGGGCCCCAGGAAAAGCCCCTGGCAGGTGGTGGGGCTTCCCAGCCTGGCCTGCCCCTGGCACTGGGAACGTCTGATGTCTGGGCCTGGGGCCCAGTCAGGGCACCCTTTCTCCTGCTGGAAAGGGGAGGTCGGGGGGCAGACCAAGGGCCCATCCTGGAGGGAGACTGGTGGGGGTGGGGGAGCCCGAGGCAGGCCACACTTTGCTCTTAGGATGAAATCTAAATGCCTTGGCCTGGCAGGGGAGGCCTTGGCTGGCCCCCACCCCTGCCATTCCGCAGACACGACTGCACTTCTCTTTCTCTGAGCCTTTGCATAGACTGTTCCTCTACCCGGAACCCCTGTCCATCCGGAACCCCTGTCCAACCAATCAGAGCTCTGAGAATCCAATCTGTTTCTTGACCTCAGTTCAGGGGCTGCTCTTGTCTGGGACACCCTCTAGTGGACCTGATGAGCTGCCAAGCTGCCCCTGCCCTCTTGGGCCCCCTGGAAACCTGTGCCCACTCCCTCATGTCCAGGCCTTGACCCGGAAACTGGCCTCTCACCCACTGACACGTGGCCGGCCCAGGCCTGGCGTGGCACAGGGGTGTGCTGGGGATTCAGACAGTGGGAGGGGAGCCCTGCCTTACCTCATCTGTAGGGAGGAAAGTACCTGCCCAGCCAGGCAAGGGGCTGGCCCTCAGCCCCACCATGCCTGGAGGTGCAAACCCAGGGGAATGGGGAAGCAACGGAGTGAGCTCTAGAAAGACAGAAGGCCAGACCCCATTCCCCTCCGCTAGCCTCCCGCCACCCCTGCCCTGCAACCCTCTCAGCTCGGTTCCCACACACGTGCCCCATCATGCACATTCACCTCCTCCAGGAAGGCCTCAGATGAGACCTGTCTCTGCCTCCCCAGCTCTCCCATTCGCCAAGGGCAAGGCTGAGCAAGTGGGAGGCCTGGACTCCCATCCCATGGTCAGTGCCTGCTGAATGACCTGGGGCGACCTGTGCAACCTCTTCAACACTCGTGAGATAGGGGGATGAACCAGGTGAAGGGAGGCAGAGGGGTGGGCTGTGCTCACACCTTGGCTGCGGTTGTGACCAAGCCTGCTGACCCAGCTACAGGGCAGGGCTGACTGCCCTCCCAACCTCCCGCCACCCAGGCTTGATGTTCCTACCCTCTGCTGTCCCCATGTGGCCACTTCCAGTGCTGCAGGCCACACCGAGGCCACTCAACTCCCCACCCAGTGTTCTCCACTGGGCCTCCAACCTCCAGCCTCACCCTCTCCAGCACTTTGTCTGTCTGAGACCTAAGGGGCAAATCTGACCAATGCTACCCTGCCTGAGCCCCCATTCGGGACCCTCTCCACAAAGGTTGATGGGCCCTGGTCATTCTCCAGCTGCCTCTGGGTCTGTGCCTCCATGCCGGGCCCCACAGGAAGTGCCGACGAAGAGCTGCTCAGGTGGGCCACGGTGGCCTGAGGCCTGGGCTCTGTGCCCAGATTCTGGACATTCCTGGGCTAAGGAGCCTGGGCGCTGGTCTCCTGAGGACTTGGAGCTGATCCTGCCAGTGACTGCGCCCAGCCAAGGAGCGGAGGCTGCAGGGCAGTGCTTGCCAGAGCGCGCCAGGACGTGGTGAGGGGGTGGCACCTGTGCTGGGGGAGGGTGGGCCAGGCTGTCCCTCTCCATCTCCTGAGCGACCCAAGTGAGCCCTGTGCTGTGTTGGGGGCTTCCCCGACCCCACGAGGTGGCCACAGTTCTCCATCCCACTGCACACATGGAGAGAGAGCCTGGGGAGGGAGCATCCCTGGCAACCTGGGTGTGGAGGAAGCAGGCAGGGCTCAGACCTGCCTCACTCTGGATATGGTTGGTGGTGACCCTGGGAGGCGGTCATGGAACTCTCCAGAACCAGGGTGCAGCATGAACACCAGGAGACCAGGGAAGGAAACGAGGCGCTTGTTTTCTCCTTGCACAGGCAGGGAGGGTGTTCCTGAGTGACCTTCCAGAAGAGTTCGAAATTACAAGCCTGGAGTCCCGAGGGAGGTCTCTGCCGCTGGGGGTCTCGCTGTCTGCTCTGGGGTTCTGGGGCCTCTCCTCACCCCATCTGGGGTCCCAGGGTGGGCCCAGGGGTCCAGGAACCAAGGCAGCACTGCACTGGTGCCCGCACGGTCAGGGAGCAGGCCTCCGTAGATCAGGGGTCAGGGGCCCCGGCGTCAGGCTCTGGGGAGTGAGGTATTGGAATCTGAGGCTCAGGTTTGGGAGTGTCGGGGCTCAGGACATAGGTATTAGAATCCCAGGGTATGAAGTTTCAGGTTTGGGGAATTAGAGCCATGAGTATTTGGGGAACAGCACGGAGCACTGCTAGCACGGAGCTTGGGTGTTGGAACACTGGGCCTCCTGCCTGGGGTCTGAGATGACAGAGTAAGGGGTTAAAGGCCCAGGTATCAAGTGTCCAGGTCCCAGGTGTCTGGTCCTGGGGCTGTGGGAATCACAGGACTGGGCTGCCTGTTCTCAGGAGTCTTGGCCTGGTGCTCACAGCCAAGCTGCTCCCATCAGGGCTGTGCGCCTCAGACGTGCCTGCAACAGATACACTGGTGGTACAGGCATTGGGTAAATATGCCCATTCCAAAAGAGAAAAATCTGCCATAAAAAAGGGGCTGCAGATGTCATGGAGGTTTGAAACCCTGCAGGGCATTCATTAAATGTTAAAGCTCCAAAGTAATCTTTTTTGACTCCATCTCCCACGTCCAGGGCACACTGATGTAAAGGGCGGGCTACCAAGGCTGAGGGCAGTTCTACCCATTTGGCTATGTGGGGTTCAGCCCTTGTGGCTACTCTCATAGGCTGTTAAGTGCCTGCAGCTTTTCCAGGTGTAGGATACAATCTGCCAGTGGATCTAACATTCTGGAATACGGAGGACAGTGACCTCCTTCCCACACCTCCACTAGGCAGTGCCCCAGTGGGGACTCTGTCTGGGGCCTCCAGCCCCACATTTCCGCTCCACACTGACCTAGTAGAGTTTCTGTGGGAGGGTCCTGCCCCTGCAACAGGCTTCTGCCTGAGCACCCAGGCTTTTCCATACATCCTCAGAAATCTGGGTGGGGGTTATCAAGGCTCCATCATTCTTGCATTCTGTACACCTGCAGGTTTAACCCACATGGAAGCTGCCAAGGCTTATCATGGCATTTGCTCCCCAAAACAGTGGCACAGCAGTATCCAGAGCCTCTTGAGCCAAGGCTGGAGCTGAATCATCCATGAGGCTGCACAGGACTGTGGGACCCTAGGCCAGACCCAGCAAGCCATTCAGTTCACCTAGGCCTCAGGACCTGTAATGTGAGAGGCTGCCTCAGAGATATCTGAAATGCCTTTGAGGTCTTTTTCCCATTGTCTTGGCTATCAACACTTGGCTCCTCTTTAGTTACGCAAATACCTCTAGCAAGTGATTGTTTCGCAGCCCACTTGGATTCTTTTCAGGAAAAGGGGATGTTATTTTCTGCCACATAGTCAAGCTGAAAATTTTTCAATCTTCTATGCTCTGCTTTCCTTTTAAATATAAATTCCAAATTAAAGTCATTTCTTTGATCTCACATCTGAGTTTAGGCTGTTAGAGGCAGCCAGGCCACCTCTTGAACTCTTTCTGCCTAGACATTTCTTCTGCCAGATACTCTAAATGATTGTTCTGAAGTTCCAACTTCCACAGATTCCTAGAACATGAAGAAAATTCAGCCAAACTCTTTCCTAAGGCATAACATGGGAGATACTTGCCCCAGTTCCCAATAAGTTACTCACTTTCCATCTGAGATGTCGACAGCCTATGCTTCATTGTTCCTAACACCATCAGCATTTTGATCACAACCATTTAACCAGTCTCTATAAAGTCTGAAGCATTTTCTAATCTTCCTGTTGTGAACCCCCAAAATTGGACACAGGTCTCAATTAACTCAGAAAGCTTATTTTGCCAAGGTTGAGGAGGCACATCTGTGACACAGCCTCAGGAGATCCTGATGACATGTGTCCAAGGTGGTAGGGGTACAGCTTGGTTTTATACATTTTAGGGAGACATGAGACATCAATCAACATGTGTAAGATGTACATCAGTTCAGTCTGGAAAGGTGGAACAGCTCCAGGTGAAGGCAGGACAACTTGAAGCGGGGAATGGGCTTCCAGTCTTAGATAGATAAGAGACACATGGTTACATTCTTTTGAGCTTCTGATGAGCCTCTCCAAAAGGAGGCCATCAGATATGTGTTTCTCTCAGTGAGCAGAGGGGAGACTTTCAATAGACTGGGAGGCAGGTTTGCTCTAAGCAGTTCCCAGGTTGAGTGGGGTCCCAAGATTTATTTTCCTTTCACACTGTCTTCTCCTATGCCCCCCAAACCCTTCCAACCTCTGGCCATGACTGAGTTCCACAGCTGCTTTTGTACTATCAGGTATCTTTTAGCAATACTTTATTTACCAATTATCTGTGTTAGGACATTGTTGCATTGCTACAAAGAAATTTGTTGGGAAATTTACAAACAGAAGAGGTTGAATTGACTTATGGTTCTGCAGGCTGTACAAGAGTCATGGTGCCTGCATTTGCTTGGCTTCTGAGGACACCTCAAGGGGATTTTACTTGGTGGAACATGAAGTGAGAGCAGACATCTCTCATGGAAGAGTGGGAGCAAGAAAGAGAGTAAGCAGGGAGGTTCCACACATCTAAACAATCAGATCTTGCAAGAACTCACTCACTGTCATGAGGACAGCACCAAGCCTTGCAGAATCCTCTCCAATGACCCAACCACCTCCCACCAGGTGCCACATGCAACATTGGGGATTACGTTTCAACAGGAGATTGAGAGAGGACACACATCCACACTATATCAGGAGGTGTGTGCCTTGCAACCATCAGGGGATGCTGCAGGACTGCCCTATGGTCCCTACACAGCTGCTTAGTAAGAACCATTCACTCCAAGGAACCTGTGCCCTGTGCTCAATGATGGGGACTCAGGAGCTGTGTCCTCTCTGGCCTGGCAGAGTCCCCTAAGCAGAGACCTGTGTATGGTCTCGGCAGGTGCTTCCTCCCAGGGCCCTCCCAAGGGGGAACCAAACTTTCCTCCTCCTCAGTCTGCAGTGTGAGCTGAGATTCAGCCCCAGGGTTCAGCGAGGGGCTGGGCAGTCCTTGGATGGGAACATATTTGCATGAGCAGCCCCTCCTCTGGCAGAGGATGGAGAAGAAGAGGAGACCTGGGGCAGCTCAGGCCCACTGTTAGGGCTCAGGGGCTGTGTCCACCATGGCCTGGACTCTTCTCCTTCTCGTGCTCCTCTCTCACTGCACAGGTAGGGAAAGTCCTTATAAACTGAGTCTCAGTGTCCAACCTACACCATCCCCTGTGGCTCAGACCTACAAGAAGCTTTACCCTGGGAACTGCCTTATCACCCATGATGTCTGTGTTTTCAGGTTCCCTCTCCCAGCCTGTGCTGACTCAGCCATCTTCCCATTCTGCATCTTCTGGAGCATCAGTCAGACTCACCTGCACGCTGAGCAGTGGCTTCAGTGTTGGGGACTTCTGGATAAGGTGGTACCAACAAAAGCCAGGGAACCCTCCCCGGTATCTCCTGTACTACCACTCAGACTCCAATAAGGGCCAAGGCTCTGGAGTTCCCAGCCGCTTCTCTGGATCCAATGATGCATCAGCCAATGCAGGGATTCTGCGTGTCTCTGGGCTCCAGCCTGAGGATGAGGCTTACTATTACTGTGGTACATGGCACAGCAACTCTAAGACTCACACAGTGCTCCAGACCCATGAGGAAGTAAGACAAAACCCTCCCCTCTACTCTCCTGGCCTAGTGAAATCACCCCTGCTGGTGGCTCTGACCAAATCTAGCTCAGGGGGTGACATCTGTTGTCTCATCAACAGCACTGGAGCTCCCACGGAGAAGTAGGTCTAACAAAGTCCTACCTTGCTCGCATTTCACAGGCAGACATCCCTTGCTCAGGGGTAAAATCTCTCAGTGTTGACATTGAAGAAGGCAAGAGGGCTGGGTTGGGGTTCATCTCAGCTCAGAGTCTAGAAGTGACTCAGAGATGCTGCTGGTCTGAGAGTTTTAATATGAGCCTTGGGATACAATACAGGGATGCAGATGGGAATTGTATTCTCTATGTCAGTAACGAACCATCAGTAATTGAAAAGTCAATACATTGAAAATAGCATAAAGCATGAAATACTTTAGGATAAGTATGACAAAAATTGTTTTACACATTAGAAGTCCTAAAACATTGTTTAGACGCAGGTCTTAAAGAAGACCTGAGTAAATGCACAGATAATCCTTTTTTTTTGAGGCAGAGTTTCACTCTTGTTGCCCAGGCTGGAGTGCAATGGCATGATCTCGGATCTCGGCTCACCACAACCTCCACCTCCTGGGTTCAAGTGATTCTCCTGCCTCAGCCTCCCGAGTAGCTGGGATTACAGGCATGTGCCACCATGCCTGGCTAATTTTTGTATTTTTAGTAGAGATGGGGTTTCTCCATGTTGGTCAGGCTGGTCTCGAACACCTGATCTCCGGTGATCTGCCCGCCTCGGCCTCCTGAAGTGCTGGGATTACTGGCGTGAGCCAATGCGCCCAGCCCAGATAACCCTTTTTTTTTTTTTTTTTTTTTTGAGCAGGAGTCTCGCTCTGTCGCCCAGGCTGCAGTGCAGTGGCGCGATCTCGGCTCACTGCAACCTCCGCCTCCCGGTTGAAGTGATTCTCCTGCCTCAGCCTCCCTAGTAGCTGGGACTACAGGCATGTGCCACCATGCCCGGCTAATTTTTTTTTTTCCTTGTGGCAACGGGGTTTCACCGTGTTTGGTCTTGATCTCTTGACCTTATGATCCGCCCGCCTTGGCCTCTCAAACTGCTGGGATTACAGGCATGAGCCACCGTGCCTGGCCCCAGATAACCCTTTTTATGTGAGAGTGTAGAGAATGTTGCTGCAGCTGGCGTGGGATGGGGGATGGCTGGGTTGAGACTGTGTTGTCACCTGCAGTGTACACCTGAGGTGACATGGTTCTGAACATCACTTTCCCCATTGAAGGCCCAAGTGACCTATCACTTGCTTCTCAAAATTCAGGAACTAGGTGACTCTAGGAGAGTGCACAGGAAGCTTTCTGCATATTCTTTCAAGAGATTTCGAGGTCACTGACTCTTTTTTCAAGACTTAAACACAAAATCCACATCCATCATTCTTGCGTAAAGAGACCATTCTTTTTTTTTTTTTTTTTTTTTTGAGATGGAGTCTCGCTCTGTTGCCCAAGCTGGAGTGCAGTGGCATGATCTCGGCTCACTGCAAGCTCTGCCTTCTGGGTTCACGCCCTTCTCCTGCCTCAGCCTCCCAAGTAGCTGGGACTACAGGCACCCGCCGCCATGCCCGGCTAATTTTTTGTATTTTTTAGTGGAGATGGGGTTTCAACATGTTGGCCAGAATGGTCTTGATCTCTTGACCTCATGATCCGCACGCCTTGGCCTCCCAAAATGCTGGGATTACAGGCGTGAGCCACTGCACCCGGCCCAAGATGGGGTTTCATCATGTTGACCTGGCTGGTCTCAAACTCCCAACCTCAAGTGATCCACTCACCTCAGCCTCCCAAAGTGCTGGGATGACAGGCGTGAGCCACAGTGCTCGGCCTAGTACATTGTTTAAATGGTGCATGTAAAACCTCATGGTACTACAACTGCCTGGTGACAGACTCACCAGAGTAAATAACTATCCTGCTGTTCTCCAACCACATGGGATTCCCCAAACAAAGATTTGTTGAGTCCAAGATGCATCATGCCAGAACTCTTGCAGTCATACACATAATTTGTTTCATTTTAATAAATACGGTTATCTTTTTTCTTCAGTTTATTGTTTTTAATGTATCATCTTCTAGGTTTCATTACACATCAAAGATGAATAATTTCTCTCATCTTTAGGACATGCTGAAAACACTCATTAGTGATTTTGAACAGTATTATTTCCTAAACATCCTAGTTGGAATGGTTGATCCTAAAAGCTACCATGTGTCAGGCTCACCTGAGTGCAGACTGTGGTCTAAACAAGCTAAAGTTTTAATTCTTCCATCTTCAAATACTGAGCATATTTGCTTGTTTTGCTCTTTAGCAAAACACTGCAAAGTCATTCGCCAGGATCTCCTGCAGACTGGCATTCAGTGATGGAGAACAGACTCCTAGGTGAGATCCCTGGTCACAGGATCCAGATGACTATGACTGCAAGTCTGGAAAAGAAGAGACAGAACAAAGATTTACCAGCATAACCCTCTGAGAATGTGCCCCGGCCATCCTGGAGGGAAGAGCTCCCTATCGACCCAGCACTGCAGAATCCACACAGGAAGGACAGCTCTGGCCACCAGGGAGCAGCCACACGACAAGAGAGGACCCGGTGTCCCCACAGGTGAGGAAGTGAGTCCATGGGGCTGGTCAGTGCTCTCGATTTCATTCTGCTATAACAGGACTTTGTGTAGTCACCACCTGAGTCCTATACAGTGAACAGCCAAGGAGACATGGACAGATTCACCCCTGAGGAACCCAGTAGAATGTGAAGTCTGCCCTGAGGTCATGAAGAAAAGACTCGGGGCTGCCTGGCCTGGCCCTGATGGAGGGGGCCATGGACAGAACAACGGAGAGGCAGGGGTGTCTCTGAGAGGCTCTGGTCACCTTGTCATACAATGGTGGTGTACAATGTCGCACCATGGACACTAGGGGGCGCCTGCGCACCATTCCTGAGAAGACTGGGTGTGATGAGAGCAGGACCAGCGCCACCTGTCCTGCTTGGTGCCCTATGCTTAGGGCTCACAGATGTCAACTCTCCACCCCCTGGGACCACACAGCCCCACCCCTGGCACTCTCTGACATCCTCAGGCAGAGGAGCTTGACCCAGGGCCCAGGGTGGGATCAGAAAGCTGGAGGGTCTGATTTGCATGGATGGACCCTCCTTCTCTCAGAGTATAAAGAGGGGCAGGGAGAGACTTGGGGAAGCTCTGCTTCAGCTGTGAGCACAGAAGGCAGGACTCGGGACAATCTTCATCATGACCTGCTCCCCTCTCCTCCTCACCCTTCTCATTCACTGCACAGGTGCCCAGACACAGGGTCAGGGGAGGGGTCCAGGAAGCCCATGAGGCCCTGCTTTCTCCTTCTCTCTCTAGACCAAGAATCACCGTGTCTGTGTTTCTCCCACTTCCAGGGTCCTGGGCCCAGTCTGTGTTGACGCAGCCGCCCTCAGTGTCTGCGGCCCCAGGACAGAAGGTCACTATCTCCTGCTCTGGAAGCAGCTCCAACATTGGGAATAATTATGTATCCTGGTACCAGCAGCTCCCAGGAACAGCCCCCAAAATCCTCATTTATGACAATAATAAGCGACCCTCAGGGATTTCCGACCGATTCTCTGGCTCCAAGTCTGGCACGTCAGCCACCCTGGGCATCACCGGACTCCAGACTGGGGACGAGGCCGATTATTACTGCGGAACATGGGATAGCAGCCTGAGTGCTGGCACAGTGCTCCAGGCCAATGGGGAACTGAGACAAGAACCCCCTTCCTCCTCCCCCAGGAGGGTGAGTGCCGCCAGCTGCTGCTCACGCCTGACCTGTAGCTTCTGCTGCTGCAGGTTCTCCCATGGGCCACGGGGCAGCCAGGGCCCTGCCTAGGAGTGGAGGCTCCACCACTTTTGTCCTCAGAGTCAGGAACAGGGACTCCAGGAATGAGAATATCCTGCTCCTGCAGCTTGGGACACAGGGTCTCTGCACTGACATCCTGGGCTGAGGTGGCAGGTCCAGCTGTGTCTTCACAGTCCTTCCTGTGCCTGCCCATGGTGTGGGGAGGGAGGGAGGGGGGGAGGGGGTGTGGGCCTTTGAGCTTCACTAGAGACCTGAGGGAGCAGAGGTGCTCCCCAAGACCTGGACTCCTTCCCTCACCCTCCTGCCATCACTCTCCTCACTGTAGCTATGGCCAGGTGAGGGCTCAGGACTACTTGAGGACCTTGCTCAGCCCAGGGCCTCCATCCCAGGCATTGTTTCCAAACTCTGTAAGGGCTGTCTCTGAATCTGTAGAAACAGTTATTTCTATGTGCCCAGGACTGGGTTAGAGGGCACCAACCCCACCCCTTGCAAACTGCTCCTCACCTCTTAGTGCCCCAATGAGGAGAAGAAAGAGTTAGAAATCAGGAATCTACTCAGGGCTCCCCTCTCTCCTCTTTCCCAGCCTCCCCTGGCTTTCTCTTTCTACAGAAACACCAAGGAGGCAGCCACCAAGGACGAGGGGAGGCCCAGGCATTATACCAGGCAGCGGAGCCAGCCAGTCCCCCCAGATGGTAGAGGGAGGTGGAGGAGGTGTCTGGGACCAGAAAATAGTGAGGACCCTCTTACTGAAGTGAGGACGGGTGGCATAAACTGAGGCCCAGATGGTGGACCAGATCTCCTGAGCCATCTACTCATTTCTTCGTGTGTTCCAGTTTGGGTAAGAATAGGCTAAAAAAAAAAAAAAGGCTTTGAAGAGGTTCCTTTCCTCAGATAAGAATTCGTAAAGGATTATTGGCCACTCAGGCATTGAGGGGAGGCTGAGCCTCACTCTCAGGCCAATAGAACTGGGGGCTTTCAAGGGAATTTGATTGTACTGAGCTCCGAGACTCTGACATCTAAGACTTATGCCCTCGTAGCCGAACCCAGCACTGATACCAAAATGGATGAAGGCTGATAGATAAGCCTAGAATATTCTAGCTGGCACCATCTCGTGGAAAAGAGAATCAAGTTAGAATATTGGTGTGATAAGGTGGCATCGCACAGTGAGGGGAGGAGAGCTTGCGTGGGGGAGGGTAGAGGAGCCATTAGAGGGTTGGACAAGGAGGACACAGAGTCTGAGGTAAGTTTGTGAGGAAAACTCCAGATGCTTCAGAGAAGATGGACAAGGAGGTAGGCAGTGTGAAGGCCATGGGACCAGCTCTGGTCACCGGGAGTGAGTGGTGAGATTCAGCACCAGTGTCTGGGGAGGAGGGACTGAAGCCTGGGTGAGGGGAGAGGCTCAAGGCTGGCCTTAGGACCTGAGTGGGGCACAGTGATCACACTGCTGGGGGGTCCTTCAAGTGCAAGGGGGCTGCAGGAAGGCTTGAGCTCATTGTCGCAATGAAAACTCAGAGAACAGCTCCCCAGCCTTGTTCAAAGGTGTCACAGGACTTTTTCCTCTCCACATGGCAACGGGGAGAAGAAAACTTATCTCTGAGATATATAAGATGTTAGTTCTCCATAACCTCTCCTGTCCCCTGGCTGAATTCCTATTTGGAAACAAAATGACTCTCCAGTTTTATGTATGACATCCTCACACAAAAAAAGTTCCAGAATGAGAAAGATCTGCCCTCCCTGACCCACTGGTGAGGAATCTCAGCCTTCAGGACAACCAGACTAAATCATTCATGCCATCTCCCATGACAGCATCATGAGGACCAGGGAGCCTACCTTATGGGTTTGGGCCACACACTGCCTGTCCCTAGCATTGCAGCTGAGGACACTTACATGCTGAACTCATGGCTGGGAGATCTGGGGTCTAGACATGACAGGAAAAGGAAAAAGACCAGGAGCTCTGCCTAAGTAGCCCCCCTGTGTGAATCACTCTACCCTCCACCCTCATCTTCAGTTCGTGATGGCTATTGTCTTGTGAAAACTGAAAGCTGGGCTGGGACACAGGCAAGAGAGTCTCTGACTCACAAATCTCCATCGTGGGCTCTCTGGCCTTTCTGATATTCTTTTCACACATCAATTCTGGGCCAAGACACATCCATGCTCATCAAGAAGGCATGGATAGGAGAATCGGGTAGCCTCTAGAGAGACAGGAAGCAGATAAACACCCTCATGTTGGCCTCCTAAGCCCAGAGGTGAAAAAAAAAAGTTGGAGGGGAAGAAGTTCAAGAAGCCACACTAGAAGCCACTGATTACCATCACCTCGGCACCTGTCCTCCATCTGCCCCTCTTTCAAGTGAGGACCAGACTCAGGGCACAGCACCTGCACCTCCCCCTCTGTCCATGCACTGTGTAGGGAGCCTCCTTCTGCTCTCATCTCAAGGTGGCTGCTCCGCCAGGTCAGCCATATCACTGCTGAGAGTCTTCCCTGGGTCCTGGTCACAGGGTCTGGGATCAGCAGCAACCTGGCTTTGATTCAGCTCTGACCCTGCCCCTTCAGGACACAAAGCCCACTATTAAAGGGATAACTGAACTCTCCTAGTTCACTCAACCTTAGATTTTCCTTCTCAGTGTCCTTCTAGAAAGTGCCGCCTCTACTAAATGATTTCATGTTATTTCCTCAGGTCTAGAGCTATTTGATTTCCAAAATTCTATACTCACTCTTCTGTTCTCATTCCCGGTCATGGCTCATTTTCCCTCAGCAGCTAATGATGCTAATCATGTATCTACCCCCCATTGTCACAAAAAAGAGAGATGGAAGAGTTCCTTAGATAAATACAGGGTTAGCAAAGAAAAGTTTCATTACCTCTTAAGAATTACTCCAAGATCTGGCCGGGCGTGGTGGCTCATGCCTGTAATCCTAGCACTTTGGGAGTCCAAGGTAGACAGGTCACGAGATCAGGAGATCGAGACCATCAGGGCTAACATGGTGAAAACCCATCTCTACTAAAAATACAAAAAATTAGCTGGGCATGGTGGTGGGCACTTGTAGTCCCAGCTACTCAGGAGGCTGAGGCAGGAGAACAGCGTGAACCCGGGAGGTGGAGCTTGCAGGGAGCCGAGATCATGCCTCTGCACTCCAGCCTGGGCAACAGAGCGAGACTCTGTCTCAGAAAAAAAAAAAAGAATTACCCCGAGATCTAAGAAAATTAATTCCAGTTCTTCAAGAGTTTACTCCTCAGAAACAACAGCATGAATACATTAGGTAGTGAATGTTCTTGGTCTTCTCAATGAATAACGTCTGAAAGGTTCAGAGTATATTTTCAAAAAGGTAAGTGCATAACTTTCAAAAAAAGTAGTATTAACATGTCAACAATTTTAATTGGTATATATATTTCTGAAAAAAAAGCAGTATGATGGTAAAAGAAATGTAAAAAAGCCTTTGTAAAACACAGTGCTTACAGTCCACCAGGATAGCACCTGTGAAGCAAATTTCCTTTGCTGAAGATACACCGCCTTTTAGAATAATAGCAAGATAGTTTGAATTTGTCTTCTCTCACAGCAATCTAAAAATTAACTTGATCCCATTTATATGACATATCTAGAAATATTCCTGTACATGTGGACATTCCCATCGCACACCTCCCATCCAGGCTGTCCTAAAGTGGCATCTCCTCTTCTTCTGCTCATGTTCTCCCCCTCTCCTCACCTCTCCTGCTGACACGTGGCTCCTCCCTGCCTTCCTCTCCAGTAGCCCCAGCAGATCAGGCCCAACCAGTCAACAAGCTCCTGGACTTCTTGGATTTCTGAGGACCTGCCCTGCCAGGGTGTCTTTCCCAATCACAATCTCTCCTTCCCGGGAGTCCACTTCTCCTAGATCCTGTTATTTATCTAATGTTATACATCTGTATCTACGTGGTGGACTTCCCTACATCTTCACCTGAACCCCAGGAATCTTCAGGTCATGCCCATATGACCTTAGTTCTCCTGGAGTCCCTTCTTCCTTCTTCCCCTGTGATCCCACCAAGTGGAGATCTCTTCTCAGACCCTGGAGTGCAGCAGGGACTTCTCTGGTCTCTGCCCCAGGGATTAAGGGGGTGGAATTGAGGACTCCTGTGCTCTTCCTATGCCTGTGTTTTCATCAGGGTCAGCTGCACAAGGTAGGGATTCCCACTCTCAGAGTATGAAGAGGGGCAGGGAGAGATTTGGGGAAGCTCTGCTTCAGCTGTGGGCACAGGAGGCAGCACTCAGGACAATCTCCAGCATGGCCTGGTCTCCTCTCCTCCTCACTCTCCTCGCTCACTGCACAGGTGACTGGATACAGATCGAGGGGAGGGTCCCTGGGAAGCCTATGGATTCTTGCTTTCTCCTCTTGTCTCTAGAAGCAGAGTCATGATGCCTGTGTCTCTCCCACTTCCAGGGTCCTGGGCCCAGTCTGTGCTGACGCAGCCGCCCTCAGTGTCTGGGGCCCCAGGGCAGAGGGTCACCATCTCCTGCACTGGGAGCAGCTCCAACATCGGGGCAGGTTATGATGTACACTGGTACCAGCAGCTTCCAGGAACAGCCCCCAAACTCCTCATCTATGAAAATAATAAGCGGCCCTCAGGGGTTTCTGACTGATTCTCTGGCTCCAAGTCTGGCACCTCAGCCTCCCTGGCCATCACTGGACTCCAGTCTGAGGATGAGGCTGATTATTACTGCAAAGCATGGGATAACAGCCTGAATGCTCACACAGTGCTCCAGGCCCAGGGGGAGGTGAGAGAAGAACCCCCTTCCTCCTCTACCAGGAGGGTGAGCGCTCAGCTGCTAGTGCTCAGGCATGGCCTGTGGCTTCTGCTGCTGCAGCTTCCCCCATGGTCCAGGGGCATCCAGGGCCCTGCCTCAGAGTAGAGGCTTCTCTTTTTTTCTGTTCTGAGAATCATGCACAGCAGCTCCTTCCTAGGAACAGGGCCTCCAGGCACCAGAACATCCATCTCTTTGTACCTTGGGACACAGGGTCTCTGCAGCGAAGTCCTGGGCTGAGGTGTCAGGTCCAACTGTGTCATCACAAACCTGATGCAGAACCTGTGTCTCCATCAACCTCATTTCCTGATTTCTGGAAGTTCCGACTGTTGGCCTTCTGTCCCTGCTCCTCAGGGTGAATCGCTTGGCTTCTTTCCTCCCCAGCCTACTCTTTTTAATAAAACCCTTTCCAAGGAGGAATAATGTCCATACGAGAAAACACCTATATTTATAATATACCATGACACCCATTTTGGCATGTTTTTGGATCCTTGAAAGCATCACCACCACCGAGCTATGAAAGCTGTGACCAACCCCAGCAGCTCCTCATAACCCTTTGTCATCTCCCTTTCTACCCCAATGCCCTCCCGGGAAGCCACAGATCCTCCTCTGTCATTACTGTTTGGTTTCCATTTTCTGGAAGGTATTAGTGTTCACAAACATTCTCTTGCCATTTGTTGAGGCTTCTTTCACTCCGCACACTTTTTGAGATTCTCCCTGTTGTTGCTGAATGACATCTCATCCCATAAAGGGCTCATCAGTACCTTTGAGGGCCCCTAGCCATTTTGCCTTTCATGCCCATTCCTGCATTTGTATATACACATATAGAATCCAGGGTAGCCTATATTCCTTTTAATCTGAATTTTAAAAAATCAATACATTTTCTGGGGCCCCTAACAGTGTCGAGTCCCGTAGGCATTTGATCTTCTCTCTCCAGTGATGCTCAGCCCTACTTGCATCTCATGCGATTATACTCACTTCTCGCCATTATTCAACAATTTTGTTTTATTCTCTTGGTTTTAAATAGGCAATACACAAACAAGATGCCACATGAGAACTATGGAAAGCACTTCCCCCTCCTACATCCTGTCTCCTGACCTGTTGGTTTCTCTCAGCTGAAGTGACCAGGAATGCTTACATTTATGTTCCCTCCCAGCCAGGATCTGTGTGTAGAAACAAGGGGGTCTGTCTGTGTCTGTGTGGGCAACCACATTATGTTTTCTTTAGTATCACTACAACCTTACTATGGACAAACAACTTTTTAATTCCTGAGACTGTGACTTCATGTAATCCTGACAATAGCCCGATTATTGCTTTTGAGGCAGTGGTCCTGATTGGAGAGGAACTGTTTGTGACCTGGGGATGGCGTTCTCTAATTTAACAAATGTAAACACTGGAGGTCAGTTAAATTTGAATTCGGTAAAACAATGATGAAGAATCAATATGTAGGCTGGGCGCCGTGGCTCACACCTTAACCCTGGCACTTTTGGAAGCCAAGGTTGATGGATTGCTTCAGGCCAGGAGTTCGAGATAAGTCTGACCCATGTGGTGAAACCCCGTATCTCCTAAAAATACAAAAATTAGCTGGGCCTCATGACATATACCTGTAATCCCAGTGACTCAGGAGGTTGAGGCATGAGAATCACTTGAACCCAAGAGGCAGAAGTTGCAGTGAGCTGAGACCGGGCCACTAACTCCAGGTGGAGTAACAGAGTGACACTCTGACTCAAAAAAAATACAAAAAAAAAAAAAAAAGAGTCAGTATATGTATCCCCCAGACAATATTGTGTATTTAAATATAAACATAACTGGGTGCCCTTTAATTTATCTGGCAACTCCACACAGTGTCACAACCTGGAAGAGGCATAGCTGGGGCAGTCATCCCCTTACTGATGCTGGGTCTAGGGGCTTAACTACAAAGACAGAGCTTTGCTAGCAAAGGTACACTCAAGTGAGCACATCAGTGAGCATGAAATGCATGTGATATAATTCCCAATGAATGATGCCTCCTCACTTCTCTAATTATTTTTTCTATTATCCTTCAAGTCTGCAGATTCAGGGCCTCCCCAGGGGTTGCTTCAGCCTGAGCTCTAGACAAGTGATCTCATGTCCTGTCACACCCAGATGCATGGGGCTACTCTGTCCCCACACAGAGGGGCTTCAGCCTGGGGTGCATAAGTAACATGTGAGAGAGAGAAGAGCTCAGCCTGGCTCTGCTTATATCTAGTGAGAGACCAACTTCGGGTTCATTTGATGCTGGAGGCTGGTGAGCTGAGAGCAGAGGAGAGACCAAGCCTTAGAGTGCAGGGCTTTCAGGAGAGAAATTGGGAACCTGGAAATGGGCCACACTCTTCAGTGAGGAAGAAGCAGGCAGCTCTAGGCACAGCCCTGCATTCCTAGTGGCTTCCCCTTCATCAAGCTTGACTCCCTGCTTTGATATCTGTCAGGGAATCTACTTCAGCAAGGTGAAGATCCCAGGGCTTTACTAAAAATAGCAGTAGACCAGGCAGGTATGTCATGGTTCAAGAGTTCTGTGCACAGAAATAAATACAGATGCATATTCACAAGGGCCCTCACAGTTGTCTCTTTTGGAGTGGAAGAGATGAAGAAAGGCAGGGAGAAATTGAAAGACTCAGTCGGTCTGGGCCTGGGGCAGCACTGGATGCTGTGGACTTATCCCTGAAGGGTCTGCAGGTGACCACAGCCAGGAAGCCAGCCCCTGCTGTGACCCTGTGTCATCTGCTCACTGCTCACTGAGCTCAGCAGCTGTGTCCTCACAGGAAACTGGGTGCAGCCAGCTTGGCCTTCTCCACCCCGCCTGGAAAATGTGGGCAGGTGACTGTCAGCATTGAGATCCTATGAAGGGGCTGGGAGACAAGGGAAGAGGGCTGATTTGCATGAAGCAATCATTCCACACCCTTATCTTTAAACTATATCCCATTAATGGAAGCTCTGGGGCCATCCAAACCTGATCAATCTAAGAGGGGTTATCAGCTGGAGGTGGTCAGAGTGAGGAAGAAACTGGCTTCCATGAAAGACTCATCAACACAGCCACCAACTCTGGGACAAATGGGGTGACTCCCTATAACTGTCACCCGATATTAGCCACAGGAGCCTGAGCCTAGTCCCCTCACCTTATTACTTCTGATTCTGGTCCAGTCCCCTGTTGTCCCTGGACCCTTGCCTATGTCTGAGTCCAGGGTGGCAGGGGTAGCCCCATCTCAGTCAACATCTATAGAGAGGTAAGAGCTACTACGGCTTCAAGCAGAGTCCACAGTTTTACCCATGAGGGCCTCTTTTGCTCCCCCACCCTGTCACACAGGTGACTACTGCTGTGGGTCTGGTGGAGTGGCCCCTGGCCCCTGAAGGACACAAGGTATTCCTTCCTCTCTAACACCAGGCATATAGTGGAGAAGGTATGGGTGGGTATAGAACAGATTGGCTTTTCCAGATGCAAATCGGTAAGACCCTGGCTACAGAAAAATTATTTCACAAAACCCCACACCCTTTCGTGACAAAAACACTCAGTGAATTATGAATAGAAGGAAATTACCTCAACATAGTAAACCCTATGTATGAAACTCCCACAGCTAACATCATGTGCAATCTGAAAGACTGAAGATATTTCCTGTAACTTCAGGAACAAAGCAAGGATGCGCACTTTCACCACTTCTATTCCAAATAGTATTGGAAGACCTAGCCAGAGCAATGAGCCAAGAAAAAGAAATAAACAGAAAAGAAATTAGAAATGAAAAAGTAAAATAATCTCTGTTTTCAGATGACCTCATCTTATATGTAGAAAATCCATAAAACTTCCACCAAAATAGCAAACTCTTCTCAGCTAAGGGACCATGTTCTAACCCAATGAAGGGAAGCTAAGAACCTTGATAAAAGGTTACAGGAACAGCTAAATGGAATAATCAGTTTAGAGAGAAACATAAATAACCTGATGGAGCTGAAAAACACAGCAGAAGAACTTCATGAAGCATACACAAGTATCAATAGCTGAACCAAACCAGTGGAAGAAAGTATGTCAGAGACTGAAGATCAACTTACTGAAATGGGTGTGAAGACAAGATAAGACAAAAAAGCAGGAAAAGAAATGAACAAAGCCTCCAAGAAATATGGGACTATGTGAAAAGACCAAACTTACAATTGATTGGTGTACCTGAAAGTGACGGGGAGAATGGAACCACGTTGGAAAACACACTTCAGGATATTATCCAGGAGAAATTCCCCAACCTGGCAAGACAGGCCAACATTCAAATTCAGGAAATACAAGGAAGATCACTAAGATACTCCTCGAGAAGAGCAAGCCAAAGACACATAACCGTCAGATTCACCAAGGTTGAAATGAAGGAGACAATGTTAAGTGGATCCAGAGAGAAAGGTCAGGTTACCTACAAAGGGAAGCCCATCAGACTAACAGCAGATCTCTCTGCGGAAACCCTACAAGCCAGAAGAGAGTGGGAGCCAATATTCAACTTCTTAAAGAAAAGAATTTTCAGTCCAGAATTTTATATCCAGCCAAACTTAGCTACATAAGTGAAGGAGAAATAAAATTCTTTACAGATAAGCAAATGCTGAGGTATTTTATCACCACCAGGCCTACCTTACAAGAGCTCCTGAAGGAAGCACTAAATATGGAAAGGAAAAACTGCTACCAGCCACTGCAAAAACACACCAAAATATAAAGACCAATGATGCTATGAAGAAACTGCATCAAGTAATGTGCAAAATAACGAGTTAGCATCATGATGACAGGATAAAATTCCCACATAATAATATTAATTTTAAATGTAAATGGGCCAAATGCCCCAATTAAAAGACACAGACTGGCAAATTGGGTAAAGGGTCAAGACCCATTGGTGTGGTATATTCAGGAGACCCATCTCACATCAAAAGACACACATAGGCTCAAAATAAAGGAATGGAGGAATATTTACCAAGCAAATGGAAAGCAAAAAAAAGCTGGGGTCGCAATCCTAGTCTCTGATAAAACAGACTTTAAACAAACAAGGATCAAAAAAGACAAAGAAAGGCATTACATAATGGTAAAGGGATCAATGCAACAAGAAGAACTAACTGTGCTAAATATATATGCACCCAATACAGGAGCACCCAGTTTCATAAAACAAGTTCTTAGAGACCTACAAAGAGACTTAAACTCCCAGATGATAATACTGGGAGACTTTGACACTCCACTGTCAATATTAAATCAATGAGACAGAAAATGAACAAGGATATCCCATCCTTAGAAAACCCCATCGTCTCAGCCCCAAAACTCCTCAAGCTGATGAGCAACTTCAGTAAAGTCTCAGGATACAAAATCAATGTGAAAAATTCACAAGTATTTCTATGCACCAGCAATAGACAAGCAGAAAGCCAAATCATGAGTGAACTCCCATTCCCAATTGCTACGAAGAAAATAAAATACCTAGGAATACAACTTACAAGGGATGTGAAGGACCTCTTCAAGGAGAACTACAAACCATTGCTCAAGGAAATAAGAGAGAACATGAACTCAGCTCTGGACCAAGTGGACCTATAGATATCTACAGAAAACTTTACCCCAAATCAATAGAATATACATTCTTCTCAGTGCCACATAACATATATTCTAAAATTGACCACATAATTGGAAGTAAAACATCCTTAGCAAATGCGAAAGAATGGAAATCATAACAAACAGTCTTTCAGACTACCGAGCAATCAAATTAGAACTCAGGATGAAGAAACTCACTCAAAACCACACAACTACACGGAAATTGAACAACCTGCTCCTGAATGACTACTGGGTAAATAATGAAATTAAGGCAGAAATAAAGAAGTTATTTGAAGCCAATGAGAACAAAGAGACCATGTACCAGAATCTCTGGGACACAACTAGAACAGTGTGTAGAGGGAAATTTATAGCACTAAATGCCACAGCAGAAAGTGGGAAAGATCTAAAATTGACACCCTAACATCACAATTAAAGGAAGTATAGAAGCAAGAGCAAATAAATTCAAAAGCTAGCAGAAGACAAGAAATAACTAAGATCGGAGCAGAGCTGAAAGAGATAGAGACGTGAATAACCCTTCAAAAAAATCAATGAATCCAGGAGCTGGTTTTTTGAAAAGATTAACAATCTAGATAGACCACTAGCTAGACTAATAAATAAGAAAAAAGAGAAGAATCAAATAGATACAATAAAAAAGATAAAGGGGATATCACTACTGATCTCCCAGAAATGCAAACTACCATCAGAGAATACTACAAACACCTCTATGCAAATAAACTAGAAAATCTAGAAAAAAGGATAGATTCCTGGACACATACACCCTCCCAAGACTAAATCAGGAAGAAGCTGAATCCCTGAATAGACCAATAACAAGTTCTGGTATTGAGGCAGTAATTAATAGCCTACCAACCAAAAAAAGCCCAGGACCAGACAGATTCACAGCTGAATTCTAGCAGAGGTACAAAGAGGAGCTGATACCATTCCTTCTGAAACGATTCCAAAGAATAGAAAAAGAGAGACTCCTCTCTAACTCATTTTGTGAAGCTAGCATCATCCTGATATCAAAATCTGGCAGAGACACAACAAAAAAAGAAAATTCCAGGCCAATATCTTTGATGAACATTGATGCAAAAATCCTCAATAAAATACTGGCAAACTGAATCCAGCAGCACATCAAAAAACTTACCCACCACAATCAAGTCGGCTTCATCGCTGGGATGCAAGTCTGGTTCAACATACACAAATCAATAAATGTAATCCATCGCATAAACAGAACTAAAGACAAAAACCACATGATTATCTCAATAGATGCAGAAAAGCCCTTTGATAAAATTCAACATCCCTTCATGCTAAAACCTCTCAATAAACTAAGTGTTGATGGAACATATCTCAAAATAATAAGAGGAATTTATGAAAAACCCATAGCCAACATCATACTGAATGGGCAAAAGCTGGAAGCATTCACTTTGAAAACCACCACAAGACAGGGATGCCCTCTCTGAACACTTCTGTTCAACATAGCATTGGAAGTTCTAGCCAGGGCAATCAGGCAAGAGAAATAAAGTGTATTTGAATAGGAAGAGAGGAAGTCAAATTGTCTCTGTTTGCAGACGATATGATTGTATAGTTAGAAAACCCAATCATCTCAGCCCAAAAACTCCTTAAGCTGATAAGCAACTCCAGCAAAGTCCCAGGATACAAAATCAATGTGCAAAAATCGCAAGCATTCCTACACACCAGAAATAGACAAGCAGAGAGCCAAATCATGAGTGAACCCTCATTCACAATTGCTACAAAGAAAATAAAATGCCTAGGAGTACAACTTACAGGGACTTGAAGGACCTCTTCAAGGAGAACTACAAACTACTGCTGAAGGAAATAAGAAAGGACACAAAGGAATGAAAAAACATTCCATTCTCATGGATAGGAAGAATCAATATCGTGAAAATGGCCATATTGCCCAAAGTAATCTATAGATTCAATGCTATTCCCATCAAGACACCACTGACTTTTTCTGCAGAATAGAAAAAAGCTACTTTAAATTTCATATGGAACCAAGAAAGAACCTGGATAACCAAGACAATTCTAAACAAAAAGAACAAAGCTGGAGGCATCCCACCACCTGACTTCAAATTACACTACCAGGCAACAGTAACCAAAACAGCATGGTACTGGTACCAAAGCAGATAAATAGATCAATGGTACAGAGCAGAGACCTGAGAAATAACACCACCCATCTACAACCATCTGATCTTTGACAAACTTGACAAAAACAAGCAATGGGGAAAGGATTCCCTATTTGATAAGTGGTGCTGGGAAAACTGGTAGCCATAGACAGAAAACAGAAACTGGACCGCTTCCTTACACCGTATACAAAAATTAACTCAAGATGGATTAAAGACTTAAATGTAAAACCCAAAACCATAAAAACCCTGGAAGAAAACCTAGGCAATTCCATTCAGGACACAGGTGTGGGCAAATACTTTATGATGAAAATACCAAAAGCGATGGCAACAAAAGCTAAATTGAAAATGGGATCTAATCAAACTAAAGAACTTCGGCAGAGTAAAAGAAACAATCATCAGAGTAAACAGGCAACCTACAGAATGGGAGAAAATTTTTGCAAGCTACCCATTTGACAAAGGTCTAATATTTAGAATCTACAAGGAACTTAAACAAATTTACAAGAAATAAACAAACAACCCCATCAAAAAATGGACTAAGGATATGAACAAACACTTCTCAAAAGAAGACATGTATGTGGCCAACAAACATATGAAAAACAGCGCATCATCACTGGTCATTAGAGAAATGCAAATCAAAACCACAGTGAGATACCATCTCACACCAGTTAGAATGGCCATTACTAAACAGTCGGGAAACAACAGATGTTGGTGAGGCTGCGGAGAAATTGGAATGCTTTTACACTGTCAATGGGAATGTAAATTAGTTCAACCATTGTGGAAGACAGTGTGGCGATTCCTCAAGGATCTAGAACCAGAAATACCATTTGAGACCAGTAATCCCATTCCTGGGTATATACCCAAAGGATTATAAATCATTCTACCATAAAGACACATGGACACATATGTTTATTGCAGCACTCTATGCAGTAGCAACGACCTGGAACCAATCCAAATGGCCATCAATGACAGACTGAATATAGAAAATGTGGGATATATACACTATGGAATACTATGCAGCCATAAAAAAGAATGAGTTCATGTTCTTTGCAGGGACATAGATGAAGCTGGAAGCCATCATTCTCAGCAAAGTAACACTGGAACAGAAAATCAAACACTGCATGTTCATACTCATAAGTGGGAGTTGAAGAATGAGAACACGTGGACACAGGGAGGGAAACATCGTATACCAGGGCCTGTCCGGGGGGCTGGGGGTCAAGGGGAGGGAGAGCATTAGGATGAATACCTAATGCATACAGGGATTAAAACCTAGATGACAGGTTGATAGGTGTAGTAAACCACCATGTCACATATATACCTCTGTAACAAACCTGCGGGTTCTGCACACATGTATCCCAGAACTTAAAGTAAAATAAACAAACAAATAAATAAATAATAAATAAAATAAGTCCCACCAAAACAAAAACTGTTAGAACTATTAAATACATTTGGTAATATTTCAGAATACAAAATCAACACATAAAACCATCTAATGGACAGCCATGATGGCTCATACCTGTAATCCCAGCTCTTGGGGAAGCTGAGGTGAAAGGATTGGTTAGGATCAAGAGAGTTTAATACCAGCGTGGGAAATGAAGTGAGACCCTGTCTCAAAAACAAACAAACAAACGAACAAGCAAACAAACAGGGTTCTTATATTTCTATACTTAATCAACCAAACAGGAAACAAGAAGACAGGACACAACCCAAAATGAAATTAAGAAAACAATTCAATTTACAATAGCATCAGAAAGAATAAAATACTTAAGAATCAAGAAGGGGACTCTTCTATACTGAAAACTATAAAACATTGCTAAAAGAAATTAAAGAATACACAAATAAATGGAAAGAAACATTGCTAAAAGAAATTAAAGAATACACAAATAAATGGAAAGAAAACATTTGTTCATGAATTGAAAAACTTGATATTGTTAAGAAATCAATACAAACCAAAAGAAATCTACAGATTCATTTCAATCTCTATTAAAATTCCAATAATTTTTTTTTGCAAAAGTAGAAAAAATTAATTCTAAAATTTACATAGACTATCACAGGACTCCAAATAGCCAAAATAATCTTCTAAAAGAAGAACAGTGTTGGAGATTTCACACTTCCTGATTTCAAAACATACTACAGAGCTACACCAATCAAAGCAGAGTGGTACAGATAGACAGACACAGAGACAAATAGAATAGAATTGAGCACCTAGAAAGAATCTCTTACTTATATGGTCAAATGATTTTAAATAAGGGTAGCAAGACCATTGAGTGGGGAAAGGACAGACTCCATAAAAAATGTTTTTGAGAAAACTGGATATCCACATGCAATGTGGAAATGGATAAAAGACCCAAATGGAAGAGCCATAACTGTAAAAATCTTAATAGAAAACACTAGGAAGAAGTTTAACAACATTGGGTTTGGAAATGATTTCTTGTATTTGACGCCAAAAGCCCAAGAAAAAAAAAAGAAAAAGAAGAATATAGATAAATTGGATTTCATCAAATTGTAAAATTTATGTGCAACAAAGGACTCTATCAACAGAGTGAAAATGCAAATCATGGAGTCAGAAAATATTTTGCAAACATTGTATCTGGTAAGGTGTCCAGGATATAGAAAGAACTCCTACAACTCAACAGGAATAAAAAAATAGAAACAATCTGAATAAAACATGGGCCCAAGACTTGAATAGATATTTCTCTGAAGAAGATCAATAAATGCCCAGTAAGCACATGAAAAGATGTTTAGCATCACTAATCATTAGAGAAATGCAAATCAAACCACAATAATACACAACTTCACACCCAGTAGGATGGCGTTACCAAAATAATAGAAAATAACAAGTTCTGGCAAAGATGAGTAGAAATTGTCACTGTTAATGCAGTGGTGGAGAAACTATAAAATGATGCATCCACTGTGGAAGCCTTATGGCAGTTCCTCAAAAAATTAAACATAGAATTACAATTTTAACAGAATTTTCACTTCTGGGTATGTGCCTAAAAGAATTCAGAGCAGGGTCTCAGAGAGAAATTTGTACACCCTTGTTCATAGCAGCGTTGTTCACAATAGCTAAAAGGTAGAGGCAGCCCAAGTGTCCAACTAATGGATAAATGGGATATAGTATACACACACAAGGGAATAGTATTCAGCCTTAAAGAGAGTGTTCTGGCCCATGCTATGGCACAGATAAACCTGAAAGACATCATGCCAGCAGAAATAAGCTGGCTTCAAAAGAACAAAAATTGTTTGATTACCCTTATATGAGGTACCTAGAGTAGTAAAAGCTACCGTGACAAGAAGTATAATGAAGTTTCCCAGGTCCTTGGGCTGGAGAGTAGGGGGAGAATGGACAGTTATTTGTTTTTTGTTAGTTTAGTTTTGCTTTGTTTTGTTTTTGAGACTGAGTCTCCCTCTGTCACCCAGTCTGGAGTGCAGTGGCACAATCTTGGCTCACTGCAACCTCTGCCTCCTGGGTTCAAGCGATTCTCATGCCTCAGCCTCCCAAGTAGCTGGGATTACAGGCATGCACCACCATGTTCAGCTAACTTTTGGTATTTTTCAGTAGAGATGGGGTTTTACCATTTTGCTCAGGCTAATCTTGAACTCCTGGGCTCCAGTGATCCACCGACCTCGGCCTCTCAAAGTGCTGAAATCAAGGAAGTGAGCACCACACCGAGCCGGGCAGTTCTTGTTTAATGGTTGCGAAGTTTTAGTTTGGGAAGATGAAAAATTTCTGAAGATGGATGGTAGCAGTGTGATTGTACAACAAGTTGATTTACTTAATGACACTGAAGTGTACACATGGAATGGTGAAGATAACAAATTTTATGTTTGAATATTTTACCACAGTCAAAAAGAGGAAGATTTATATTTGGCACCATTGCTCTACTTCCAAGAACAGTAGAAAGATACAGTAGTAGGAGAGCGTGCACAAGTATCCAGGACATCTTTCATTTTTTGCCAGCCCTGCAGCATCCTAACAATCCAAGAGAGCAGGAGGTGCCTCATTACAGGGGACTCAGAATAATGTGAAGAAATCTGGGGCGGGGTGGGGGCATAATGATAGCACGCAGGTGCCGGACCCAGCCCAGGAGTGGCCACAAATGCAAGGGCTGCAGAAGAGGGGGAGATGAAGCTGGTGGCAGTGGTAGCAGCTGCTTCAGCTGGAAAGGGGCATCTGTTGCTTTCCAAAATGGTTCACAGTTGAAATATCTGGCATAGATACTTCATCCTGCCTACCTTTCATGACTAACTATATTTTCATTGCAATATATGCAGTCATAGTGAGAATACCTATTTCCTCCAGATACAAGCAAACGTGAAGGAAATGTGCTTTAGTGCTTTGGCCAACTTGACATGGCAGTCACAAAAAGAGGATGAATATCCAAAGACAACCTTTTCCAAAGATAAGCTTATTATACCATTTATTGTAAATACTGGAAGTGCACAACAATCATTCAGACACCTGGGAAAATGACTTGACCAAATACAATTGTGAAAACAATGAGTAAAGAAAGTGATATATTCTTGGTAAAGGAACCACTGGATCTAGTGAGTAAAGAACCAAAAGGAGATGACCCTAGATTGGAACTTTTGGACCAGGACCTTGGTAACATTGGTCCTGTTTATGCAACAAAAACAAAGCAATACCTTGTCTACTAGTGAGAATCTGAATGAGGGAACAGCAACAGGAAGCAGCAGAGAAAAGGAAAAGAAGCTCAGTGCAAACAGCTGAATGGGGAGATCACAGGGACCACCAAGAAGGCCCAGGGTTTTCTGCTCAGTGCCTTCCCTCTCATACACCTTAGAGCACCCACTGAACAAAGATAACTACCAGTATATTCTAGCTGAGACTGATCCCCACGCCTTTGGTCCTCAGAAGCTTGAACTTGACTGCTGGGCAAAATTCCTTATTCCTGGAGACCTCTACAGAGGCTGCTTGTATGAACAGGTTTTGTTAGCCTGACATAATTGAGCTCCCCAGTTAAAAGTCTCCGGTGACCTGCTGGCTGACTGTGGTTGAACAAGAAGGTCTACTCTATGGTACGGGATTCTCATGGGTTACCTTGATATCACCATGGATGAGATGCCACCAGACACTGCTGCCAGACTGGGTTGGTCCCAGTCTTTAGATAACTGTCAAGCTTCCTTAGTTTATGATAAGTTTAACTATTCTTGGGAGAATTAAAGGGAATGAAGTTCCACCAGTCCACTGGCAAACACTACTCTTCTAGCTATAGACAAGGAGACATCCTGGGATTTTATATGAATCTTCCTGAAGAAACAAAGACAGTCAAGTCATTGCCTGATACTTACAAAGATAAGGCCTTGATAAAGTTTAAGAATTATTTGT
Source organism: Pan troglodytes (assembly GCF_028858775.2). NCBI lineage: Eukaryota > Metazoa > Chordata > Mammalia > Primates > Hominidae > Pan > Pan troglodytes. The sequence goes on from NC_086016.1 coordinate 24,405,416, forward strand.
GTTTTGAGGAAAAAGACTTTGTGACTAAAGCAGAGAAGAGCCTAAAAGAGACTTCCCACAGTGAGATAAGATTTTATAAAAATGGTGTTAGTCAAGGCGTGGCTTACAAAAATATTTTCAAGGGGCTTTACCTTCCAGCAATCTTACCAGAAAACAACTGCATAATTTCCATGAACATTGGACTGTGCTTCAAGTATCCTCCAAAGGATCTCGCTTACTGCCCTATGAGTGACGTGGGCTGGGATGCTCTGGTAGAGCACACTCTGGCTGGTGTCTTGGTGCTAGAAATGGATTCAATCACTGGACAAGAAAGTCCTTCAGGGGCAAACATAAGGACACTGAGGGTCATCTTATTCTACCTGCCTTCTCTCCTTACTTGTATCCTAGGCCAGCCTATGCTAGCGCAACTGTCCACAGATCTCTCTCTCTCTTTCTCTCTCTCTCTTGTGTGTGTGTATGTGTGTGTGTGTGTGCATGTGTGTATCAAATGATCAAACATCTTCATTCAAAAGTCCAAGCCCTGCAGCATCATGAGACAATGCTACCACACATGAAGAAAATGTTCAAAGGACACCAAATAGAGATCGCATGATCCAAAGTTATTTCTGATCCCAGAAAAGAATGGCACACAATCAATATGAATAGTATTAGATATCAAAATTATAGTACAATCTCATTTGTTTTTAACCATAGAGTCAAACTCTCTTTAGCATATTGGCAAGCAGAATCCATGTTCTACTGATGCAATTCCCCTTGACCATCATGAAAGAATTGGACTGAAAGCAGGACATTTCTGAAGTCTCTGGAGGATACGTAACATGACTGTTGGAGGGAATGCACATAGGAAGAGGCAGTGAATTATGTGTCAAGTGCCCCAACAAAAGGCTGTCAGTGTTTGTCTCTGACACATTGTTGGGGAGAAAGGTGGAGTCACAGGACACACTGCCATGGGACCCACGAGACTTGATCCTGCATCCCACAGCGGGCAGCCTGCATCAACGTGGTCATGCAGGGATAGAAACACAGCCACAGAAAGCTTTCACCTGCCCAAGCAGCATCTCCCAAGAGCCAGCATGGGTGCTGTCTCTGCTCTGCTTCTTCCTGGACTGTGTCTCAGAGCCCTGAGTTCTCCCTCACCCAGTTTCCCAATCGCCCTCTTCTCCACTGGTTACCAGGGGTTAGGGGAGTGGGGAGGGGAAATAAACGTTTAAAGCGTACAGACTTCACTTGGGATGATGAGAAAGTTATGGAAATTCATAGTGGTGATGACTGTATCACTTTTTTTTCAGAGGTGGTAACTTGCTCTGTTGCCCAGGCTGGAGTGCAGTGGTACAATGATAGCTCACTGCATCCTTGAACTCTTGGGTCTAGGCAAGCCTCCTGCCTCAGACTCCTGAGTAGCTGGGACTACAGGTGCAAGCCACCATGCCAGGCAATTCTATCACATTGTGAATGTACTTAACACCACTGAATTTTACAGTTAAAAGTGATTTAAATGGCAAATTTTATGTTGTGTGTATTCTATGACGATTAAAAATACACTTGTTCAAATGTCAAAATATATATGATGTTATATTCATAAAATTTTCCTTTTCACACTTATATATTTATCCTATTCTAACTCATTCTCATCAATTAAAAAAGTACTGTAATTACTGGTCACTATGTACTAAATTTTCCATAATTCACATTGAAGCCTTAACCCCCAATGTTACTGTATTTGGAGACAGAGCATGACAGAGGGCAATTAAGATGAAATGAGATCATAAGGACAGGCATCCTTATAAGAGGAGATTAGAAAATGGACAACATAAAATGAGATGAGGACAGAGTGAGAAGGTGGGCATCTACAAGTGTGGACACATCTTCAGTTTGTGTGGAGTAACAGTTGAAGGGCTCGCCCATCCTATAATGAAAGTTGGAACAGGTGCCTTGGGCGGGCTCCAGGATTAACTGATCTAGTCACTGCATCCCACTGTGGGACCCCAGAGGGAAAGAAGCACTGTGGAGATTCCTGAGACATTAGAAATGGAGACTGATAAGTTTCCAGGACACCCACATCGGCTCCAGGTGAAGCAGGGGCCCAGGAAGGCCTTGTCTGAGCCCTGAGTGTGACGCAGCACCTGGCCACTAGGGGGAGGCAAACTCTGTGAATCCTAAGGGACCTGAGCTCTTGCTCTGAGCCCTGCCCTTGTTAATCACCAGCCCTGGGAGGGAGCCGATTTGCATGGAATGTGATGCCCCTGCCCACTTCTTCACTGAGGGGATAAGAGGCTTTAGGGCCTCAGGCTCAGCTGAGAGACTGAAGAACCCAGCATTGCAGCAGCTCCACCATGGCCTGGGCTCCTCTGCTCCTCACCCTCCTCAGTCTCCTCACAGGTCAGGGTGGGCAGTGGGCTGGGCCCCCAAAGGGACCCCCACCTCCCAGCCTCCATCTCCCCATCCCTGCTCTTCCCCTCCAACAGCTCATCAGCCACCCACCAACAGGAGCCCTCATGGGTGTCTGTGTTTCCAGGGTCCCTCTCCCAGCCTGTGCTGACTCAGCCACCTTCTGCATCAGCCTCCCTGGGAGCCTCGGTCACACTCACCTGCACCCTGAGCAGCGGCTACAGTAATTATAAAGTGGACTGGTACCAGCAGAGACCAGGGAAGGGCCCCCGGTTTGTGATGCAAGTGGGCACTGGTGGGATTGTGGGATCCAAGGGGGATGGCATCCCTGATCGCTTCTCAGTCTTGGGCTCAGGCCTGAATCGGTACCTGACCATCAAGAACATCCAGGAAGAGGATGAGAGTGACCACCACTGTGGGGCAGACCATGGCAGTGGGAGCAACTTCGTGTAACCCACAGTGACACAGGCAGAGGGGAAGTGAGACAAAAACCTCCCGGCTGATCTGCTCTGTCCACACTTCCTTCCCACTGGCCTGACTCACATTTCAGAGGGCTGTCTCTTAACTCTGTATTTAAAGTTTTCACCTTCCCAGACATTTTGGAGTTCTAATTCACAGCATATGTTCCCTGTGTGTAAATATTTTCTCAAGAGCTTTTGAAACATTGAAGTTTGCACACCAACATTTGTGGTTTTTGCCACTCACCTGTCCCCTGATGGGATTGAAGTTTCCAGGTTGTGGAGCTGCTCACAGGTGCATTTATCAGGAAATCACCGTCACCAGCTCCCACGACCTTTGTCCATATTCAACATTTGTGAGCTGCCTATTCAATGATGGGAACTGACAATTTCCCTGGAGACACAAGGCCTTCACCCTGACTCACAGTGTCACATAATCGACGTGGACTTCAGCCATCTCCAATCACCTCCATGTGCACAGAGCTCTCATGGTGCATGTGCTTGGCTGCCCTAGAAAGAGAGAATGGACACACACCAAAGATAGGAGAATGTGAGCCTGCTCTATATCTGAGATTCTGAAAGAGGCCCCCACTGCCTTCACAGAATGAATTCCTTCACATGCAGGGAGAGAGCTCTGGTGGAATCACTCTGCAATGCTTTCTGATGACAAATACCTGGATTGAGGTGAAATTTCACAGGTTAATAACCCTTTTCAAGACTACCTCCACTACAGACTCCAGTTCCCAGGCATTAAGCCTGAGGACCCTTGTAGACAACCAACATGGGGCTGTGACCAGCAGGAGCAATGGGTAACTGTCCCAGGCCCTGCCTTGGGGCTGCTCACAGCTGGGTGAGCCCCACTGGCCACAGGCTGGCAGAGGCTGAGCTGCTCCCTGTGCTCGCTGATGAGACTCAGCAGCCTGGTGCTCTCAGGGTCCAGCAAAGCCTCTTGGGCAGGGTCCTGTGCCTGTTCCCAACAGCTGCTCCTTCGAGGACCCTCCTGGGCCCACACTCAGAGCAGCTCCTTCCTCAACCTCCTCTGTCCTCATGTCCCCTTTTGGGTTCCTGAATCAGTGATCAGGTAGGGTCTCATTTAGCCAGAAGGGAGGGAGTGGATTTGCATGAACAGCTTCTTCTTTTCCCTGAGGGCAGAAGGAAAAATAGTCAAGCCTGGGGAAGCCCAGCCCAACTGTGAGGTCCAGAGGCTGTGTCCCCCATGGCTTGTTGCCTGAACTCCTCTCATACCCAATCCTTGGTCTATGTTTATAGACTCAATGAAAATACCTCCCTTTCTACTGGCCTCTTAATGCTAACAGAATAATTTTGTCCCCTAAGCACAAATAGCCTTTCGGGTTGCTAGGTGGGATGACAACTAGAGCAGAAGTCTAGCATGTGCAGCCCCATTCCTGGCCCATACATGTCCCTGCTCTTGGCCCAGTCTTTGCTGGTTACTCCCTGAACTCTGAAACTTCAGGGAAGTTGAGTTTCTCTTTCTCTTGAGATTGTACTCTTGAGGAGCTCCTGAATTTCCAGGTATAGGGTGACCCCTCCTCATTAAGGACATGGCTCTCAGACTTATCCCTGGTTTACTTCCCCAGGTTTAGGTCTGTGAGTTCTAAACAGTTTCCCTATGTTTCTTTGGTTGATATTTTGGTTGATATTTCCCTTTGTTTCTTTAGGTTGATATTACATTGGGTAATTACATTGGTTGATTACATTGGGTAATTACATTGGTTGATTACATTGGGTAAATATATTCTTGTAGATATAAACATTATAAACTCTTCCCCCATTAAGCTCTTAATAAATAAACTTGTTTGGGTGCCAATGTACCAATGTAGGTAAGAAGTCTTGACGCTTTTTTTTTTCTTCTGCAGGAGCAGAGGAGAATCTGAAAAAAAAAAAGAGAGAGAGACAAGTTCAGCTTATAATACTGTTATTTTCATATAAACCCTCCTACTTTAAAAAGTACAAAACTAGACCTATACTGAAAATATTTTTAAATATATCAGAGTATCTGCATCTGTCACTGTGGAGATGGTTGCTTGCTCTACCACAGAGCACAATAATACTGAGGCTCATCTTCAGCCTAGGCCCCTGTGATGGTGAGGGCAGCCTTGTCTTCAAGCACAGAGCGTGAGAATCAAGTGGGGACCCCATGCACAGATGGGGACGTCAGACACACACACCCTGGCTCAGCCTCACCTCGTGCTCCTAACATCTCCATCTTCTTCACACAGAGGCTGCTGCTGCTTCTGGCTAACACGGGCTCCTGACGCTGGTTCTCCAGGGCCCAAGAGAAAGTGGTCACATATATTCTTCTAAGCTGCAAAATTTTTATTTTTAACACAACATGTTATTATAACAATGTGTTCATAAAGCACAATACTAAGATCTATCATCAATTGCACAGTTATGAGTTATTTATAGGAGTGGCAAAATAAAAAGTTACGCACACACACACGCAGATTCGGGCAGGCCAGAATTTAATTACAGGAGCAAAGTTTGATATTAGTGACACAACACAACAATGATCCTATGTATAATGATAAACATAGCAATGGACCATATAAAGCTTTGAAGAAACATAATGGAAACACAGAAAAAATCTCCCTCTCACCAAATTTTAGAAAATTCTAAAAAAAATTAAAAAATTTTAAATCCCCTCAAAACGGAGTTAATTTATAAAATATAATACAAAACATAAAGTTTACATAACTTTCACACTCTTCATACTCAGTAAAGGCAGGTTCTTTCTCCACAATTTAATCCAGTGTACCAAAACCGAGCCTTCCTGTTTGCTGGAGGAAAACCTCAGCACCACAACAGTAGAAAAGCGCCAACCTCTCTGCCCACAGTGCATCTTCCCTCCAGAGACTCCGCAGGACTCTGCATGGTCTCCTGAGGGCCCGGAAGTGGAGGTTCTGTGATGAGAAGGGGGCATGGGTGGCACAGGGCAAGAATGTCTGCAGGGTAAGAGTGTTAGAGAGACAAGCTTCATTCCTCTCTGAAACAAGCCTATCTTACAGGATTTATCTTTATTCTTCTCTACAAAAAAAAAAAAGTCACAAAGATAGCTGCAAAGAAATATGTGAAATTATACAAGGCTAAGATAACAAAGAATATTGGAAGAAAAAGTAATTATGACATCTTCTATCGAAACATTTTAGGCCAAGCGTGGTGGCTCACGCCTGTAATCCCAGCATGTTGAGAGGCCAAGGCAAGAGAATCACTTGAGGTCAAGAGTTCAAGACAAGCCTGAGATCCCATTTTTATTTTTTAAAAGCAGCATTAAAAAAAAAAAAAGGTTCATCATAGTCTCCTCTTCCCACAGTTAATAATGAGAATGGAGAAAGTTCAAAAAGTGAAAGTTTAAGCAACTCTTATGTACCCATAAAATTTTTTTAAATTTTAAAAAAGAAATGAAACCCGTGGCACAACTGACCACCAGCACACAGGTGCCTCTTCTTCAGCTGCCCCTCCTGAAGTGACAACCAAACCCAGGGGCTCAGCACAATGAGCTCTCCCTCTGGCCATACATTCCCTGTGAGGCCCCATCTACTCTCATCCCAACACAATTGCTCCCCAGGCATCTGGGGGCTGCTGCTGAGATTCTCCACTCATGGGATCCTGGGCACAGCAGTGTTATCCCAGTGCCCCTCTTCCTCTGTGTCCTGGGAGCTGGAGTCAGAGTCAGCCTGATCTGACCCAAAGCCTACAATTAAGAGCCCTGAGTGGCCTCTCCTGCTTTTCCCCCACATTGGACTCTTCCTTTCAGTGTCCTTCCTGGGGTACTGTGTCACTACTCAATAATATCTTATGTCCTCAGTGCTAGGCGTTTTTCACATAATATACTCTTGTTAGTTTCTCCTCACCTTTCCAAGCTCAGTTATCAACTCTAGGCTGATGATCCTAACTATTCACTTACAGCACATTGTCATATAAAGGCCAGCGATATCTAGAAAAAAAAGTGCCAATAAATGTAAGTGTGTACTGCATCTTACGAATCACTACAAGGATACCACAAATAATATCCCTGTATTTAAATAGAGCTCACTCTTCAGACACAAGAGTTTAAGTGGAGTTCAATATAATAGTTTATATAGATAATAGTTAATATAACAGTTTAACCAGTCTGTCTGTGGCTAAACCAGTCACCATCTCCTGCACTGGAAGCAGCAGCAATAAGGGTCTTGGGCTTGTGTCCTGGTACCAACAATGACCAGGAAGTGCCCCCAAACCTCTGATCCATATGTACGGATCCATATATTTATATCCATATCCTGTGGCGAATATCCACCTGCAGGGATCCAGGACTGAATCTCAGGCTACCGGTCTGGCAAGGAGGCATTGCTGAGCATCTCTGGGCTGATCTCAACTGTTGGCTTCAGGCAGCTCCATCGAGGTCCCCACAGTGCTGCAGTCTGGGGAAGTGAGACAAAGGCACACCAGGTTTCCAATGAGTATGAGCTACCTGCAGCACCACCCACTGTCAGGACAACTGGGCTCTTTACCGTTTGTGTGTATGTTTCCCGGTGCTGCCACTAACCAGTGCCCAGGACTCAAGTCAGGGACAGTGATCTAGAGAATGCAGCTTTGTTCTCTCAGAGCCAGCCCACAGAGGGAGTCCTTAGCAACGGCACATTGTCAGACTGCTTCAAAAGAATCAGAAAGCCTTTGATTCCAGGAACAGGCTGCTCTGGGGACAGACCCAAGATGGGTCAGGGGAGGCAGGGACAGATTCCAGGTGGCTCTCTCTCAGGCACATGCACTAATGCAGAGGTCTAATCATCCTTATTGTCTACTGAACACCTACTATGTGCCAGGCTATGGGGAGGGCTCAGGATACAGAGTTACCAAGACAGACAAGGTTCCTGTCTTCATAGGGCTGACACCAAACTAAAGAGAGACAGTCAAGAAGTCAACGGGAATAAGGCATATTGTGGTGTATCAAAGAGGTGACACTGGCCAGAAGGGGGAGAATGATAGAACGCCTTTAGTGGGTCATAAGCAAGGAAGACACAGCCTTTTGTTTGAGATTTAGGAGGAAAGTCCAGCTTCTTCAAGGAAGACAAAAAATGAGGGGACAGTGTGAAGGCATAAGGTCCAGTTAGAAAGCAGTGGCATTGTGCACATGAGAGATGAGGTATCTAGCATCTGATATAGCAGCTGAGCTGGGAGGAATGTGCACGACCCACACCATGGTGAGAAGGACTAGAGGAAAGAGGTCACTAGGTTGAGGCCCTGAGCTTGTCCTTGTGATGGAAACCTGACAACAGCCTGCAGCTGCGATCAAGCATGTCACTCTCCTCTTCTCTCTGGAAAGCTCATAGGACTCAGGACTCATTGCTGCCCTTCCCTCTTATTCAGTGAGATTTATTTGAACCATCACTTTTCACACCTGGACAGAGACCTGGTTACTTTCTCTTGAGCAAAAGCACTAAGGGTCGGGACAGAGCACTGTAGAGCTCATGGGATGATGCCCTACACACTCAAGGGGCTGCTTTTAAGGCTCATGATCAAACCTCCCAGAGCTCTGTCAGAAACCATGAGACGGGAGGTGTCAGTGCTGAAGTAGCTGATTTGGGGGCACACTGATTTGTGGTCTGTGCAGTCCTGATTTGGAGGTGTGGGACAGTGAGGGCTGAAGCCCAGCATCGGCAAGAGGTTCCTGAGGTGTCTTTATGTGCCAGGGTCCTCCGTGATGTGTGGGGGTAAAGGTCAATTGAAAAGCTGGAGAGCAGTGGACAGGCAGGATTCTGTGTCTGGATGAGGGACGGATGTTCAGCTCCTGCCCAGGCATCCTTATTTACATTTCTGTTTACCTCTCTTCTTCCTTGTCTCCTTCCCAGGGCAGGGTTCCAGGGCTGTTGTATCTCTGCTGCTCTTTCTCCATCACAAAGAGAGCAAGAGAGAGAGGTTATGTGATGACTAATTCCCTCTTCACACTCAGTTGTCTGATTGTCCTTAGGAATTCTTCCTGAGGATGGGAATGTTCTGTTTTATTTCTCCCTTACAGTGAGATCCTAGCCATTTGTGAGGCCAAGGAGATTGACCCCATCCTGTCGATGCAGGATTATTTATAACATACATGGTCAAAAAAAAACACCATCAACTTCTGCACAAGTCAATCCATTCTTCAGGGTTATAGAAATGCATGTCTCTCAGCTGTCAGCAATGGGCTTCAAATCCCCAGGGTGACTAACTTGTTAGAATGGGATCATCCACATGAAGATGTTTCTTTACAGTTAGTGACTCTATTCACTGTGTTTCCCCTGCTGAGATCCAACCTCCATGAGACTGTTTATTGGCTGTTTTCTGTCTTGTCATTGCTGAAAACACTTCCTGGCACTAAGGACAGACTCAGTACATGTTTATTAAATATGTGAGTTCACCTACATTGGAATCCCAGGAAGAGGTGCAAACCTGAGGTCAAGATAATAATTTTTTTTAAAAATTTGAATATTTTGTGTTTGAGATTCCAAGCTCATTCAATGGAAGATACTAAGTAAGAACTTTTGCCTTTGGATTTGGTTAGCAGGAGAAGGATATGGATATAAAAATGCAAATATATATCACACACACCTCCCCATGGCCCAGAGACCTGAAAGCCCAGCTGGTCTCTGCAGCTGCCAATCGCAGCCTCTGTTCACTCATTTATGGTCTGATTGTCATGGATCCATATATACTGGATCCCATGGGTTCATGTGGAGAAAGTGGAGAGGATGCGATGGGCTTTCCCAGTCCTGATTAAAGAAACCACAGGAAGCGAGTAGATCATAAAGCAAATTCTGGGGACAGAAAACCCTCGAGAGCAAATAAACTGCTAATATGGGTGAGTTGGGAAAATGTCTGGCAATATTTATATAACTAAGAAACTTTACATTAGATATCCTTCCTTCACAATATTCATTACGGAGCTTTAAATCATCCATATGATCAGTGCAATTCAAACATTAAACTCATCCACCCGAAGTCCCATAGCAGACTTTGATAAGGAAATTCTTGAAGGAAGAAGGATGGGTTTGTGAGCTCTGTGTCCACAGAAGAGATATTTCTCCCCTAGGAGAACTGGGTAAAGCCGATAAATAATTAGGAAAGTAGATGCCCAACTGGACTTTATTCTAACCCAATATGCAATGCTGTGAGTCCTGCATCTGCAAATTGTTAACATTCATTGTGCTTCCTTCAGTTTCCCAATTACTACAATAAATTAACTTTAGACATGGATGATTACAGATCAATTAATGTGAGGGTCCTTGGAATGTGTTGCTTTAATCCACAAAAATTACGGAACACTTCAAATGTATATATTTGTTAATTTATGTACCAATTATATTTTACTGCTTCGTTGATCTGTTGTAAAAATCACCCGGTGAGGGAGTAAGCTGATGGGTAAAATGGGTTGAAAAATTAAACAAGATGAACCACATTGATGATGGTCAAATTTGGCTGATCGGTGCAAACAATTCATTAGAAAAGTATCTGTATATTTGTATGGTTCAAAAGTTTCCATGCTAACCAGTGTTTAAAATATCCTTGTTTGTAACTGTTCTGCTTTTAACCGGTGTACAATGTTGACAAAATGTAAGCTTACACTCTGACTTTGAGTAGAAGCCCGTCTTCTCCCAACAGGCAGAGGAGAAGCTGGTGTGGAGAACATGGAAAACACAGGAGCTCAGGGTTTCCCAGGACAGAGAAGCGAGTGAGCCTGGAGCCCTAAAAGCAAGGGCGGGGCTGTGAGTTGGGCTGTGGGTGTGTGCAGGGGCCACAGTGTGAAGGGCATGCTTCAGAGGCCACAGGATTTGGATTTTATAATAAGAATGATGAGTTACTGAAGGGGTTTAAGCCAGGTAGTACCTTCCCTGCCTCATCTATATGAGAGGGATCTGTCTCCAAATGCCTTGAGGAGAGCGTGCCTCAGAAAAGTGAGTGATCCTGATTCTAGATTATTCACTAAAGCACCTCGTGAGTCTAGAAATCCAAGGGCCATTTGCACAGTTAGCGCAAGAGTGGACGTGGCTACATTGAGAAGTGATGGTCTCTGCCTTTGTCTCCTCTGGCATTCAATACTTGCAAAAACACTTTGCAGGTAAAATAAATACTGATATTTCAAATAACCTGAAAGCATCCAGCAAAAAAATAAAGGTGGCAATATCAAGATACAAACAAATTGTATAACATTTAGGACAAATCGTTTACCAAAAAATATGACACGACTGTGAAGAAAGTGACGTTTTACTTAGGGAGATAATGGCTAACCTCTTAAAACAGAGATATATGTCACACTGTGACAGGAAACTCTACAAAATCTCTTGATGTTCCTACATCACAAAATTGAGTCAAATCTCTATAAAACATATGAAACCATTAGATGTATAACTTTTGCTAAATTGCTGTCTTTAACATGTATTGGATCATTTATTTTTCCTGGAAAATTCTCATTCTTCACTGTCCTTTTGAACAACCCCTAGCTGCCCTTCAACCCAGCTCCTCAGCTGACCCATTTTTCATGATGCCCACCCTGATGGCACTTGTGGGAAATTCGATTTTTCTAGAATGCCATGCAGGGGTGCTGACAACTTTAAAAGTTATATATGTACATGGCTGCACATCCCACAGACCAAGACTACTTCTGGGAGTGAGAAATCACAGTAATAATGCATAGCATGATAGAAGCAGTGTCTGGGAATCAGACCATGGATATGTGAATACAGACAGTGACTGGAGAGCTGCAGAGACCAGCTGGGTTCTGAAGTCTCTGAGCTTTGGGAAAGTGTGTTTCCTGGGACCAGCATCAGATCTTTTGGGGCTGCCCTGTGGTTCTGACACAGCTGCTCAGTAAGGAGCATTCACTCCAAGAAATCCAGGCCTTGAGGCTGGGCCCTGTGCTCACTGATGGAGACTTGGCAGCTGTGTCCCCTCTGGCCTGGCAGAGTTCCCTGAGCAGGGACCTGTGTATGGTCTCAACAGGTGCTTCCTCCCAGGGCCTTGCAAAAAGAAAAGCAAACCTTCCTCCTGCTCAGTCTGCAGAGAGAGCAGAGCTGCATCCCCAGGTCTCAAGGAGGGGCCCAGCAATCCCTGGGTGGAAACACATTTGCATGAGCAGCCCCTCCTCTGCAAGGGTGGGAAGAAAAGGAGGCCTGGGGCAGCCCAGTCCCACTGTGGGGTAAGAGGCTGTGTCCACCATGGCCTGGACTCCTCTCCTCCTCCTGTTCCTCTCTCACTGCACAGGTAGGAAAAGGCCTCAGAGACCAGGGTCAGCCACACAGCCTGATTCTGACTCTTGTGTCAAAGATCACTAAAAAAAATATTACCTTGGTTTCTGTCTTAAAGCCTATAAATGCCTGTGTTCCAGGTTCCCTCTCGCAGCCTGTGCTGACTCAGCCAACTTCCCTCTCAGCATCTCCTGGAGCATCAGCCAGACTCACCTGCACCTTGCGCAGTGGCATCAATCTTGGTAGCTACAGGATATACTGGTACCAGCAGAAGCCAGGGAGTCCTCCCCGGTATCTCCTGAGGTACAAATCAGACTCAGATAAGCATCAGGGCTCTGGAGTCCCCAGCCGCTTCTCTGGATCCAAAGATGCTTCGACCAATGCAGGGATTTTAGTCATCTCTGGGCTCCAGTCTGAGGATGAGGCTGACTATTACTGTATGATTTGGCCAAGCAATGCTTCTCACAGTGACACACACAGATGGGGAAGCGGGACAAAAACTTCACCCTGATCTGGGTCTTGTTCTGTAACAGTTTTTAAATTTTAAAATAACCAGCCAAGGGACAAACTAAATTTGGAAATAACTTTCTAGTTGTAAAAGGCTCTTCTCTCAATTTCCCATCCATTCTTCTGAAGTCTCAGTAAAACAAAACAAAACCAAAGCACCTGATGACCCTGAAGTGTCGGCTGGTTGTCCATATGTGCTAACACCACTGCCTGCGGAGCTGGACTTTTATTCTTGAAGGAAGCAAAATGAGGCTTTCCTAGCTCACATCATAGTCAGAGCCTGGTGACATCCTAGCAGGTGAACGGTCCCCTACAGCATGGACTCTGCTCTTCCAGCGTACAAGCAGAGACCTCCCCTTCCATCCCCACTAGTCTGTTCTCAGGGCTGTCTGAGGCTCACTGTGTCCCAGGAACAAGGCACTCAAATATGAAATGCTGCATGAGGACACAGGTCAGGGAATTCCAGATACAGTGCTGACCTGGCTCAGTCCTGGGTACCTGCATTTCAGTGGAAATGTCAGGAGATGGGATTACGTCTGAGGGTAACTGTGGACCTGAGGCCGGAAAACCTCTATGTAGGACATGAGAGAGTCAAGGGGAGGCTCCACCATGGCTGAGGCAAGGCTGAGGCTGCTCCTTGGCCATGGGGGAAGTAGGTCCCAGGGATGTGACTTTCCTGCAGCTCATTCCACTCAGGACCACGGGGACTGCTGAGGGTGGGTTTGCTGATCCCTCAGGGCCTGTGTTCTTTTCTCCTCTATTACACCATTGGAGGTTCTCACTGAGTCAGGTTCTAGTAGTGAGTCTCTGGAACATCTGGGTACAGATACTGTTTGCTTCAAGTGACTCCTCCCCAGGAAACTCTTGAGAAGGCCCCCATCTCAATGTCACCTTTTTCTGCATGGGGAGCAGCAGAAACATTAGGCATTCCCTCCCAGAAAGAGCCCCTAATTTTGTGACTTAGGACATCAGTGATTGTCCCTCAGGGGTCCAAGCCTGATTCTCCTGCTCTGGGTTTATTCCCACAGCCTCCTGGACAACTTCTGCGCTCCAGCCTGAGGACTGGCTGGTTATCAGTGTCACACAGCTGCATCCTGACTCCATGTTACCAAGGGTTCCTATTCCATGGGGAAATGAGAGAAAGATCTGCCCCATCCCTCCTTTATCCCTGCCTGTGACCAACACCAGTTCATGCCAAGACTTTTACTGTCACTTGTGTTACTGAAAGCAGAGCAAGGGTTCAGGGACGATAACTCCTTTTCTTACTGGTCTCCCCAATGGAAACAGAATCAACTTGTTTCTAGAAGCAAAAGGAGCTGCCCACACATGGTGGGTGTGGATGAGGTGGGGATGACAAGAAAGAATCCAGCCAATGTGACCCAGAAGTCCAGGAGCCTTCAGCCTGGTCCCACAGGTGTCCTCTCCTTTTGGTGCAGGTGTGCTGATCATTTCCTGAGCTCTGAAACTGTGGGAAAGATGACAAGAAAGGAGAATCCAGCCTGTGTGACCCAAGACCCATATGTGAGAGCGGAAGTCTGACACTTAAGAAAACGTGGGCTCAGCATTCTGAGAGGTCTGGATCTGGCTTGGCCTAGAGCTGCTGTAGAAGAGAAGCAAGAGAAATGCTCAGCCTTAGGTGGCCCAGGCACAGTGGTCCTGTCAAAGGTCTGAGCTCTCTGCAACATGGATATCCTGCAGAGACATCCTTGGGAGGCTGTGATCCTAGAATGATGTAAAAATGCTAATGGAAGTGAGCAGGGGATGGTTTATGGAGGAATGAGAAGATGGGTGTGGGGTCAGATGTGGTAAGGAGGGTGCACCCTGCAGAGGAGACTGTCCATTGTGACTCATAGAAGAAGGATGCCTGGGGCCTAGGGCAGTGACAAAAAGAGGACCTGGAAGGACCGGCACCCTGAAGACACGTAGAGACTGGGGTTTGGTTTGTCTGTGAGGGTTCCTGAGGAGAATCACATAAAAAATCCACAGTCAGTGTCTTCTGTCCAGGGCTCACTGTCGCAACTGTTGCCCCTTCCTTCCGGATCCTCTGGGTGTCCAGGTTCCTTAGCTGTGGATCTGCTCCTCTCTCTGCCCTCAGCCTAACAGCTGATGGGGCATCCACCAGGAAGCGCATCCGTGGGCAGGGAGGGGGCCGTGGGCAGCCTTCTCCTGTATGTGAGACACTGCTCAGCCTCGGTGACCCCCTGTTCATTAAGGTGGGAGGAAAGGAAAACAAAATTCACTGTGAACATCTATGCATCATCAAAGAAAAAGCAATGAGAAGAAACAGGAAGTGAAGCCCAGCTCTAATAGTTTATTTCTACTTGGAAATAAATAAAACAATATGCCTGATGTGTTATATAAACACAATAAACTTTTTATAAAAACTATGAAAATTATGTAAAGGAACATGGCTTACACTAAAAGGAACATTTAAAATAATGACACCCTTGAAATGCAATCCCAAAACACAGCATCCATTTTATTTCAGTTACATATACGGACTGGTTTTATTTAAATGCCTGCAATAAATCTCACTATTTGGTTGTTTAAATGGAGCATTTAAAATCTCATTGTGGCCAGGCGCGGTGGCTCACGCCTGTAATCCCAGCACTTTGGGAGTCCGAGGTGGGCCGATCACAAGGTCAGGAGTTGGAGACCAGCCTGGCCAACATGGTGAAACCCAGTCTCTACTAAAAAAATACAAAAATTAGCCTGGCATGGTGGTGCACGCTGGTAATTCCAGCTACTTGGAAGGCTGAGGCAGGAGAATTGCTTGAACCTGGGAGATGGAGGTTGCATTTAGCCGAGATGGTGCCACTGCACTCCAGCCTGGGCAACAGACCAAGACTCCGGCTCAAAATAAATAAATAAATAAACAAATAAATAAATAAAAAATCTCATTGTACTGCAACTGCCTGATGATACATTCACAAGTATAAATATCAAGATAACCATCCAGCTGTTTCCCTCCATCCACGTAAAATTCCCCAAACAAATATTTGTTAAGAGTCCAGGGTGTATCATGCCAGAACTCATGCAGTCATAAACACAATCTATTTCATTTTTCATTTTGATTAACAGAATTATCTTTTTTCTTAAGATTATTGATTTTAATTTATTAGATTCTAGATGTCATTACAGACCAAAGATGAATAATTTTCATCATCTTCAAGCCACCCCCACAAGACTCACTACTGAATTTGAACCATAATTTTTCCCTGGAAATCCTAGTTGGGGTGCTCGATGCTAAGAGCTATCACATATCAGGCTCACCTGAGGACAGACTCTGGTCGTCAACCCAAGTTAAAATTTTAATTCTTCCCATGTTCAAAGACTGAACATCTTTGCTCTTTTTGCTCATAAGTGAAACACTCCAAAGACATTTGCCAGGATCCCCCACAGACTGGCATTCAGTGCTTGGAGGACAGACTCCTAGGCAAGATCCCTGGTCACAGTATCCAGATGACTATGACTGCAAATCTGGGGAAGTAGAGGGAGAACAAAGATTGACCAGGAAAACCCTCTGGGAATTCCTCCCCAGGGCATCCCAGAGGGAAGAGCTCCCTTTCTCCTCAGCGCAGCAGGATCCACAGAGGAAGTGGAGCCCTGGCCACCAGGGAGGAGTCACATGAGAGGAGAGGACCCGGTGTCCAACACTGGTGGGGAAGTGAGTCCGTGGGGCCGGTCCCCGCTCTGGGCTTGATCCTGAAATAAAAGGACTTTGTGTAGACATCACCTGAGTCCTCTACAATGTACAGCCAAAGAGCCATAGACAGATTCACTCCTGAGGAGTCCAGTAGAGCGTGAAGACTGCCCTGAGGTCACAGGAGGGAGACACAGGTGCCACCTTACTGGGCCGGGACTTGGGAGCGGGGGGCAGTGGCCAGAAACCAGGGCGGGGCGGAGGCAGCGGTGAATCTCAGAGGCTCTGGTCACCTGATCATAGAACGGTTTGCCTTAGTCTGGACACTAGGGGGCGCATGGGGACCATTTCTGAGAAGACTGGGGGTAATCAGAGCAGAACCAGGCACCTGCCCTGCCTGATGTCCTCTGCTGGGGGCTGACAGCTGTGTCCTGTGTCCTCCCCACCCCCTGGGACCACAGAGCTCCACCCCTGCCACACCCTGACATCCTCAAGCCCAGGAGCCTGACCCAGGGCTCAGGGTGGGGTCACAAAGCTGGGGGGGGGTCTGATTTGCATGGATGGACTCTCCCCCTCTCAGAGTATGAAGAGAGGGAGAGATCTGGGGGAAGCTCAGCTTCAGCTGTGGGTAGAGAAGACAGGACTCAGGACAATCTCCAGCATGGCCGGCTTCCCTCTCCTCCTCACCCTCCTCACTCACTGTGCAGGTGACAGGATGGGGACCAAGAGAGGGGCCCTGGGAAGCCCATGGGGCCCTGCTTTCTCCTCTTGTCTCCTTTTGTCTCTTGTCAATCACCATGTCTGTGTCTCTCTCACTTCCAGGGTCCTGGGCCCAGTCTGTGCTGACTCAGCCACCCTCAGCGTCTGGGACCCCCGGGCAGAGGGTCACCATCTCTTGTTCTGGAAGCAGCTCCAACATCGGAAGTAATACTGTAAACTGGTACCAGCAGCTCCCAGGAACGGCCCCCAAACTCCTCATCTATAGTAATAATCAGCGGCCCTCAGGGGTCTCTGACCGATTCTCTGGCTCCAAGTCTGGCACCTCAGCCTCCCTGGCCATCAGTGGGCTCCGGTCCGAGGATGAGGCTGATTATTACTGTGCAGCATGGGATGACAGCCTGAGTGGTCCCACAGTGCTCCAGGCCTAGGGGGAACTGAGACAAGAACCCCCTTCCTCCTCTGTCAGGAGGGTGAGCCCTGGCAGCTGCTGCTCAGGCCTGGCCTGTGGCTTCTGCTGCTGCAGCTTCCCCCATGGGTCCGGGGCATCCAGGGCCCTGCCTGAGAGTGGAGGCTCCTCCTCCCCTGAGTCCTCAGAGTCAGGAACAGGGTGTCCAGAAAACAGAACATCCTGCTTCCTGCAACTTGGGACACAGGGTCTCTGCACTGAAGTCCTGGGCTGAGGTGGCAGGTCCAGCTGTGTCGTCACAGACCCACCTCTGTTGGGGAACCTGTGTCTCCATCATCCTACTTTTCCCATTTCCAGGAGTCTCCAGAGTGGTGTCTTCCTCCCCCTGCTCCTCAGTGTGAATCCCTGTGCTTCCTTTCTCTCCAGCCTATTCATTTTTTAATAAAACTCCTTTCATGTAGGAATAATGCACATCTAATAAACCACCCAGATTTACAATAGGGAATGAGACAAATTTTGGCATTTCTCTGGATCCTTGAAAACATCACCACCACCGGGAGCTATACAACATACAACCTGTGACCAACCCCAATAGCTCCTCATGACCCTTGTCACCTCACTCCCTCCCCCAACACCCTCCTTGGAAGTTGCAGATCTGCCTCTGTCACTACTGTTTGGTTTCTCTTTTCTGGAATGTATCAGTGTTATCAAACATTATCTTCCCATTTGTTCAGGCTTCTTTCACTCTGCACACTTCTTTGGAGATTCTTGCTGTTGTTGCTGCATTGTACCCATCTCGTAGAGGGCTCCTTACTACCTTTGAAGGTCCTTAGGCCATTTTTTTCTGATTTTATTTATGTATTTATTTTAAAGTTTGAATTTATTGTGCATCCAAATCAAACTTTAGGGGCAATGTTCATCTAAGGTGACAGGACAGTCTGTGATGGCTTGTCGGGATTCTTGCTTCTTCATCTCTTGCTTCTGATTCTCTCTATAGTGGAAGAGGTTCTCGTCTTTCATTTATTTATATATTTATTTATTTACTGATTTATTTGGGTTTTTAAGGGTTTTAGTGATTTTTCTCTTTTTGGTTATTTTTCAATTTTTTTATTTTAATAGGTTTTTGGGGGACAAGTGTTGCTTTGTCACATAAATAAGTTCTTTAGTGGTGATTTCTGAGATTTTGGTGCACTCATCACCCAAGCAGTGTACACTGTACCCAATGAGTAGTCTTTTATTCTTCACCCCCCTCCTACCCTTTCTCCTGAGTCCCCAAAGTCCATTGTATCATTGTTATGCCTTTGTGTTCTCATAGCTTATCTCCCACTTATGAGTGAGAACATACAATGTTTTGTTTTCCATTCCTGAGTTACTGCACTTAGAATAACAGCATCCAGTTCCATCCAGGTCGCTGTGAATGCCATTATTTTGTTCCTTTTATGGCTGGGTAATATTCCATGGTATGTGTATGTATACATCACATTTGCTTTATCCACCTGTTGATTTATGGGCAGTTGGGCTGGTTCCATGCTTTTACAATTGTGCTGCTATAAACATGCGTGTGCAAGTATCTTTTTTGTATAACGACTTCTTTTTCTCTGGGTAGATACCTAGTCGTGAGATTGCTGGATCAAAGGGTACATCTATTTTTATTTCCTTGAGGAATCTCCATACTGTTTTCTGTAGTGACTGTACTAGTTTACCTTCCCACCACCAGTGTAAAAGTGTTTTGTTTTCACCACATCCATGCCAACATCTATTATTATTTTTATTTTTTGATTATGGCCATTTTTGTGGTAGTAAGGTGGTATCACATCGTGGTTTTGATATGCATTTCCCTGATCATTAGCGATATCAAACATTTTTCTATATGTCTTTTGTCCATTTGTATATCTTCTTTTGAAAATTGTTTATTCATGTCTTTAGTCCATCTTTTGATGGGGCTGCTTATTTTTTTTCATAATTTGTTTGAGTTCTTTGTAGACTATAGACATTAGTCATTTGTTGGATGTATAGATTGTGAAGATTTGCTTCCACTCGGTGTGCTGTCTGTTAGCTCTGCTGATTCTTTTGCTGTGCAGAAGGTTTTTAGTTTAATTAAGTCCCATCTATTTATCTTTGTTCTTGTTGCGTTTGCTTTTGGGTTCTTGGTCATGAAGTATTTGTCTAAAGTAATGTCTAGAAGGTTTTTTTTTTAATGTTATCTTCTAGAATTTTTACAGTTTCAGGCCTTAAATTTAAGTGTTTGATTCATCTTGGCTTGATTTTTGCATAAGGTGAGAGATGAAGATCCGGTTTTATTCCTCTACGTTTGGCTTGCCAATTATCCCAGCACCATCTGTTCAACAGGATGTCCTTTTTCCACTTTATGTTTTTGTTTGCCTTGTTAAAGATCAGTTATTTGGCTCCATTTCTGGATTCTCTATTCTGTTCCTTTGGTCTATGTGCCCACTTTTGCACCAGTACCTTGCAGTTTTAGTGACTGTAGAGTCAAATTATGCTAGAGTATAGTTTGAAGTTGGGTGATGTGATGCCTCCAGATTTGTTCCTTTTGCTTAGTCTTGCTTTGGCTATGCAGGTCTTTTTTGGTTTCATATGAATTTTAGGATTGTTTTTTCCAGTTCTGTAATGAATGATGGTGATATTTTCATGGGAACTGCATTGAATTTGTGGATTGCTTTTGGCACCATGATCATTTTCAACATATTGATTCTACCCATTCATGAGCGGGGGATGTGTGACATATGATTTTTTCAGCAGTGTTTTGTAGTTTTCCTTGTAGAGGTCTTTCACCTCCTTGGTTGGGTATATTCCTAGGTATATATTTTTTGCAGCTATTTGTAAAAGGGTTAGAGTTGTTGATTTGATTCTCAGCTTGTTCACTGTTATTGTATAACAGAGCTACTGATTTGTGTGCCTTACTTCTGTATCCTGAAACTTTGCTGTATTTATTTACCAGTTCTTTTTTTTTTTTTTTTGAGACGGAGTCTCGCTCTGTCGCCCAGGCTAGAGTGCAGTGGCGCAATCTCAGCTCACTGCAAGCTCCGCCTCCTGGGTTCACACCATTCTCCCACCTTAGCCTCCCAAGTAGCTGGGACTACAGGTGCCTGCCACCATGCCCGGCTAATTTTTTATATTTTTAGTAGAGACGGGGTTTCACCGTGTTAGCCAGGATGGTCTCGATCTCCTGACTTTGTGATCCGCCTGCCTCGGCCTCCCAAAGTGCTGGGATTACAGGCGTGAGCCACCGTGCCTGGCCATTTATTTACCAGTTCTAGGAGATTTTTGGATGAGTCCTTAAGGTTTTCTAGGTATATGATCACATTATCTGCCAACAGCAACAGTTTCACTTCCTCTTTACCAATTTGGATGTCCTCGATTTGTTTCTCTTGTCTGATTGCTCTGGCTTAGACTTCCAGTACTATGTTGAATAGAAGTGGTGAAAGTGGGCATTCTTGTCTTGTTCCAGTTCTCAGGGGAATTGTTTCCAACTTTTTTTCCTTTCAGTATAATGTTGACTATGGGTTTGAAATAGTGGGCTTTTCTTACCATAAGGTATGTCTCTTCTATGTCAATTTTGCAAAGGCTTTTAACCATGAAGTGATGCTGGATTTTGCCAAGTGCTTTTTCTGCATGCATTGAGATAATCATGTGATTTTTGTTTTTAATGCTTTTTATGTGGTATATCACATTTATTGACTTGCATATGTTAAACCATCCCTGCATCCCTGGTATGAAACCCACTTGAACATGGTAGACTATGTTTTTGATAGCTGTTGGATTTGGTTAGCTAGTATTTCGTTTATTATTTTTGCATCTATGTTCATCAGGGATATTGTTCTGTAGTTTTCTTGTTTTGTTATGTCCTTCCCTCATTTTGGTATGAGGGTGACACTGGCTACAAAGAATAATTTAGGAAGAATTTCCTCTTTCTCCTTCCTGTGAATTAGTGCATTAGTCAGGGTTTTCTAGATGGACAGAACTAATGGAATCTGTATATATATAGCATGATCACAACATCCCACAATAGGCTGTCTGCAGGCTAAGGAGCAAGGAGAGCCAGTCCGAGTTCCAAAACTGAAGAACTTGGAGTTCCATGTTTGAGGGCAGGAAGCATCAAGCATGGGAGAAAGTTGTAGGCTGGGAGCCTAGGCCCATCTCTCTTTTCATATTTTTCTGCCTGCTTATTTTCTAGCCATGCTGTCAGCTGATTAGATTGTTCCCACCCAGATTAAGGGTGGGCATGGCTTTCCCACCCACTGACTCAAACGCTAATCTCCTTTGGCAGCACCCTAACAGACACACCCAGGATCAATCCTTTTTATCCTTCAATCCAATCAAGTTGACAGTCAGTATTACTCATCACAAGTCCACCCCTTGTCAACTTCAACCCATATATATCTTCTGAGATCATACATAATCTTCAAATAAAGACAATAATAAGGTCATAATTACACCTAACATAATACAACTATCATTCATACAAACAGAAACACATCAATCCCCAACCCAAATACTGTTACATAAAGTTAACGATACTTAAACGCTGATGTGAAGTCAATAAATCTTACGTCATATGATAAAGGAGAAAGGAAATAACATGAAGATATTTTCTTAGGACAAAGGTATACGCGCACAAACATGTTTTTAACAAAAGAAGGAGGAAATACTCATGACAATTACACTCCTTGTTTCTGCAGCTGGCCATAGCTGGTATTGATGATTACTTTCTTCTACTATCCATTCTGTATTCTGTATTCCCTTTGCCTTCAGCAAGCACCTCAGCAGGTCGTGGATATTTTTCCAGATGGTGTGATCCAAATCTTCATTCCTGAAGCATCTGGTTCATTTGTAGTCCTGCCTGGATAGGGCTGTTGTAGTTTTCCATGGACCTTAATCACAGGGCATGATAATACTAAGAAATGCCCTAATGGATCTCCTGTATTCCATGCATACTCTTCCTTACCTCCGTTATGGAGTAGTAAACTGATTTCATCTTGATAGTCTGTCCCAAACACCCGAGCCAACACTGTAACTCCCTTCTTAGCCTGTTGACTTAAAGGTAGGAGGAGCCCAAAGTGTCCAGGTGGCAATCTTAACTTCCCCAGTTTAATGGAATCATTGATGTGTCTCCAAGTGGCAGTGTTCCTTCCTCTGGAACTAAATCCTCTAAGCCAGCAGAACATAATGTCGTGGGAACAGGAAGCAAAAATTTTGCTAGTGGATCACTAGGGGTGATGGTGAGTGCTGCCACTTCCACTTCCACCCCTTGATTCCTAGACTCATGAATCCTGGCTATGGGAGAAACAGTGCCATATATTGGATGCTGACTCAGAGCATACACGCCTTCTGGGGAACTTAGCCCCAGCGCTGCAAAGTATTGTCACCTAGTTGACATTGTAATTGTGACTTCAAAAGGCCATTCCATTGTTCTATCAATCCAGCTGCTTCAGGATGATGGGAAACATGGTAAGACCAGTGAATTTTATGAGCATGAGCCCACTGCTGCACTTCTTTATGAATAAAGTGAGTGCCCTGGCGAGAACAATGCTATGTGGACTACCAGGATGGTGAATAAGGCATTCCATGAGTCCATGGAGGATGGTAGTCTTACAGGCAAACCCATATCTGGAATAAGTGTCTATATCAGTGAGGACAAACCTATGCCCTTCTCATAATGGAAGATTTCCAATATAATCAACCTTCTACCAGATAGCTGGCTGATCACCCCAAGGATTGGTGCCATATCAAGGGCTCAGTGTTGGTCTTTGCTGCTGGCAAATTGGGCACTCAGCATTAGCCATAGCTAGGTCACCCTTGGTGAGTGGAGAGCCAGTTCGAGTTCCAAAACTGAAGAACTTGGAGTATGATGTTCAAGGGCAGGAAGCATCCAGCACAGGATAAAGATATAGGTTGGGAGGGTAGGCCAGTCTCTCTTTTCACATTTTTCTGTCTGCTTATACTCTAGCCATGCTGGCAGCTGATTCGATTGTGCCCACACAGATTAAGGGTGGGTATGCCTTTCCCAGCCCACTTACTCAAATGTTAATCTCTTTCAGCAACACCCTGAAAGACACACCCAGGATCAATACTTTGTATCCTTTAATCCAATCAAGTTGACACTCGGTATTAACCATCACAATTAATGTCATAGGATTAGTACTAATTCTTCTTTGAATGTCTGATAGAATTTAACTGTGAATCTGTCTGGTCCTGGCTTTATTTTGTTGATTTTTTTTAAATAACCATTTCAATCTTGCTGCTTGTTACTGGCCTGTTCAGAGTTTCTGTATCTTCCTCATTTAATTTAGGAGGGTTGTATACATTCAGAAATTGATCCATCTCCTCTGGGTTTTCTAGTTTATGTGCATAGAGGTAATCAGAGTAGCCTTGAATAATCTTTTATATTTCTGTGGTATCAGTATTAATATCTTCTGTTTCATTTCTATTTGAGCTTATGTGGATCTTCTCCCTCTTCTTGGTTAATCTTGCTAATGGTCTATTAATTTTATTTATCTTTTCAAAGAACCAGTTTTTTGTTTCATTTGTTTTTTGCATTGCTTTTTGTTTCAATTTTATTTAGTTCTGGTCTAATCTTCGTTATTTCTTTTCTTCTGCTGGGTTTGGGTTTGCATTGTTCTTGAGTCTCCATTTCCATGAGGTGTAACCTTAGATTGTCTATTTGTGCTCTTTCAGACTTTGTGATGTATGTATTTAATGCTAAACATTCCTCATAGCATTGCTTTTGCTGTATCCCAGAGGTTTTGATAAGTTGTATTAAGATTTACTACAACTGCAACCTTACTATTGACCAATAGCTTTTTAATTCCTGAGAGTGTGACCTCATTTATGCCCGAAAACAACTTTATGATTGCTTTTCATGCAGTAGGCCATGATTAGAGAGGGAGTGCTAGTGGCCTGGAGGTAGGGTTCTCCAATTTATCAAATAAAAACATTGGAGTGCAGTTAAATTTGAATTCGGTAAAACAATGACAAAGAATTAGTATGTGTATCTCCCACATGATATTGTTAAATTGAAATACAAACTTACCTGGGTGTGCTGTAGTTTATCTACCAACTCCTCACAGGATTCGAGGCTTGGAAGAGGCAGTGTTGGGGCTGGTCTCCTCTTACTGATGCCAGGTCTATGAGCTGAACCTCAAAGGCAGAGTCTCTCTAACACAGCTACCCTCCAGTGAGCATGTTAATTAGCACTAAATACACCATATACGATTTCCAATGAATAATGCCTACTCACTTCCCTAATTCTTCTTTCTATTATTCTCCAAGTCTGCAGACTCAGGACCTCCCCAGGGGTTGCTGCAGCCAGAGCTCTGGATGAGGGACCTCATAAGTCTTTCAAAACCAGATGCAAGGGGACTACTCGGTCCCCACACAGTGAGGTTTAAGCCAGGGGTGCATAAGCAACATGTAAGAGACAGAAGAGCTCAGTATGGCTCTTATGGCTCTCCTTCTGTCCAGTGAGAAAACTCCAGGGTCCTTTTGATGCTGAAGGTGGGTGGGCTGAGAGTAGGAGGAGACCCACCCTGACAGCCCAGAGATTCCAGGACAAGACTTGGCAGCCTGAAAAGGGGCCACACTCTTGAGTGGGGAAGAAGGAGGCAACTCTGCTCACAGGCGTGCATTTCTGGTGGCTTCCCCTTTACCAAACTGGACTCCCTACTCTGATGTCTATCAGAGAATCTCCCTCAGTGAGACCAAGATCCCAGGACTTTGCTAAAAACAGCAGCATGGACCAGACAGGTATGTCATGGTACGGAATTCTTTGCAGAGCAATAAATACAACTGCAGCTTAAGAGGGGCCCTCATAGTCATAACTTTGGTGAAGAAGAAAATAGACAAAGGCAGGGAGAAACTGAAGGGCTCAATAGGTCTGAGACTGGGGCAGCACTGGGTGCTATAGGCTTGTCTTTGAGGGGCTGCAGATAATGACAGCTGGGAAGCCATCATCTGTTCACTGCTCACTGGGCTCAGCAGCTGTGTCTTCACAGGGAACCAGATTCAGCCAACCTGGCTTTCTCCACCCCACCTGGGAAATGTATTCCGGTGACTGTCTGGACTGAGGTTCTATGAAGGGGCTAGGAGACAAGAAGAGGGAGACAGGCTGGTTTGCATAAAGAAAGCATTGCACACCCTTTCCTTTCATCTAAAACTCATTAATGGAAACTCCGGGGCCATCCATAGAAGTCTAGCTGGTCTCCTAAATTTGGGAATTATGAAGGATTCATTCCTGATCAATCTACAGGAAGGGCCATCAGCAGGAGGTGGTCAGAGTGAGGGAGAAACTGGCTTCCTTGAGAGACTCTTCAACACAACCACCAACTCTGGGGCAAATGGGGTGACTTGCTGTAACAGTCATCCCAAACTACTCACAGGAACCTGAGCCTAGTCCCCTCACCTTATTGCTTCTGGTTCTGGTCCATGCCTCTGTTTTCCCTGGACCCCTTGCCCATGTCTGAGTCCAGTGGCAGGGATAGTTCCATCCCAGTCAACATCTACAAAGAAGTCTACATCTACAGCTACTATGACTTGAAGCAGAGTCCACAGTTGTACCCATGAGGGCCTCTTCAGCTCCCCCACCCCTTCACACAGGTGACCTCTACTGTAGGTCTGGTTGAGTGGCCCCTAGACCCTGGTGAACACAAGGTATTTATTCCTCTCTAACACCAGGTATATAGTGGAGCAGGTCTGGGTGGGTATAGAGCAGAGTGGCTCTTCCAAATGTAATGCAGTAAGACCCTGGCTACAGAAAATCATTTCACAAACTCCACGCCCTTTCATGGTAAAAACACCCAATGAACTATGAATAGAATGAAACTACCTCAACACAGTAAAGACCATCTATGAAAATCCCACAGCTAGTGTTGGCCGGGCTGGTCTCCAGCTCCTAACCGTGAGTGATCCGCCAGCCTCGGCCTCCCGAGGTG
Source organism: Pan troglodytes (assembly GCF_028858775.2). NCBI lineage: Eukaryota > Metazoa > Chordata > Mammalia > Primates > Hominidae > Pan > Pan troglodytes. Next base: position 24,431,704 of record NC_086016.1, read on the forward strand.
CCGGGATTGCAGACGGAGTCTCGTTCACTCAGTGCTCAATGGTACCCAGGCTGGAGTGCAGTGGCGTGATCTCGGCTCGCTACAACCTCCACCTCCCAGCCGCCTGCCTTGGCCTCCCAAAGTGCCGAGATTGCAGCCTCTGCCCGGCTGCCACTCCGTCTGGGAAGTGAGGAGCGTCTCTGCCTGGCCGCCCATCATCTGGGATGTGAGGAGCCCCTCTGCCTGGCTGCCCAGTCTGGAAAGTGAGGAGCGTCTCTGCCCGCCTGCCCATCATCTGAGACGTGGGGAGTGCCTCTGCCCCAACGCCCCATCTGGGATGTGAGGAGCGCCTCTGCCTGGCCGTGACCCCATCTGGGAGGTGAGGAGCGTCTCTGCCCGGCTGCCCCGTCTGAGAAGTGAGGAGCCCCTCCGCCCGGCAGCCACCCCATCCGGGAGGGAGGTGGGGGACAGCCCCCGCCCGGCCAGCCTCCCCGGCCGGGAGGGAGATGGGGGGCCAGACCCCGCCCGGCCAGCCACCCCATCCGGGAGGGAGGTGGGGGGTGCCTCTGCCTGGCCACCCCTTCTGGGAAGTGAGGAGCCCCTCTGCCTGGCCACCACCCCGTCTGGGAGGTGTACCCAACAGCTCATTGAGAACGGGCCATGATGACGATGGCGGTTTTGTGGAATAGAAAAGGGGGAAAGGTGGAGAAAAGATAGAGAAATCAGATTGTTGCTGTGTCTGTGTAGAAAGAAGTAGACATGGGAGACTTCATTTTGTTCTGTACTAAGAAAAATTCTTCTGCCTTGGGATCCTGTTGATCTGTGACCTTACCCCCAACCCTTTGCTCTCTGAAACATGTGCTGTGTCCACTCAGGGTTAAATGGATTAAGGGCGGTGCAAGATGTGCTTTGTTAAACAGATGCTTGAAGGCAGCATGCTCGTTAAGAGTCATCACCACTCTCTAATCTCAAGTACCCAGGGACACAAACACTGCGGAAGGCCACAGGGTCCTCTGCCTAGGAAAGCCAGAGACCTTTGTTCACTTGTTTATCTGCTGTCCTTCCCTCCACTATTGTCCTATGACCCTGCCAAATCCCCCTCTGCAAGAAACACCCAAGAATGATCAATAAAAAATAAAAAAATAAAAAATAACAAAAAAAAGAAAAAAAAAAGAAAAAAAAAAAGAAAATCCCACAGCTAACATCATATGCAATCTGAAAGACCAAAGAGGTTTTTGTAATATCAGGAACAAAGTAATAATGCACACTTTCACCAGTTCTATTAAAAGCAGTATTGGAAGACCTGGCAAGAGTAATTAGGCAAGAAAAAGAAATAAACAGAATAAAAATTAGAAATAAAAAATAAAATCTCTGTTTTCAGATGACATAATGTCATATGTAAAATGCCCTTAAAAGTCCCACAAAAAATTATTAGAATGATTAAATGTATTCAGTAATGTTTTATAATACATAATCACCTTGTAAAAACATCTCGTGGCTAGGCATGGTGACTCAGGCCTGTAATCCCAGCACTTTGAGAGGTTGAGGTGGGAGGATTTCTTGGGTTCAAGAGTTCAAGAACAGCCTGGGAAAGAAAGCAAGGCTCTGTCTCTAAGAAAGCGGTGGGGGGTGGGGGGAAGAGAGGAAGAGAGAGAAAAGAAAGAAAGAAAAAGAAAGAGAGAGAGAAAGAAAGGAAAAGAAAAAGAAAGAAAGAAAGAAAATCTCTTATAATTCTATACTTAAATAAGCAAACAGGAAACAACTCAAAATGAAATTAAGAAAACAAATCAAATTACAACATCATTCGAAAGAGTAAAATACGGCTGGGCATGGTGGCTCATGCCTGTAATCCCAGCATTTTGGGAGGTTGATTTGGGGGTATCACCTGAGATTAGAAGTTCAAGAGTAGCCTGGCCAATATGGTGAAACCCTGTCTCTACTAAAATAAATAAATAAATAAATAAATAAATAAAATTTAAAATTAGCTAGGTGTGGTGGCACATGTCTGTAATCCCACCTGCTCGGGGGTGAGGCACAAGAATCACTCGAGTATGGTAGGCAGACATTGCAATGAGCCAAGATCCTGCACTGTACTCCAGCCTGGGTAACAGAGTGAGGCAATGTCTCAAATAAACAAATAAATAAAGATAAATGAGTAAAATACTTAAGAATAATATTAATCAAAATGGTGAAAGACTTGTACATTGAAAACTATAAAACACTGCAAAAAGAAATTAATACACAAATAAATGGAAAGAAATCATTTGTTCATTTACTGCAAAACTCAATATTGTTAAGCTAGGTAAACAAACCAAAAGGAATCTACAGATTCATTGCATTCTCTATCAAAATTCCAAGTTAGTACGGAGATCATTAAAAAGTCAGGAAACAAAAGATGCTGGAGAAGATGTGGAGAAATAGGAACGCTTTTACACTGTTGGTGGGAGTGTAAATTAGTTCAACCATTGTGGAAGACAGTGTGATGATTCCTCAAGGATCTAGAACCAGATATACCATTTGACCCAGCAATCCCATTACTGGATATATACCCAGAGGATTATAAATCATTCTACTATAAAGACACATGCACATTTATGTTTGTTGCAGCACTAGTCACAATAGAAAAGACTTGGAACCAACCCAAATGCCCATCCATGATAGACTGGATAAAGAAAATGAGGCACATGTACACCATGTAATACTATGCAGCCATAAAAAGGGATGAGTTCATATCCTTTGCAGGGACATGGCTGAAGCTGGAAACCATCATTCTCAGCAAACTAACACAGGAACAGAAAACCAAACACTGCATGTTCTCACTTATAAGTGGGAGTTGAACAATGAGAACACATGGACACGGGGAGGGGAATATCACACACCGGGGCCTCTTGGGGATGGGAGCTAGGGGAGGGATAGCGTTAGGAGAAATACCTAATGTAGACGATGGGTTGACGGGTACAGCAAACCACCATGGCACGTGTATACCTAGGTAACAAACCTGCACGGTCTGCACATATATCCCAGAACTTAAAGTATATAGTTTTTAAAAAGTGCAAGCCAAACAAACAAACAAAAAGAATAGAAAAAAATTAATCCTAAAATTTATATATAATATTGAGAGAATCTAAATAGTCAAAATCATCTTGTAAAAGAAGAACAGTGTTGGAGATCTCACACTTACTGATTTCAAAACATACTACAAAGCTACACTAATCAAAGCAGAGTGGTACATATAGACAGACATACTGACAAATAAAACAGAACTGAGTGCCTAAAAAAAAACTCTTAGTTATATAGTCAAATAATTTTAAACACAGTTGTCAAGACCATTTAGTGGAAAAGGACAGTCTTTTTCACAAATACTGTTGAGAAAACTGGATATTCACCAGCAATCTGGAAATGGATGAAAGACCCAAATGGAAGAGCCAAAACTGTCAAAATCTTAAGAGAAAACATTAGGGAGAAGGTTCATAATATAGGGTTTGGAAATGACTTCCTAAATATGATACCAAAAGCACAGAAAAAAATAGAAAAAGAAGAATATAGATAAATTGGATTTTATCAAATTGTAAAACTTATGGGCATCGAAGGACACTATCAACCGAGCAAACATTTGAATCATAGAATAGGAAAGATTGTCGCAAATTTTGCATCTGATAAGAGATGCAGACTGTAGAAAGAACTCCTACCAGTCAAGAGTAACTACAAAAATGAAAACAATCTGAATTATATGGGCAAAAAACTTGAGTTCATATTGAGTAGACTCCAAAGAAGATCTACAAATGGGCAATAAGCACATAGAAAGATGTTCAGCATCACTAATCATTAGGCCAGTGAAAATCAAACCACAATAATATACAACTCCACACCCATTAGGATGGCATTACCAAAATAATAAAAAATAACAAGATCTAGCAAAGACGTATAGAAATTATCACTGTTATGCATTGCTGGAGGGACTATAAAATGATGCACCCATTGTGGAGGTCTTATGGCATTTCCCCAAAAAAGTTAAACATAGAATTGCCATTTTATCAGAATTTTCAGTTCTGGGTATGTGCCTCAAATAATTGAAAGCAGGATCTCAAAGAGAAAATTGTACACCCTTGTTCATAGCAGCATCATTCACAATAGCTAAAAGGTGGAGGCAGCTCAAGTGTCATCTAATGGATAAACGGGATACAGTATACACACACAAGGGAATAGTATTCAACCTTAAAAAGAAAGTTCTGCTATTCTGAATAATGCCGCAATAAACGTACGTGTGCATGTGTCTTTATAGCAGCATGATTTATAGTCCTTTAGGTATATACCCAGTAATGGGATGGCTGGGTCAAATGGTATTTCTAGTTCTAGATCCCTGAGGAATTGCCACACTGACTTCCACAATGGTTGAACTAGTTTACAGTCTCAGTAAACTATCGCAAGAACAAAAAACCAAACGCCACATATTCTCACTCATAGGTGGGAACTGAACAATGAGAACGCATGGACACAGGAAGGGGAACATCACACTCTGGGGACTGTTGTGGGGTGGGAGTAGGGGGTAGGGATAGCACTGGGAGATATACCTAATGCTAGATGACGAGTTAGTGGGTGCAGTGCGCCAGCATGGCACATGTATACATATGTAACTAACCTGCACATTGTGCACATGTACCCTAAAACTTAAAGTAAATAATAATAAATCAAAAAAAAAGAGAAAGTTCTGACTCATGCGATGGCATTGATGAACCTTAAAGACATCACGCCAGCAGAAATAAGCTGGCTTCAAAAGGACAAATGTTGTTTGCTTGCCCTTATATGAGGTATCTAGAGTAGTCAAATCCATACAGACAAGAAGTAGAATGATGTTTTCCAGGTGTTAAGTTTTGGTTTGGGAAGATGAAAAATTTCTGGAGATAAATGGTGGTACTGTGGTTGTAAAACAGTGTCAATTTACTTAATGACACTGAAGTATACACTTGAAAATGGTTAAAATAATGAATTTTGCGTTTGAATAATTTACCACTGTACAAAAGAGGAAGATTTATATTCAGTGTAGTTTCTCTACCAAGAACAATCAAAACATACAGGATTGGGAGAGTGTGCCTGAGTATTTAGGACACCCTTCCTTTTATGCCAGGCTGCAGCTTCCTAAGAGGCCAATAGAGTTGGAAGCGCCTCATTACTGGTGACTCAAAGTAATGTGAGAAAGTCTGGGAGTGACCATGATGTAAGTGGTGGGTGTCTGACCCAGCCCAGGAGCAGCCGCAAATGCAGCAGCTGCCAAAAAGGGGGAGATGAAACTGATGGTAGCAGTAACAGCCCCTCCAGCTGGAGTGGGGCATCTGCTGTTGTACAAAATGGTTCACAGTTGATACATTTAGCACAGAATCTCATCCTGTCTACCTGTCGTGATCAACTACAATTTTTATTGCAAAGTATGCCATCAGAATGGCATATTTTATCCAGCAGCAAGCGAACATGAAGGAAATTTCCCTTGGTGCTTTGGTCAACCTGGCATGGCAGTCCTGAACACTGAATGAATATCCAAAGACAAGGTTCTCCAAAGATAAAGATATTATACTATTTATTGATAAATACTAGGAGTGCACGATGACCATTCAGACACCTGGGAAAATGACTTGGCTGAATAACATTGTTAAACAATAAGTAAAAAAAGAGATGTGCTCTTGGTAAAGGAACACCTGGATCCAGGGTGTAAAGACCAGAAAGAACACTACCGCAGATTTGGACTTTTGGATCAGGACTTGGTAACATTGACCCTGTTTATGACAACCAAAAACAAAGCAGTGCTGTGTCTACAGTGGGAATCTGAGTCAGGAAACTGCAGCAGGAAGCAGCAGAAAAAAGGAAGAGCAGCTCAGTGCAAACAGAAGGATGGGGAGACCACAGGGACCACCAAGAAGGCCCAGAGTGACTTTTTGTTTTCCGCTCAGGGCTGTCCTCCTCACACCCCTTGGATCACACATTTAATGAAGACGGCTACTGGTATAGTCTAACTTAGCCTGATCCTCACACGGTTGGTCCTCAGAAGCTTGAAATTAACTGCTGGGCAGGAAAACCTATTCCTGGAGACCTCTACAGTGACTGCTTCTATGAACAGGTTTTGTTAGACCAACATGATTAAGCTCCCCAGTTAGAGATCTCCAGTGACTGGCTGGCTGACTGGTTGGAAAGAAGGTCTACTTTACGGTGCAGACCTCTCATGGGATACGGAAAGAGTCCTGGTACTTTGAAATCACCATGAATGAGATGCCACTGCCAGACTGGGTTGATCTCAGCCCTAAGGTAACTATGAAGCTCCCTTAGGTTATGATAAATTTAGTTATTCTTGGCAGAGCAAAAGGGAATCAAGTTCCACCAGTCCACTGGCGAACACTACTGTTTTAGCTATGGGCAGGGATACATCCTAGTATTTTATATTAATCTTCCTGAAAACCCAAGAGACAGCCAAGTTATTGCCTGACACTTACCAAGATAAGACTTTGATAAAGTTCAACAATTATTTTTATTTTGTGGAAAAAGACTTTGTGGCTAAAGCAGGGAAGAGTCTAAAACAGACTCCATATAGTAAAATAATATTTTATAAACATGGTGTCAATCAAGATGTGGCTTAAAAAGATATTTTTAGGGGGTTACTTTCAGCCATCTCACTGGACAAGAGTTTCATAGTTTCCATTAACTTTGGACTGTGCTCCAAGTATCCTCCAAAGAATCTCACTTACTGCCCTGTGAGTGACATGGGCTGGGATGCTGTGGTAGAGCACACTCTGGCTGATGTCTTGTATTTTCTGGAGACGAAAGAGGATGGGGGGCACAGTCCTCCATGGGAACCCTGAACAGGTCCTTCTTTCTTTTCAGATATGGACTTTCTGGGGAATAATATTGGGTGGCTTTTGTTGTTATTATTGTTTTTGAACTGTCTTAAATGTTCTCCCAAAGATGCTACAGAACATAGCCTATCCATTTACCAAGTTAAAAGGCTGAGTAGGACTGTGAGAGATGCCCTGCTCATCATCATTCTTCTTCCACTTCCAGTGACTGCTCTTATATTCTTTGCCATAAGCCAACAACCGCTCATCCCAAGATCTCGTAATCCCTCTGTAAAACTGGTGCTGTACTGCATACCTCGCCAGCTGGGACTTGTTATCTTACTGTATTTTCTAAGGAGTGAATAATCTTGTCCAATTAACTAACATATTTAAAGACATTTTCTTCTGTGGGCACTGACTCCATGCCACCTGTTTTCCAAAGAAGTGGTGAAGCTGTTTCTGAGAACACCTAAAATCAATGGTTGTACATTCCAAACCAATCTAAAAGTGATTTCCTTTTGCTGTGGGTTTGGTTCTATTATTGATTTGGAAATATACCTTTGAACACTGAGATCTCTGAAACTACTAGACTTCTAGAAGTGTAATTGTATAAGAAGTCTGTTTGCAGCTTTAACAAAATGAGAAACTCTTCCCAAATTAAAGCTTTCTTTGAAGTTAAAAAAAAAAATAATGTGAGATTGGAACCTGTGAGGTCTGAGGATTCCCAAGAGTACTCTCAATTCTGATGCTAATTGTAACCTAAGGGCTCCCCAACAGCCCTTCACTTCTTATGATTCCCTAGAAAAACTCACATAACTCCCTGAAACCTGTGACATTTATTGATACAGATTTTTACAGCAAAATAATACAGATTAAGATAATTCAAGGGAAGAGGCACATGGGCAGAGTTCAGGAGAATTCCAAGCACAAGCACCCAGTTGTCCTCTCCCAGTGGAGAAATAGTGCTTCATTTTGCTCACAGCAATGTGTGATTCTATGTATGAAACACCTATTTCCTGGGTGAGCCAACCAGGAAAGCTCACCCAAGCTTGGTGTCCAGAGGGCTTTTAAGGGGTGGTCTGGGTGAGAGTGGGGTTATTATGTAGACCTTGTGGATCATCCTCAAGGCTCACTTGAGTTTCCATTGAATTAACAATAAAACTTAAACCTTCAATCTTTGGTTATTTTCTTTTTAAAAATTCTCTGAAGTAAATTATTATTAAAATTCTCACTTAAGACAGCTGTTTATCCAATATGAGGCTCAATATAAACAGTTTCAAAAAGTCAGTAGGTCATTCAAACAATTTCTTTAGTCATTCAAACCATTCAGATAAAAATTAACACCATGTAATACAAAAATTGAATTATAGTCACAGGGACAGGATTTCAGCAATGGCAAGAAAAAGTAGTGCAAATAGGAATGAGCAAAGAATAGACAAGTAATGGGTGGGAATTGACCTCGGAAATACCATGGTAATGTCAAAAAGATAAATCAATTGTTATTTGTTAAATAAGTGAAAGACCAGGCATTCTCAGTCCAGGAAAGCCATCACATGGCAGTCTGAGTCTTCTGCATCTTAAGAAGCTCAAGAGGTTCAAACTTAATAAACCCTGCACAGTTGCTCACTGGCTCATGTAAAATGCTAGAGCAGTTGCTTCCTCCCACTCGGCAAATCCACAGCACACAGTCACCCTGGTCTGGCCCTTCACAGTGTAGATGCCCTCAGGGCTAAGAACCTGAGTGGTTCTAAAAGTAGTAAAGATTTGCATAAAGTACCACACAACACACCCTCTCCACATAGGGAGCTCAGTAGGACATAAAGAGCCATCAGAATCCAGCCCCGACTCTGGAGCCAGGAGTCCCTTCTAATATCAGCATCATGGCCTGGACTCCTCTCCTTCTCCTTCTCCCCGTGTACCTCCTCACTTGCTGCCCAGGTTAATAGAGATTTCAAATACCAGCCTTTGGAGGGATTCCTGTGTCTCCCTTTCTAATTCCTAACATGTGTCTGTTTTTTGTTTCAGGGTCGAATTCTCAGGCTGTGATGACTCAGGAACCCTCACTGACTGTGTCCCCAGGAGGGACAGTCACTCTCACCTATGGCTCCAGCACTGGAGCAGTCAATGGGGGTCATTATCCTTACTGGTTCCAGCAGAAGCTTGGCCAAGCCCCCAGGACACTGATTTATCATGCAAGCAACAAACACTCCTGGACTCCTGCCCGGTTCTCAGGCTCAGTCCTTGGGAGCAAAGCTGCCCAGACACTCTTGGGTGTGCAGCCCGAGAGGTGAAGCTCAGTACTACTGCTTACTGCACCATAGTGGTGCTTGGCACAGTGACAGACTCAGAAGAGGAACCGAGACATAAACCTCCCTAGGCCCTTGTGATATGAAGATCATATGATCACGCACACCAGCTCTCAAGGCAGCCTACATGTGGACCAGCCATAGAAAGGGGAAGGAAAGGATCTGAATTGATTCCTATCCCTGCTTAAGCCCTGAAGTGAAGGAAATGTGAGAATGATCTGGGAAGAACTGGATCAAAAAAAAAATCAGAAGTTTATTGCTTTGTATTCTAAAAGGAGCACTAACAGCTGAGGCTAAATGCATTTCCTCCAGAAAGAAGCATCTTCAAAGTATGGGGTTTCTGATCTAAGAGTAAAGAGAAGAAACTCTACTTTTGTATATTTCTAAAGTTTGTTTTATTGAGTTACTTTCAAAGCAATACATGCCTATTATGTGAAATCAGAAAGTATTAAAAATCATCAAGTTCTCTGCAAAGCTACCTTATCCCAGATAATCAATAGAAGTACATTTCTTCATTTGGATGCATTCTCTCATTTTTGTTGTCAATATTTTCACAATGGTTATCAAACCTTGTGCTCATTCCTCTGGTTTTATACAGCTTTTTGCTCTGTCATTTAATGTTAATGTAAGTAGTTTTCCATTTATTTGAAAGGGTAAAATATTTGAGTAGTTGCTAATTTTATTTTTATTTGAATACCAATGAAAAATTATAATTTGGGGTAATTCAAATTGTTTGCTTGTCAGACAAAGATGTGACATTGGGCTATTATTAAAATGCTCCTGGTCTTCTCTGTGGATTTAGTGAAGTCAAACAAAATGCCTGCAATTTTCTATGGAAAGCCTTGAGTACATTATGCCTGACTTCACAATGCAGAAAATAGAGAAACAAGAATTTCCCGCTCATGTTTGCTGGAGCACAATAGATTCAGGTACGAGGAACAACTTATATTGAAAACTACGTCAATGTCTCCACGCATGTGTTAGAACAGTACTTCCCAAACTCTATTGTGCATACAAATTATCTGGGGATTTTATAAAATGCAGATTCTTATTCAGTGGGTCTGGAATGAGGACACAATCTCTGCATTTCTCACATGTGCCTGCCACACAAAATCCACATATATATTTGAATAATAACAAGTCCAGCCAACAGTGGAGGCTCATATGTGTAATCCTAGCACTTTGGGAAGCTGAGGCAAAAAGATTACTCGAAGCCAGGAGTTTGAAACCAGCCAAGAGCAACATAGCAAGATATTTTCTCTATAGTTTTTTTTAAAATAATAAAAAATGAATTAGCCAGGCATAGTGCTGTATGCTTGTAGCCCTAAGTACTAAGGAGGCTGAGGCAGGAGGAGAGCTTCAGCCCAGGAGTTCAAACCTGCAGTGAGCTATGATCATGCCACTGCACTCGAGCCTGGGTAACAGAGTGAGACCTTGTCTCTAATAATAATAAGAAAAACGACAACATATCCATAAGACTAGTATCAAATAAGGAGAATCCTTGACAGGCAAGAACCTAGGAGAAATCTCTGACATAGGGAATTTACCAGCTTGCATGATAGAAGAACCCCACACTCCATGGAGGGAGATGACCAGGGAGGACAGCTGCAAAGCTAGGAAAGGCTCCCCTTTCTTTGAGAGCAAAAACAAAAGCAAACAAACAACAAACCTGACCTTCCCTCTGGCTCCTGTCCAACACTCTTACTGGCTCCTCCTTCAGCCTTTCCTATAATGTGGCCCATCCTTACCCTCTCCCCTTCCACATCTCTGATTCCTGAATTCCCTTCTTTGTTCTCTCTCCCTTTGCTACCACCCACTTCTCCCCTCTAATCTCTTGAGTTAATTATCAAGGGCTTTATAACAGGAAACTCACTGGCATTTTTTCTGCATCTGTCCTTGAAGTTGACACTCATACTTTTATCTCTTTCTTGAACCTCTCAGATACGCTTAGAACTGAAGAAGCCCGAAGTTGATTGATTCTGTTTTTTCACCTCAGCCAGCACCTTCTTCTTCTCCTTTCCAGGGTTCTCTGTATTTCCAGTGAATCTGTCAGACACAGTAAGTACCTCTTCAAAGGTTTAATTTCTGACTTCATTGTTCTTTGTTCTCGAGATGAACTTCCTTGTCCCTTCTCCTAAGCTACCTGCTCTGTAAACAACTTCTCCCACCAGTCCCAATCTGTAACTCACATCTCCTCCTTATTTAGAAAGAGTCCTCTTTTACTCCTTGCTACCCATTCTGTAAACTGCCCCTCCCACAAAACTACCCTTCCCACCTTTGCCACGCCCTGACATGCCCAAACATACCTTGTACCATAATGGACTGCCTCTCCCTTCCCACCTAATTAGCCATACTCAATTTTAAACAGTAGCCAATCAGGTCAGTTTAGATTGTGTGGTCCAACTCCAGCCAATGGGGACAGGACACAGAAGCAGGGACTAACCACTTTAGGGATGAAAACCCCTTCCCTCCTTTGTTCGGTGTGCTCTTGCAGTGGTCAGAAGTGCAAGCGGCACTCTTCTGTAGAAATAAGTTTGCCTTGCTGAGAAATATTTTGTCTGAGTGCTCATTTTCCTTGCGACTCCGAGCTCTTGTTTCTAACAAAATAGGGGGTCATCTGGGATTCCCATTCTCCTCTGAGGAAGGGCCTCTGATCACCTCTTAGGAGGAGATGCATCCCACTGCTTCATTGCAGTGGCCTCAGGGGTAAGGAATCAGGACCCACCCAGCATGATAAATAAACCCAGACTCTCAGCAACACAGGAAGAAAAGGCCTACAGTTACCATGGCGACCAGGTAACTGTGCACAGACAAAGGTAAGAAAAACCACTAGGGCAGTGAAGTACTTCCTTGGTGGTCAGGACATTCTGCAGGTTGAAAATGTGTGAATGAGATGCACAATTAAGTGCAAAGTGAGTGTGGAGTAAAGTAAAGGGTGCAAGAAATCTCTAGTAAGAGAGGTTGAGCCCCAGGGAAATGGTGCAAGAAATCTCTAGTAGGAGAGGTTGAGCCCCACACACACTCAGCAGGGAAAGGAGAGAGAGAAACCTCCAGTAGTGGGGATTGAGCCTCCAGGGAAAAGGGTGCAAGAAATCTTTAATACGAGAGATTGAGCCCCCATTAACCTCCAAGACGGGAGTGCAAGAAATCTCTAATATGAGAGATATGAGCCCCCATTAACTTCCAGGATATGAAATACCCTAGTAAAACAAGAACTACAAAGGGCAAAGGAGATAACACAATTCCCTCTGATAGCCTTCTAGGTCTCATGTTAAAATATTGGAGGGATAATGAAAGGACTAAACGCAAGAAAAAGCAACAAATGATCAAATATGGGAATTGTTTTATTTGGACCAAAGAACCTATTCTCAAACCTTCAGTTTTCTGGCCAAGGTTTGGATCAAATGAGAGTTGGATTTGTCAACTTTTAATAGAGTATGTAAATGACAAAAGTCCTGCTTCCCAAGAGGAAATAGACTCTGCTGTGTCTTGGTGGCAGGGCCCGGTCCTCCTCTACCCCTTAAAACTAGTAAGGATAAGCCAGAAACTAATTCCCCTATAGGAACTAAGGCCCCACCCCTGAGCAATCCATGTGGGATCCCTTAAACCATCTGCCTCCACCAGATACCCCTAACTTCTCTCAAGCAGCCACCCAGACCCTTCCCCTGCTCACATTATGCCCTCCCTCCTTATAATCCTGACTGTTAGGGCTGTCCCCAACCTGAACACCCTCCCCCAAGAAGGCTTCAACGTGAGATAGAACAATGTAAAAAGGATATTCAAAACTTCCCTTTCCCCTCCTCCTCAAAAGAGTCTGCCCCAACCGTTTTTCCCTTAAGGGGAGTGTTTCTAGGAGGAGAGGGAGTTGGCTTTGTAAATGCCCCCTTAACTAGTTCAGAGGTCAGAAACCTGAGGGAAGAACTTAAACCACTATTAGATTATCCTTTTGGGGTCGTGGATCAAATTGACCAATTTGTAGGACCACAAGTATACACTTAGGCTGAGCTAATGTCCATCTTAAGTGTTCTCTTTCCGGGGGAGGAAAGAACCATGATACAGAAGGCTACTATGATAGCCTGGGAGTGCAAATATCCTCCCGGTCAAAATACTCCTGCAGCAGAACAAAAATTTCTGGCCCAAAACCCCCAATGGGATAATAACAATGCAGCCAACTGAGAAAACATGAAAGACCTTAGGGAAATGGTAGTTAAAGAGATTCAGGAATCAGTGCCTCAAACCCAAAATATTTCCTGAGCATTTAATATACAGCAGGGAAAAGACCAGGGAGCCATGGAGTTTTTAAACAGACTCAAGGAACAGATGAGAAAATAGGCAGGCTTAAACATAAAGGATCCCCTTAGGCAGGGATGTTAAAACTCCATTTTGTTACTAATAGTTGGCCAGATATCATGAAGAAATTACAGAAAATAGAGACCTGGAAATATCGGCCTATAGAGGGAACAAGAGGGCAGGGAGAGGAGAGAGAAAGACTGACAGAGGGAACAGAGGGAGCCAGGGAGAGAGTGGGGGGAGATACAGAGGCAGAATGAGAGAGAGGGAGGGAGAGACAGAGAGGCAGATAGATGGAGAGGCAGAGAGACAGTGAGGAAAAGTCAGAGACCCAGACAGAGAGGGAGAGAAAGAGAGGCAGAGGGAGAGAAAGAGGACGAAACAAATGTTTCAAATGTGAAAAAATAGGTCACTTCAAAAGAGAATGTCCTGAATGGGAAAAAGAAACAAAAGTCATATATAAAAGCAGATCAGCTAATATTAAATTTCTGTTAATTCCAGAGGCAGGAACATATCTATTAGGGAGAGATTTAATGCTAAAATTTGGCTTAGGCCTTTATATTAATCAGGGAAAATTTCTCATCTCCTTAAACCTACTCACCACCATGGATGAAGAGCGTATCCATCCTGACACATGGTCAAAAGAAGAAAATTGGGGGAAATTACAGTTCCTCCAATCAAGCCCAAATTAAAAACTCCTGGGGAGGTAGTAAAAAACCAAAATCTTTCTTTTGAAAGCTGAGGGAATAACCTCACAGACCAAATAGCCAAACAAGCCGCCATTTCCTCTGAAACGCCCATGTTTCACCTCACCCCTTGCCTTTCTCCCCCAACCGCCATTGCCATCTTCTCCCCTGCTGAAAAGGAGAAATTAATAACAATAGGAACCAAGGAAAACTCAGAAGGGAAATGGGTGTTACCAGATCAAAGAGAAATGCTATCCAAGCCTCTCATGAGGGAGGTTTTATCTCAGCTGCATCAAGGAACCCACTGGAGACCTCAAGCTATGTGTGATGCAGTTCTTAGAGACTATGGATGTATAGGAATTTATACTCTAGCAAAACAAGCTACAGATAGTTGTTTAATATGCAAAAAAACTAATAAGCAAACCCTAAGAAAACCATCCTTTGGAGGAAGAAACCCAGGAAATTAAGGCCATTCCAAAGCATCCAGATAGATTACACCAAAATGGCCTCAATAGGTCACCTAAAGTATCTACTAGTAATAGTGGATCACCTTACTCGCTGGGTAGAAGCTATTCCCTTTTCAAGTGTAGCCACCAGTAATGTAGTTTAGACATTAATTGAAAATATTATACCTAGGTTTGGATTAATAGAAAATATTGATTCAGATAATGGAACCTATTTCACTGCACATGTCATTAAAAACTAGCCCAAGTATTAGAAATAAGATGGGAATACCATATCCCTGGCACCCACCTTTATCAGAAAGAGTAGAAAGAATGAACCAAATCCTAAAAATCCACCTAATCAAACTAGTTTTAGAGACTCGACTACCTTCCTATTGCCTAATTGAGGGTCCGAACTGCCCCTCGGAAAGATATTGGCTTATCTCCTTATGAAATGCTATACGGGTTGCCTTATTTACACTCCACTGCTGACATTCCTACATTTGAAACTAAAGATCAATTTCTCAAGAACTATATAATTGGTCTGTCTTCCACTTTCTCTTCCCTCAGAACTAAAGACCTTTTAGCACTGACACCACCCTTGGAGCTCCCAGCACATCAGCATCAGCCTGGGATCACATTCTCATCAAAAGCTGGAAAGAAGGAAAACTCGAACCAGCTTGGGAAGGACCCTATCTAGTGCTTCTAACTACAGAAATCGCTGTCCGCACAGCTGAAAGGGGATGGACACCCCACACACAAGTGAAAGGAGTGATTTTCACAGCGAGAGAAAAATGGGCCGTCACCCCAGGGCCCACCCGCACCAAATTAACTCTAAAAAGGGCTGAATAATCATTTGTTTATTTTCCCTTTTCTTTCCAACAGAAAGTCACCTCATCATCAGTGTGACTCAAACTAATCATCCCTTAACCCTCCAGTTCGATGCTTGTTCAGTCACCTCATGTAGAGACGAACGAGCTCAAAGGCAGCTATCAAATGTAGATAAGTATCTGTGTCCATACCGTAGTGAGTCAACCAAGTATAAGTAGAGAGCCTTAAAAAGTCCCTGTGGTGACTGGACAGATGTTTGGTGGACCACCCAATATGGAGGGTGGACAGCCAGGCCCCCTTTTTCAAACAATTCTGAGGACTGAAACAGAAACACCAACTTATTCGTGGTACCACCCCACCAAATTGTTAGTCATTGCAGTGTAACCCGTTATTGCTAATTATAGATAATCCCCAAACAATGACCCAAGAACCCTCCATATTCGAATGATATGGGTTAGGAGCAGATGTTACAGGACAGGACCCCATAGGAATCTTCTTTCTGAGGTTGGCTAGACCATCAGTTAAAAACAATAAAGAAATCCAGACCCAGAGTCCAGGGAACCTATGGGAGCCAATGCTCTCCCCAAACATATCAGGCTCAGCATTCTCTTCCCATCTCCAGAATGACCCAACTAAGGTAATGGTTGTGGAGGTAAAAGATTTAAAGCAGACTATAGCTCTAGAGACAGGGTACAAAGATGCAAATGCCTGGCTGGAATGGATTAAATATCCTGTCCACACTCTAAAAAAAAGCAATTGTTACACTTGTGCACATGGCAGGCCAGAGGCCCTGATTGTCCCCTTTCCACTTGGAAGGTCCTCCAGCCAACCAGGCATGAACTGTATGGTAGCTGTCTTCCAACACCCCACAGCCTGGGGTAATGAATTATGCTGAGCTCTCTCTCTGCTATTTCCTGAAGTCCAGCACCCTGTGGGTCAGCCCCTGAGGGCCATCCAGCTTCTGTCTCCCGATGCAAGTTTCACCCCATGTCTCTCACGACAAGGGGAAAACTTAGCATTTCTTGGAGACCTAAAGGGATGCAGTGAGCTTAAGCCATTCCAAGAGCTGATCAATCAGTCTGCCCTGATCCATCCCTGAGCAGATGTATGGTGGTATTGCTGCGGACCATTACTAGACACTTCCAAGTAACTGGAGCGGCACTTGCACTCTGATCTAATTGGCCATCCCTTTCACTCTGGCATTTTGTCAACCAAAAAGGATAAAGACAAAGCATCATAAAACAAAAGATGCTCCTCATGGGTCCTTTGACTCTCATGCTTATATAGATGTCACTGGAGTCCAAAGAGGAGTGCCAGATGAATCTAAGCCCCAAAATCAGATACTTGCAGGGTTTGAGTCCATACTATTCTGGTGGTTGACTGTAAATAAAAATGTAGATTGGATAAATTACATCTATTACAACCAGCAAGGATTTGTTAACTATACTAGAGATGCTATTAAAAGGATAGCTAAACAGTTAGGACCCACCAGCCAAATGGTTTGGGAAAATAGAATAGCATTAGACATGATACTAGCAGAGAAAGGTGGAGTCTGTGTTATGACTGGAACTCAATGTTGTACTTTTATACCTAGTAATACTGCTCCTGATGGAACCATAACAAAAGCATTACAAGGTCTTACTGCTTTATCCAATGAACTAGCTAAAAATTCAGGAATAAACGATCCCTTCACTAATTTAATGGAGAAATGGTTCAGCAAATGGAAAAGACTTATGTCCTCAATCTTTACTTCTCTTGACATTGTAATAGGTTTGCTTATTCTTGTAGAATGTTGTATCATACCCTGCACCTGAGGCCTACTACAAAGGCTTATTGAAACAACTCTCACTAAAACCTTTTTCAAATCCACTGCCCCCCCACCTTATTCAGATAAGCTCCTACTTTTAGAAAACCAAGCAGAACAACAGAGTCAAGCCATGTTAAAAAGGTTTGAAGAGGAAGAATTATAAAAATCAAAAGGGGGAAACTGTCAGATACAGTAAGTTCCTCTTAAAAGGCTTAATTTCTGACTTCCTTGTTCTTTCTTCCTGAGATCAACTTCCTTGTCCCTTCTCCTAAGCTACCTGCTCTGTAAACAACTTCTCCCACCAGTCCCAATCTGTAACTCACATCTCTTCCTTATTTGGAAAGAGTCCTCTTTTACTCCTGGCTACCCATTCTGTAAACTAACCCTCCCGCGAAACTACCCTTCCCGCCTTTGCCACACCCTGACTTGCCCAAACATACCTTGTACCATAACAGACAGCCTCTCCCTTCCCACCTAATTAGCCATATTCAATTTTAAATAGTAGCCAATCAGGTCAGTGTAGATTGTGCAGTACAACTCCAGCCAATGGGGACAGGACACAGAAGCAGGGACTAACCACGTTAGGGATGAAAACCCCTTCCATCCTTCATTTGGTGTGCTCTCACAGCAGCCAGAGATGTGAGTGGCACCCTTCTGCAGAAGTAAATTTGCCTTGCCAAGAAATCCTGTTTGAGTGCTCATTTTCCTTGTGACTCTGAGCTCTTGTTTCTAACAAATCCAGTGAACCATACAAATATACTAGCCAATTTTCTCCAATCCCCACCATTCTGCCTTATGTGCTGATCTAGTGAGGAATCAAATAGGAAGAGAGACCTATGGATTTCTATGCAGCCTGGGAAGTGAGTTCATGGATGCACTCAGTTGGAACACCAGACACCTGTCTGCCGTTTGCTGTTTAGCATTCACAGCAGCTGTGTCCTCCCAGGGTGCCTGGAGCATCACTGACCACACCCTCCTACCTCCCACCCACCTACTCCTCAAAAAGAAAAATCAGACTCAGCATCTTATGTGAGGGGCACAGCCAGGGGTCAGGATAGATTTCCACTGAGTCCCCTCCCCTAAGAGACACCAGGGAAAAGGAGTTGTTCCACCTAATCTATGTGGCTCAGGAAGCAGAGCACTACAGACATCTCTACCATGGCCTGGACCCTCTCTTCCTCACCCTCCTGAGTCTCTGCAAAGGTGGCTGTGACATGACTCTGATGACTGGAGAAATACCAGGGTCCCTTGTCTCACACTGAGAAAATTAGTGACATGGACACACATTGAGTGGTTTTAAGGAACAGAAAGTTTAATAGGCAAGAAAGAAGAAAACAGCTCCTCCATACAGAGGGAGGAGGGATCCTAATGGAAAATCCCACATGCAATGGAAAGCAGCTGATTATATTGGGAGGCTGGAGGAGGCAGTGTCTGATTTGCAAAGGGCCCAGGGGATTGGTTTGACCAGGTGTGACATTCATGCAGCCTGTAAAAAAAACTGGCCCTCCCACCTTAGCCTTTTAATATGCAAATGCAGGTCACCATGATGTCCTGCACATGTGGCTTTTATCTGGAGCTGCCATGACACCTGGCACATGTGGTGACAAAAAGAGGAGGGCGAAAGCCACCATATTGGGTGGACCTAGCTTCTAGCCACCAGCATTTGCATATCAGTGCTTGCCAGTCTGGTTTTTCAAGCTGCTTTCTGTTAGCAAAGAAATGGTTTGGGGGTCGCTTTTTATTAAAGGAAAATTCCACTGAGAACTTACACCATTTCTAGCTGCCTAAAAATTATTTCTTAATGACTCCTGTATTATTTCCCCCCTCAGGAGAAGTAAACCTAACTGTCGTTAGGGGATGTTGGACAACAATTCTTTCTGGCTACTTCCTTCTGGAAAGGGGCGTCATGTAAGGGGACAGCAGTTGGGCCTCCTCCTGAGGTTGATCTAAGGGTTCTCTGAAGAATGGCATGTCCATGTGTGGCTCTGTCTGCAGCATTATTTGGAGTTTGATTGCTTCTAGGTGAAAAGAGATAAATCATACAAGAAGGTTTAAAATATAGGGTTAGAATATGAGTATTAAGATTACCACTGTTAGTGGGGGTACTATAGACCACAACTATGACAGCAGAGTTTGATACTTGTTAGTTACACCAGTGGATTGTAATACTGGGTTGTCTCCACTAGATGTCACTGAATATTACCAGAAAGATTAATATGAAAGTGACATTTTTCCTTGAGAAAACCATACATTTCCCCCCTTTACTTGCCATTAGTGAATAGTTTTAGGCTTAGACCATTTTTACAACTTGCAATATAATTGGGAGAAATACATTATTGGGTGGCTAAATTAACTTTAGTGTTAATCTTGACAATTCCTTTTCTTTAATTATTAAATTCTTTCATGACTTTCACAGACCCTCTTACAACATACTCAAACTTTCCGACTTGTCCTAAACATCCTTCCTTTAAATAACCAGTCATTTGCTTTTAGGACAAGAATTTCCCACACAAGATCTTTTCTTATATAAAGTTCCTTCTTTTATAACCTTCTTTCTATAGCTTAGAGTGCACCATACAACCAGTCTTCAATAAAAAGTCCTATCAAACTTAATGATAGTAAAACTTTCATGCTATATCCATAACTATTACTCCTGCTATAAGCAAAACAGCCTTGACTAAATCTTTCCTGCAATTGTTAATCCTGTTATAAGGATGATAATTAGACAAGATGTTACAGCAATTAGAATTTTACAACCAGAATTCCACATTGTGAGTGCCATAGTATATAGTTCTATTGCAAATAGTAGTGTGACTGTAACAATTCCCACAAGACTGGCATAGTAAATACTTTCCATTGAAAACTTTACTTGCCAAGATATAACATTTCCCTTTGGGAATCTACAAGGTTACAAATGCAATTCTATGAATAATCAAAATCTCCCTGCGAATATGCATTAAAAAGAAGTTCTAATATTTGGTGGCAAACTTTTAGAGGAAGGGGTAGAAATAATAAAAAGTGGCCAGGCGTGGTGGCTCACACCTGTAATCCCAGCGCCTTGGGAGGCTGAGGTGGGCAGATCACGAGGTCAAGAGACTGAGACCATCCTGGCCAACATGGTGAAACCCCATCCCTACTAAAAATACAAAAAAATTTTGGGAGGCCGAGACAGGTGGATCACGAGGTCAGGAGATCGAGACCGCCTGTAGTCCCAGCTGCTGGGGAGGATGAGGCAGGAAAACGGCATGAACCCGGGAGGCAGAGCTTGCAGTGAGCCGAGATCGCGCCACTGCAGTCCAGCCTGGGCGACGGAGCAAGCCTCCGTCTCAAAAAAAAAAAAATAAACAAATAGCTGGGTGTGGTGGTGCACGCCTGTAATCCCAGCTACTAGGGAGGATGAGGCAGAAGAATCACTTGAACCCGGGAGGCAGAGGTTGCAGTGAGCTGAGATCATGCCATTGCACTCCAGCCTGGTGACAGAGCAAGACTCTGTCTCAAAAATAATAAATAAATAAAAAGCATCTGGTGAGGTAGGAGTGGGACTGAGTAGGATGAGTAGCCCTCACTCAGTTACTTATCTTTTGTGATTTTCAGCTTAAGATCTTCTATTTCTCCACTTTGATATTCAGGACGTTCCTCTGGGCTGTCAGGGGTTGCTCCCTCAGGCATTCAGGCTTTGACTTAAGTGTGATGTATTCAGAAGTTGACACCTGTAACTTTTGCTGCCAAGGGGGTTGAAAGAGAACAGTGTAGGGCCCTTCGCAGCTTGGCTTAGGGAAGGAGAGAGAGGTGAGAGTTTTCACTAGTACCAAATTTCCTGGGTTAAATAAAGGTGGTTCTATTTCCTGGGGTTGGGCTTCTGCCAGTTGTGTCAATTTCTGTTGGAAGTGAGGTAGAGAGGTTACATGCTTAACCAATTTATAGGTTTTCTGCCTGAAAACAGTCTCTGAGCACATTGACAAATTTTATCCTTTCCTAAGTGAAAAGCTTGGTGAAGGATTTTAAGAACTTTCCATTGGCTGGAGGCTGGCAAATGGAGTTTGCCATCCTCTGGCTGTAGCCATCCTGAGAGATAAAAAGCATACCCTTGAGAAGTGGCCTATTCTGTTTCTGCAGGAAAATACTGAGGTCTAATTTCTGTTATGGAGCATTCCTAGATTAGAAGGGGGCTTGAAGTGTGTTAATGCCTTGAGGCTTCCTTGCCTTTGACTTAGCTGCCTGATTAATCTATTTCCTTTGGCTACTTTATTTGCTGCCTTTTGGTGTTCCTATAATGTATCCCTGCTATTTCTCACGGCATAAAAAGTGAAGATAATAGCCTGCTAATTTTCTGGTGATATTTTACAGGAAATCCATTAGTGGTAAGAGGACGTCTTTCCTTTTAAATGGCAGCATGAGTATGGAGAGCTAAGAAAGCATACTTGGAGTCCGTGTAAATGTTGGCTACCTTTCCCTTGCTTAATTGAAGTGTTCTCGTAAGAGCTATTAGTTCAGCTAATTAAGTGCTTGTGTCTGGGGAGAGATGTTGTTTAGAGTGACTACTGCTTATCCTGCCTTATGTATTTCTTGCTTTACCGGCTGTTAGTTAAAAGCGCCCCCTAAAGGACAGTAATCCTGCCACATTACGTGGGGTGTAAACAGTTAAGTTCTTTCCCAGGATTAATTTGGAGGCTTTTCTAACTGTAAAGCTATCATGACAATGGCTTGGAAGCATGTGTAAATAGGTCCTCCTAACTGCAACTAAGGTTGAGAAAAATATTGTACTAGAGTTTTTCCTGAGATGCTCCTTATGGTGATGCTATGAGAAGAGGGGAGGCCTGGATTAGAGAGAAGAAAAGAGAGAGATTGGCTTTAGTATTTAGAAGGACGTCTACTTTCCTTCAATTTCCAGAATCACCCAGGTCCTGGCACCCTGTTAAATGTGCCACCCATGTTTGCAAGCGTGACCCTCCAAGCCATGGCACCAGAGGAACTAAGCTTGTGGGCCTAGTCGCGCTACCCCAAGCAGCTCTAGTCCTCTGCCTATGATTTCCCTTTGACTTCCTAGACTTGTGTGATCTGTGTGTCTCACCCCACCCCCCCCCCCAAAAAAATAGATCTTGGCAGAAACTATATGGAAGGAAAGGCTCCTTTAATGGAGGGAATGTGCTAGATTGCCTGCTATTATGGCCTGTGCTAAAGCATTTACCCTTAGAAAAATGGTTCCAGTTAACTTCCAGACTTAAAATCTCCTTACTAATTAAGTACTGTTTTAATCGGAGAGAGAACGGGTGTCTTAAAGGAACGCGGGGACCTAATGGCGACTTTCCTGCTGATGGGACAGTATCGGGGCACAAATTTGGCTGCAGATGAATTTTACTCCTAATAGTTAAAAGCAGAATTTTCCCGTTCACAGGAGCAGCATAAATCCTGGTTTCCAGTAGAAAGGTGCAAAAAGAAAAAATTGAGAAGCTGCGGTGTACCGCGGAGATCAGCAATGTGTCGCATAAAGAGGATTTTATTTCCACTAGGGGGCGCTGTTGGCCTAGAAATACCATGTGCTCACCAGAGGAATTTTAGGGAGTAACCTCACTGAGGGGCAAAGGAAGACTTCTGTTCCTAGAAGATTGCAATGGCATTTTCCTGAGCTATCTCCCCAGTTACTACAGCATTTTCTGATCTTGCCTACCAGGATTACTTCCCTACGCTGTAGAAATTCCCGCACATTTGACACACAGAGAGAGTAAGAGACATAACGACCACGGATAAAAAAGGAAGAAGGTTCTGCGACAGGATAGCTAGGGATCCTTTACCAACATCCAGAGCAGGCTGTTGGAGGCTGGGTCCAGTCCAGAAACCTTTGAATAACACCAGAGTGTGCCCTGGCCAGAAATTCTCAGTTGCTTCAGAACTTTTCCCAGCCACACGCGATGGCTAAGTTTCCCCATGAAAAGAAACTGATTTGAAGCATGACCAACATTCCCAAAGACCCGTGAGTATTGCGGGTTCTCCGTGTTCTCACCAGCAAGCCTAACACTCAAGTCTTTAGAACAACAGCCATGATAAGCGTATCTAGACGGCCAATGGATGCCCATAATTGATTTGATTTTGATTTTAAAATAGAGACCAAGAACCTCTGAATGACAGAACAGACTTTGAGTTCACTCCTCTAATCACTACGTCGATGAATTTGTACCTTGGATTCCCAGTGAAGGCACCAGAAAGGATACGGCTCTGATGACTGGAGAAACACCAGGGTCTTTTGTCTCATTCTGAGAAAATTAGCAACATGGATGGACATATGTGGAGTGGTTTTAAGGAGTGGAAAGTTTAATAGGCAAGAGAGAAGAAAAACAGCTCCCCCATAGAGAGGGGGAAGGGCTCCGAACGGAAAACCCCACATGCGGTGGACAGCAGCTGGTTATATTGGGAGGCTGGAGGAGGCAGTGTCTGATTTGCACAGGGCCCAGGGAATGAGTTTGACCAGGTGTGTCATTCACGCAGCCTGTAAAAAAACTGGCCCTCCCACCCTAGCCTTTTAATATGCAAATTCATGTTGCCATGATGTCCTGCACATGTGGCTTTTATGTGGAAGCTGCCGTGACACCTGGCACATGTGGTGACAAGGAGAAGAGGGCGAAAGCCACCATATTGGGTGGACCTGGCTTCTAGCCGCCAGCATTTGCGTATCAATGCTTGCCAGTCTGGTTTTTCAAGCCGCTTTCTGTTAGCAAAGAAATGGTTTGGGGGTCGCTTTTTATTAAAAGAAAATTCCACCAAGAACTTTCACCCTTTCTTGCTGCCTAAAAATTATTTATTAATAACTCCTGTAGTAGCTGGAGACAGGGAGGCAGGGATGGCACTGGGAGGACCAGGGCTCTTCCTTGCTACCCTGGCTTACTGAGCCACCTCACTCACCCTGTGTCTCTCTCCTGACTCTCAGGGTCCTGGGCAGTCAGAACTCACTTGGTAACCTGCACAGTCTGTCTGTGGCTAAACCAGTCACCATCTCCTGCACTGGAAGCAGCAGCAATAAGGGTCTTGGGATTGTGTCCTGGTACCAACAATGAACAGGAAGTGTCCCCAAACCTCTGATCCATAGAAGCCAATATACACCTTCAGGGATGTAGGACTGATTCTCAAGCTATCAGTTTTCCAAAAAGGCCTTCCTGAGCATCTCTGGGCTCCAGGATGAGAACAAGGCTGATCACTAATGTTGGCATTAGTGATCATGTTTGTGATTTGCTATAAAATCATCCAGCGATGGAGTAAGATGATGGGTAAAAAGGGTTGAAAGATTAAACAAGATGAGTCACACTGATGATGTCAAAGCTAGCTGATGGGTGCCAAGGATTCATTAGACAATTCGCAGTATATTTATATAACTCAAAAATTTCCATGATAATCACTGTCTAAAAAAATCCATGTCTGTGATGAGAGGTATATGTCCTGCTTTTAATTGGTATGTAACCTGATTTTAACAATGTGGTATATAATCTGCTTTTAACAACGTGGACAAAATGTAAGCTTACATTCTGACTTCAAGTTGAAGCCCATCTTCTCCCAACAGGCAAAGGAGGAGCTGGTGTGGAGGCTATGGAAGGGACCGGAGCTCAGCGTTTCCCAGGACAAAGAAGTGAGTGAGGCCGGAGTCCCAGCAGAAGGAGGAGGGGCTGTGAGATGGGCTATGGGAGTGTGCAGGGGCCACAACGTGCAGGTCATGCTGCTGGGGCCACAGGATTCAGGTTTTATATAAACAACAAGGAGCCACTGAAGGTGTTTAAGCCAGGGAGTGACATGCCACATCTGAATGAGAAGCATCTCTCTGAATGCCTTGAGGAGACAGTGTCTGAAGGAAGTGAGTGACCTGATTCTAGATTATTTACTAAAGCACCTTGTAAGTCTAGAAATCCAGGGGCCATTTACAATTAGCACAAGTGTAGATGTGGGCTACATTGAAGAAGTGATGGTCTCTTGTCATTCTTCACAGAACTAGAAAAAACAAACCTAAAATTCATATGGAACCAAAAAAGAGCCCACATAGCCAAAGCAAGACTAAGCAAAAAGAACAAATCTGGAGGCATCACACTACCTGATTTCAAACTATACTATAAGGTCATAGTCACTAAAACAGCATGACACTGGTATAAAAATAGGCACATAGACCAATGGAAGAGAACAGAGAATCCAGAAATAAACCCAAATACTTACAGCCAAGTGATATCCAACAAAGCAAACAAAAATATAGAGTGGGAAAATGACACCCTATTCAACAAATGGCGCTGGGATAATTGGCAAGCTAGATGTAGGAGAATGAAACTGGATCCTCATCTCTCACCTTATACAAAAATCAACTCAAGATGGATCAAGGACTTAAATATAAAATCTGAAACTATAAAACTTATAGAAAATAACATCAGAAAAACTCTTCTAGACATTGGCTTAGGCAAGGATTTCATGACCAAGAACCCAAAAGCATATGCAACAAAAACAAAGTTCAATAGGTGGAACTTAATTAAACTAAAGAGCTAAAGAAAAAAAAGAGCTTAATTAAACTAAAGAGCTAAAGAACTAAAGAAATCAAAATAATCACTTATAGAATGATGAAATCGGCGTCTGGGAATCAGAACATGGATGTGTGAATACAGACAGTGACTGGTGAGCTGCATGGCAAAAGGAACATCAGCAGAGTAAACAGACAACCTACAGAGTGGGGAAAATTCTTCACATTCTATACATCTGACAAAGGACTGATATATCCAGAATCCACAAAGAACTCAAACAAACTAGAAAGAAAAAAAAAAACTCATCAAAAAGTGGGCTAAAGACATGAGTAGATAATTCTCAAAAGATGATATACGAATGGCCAAGAAACATATGAAAAAATGCTCAACATCACTAATGATCAGGGAAATTCAAATCAAAACCACAATGAGATACCACCTTACCACCTGCAAGAATGGCCATAATTAACATATAATAGATGATGGCATAGATGCAGTGAAAAAGGAACACTTCTACACTGCTGGTGGGAATGTAAACTAGTATAACCACTGTGGAAAGCAGTGTGGAGATTTTTTTAAGATCTAAACATAGAACTACCATTTGATCCAGCAATCCCACTACTGGGTATCTACCCAGAGGAAAAAAAGTCATTATACAAAAAAGATATTTGCACACACGTTTATAGCAGCACAATTCACAACTGCAAAAATGTGGAAGCAACCAAAATGCCCACAACTCAATGAGTGAATAAAGAAACAATATATATATGATGATATACTACTCAGCCATTAAAAGGAATGAATTAATGGCATTAGCAGCAACCTGGATGGGATTGGAGACTTATTCTAAATGAAGTAACTCAAGAATGGGAAAACATTGCATGTTCTCACTCAGAAGTGGGAGCTGGCCAGGCGTGGTGGCTCACGCCTGTAATCCTAGCACTTTGGGAGGCCGAGGCGGGCGGATCACGAGGTCAGGAGATCGAGACCATCCTGGCTAACACGGTGAAACCCCGTCTCTACTAAAAATACAAAAAATTAGCCGGGCGTGGTAGCGGGCGCCTGTAGTCCCAGCTACTCGGGAGGCTGAGGCAGGAGAATGGCGTGAACCCGGGAGGTGGAGCTTGCAGTGAGCCGAGATCGCGCCACTGCACTCCAGCCTGGGCGACAGAGCGAGACTCCGTCTCAAAAAAAAAAAAAAAAAAAAAAAAAAAAAAAAAAAAAAAAAAAAAAAAAAAATTAGCTGGCCATGGTGGTGGGTGCCTGTAGTCCCAGCTACTCAGGAGGCTGAGGCAGGAGAATGGTGTGAACCTGGGAGGTGGAGCTTTCAGTGGGCTGATATCATGCCATTGCACTCCAGCCTGGGCGACAGAGTGAGACTCCATCTAAAAAAAAAAAAAGAAGTAGGAGCTAAGCTATGAGAATGCAAAGGCAGAAGTGTTACAGGAAGTCAGGGACCCCGAAGGGAGGGACCGGCTGAAGCCATGGCAGAAGAACATAAATTGTGAAGATTTCATGGACATTCATTAGTTCCCCAAATTAATACTTTTATAATTTCTTGCACCTGTCTTTACTGCAGTCTCTGAACATAAACTGTGAAGATTTCATGGACATTTATCACTTCCCCAATCAATACTCTTGTGATTTCCTATGCCTGTCTTTACTTTAATCTCTTAATCCCATCATCTTTGTAAGCTGAGGATGTGTGTTGCCTCAGGACCCTGTGATGATTGTGTTAACTGCAAAAATTGTTTAAACAACACGAAATCTGGGCACCTTGAAAAAAGAACAGGATAACAGCGATGTTCAGGGACAAGGGAGATAACCATTAGGTCTGGCTGCCTGAGAGCCATGTGGAACAGAGCCATACTTCTCTTCTTTCAAAAGCAAATAGGAGAAATATCGCTGAATTATTTTTCTCAGCAAGGAACAGCCCTGAGAAAGAGAATGTGTTCCTAGGGGTAGGTCTCTGAAATGGCCACTCTAGGAATGTCTGTCTTTTATGGTTGTAGATAAGGGATGAAATAAGCCCTGGTCTCCCGCAGCGCTCCCAGGCTTATTAGGATGAGGAAATTCCCGCCTAATAAATTTTGGTCAGACTAGTTGTCTTTTCTCAAACCCTGTCTCCTGATAAGATGTTATCAATGACAATGCATGCCCGAAACTTCATTAGCAATTTTAATTTCACTCCTGTGATCTCGCCCTGCCTCCATTTGCCTTGTAATATTTTATTACCTTGTGAAGCATGTGACCTCTGTGACCCACACCCTATTCATACACTCCCTCCCCTTTGAAAATCACTAATAAAAACGTGCTGGTTTTGCGGCTTGGGGGGCATCATGGAACCTGCCGACATGTGATGTCTCCCCCAGACACCCAACTTTAAAATTTCTCTCCTTCCCTTTATTTCTCAGACCGGCCAACACTTAGGGAAAATAGAAAAGAACCCACATTGAATTATCGGGGGCAGGTTCCCCTGATAAGAAGAATGACACAATGGACTTGGGGGCCCCGGAGGAAAGGGTGGGAAGGAGGGAAAGTGGTAAAAACTATAAATTGGGTACAATGTATACTGCTCGGGTGATGGGTTCAGCAAAAGCTCACAAATCACCACTAAAGAACATACTCATGTAACCAAATATCACCTGTTGATATTACTCCTATCAACATTACTCCTACCTGTGTCTGTGTATCTTTGTCATGTGACTTATCCCCCTTGACTTTGTGCTTGGCCCTGTACTCACTTTGAGTAATGGAACATTTGTGGACCTTATGCAAGCTTAAGTTTAAATGTCCTTGCACCACTTGGTTTGCCCTCTTTTGCAACTCTCATTACTAAGATCTTTTCCTGGATAGTTTTTGGCCCTTCAGGCTGGGTTTCCAAATAAACACGTGTGAGTAATAAATGCTGATATTTGTGACTGTTACATAGCAATATATGAATGATACATCTAACATAAAGCAGACACTGGATATTGGTGTGGTGAGTGAAAACACTCAGGCTTGTATGTATGTAGATTCCTCTCCCGCAGAGGGCAGTCATCAATATTACCAACTCAACTAAGAGGATGATTCTTATTTGGTGCAGTTTCTCTAATTCCAAGAGCAGTGGAGAAGTCTAATACCAGGGCAGTGAGCACGACCATCTGAACAACTCTTCCTTTTATGCTGGCCCTGATGCATCCTAACAGGCCAAGAAACTTGGAAGTGCCTCCCTGGAGGCAGCTGGGAGAGTGATGACAGATCGGGCTACGTGGGTGATTTATTTATATTCTTCTATTGTCTAAGATGGATATGTTTATTTAAAATTGGAAATAACTGCTATAATTAAAGCATTGAATAAAACTAAAATTAAGAATTAAAAATTTATATATTCTCCAACATCCTATCAGTCAAAGAAAATTACAGGTGGGTATTAAATTGTCAGATAAAAGAAGAACTTTCAGAGCAAAGGAAAGAAATGAATATTTATAATCTCCAAGCATTGCATGTATATTTTCTCTAATTCTACCATTTGGCTACATTTTAAGGTGCCCTAAAATTTGCTTTTTTTAAAAAAATTTTCTTTCGCTTTCCAATTCTATCTCATTATCACCCATGAAGTCCCATCTTTATTTTTTTAACAACAAAATATTAGGAGAAAATTAATCATCATTTAATCCATTTATTTTTATTTATTTATTTTTGAGATGGGGTCTTTCTCTGTCATCCAGGCTGGAGTGCAATGGCACAATCATGGCTCACTGCAGCCTCTGCCTCTGGAGCTCAAGTGATCCTCCCACCTCAGCCTTCCAGGTAGCTGGGACTATAGGTGTGCGCCACCACACCTGGCTGAGTTTTTAAAATTTGTATAGAGATGGGGTCTTACTGTGTTGCTGAGGCCAGTCTCAAACTCCTAGGCTCAAGCAATCCTCCCACCTCAGCCTCCTAATGTGCTGGGATTATAGGTGGGAGCAATGATCATTTAATCTAAAATTCTCTCAGATGAGTAGGTATGGGAAAATTTTTTTAAAAATAATAATATTAAAATAATAATATAATCTAAAACCTTCTTTTCACAAATATATCTCAGGCCCAAATTTTCATCCATCCATCCATACATTCATCAATTCATTCACTCAACCATCAAACATTTATTTATTTATTTTTTTGAGACAGAGTCTCCCTCCATTGCCCAGGCTGGAGTGCATTGGCTCGATCTCCACTCACTGTAGCCTCTGCCTCCCAGGTTCAAGTGATTCTCCTGCCTCAGCCTCCCAAGTAACTGGGACTACAGGTGCAAGCTACCACGCTTGGCTAATTTTTTGTATTTTTAGTAGAGATGGGGTTTCACCATGTTAGCCAGGATGGTGTCGATCTCCTGACCTCGTGATCTACCCAACTCTGCCTCCCAAAGCGCTGGGATTACAGGCATGAGCCACTACACCCAGCCCATGAAACATTTATTAAGGGCCCATTCTGGGTGACATATTATGTTAGGTTGGACTGTGAGAGTATAAATACAGGACAAATGAGAAGGGTTCCTTCTGTCGAGGAGAACACACTCGAAGATACTAGAAATAAAATAGAAACTTCTATGCTAATTACTATTACAGAGAATTACCAGATTTTTGAAAGCTCAACTAATAAAGCAACCACCCTTTTTTGGATATATCAAGAAAGTGTCTGCCTTGGATGTGGGATCTTAGAAAAAGAAGAGTAAGTATGGAGGAAATGAGGTCAACTCCAACAGAAGGACTGTGTGATAGTATGGACTGCATATTTCTGTCTCCCCCAAAATTCTTAGATTGAAACCCTAACCCCCCATGTGATAGTATTTGGAGGTAGAGCCTTTGTGAAATAATTAGGTTTAGAAGAGGACATGAGAGTGGAGCCCTCATGATAGGATTAGTGTCCTTATAAGAAGAAAAAGAGACTAGAGCTTTCTGCCATGCCAGGCTACAGAGAAAGGTGCCATCTACAAACCAGAAAGTGGACCCTCGCCAAGAACCAAATCTGCAGGCACCTTGATCTTAGACTTCCCAGCCTCCAGAGCTATGAGAAATAAAGGTTTGTTGTTTAAGCCATCCAGTCTTTGCTATTTTTTTTATGGCAGCCTGAACTAAGACAGCCTGGCAAACACAGGAAAGGAAGCTATAAAAGGGCACAATGGGCTGGGTGCAGTGGCTCACGAATGTAATCTCAGCACTTTAGGAGCCCAAGGCAGGTAGATCACTTGAGGCCAAGGAGTTCGAAACCAGCCTGGCCAACATGGTGAAACTCCATCTCTACAGAAAATACAAAAATTAGCCAGGTGTGGTGGTGGGAGCCTATAATCCCAGCTACTCAGGAGGCTGAGGCAGAAGAATCACTTTAGCCCAGGAGGTGGAGGTTGCAGTGAGCCGAGATTGCTCCACTGCACACCAGCCTGGGCGACAGATTGAGACTCCGTCTCCAAAAATAAAAGGCACCAATGACTGTGTGTTGAGTGACCAATTGTGTTGAGCCATAGAGGAAAGATGTAGGCACCAGTGACTTGTCCAGGATCAGGGATGACACACTTCTTTTTCTTGATAGCTCTTCTGTCCTCTCCCAGACATTTTTTTTTTTTTTTTAACACTGCTGTTGCCCAGGCGAGAGTGCAGACATGGCTCATTGCAGCCTGAACCTCCTGGGCTCAAATCTCCCACCTCAGGCTCCCAAGTAGCTGGGACCACAGGCATGTGCCACTATGCTTGGCTATTTTTTTTTTTTTATGTTTCGTATAGATAGGGTCTCGCTATGTTACCCAGGCTGGTCCTGAACTCCTGGCCTCAAATCATCCTCCTGCCTTGGCCTCCCAAAGTGCTGAGATTGCAGGCATGAGCCGCCTCACCTGGCCCCTCTCCCAAACTTTCTTTTGAGGTTAAATAATGTAAAAAGGAAGAGTGTGTAGAACAAAAGTAATAGCCAATGTAAAAAAAAAGTTTAAAACAAAAATTATCCATATCTCACTACTTAGAGATAACCATTATATATATTTTGACAACAAATACCCTTCTGGATTTCTGCATTTGCTCTGTCAGATGTCAGTTGAGGTGGGACAGGGAAAGGGGTTAAGGGAGGAGGCAAGGAAAGAAGGGTCAGAATGCAATTTATCTTACGAGGTGTTTTCCCATTTAGTAATACATAATCAACATCTCTGCATGTTTTCAAGTATATAAAGCTCCTTAGATCATTACTTATTCATAGTATTACAGGGATTCTATGTTGAACTTCTTTCAAACTACATCTATTCATACAGCAAGTCATTTACTTTGTAAAAATTCCTAAACTTAAATATCTGGTTCAACACAAGTATGCAAAATTTTGTACAGATTTTATTTACCATAGAACTATGGCTACAAATTAAATGAAAATAATAGTAATAAATTATAATAATATAGGAGTCACCTCACAGATGTTTCCAGTCACAAAGTAAGGCTTTTCCTGCTTTGTACTTAAGTTGAAATCCCCCCAAAGTGCATAAAGGCGGATACATCCTTTCTAGGGTACCCTTTTCACCCTGTAGATGAACCCTGACGTGGCCAACTGATCTACCGACAGTAGTACACTCTAGATGTCTTTTATTAAAATAATAGATAATAGAGTAATCCACAAACTAGGACCTTACACACATACACACAGAGCAAAAGCTCCTGATGTGCAGAGCCTACAGGAAACGTCATCAAAAGCTCTGATGGCTCCTGTCGATGAGCACCTTTAGGAGGGGCTGCTATTGTCTTAAGTCAGAACAGAGATAGTTTGTGCCTCTCCATTTTGAAATGCTCCAGATTTCCCTTCCCTGTCTTGGTCTCTCAGAGCCTAATGTCTGTGCTGGACTAGCATAGTCAGTCTTTGGTTATGTGTCTGTATTTTCTATTTAAAGTAGTCTAGGCTGGGTGCAGTGGCTCACACCTGTAATCCCAGCACTTTGGGAGGCCGAAGTGGGTGGATCACGAAGTCAGGAGTTACAGACCACCCTGACCAACATGGTGAAACCCCATCTCTACTAAAGATACAAAAAATTAGCTGGGCGTGGTGGCGAATGCCTGTAATCCCAGCTACTCAGGAGGCCGAGGCAGGAGAATCGCCTGAACCCGGGAGGTAGAGGTTGCAGTGAGCTGAGATCACACCATTGCACTCCAGCCTGGGAAACAGGGCGAGACTCCATCTCAAAAAAAAAAAAAACATTAGCCGGGGTGGCGGCGGGCGCCTGTAATCCCAGCTACTCAGAAGGCTGAGGCTGGAGAATCACTGAACCCAGGAGGCAGAGGTTGCAGTGAGCTGAGATTGCACCACTGCACTCCAACCTGGGCAACAGAGGGAGACTCCGTCTAAAAAACTAAAATAAAATAAGATACTCTAAAGTAAATTATTTAAATAATTCTCATCTTAAGCAAGCAGTTTATTCAGCATGAGGTTCAAAGTAAATAACTTCAAATCAGATGGTCATGAATATAACTTCTTTAGTCATTCAAAACACTCAGATAAACAAGACGGATAACACTGAAATGAAATACAGACAATGCAGTGGATTTTCAACAATAACTACAAAAAGGACTGAACAAAGAGACAAACAATGAATGTGGGCTTGCCTAGGAAATACAGTAGAAATGTCAAAAAAAGTTAAATGAATGAGAGGGGTACTACAATCCTCCACCCCAGGAAACCACAGCAAGGTGCCGTGGATCCTCTCTGAAGCCTGACGTTCAGGTTGTTCATATTTTAGGTACCCTGGACACTTGCTCATAGGCCCTGCAAGAGGTTACAGCAGCTGTTCCCTCCCACAGGGCAAAGCCAGATCTCACAGCCACCTAGGCCTCCCCATGACAATGGAGTTGCTCCCTGGGACAAAGACCAGAATAGGAGGAGGAGGGAGAGATAAAAGGCTCAGATTTGCATAATGTGTCCCACAAATACCTAACCTTTATGCAAGAGGTGAGGAGGGCATAAAAGAGCCATTAGAGAGTCCAACACTAGCTGTGAGGCCAGTGAGCCCTTGGAACTTCAGCACCGTGGTCTAGACTCCTCTCCTCCTCCTCACTCAGTCACTGCCCAGGTTCACAGAGATTTCAGATCAGCCTTTAGAATGATTCTTCTGCCTTCTTTTGGGAGAAAGTGGGTCTAGGAAAAATAGAATGCAAATATTTTTCCAATCCATAGGGAACAATAAGAGGTATACTAGATGAAGAGTTTATGGTCAAATATTTTTTCAAAAAAAAAAATCTCTCTATGATGTAATTCTGACTGATAATAGCAAAGAAAACAAGCTCCTTATTTTATGTAAAAATGTTTTCTTTTTTTTTTTTTTTTTTGAGATGGAGTCTCGCTCTGTCACCTAGGCTGGAGTGCAATGGCACGATCTTGGCTCACTGCAACCTCCACCTCCTGGGTTCAAGTGATTCTCCTGCCTCAACCTCCTAGGGATTACAACCTCCTAGTAGCTGGGATTACAGGCGGCCGCCACAACGCCCGGCTAATTTTTGTATTTTTAGTAGAGACAGGGTTTCACCATGTTGGTCAGGCTGGTCTCAAACTCCTGACCTCGTGATCCGCCCGCCTCGGCCTCCCAAAGTGCTGGGATTACAGGCATGAGCCACCGCGCCTGGCCTAAAAAATTTTTCAAAACAATGCAAGTTTACTACATAAAATCTGGCATTTCATTTATTTATTTATTTATTTATTTTTATGATGTGGTCCTGCTCTGTCATTCAGGCTGGAGTGCAGTGGCACAATCACTGCTCATTGCAGGCTTGACCTCCCAGGTTCAAGCTATCTCTACCTCAATCTCCCAAGTGGCTGGGAACATAGGTGTGTACCACCACACTTGGCTAATTTATTTATTTTCTGTACAGCCTGGATCCCCCTGTGTTGCCCAGGCTGGTCTTGAACTTCTGGGCTCAAGCTATCCTTCCTCCTCAGCATCCCAAAATTCCGGAATTACAGGCGTGAGCCACCATGCCTGACCTAGAAGTATTTGTTTCAAGGAGCATATTTAACTACGCCGTAAAGACCAAATAGTTCAGAAGTTAGATGTTACAATTTTAGTCTCTTTTCCTTCTTCTTCTTCTTCTTCTTTTTTTTTTTTTTTTTTTTTTTTTTTGAGACAGAGCCTCACTCTGTCACCCAGGCTGGAGTGCAGTGGTGCAATCTTGGCTCACTGCAATCTCTGCCTCCTGGGCGGGGTCAAGCAATTCTCCTGCCTCAGCCTCCCGAGCAGCTGGGAGTACGGGCATCTGCCACCACGCCTGCTAATTTTTGTATTTTTAGTAGAGACGGTGTTTCTCCACGTTGGCCAGGCTGGTCTGGAACTCCTGAGCTCAAGTGATTTGCCCCGCCTCGGCCTCCCAAAGTGCGGGGATTACAGGTGTGAACCGCCGCACCTGGCTGTTCTTTCACATATTTTCTCCATAGTTCAGATCACAATGTATACAAATTTTTTTCCTGCTAGTTTTCTTTCACATTACTGCAATCTATCTCTTTTTAAAAAAGTATATTGTGCAGCTATTTCAGCCAGACACGGTGGTTCATGCCTGTAATCCCAGCACTTTGGGAGGCAGAGGCGGCTGACCACTTGGGGCCAATGAGTTTGAGACCAGCCTGGGCAATGTGGTGAAACCCCATCTCTACTAAAATTACAAAAAAATAATTAGCCGGGCGTGGGGGCCCGCGGCTGTAATCCCAGCTCCTCAGGAGGCTGAGGCAGGAGAATCTCTTGACCGCAGGAGGCGGAGGTTGCCGTGAGCCGAGATAGTGCCACTGCACTCCAGCCTGGGCGACAGAGTGAGTGAGGCTCCGCCTCAAAAAAAACCAAACCAAAACAACAATAACGAAAAACAACAAAAAAAGTAGATTGTGCAGCTATTAAATGAAAAGTACAAAACTGTTCAGTTTCCAGGCATTTAAAATTATTTCTGGCCGGGCCTGGTGGCTCACGCCTGTAATCCCAGAACTTTGGGAGGCCGAGGTGGGCACATCACCTGAGATCAGGAGTTTCAGACTAGCCTGACCAACATGGAGATACCCTGTCTCTAATTTAAAAAAAAAAAAAATTATTTCTACTTTACATTTACATTAGTACAACCAAAGTATTGATGAATTATCTTACATACTCAATTTTGGATATATACATAAACATTCATTCTGTAAATTTTTATCGGATATGTTAAAAGCATCCCATGAGGCCAGCAGTGGCTCACGCCTGTAATCCCAGCACTTTGGGAGGCCAAGGCAGGTGGATCACCTGAAGTCAGGAGTTTGAGACCAGCCCGGCCCACATGGTGAAACCCTGTCTCTACTAAAAATACAAAAAATTAGCCGGGCATGGTGGCAGGTGCCTGTAGTCCCAGCTACTTGGGAGGCTGAGGCAGGAGAACTGCTTGACCCCTGGAGGCAGAGCTTGCAGTGAGCCGAGATTGCGCCATTGAACTCCAGCCTGGGCAGCAGAGTGAGACTTTGTCTCAAAAAAAAAAAAAAAAAAAAAAGCATCCTATGAAAAAAATGAAATTATT
Source organism: Pan troglodytes (assembly GCF_028858775.2). Lineage (NCBI taxonomy): Eukaryota > Metazoa > Chordata > Mammalia > Primates > Hominidae > Pan > Pan troglodytes. The sequence goes on from NC_086016.1 coordinate 24,467,858, forward strand.
ACCTTTTTATTCATATATTGAAATAACTTCCAAAAAGGCTTATGCCAATTGAAACTCCTTTTAATACATCCTCACTGACAGTAAACATTACAATTCATATAATATTCATCAGTACGCTACCACTGCTTTAATTCCCATTTTTGTTTTTGCTATGGAGACTAAATATTTTGCATTTATTTACTAATCAGCTATATTTATTCTTTGTGAAATGGACAGGGATTTTTTTCTTTACAACAATTTTATAATAGTGCATTAGAGATTTTTCTTAGTAATCTTTTTTTTTTTTGAGATGGAGTCTGGCCCTGTCACCCAGGCTGGAGTGCAATGGCGCGATCTCAGCTCACTGCAACCTCCACCTGCTGGGTTCAAATAATTCTCCTGCCTCAGCCTCCCAAGTAGCTGGGATTACAGGCGCCCACCACCATCATGCCCAGCTAATTTTTGTATTTTTAGTAGAGATGGGGTTTCACCACGTTGGCCAGGCTGGTCTCGAACTCCTGACCTTGTGATCTGCCCACCTTGGCCTCCCAAAGTGTTGGAATTACAGGCGTGAGCCAACACACCCGGCCCCCGATTTTTCTTAGTAATCTTTGGAAACACTTCAGAAATATTTTTAATTAGCCCTTTCATAATCTCAGGCTATAATTTTCCTGTTTATATGCCATAAAATGTGAACATGTTACACCGTCAAATAAAAAAAGCAAGGTGCAGAAGACTGCATAATATAAATCAATTATTTAAAAAAAAGAAAAGAAAAAATAAGAAACTATCTGAAAGGCTAAAAAAAGAATCTGAGTTGTTACTTTTTCGATGTTTGAAGAATGTGAATATATTATATACTCAACATTTTAAAATAAATGAACTTTAAAAAGAATCCTCTCAAAATGGTGTCAGCCACAATGGCACACCAGAGAGTGGGAAGGCAACACAATGACCATTAACTCAGTTTTAGCTGCCTTCCTTGTATCATAAAAACTTCTAATGTTCCATTTTCCCTGTGGTAACTTCCAAGATGGCCTCCAGTGATTCCCCACCCTCTGGTATTCCTATCTGTATATGGTCCATTCCCACATAGCATCAGGGTTGCTCTGGGTGACCAAGAGTATACAACAGAGTGAAGTTATTTTACCTCCAAGGCTATTATATAAAACATTGCAATGCCTTCCTTGTTCTCTTTTGGATCACTCATTCTGTAGGAAGCCAGCTGACATGTCATGAGGACCATATGACAAGGAACAGAGGGAGGCCTCCTGCCAATACCCAAGTGAGTTTGAAAGCCCTAGTCAAGCCTTTCACATGATATAGCCCCAGTCAACATCTTAACTGCAACCTCATGAAAGAAGCTGAGACAGCACCACTCAGTTAAGTGACCCCAAATTCCTGACCCTCGGAAACCATGAGATAACAAATAGTGGTGGTTTTAGTTGATAAGTTTGCAGTAATATATTATACAGCAATAGGTAACTAATACAGATTTTAGTACCTGGAAGGGAGGTGCTGGTGTAATACCTAAAATGTAGGAGTGGCTTTGAAACTGGGCAGTGGGCAGAAGCTAAAAAATCTTCAAGGAGATTGTCAGTGCAAGCCTTAGTAGAAAACTGGACTCTGAGAAGGCTCTGGTGTAGCTTAAAATGAAGTGAGGAACATGTTATCAGAAAATTGAGCAAGGGGTTACGTAGTTACGTAGTGGCAGAAAGTTTAGTGACTATCACCTAAGTCAGGTGAAAGTAGAAAATGTACCTGAGTCATCTAATTGAGATTTCCAGCCAGAATGCTGAAAGTGCTGATTGGTTTCTTCTTGCTGCTTATAGTAAAATCTGAGGGGACAGAAACAAGCTAAGGGAAGAAGTGTTAAACAAAAAAGAGCCAAGAGCCACTACCTGCTGGTTTTGAAAATTCCCAGTCTTTCCAGATGGCAAAAGATGCTAAAATTAACTGCTCCCAAGCAAAGGTTATATCCAGGGCACTAAAGAAAGGTGCAGAAATATGAAAGATGAGGGTAAAAATCCTTTTTACTTTTTCTTTGAGACAGAGTTTCACCCAGGCTGGAGTGTAACGGCTTGATCTCAGCTCATGGCAACCTCTGCCTCCCAGGTTCAAGTGATTCTCCTGCCTCGGCCACCCGAGTAGCTGGAGTTACAGGTGCAGGCCACCACGCCCAGCAAATTTTTTTTTTTTTTTTTTTTTTTTTTTTTTTTTAGTAGAGACGGGGTTTCACCATGTTGGCCAGGCTGGTCTTGAACTCCTGACCTCAGGTGATCCACCAGCCTTGGATTACAAGTGTGAGCCACTGCACCCAGTCAGAGGGTAAAATCCTTTAAGGCTCTGAAAGATCAAAAATGATGCTTCAGAGTACAGTAGTCCCCTTTATCTGTGGTTTTACTTTCCATGGTTTCAGTTACCCACAGTCAATTGTGGTCCAAAAATATTAAACGGAAAATTCCAGAAATAAACAATTCATAGGTTTTAGTTTATTTATTTATTTATTTATTTATTTATTTATTTAATGACAGGGTCTTGCTCTGTCCTTCAGGCTAGAGTGCAGTGGCATGATCTCGGTTCACTGCAACCTCTGCTCCTCGGCCTCAAGCAATCCTCCTACCTCAGTGTATTGAGTAGCTGGGATTACAAGTGCCCACCACCACACCCAACTAACTTTTGTATTTAAGTAGAGATGGGGTTTCACCATGTTGGCCAGGCTGTTCTCAAACTCCTGACCTCAAATGATCTATCTGCCTCAGCCTCCCAAAGTGCTGGGATTAGAGGCGTGAGCCACCACACTCAGCCAACAATTCTTAGGTTTTAAATTGCATACCATTCTGGTTAGTGTGATGAAATCTAGTGCAGTGGCTCTGAGTTCCATTCAGGACATAAATCATCCCATTGACCAGCATCTCTATGCTGTGTATGCTATGCTCTTGTGGTGTTATAATATACATTGGTTTTGTCCACAGTTCATAACTCCCACAGCCCTTGTTACAGTCTTTTGTTATAATGTTCGGTGTTAGGCCTCAGAGGTAGGCTTCTGACCTTCTGCCATCCTTTTACCTGCCCCAAGGCAGGACTCTAATCTTTCTGATTGTGGGTTCTAAGACCCTCCCAAGAGAGAATCCTGCCCTATACTCTAGCGGGAGAGAATGCTTAAGTCATGAAGCTTCCATAAAAACCCAAGAAGACTGGGTTCAGGGAGCTTCCAGTTAGCTGAACAACACTTGGAGGTTCTTGGAGGTTGGCGCACTCAGGGAAGCCATGGAAGCTCCATACCTCTTTCCACACACCTTGCCCTGTGTGTCTCTTCATCTGTATCTTTTGTAATATCCTTTATAATAAACCTGTAAACGTGTTTCCTCAAGTTCTGTGAGCTATTGTGGCAAATTAATGAAACCCAAAGAGGGGGTTGTGAGAACCCCAACTTGAAGTCAGTCAGTCAGAAGTTCAGGATACCCAGACTTGGGAGTGGTGTCTGGGGGTATGGGGGAAAGTCTGGAGGACCGAGACCCTAACCTGTAGGATCTGACACTAAACTGTTCCAGGATTCCTGACACTCAGAGACTATGTGAGTTAATGTTTAAGCTGTTAGTTTTGTGGTAACCTGTTATGCAGCAACAGATAACACATTCCCTTCCCTGTTTGCAAAGCACACAATCCCACCCATCAAAAAACATGGAAAAATGGTACTAAGGTTTCGATGTGTGTGTTTATAGACACCCATGCACACATCCCTCAGACAGCTGTTCTGTCATTTCTGACATTGTGCCTCTTTCTACTGTTTTGGATTCTATCAATCCCTGGATAGGATCAAGGAATAACCCCATCCCATTCACATCCAAAGTTCTAAGCCATTAGCCCACATACATGAATACAGGGGAAGATACAAATGAGTCTAAGTTATAACTAGAGCAGGGGTCAGCAAACTTTTTTCTATAAAGTGTCAGGTAGCAAATATTTTAGGCTTTGCTGGGTGTATATGGGTCTCTGGCTCTAACAATGTTTTGAAAATTTAAACTTAGCCTAAAAGCCACAGTTTGCCAATGCTTGCCCTAAAGCTAAGAAAGACTTGTGTCTTAGTGGCAGTCTTGCCACACATTGATAATTGTTCTAATTTCAATCTCATAACCAGGAAGGAAAGAGTCTAAAAGGGCTAACCACTGAAATGGAATTTACTTTATTTATATGATGAATGCTTTTAAAAGACAAAATAACTCACTTATATAACATTTGTCTGTTTTTTTGACAGAGTCTCACTCCATTGCCCAGGTTGGAGCGCAGCAGGGTGATCTCGGCTAAGCCTCCACCTTCCGCCTCCTGGGTTCAAGCGATTCTCCTGCCTCAGCCTCCCGAGTAGCTGGGATTACAGGCACACACCACCATGCCCAGCCAGTTTTTCTATTTTTAGTAGAGACGGGGTTTCACCATGTTGGCCAGGCTGGTCTGGAACTCCTGGCCTCAAGTGATCCGCCTGCTTTGGCCTCCCAAAGTGTTGAGATTACAGTTGTGAGCCACCATACCTGGCCAGCATTTGAAAGAATAAAAATCACTATGGGATTAAGTAAACTCAATTGTATTTAGAATTTATCATTCTTTTCCATAGATGTTATCATGAATAATTACAATTGCAAAGTACATATAACTTTGTATATGTTCCTTTCTTATTTTGCATTATAGCCAAATAAAATTGTGTACTGCAATAGCTCCTATAATCACTACTTTTGATAACTGAATACTGTTTGTAGTAGGTATATATTTAATAATTTGACTTTCAGTTTGGTTTCCAAGTTTTGGTTTTTTTGTTTGTTTTTGAGGCAGCATCTCTTGTCACCTACTGGTACAATCATAACTCACTGCAGACCTCCTGGACTCAAGCCCTCCTGCCCCATCCTCTCAAGTAGCTGGTCAGACTACAGGTGTGCACCACCACGTCTTAATTTTTTTTTTTTTTTTTTTTGAGAAGCAGTTTCACTCGTTTCCCAGACTGGATGGAGTGCAATGGTGCAATCTCAGCTCACTGCAACCTCCACCTCCCAGGTTCAAGTGATTCTCCTGCCTCAGCCTCCCCAGTAGCTGGGATTACAGGCGCCCGCCACTACGCCCAGCTAATTTTTGTATTTTTAGTAAAGACGGGTTTTCACCATCTTGGCCAGGCTCGAACTCTTGACCACATATGATCCACCCACCTCTGCCTCCCAAAGTGCTGGGATTACAGACATGAGCCACCACGCCCAGCTGGTTTGAATCCTTTGTTAAAGAAAATTAAAAAATAGGTTAGGCATAGTGGCACACACTTGCAATCCCAACACTTTGGGAGGCCAGGGCAGGAGGACTGTTTAAGCCCAGGAGTTCGAGACCAGCCCGGGCAACATAGCAGAACCCTGTCTCTACCAAAAAAAAAAAAAAAAAAAAAACCTCACAAAAAAAATGCTAAAGAAAGCGAACGAGATATAATGAATAAAAACAAAAATAGAGAAAACAAAACTAAAGCAAATGGGGGGTTGCTTCTTGGAAAAAGTAAATCAGAAACATTGAAAAACCAGGACGAATTAATGACAGGAAGAGGAAATACACTTTAATATTAGCAATGAGAAAGGAAGTGGGATTCCGAGTAGTTAAAACCATATCCTATCCCAAATAGAACTACTTTTGCTTCAGGAAAGGAAGGTTTCTAACAAGAAAGCTGTAAGTGCAACCAAGTAAAAACTTGGGTTAGTAAAGAAAATGATTGTCTTAATAGATGTTGTAAATTATAAAACTAAATAATTCTCTTTAAAGATTCTAAAAAATAGAAATAGAAACTTTTTTTTTTTGAGATAGAGCTTTGCTTGTTTCCCAGGCTGGATGCAACCTCCGCCTCCCAGGTACAAGCGATTCTTCTGTCTCAGCCTCCCAAGTAGCTCGGATAACAGGCATGCGCCACCACGCCTGGCTAATTTTTTTGTATTTAGTAGAGAGGGGGTTTCACCGTGTTAGGCTGGTTGCAAACTCCTGACCTCAGGTGATCCACCCGCTTTGGCCTCCCAAAGTGCTGAGATTACAAGCATGCAACACCACACCTGGCCCCAAAAATGGAAATAGAAATTATTTAAGCAATATACTTATTACCTTTAAGGGCAAATCATTTCTTATTAAAGCCAAGAACAAAGAAGCCCATTAACTCCATCTTAAATATTGTTTAGAAGTTCTGGCTGTAGTGCCGGGCACGGTGGCTCACGCCTGTAATCCCAGCACTTTGGGAGGCCGAGGCGGGTGAATCATGAGGTCAGGAGATCGAGACCATCCTGGCTAACATGGTGAAACCCCGTCTCTTCTAAAAAAATACAAAAAATTAGCCGGGCGTGGTGGCAGGCGCCTGTAGTCCCGACTACTTGGGAGGCTGAGGCAGGAGAATGGCGTGAACCCGGGAGGCAGAGTTTGCAGTGAGCCGAGATCAGGGGCCACTGCACTCCAGCCTAGCCGACAGAGCGAGACTCTGTCTCAAAAAAAAAAAAAGAAGTTCTGGTGGTAGCAATAAGGCTAAAAATGAACACAAGTGGCAAAAAGGCAAAGATTATACAGTGGTACTAAATAAAAATTACAAACTAAAAATAGGCCAGGCATGGTGGCTCACTCCTGTAATCCTGGCACTTTGGGAGACCAACGTGGGCGGATCACTTGAGGCTAGGAGTTCAAGACCAGCCTGGCCAACACGATGAAACCTCGTCTCTACGAAAAGTACAAAAATTAGCTGGGCATGGTGGCACACGCCCATAGTACCAGCTGCTAGGAAGAATCACTTGAACTCAGGGGGGTGGACATTGCAGTGACCTGGGATCGCGCCACTATACTCCAGCCTGGGTCACAGAGCGAGACTCTGTCTCAAAAAACAAAACAAACGTCCCATTTTACTTATGGTGGAAAGACAATACAGCAACAATACAGCAACAGCATTTTTTTCACAAAACATTTTATTACTATAATTGATATTTTACTTATAATTTTTGGCAACATTAATAAAATAATAAATTTCACCTGAAAGAACAAGCGAGCAAAATAGACAAGGAAATTCACAAAGGGCAATAACAAAATAGTAATCTTGACATATTCAATATATTTGTAAACAAAACAAAGTGACATTGCCTTAAAAATATATAGAGGTATCAATAGAAAAACAGAGAAAGCTCCTGAAAGAACTCACTATATTAATTTTCATTTGGTTGCAGGCACAGAAATTGACTGAAGCTAGCTCAATTCTAAGACAGAAGCAAAGCCCTTGATGATGATCGCTTTCCAGCTTTTTCATGAAAACCTAGGAAATTTAAATACTCTGAAGAGGAAGAAAAGAGTGGGGAGAGAGTAAAGTGCCTTTAAGAGGAAAAGTAAAAGTTTTTTTTTTTTTTTTTTAAAGGGAGATCTCATTGTCAGTGGCATTTTAAGAGCCTTGAAGCTCAATGAACCAAAGGAAGTGTCAAACAATTAAGTGAGGTAGCAAGCCATGCAGGCCTAGGGGAAGGGCATTCTAAGAAAGACAACAGCATGTGCAAAGTCTTTGGATTGGGAAGAATGTGATTTGCTTAAAGAATAGCAAGGCCAGTGTGTCAAAATAGTGCATCATTGGGGAAAACAGTGGAGAAGCATGACAGAGAATGAAAAAGAGAGGAAGGAGGTAGGCAGGGGCCAGATCACTGGAATCTACAGTTGGCAATTAATGACCATATGTACTCCTTAAGAGCATGCTTTAATGAAACTGCAAACAACAGTGTTGATAATACCAACCAATCACTCAACATACAACTAAAACACTTCATATTTTTACCACAGAAACAGAATACGGGAGGTAAGTATGAAAAGTCTGTAGATCTATTTATACACAGTGGGAGTATCTACCTGAGACAAGAAAAACTGGCACACACACACCCACTTGCACACACATACCCTTTCTTCAACTAAAGAAAGGATTCAGTCTGTAATTTTAGCAAAGTGTCTTAACCCAAGCAACGTAACTGAAAAGACCTAGTATAGTGTTCAAGGTGCAAATCAATCAAATGAGTGTCCGGCAAATAAATACAACAGAATCTACGGATCTAGAGTCAGAAAATTTTCTAAAATGTAGATAATATACTCACAACTTCTTTGTTATCTGTACTGCCTTCTACTCTAAGAGGGATGCTAAGCTCTTAATTATCTCTTCCCGGATTTTTGTGAAAGCTTAGGAAATTTAACTAGATTGAGGAGGGAAGAAAGGAGTGGGGAGAGATAAGGTACCTTTAAAAAGAAATCAAGGAAAAAGGGAGAGATTTCTCCAGACCTATGTCTACAACCAAGATGGCGGATTCCTTGACTGGTGAAGACAGGCTGCTGGGCACCTTGGTCAGGGGTGGAGGAACAAAGGATGGCACCAGAACACAAGCAGGGAGACAACTCCGGGAGTCCACAGAGGCAGCCAAGGCTGCTGATGTTCAGGAACCAATACTCAAAAGGTACTCCAGAATACTGTGAAACAGCCCCTGGGGAGAGCAAGGGAAAAAGATTCACCCATAGTACAGATTAGATAGGATAGATCAGATGAAGGACATTAACTCTAAGTCTTAAAACTTACTGAATTAGAGAGACATTTCTTGCACACTGGTGTGTGTCAGGTAAGACCCAAACAGCATTAGTGTCAAAAAACTGGGAAACTATACATTTAACAGAATAGCTGCAAGCTGTAATACATTCATGTCCAAAGCAAGACATAAAGTTGCAAGCTTCACATGTTCAATTAGGGTAAGATATATATGCACAGAAAAATATAAAGCCATTATGGGTTTAAATTCAGTCAGTCACCCTGGGCTATTTTTGTCCACTGTACCTACTGTTCTTGGGACAGTCCTCATTCCAGCTTAACAATGGGAAAACTAAATTTAGCCCAGTCCAGGAACTGGACAGACACCACTTGTTTGGCCCTTTTCAGTTAAAACTATGGGTCCAGTACAGTTCAAATTATAGATACTAGGGCTTCTTCCCCTTGGGAAACTTGCTTTACAGCTGTGGCTGAGAATATGGCCAGTTCATTCTCCACTAACAGCTAGCCAGAAGGGAGAGGAGAGGGAATGAATCAAATTCACCTTTAGATCACAGAACAGGAAGTCAGCTAGTACCAGGCACCATTCTATTAATTTTATTGCTATTTCACCTCAAACCAATGATACATGACGGCTGTTTGATGTCTGCAGGGGCCCTTCACCAAACAAAAGCATTTTACTTTGAATGGTTTGGCTTCCTTGGATGTTTTCAGGTAGGTAAAGACACTCTGAAGCAGTGTTCCTTTTGACCTGGCCCCAAGACTAGAATGAATGTGTGCCTATCCTTCAACTAGAACAAAGAACCACTGCTCTCCCTCAACTAACCTCCGCCTTCTTGGTCTCTGCTCACGCAGCAGCTTCTCTTTCAATTCCACATCCTGGCTTTTCAGAATCTTTTCAGGTTATTTTATGCCAGCACAGCAGAGGCACTTCTGGGAATTCGGCAGCAAGTGGGCCAGGGCATAACAAAGCCATTCCAGTCTGACTAGAGTTAATCATGAAATGCTGAATGCATGGAAAAAGCTGTAAAGAAAACTAAGTATTTCAAAAATTCTATGAATTCTGTATATAGAAAAAAGAGCTTTCAAGCTTAGGAGTAACATGAAATACCAAAACAATAAATAGGTGCCAGGGGCAGTGGCTCACACAACCCAGCACTTGGGGAGGCTGAGGCAGGAGGCTCCCCTAAGGTCAGGAGTTCGAGACCACCCTGGGCGACATAACAACATTCCATCGCTACAAAAAATTGAAATAAAAAATTAGCTGGGTGTGGTGGCTGCGCCTGTAGTCCTAGCTACTCTCCAAAGGCTGAGGCGGAGGAATGCTTGAGCCTGGAAGTTCAAGGTTGCAGTGAGCTAGGATCACGCCACTGCACTCCAGCCTGGGTAACAGTGAGACCCTGTCTCTAAAGTAAAAAAAAAAAAAAAGAAAAGAAAAAGAAAAAAAATTAAAATTAAAAAAATAAATTAATACCTTTTTCTCTCTCACACATACACACACAAACACCTTTTATGTGTTAAGCCAGATACAGTTAACATGAAAACCAGATGTTTTAAAATAATACCTCAAAATTCAGATCAAATAATATATATCCTGAATCTTGTTTAAAAAGTCATATATAATCCACTAGTTTCACTATTTTTGGTGCTACTGAATAATGTATGGTTTGTATTTTTTGTTTTATGAGGTTTTTTAATTTGGTTTGAAATACTTGCTTTAGATTTACTGAAACTAGAATTAATGGGACTTTTTTGAAATTTTGCTTTTAGACCTGGGGAGTGATGGTTCAGAGTCAGATGTGCTCACAGTTATGGATGCTACATCCACTGATCCTGGCTGAAGAGGTTCCAGCGACACTTGAATAGTAACTTTTGTTTCAGGAGGTAATCCTTCTAGTTGCTTAGGCTTCTTAAACATTTGATGATACTGGGTCTTGTGCTCCATTTTCTCCTTGAAAGTTAAAAACTGTAGCCGGCACTTGGAACACTGGTGTGCACTCTTTCCCCAGTGGCCCCTATAATGACACATGTATGGTGTTGCTGTTTTGAAAATTTTGAGACAAAAGGGACAAAGCAAATTCTTTGTGTTTTCATGGCACGTTCTAAAATGTGTTTCTACATCAGCAAAGACCGACGATCTATAATGGCAAACCTGGCACACATAGGGCATTTCGCCAGGCTTATGATGGTCCTTCATGTGTTGTAAGAGGACCTGATCTGTTTCAAATGACAATTCACAGATTTTACAGACAGCAGAGGGCTCCTGGGCAGTGTGGACATTTTCGATGTGACACTGTAGCTGGAAGGGAGTGGGAAACTGCCGGTGGCAGTGCTGGCAGGTGGTGTGGTTTTCCCAGCTGTCGTTCCTCTGCTTCTCAAATTCCAAATGATGCTTCACGTGATTCATAAACTTAACATTTTTTAGAACTTTCACGCAGCTGAGGCATTTAAAGGTGGTGTGAGTCTTCTGTTCCGGCTGCCCATCTCCTTTATGCTGTCCATAGTAAAAGTCACTAAGTAACACAATGGGATTTTCTTTCTTGGGATCAAAGGTCTTGTTTTGACTTGTTAGACTCAAAATGTCTGTTTTTGCCAATTCATTTTCCCTATCAAGATTTGTATTTATAGGCTTGAAATGGATATTGTCCTTTGGAAAAGCTGCTGGAAAAGGTGCTCCATTCTGAACATGGCTTAATGAGGTATGAACATTATTTGAGGGTGTACTTTGCTGAGTATTCATTGTATGAAAGGTATCTGAAGGGAACGAAGCTGAAGAATTTCCTTCTATAATTCCATCCCTGAGTTTAGCCCTTTTGGGATTTATGCTGTTTACTTCGAAAGTGGAAAGTTGCTTTGATACACGAGGACTTTCATTTATACCTCCTACTGAAAGTGCTGTACTTACTGGATGATGCAATGAACCTGTGAATGTAATCAAAGGAGAAGGTAATTCTGAAGAGTTATTAGGCACAACTTGTGGTGAACTATTTCTATAATCAGGTTTAGACAAAGGCTCAATAATAATAGGACTATCTGTTGATCTCGATTCAAGTTGGGAAGCTGGCAGGACGGTCACTGCTTCTGATGTAACGGTCTCATGACTTTTAGGCTGCAATTTGCGAGCAGTATCTTTTCTAAGGTGATCATACTTTTTTCTCCTTGACCATGAACCCGGGGTGACTCTGTTCAAAATGTTTGAAACGACTGGTTTTGAATTTGAAGTCACCCCAACAAAGATTAGCTCAGCATCTTCATTTACATGTTCCACACCAACAAAGATGAGCTCAGCATCTTCGTCATCTACTTGTTTGGTTTCTTGTATGTTCTTCTGTGGTTCAGGCTCTTTCTCTTCCTCACATGATTGTTCCATTTTCTAATTTTTTTATTCCTGAATGGTGGGGCCACAAGTCCCAATGCTTCCTTTATATAAACTGCCACCTAAGTACAAACATACATCAGTAAGTACAGGAAAATGCATTACCTTATTTAATTTTCCTCCAAAACATTGTTTTTATAAACCACTATTTTACCCACAAGGACACTGAGACTGAAAGAGGATAAATAACAGCTTAAAACCTGTGATAAAAGATCAGGTTCCTAAGAATCTAGAATCATAATTTGGCTGTACTGATTGTGCTCTATTCCATTTAAAAAAAAAAAAAAACCTACCAGCAGCTAATCACTAGGCAAAATTATATGGAAAAGACACACATTTTTATGAGGGCATCATTGTGCAGTGTTTAGAAACATGGGCTTTGGAGTTGAAGAGTAAGCTGGAATCCTTAGTCTGCCACACACCAGATGCTTCCTCTTTAGCAAGTTTTTTACTTTTAAATGTATTTTGCTATCTTAAAGGCAAAAATTCTTATTTCTTAGACTTACAGTAATAGCTGGTTTTTTAAAAGCACCACCTATTCAATGGCAGCTTGATTTGTAGTGGAATTGGAAGAAAATTACAATAAATGAAAATATCTCAATTGATTCATATATAGTAATCTCATAAACATTAATATAGAAAAGAGGTATTAAATTTATAGAGTTAGAGTACCTACACATAACCAACAAACAGCATAGCACAATGTCAATTGCCAGGCAGATAATCTCATCCCAACTCATGGCCTTAATTATAATCCATTCAGTAATGCCTCCTAAATTTTCCCCTCCAGTTCTGACTTACCCACTGAACTTAAACACAACAGTGCTTCCTCCTCAATCTCTTCTCCACATAGCAAGCAGATTGATTGTGTTAAACAAAGTCAGACTGTATCATTGTTCAGCTCAAAACCCTCCAATGGCTTTCTGATTAACTGAGAGTAAAAGACCAAGTATTACCAATGCCTAGAAGACTACACTACCAACCCCACATACTGCTCCTGCAGTTATCTCATACTACTCTCCACTATCCACTTCACTGTAGCCACACTAACCTCCTTGCTATTTATTTTAATTTTTTAAATTAAATTTTATTTTTTTGAGATGGAGTCCCGCTCTATCACCCAGGTATATATTTCAGCTCACTGCAACCTCCACCTTCCAGGTTCAAGTGATTCTTGTGCCTCAGCCTCCTGAGTAGCTGGGACTACAGGCATGCACCACCACACCCAGCTAATTTTTGTATTTTCAGTAGAGATCGGGTTTCACCATGTTGACCAGGCTGGTCTTGAATTCCTTATCTCAGGTGATCCACATGCCTTGGCCTCCCAAAGTGCTAGGATTACAGGCGTGAGGAACTGCACCTGGCCCTCCCTGCTATTTCTTGAACATACTAAGCTCTTTTCCTTGCTCAAAGCCCTTGTTCCTTCCAATATGAATGATCATTTGGGTATCTGCATGGCTAGCTCCTCACTGCCCTTAGGGCTCTATTCCAAGTATCCCTCTCGGTGAGGTTCTCAAATATTCCAACCAACCTCTAACCCACATTCCTAATCTCTTTTCCCTTTTCTTTCATCCCCAAAGCCCTATCACCATTTAACATATTACGATCCTATTTATCTTGATTATTTTCTATTGTCCATCCAGTGGAACATAAAACTCAAAAGGGCAGGTATTCTATCTTTTGTTGCCTGTTGTATGCCCAGCACAAAGAACAGTGTCTGGCACAGGACAGGTGCTCAACAAATACAGAATTTGTTAAATGAATCAATAAATATCGACTCTCCTTCATAAGATCCTTTATTTTTAAAGAAGATTATGCTCCATTAATTCCACATTTTCTATGAATTTACTCTGAGAACTTTATCCATTGGAAATTCCGTAGGCCAATAAAGGACTTAAAGCTAGCTTTTTACAAATATTTGACCACAACCAATAGTTTAAAAAAAAAAAAGTTATATGGAGTCCAATTACACAAGCACATACACATAAATAATAACTACCTTTACTACACAGGCTGCATTCTAAAATTTTCTATTTCATTTTTCTTGTCTTTTTCTTTCTTTTTTTTTTTTTTTGAGACGGAGTCTAGCTCTGTCGCCCAGGCTGGAGTACAGTGGCGCAATCTCAGCTCACGGCAACCTCTGCCTCCCGGGTTCAAGCAAGTCTCCTGACTCAGCCTCCAGGGTAGCTGGGATTACAGGCACATGCCACCACACCCAGCTAATTTTTGTATTTTTTAGTAGAGACGGGGTCTCACTGTGTTGGCCAGGCTGGTCTTGAACTCCTGACCTTGTGATTCACCAGCCTCGGCCTCCCAAAGTGCTGGGATTACAAGCATGAGCCATGGATTACAAGCCTGAGCTGCGCCCAGCCTCATTTTTCTTAAACTAACCACAGACCCACAAAATCAGTTAAGCCTCATCACTAGGTCACTACTAGTTGTTTCAAAAACTGGTCTAATGCTAGCAAAATGCAGGCACTAGAAACCAAGGTTCATAACTCACCAATTTCTAAAAACATATCAAGATTCACTGTATCCCCATGTGGACCCTTCAAATCAGCATAATCCAAAGCATAAAAATTAAATTGACATCTAATAAATGCCATGCACATTTGTTTTAATTTTAATTAGGATATCAGTATCTAATTTTGGAACATATAGACAATAGTTATTCCTACAAATATGTGTATCACCTTGGAAGTGAATTTAAAAAGGAATACAATATTAAGCATTGTCAACTATATACAAACTGGTGTATCATGAATAGTGATTTACAACTTAATTAGTAGATATATAATGCCAGAAAAAATATAAGGCAGATATGAATACACTGCTCTCTGGAGTCAACTAAAATTGGTTTAGTCTGTCTATATACAACTTCAATCGCCTAACTCCAGGATGATGTCACCTAGCCCAGTGTTTCCTAAGCATTACTGACATTTGGGACTAGATAATTCTTTGCTGGGGGCTGTCGAGAGTACTGTAGGATGTTTAGCAGCATCTGTGATCTCTACCCACTAGAAACCAGCAGTAGTCCCCCAGGGTGGCAACTAAAAATGGCTCCAGGAATTACCAAATGTCCTGTGGGAAAACTCCTGCCCAAATCCAATCTTCTCAGGATCACTTCCACATTTCCAATAACTACCTTCTACGTAATTCTAAATGTATTTTCTAACATCCTCTCTAAAGAAAATATCTGGCCGGGCACGGTGGCTCATGCCTGTAATCCCAGCACTTTGGGAGGCCAAGGCAGGTGGATCACAAGGTTAGGAGTTGGAGACCAGCCTGGCCAACATAGTGAAACCCTGTCTCTACTAAAAATACAAAAAATTAGCTGGGCCTGGTGGTGGACACCTGTAATCCCAGCTACTTGGGAGTCTGAGGCAGGAGAATCGCTTGAACCCAGGAGGCGGAGGTTGCAGTAAGCCGAGACCACGTCACTGCACTCCAGCCCGGGTGACAGTGCGAGACTGCATCTCAAAAAAAAAAAGAAAATATTCTAATTCACAATCATTAATATTCTCCAATATCCTAAAAAATCAGACTATAATCTGACAACATGGCCATTAGATTTATCTGAAGATTAATTAGTTTATTATTGTTATTATTTTTTCTTTTTCAAGACGGAGTCTTGCTCTGTCACCCAGGCTGAAGTGCAGTGGCACGATCTCGGCTCACTGCAACCTCTGCTTCCCAGGTTCAAGTTATTCTCCTGCCTCAGCCTCCCGTGTAGCTGGGATTACAGGTGCACCACCACGCCCAGCTAATTTTTGTATTTTTAGTAGAGACGGGGTTTCACCATGATGGCCAGGATGGTCTTCATCTCCTGACCTCATGATCTGCCTGCCTTGGCCTCCCAAAGTGCTGGGATTACAGGCGTAAGCCACCATGCCCGGCCAATCTGAAGATTAATTTTTAAAGCCCCCAGAAGTTTATGATTTACTAAAGTTACATGGAGGGTTTGTAGACAGAGTTAGCACTAAGATGCCTAATTCCTGAATTCTGGTTTTGTGCTCTTTCTGCTAAAACTGACTTAGTGCACACTTATTTCTGATGATATTGCTGTTAACTGCTTAGTCTTTAAGAATTAAAGTGTCTCATTGGATTCATTTTTTCACTCTCTATTTTGTAAACCTGTTCAAACCTCCTCTACCTCCCAGAAAATGTCAAAGTACCTTATAAGCCATTTTAAATAACTTTTAGAGCATCGCTCATTCTACCTTTCATGTCCATTCCTATTAATGGCCCCCAGCCCAGGCCGCAACTTCTAGGTTTAGGTCCACTGGTTACTTCATTTTTGTACACTTGTACTAGACCCTAAATTGTTCTGTCTCTTTTCTCTGTCCTTCAAATTATATAACACAACACCACAAGATGGATCTTAAAACACAACTGTAATTATGTCACTCTTCTATCCCTAAGCATTAAATGATTCCTCCAATTCTAGAGAATATTTTAGGTATACATAATTTGTGTTATGCTATGGGCTGAACTGTGTTCCCCCCACCCCCAAATTTGTATACTGAAGCTATAACCCCCAATGTGATGGTATATAGAGATGGTGGCTTTGGGTAATAATCAGGTTAAGATGTATTCATGAGGATAGGGCCCTCATGATGTGATTGGCGCCCTTATAAGAGGAGATACCACAGACCTTGTTTCCTCTTTCTGTCATGTGAGAACACAGCAAGAAGGCTGTCATCCACCAGCCAGGAAGAGAGCCTTCACTAAGGAACCAAAGCGTCCAGCATCTTGATCTTGAACTTCCCAGCCTAAAAATGTGAGAAATGAATTCCTGTTGTTAATAAACCATCAAACAAGTAAAGAAGAAAAACTTAAACTGGGTTCTAATGACACTGCTGGACTTCCTAACCAGTTGCTCTTGGTTAGATTTTTGGCTGTTGTCCATACTGATTAACCCTCCATCCAACCATCAATCAAGGTGAAAAAGAGGAATAGAGCAAGGATCAGGAACGAAGCTAATAAGTTAATGAACAAGTTCATTAAGAACAAGAGTAGCATTAGACCATGAGAGTTTTCTTCTCCTCTAGATGTCCAGAGACCCTTCTCTACAAATGTCCACCAATGGATGAATGAATGCTTATTTTCCAATTTGCCAGAATCTTGAGATACTGGGGTAGGGAGGTTAGACATGCAAAGATATATCAGATCTAACAGGTTTGTCCTCAAAAATCAATTCTCACCTCCTATGATGGGAGAAGCCAATAGGAGGGCTTCAATTCCAAAGAAAGCTGAGAGATCAGTGGATGATAACCCACCTTCCAGATTATTTCTATGCATTCAAACAATGGCCCTTCTACTAGATCATTGTTTTTTCTTTGTTTTTTTTTGAGATGGAGTCTTGCTCTGTCACCCAGGCTGGAATGCAGTGGCGCAATCTCGGCCCACTGCAATCTCTGCCTCCCGGGTTCAAGCAGTTTTCCTGCCTGAGGAGCTGGGATTACAGGTGTGTGCCACCACGCCTGGCTAATTTTTGTATTTTTAGTAGAGATGGAGTTTCACCATGTTGGCCAGGCTGGTCTCGAACCCCTGACCTCAGGTTATCCACCCACCTCGGCCTCCCAAAATGCTGAGATTACAGGCGTGAGCCACTGTGCCTGGCCTTTTTTTTTTTTTTTTTAAGATGGAGTCTCGCTGTGTCACCCAGGATGGAGTGCAGTGGCACAATCTCAACTCACTGCAACTTCTCCTGAGATGCTTGTGCCTCAGCCTCCTGAGCAGCTGGGACTATAGGTGTGCGCCACCATGCCTGGTTAATTTTTTGTATTTTTATTAGAGATGGGGTTTCCCCGTGTTGTCCACACTGGTCTCGAACTCCTGACCTCAAGTGATCCACCCACCTTGGCCTCCAAAAGTGCCGGGATTACAGGCGTGAGCCACTGCACCTGGCCTCTCAGGCTAGTTTCAACCCTATTTTACACTCCTCTACCATCCTCAGCTTACTTTTGAAAAAGTATTTATTAAAAAATATTTATGAAAGAGTTATTTTTGTTTTATTTAGTTGCCCTGGGATGGAATACAAATGTTTGCTGTAGTTTTAAGGATCCTATAAAACTCCCATTTACTGCAAGGATCTCTGTTTAATGGGCATTCAATTCTAAGATAGCAAACGTGTAGAGTTATTTGTGGGGGTGGGGGACAAGTTTGAGAAAGAAGCAGTGGGGTGAAGAAAGTGATAGGCAAGGGAAGATGGTGGGGATAGGTACCATAGGAGTCCTGGTGGCCTAAAATCTAATCACAGAAGTTACTCAAGTGGGACTGATGCCTGAAAAAAATTTGTGTGTGGCTATAACAGTGAGTGGGATCTACTCTTTTTTTTTTTTTTTTTTGAGATGGGAGTCTCGCTCTGTCACCCAGGCTGGAGTGCAGTGCCGTGATCTCGGCTCACTGCAACCTCCACCTCCTGGGTTCAAGCAATTCTCCTGTCTTGGCCTCCCAAGTAGCTGGGACTACAGGCACATGCTACCACGCCCATCTAATTTTTGTATTTTTAGTAGCGACGGGGTTTGATCATATTGGTCAGGCTGCTCTCAAACTCCTAACCTCAGGTGATAGACCCGCCTTAGGCTCCCAAAGTACTGGAATTACAGGCGTGAGGCACCGTGCCCAGCCTGGGATCTACTCTTAAGCAACAGAGAAAATCGGTCATTTTTCCCCTTTTCCTTCCCTTCCTCCTATGAGCAGAATCTTAGTCTCCATCTTTAAAAAAACAAAACAAAACAAAACAAAACAAAAAAGGCCAGGTGCAGTGGCTCACACCTGTAATCCCAGCACTTTGGGAGGCCGAGGTAGGCAGAGAACCTGAGGTCAGGAGTTCGAGACCAGCCTGACCAACATGGTGAAACTCCATCTCTACTAAAACCACAAAAATTCGCCGGGAGTGGTGGTGGGCGCCTGTAATCCCAGCTACTTGGTAGGCTGAGGCAAGAGAATCAATTGAACCCAGGAGGCGGAGGTTACAAAGGAGATTTGACAGGGTGGCAGTTCAAACTAAAAGTGGTCTGATAGTTCAGAGTCAAGTTTCTTCACTAAAGCTGAGTTTTTAAAGGGCTTGAAGAATGATGTACAGAGGGGTTGTGGAGGACCACAAAAAAAGACAACTAAAAAAAGGCATAACAAAGTCAACTTATTAAATGCCCAGCAACAGGGTGAAGTTAAGGGGAATGGTGGAATAAAGACCTACAAATAGCTGCTGCTTCATAAAAGCAAAGAGAACACTAGCAAAAACTACAAAAATCACGTTTTTCAGATCCTGGAAATTAACGAAAGCTTGTAAAACTCAAAAGATTTTATTACAAAATGGCTTGGCAGTTCCTCAAAATGTTAAACATAGACTTATGATCCCACAAATCTAAGTATACACTCAAAGAAATAAAGGTACTCAAGTACATGTATACATGTTTATAGCAACAACTCGTGATAATCAAAAGGTGGAAACAACCTAAATGTCCATCAATGGATGAATGGATAAACAAATCATGGTATATACATACAACAGAATGTTTATTCAGCCATAAAAGAAACGACATACTGATACATGCTACAACAGGGTAAACCCTGAAAATATACCATGTAAAAGAAGTCAGGGACAAAAGCTCATATATTGTATGATTTCATTTACAGGAAATATCAGAAATAGATAAATCCATAGATATTAAACAAAGATTTGTGGTTGCCAGAAGATAGGAAAGGGAAAAGGTGAGAAACTGCTTAATGGGTAAAGGGGTTTTACTTTGGAATGATGGAAATGTATCAGAACTAGATAGAGGCAGCACACGTACAATATTACAAATGCACTAAATATCACTAAACTGTTTATTTTAAAATGACTGATGTTATGTGACTTTCACCTCAATGAATTATTTTTTAAAAATAAAGAGGGTATATTACTACCAACCACACAGAAATAAAGAGAATTATAAAGGAATACTATGAAAAATTATCTGTCAACAAATTAGATAACCTAGATGAAACAAATTCCTAGAAAGACAGGAACTAATGAACTGACTCAAGAACAAACAGAAAATATGAATGGATCCAAAACAAGCAATAGAATTAGTAATCAAAAAACTTCCCCAAATAAAAGCCCAAAATCAGATAGCTATGCTAGTAAATTCTGAACGTTTTTAAAAGAATTAACACCAATCCTTCATTAACTCTTCCAAAAATTAGAAGAGGAGAGAAAACTTTGCACATCTTTCTATGAGGCTAGTTATTACTCTTACACCAAAATCAAACCAAGAAATCATATAAAAAAAGAAAACTACAGGCCAATATCCTTTTTTTTTTTTTTTTTTTTTGGAGACGGGGTCTCGCTCTGTCGCCCAGGCTGGAGTGCAGTGGCGTGATCTCGGCTCACTACAAGCTCCGCTTCCCAGGTTCAGGCCATTCTCCTGCCTCAGCCTCCCGAGTAGCTGGGACTACAGGAGCCCGCCATCACGCCCAGCTAATTTTTTTGTATTTTTTAGTGGAGACGGGGTTTCACTGTTTTAGCCAGGATGGTCTCAATCTCCTGACCTCGTGATCCGCTCGCCTTGGCCTCCCAAAGTGCTGGGATTACAGGCGTGAGCCACTGTGCCCAGCCAATATCCCTTACAGAGGCAAAAATCCTCAACAAAATGTTAGCAAACAAAATCTAACAACATATATAACGATTACATACCATGACCAAGTGGGATTTATTTAAAAAATACAAGGATGGTTCATTCTATGAAAATCAACCAACAATAATTTTATTTTTATTATTTTTAATTTTAATTTTTTTTTTTTGAGTCGGAGTTTCATTCTTGTTGCCCAGGCTGGAGTGAAATGGCACGATCTTGGCTGACCACAACCTCCGCCTCCCGGGTTCAAGCAATTCTCCTGCCTCTGCCTCCCGAGTAGCTGGGATTACAGGCATGCGTCACCACGCCCAGCTAATTCGTTTGTATTTTTAGTAGAGACATGGTTTCTCCACGTTGGTCAGGCTGGTCTCGAACTCCCAACCTCAGGTGATCCGCCTGCCTTGGCCTCCCAAAGTGCTGGGATTACAGGCGTGAGCCACCGTGCCCAGCCTATACCATTTTAATAAAGGACAAAAACTACACCTGCCTGCAGAAAAAACACTTGACAAAAGCTAACATCCTTTTATGATTTGAAACAACAAAACGATTAGGAATAGAAGGAAACTTTCTCCACCAGACAATGGCATCTGTATGAGACTCACAGCTATTATAGTATCATACTTAATGGTGACACTGAAAGTACCCCTGCCCCTAAGATCAGGAACAAGACAGATGTCCACTTTAACCACTTCAACTCAACACCGTACTAGAGGTTCTACAGCCAAGGTAATTAGGCAAGAAAAGGAAGCAAAAAGCATTCAGATTGGAAAGCAAGAAGTAAAACCATAATGGAGATGACAAATACAAATAACTCAATTTTTTAAAAGGCCAAAGAACTTGAATAGACATTTCTCCAAAGATGATACACAAAAGACCAAGTAAATATATTCAGTGTCATTAATCATAAAAGCAATGCACATTAAAACCACCTTGAGATACCACCTCACACCTAGTAGGATGACTACTATTAAAAAACAAACAATGTTGGAAAGAAATTAGAATCCTCATGCACAGTCACTGGAGTGTAAAATGGTATAACTACTATGGAAAACAGTACAGAAATGCCTCATAAAATTAAAAACAGAACTACTATATGTTCTAGCAATCTTACTTCTGGGTATATATCTAAAATAATTGAAAGCAGGGTCTCGAAGAGATACTGGCACACCCATGTTCACAGAAGGACTATTAAAATAGCCAAGGGGTAGAAGCAACCCAAATGTCTACCCAAAAATGAATAAACAAAAGATTATATATATATATATATATATATACACACACACACAATAGAATATTATTCAACCTCAAAAAGGAAGAAAATCTGTCACATGCTACATGTTTGAACCTTGAGGATATTATGCCAAATAAAATAAAGCAGTCACAAAAAGACAAATACTTTTGTATTTGTATAATTCCACCTATATGAGGTAACTAAAATAGTCAAATTCATAGAAACAGAAAGTAGAGGCCGGAAGCAGTGGCTCACACCTGTAATCCCAGGACTTTGGGAGGCTGAGGTGGGCAGATCACCTGAGGTCAGGAGTTCGAGATCAGCTTGGCCAACATGGCAAAACCCTGTCTCTACTAAAAAAAAATACAAAAATTAGCCGGATGTGGTGGCAGGCACCTGTAAACCCAGCTACTTGGGAGGCTGAGGCAGGAGAATTGCTTGAACCCAGGAGGCGGAGGTTGCAGTGAGCTAAGATCACGCCACTGCACTCCAGCCTAGGCGACAAGAGAGAAACTCTGTTTCAAAAAAAATTAGCTGGGCGTGGTGGTGGCACACACCTGTAGTCCCAGCTACTCGGGAAGCTGAGGCAGAAGAATCCCCTGAATCTGGGAGGCAGAAGTTGCAGTGAGTGGAGATCGCACCACTGCACTCCAGCCTGGGCAACACACCAAGACTCCGTCTCAAAAAAACAACAACAACAACAACAAAAAAAAAAACCCAAAAAAACAAAAAACAGAAGGTAGAGTAATGGTTACCAAGGGCTAGTGGCAGAGGAAAAGGGTGAGTCTGTTGTTTAATGGGCATTGTTTCAGCTCTGCAAGATGAAAAAGTTCTAGAGATCTGTTTCACATCAATGCTTGAAACTACTGAACTATTAATTTAAAAATGGTTAAGGTGGTAAATTATATGCGTTTTTACCACAATAAAACAATTCATTTTAAAAACAGGCCCCAATCGGCATGGCGGCTCACGTCTATAATCCCAGCACTCTGGGAGGCCAAGGTGGGAGAATCACTTACAGTCAGGAGTTTGAGACCAGCCTGGCCAACGTAGCAAAACCCTGTCTCTACTAAAAATACAAAAATTAGCCGGCATGGTGGCACGCGCCTGTAATCGCAGCTACTCGAGAGGCTGAGGCAGGAAGAATCACTTGAATCCAGGAGGCAGAGGTTACAGTGAGCCGAGATCATGCCACCACACTCCAGCCTGGGCGACAGAGTGAGACTCTGTTAAAAAAATAAAATAATATAAAAAATAAAAAATAAAAAATAAGCCAGACACAGTGGCTCACGCCTGTAATCCCAACACTTTGGAAGGCTGAGATGGGAGGATCGCTTGAGCCCAAGAGTTGAAGATCAGTCCAAGCAATGTAGTGAGACCCCTTCTCTACAAAAAATTTAAAAACACAGGCACAGTGGCTCATACCTGTAATCCCAGTATTTTGGGAGGCTGAGGCAGGAGGACTTAGTCAGCTCAGGAATTCCAGACCAGCTTGTACAACATAGTGAGACCCTACCTCTACAAAAAATTAAAAAATTAACCGGGCGTGGTAGAGTGTGCCCGTGATCACATCACTGCACTACAACCTTGGTGCCAGAGCAAGACTGTTTCAAGAAAAAAAAAAAATTTAAATTTAGCTGGGCATCGTGGCACACGCCTGTAGTCCCAGCTACTCAGGGGTGGAATGAGGCAGGGTGGCAGCTGAGATGGGAGGATCACTGGAGCCTGGGAGGTCGATGTTGCAGTGGGCCATAATTGTGTCACTGTACTGCAGCCTGGGCAACAGAGCGAGACCCTGTCTCAAAAACAAACAATAAAAAATGGGCGAAGGATTTGAACACTTCTCCAAAGATACACAAATGGCCAAGCAGCACATGAAATGCTGCTCAATATAATTAGTCATTAAGGAAATGCAAATCAAAATCACAATGAGCTATTACTTCACATCCATTAGGTTAGTTATAAGCAAAAACAATCTCAAGCGTTGCAGAGGATGTGCAGCTGTCTGAACCCTCAAATACTGCTGGTGATAATATAAACTTGTACTTTGGAAAAGTTTGGCAATTGCTCAAAATTTAAATATGGAGTTACCATATGACCCAACAATATCACTCCTAGGTATATACCCAAGAGAATTGAAAATATAACACATATATAAGCTAGCTGGAATATAGCCATAATGCTGCTACAAAGTGCAAACAACCAAATGTAAATTAATTGATAAATGAATAAACGAACTGTGGTATATCCGTACAATGAAATACTATTCAGCCATAAAAAAACTGAAGTACAAACAAGCATACAATACGGTGTACCTTGAAAATACACTAAGTGAATAACACCAGACACAAAAGGCCGCATATTTTATTATTTTACTTATACAAAATGTCCAGAATAAGGCAAATTCATACAGACAGAAATAAAGTAGCAGCTGCCATGGGCTCGATGAAGAGGAATGAAAGGAATATAGCAGGTTTGAAAAACGGCCCCCAAAATATCAGGTCCTAATCCCTTAAGCCTGTAAATGATACCTTATTTGGAAAAAGGATCTTTGCAGATGGGAAAATTATCCTGGACTATACAGGTGGGCCCTAAATGCCACCACAAATGTCCTTGTAAGAGAAGCAGAGGGAGATTTCACACATACTCTAGGAAAAGGTGATGTGAAGACAGAAGCAAAGATTAGAGTGACATGGTCACAAGCCAAAGAACGTCACATCCACAAACTAGAAGATGCAAAGAATGGATTCTCCGCTAGAGTTTCCCAGGGGAGGACAGCCCTGCCAACATCTTGATTTAGGTCTTGTGAAACTTATTTTAGACTTCTGACCTCCCGAACTAAGGGAGAATAAATTTTTGTTGTTTTATGCCACCAAGTTTGTGACAATTTGTTATAGCAGCTATGGAAAAGTAATATAGGGAGTGACTGCTAATGGATACAAGGTTTCTTTAGAGTTGATGAAATGTCTTGGAATTAGATATTGCTGATGGTTGTACAATTTTGTAAGTATATAATACTAAAAACCATTCAATTTCACACTGCAAAGGGTGAATTTTATGGCATATGAACTATATTTCAAAGAAAAACAAATGCCTAGTAACAGGCTGGTATAACCCCCCATCTCCCAACAACTGCTGCTAAATTTTCAAAGCACCATTAAGCAGACTCAATTCGTAGCAAGGATAATGGAACAATGCAAGCTCATCTAGCCAACAAAAAGAATTAAGCTAGTATCAGGTGGTCAATTTACAAACTGTAGTGGGAGTCATACATTCCCAAGGATGGAACAGTTATATCTCCTTGCAGAGTGAACTCTTCTCCGATACCAAGGACTTGGAAGACCAAATAAATTATACGTAGGATTACCAAATATGCTGGTATGACCAAGACAGTTGTAGTTTAAACTTCTATCTCTGTGGAATTATGGATAGTGCCACTCTTCAATCTTTAATAAGTCCTTCAGTTTAGATGATAAATTACATAGTCAACCTAGTTATAAGGAATCTAGAGGTTGTGAAAAGCTGTGAGAGCATATTCTATGCAGACCACATAGGTCCTATCATGACTCCCTATGTAACTTGGGTCTCTGCGACTGGGAAGCTCCCAGGGAAAAAAACCCAGTTAAGACTTCTGCAGAGCATTCACATTTTGTTTCAAACTTATACAACACTAATGCTTAAGCTCAACTCTCAGAATTGTATTATTCAGTATTATCCAAATAACTGATTAATTTACACACTGAAGGGAAAGAACAAGGAATGGACCTATACACACTTGTAGTTAACAAGTATAAGAAGCTAACAAAGAATAAGATTAAAATAACTTGTGCCAGGCCGGGCGTGGTGGCTCACGCCTGTAATCCCAGCACTTTGGGAGGCCGAGGCAGGTGGCTCACGAGGCCAGGAGTTTCAGACCAGCCTGAACAACATGGTGAAACCCCATCTCTACTAAAAATACAAAAACTTAGCTGAGCGTGGTGGCACACGCCTGTAATCCCAGCTACTCAGGAGGCAGGAGAATTGCTTGAACCCAGGAGGCGGAGGTTGCAGTGAGCTGAGATTGTGCCACTGCACTCCAGCCTGGACAACACAGCAAGACTCCGTCTGAAAAAAAAAAAAAAAAAAAACAACTTGTGCCCACATTAACTAAGTGTTAAAAGCCAAAAGGTGAAAGTCACTATTCTCTTTTCACATATCAAATTGACCCTAAGGTAATATTGCTGCATTAGAACTGAGCTGGTGGGAGGGATGTTAAGAAATTAGGGAGAAATTGTTAATCTACAGAAAGACCATCATATAAGGTTCTGTGTGTAGCCAAACATACACATTTGATGTTCTGATGTTTGCTACTTTAGTGGAACTATAGCTATAAAATGTATTCAATCAGTAGAATTAAAACATATCCCAGTCCACAAAAAACTAAGAGAGAAATTATACAGGAATGATCAAGAATCTGCACAGTTCTCATAATCTCATTACTACAGAGAAAAGGAGAAAGGGAAGCATCAAGGTAGTATTTGAGACGAATTTAAGAAGACCACTCATTCAATAAAAGTTTGGTGGGCCAACAAGGTGCCATGTATTGGTCTGGTGATATATCAGTGATCCAAAGTCTTTCACTTCAGGGAGCTGACATTCCAGAAGGGGTAGTCCGAAAATAATTTTTTAAACAAAAGTAACATGGTTATATAAACACTAGGGAGAAAAATAAAGTAGGAAATGGAGGCAGGTTGATACTCACATAACATGAATATGGCTATCTGGGGAAGAATACTCCAACAAAGGGAACAGCAAACACAAAGCCTCTGAGACTGGAGCACTTAACACATGCAAGGACTGATCAATAGGCTAACACAGGTGGACCAATGAAAAGAGTGACAAGTTAGAAATGAGATAAAAAATGAGCTGTTTGTGGCAAAGGAAAGCCAAGATCATGTAGGCCATTCTAAATTCTTCAGCTTTGGCCGGGTGTGGTGGCTCACATCTGTAATCCCAACAGTTTGGGAGGCCGAGGCGGGTGGATCACCTGAGGTCAGAAGTTCGAGACCAGCCTGGCCAACATGGTGAAACCCCGTCTCTACTAAAAATACAAAACGTAGCCAGGTGTGCTGGCGCGTGCCTGTAGTCCCAGCTACTCAGGAGGCTGAGGCAGGAGAATTGCTTGAACCCAAAAGACAGAGGCTGCAGTGTGCTGAGATCGTGCCACTGCACTCCAGCCTGGGTGGCAGAGCAAGACTCCATCTCAAAAAAATAAATAAAAATAAAATAATAATAATAATACAAAAATTAGCTGGGTGTGGTGGCGGGCACCTGTAATCCCAGCTACTTGGGAGGCTGAGGAGGAGAATCACTTGAACCCAGGAAGCAGAGGTTGCAGTGAGCCAAGACTGCGCCATTGCACTCCAGCCTGGGTGACAGAGCGAAACTCCATCTCAAAAAATAAGTACATAAATAGACAAAAAATAAAAACAAATTCTTCAGCTTTTACCCTGAGTGTGATGAGAGATTACTGGAAGGCTCTGAGTGAGAAGTAATATGATCTCACTCATTTCATTAGGATTGCTGTGGCTACTGTGTGGAGAATAGACTTTAGAGAGTAATAGTGGAAGCAGAAGACAAGAAGCTACTGAAATATTATAAACAAAAGATGATGGTAGTATCAGACAGGATGGAGAAATAGAGATACTAAGAAGTCGGACTCTAGATAAAAATCTAGAAGGCCCACAAGGTTCATTGATGGATTGGGTTTGGGATGTGAAGGAGAGGAGGAGGACACACAAGAGGTAATGCTGAGCAGGTAAATCTATGAGATCAGAGCCCAAGGAAAGTTCTGAGGTAGGTACTTAAATTTTGAAGTCTTCAGTATGTAGCATTATTTAAAACACAAGACTGGATGAGATCACTCAGGGAAAAGAGGTCTGAGATCTAAGCTCTGGGGCATTCCATTGATTAGAGGTCATGGAGGTGAGAAGGAGCTGGTAAAGGAAATTAAAAAAAAAAACAATTATTCACAGCCATTCAGGTGGGAGGAGAATCGAGAAAGAGAAGCATCCCAGAATCCAATGGGGAGGAGAAAAGGAACTGTAATATATGCTGCCAATAGATCAAATAAAATCACGAAAATCAACTAAAACTGACCAATGGATTAAGCAAAGTGGAATTCATTGGTGACCTTGAGAGCAGTGGGTTTAAGGAAGAACGAGAACAGGAGATAGCAAATATGGACAACTCTGGAGAAATTTTCATGTAAGGACAAGCAAATACAAATTAAAACAAGCAGATGGGAGATGTGGCATCAAAAACGAGATCTTTAAGGTGAGGTGATGGTACAATCAGTATGTTTGCTATATTAATGATCTGGAGAGATAGAAAACGTATCCCTAGACAAAGAGAAGTCTTGCTAGAATAATATCCTTAAATAAACAAGTGCACATGTAGAGGTTCTGGCCTTAGCAAGAAGTCAAATTATTCACCCAGAGTAACAGGACAATGCTTTGAGATCCTATGGAAAAGGGTTAAATGGTGGATAAATGGCTGCGGGGGCCATCCTCCAAGATGGCCCTAAATGAATCCCACTTCCTGGAATTCACATAGTTGTAGCCCTCTCCCACTAACAGGGTTGGCCTGTGGGATCAAGCACATACAGCAGGAAGTGATGGTATGCCACTTCAGAAATTAGGTCATAAAGACTCTGCCCTTCATCTTGGGTACAAGGTCTCTTGAATCATTCGCTCTGAAGTAAGCCAGCTGCTGTGACATGAACAGCCCCATGGAGAGGCCCACAGAGCAAGGAACTGAGGCCTCTTGCCAACAGCCCAGTGAGTGAGCTTAGAGGCAGATGATCCAAACCAAGTCAATTCCGCAGAGACTGACAATCCAGCCAAAGGTTTCACTGAAACCTCATGAGTGACCTTGAGCCAGAAACAGCCAGCTAAGCCACTCTTGGATTCCAGACCTTCAAAAACTATGAGGTAATAAATTTTTTTTTTATTTAACTACTAAGTTTTGAGACAATTTGTTACACGGCAATAGATAACTAATACAATGGGTCTCACTGAGCTGTAATCACAAATTGCTGGGCACACAATTCACTATAATCTCACCTACTGGCATGCAATGACTTCAGATGACCTCCCCTGTCCTGCTGCATGCAATTACCTCATGAAATACAGTCGCTGAGAAAGAGGGTAGGATAAAAGGAGTCAGCTTTATATAACTTAACATCCCTGATGCTCTTTTTTTTTTTTTCAAGAGAGGTGGTAAAAGAATGCCACTACCACCCTCTCCTTTCTCAAGAAAGCAATTTAGAGGGTTCCCGAATGACCTACATCAACAATTGGCCTGAACTAATCAAACGCATCATTCAGATTCCCTCAGTAAAATATTAAATACCAAACAGCTATGTTTCAGCAAAGGAAAGGGCAAGGGAGCGAAACTGAAGGACGAAAATACAACTTTGGTCCTTATCAGGGAGACTTCTCTTTTCTTACCTCAGGTTTATTACAACGCAACTTTTAAGAACTTGAGCTGTTCCAGGCAGAAGGTCACATCCTTGAGGTAACCAGAGAGAAGCGTTAGTTACTTACATGTCACAAGAATATTTTCGATCCCACTGCCTGACATTGCCACTTAGGTGTTTATCAGTCACCTCACACTTAACCAGATAAGTGAACTGAACTCCTTTCCCCCAGATCAGTTCCTCCAATCTACCCTACCTTAGCGCCAACTGCCCAAATCAGAAGCCTCCAAATCACCCGAGGTCCTGGCTCTCACGGGAGGGACTCCATTAGGGTCCCAGGGGCTGCATTAAGAGTCCCGACAGCGACGCAGTAAATGAGACAAGACGCTGCGGTAGGGGAGAGAGACCGATACATTCAAATGCCTTAAGGGGTCTGGGCCTACAGGTCTCCAGAACTGGGGAGGGCCTGGGGTTACAAAGCAGTTTTCAGATTTTTAAATACATTGAGCGCCAAAAGAGACCCCGCGGGGGCGATGGGGGAGGGGAGCGCACTGGGAGCCAGGAAAGGCCCCTTCTCCAGGAGGCCCGGGCCCAGCCCGGGGGTGGGGGCGTCTGCGTGAGGGAGCGGAGGCTGATGTAAAAGTGGCGCCCGCTGAGATGAGGGAAGGGGGTGTGCGTGAGGGGATCGTGGGACCTGCTTCTGCCCTGCACTCCCCCACAGAAAGCGGCTGTATTGCAAAGGCCGCTCCGGCAGCGCACAGCCAAGCGCGGTGTCGCGACCCGCAGGGCTGCGGCTCGCCATGAAATCCCTCAAGTCTCCCCTCAGGGAACGCTGAAGCCGCGCCACGCCCCCGTCCTTACCAGTCCGGATCAGCTGCTGTTCGCGAGCTGCCGGCCACGCACCAGCGCCGGAGGCGCTCCCGGGGCAAAGCCGGCGGCGACTACGCCTCCTCAGGCCCCCGGCGCCGCCGACGCGCACGCCTCCACACGCGCGCGTCCAGTGGAGACCTGCGATTGGCTGCCAGGTGCCGGCGCGAGATCGGCGCGGCTCCGAGCTCGGAGCATGCGCGCGCTCTGACGCCCCTGGTGGCTACGGCTGGACGCGGGGTTAGATTGAGAAGGAGGAGGGCAGCAGCAATGCCCCTGAGGCCTTGAAAGGATCTTGGGTTCCGGATCACGGTTCCAGGCAGTCAGGGTTCCAGAGCTGAGGGGGTATCCAAGCAGTCAGGGTTCCAGAGCTGAGGAGCATCCAGGCAGTCAGGGTTCCAGAGCTGAGGGGCACCCAGGCAGTCAGGGTTCCAGAGCTGTCGCAGCCAGGGCTTGGGGTGGGGGGCAGGCTTCCAGTCCATCAGGGGATGGTTTGCCCACCAGAAGGCCAGCTGTTATAATTCTCAGGTGTGGTCCCTTTGTTGACTATCCATACTGAAGGGATTGTGAGGAAACAACTGAACCTAACATCTGTCCTCTTCTAGTTACATCTGGGGCCAGTTGAATCCAGCCTGCCACCTGTTTTTGTACAGCTGGCAGCAAGCTAAGAACCGATTTCACGTTTTTTTAATGGCTAAAAAGAGAATATTTTGTGGCATGTGAAAATTATATGAAATTCAAAATTCAGTGTCCATAAATAAAGTTTTATTGGAACAACAAACATGCCCATTCCTTTAGGTATTATTTATGCCTGTTTTCCTGCTTCAACAGCAACGTTGATTAATTGCCAGAGACCATGTATGAAAAGCTTAAAATATTTACTGTCTGGCCCTTTACAGAAAGTTTGCCCACTCAGTTTACTTGCAGCTTTGATTTTTTTTTTTAATTGACCAATTTTGCCAAAAGTCTATTTTAGCAATCTTTTTGGGGGGCGGGTAAATCGCTTTTGGTTTAATTAATCTATAATGTTATTTTCTTATCTATTTTATCTATTTCTTCCATTCTGTTATTTTCTTCCTTCGTGACTTCATAGGCTTGCTCTGTTACTTCTCATTACAACTTTTGGAGAAAAATGCCTACCTCGTTTGCTTGTAAACTTTTTTGTTTCTTTTGTATTTAATGCTATAAATTTACCTTTAAGTACCAGTTTAACTGTGTCCCACCAGTCCGCTTGGTAATATGTTCATTATCCTTCAATTAGATATGTCCTAATTTTCCTAGTTGTTAGAAATGCTTGTTCCCTGGTGCCGCAAAGAAATAGCACTTGAACATAAATTTAATTTTCTCAGCAAGGCCATTTTTACTTTCTGCAGAAAGGGTACACTCGCCAGCAGTTTTGCCACGAGAGTACCCCAAACAAAGGATACAGGGTTATTTATAACCTGACGCATCCACCCTGCTGCTGTGTCCGGTTTCCATTGGCTGGAACAGGACCTCACATTCTGTGTTTGTCCCGATTGGCTAACAACTTAGAACTTTCTAAAAGAGGCAAAGGCAGAGGAGAAGAAAGGAAGGAGGATGTAACTTGTGGAATGCTGAGAAAGGTAAAAACACCTCCAAATAGGAAGAGGAACAGGCTATGACCTAATGCTTGCTTGGACCAGTATAAGCATGCGAGGGCAAATATTTAGGCTAAATTGTGGGAGCTAAGAACACAAAGTACATTAATTTCTTTATTACGGCTAGCAGATATCTAAGAATGTTAGCACAGGTCTTTGAATAAATTTTACTTCTAAGAGAAGTTACTATTTATTCGTAATTAGACAGGGAGGAAAGTCTTTGAAGAGGAACCTCTATTTTTTACATAGTGATTCTTTCTAACACAAGGGTTATATAGTATATGTTATTTATTTTTGAAATCTATGAGATTTTTAAAAGATTTTTTAATTGTGTTATAATCAAATCACATGGCCTAAATATTACTCACCCTTGCATTTGAAGATTTCTGTTCAGTGAAGTGTACCATAGTCAAAATGAAGAGATCATAGATGTAAAGAAGATATTTGCAGTATCTAAAATGTATATATGAGGCTGATATGTAAAGAAGATATTTGCAGTATCTAAAATGTATATATGAGGCTGATATGTAAAGAAGATATTTGCAATATCTAAAATGTTTGTAAGAGGCCTGGCACGGTGGCTCACACCTGTAATCCCAGCATTTTCGGAGACCAAGGCAGGCAGATCACTTGAGGTCCGGAGTTCAAGACCAGCCTGGCCAACATGGTGAAACCCCATTTTTGTACCAAAAATACAAAAATTAGCTGGGTGTGGTGGCACGCGCCTGTAGTCCTAGCTACTTGGGAGGCTGAGGCATGAGAACTGTTTGAACCTGGGAGGCAGAGGTTGCAGTGAGCTGAGATTGCACCACTGTACTCCAGCCTGGGCAACAGAGCGAGACTCCGTCTCAAAAAATAATAAAATGAAAAATAAATCTATGAGAAATGATCTTCTTTTGGCTTCATAATAATTCCAATGTCCATCAGTAAATTAGTATCAACTAAGCTCCAGGCTTTATTCAAATGTCACTAGTTTTTCCCATCATCCTTTTTGTTCCAGATTCCCACCCAGGATACTGAATTGTACTTAGTCATTTTGTGTGCTTAGCCTTCTGTGGTCTGTGACAGTTTCTTAAACTTTTCTTGCTTTTCACGACCTTGACAATTTTAAGAAGGTCAGGTATTTTTCAGAGTGTCTCTCAATTTGGGTTTGATGTTTTTCTCATGGTTACACTGGGGTTATGGTTTTTAGAAGACTATCGCAGACATGATGTGTCTTTCTCATAATTTCTCATCAGCGATCCATGCTATCAATAAGATTTCCTACTGGCTTCTCCACTGTAAATTACTTTCCCCCCGCTTTCATACCTTATTCTAAATCTTGCCTACATGCAGGAAGGCCGTGAGGTCTCATTGAAGGAAAATTATCTACACAAATTACTTTGCAATTCTTCTTTAAGGAAGATTTGTCTCTTCTTCCTTTAGTTTTAAATTAATCAAAAATAGCTTTTTTAGTTTTAAATTAATCAAAAATAAAATAAAAAATTTAGTACCTCAGTCACACTTGCCATATTTCAACAGATCAATAGTCACCTGTAGCATATTGGACAGAGCAGAAGTAGAGCATTTTCATCATTGCAAAAAGATCTACGGACAGCACTGACTTAGATCATTAGTCAACCTTTCTTCTTCCCAAATATATGCATTTAGAAATATAAATTCCCATGAACTGCTTTAGTTCCATCCCATAAATTTTGTGGTTGTTTTCAATATCTTTCAGTTCAACATTTTCCTTTTTTCACTGCAATTTCTTAGAGGAGCTATGGGTTATTCAGAATGAGGACCAGGACTGGGGTGAGATAAGCAAGGAGGCTGAGGCACATTAAGGAGAGACCCACGCCCAGCTTCAGGTATGGCATATTATCACCTTAGGTTCCCTGCTTGCCTCACCCTAGTCCCAGCCCTGTTTAGAAATGT
The DNA here is from genome assembly GCF_028858775.2 of Pan troglodytes. NCBI lineage: Eukaryota > Metazoa > Chordata > Mammalia > Primates > Hominidae > Pan > Pan troglodytes. The sequence goes on from NC_086016.1 coordinate 24,501,484, forward strand.
ATTGCCTAATTTAGGAACTTTGGGGTTTTTTTCAGTGATCTTTCTGTTACTGATTTGTAAGTCAATTCCCCTGTACTCAGTGGGTAACTACAAAGAGCCCCACAGCTAACATCACAATTAAAGTAAACTGTTCTACCTGAGTTTGAGACCAAGAAAAGCACACCCATGAAAGCCACTTCAATTCGCAAAGCATTTGGAACAGCCAAGGCAATTTTGAACACCAAAGTTGGAGAAATGAAACTACCACATGGAGGATTATGCAAAGCTACAATAATTAAGATACTGCAGCATTAGCACAAGGATAGAGAACAGGACAAATGAAATGAAATAGATTCCAGAAACACATATATACAATCATACCTGATTCACACAGTTTCCACGGCAATACAGTAGGGAAGGAGTGGTCTTTTTAGTAAGTGGTGCTGATTGATTTTGGGTATGTATATGAAAAAATTAGTCTTCGTGCCTTATCACACCATTAACAAAAAATCAGTTTGAGATGTCTCATCAAAACAGTAAAGCTTCTAGAACATAGAAGGAATATCTTTATGTCGTTTGTAGACAATTTCTTAAATAAGACTCATGAAAGATAAACCATAAAACCATGATTTAGATCCAAATATGGGACATTTCCAGTGCCCCAGCACCCTTCCCAGTCGACAGCCCAGTTTTTAAAAAGGTAGGAGGGGGCAAAACTTGAATAGACATTTAATAAAAAGAAATACTCACGTGGCCGATAACTATATAATCTCAAGGTCCATTAATCATCAGGGAAATGCAAATTAAAGCCACAATAAGGTACCACTACAATTTCAAGAGAAGGGCACTTACTAAAAGGACTGACAGTACCAAGTGCTGGATCAGTAGCAATGGAATTCGCAGTATCGGTGGTGGGAATGTAAATCGTTTCAATCACTCTGGAAATGTATTTGGCAGTATCTACACTAGACAGCTAAATATATGCAGTTCCAGCACTTCTCATAGATATATATACCCACGAGAAATGATTACATGCTTACCAAAAGACACGCACGAGCTCATAGCAGCTTTATTCAAAATTGCCAAAGAATCAGCCTCAAAGTCCATCAACAGTGAAATAAATTTATACAAAACTGCCACAGTCACTCAACAAAATTCTACCCAGCAATGAAAAAGAATGTGCTACTGCTACACACAGCAAAAATGCATCTCACTTATTTTATTTCATTTTACTTTATTTTGAGACAGTCATGCTCTGTCACCCAGGCTGGAGGGCAGTGGCGCGATCTCAGCTCAGTGCAAACTCCCCCTCCCAGGTTCAAGCTATTCTCCTGCCTCAGCCTCCCGAGTAGCTGGGACTACAGGCGCCCACCACCACGCTTGGCTAATTTTTCTATTTTATGCAGAGAAGGGGTTTCACTATGTTGGCCAGCCTTGTCTCAAACTTCTGACCCCAAGTGATCCACCCACCTCAGTCTCCCAAAGTGCTGGGATTACAGGCATGAGCCATCACGCCCAGCCATCTCACTTATTTTAAAAAGCCAAAGACAAGAATCTTTGTGTGATTCCATTTATTTAAAGTTCATAAACAAGAAAAACCTCTGAGGTCAGAATAAGGGATGCCCTGTTGGGAGCATTTGACTGGGAAAGGGCTCAAAGACTTTGGAGCTACTTCTTGACAATAGGGAGCTGATGAGATGTCACTGTAAAAAACAACCTGACAGTTGATGACATTGCTTGCTAGCATCTACAGCCACAATGCACATATGGCCTAGCCTCACTTCTGCCTTTCGGAACTCCTGGAAGTCAGTCGAACATATTTTCAGCTAGAATCCTTGCTGCAAGGGAGTCTGGAATCTCTAGTGTTCATAGCCGTCTTCTTAGTTTTTACAGAAGAAGACTGAGGGTCAGTGTTGCTAACAATAACGGAAGCCATACCACTTGATCCTGGCTGAACTGAAGTTTGAATAATAACTTTTGTTTCACGAGGCAACCCTTGCAGTTGCTCCGGCTTTTTAAATGTTTGATGGTCCTTGGTTTTGTGCTCTATTTCCTCCTTCAACGTCAAAAACTGTAGCCGGCACTTGGAACACTGAAGGACCCTCCTTCTGCTGTGCCTCCAACAATGATTCATGTATGGTATTGCGGTTTTGAAAAGTTTGAGACAAAACAGACAAAGCAAATTCTTTGTGTTTTCATGGCACGTTCTAAAATGTGTTTCCACATCAGCAAAGACCGACGATCTGTAATGGCAAACCTGGCACACATAGGGCATTTCGCCAGGCTTATGATGGTCCTTCATGTGTTGTAAGAGGACCTGATCTGTTTCAAATGACAATTCACAGATTTTACAGACAGCAGAGGGCTCCATGGCGATGTGTACACTATCAATGTGACACTGTAGCTGGAAGGGAGTGGGAAACTGCCGGTGGCAGTGCTGGCAGGTGGTGTGGTCTTCCCAGCTGTCGTTCCTCTGCTTCTCAAATTCCAAATGATGCTTCATGTGATTCATAAACTTAATATTTTTTAGAACTTTCACGCAGCTGAGGCATTTAAAGGTGGTGTGAGTCTTCTGTTCCGGCTGCCCATCTCCTTTATGCTGTCCATAGTAAAAGTTGCTAAGTAACACGACGGGATTTTCTTTCTTGGGATCAAAGGTCTTGTTTTGACTTGCTAGACTTGAAATGTCTGTCATTGCCAGGCCAGACTCATTTGCTCTCTCTGGATTTGTAAGATTGAAATGTGCCTTTCCATTAGCATCAGCCCAAGGAAATGTTACTCCATTCTGAACATGGTTTGATGAGTTGCAGACCCCCTGTGAGGGTGTATTTGTGCTTATTGTAGAAGAGATATCTGAAGGGACCACAGCTAAAGAAGGTACCCCTGGGATTCCATCCCTGAGTTTAACCCTTTTGGAATCTCTGCTGTTTACATCTGAAGTGGAAAGTCGCTTTGAATCAGGAGAACTCTCATTTCTGCCTCCTCCAGAGACCATAGCTCCAACTAGACGCTGAGTCCCTGCGGGGAGCGAATCTGAGGAATCGGGAGAAACAACTTGTGGCGAGCTCATTTTATAACCAGGTTCAGATGAAGACTTCATAGTGACAGGACTATCTGTTGATCGCCCCTCAGACAGAGAAACTGGCATGATGGCTTTTGCCATAGAGGTCACATGATTTGCAGGCTGCGACACGTGAGCAGGATATTGACGGAAGTGGCCTTTCTTTCTTCTTGAATTTGAGCCTGGGGTGACTCTGTTCAAAATGTTTGAAACGACTGGTTTTGAATTTGAAATCATCCCGACAAAGAGAATTTCAGCATCTCTATGTACATGCTCCACCCCAACATAGATCAGATCTGGATCTTCATCATCCTCCTCCCTTTGTTTGGATTCTCTCAAATTCTTCTTTGGTGATTCCACTTTCTTACACAAAAAGATATCTCCCATTTTCAATTTACTTTTTGCTTGAAGCCACTGGTCTCTTCAACTTCCAGAGCTGTCTTTTTACAAATTGCCACCTAAGTGCAACCATGTGACAATAGTCAATATTTATTTCGAAAGACAAAATCATTACTTTATTGTATCCTCCCTTAAAACACTGAGATAACCATCCACATCTCTATTTTACACGTCAGAAATAAGGCTTGAAACATTTTAAATGGCATAATAATTTCAAATTTACCTGTCTCTCCTCCCCTGGTCTTCTGCAGTTGTGAGGCAAAGGAAGCAAGATTTCAGGAGGTGCAGATGGAACATCTCAGAGTGCTTGCCTCTAAATTTTGCACTCTAGATGCCTCACTCACCTCCTCCTCATCCCACAGGTACTCTCTCAGATGTCTAAGGTTTCTAACCAACTTGAACAAAACTTCTCTCAAAAACATTCTGCTCCTAGCCTGGGCAACATAGCAAGACCCCATCTCTACAAAAAAATTTAACAATTAAAAAAAATTAGCTTGGCATGGTGGTACACACCTGTGGTCCCAGCTACTTGGGAGGCTGAGCCAAGAGGAACACTTGAGCCCAGGACTTCAAAGCTACGTTCATGCCACTGCACTCCAGCCTGGGCAACCAAATGAGACCCCATCACACACACACACAAATCACAACACACACACACAAATCACAACACACACACACACCCTTTGCTGTTCCTGTAATGTTCCTTTTCTCAGTAAACTCAGTTGCTCAGTCTACAAACTTCAGAGTCATCCTTTGCCAGACTTTCTCTCATACACTACAGCCAATCAATTAGCAAAGCTAGTCTGCTCTATTTTTTAAAGATGTCCAGAATCTGACTACTCTCTTCCACATCTACTGCCACCTCCCTGATGGAAGGTACCATGTTCTCTCCCTGGATCACTGCAGAAGTTGCCAGTCTTAAAAGTTTTGTCAGATCTCCCCATGGTGGCCCCAATGCCCCTGTTAAAATATACAGGGGAGCAAGTATATTTTGCTCTTAAGTCTTCAATGACTTTCCATTTCATTCATAGGAAACACCAGCAAACTTTAAATTTCCCCCATAGAACCTTAGGTCATCATCGCCCTTGCTAACTCCTCTGTTGCTCTGATGCAGCCATCCTGAGCTCCGTGAATCTGGAACACACCAGGCCTTTTTCTTTTTCAGAACTTTTGTTGTTCCCGGACGTTGCGTGCCTCTTTCCCCAGATTAACCCCATCTGGGCTCCTGGTCTGCCTCAGTCCCATGGTTCCTCTTCAGCAAGGCTTACCTGACCACAATATCAAAAATCACAACCTCCTTAACTCATATGTTCAAACCCTCAATGTTATTTTTCAACTTAGCATTTATCACTGCCTACCACACAATATGTAAAATATATCTTGCAAGCCCAGGAGTTTGAGATTACAGTGAGCTATATCATGTCACTGCATCCAGCCTGGGTGACAGAGGAAAGGAAGACTCTGTGTCTTAAAACAACAACAAAAAATGGGACAGGTGCAGTGGCTCGTACCTGTAATCCCAACACTTTGTAAGGCCAAGGCGGGAGGATTGCTTGAGGTCAGGAGCTCGAGACCAGCCTGGGCAACATAGCAAGACCCATCTCTACAGAAAATTTAAAAATATAACTTGTTTCTTTTCTGTGTTTACCCACGAAACTGTATGCCACATGAGGGCAGGGAGTTGTGTTTCATTTACTCCTCAGCTTATAGAGCAATGTCTGTCATACTGTGCATGCTAAATCTTTGTTAAATAAATAGTAGCTGTTATTAATATGATCATTTAGGTGTACCAGAGGCTCTAATTCGTTATTCCAGATTCTCTAAGCATTTAATGAAATCCAAATCCAAATGATTTAATAACTGTTGTACAAGGGAGAAGGTAAACCTGTGTGTATGTGTGTGTAAATTGAAACAAAAGTTTTGTCAAATACTCTAATACCTTCACCTTACCGCAAGGGATAGGCTCTGATACCTTCTATGCCATATTTTATTGATTCTAAGGTATAGGCTTAGATTTCCATTTTAACATCTCTAAATCAGATTGCATCTCATCATAGCATCTCATCAATATAAAATACATTTCATAATTTGTTTTTGCAGTATATATTTTTATTTCATAGTGGAATCAAAAATGACATATCTCGGATCCTTTTGTGAGGATAAGCTTGGGTTTTCACTTATGTGAGATGTGCCTCCCTCAAACCTTGTTATATCAGCATGTTTAACATCTGATGTAAAAAAAAAAAAAAAAAAAAAAGGAGAGTAATGTATCTTTTATAATTGATGGCATCTTTTTTTTTTTTTTTGAGATGGAGTCTCGCTCTGTCGCCCAGGCTGGAGTGCAGTGGCGCGATCTCGGCTCACTGCAGGCTCCGCCCCGCGGGGTTCACACCATTCTCCTGCCTCAGTCTCCTGCGGAGCTGGGACTATGGGCGCCCGCCACCTCGCCCGGCTAATTTTTTGTATTTTTAGTAGAGACGGGGTTTCACCGTGTTAGCCAGGATGGTCTCGATCTCCTGACCTCGTGATCCGCCCGCCTCGGCCTCCCAAAGTGCTGGGATTACAGGCATGAGCCACTGTGCCCGGCCAAGTGATGGCATCTTATAGTCAGTGAAAAATCCTATTTCTTTTTGTAAGCTGACAGCCCACTAAACTTGTTTTGTAGTTCTTTAATGGATATCAGCTACATTTTGGCAAACAATGGTTTAAGACAGAAATTGGAAAATTGGCCCTTCCCCTGTTTTTGTACAGTCAGGAAGCCAAGAATGTTTCTTACATTTTTAAGGTATTGTTTTCTTACTTTTTTTAATTAAGATTTTTTTAAACTTGTACATTTTTAAATTGGGGGGAATAAACACGCAAAAGGAAGCGGGGCGCGGCAGCTCACGCCTGTAATCCCAGCACTTTTGGGAGGCCGAGGTGGGCGGATCACTTGAGCTCAGGAGTTCGAGACCAGCCTGGCCAACATGGTGAAACCCCTTCTCTACTAAAAATACAAAAATTAGCCAGGCATGGTAGCAGATGCCTGTAGTCCCAGCTACTCGGGAGGCTGAGGCAGGGGAATCTCTTGAACCTGGGAGGTGGAGGTTGCAGTGAGCAAAGATCGCACCACTGTGCTCCAGCCTGGGTGACAGAGTGAGACTGTCTCAAAAACAAAAAAAAAGAAAAAAGGAATATTTTGTGACGTGAAAATTATATAACATTCAAAATGTCAGTGTTCACCATAAAGTGTTGTGGAACACAGCCATAATCATTTTTTTAGTGCTGTTGTCCATGGCTGCTTTCACACTTCTATGACACAGTTGAGTATAGTAGTACCCCCTTATCTTTGGGGCATATGTTCCAAGACCCCCGAAGTGGATGCTTGAAACTGCAGATGGAACCAAATTCAATATATACTATATTTTTTCATATATGTAGATATCTATGATCAAGCTTAATTTATAAATAGGCACAGTAAGAGGTTAAGCATAACAAAATAATTATAACAATATACTGTAATAAAAGATATGTGAGATAGGGCGTGGTGGCTCATGCCTGTAACCTCAGCACTTTGGGAGGCTGAGGTGGGTGGATCACCTGAGGTCAGGAGTTTGAGACCAGCCTGGCCAACATGGTGAAACCCATCTCTACTAAAAATACAAAAATTATCTGGGCATAGTGGCGAGCACCTGTAATCTCAGCTACTTGGGAGGCTGAGGCAGGAGAATCACTTGAACCCGGGAGGCGTGGGTTGCAGTGAGCCGAGATCGCGCCGTGGCACTCCAGCCTGGGCGGCCAGAGTGAAACTCCGTTTCAAAAAAATAAATTAATAAATTAAATTAAAGGTATGTGAATGCAATCTCTCGCTGACAAAATATCTTTATGTACTGTAGATCTTGGCAACCTTAGCATACGATTTTGTTTTCTTTCCTTATTATGTTAAAAACTTTCCCATTTTCACTTAAAGGAAGCAAGCACTTTACAGCTTCTGTTTGGCATATTTGAATCGCCAGCATTGCTACCCTTGTACTTTGGGGCCATTATTAAGTACCATAAGGGTTAATTGAACACAAGCACTGAGATACCACCAGGACAGTCACTCTGATAACTGCGACCGCTCCTAAGTGACTAAGGTACAGAGAGCGCAGCCAGCCAACAGCATGGGGACTCAGGACAAAGGGAGGATTACCATCCCAGGGCAGGGCTGACTCAAGAGCTTATCACACTACTCAAAAGGGCTGGCGACTTAAAATTTACGTATTGCCTATTTCTGGAATTTTCCAATTAATATTTTGGAACCTCAGGTAACTGAAAGCACAGAAAGGAAAACCCTGGATAAGGGAAGACTACTGTAGTTGAAGCAGAGAATCGCAATGCCTAAAATATTTGCCATCTAGTCTTTCACAGAACAAGTTTGCCAGCTCTAGTTTTAGAGGAGCAAAATGAAAGATAGCAAATTTCTCAGCTCACCAGTTCCTAAAGTTGCGAGTGCATCCAGATGATTCAGTGCAGCTCAGTATGTTCCACTCTGGGCCACAAGGGAAAGCGAAGCTGGAGCTTCCTTGTCTCCACTTCCCGGAGAAATTTGTCCAGAGACCGGCAGCACTGCTTCCGCAGGCGAACAACGCCGCTTGCTCTTCAAAGTCCTTTCTGAGGCCAGATCAGAAGGTCCCACTCCTTTTAAGCCCCATATAGCCCAATCATTTTTCCAGTCACGTGTCTGAAGCAGTTTATCCTGATTGGATTTTCAGTCGTTGTCCAGCTTGATTGCCAAAAGCTTTCCTCCAATTGCTACTCAAAGGAAAGAATGAGGGTGGGGCTTCAGGGCTGCCTTCCAGGTTGATTCAGCTGGTGATGGGCATCCTCCCTCCTCTCTCTCTTGTTCAGAGTCTGCCACTTTCTCTTCAGTGTGCCTGGGCCCTCAGCTATTGGGGATGAGAAGGGATGCGGAGTGGGAGGCAGTCCACATGTCTGTTCCAACAGAGCTCAGAGGTGAGCGAGTTAAAAAGCAGATGTCTTTCCAGTAGGAGCCCCAGGGGACAGGGTGGGTCTCACTCTGACGGCCCTTGAAGACTGAGCTCCCGTACGAGTTTCCGGGTGTCCAAACAGGGTCCTCACTGTGAGTCTTCAACAGCTTTCTCCAAGCAGCAGCCCACTCCCTTCTTAATCCATTTCCAGGGGTCAAAGGTCTATCCTGGTTCCCTCCCATCCCCTCTCACTTCCTTCCCTCTGTCTCTCCCTCCTCCCTCCTCCTTCACTACCCCCTCCCTGGAACCTTCTCAGCTGAATTTCAGGCCCACCCTTTCACTCTCTTTACAGGCTTTGCAACACAGATTAGAAAGCGGGGGAGGGGGAGCCTCGAGAGTCCCTTGACAGGTAAGAAATATCTATATTTCCACCCCCATTCCAACGCAATGCAATCAAGTCTCAAAATTAAAACGAAAATCATTTGCAAATTAAAATGTTCTAAAGTACCATCTCCTGATAAAACTTTAAAAATACCTTTCTGGGCCGGGTGTGGTGACTCACATCTGTAATCCCAGCACTTTTGAAGGCCGAGGCAGCAGATCACATGAGCCCAGTAGTTTGAGACCAGCCTGGCCAACATGGTGAAAACCTGTCTCTATTCTTTATAAAGTAAAATACAAAAATTTCCTGGGCGTGGCCGTGCGTGCCTGTAATCCCAGGTACTCAGGAGGCTGAGGCAGAATAATCACTTGAACCCAGTAGGCAGAGCCCAAGGTGGTATAAAAGTGTGTGACCCATGGTCTTTATTCTTGTCTAGGGACTGGGGAAAGGCTGCTTGAGGGCATTGCAAGCAGCCAAGAGCATGCCCCTGGAAAGGAAGGTGAAATGAGGCCCGCTGCTGAGGTACACCTGTAGTCCCAGCTATCAAAGGCTGAGGTGAAAGATCTTTGAGCCCAGGAAATCCAGACAAACCTCAGCAAAATATCAAGACCTCTGTTTCTACAAAAGAAAAAAAATTTTTTTTAATTAGCCAGGCATTGTAGCACGTGCCTGTAGTCCCAGCTACCCGGGAGGCTGAGGTGGGAGGATTGCTTGAAGCAGGGAGATCGAGGTTGCAGTGAACTATGATTGCATCACATACTTTAGCCTGGATGGAAGAGAGAGACCTTGTCTCATTCATTCATTCATAAATAAATAAGCAAGCAAAGTGAAATGAAGTGCAAGACTTAGACAGTAAAGTTCTAACAGGGGCCGGGCATGGTGGCTCACGCCTGTAATCCCAGCGCTTAGGCAGAGGCAGGCAGATGGCTTGAGCCCAGGAGTTTGAGACTAGCCTGGGCAACCTGGCAAAACCGTGTCTCCACAGGAAAATACAAAAAATTAGCCTGGGTGACAGAGTGAAACCCTGTCTCAAAAAAATAAAAAAAGAAAAAAGAAAGGAAGACAGAGAAAGAAAGAAGGAAAGAAAGAGAAAAAAAGGAAGGAAAGAAAGGAAAGGAAATGTGTATTCTGCAGAACTGATATTCACTCCTTCCTCTTTTCCAGAAGCAGAATCCTGCTAGGAAGATTCCAGGAAGCCTAGGCAGTGGTCAGGGGCTGGCTCAGGTATAAAGCAGGCCCTTCCCCTGAGACAGAAGGTTGTGGCAACAATGCTTGTGGGAGGTGAGAAAATTGAGAGGAGTGTCTAGAAATAGCTCGGAGTTGCATCTTATTTTCTTTTGCTCAGTTTTAAAAGTCCCAAATAAGACCACATCTAGCTGTTCTAACCAAGCTATTCTAACCCACTAATCTAGTAAAAATAAAATCACATGGTCTGAATATAAATTTGCATCAGGATACACGCCTTTCCTATGAAACATTTATGTTTCCTTATAAAATATATCCTCTTTTTCTGCAGAAAACTAACTGTAATGCATCCAAAGGTCACAGAATGTGGTGAAACATCCTCATCATTGATTTTTTAAAAATTATTTATTTATTTATTTATTTATTTTTTTGAGACATGGTCTTACACTCTGTTGCCCAGGCTGGAGTGCAGTGGAACGATCATGCAGTCTTGATGTCCTGGACCCAAGCGATCCTCCCACCTCAGCCTCCCAAGTAGCCAGGACAATAGGCAGATGCCACCATGTCTAACTGATTTATTTTTATTTTTGAGTAGAGATGAGGTCTCACTATGTTGCCTGAACTGGTCTCAAGCTCCTGAGCTCAAGCAATCTTCCCACCTCGGCCTCCCAAAGTTCTGGGATTACAGGTGTGAACTACCCGCACCCTGCCCTCCATAACTGATTCTTTTTTTTCAGACTTCACTCTGTTGGCCAGGCTGGAGTACAGTGGCGTGATCTCTGCTCACTGCAACCTCCGTCTCCCAGGCTCAAGCAATTCTCGTGCCTCAGCCTCCTAAGTAGCTGGGATTACAGGCATGAGCCAACACGCCCGGCTAATGTTTGTATTTTTAGTAGAGTCAGGGTTTCACCATGTTGGCCAGGCTGGTCTTGAACTCCTGATCTCAGGTAATCTGCCCACCTGGGCCTCCCAAAGTGCTAGGATTAAAGGCGTGAGCCACCACGCCAAGCCATAGCTGATTCTTTATCAGTCTGCCTTTGGGAAGTTTCCACTGGGAAACACTCTCCAGGACTCTTTCGGACCAGCCCCACTTTCCAAACAGAATTCCAGTGATGAGATTAAAGCTTGTCACAATATGTTTTTCAAATGACTGGTAGAAGCAGACCTTAAGATTAAAAAAGAAGAAGAAAAAATGGCTGAAATCTTGAATCCTTTATTGCTCTAAGGCACAGCATAGGAAATGGATGGCGCGTCGGGAATGGATGCAGGTCAGGGACAGACCATCACTCATGCCACCTTGCTGTGTTTATGAAACAGAGTGCTAGAAGTTAAATTTGGGGGATGCACAAAGAGATGCCTAATCAGATGAACTCAGAGTTGGAATTGCTGTTTGTGAGACAGTTACATCAAAGGAAGAAAAGAAGGAGAGAAGAAAGGTGACTATCAGGAGAATTTTCCAGCCAGAAGAAAGACACAGAGGCACAGGCATTTCATGGCCTGAAGAAGGAAGAGCACAGAGACAAGTGTGGCTCCAGTTAAAGGACCAGCGGAGATGAAAGATGAGGTCAGTGATTTGGGTAGGGGACATAGCAGTTAAGATATTGTTGATCAAGGCTGGGTGTGGTGGCTCACGCCTGTTAATCCCAGCACCTTGGGAGGCCAAGGCGGGTGAATCACGAGGTTAGGAGATCAAGAGCATCCTGGCTAACACAGTGAAACTCCGTCTCTACTAAAAATACAAAAAAATTAGCCAGGTGTGGTGGCGGGCACCTGTAGTCCTAGCTACTTGCGAGGCTGAGGCAGGAGAATGGCGCAAACCCAGGAGGCGGAGCTTGCAGTGAGCCGAGATCACGCCACTGCACTCCAGCCTGGGCGACAGAGCAAGACTGTGTCTCAAAAAAAAAAAAAAAATAGACGTGAAGGATGCAAAGATGCGTATGAGTGACAGTATGTCTAATCTCCTACTTTATGAATGGCCATTTTCAAATTCTATCATTCCTTCAATATTTATTAAGTCTTTTGTAAAGAAGAATGTTGATTTGTCTCTCAGTGTGGCACCAGGAAGATTTATGTTATTTAAAAATGTTATAAGCAGATACTGTCATTATTTTTTTATGCTTCAAATGTCAAGGGAGAGTCCCTTTACCATGCTCCCCATATCTTTATTTTTCCTTTTTTGAGAGAGAGAGTCATGATCATTCATTTATTTCACACCTGATTCTCATTACATCAGTCTGAGAGAGGAAGGAGTCACGCACCAGCACGTACAACTGTGCTGTTCTATTATCCTTCAGACAGTATTGGGATCTAGGTTCTAGTTATTTTTAAATTCAGGGATCTGAATCAGAGCCCAAAGAGGTTGACTGCTGCTTCTGGGGACTGGGGGCTGCTGGGAGAACAGCAGAAAACGGGCATGGAGCTGACCCTGGAGGGTTCATGCTCCAGAACTCCGATCTTGGTACCTGAGGATCTTTCACGGAGATCATGGACAGGGGTGTGACAGCAGTTCCTCAAAGCAAATGGGGATGGCAAACCTGGGGCTGGTACTTGGGAGCTGGAAAAACAACCATATTTGCACAAGGAGAAACTGAAAAACCGCTGTCCTTCCATCCGTATCCCAGAATCCTATGTAGAACCATGAGGACAGGGCCAGGGTTGGTTCCTTGGCCTCTGTTTGTCCTCATAAGTAGTCCAGTAGGAGTCCTGCAAACTTATCACCATCTGGAGACAGTGCTTCCAACTCTTCTTTATGCCCCACTGCTTGAGATGCTAGTCGATTGCTTTAGACTATTCATGATTCTTCTTCCTCAACTCTTCACATTAAAGAAATTCCTAGCCAGGTATGGTGGCTCATGCCTGTAATCCCAGCACTTTGGGAGGCCAGAAGTTGGAGACCAGCCTGGGCAACATGGCGAAACCCTGTCTCTACAAAAAAATAGAAAAATTAGCTGAGCATGGTGGTGGGTGCCTATAGTCCCAGCTACTTGGGAGGCTGAGGTAGGAGGATCACCTGGAACCTGGGAGGCAGAGGTTGCAGTTTGCCGAGATCACACCACTGCACTCCAGCCTTGGCAGCAGAGTAAGACTGTCTCAAAAAAAAAAGGAAAGTAATTCCCGTACTTTGATGAAACTCTGGATCTCCCGGTCATTCCGTGTTTTTTAATCAACTGTTCTCAGGGTTTTCTAGTTCCTTGGTTTCATAATTTCAGTCTCAAGTCTCACTTTCTCTGTTTTTATTCCTGAGTTTCCTCCTAAGGTTCTTTTCATTGCAGCCACAGGCCCTAGTCCAGGGTCTGCAGAGAGCTAGTACTTACTCTGCCCAAATGGAATCCAAGAGCATCAGAAGGTGCCCGAAGGTGGATATGTGTTTCTGCTCTCTGCTTTTGGCAGTCTTGCTCTCCATGTCTTTTTTGACATGCCCCCTGATATAGTTTGGATGTTGTAATCAACCAAATCTCATGTCAAAATGTAACCCCTGATGTTGGACATGAAGTCTGGTGAGAGGTGATTGGATCATGGAGGTGGATTTCTCATGATTGGTTTAGTACCATCCTCTTGGTACTGTCCTCATGATAGTGAATGGGTTCTCCTGAGACCTAATTGTTTTAAAGTGTGTGGCACCTCCCGCCTCTCTCCTGCTCTGGCCATGATATAGCTATTATGGAAAGCAGTATGGTGGTTCCTCAAAATATTAAAAATAGAGCTACCGTATGATTCAGCAATTCCATTTCTGGGTATATATCCGAAGGAAATGAAATCAATATGTTAAAGAGGTATCTTTACTCTCATGTACATTGCAGGACTATTCACCACAGTCAAGATGTGGAATCAACCTAAGTGTTCATGATGAATGGATAAAGATAGTGTGGTATGTATACACAATAAAATGCTATTCAGCCTTTCTTTCTTTCTTTCTTTCTTTTTTTTTTTTTGAAACAGTATCTTCCTCTGTCACCCAGGCTGGAGTGCAGTGGCACGATGATCATAACTCACTGCCGCCTTGAACTCCTGAATTCAAGCAATCCTCCCACCTCAGCCTCCCAAGTAACTGGGACCACAAGTGCTTGCCACCAACACCTGGCTAATTAAAAAACAAGGTCTCACTTTGTTGCCCAGGCTGGTCACAAATGCCTGTACTCAAGTGATCCTCCTGCCTTGGCCTCCCAAAGTGCTAGGATGACAGGCAAAAGCCACCATGCCTTACCACTATTCAGCCTTAAAATTCAGCCTTAAAATCAAAGGAAGTTCTGTTATTTACAACAACATGGATAAACCTGGATGACATCATGTTAAGTGAAGTAAGTCAGACATAGAGAGACCAATACACAGTGTCTCACTTATAGGTGGAATCTAAAAAAGTTAAACTCACAGAAGCAGAGAGTAAAATGGTAGTTATTAGGGTCAGGACGGGTAGAGGATGGGGAGAATAGGCTAAAAGGTACAAAGTTTTGGTTAAACAGGAGGAATTATTAGTTTTGGAGACCTAATGTATAGTATTACAGCATGGTGACTATAATTAATATTGTATAGTATATTTTAAAATTGCTGAGTGAGTAGATTTTGAATGTTCTCATCACAAAATTATAAATATGAGGTGATTGCTATATTAATTGGCTTGATTGATATGTCGATTGGCTTGATTTAATCATTACACAATGTGTGCACATATATTTATCATGTACATCATAAAATATATACAAATTGTCATCTGTCAATCAAAATTTTAAAAAAACATTCAAGATCTGGGCACTAAGTATGCTCAATTGTTATTGCTTCAGTAGACAGACCTAGAAAATACAGTGTACTCATATTTCCATTTAAATTTAGTGCCATGCCAGGGATTCTTCTTTCATTTAATTTTATTTATTTTTATTTTTATTTTTATTTTTCGAGACAGGGTCTCACTCTGTCTTCTAGGCTGGAGTGCAGTGGCACAATCTCGGCTCACTGCAACCTCTGCCTCCCAGGTTCAAGTGATTCTCCTGCCTCAACCTCCCCAGTAGCTGGAATTATAGGCGCATACCACCACGCTCGGCTAATTTTTTGTATTTTTAGTAGAGATGGGGTTTCACCATGTTGGCCAGGCTGATCTTGAACTCCTGACCTCAGGTGATCTGCCCATCTCGGCCACCCAAAGTGCTAGGATTACAGGTGTGAGCCCTTGTGCCCGGCCCCTTCCTTCATTTTATATTTTTATATATACTATACTCAAGTGATCCTCCTGCCTTGGCCTCTGATATGGTTTGGCTGTGTCCCCACCCAAAGCTCATTTTGAATTGTAGCTCCCATAATTCCCACGTGTTGTAGGAGGGACCCAGTGGGAGATAGCTGAGTCATGAGGGAGGTTTCCCCCATACTGTTCTCATGATAGTGAGTAAGTCTCTTGAGATCTGATGGTTTTCTAAGGGGTTTCCCCCTTTCACTTGGCTCTCATTCTCTCTTGCCTGCTGCCATACAAGATGTGTCTTTTGCCTTCCACCATGATTGTGAGGCCTCCCCAGCTACATGGAACTCCAAGTCCATCAAATTTATTTTTCTTTATAAATTACCCAGGCTCAGGTATGTCTTTATCAGCAGTGTGAAAATAGACTAATACAGCCTCCCAAACTGCTAGGCTTACAGGCAAGAGCCAGCATACCTGGTGACTATTCAGCCTTAGAATCAAAGGAAATGCTGTTATTTGCAACAATGTAGGTAAACCCAGTTGGCATTATGTTAAGTGAAATAAGCCAGACATAGAGAGACAAATACACAGTGTCTCACTTATTTTAATTTTTTTAAATTAAATTTTTTGTACAGATGGGGTCTCACTGTATTGCCCAAGCTGGTCACCAATTCCTGGATTCAAGTGCTCCTCCTGCCTTGACCTCCCAAGTGCTTGGATTACAGGCGTGAGCCACTGTGCCTGGCCTATTTATATTTTTAAATCCCATCATTCTTATTGTAAGACAAGTACAAGAATCTCTCCTAAGTCTAACTGTATTAGGTCATTCTTGCATTGTTATAAAGAAATACCTGAGACTGGGTAATTTATCAAGATGTTTAATTGGCTTACGGTTCTGTGGGCTGTACAGGAAGCATAGTGGCATCTACTTGTGGGGAGGCCGCAGGCGGCTTACAATCATGACAGAGGGTGAAGGGGAGCAGTCATGTCATATGGTGAAAACAGGAACAACAGAGCAAGAGGGGAGGTGCTACACACTTTTAAACAACCAGATCACTGAGAACTCACTCACTATCGGGAGGATAGTACCCAGGGGGATGGTGCTAAACCATTCATGAGAAATCACACCCATGATCCAATGGCCTCTCGCCAGGCCCCACCTCCAACAGTGGGAATTACATTTCAATATGAGATATCCGTGGGCAAACACATCCAAACTATATTATTCTGCCCCTGGCCCCGCCCAAATCTCATGTCCTTCTCATATTTCAAAATACAATCATGCCTTCCCAATAATCCCCCGAAGTCTTAACTTATTCCAGCATTAACTCAAAAGTTCAAAGTCTTATCTGAGACAAGGCAAGAATCTTCCGCATATGAGCCTATAAAATAAAAAATAAGTTAGCTACTTCCAAGATACAACGGGGATACAACCATTAGGTAAACATTCCCATTCCCAAGGGAGAAATCAGCTAAAAGAAAGGGGCTACAGGCCCCATGCAATTCTGAAACCCAGCAGGGCAGTTGTTAAATCTTAAAGCTCCATAATAATCTCCTTTGACTCCATGTCCCACATCCAGGACACACTGATGCAAAGGGTGGGCTCCCAAGGCCCTAGGCAGCTCCACCCCTGTGGCTTTGCGGGGTTCAGCCCCACCCCTGTGGCTATGCGGGGTTCAGCCCCTGCCACTACTCTCATGGGCTGGCATTGAGTGCCTGAGGCTTTTCCAGGCACAGGGTGCAAGCTATGGGTGGATCCACTACAGCTCCACTAGGTAGCGCCCCAGTGGGGACTCTGTGTGGCAGCTCCAACCCCACATTTCCCCTCCACACTGCCCCAGTAGAGGTTCTTTGTGAGGCTAACATTTTGTTTGTTTGTTTTTTGAGAGAGGGTCTTCCTCTGTCTTCCACCCTGGAGTGCAGTGGCATAATCATGGCTCACTGCGGCCTTGAACTTCTGGACTCCCACCTTCCACAGTGCTGGGTTTACAGGCGTGAGCCACTACGCCCAGCCAAAATGCGTGCACATTCTTACGTCAACCTAATAACAGAGAGAAGCTCTTTAAAAGAAAATGATGTGTGTTTGGCAATAGAGCATTGCAATGAAAATATGTATGCCCCTATGTGTGCATTTGGGGAGGTAAAGGAAGACAAAGGTTTTTAAAGGAAGGATAAGAAGGATTACATCATTGTTTTGAGATAATTATCCTTGACTACAAAGGTCAATAGCAAGGGTGACGCTAGTCCAAGGTTGGATAGGCAGTTTCTGGGCAGATGCCCTTATGGAAGTATTTTTTGCTTAAGGTTGCGATGTCCTTTGTACAAGGTTGTTTCTGTAGAGTCTTTTGTCATTGTTTTTGTTATCAGGTATGCAAGCGTGAAAACCCTCTCTTCATGGCCTTCCCAGGCTCTGTTTGTCAAGTTTTGCTTTGCTGTTGTTGTTGTTGTTTTAACATTAGTGGCTCCATTTTGATTCTGACAACTTTCACACTTCTAAGTTAGAGTTTAGAAAATATTCTGTTACTGGCTGGGCGTGGTGGCTCACGCCTGTAATCCCAGCACTTTGAAAGGCCAAGGCGGGCGGATCACAAGGTCAGGAGATCAAGACCATCCTGGCTAACATGGTGAAACCCTGTCTCTACTACAAATACAAAAAAAAAATTAGCCGGGCATGATGGCGGGCACCTGCAGTCCCAGCTACTTGGGAGGGTGAGGCAGGAGAATGGCGTGAACCCGGGAGGCGGAGCTTGCAGTGAGCTGAGATCGCACCACTGCACTCTAGCCTGGGCAACAGAGTGAGACTCTGTCTCAAAAAAAAAAAAAAGAAAAGAAAAGAAAAGAAAATACTCTTACTTTTTTTTCCTAAAAATGTATTTTAATTTCTCTTTTTTCTTTCTTTCTTTCTTTCTTTTTTTTTTTTTTTTTTTTATGAGATGAAGTCTCACTCTGTGGCGCAGGCCAGAGTGCAGTGGTGAGATCTCAGCTCACTGCAAACTCCACCTCCCGGGTTCAAGTGATTCTCCTGCCTCAGCCTCCCGAGTAGCTGGGATTACAGGCGCCCGCCCCCATGCCTGGCTAATTTTTGTATTTTTAGTAAAGACAGGGTTTGCCGTGTTGTCCAGGCTGGTCTGGAACTCCTGACCTCAGGTGATCCACTCGCCTCGGGCCCCCAAAGTGCTGCAATTATAGGGGTGAGCCACCAGGCCCAGCTTTTTTTTTTTTTCTTTTTATACTGGATTTTAAAAAACTAGGAACAGAATTCTTAAAGTCAAATGTTTATAAGGGCCGAGCATCAAACACATTTGCAGCATAGGGTAAAAGAGAAATGAGCCCTTGGAAAATAGAAGCATGCAACAGTCTTTCAAGGATGTTAATGGTACTACTCAATTTTATCTGATTTCTGCCTGATGGCAATGCTGGTGTTCCTGATCTATTTTCCAAGCAACACTGGAAATTTAAATTTTTATGTTGTCTCTCAATTTTAAAGTGCCAAAAATTATATTTTTTTAAGTTTTAAAGCATAATGAAGCCAAATAAAGCACATCTGTGTGTTGATTTGAACCGTGAATTGCCTGTACCCCAATCTGGCTTAATGAGATGTGTATTTTACACTTCACTAGTTTCTGAACTTAAGATGAGTGGCACATGCAGAACTTAAGGCGAGGGGCACATGCAGAATGATGTGGTCCCTAACTGCCCACGGAAGTGTCTCTAGTGATTGCAGCAGGTTAATCTAAGAGTTATCCCAACTGTCATCTTCATCCCAAATATTTTAGTATAGTATTTTAGTATAGACATCCCTCACTATCTGAAGGGGATTGAATACCAGCATCCTCGGATACTCGAACCTCTTATATAAAATGGCCTAGGATGGCCGGGTGCCGTGGCTCACGCCTGTAATCCCAGCACTTTGGGAGGCTGAGGCGGGCAGATCACGAGGTCAGGAGATCGAGACCATCCCGGCTAACACAGTGAAACCCCATCTCTACTAAAAAATAGAAAAAATTAGCTGGACGTGGTGGCGGGCACCTGTAGTCCTAGCTACTCGGGAGGCTAAGGCAGGAGAATACGGTGAACCCAGGAGGCGGAGCTTGCAGTGAGCTGAGATCGTGCCACTGCACTCCAGCCTGGGCGACAGAGTGAGACTCCATCTCAAAATAAATAAATAAATAAATAAATAAATAAATAAATTGGCCTAGGATTTGCATATAACCAACACACATCCTCCCATATACTTTATTTTTACTTATTTATTTATTTTTGGAGATGGAGTCTCTCTCTGTCACCCAGGCTGGAGTGCAATGGCATAATTTCAGCTCATTGCAACCTCCACCTCCCGAGTTCAAGCAATTCTCCTACCTCAACCTCCCAAGTAGCTGGGACTACAATCATGAGCCACCATGCCCTGCCACCCTCCCATATACTTTAGATCATCCCTAGATTACTTATAATACTTAGGACAATGTATTATAGTTGTTGTTTTGAGACAGAGACTCACTCTGTCCCCTAGGCAGGAGTGCAGTGGCACGATCATGGCTCATTCCAGCCTTGACCTCTTGAGCTCAAGTGATCCTCCCACCTCAGCCTCCTGAGTATCTAGGACTACAGGCATAAACCACCATGCCCGGCTAGCCATTTTTTTTTTTTTTTTCTCTCTTTTTTGGAAGAGACGAGTTCTCACTGTATTGTCCAGGCTGGTCTTGAACTCCTAGGCTCAAGCAATCCTCTGGCCTCAGCCTCCCAAAGTGCTGGGATTACAGGTGCTAGCCACTGAGCCCGGCAATACCTACAACAATGTAAATGCTATGTAAATAGTTGTCATATTGTATTGTTTTTAAATTTGTATTATTTTTAATTGTTGAATTGTTATTATTATTTTTTGAAATATTTTCAATCCACAGTTGGTTGAATCCTCAGATGAGGAACTCATGAGGTGTGGAGGGCCGGCTGTATATTGTTTAGCAAGTCAACTAATCTAAGACTTTTAAGCTTGTGGTTCTCATCGTGCTACAGATTCAAATTGCCCAACCCTACCCCAGGTCAGTTAGATTAAAACTTAGAGTAGTCCCTTTTCAGATCCTGAATGGATCCATGTGCCCTCCACCTGACAAAAGGCTAGTGGTGAGGGTTGAGGGGAAGTACCTTTTTCCACCTCCCTCTTCACAGGAGAAGGCTTTTCTTTCACTGTTTTCAGATTATTTTTATTTATTTATATTTTATTTTTTGAGACAGGGTCTCACTCTATCACCATGCAGTGGTGTGATCACAGCTCACTGCAGCCTCAATCTTCCAGGGCTCCCCAGTAGCTGGGACCTGCAGGCATATGCCACCACGCCCGGCTAATTTTTGTATCTTTCGTAGAGATGGGATTTCACTATGTTACCTGGGCTGATCTCCAACTCCTGGGCTCAAGCAATCTTCCTGCTTTGGCCTCCCAAACTGTGTGTGTGTGTGTGTGTGTGTGTGTGTCTGTGTGTGTGTGTGTGTGTGTGTGTGTGTGTTTTGAGACGGAGTCTTGCTCTGTCCCCCAGACTGGAGTGCAGTGGCAAGATCTCGGCTGACTGCAAGCTCCGCCTCCCGGGTTCACCGTATTCTCCTGCCTCAGCCTCCCTAGTAGCTGGGACTACAGGCACCTGCCACCATGCCCAGCTAATTTTTTTTTTTTTTTTTTTTTTTGGTATTTTTAGTAGAGACGGGGTTTCACGGTGTTAGCCAGGATGGTCTCAATCTCCTGACCTCGTGATCAGCCTGCCTCGGCCTCCCAAAGTGCTGGGATTACAGGTGTGAGCCACCACACCCAGCCGTGTTTTGTTTTTTTAAGACAGGCTCTTGCTCTACTGCCAGGCTCTAGGGTGCAATGACAGCTCACTGTAGCCTCAACCTCCCGGGCTCAAGCGATCCTCCCACCTCAGGGTCCCAAGTAGTGGGAACCACAAAAGTGGACCACCACACCTGGCTATTCATTTGATTCTTAACCCAGACAAATTAAATCGCTATTTCCAGAGGTGGGACCCAGGAGTATGTATTATGAAAGCTCCCAGATGTCTAATGAGCAGCCTGGCTGGAAAACCACTGCTCTTGATGGCCCTGGCCCCTGCTCAGCTGTCACCAAGTAAAGCACCCGGTGTGAATGAAGCCCTCACCATCAATCTCTATGATGGGCTGAATTGTGCTCCCCTCAATTCCTATGTTGAAATGCTAACCCCTGGTACCTCAGAATGCAACCATATTTGGAGATAAGGCCTTTAAAGAGGTCATGAGGCCATTATGGTTGGCTCTGATTCTATCTGACAATACCCTTATAAGAGGAGGAAACATGGAGACACAGGCAGACACCAGGGATGCAAACACATAAAGGAAAGGTCAGTTGCAAGCAGCAGAGAGAAGGCCTTGCAAGAAACCAAACCTGCCAACGCCTTGATCTCTGACTTCCAGCCTCCAGAGTGGTGAGAAAATAGACATCTGTTGTTTAAGCTGCCCATTCTGTATGTTATGGCAGCAATATCAAACTAATACATTCTGCAAAATGAGAGCCACCTCATGCATAGGTAGGGGGTCTGCAGGGATAGCTCAGCTCCCAGGTGACTCCGGGACACAAACAAATGCCCTTAGTGTGGGTTTCTTTTTCTTTCTTTCTTTTGTTTTTTTTCGGAGTTGGGGTATTGCTCTGTTGCCTAGGCTGTAGTGCCATGGTGTGATCATAGTTCACTGCAGCCTCAATCTCCGAGCTCAAACAATCCTCCCACCTCAGCCTCCCAAGTAGCTGGACTATAGGAACGTGCCACTATGCCTGGCAAAATTTTTTTTCTTTTTTTTCTTTTTTTTCTTTTTTCAGAGATGGGAGTCTCACTCTTTTGCCTTGGCTGTTCCCAAACTCCTGGCGTCAATTGATTCTCCTGTCTCTGCCTCTGAAAGTACTGGGATTATAGGTGTGAGGCCCCCATACTTGTCCAAGGTTTGTTTTTTTTTTTTATTGTACCAATCTACCCTGATTTTCCAAGAAACAGCCTTCTCCCACTTTGGGGTATTTCCTAGAGACCAGTGCTGGTAGAGACTCCCTCTCAATTTTCTTTCTGGCCCCATCTCCCTTGATTTCTCTCCTAAACTGTGAGGGACAAAACCTTGAGGACGGAGAGAGATCAATTTTCACACTGTTTCAAAAGCTAGGGAAATATCTGTGTTCTGTCTGGTATAGGTAAGAAAATAATAAAAACAAATGATAACTGTATATTAGAATGGTCTGAAAGCTAATGGCCTAATATAAAAAAAGACCGTACAATGTGAAGTTATGAAGAAGCAGAGGGCGTAAGTTCAACATGGTCTACAGATGCTGGGCAGGTCTGCTGGGGCGAGATTGCTACTTACCCAGGGTGGTTTCCATGGAGAAGGACAAGATGCTTTCTGCAGACTGAGTGGAGAGAAGACAAACTTTTCAGGTAGGCTTTGGGCCTGTAGCCAGTAATGTGAGTAGAGGGAGAATTTTAAAAGGGGAGTCTATTATTATTCAGTTTTCTCCACTTCTAGAAGGTCTACACTATGAGCCTTGGACATGTGGGCTCCCTGAAGCCAGGGAGAGGAATGTCTAGTTCTGACTTTAGGAAAGCCAAAATTGGGATTGGGGTCTTGGAGCCACCTCTTACCAGTCAATATGGGGATACTCCCAGGCAGCAGGCTGGGCTCAGGAAACTACGTGCTCTCTTCCTTCTTCCTCCGGGAGTCCCATGTGTACCCATTGTTTACCTCCAACTTGTAGGTGAGAACATGCAGTATTTGGTTTTCTGTTGCTGAGTTGGTTCACTTAGGATAGCGGCCTCAAGCTCTATCCATGTTGCTGCGAAGGACATGACTTCATTCTTTTTTGTGGCTGCCTAGGACATTCTTAGATGACAAATTATGGTGACCCATGTTATCCCTAGCTCCTTCTGTCAAGAAAAAAAAGGGGTGGTCAGAGGCAGCCTCCAACTTTAATGGGTACTGCAAGGAAGAAGACTGGAGAACCGGTGACAGAAATGTACTCTGCTGGGTCAAGTGATTTAGCTGAGTTTTACCACTGCAAGGCTGGAGGAGACTGAGGCTTTGGGTAAATGCTCAGTCACTACCAGGTGGATTAAGGAAAAAACTCCAAGTAACAGTAATGAATCATCAGAGTAGAAGAGAAAAACTCCAAGTTATATCTAACACTGAAATCCTGAAATTGCATGTGTCTCTTCAGTGATTAGGAATGCATTACTATCAGCTATTGAATAAATACCTTATTTTGTACAAGTTTTTATTAATTTAAAAACAAGGCTGCAGCAAACCACCATGGCACGTGTATACCTATGTAACAAACCTGCACGTTCTGCACATGTATCCCAGAACCTAAAGTATAATAATAATAATAATAATAATAATAATAATAATAATAAACAAGGCCAGGCATGGTGGCTCACACCTGCAATCCAGGCACTTTGGGAGGCTGAGGCGGGTGGATTGCCTGAGCTCAGGAGTTCCAGACCAGCCTGGGCGACATGATAAAAATCCCATGTCTACAAAAAATAGAAAAACTAGCAAGATGTGGTGGCATGTGTCTGTGGTCCCAACTACTCAGGAGGCTGAGGTAGGAGGATTGCTTCAGCCTGGGAGGCAGAGGTTGCAGTGAGCCAAGGTCGCACCATAGCACTCCAACCTGGGTGACAGAGTGAGACCCAGCCTCAAAATAATAATAATAATAATAATAATAATAATAAAAACAAAACAAACTAAAACACTCAGGAGAGATTAGTGGTCTAAAAGCATATTTTTACAATGTATTCAGGGTTATTCCATTGTTTCTTAAAAACTACCTTTGGGAGCATCTCCCCAAACTTAGTTTGGAAGTGTTTTTTCTGGGTTGCAATAAACAAGCAAACAAAAAACTACCTTTTAATTAAAAGTAATACTTAAATAGAGCTAACAATAAAATCAAACACACAAAAAAATTATCCATTAAAAAAAATTTTTTATATGAAGTCTTGCTCTGTTGCCCACCCAGGCTGGAGTGCAATGGTGCCATCTCGGCTCACTGCAACCTTCACCCCCCGGGTTCAGGCAATTCTCTCACCTCTGCCTCCCAAGTAGCTGGGACTACAGTCACGTGCCAGCACACCCAGCTCATTTTTGTATTTTTAGTAGAGACAGGGTTTCACAATGTTGGCCAGGTTGGTCTTGAACTCCTGACTTCAAGTGATCCCCTGCCTCAGCCTCCCGAGGTGCTGTGATTACAGGCATGAGACACTGCACCAGGCCAAAATTCATCCATTAATTGTAAAGTAAATTTCCCTTCTGCCCCAGATCACGGTTACCTGTCTCTATTCCCAAAATAAATGGCTGTGTAGAATTTCTGATGTGTCCTTCAATATATATTCTCTGCATCTACATACACTTACCTTCCCCTACCTTTTTATGTAAATGGGTGTTTATTATTCACATACTCTGTATTAAAATTGTGATTTATTAACATAATTTTACTGACTTAATTTGAGTGGAGATAAATTTATTAAGGGGATTGATGATTAAGATTTTATGTTTAAATATTCGGAAGCAAACAGTAATGCATCTTATCTTCTGACTAGGATGTGGGTTGAAACTGCAAAGGCAAGCATGAGATGTTTCATTAACACAAAGCCTTGAGTGCTCCAAACCCAAAAGTCAAAGCAACTTATCAATAAATGCCAAAGGATGCTATTCTGACATATCTGTGTGCTATGGTTTGAATGCAGACTCCAAATCTCATGTGTGGGAAACTTAATTTCCAATGTGGGACTATTGAAAGGTGGGGCCTTTAAGAGGTGATTGAATCATGAGGGCTCTGCCTTCATGAATGAATTAATCCATTTGTGGATTAATGGGTTGATGGGTTAATGGCTTATCATGGAAGGGGAGCTGGTGGCTTTATAAGAAGAGAAGAGAGACCTGAGCCAACATGCTCAGCCTCCTTCATGAGATGCCCTCTGTGGCATCAGGATGCTGCAGAGCCCCCCAACTAGGTAAGAAGGCTTTTACCAGACATGCCCCCTCCACTTTGGGCTTCCCAGCCTCCATAACTGTGAGAAATTCATTTTCTTTATAAACTACCCAGTTTCGGATATTTTGTTGTAAGCAACAGACAACGGACTAAGACACTGTGTTATCTAATTATGTGATTCTTGTTTTACTATTTATTTATTTAGCCTCTTGTCAGAAAAATTTTTTTTTTGAGATAAAGTCTCATTCTGTCACCCAGACTGGAGTGCAGTGCGGCTCTCATGGCTCACTGCTGCCTCGAACTCCCTGGCTCAAACGATCCTCCCACCTTAGTTTTTCAAGTAGCTGGGACTACTACAGGTGTGCGCCACCATGACTGGCTACTACTTTTTTTTTTTAATGTTGCCCAGGCTGGTCTCAAACTCCTGGCCTCAAAAGATCCTCTTGCCTCAGCCTCCCAAAGTGCTGGCATTGTAGGTGTGAGCCACCACACCCAGCCCACCAAAAGTTTTTTCAGACATGTACCTGAGTGATTAAGAGTTTAGGATTGGCTGGGCACGGTGGCTCACGCCTATAATCCCAGCAGTTTGGGAGGCCAAGGCAGGCAGATCCTGAGGTCAGGAGTTCAAGACCAGCCTGAACAACATGGAGAAACCCCATCTCTACTAAAAATACAAAATTTGCCAGGTGTGGTGGCACATGCCTGTAATCCCAGCTACTTGGGAAGTCTGAGGCAGGAGAATCGCTTGAACCCGCAAGGGAGAGGTTGCGGTGAGCCGAGATCATGCCATTGCACTCCAGCCTGGGCAACAGGCAACAAGAGTAAAACTCTGTCTCAAAAAAAAAAAGAAAAAAAGAGTTTAGGATCTATATTCACTCTGCCTGGGTCCAAATCCTGGATGTTATTAACTGTATGACTTTGGGCAAGTTTATTAACACCTCCATTTTTAAAAAATCTGTACTAGGAATATAATAATAAATGCACACCCTCTCAGGATTTGATTAAATGGAATAAAATATATAGAATTCCTAGAACAGTGCCAGGAGTTTGAGGCCAGCCTGGGCAACATAGTGAGACCCCATCTGTACAAAAAATACATAAAAAATGAGGGGGGAATAGCGGTGCACACCTGTGGACTCAGCTACTTGATAGGCTGAGATGGGAGGATTGCTTGAGCCCGGGGGCCAAAGCTGCAGCAGTGCAGTGACTGTGTCCCAGTAATCCCAGCACTTTGGGAGGGCAAGGCAGGAGGATCCCTTGAGGCCAGGAGTTCAAGACCAGCCTGTGCAACATAACGAGACCCCATCTGTACAACAACAACAACAAAAATTCTCATGCACTTAGTATTTGCCAGATATAATGCCAATTTTTAGGGCACAAAGGCAAATGGTAACTACCTCCCTGGATTGCTGTAAAAATAAAGCATGCAAAACATTTTGTGCCCCCAATGATCCCTTCCTCATGGTGTCCCCACACTTTTATTTTGTGCTGTCACAATGAGCAGGGCACCACCAGGATACTGGGAAATAATGACGTGTGATTTCCAAGACTAGGTCACACAAAACATTTTGCCTTGCCCTCTTGAATCACCTGCTCTGGTGGAAACCAGACAACTGTTATGTCATAGCATTCAAGCGGCCCTATGGAGAGGTCCATGTGGTAAGGAACTGAGGCTTCCTGCCAACAGCCAAGTGAAAGAGCCATCTTGGAAGAGGATCCGCCTCCCAAGTTGGCCAAGCCAACATTTTGAGTATAACCTCATGAGAGTCTCTGAGCCAGAACCACACAGCTAAGCTGCAGTAACTTTGAAGTAATAATGATTTATTGTTGTTAAGCCACTAAGTTTTGGGATAATTTGTTATGTAGTAATAGATAGCTAATACAGTTGTGCTTATTACGTTTGGTACTCATTACTATCACCACCACATCAGTGCATTGTAGAAAACAAATTCTATGTATTAAACTGTTTTGTTTCCCCTCTGGATTAAGCTGGGCTCACAAGGGGAAAGGTGCCCACCAGAGTTTTTTTCTTTTTTATGTAATCAGGTTTTTAAAATTTTATTCTATTCTACTTTATTTTTTTAAGTTCCAGGGTACATGTTCAGGATGTGCAGGTTTGTTATGTAAGTAAACATGTGCCATGATGGTTTGCTGCAACTATCAACTCATCACCTAAGTATTAAGCCCAATATGCATTAGCTCTTTTTCCTAACGCTCTACCTCCCTCCTACCCTCCCCCAAAAGGCCCCAGTGTGTGTTGTTCCCCTCCCTGTATCCATGTGTTCTCATTGTTAAGCTCTCCACTTATAAGTGAGAACATCTGGTGTCTGGTTTTCTGTTCCTGCATTAGTTTGCTGAGGATAATGGCTTCCAGCTTATGGATGTATAGTATTCCATGGTGTGTATGTACTAGATTTTCTTTTTTCTTTCTTTTTTTTTTTTGAGACGGAGTCTCACTCTGTCGCCCAGCTGGAGTACAGTGGCATGATCTCTGCTCACTGCAACCTCCTCCTCCCGGGTTCAAGCGATTCTCCTGCCTCAGCCTCCCGAGTAGCTGGGATTACAGGCGCATACCACCACGCCTGGCTAGTTTTTTGTATTTTTAGTAGAGACGGGGTTTCACCGTATTAGCCAGGATGGTCTCAATCTCCTTACCTCAGGTGATCTGCCTGCCTCGGCCTCCCAAAGTGTTGGGATTACAGGCGTGAGCCACTGCGCCTGGTCAGTACCACATTTTCTTTAACCAGCCTATCATTGATGGAAATTTGGGTTGATTCCATGTCTTTGCTACTGTGACTAGTGCTGCAATGAACATACACAAAATTATCTGAATGATTGCAGTAAACATCATGTATTTGTTTGCCAGCTACCATAATAAAATACCGTAGATTGGGTGGCTTAACCAACAGAAATTTATTTTCCCACAATTCTGGAGGCTGGAAGTCCAAGATCAAGGTGTTGGCAGGGTTGGTTTCTTCTGAGGCCTTGGCTTGCAAGATGGCCACCTTCTTGCTATATCTTTACATGATCATTCCTCTGTGCGTGTTCGTGTCCTAATTTTTTCTTCTTATAAGGACACCAGTCATTTTGGATTAGGGCTCTTTCATATGACTTCATTTTAATCTTAACTGCTTCTTTAAAAGCCCTATCTGGAAATAAAGTCACATTCTGAGGTTACAACAAATGAATTTTGGGAGGACACAAATCAGCCCATAACACATCATTGCCAGCATCACACGTGGAGCATTCAACTGGAGAAACTGCCCTAATTTCTCATTTGAAGGTCTAAACATCTCTTTTATCAAAATAAGCCAGGTTCTATTAAGAAGGCTGAATGTGCATCTGGCTCGATCAACAGGCGTCTGGCTGCTTCAAATGCTTGATTTTTTTCATTCTCAGAGAATGAAATCAATGTTGAAATATTGAGTATATTCTATACAAAATCTTCATGTCACAATGAATAAGAAAAGTAGTTTTTTTTGAGACAGGGTCTTGCTCTGTAGCTCAGGCTGCAGTTTTTGGAGTGCACTGGCATGACATAACTCACTGTAGCTTCCATTTCTTGGGTTCAAGTAATCCTCCCACCTCAGCCTCCTGAGTAGCTGGGACTATAGGCATGTGCTACCACTCCAGGTTAATTATTATTATTATTATTTTTGAGACGGAGTCTCGCTCTGTTGCCCAGGCTGGAGTGCAGTGGTGCCATCTCTGCTCACTGCAAGCTCCGTCTCCCACGTTCACGCCATTCTCCTGCCTCAGCCTCCCAAGTAGCTGGGACTATAGGCGCCCACCACCACACTTGGCTAATTTTTCGTATTTTTTTAGTTTTTTTTTGTATTTTTTTAATAGAGACGGGGTTTCACCATGTTAGCCAGGATGGTCTCAGTCTCCTGACCTCGTGATCCACCCGCCTCGGCCTCCCAAAGTGCTGGGATTACAGGCGTGAGCCACCGCATCCAGCCACTCCAGGCTAATTATTTTATTGTATTTTTAGTAGAGATGGGGTCTTGCTATGTTGCCCAGGCTGGAATCAAACTCCTGGGCTTAAGCAATCCTCCTGCCTCAGCCTCCCAAAGTGTTGGGATTATAGGCACCAGCCACTGCACCCAGTCAAGAAAATATTTTCTAATACTGAATACAGCTAAAGAATGGATGGTAAACCATTATTGTCCAGTCAGGATCACTGTCATCCAAGTGGGACACTCAATATTTGAGATTCTGGGTGGTGCTATAATACTTGTTGCCTTGGTATCTGAGTGAGCACTTAGTCTAAGTATAATAATTTTCTGGAGGAGTATATTAGGGTTCTCCAGAAAGACAGAACCAATAGAATGGATGAATAGATAGATGGATAGATAGAAAGATAGATTGATAGGGCCGGGCGCGGTGGCTCACACGTGTAATCCCACCACTTTGGGAGGCCAAGGCAGGCAGCTCACGAGGTTAGGAGATCCAGACCATCCTGGCTAATGTGGTGAAACCCCGTCTCTACTAAAAATACAAAAAACTAACCAGACGTGGTGGCAGGCACCTGTAGTCCCAGCTACTCGGGAGGCTGAGGCAGGAGAATGGCGTGAACCCGGGAGGCAGAGCTTGCAGTGAGCCGAGATCGCGCCACTGCACTCCAGCCTGGGCGACAGAGCGAGACTCTGTCTCAAAAAAAAAAAAAAAAAAAAAAAAAGAAAGATAGATTGATAGATAGATATGTGAGTATGCAAGGGGATTTGTTAGGGGAACTGTCTCATGCAATTATGAAGGCTAAGAAGTTCCACAGCAGGCCATCTGCAAGCTGGAGATCCTGGGATGCTGACAGCATGGCTCACTCTGAGTCCAAAAGCCTCAGAACTAGTGGTGTAATTCTCAGTCCAGTGCTGAAGGCCTGAGAAGCTAGGGAGTGAGGGTGCACTGCTAGTGCAAGTTGTGGAGTCCAAAGACCAGAGAGCCTTGAGTTGTGACATCTAAGTACAGGAGAGGAAGAGTGTATCTCAGCTCCAAAAGGTAGATCAACACATTCACCTTTCCTCTGTTTTTGTTATTTTCAGTCCTGGCCTTTGGATGGCACCCACCTGCATGGAGGGCAGATCTTCCCCACCTAGTCCACTCACACTCATGCGTTAATCTCTTCTGGAAACACAGACACACCCAAAGATAGTACTTTACCAGGTTTTTAGGTATTCTTTAATCCAGTCAAGATGACACCTAAAATTAACCATCACAAGGGTATATTCAATCTGAATGGCCAAAATTATCTGATAGAGCCTTCATATATTTGTACTTAACAGATGTACTCTTGGGATTAAATGAGTTTATGCTCAAGAAATGATATTAGCCAGGCATAGGGGTGCATGCCGTTGTCCTAGCTACCCTGGAGGCTAGGGCAGGAGGAGCATTGCTTGAGACTGGGAGCTTGAGGCTGCGGTGAGCTGCGATGGTGCCACTGCACTCCAGCCTGGGTGACTGGGCAAGACCCCACTGCAAAGAGAGAGAGGGAGAGAGAGAGAGTAGAAATGGTATCTGTTATTTTACATTAAAAGTTCTGGAATAGGGGAGTGCTATGGTCTGAATGTATCCCTCCAAAGTTCATGTTGGAACTTATGACCCAATGTGATAGTATTAAGAGGTGGGGCTTTTACGAGATGACTAGGCTATTAGAGGCCCACCCTTATGATGAATGAATTAATGTCCTTATCAAAAAGATTCCATTTCCACTATGCTGAGAGCGGAAAACAAACAAACAAACAAACAAACAAACACAAATGAGGTTCCACACAGCACTCATCCTTTTTGCCCTTCCACCCTTCTGCCATGTGAGGACAAAGCAGCAAGTCTCCATTTTGGAAGCAGAGAGCAGCCCTCACCAAATCTGAATCTGTTGGTGCCTTGATATTGAACTTCCTAGCCTCTAGAACTGTGAGAAATGTTTCTGTTTTGTTGTTGTTTTTTCCGAGACGAAGTCTCGCTCTTGTTGCCCAGGCTGGAGTGCAATGGTGTGATCTTGGCTCACTGCAACCTCCGCCTCCCAGGTTCAAGGGACTCTCCTGCCTCAGCCTCCTGAGTAGCTGGGATTACAGGCACGTGCCACCACGCCTGGCCAATTTTTGTACTTTTAGCAGAGATGGGGCCTCACCATGTTGGCCAGGCTGGTCTCAAACTCCTGACCTCAGGCGATCTGCCCACCTCGGCCTCCCAAAGCGCTGGAATTGCAGGCACGAGCCACAGCTCCCAACTGAGATGTTTCTGTTCTTTGTAAATTACCCAGTCTCAAGTATTTTGTTATAGCAGCAAAAGCAAATTAAAGAAGGTATAATATCAGGCTCTCTTCTGATTCCCTAGGCTCTGCTGCACGAATTGTATTTCCGGAAGTTCCCATAGGAAGTTCTCAGGAAATGAAATGGATATGAGGTAACCTCATGTCGGGGAGTCAGTCTATGGAGGATCATAATCATACAATCATACAACAACATGGGCCACCCTTGCTATAATCTATTCTTTTTTTTTTTTTTTTTGGACAGAGTTGCTCTGTCACCCACGCTGGAATTCAATGGCGTGACCTATGCCCACTGCAACCTCTGCCTCCGAGGTTCAAGAGATTCTCCTGTCTCAGCCTCCTGAGTAGCTGGGACCACAGGCATACACCACCACACCTGGCTAGTTTTTTGGATTTTTGGTAGAGACCGGGTTTCGCCATGTTGCCCAGGCTGGTCTTGAACTCCTGAGCTCAGGCAATTTACCTACCTTGGCCTCCCAAAGTGTTGGGATTACAGTCGTGAGCCACTGCACCCAGCTGTTTTCTGTTTTCTGACTTTTTTTTTTGAGACAGGGTCTCGCTCTGTTGCCCAGGCTGGAGTGCAATGGTACAGTCTCGGCTCACTGCAACATCTGCCTCCCGGGTTCAAGTGATTCTCCTGTCTCAGCCTCCACAGTAGCTAGGATTACAGGCGCCCGCCGCCACACCCAGCTAATTTTTGTATTTTTAGTGAAGACGTGGTTTTGCCATGTTGGCCAAGCTGGTCTCAAACTCTTGACTTCAGGTGATCCGCCCACCTTAGCCTACCAAAGTGCTGGGATTACAGGCACGAGCCACTGCGCCCGGCCTTGTTTTCTGTTTTGTTTGTTTGTTTTTTAAGAGATAGGGTCTTGCTCTGTCAGCTAGGCTGGAGTGCAGTGGCACAATCAGCTCACTGCAGCCTTGAACTCCTGGGCCCAAGAAATCCTCCCACCACAGCCTTCTGAGTAGCCAGGACTATAGGTGAGTACTGGTTAAATTTTTAATTTTTTTTTGTAGAGACACAGTCTTGCTATATAGTATAGGCTGGTCTCAAACTCCTAGCCTCAAGTGGTCCTCCAGCCTCAGCCTCCCAAAATTTGGGAATTTCAGGTATGAGCGACTGCATCTGACTGTACAAAATGTTAATAAACTGGCCAGGTGTGGTGGCTCATGCCTGTAATCCCAGTACTTTGGGAGGCTGAGGCAGGGAGATCACCTGAGGTCAGGAGTTTGAGACCAGCCTGGCCAATGTGGTGAAACCCCCATCTCTACAGAAAATACAAAAATTAGCCAGGCGTGGTGGCCCATGCATGTAATCCAAGCTACTTGGGAGGCTGAGGCAGGAGAATCGCTTGAACCTGGGAGGCGGAGGTTGCAGTGAGCCGAGATCACAGCACTGCACTCCAGCCTGGGTGACAGAGTGAGACTCCGTCTCAAAAAAAAAAAAAAAAAGTTAATAAACCTTTTACTCCTGGCCTCAAGTGTTCCGGCTGCCTCAGCCTCCCAAAATGCTGGGATTACAAGCATGAGCCATTTATTTTTCTTTTTTTGAGACGGGAGCTCACTCTGTTACCCAGGCTGGAGTGTAGTAGCATGATCACAACTCACTGCAACCTTGAACTCTTGGATTCAGGTGATCCTCATGCCTCAGCCTCCTGAGTAGCTGGGACTATAGGTGCACACTGACATGCTCAGCTCATTCAAAAATTTTTTCATAAGAGATAGGGGGGGGTCTTGCTATGCTGCCCAGCCTGGTCTTGAACTCCTGGACTCAAGCGATCCTCTTGCCTTGGCTTCCCAGAATGCTAGGATTACAGGTGTGAGCTACTGTGCCTGGCTTTTGATTTTTAGACAGGGTCTTGCTCTGTCGCCGAGGCTGGAGTGCATTGGTGTGATCATAGCTCACTGCAGCCTTGAATTCCTGAGTTTAAGTGATCCTCCTGCTTCAGTCTCCCAAGTTGCTAGGACTACAGGTGTGTGCCACCACGCCCAGCTACTTTATGAACGTTTTGATTCCAAAGTCAGAAAAAAGTTTTCCAGATTCATCTCCAGGTCAAATAATGTCCCTGCTGTCAGGCATCCTGCTTTAGAAGCAAGATGTAGCATTTTTCTTCCTTTACTTGCAGCAGGCAGCTAATAACTGTTATCCTGTGCTGGACCATCCATGTTCTACGCATTCTAACATGTGCTTTACATAAAAAATTAGCCCAAGTGACCCTCACTGTGACATTACACGGTACGTATTATTAATCTTTTTTTTTTTGAGGTGGGGTCTCACTTTGTCGCCAAGGCTGGAGTACAATGGCTCATGCCTGTAATCCCAGCACTTTGGGAGGTTGAGTTGGGAAGATCCCTTGAACCCAGGACTTCGAGACTAGCCTGGGCAACATAGGAAGACCCCCATCTCTAGAAAAAATAAAAACATAGCCATGCATGGTGGCATGTGCCTGTGGTCCCAGCTACTTGGGAGGCTGAGAAAGGAGGATCACTTGAGCCTGGGAGGTTGAGGCTGCAGTGAGCCATGATCATGCCACTACACTCCAGCCTGGGTGACAGAGTGGGACCCTATCTCTAAAAAGAGAGAGAGAGAGAAAGAGGGAGAGCTTTTAAAAAATGGCAAAATGTGCCCACAAGCTGATGGGCCTATTTCTTTTTCTTTTTTTTTTTTATTGAGACGGAGTCTTGCTCTGTCACCCAGGCTGGAGTACAGTGGCGTGATCTCGGCTCACTGCAACCTCTGCTTCCCGGGCTTAAGCGATTCCCCTGCCTCAGTCTCCTGAGTAGCTGGAAATACAGGCACCCGCCACCATGCCTGGCTAATTTTTGTATTTTTAGTAGAGACAGGGTTTCACCACGTTGGCCAGGCTAGTCTCGAACTCCTGACCTCAGGTGATCCGCCTGCCTTGGCGTCCCAAAGTGCTGGGATTACAGGCGTGAGCCACTGCACCCAGCCAATTTCTATTTCTTAAAGAGCTTACGGTAGGAGGCTTGAAGATGGTAACAGAAGAAAAAAGGTTGAAGGGCCCAGCTGCTGTGTGTTGCAAGACAGGAAATTGCTGACAGTCTGCAATGCCAGCAGCCTCATGGGTGGTTATCACCAGGACAGAGGCCTCAGAACAGGCAGGACTGGGTGTGCTGGCACTCACAGCTACGTGCAGATAGAGCCCGCCCCTGGGCCTTGGTGTGTGACCTTCTTCCCAAGTGCTTCTTTGGGAAGCTGTACAGTGAGGGAGATGAGGCAGCCTAACGGCAGGACACACTAGCATAGGAGCGGTGGCAGCTAAGTAGGCTGACTGCCCAGGGATTGCAGAGTTCACCTGCACAGTATGACATCTCTCATCCTTTTGGATAGATTGTTCTATAAGGTGGCCTCCACCTACCCCCAACTCCCAAATCTGACATTCATTCATCTACTTCCCCTGAAGTGCTCCCTAGCACTTGCCATGAGTTTGTTCACTCTTGGGACCCCAAATCCAAGGCATCTCACTGGCTTAGATTCAGTTTACCACCTCATTGATGGGGGGACTCTTATGTCGCAGAAGTAATTTTCTCACTGATAGGACCCAAGATGTCGTCCTATTTTTAATGCGGGTACAAATACTAAATAAATATGATCTTAGTGTTTTGCCAAAAGGAATTAACATGTTTTTAATGGGTCACAAATTCAGAAAGGGGTTGGACCTGGTGGGATGGGTTGGTGAGGCCCAGAGGCTCCACTTCAAGTGCAGTACTGGACATCCCCTTCCAGTACGGGAGGTCTGACTTGTGCACAGTCAAGCCCAATACTGGCACAGCCACAGGCCAGGGATGGAGGCTTATGAGTCCACTGGAAAACAGGGAGGACTGAGTCCAGGGTCTCAAGGGTTTAGTAGTGAGGGCTCCTGTGAAGAACCCTTCACTCAGTGGTGTTCATTACCGGCCCCTTCCTTAGTATGTTCCAGGCCCTGAGGATGTACCTTGCATGCTCTGACCCTTTGAACACCAAAGAAATAAGCAAGGAGATAACAGATGCCCCAAAGAGATGAATGGTGTCATGAGATCTGGGGGCTGGGACCTTGTCCAGCCTAAAGGTATAAGTACCATGGATGAGCAGTGTTTTATTTAATCAGCAACTAGAGATTTCCTGAGGTTTAACTGGGAAAGCAGGTTCATATACTACAAGACACCAGGTGCTTCACATTGCTTCTCTTTATTTTCAACAGTTTCTTTACAACAGTCTACACAGGGATTAACTCCTACATGTACTTCCCAAGCCAGAATCTCCCTTTAGAAATTCAGATTCTATTTCTAACTCTATAAGATGTATCTCCCCAAAGATCACATTAACTCCTCAAGTCAACATCTGCCTACCCCCAACTTCCCCTTTTTTTCCTCACTGAACATTTGTCTGAATGTTTTTTCCTCACTGAACATTTTTTCCTCACTCACACTGAACATCTGTCTGAAACTGTGGCTGCTTTGTTGCTTCAAGATGCATGCACATCCTGGCTTTAGTGTCCAAGTATGCAGAATGAAGCATTTGATATGTGCACCCAGCTAGTTACGCATGAAACAGGGGCACAGGATGGGCTCCGGGTCATAGAAGCTTCTGTCCCCACAGTGAGGACAGGGGTTGGCACTAAGCCAGACCATGCTGGGCCGCCCCAACTCACACAGCAACTCCCTGAGCCTGGCATGCAGATAGGCAAGCCTTTCCAGGTGGAAGGTACCATGGACGTACTCATAACTCTCCAGGGGGACAGGATACAGCACGTGGGTCAGATTTCTCAGCCCAATGAGGTGCTGCAGGAGACTCTGCAGGGCAGATATGGAGATGGAATTCCCGTAGAAGCTTAAGGTCTTAAGCTGGGAGCAGTGGCTCAGGGAAGGCAGGAGGGCAAGGAGCTGATCATCCGTGATCCTACACTCATCAAAGACCAGGTCCTGGAGGGTGGCAGAGGCTCTCTCCAGCAGAGCTTGGAGGGGCTCGGGACTTACATCGGTCAGCATGACCCCACTTAGACTCAGGACACTTAGCTGACTGACGCTGGGACTCTGGGACAGATGCATCACATCCCCTTCCGAAAGCCGGCAGTTGGTTATTGAGAGGGTTTCCAAGGGGTTCACCATGTGCCTGCAAATAGACAAAGCAGTTAGTGCTGGGGAATGGTGGTAGTGGGGTGGGGAGACTGGAGAGAGGCCCGTTTCACCAAAACCCAAAGTCTTCCTGATGATGGTTAACCGCCAGGATGCCGTGCTGTAAAGGAGCATTCAAGGAGTACAAGTTCAGGTTTAGTCCTTTCTCCATCATTTGCTACGTGGGTCAAGTAAACAAAGATCTCAAACACTCCCTTGGCTGATCTGTGAGGCAGGGTCCAACACAGACCTCTTAGGTGGTGTGAGCATGAATTGAATTGAGAGCCTGATTTGATGTCTCAAGCAAGGAAAGGCATCAGTGAATTTTAGTATTTGAAGATACAACTGAAAATACTTTCTTTCAACTCGGGCTTCCTTCTGCCACTGCCTGGGCCCCAGTCACCTCTATCTCTGTGCCTGATGAAGCTACTAGGGAGTATTCACAGTGGACAAACTGGGGCAAGGTCAGCAACGTCCAAAGGGGGTTCCCAGGCTGCAGGGCTACCTTAGGTCACTGTATCATCAGCAAACCACCTATCAATTTTTGCAATTTCTCTGTTGTTCCTTCTCCCACATCTCCAGAATCCTGCATTTCCCACCTATTACCTTAACTGGAATTCTAAATCACCCTTTACAGACAGGAAATTTGAGGCAGGTTTAGAGGGAGCAGCTCATGTTGAGAAGCTGGTGAGCGCACAGCTTACAATTTCAAATCTCACCTTTGATGGGCTTTCCCTTCTTCAATGCCCTCCTTGCTTATTTTTGATCATCTTAGGCATCACGTCCTAAGGAAGAATGCCTAAAGCCACCCTTGCCAGGCCCCAACCTCCCATTACAGAGTTTTCTAACAAGGAGTCACTGTTAATAGCATCTATCCTAATGTGTATCTCTAACCCTTATGAGTAGTAGTTATGTGATACCATGCTTGGGGACAGTGGTGAACAAGACGTGTTAACTGGTAGTGACTTGCTCACTCTTGCATTATTGGTGGCTGGCACATACAAGATATCCTTTATTGTGTACTGCAATAAGGAAGGGCTTGCTCTGGTCTGCAGAGAAATCTCACCATCCCTCACCTGAGCAACTGATCCAGGCGGCCTCTAAGGAAAAATAAAGAGTCCATATAGAGAGCCTGCAGGCACTGCAGACTGAGGAACTGAGAGGTGAACTGGGCGATATACTGCTCTTCCTTCTCCGGGGAAATGTAGGAAGACGCATGGATGTGGGAGACGAGGAGTCTACGCAGATTAATCATCTGGCCCAGGTAAGGAGAAAATTTCGCCAAGGTGGGTAGCTTCCAGGTACAAGTCACTTCCAAATCTTCAATAGAGTCCAGCTGCACCATTTTCAGGATCATCTTGATATCCTGCATGGGCATTGCAAAAATCTTCAGCTTCTTACAGCACAGGCGTAGTACATTTTTCTTTTGCTTCACTTTCTCAACGAGGTAGGAGAACAATTCATCACAGGCACCTTCCTTGAGGAACAGGTCTACGAGCACCTCTACTGGAATGAAGGGCTGCTCTGCCTCTGTGCTCAAACCATCTACTTTTCGCTTCTTTGTCATGGGCTGAGCTGCTTCTGGCTCTGGAAATGAGTATAGACTGGCCCTGTTTCCAGACCATACAGTCCAGAAGTCCTGACGAGAGTTCTTCCGTAAATCCAGCACTTGAAGTTTCCACCTCCTGTGGGGAAAAACAGGTAATTAGCTGAGATGATGCTTTAAGATCAACTCAAAATAAGACCGTGAGTCTCATAATGTAGGTAAGAACCAAACAGACATCCACCTTAGATCTGCACTTTTACTTCATACTTCAGGCATCAGCTGCTCCCTTTCCCACTAGGATCCTGGGATCCTTCCTGGTCCCCAATTCCCACCCCACCAGGAGGAAGCAGGTGCATGTTCCTTCAGACACCTCTGCATTTTAATCAGTGCCCCATGTCCAGAAGCCCATTCCAAGAGTGACCCCTGCAGTAGCCCCAAGGCCTCCCTGAACTTCCTTGCTGGCAACCATCAGAGCCTCTGGCCCAGCCTTAGGCGCTCCATGCTCCCTGACCCCAGCTGCATCCTGCTCAGGTTCCCAGGGCCCCACACCAAGCTGCTAGGTCACCCTTACCTGGGGCGAACCTCCTGGGCAAGGAGCACATCAAGTCCATCAAGCACAGCTTTGAAGGTCTCCAGGTCAAGATGTTGTCCCTTCATCAGCGCTCCCAGAGGGAGGCAGGTGAAGGGCCAGGCCTGCACCATTGCCTTCAGGGTCTGGCTGTGTCTCCCGTCAAAGGCTGCCATGAAGAGTGGCGGGAAGAGCTCCCTCGGCAGCAACTCCAGGGCGGCAATGGCCAGGGCCTCATCCTCCAGCAGGCTCTGCCCTGCCAGCTCCACAAGTCTCCGTGGGCTTGTCCACACACTCATGCTCATGTATCGGCTCTGAATGGAACCCTGAGGAAACATACAGGGAACGAGGCATCCCTTTCAGCCCAAGCATAAGCAACTCTATCTTTTCCTCACCCTTCTGAGGGACCAACTTAGGGCCAAAGTCACTGTGCTAGCAACAGCAGGGGAGTTCTCAGTTTACCCCGATTCCACTCTGCACTCGGTGGCCACAAAGCCACAGCTCTGCTGGCACCAGGATGAACATCTCATCAAGTGTAGAGGAGGGGACAGGACGGCCACTGGCACCATCCTGTATCTACCCACTACTCTATTTAATTCTAGTCCCCCTGGGAAGTGAGAACTAAGAAGCCTGAGGGCTGACCCTGCTCATTTTGGGAAAAAGTTTCTGATGATCACTCAAAGGCAATTCAAATGGGAGTGTCACATAGCCCAGGACAGCATCCTTCTCTGCTCCAACAAATAAGCCAGATGGGAAAGATGAGGAACACACACACAATGCATAATGGATGCCATTATGTTTCATTAAAAAATTTTAAATGAGAAACTACAGAAGCAGCACAACAGTATTACACAGCAATTGGAAGTAAAATAAAAAAAAAACCATTCTGAGACATGTATTTTAAGTGCGTCTCTTTTACGTATATTAAGAGTTACTACTTTGACATGGAAATCAGCGGAGCAAACACTTCACAGTAAAACAAAGCCTGGTTCTTTTCTCCCAAAACATTAGTTTTAAAATGGAGAAATAAAAATTGTGTATATTTATGGTGTACAATATGATGCTCTGAAATATGTATACATTGTAGAATAGGTACCTTAAGCTAATTAACATACGTATGATCTCACATATGTGTGGTGAGAACACTTGAAATATACTCTTAGCAATTTTCATGTATACAATACATTATTAACTACAGTTACCATCTTGTATACTAGATATCTTGAAAAAGCCTCCACCCTCCAGCACAGTGGCTCATGTCTGTAATCCCAGCATTTTGGGAGGCCAAGGTGGGAGAATGGCTTGAGCCCAGGAGTTCAAGACCAGCCTGGGCAACACAAGGAGACCTCATCTCTATTAAAAAAAAAAAAAAAAAAAAAAGAAAGAAAATGTCTTTAATTCCAAAGCATCTGAAAAGAAAAAGAAAAAAATCTATGGAATATTTTTTAACCTTTTAGTTAAAATGGAATATTTTTTAACCTTGTAGTTAAAAAAAAGCCTAACTAGTAAATCACTGATTTAAAAAATCATAAATGATGCAAATTATAATTGCTTGCCACATACTATTTAAATTGTAATAAAGTAAAATTCAAAGTAGATGTCTTTTATTTTCCAAAAAAAAAAAAAAGCCGTTTAAGAAATTATTTTTAACATATACAAAATGGCAGAAATCAAAATGTTTGGGATTCAATATAAATAATAAATGTTCCAGGTAATGGTTATACTAATTACCATAATTTGATCATTACACACTATATATGCATAAACTGAAATTTCACATGTACCCTATAAATATGTACAATTATTGTGTATCAATTAAGAAATCAATCCAATAACCAAAGAAAAATGTTTGGGATTAAGGCAAAACTACATTTAGAGACAAGAACAAAGCCTGTTCCTTTGTAAGGAAAGAAAAAGGAAAACCATCTAAGCAGCATTGGCCCTCATGGCCCGTGGAGACCCTGAGGTGACAGTAGAAGGAGGCAGTGGCCATAGCCTGAGGCTCCCGACTCACCAGACCCAGCTGTGGTGCAGAAGCCATCTGCCCAGACCTCTGGGAAGACCACAACATTGACTCCATGGCCTCTGGGTCCCTCCTCTGGCCCCTCTGAAGCTATTACAGGCCTTTCTGGGCATACCTCCCCTTTCAACTCCACGCTGCCAATGGAAGAGCCAAATCTAATTACATTCCTGGATCTCCAGCCAGTGAATCCTGATGGGGTTTTTTACTTACTTCAGGTTCAACTGATTGAATGGGATGTCCATTTACAAAAAGGAAAGAAAAAGTGAACAAAATCACCCAGAGAGTATAACTGTTAGGGGAATTTTTGGCCACATCAAAATTACCCAAATATTCCAGTTAAGATAGCTTTATGAAGAGCATCATGACATCACCCCTCCCCACTCCCAAACAATCCCCAAGTATCAAATTGTCACTTATACCCCATGTTCCCTAACACAGCAAATCACATGCCTATCCAGGGAGAAAGGGAGGAACAACAGAGGGGTGGCTGGTCTTCCAGACTTTGAAAGTCAAGGCTGTCCTGAAGGAAGGTGGGTCAAAATTACACTACAATTAGGAGTTAGTCAGAAGTAAGGCTGGGCATTTGTAATGGGACTGAGTGGATTACCACAAAGACAGATAGGTTTTTTTGGGGGCGGAATTGAAAGACTTTGGCCTGGATGGAGTAGAGAAATTAAAAAGGGGAATGGCTAAGGAAGATGAAAGATAGTTCCAGTAAAGCCAAGGTAATCACTGAGGCAGGGAGGGAGTTCAATCTTCCTCCCTCCCTAGAGGGAAAGGGTGTTTTCTCCCAGAAAGTCAGGATCCTCTTGGCAAACAGCCTTGACAAGATTAAATCTAGGAATGTGGGCTGGAGAGGTGGGATAGAGAGTAATATTGGTGACCAAACCTAGGACAGCAACATTTTCAAGTCTGAAAGACCTTGTGGTTTCTTAGGAATCTTGGAGCCAGGAAAGAAATAAACAAGGGCTGAAAGCACACATCCCTGCAATTAAGGAAGCTGTCAGAAGACCTTCTCTTTATGGTTAGGTGTCCTCTTCCACACTGGGGCTGTTCACAAGCAGCAGGTCAGGCCTTTACCACAAACATAATCTCCAATGGCCAGCCCCTTGGCCCACGGCTATATTTTTGTATTTTTAGTAGAGACGGGGTTTCACCATGTTGGCCAGGCTGGTCTCAAACTCCTGACCTCAAGTGATCTGCCTGTCTAGGCCTCCCAAAGTGTTGAGATTACAGGAGTGAGCCACCATGCCCAGCCTCTTTTTCTTTTTAGAGACAGAGTCTTACTATGTTTCCCAGGCTGGTCTTGAACTCCTGGGCTCAAGTGATCCACCCATTTCAGCCTCCCAAAGTGCTGGGATTACATGCTTGTGGATACCAACAGCACCCGAGCACGGTCCCACAGTCCAACGCACTGTGCCGTCCTTGAGCCTTTGGTTCCAGCACAAGTCTCCCGGCTTCAACCCAGGTTGCATGTTCTCCCTGATCTCCCCAGGTGGCACCCAAGGATGAGGCAGTGCAATCTTGTTGCTCACTTCCCAGGACCGACACTTACCCCTAATGGCCCAAGCCCATGGGGCAGTGAGATCAAAGCCTCCTTGAGCTCATACTCTCTGACACCACTGGAAGTGTGGGCTTTTGCATCTGATTACCCGGGGGAAAGGTTCTGAATGTAATCGTGGCTTTGGCAATAAGGTCCACAATGCATTAAGATTTTTTTTTTTTTTTTTGGAGGAGTTGTTTCACTCTTGTTGCCCAGGCTAGAGTGCACTGGCACCATCTTGGCTCACTGCAACCTCCACCTCCTGGGTTCAAGCGATTCTCCTGCTCCTGTCTCAGCCTCCGGAGTAG
This sequence comes from Pan troglodytes, assembly GCF_028858775.2. Classification (NCBI taxonomy): domain Eukaryota; kingdom Metazoa; phylum Chordata; class Mammalia; order Primates; family Hominidae; genus Pan; species Pan troglodytes. Next base: position 24,543,959 of record NC_086016.1, read on the forward strand.
CTGGGACTACAGATGTGGGCCACCACGCCCAGCTAATTTTTTTTCTATTTTTAGTAAAGACAGGATTTCACCATTTTGGCCAGGCTAGTCTCGAACTCCTGACCTCAGGTGATCTGCCCTCCCATAGTACTGGGATTGGGATTACATGCATGAGCCACCATGCCTGGCCTAGGGTTAATTTTTATTTTTGGAGACGGAGTCTCGCTCTGTCGCCAGGCTGGAGTGCAGTGGCATGATCTTGGCTTACTGCAACCTTCGCCTCCTGGGTTCAAGCGATTCTCCTGCCTCAGCCACTTGAGTAGCTGGGACTACAGGTGCATGCCACCACGCCCGGCTAATTTTTTGTACTTTTAGTAGACGCGGGGTTTCACAGTGTTAGCCAGGAATGGTCTCAATCTCCAGACCTGGTGATCCGCCCGCCTCAGCCTCCCAAAGTGCTGGGATTACAGGCATGAGCCACCGCGCCCGGCCCTAAGGTTGACTCTCATACAAAGACAGCAGGGGAAGTGAAATGCTCTTTTGTGGAAATGACCAGAAACAATAAAAGCGGCTCCTGCCTCTTCGTCTACTGTGAGGGACCTCAGGATGCAGCTCCCATCTGGCTCAAGTGACAAGGACAGAGGGGAACAGGGCTTCTCTGAGCACCTCAGACAGCTCAGGGGACCTTCTTACCCGCAAACGCCTTCGTTCCATTTTGAAGCGACTTAGGCTGGCCTCAGGACCTCCAACGCTTGGATTTCTAGGTCTCAGTCACTTGTTTCCACGCACGTCTGAGAGTAATAATCAAAATGCTCCAAAAAGAAGAATACATGTATAATATTTACGAAGCAACGGCCTCCTGTGAAAACCTCCGCAAATACTGCTGAGGAAACTGACAACTGGCTACTCAATCCCGCCCTTTTAGTGCAAATCTCTGGCTCCAAACCTGAGCACCAGTGTTTCCTGGGCTGAACCAGGGGGCAGGAGGAACAACAGACCATGTGGTTGGTCACAAGTGACCCCTGTGGTCAAGGACCCTGACTACGGTCTTGCAGCGACATTTCTGCCTCTGCTCCCGCCTTCCTAGGACGCCTACGCCACTGCCTGGGCCGTCCCCAACCCCCAGCACCTTCAGAGGGGCCGAGTCCCAGAGCATCCACCGCATTACAAATGCGCACCCACCCTGGAGAGCTCCAACCACGAGCATCGCCGCCTCGGTTCAAGGCATCCTTACAGCCACAACTCCTCAACTGGGGCCAATTTTCCGGGGCAGGCGGCCCGGGGTGACCCAAGTGGCGCACATTATTTTCTTTGGTCTTCAACCCATTTCCAGAGAGAAAACAGGGACCCGGGACAGGGGTGGTGCCGGGGGCACAAGCCCAAGGTCACCCTGCGGGGAAGCGGAGGAATCAGGGCTCGAACTTACGTTTTTCCTCAGAGAGTTCACCACACCGCGAAGTTGCTGGAAGGAAAGAACGAGACAATGGCTCAGCTAAGCGCCCTAGCCGCTGCGTGGGGCGGGGGGGGGGGGGGGGGGCGGGGGGGGCCGGGGGGCTGAGCAGCCTGGTCTGACCAATCCCCGTTTCTCAGTCCTTCCAGGGCAAAATCTCACGAGATCCAGTGAGGTCGCCCAGAGTGTCGAGAGGGGCTTGTTTTCAAAGACTGGGAGGAGGAGGGGCAGTGGGGGAGGGGCAGTGGGGGGAGAAGCAGAGGAGAAGGGAGCAGGAGGAGGGGAAAAGGGGAGAGGAAGTTGGAGAGCAGAGGAGGCTGGGGGTGGGGAGGAGATGGGGGTGGGGAAGGAGGAGAGATGGGGGTGGGGAAGGCGGGGCGGGAGGAGAGTTAGGAATGGGGGAAGGAAGACAGGGTGGGGGAGGGGTGGGCATGGGGGAAGGAAGACAGGGTGGGGGAGGGGTGGGCATGGGGGAAGGAAGACAGGGTGGGGGAGGGGCGGGCATGGGGGAAGGGAGACAGGGTGGGGGAGGGGTGGGCACGCGGGAAGGGAGACAGGGTGGGGAACCGAGAAGAAAGACAGTGGGGGGGGGGATGGAGGAAGGAACACACGGTGGGGTGGGGGGTCGGGATGGGGGAAGGGAAACAGTGGTGGAGGCGTGGGGATTAGGAACGGAGACAGAGGGTGGGGGAGGGGTGGGGTGGGGGAAGGGAGACAGGGTGGGGGAGGGGTGAGGATGGCGGAAGGTAGAAGGCGGGGGAGGGGTGGGGTTGGGGGAAGGGAGACAGAAGGTGGGGGAGGGGTGGGGATGGGGGAAGGGAGACAGAAAGCGGGCCAGGGCGGGAATGGGGGAAGGGAAACAGGGTGGGGGTGGGGATGAGAGAAGACAGAGGTTGGGGGAGGTGTGGGGATGTGTAAGAAAAACAAAGGGTTGGGGAGGGGGAGGGAAAAGAGGCAGAGAGTGGGGGAGGGGGTGGGGATGTGGAAAGAAAGTCAGAAGGTGGGGGGGCGAGGGGTGGAGGAGGGGTGGGGATGCGTGAATACGTGATGGCTGCGGCCTTTCCCACCAGACAGTAGGGTAGGGGCAGGGTGGAAAAAGGGGGTGCGGTGGGCGAATGGAGAGGCAGTGGGGAGGCGGGGGGCTGACTGGGAGTGTGGGATGGGGTGTTCTGGGATCACGGAGACGTCCAAGTCTGGACTCTGTCCTGGGTCTGTGCTTCTGGCGACCTCCCTTTTCTTCAGTGGGATGCGGGGTGCAGGGGCCGGTTCCAGGATCCCCTGAGCTCAAGTTCTCGCCCCACCCCGCCCCGCATGTCTAGAAAAGATGCCCCTGCCCTTGGCTGGGTAATCTCTGGATTTACCTACTTCTGTAACCCCCCGGGCTGAAGAGACCACCCCCCGGGATTCAATTAACTTACTCTCTGGAGCGCGCGTTCCTCCCTGCTCCCGGGAGTCGGTTTCCCAGAACTTTCTGAGGCCCGCGCATGCTCCCCTCGACTCCCTGTGTTTCCACTCGCCACAGAAATCCACGCATTCACGCCCCTCCCCTCCCCCGAGCCTGCAGAGGACTCCGCCCTGCTTTCCCTATATTCAGGGCTGCTCCTTTTGTCGCCAATACAGACCTGTTGACAGGTCACGCCTGGGAAGCGGGTGGGGTGTCCCGGAGCGGTGCTGAGGCGCTGCAGGCCCGGCTTCTGGCTGCGGGGGAGCTGCACCCTGAAGCCTCGCCGGAACTCGCGTCTGGGGCCAGCAGGGGGCACTAGAGTCAACAGGGACTGTATGCAAAACCCACTTCCTCCCAGGCCCTCTAGGGGGATGGTCAGGCTTCTGCAGAGATGGGGAGGATCCTTTCCTGGTAAGGGGAGAGGGACGGGCTAGGAGCCAAGCGGAAGGACCCCGTGTTCAAGGCCCTTCAAGGGACGGGACAGGCGAGGAATCTCTTTGAGTCTTTTGAATTGTTTTATCAGTCAGGCCTGGGAAGTACTCAGCCTCCACAAACTGTTTTCCTGAAAGGGGTCGGGGGGGGGGACCCCAACATCTCCTGCCACAGGCTATGATGGGCATGGTGGCTAAGAGCAACAGGCCGCGTGGTGAGGCTGGCTGTCTTTTTGTGGCTCTGCCCTGCCATTCCCCGAGGCATCCCCATGCCAGTGAACAGAGCTGCGGGTTCCCAGCTGCACAGATGAATGCACGAACAAAACATAGGTCCATACAAAGGAAGTCATTGCATTGATCCAGATTCGACCTGGGATTGTCGCATAAAACAGGGCTGATAAAAACCGTCGTGTTTTCACCTTGGAAACAGAGACTCAGCCTCCCCCTCTCTGCTTGAGGCATTCAGCAAAGGTTCGTCCTTGAGTGGCTGTGGATGCTCAAGGACTTACGATTTCTGACTTTATAAAGTTTAGGGTGAAAACAAAAAACAAAATAAGAAGACCATTGTTTTAAAGTGGCCGTTGTAGCTAATTATCTCAAGAAAGCAAACAGGCTGGTACTGAAAGTTACACAGGCGGGCGGCTCCCTGGGAGGGTTGCCCAGCTCTCCTTTTCTGAGACCTGAGCAGGGAGCAGCCAGAGGAGCTTGAAGGGATGGTGTTCAGGGCATGGGAACAGGCTGCACACATCTTCACGGAGTACGGTGCTTGTCCAGTTTGAGAAGGGAGAGAAACTGGGGCAGAGGGCTGATGAGAAGGCAGCAGATGGATAGTGCGGGATTGAAAAGGGGATCCATTTGAAGACTGGCCACCATTATTTATTTTCATCATCTGATTGCTGTTGCTCCATTGAGATCGATGCGTGGAGAACAAGTTGGGGAGTGGAACAAATGTCAGGGAGGGGAGAGAAGTGAGTGAACATGACCCTGGTCCAGCCTCATAGGACAGAGCGTGGTCATGAAGTCCACAGAGGAGGACAGGTAGGGAGGAATCATGGCATGGCCAGGTTGCAGGGCAAGAGGCAGAGAGGAGAGAGGATTGTGGAAGATGCCTGCGGAGTGCTGACTGTCAGTCGAGGCTGGTCCTTTATTTATTTATTTATTTTTTTGAGACGGAGTCTCGCTCTTGCCCAGGCTGGAGTGCAGTGGCGCGATCTCGGCTCACTGCAAGCTCCGCCTCCCGGGTTCATGCCATTCTCTCGCCTCAGCCTCCCAAGTAGCTGGGACTACAGGTGCCCGCTACCATGCCTGGCTAATTTTTTTGTTTTTAATAGAGACAGGGTTTCACCGTGTTAGCCAGGATGGTCTTGATCTCCTGACCTCATGATCCACCCACCTCGGCCTCCCAAAGTGCTGGGATTACAGGCATCAGCCACTGTGCCTGGCCAAGGCTGGTCCTTTCTTTTATGGCGATGGGTGTTTGAAAGTTGCACATACCAAAATAAACTCACTTTTTGTTGACCCAAAGTAAAACCCTGAGGGTATGAAAGGGAAGGGCTCATGCTTACATGGCTGAGATAAAAGCTGTCTCAGGAAGCTGGGTGTGGTGGCTCACCCCTGTAATCCCAGCACTTTGGGAGGCCAAGGTTGGAGGATCCCCTGAGGCCAGGAATTCAAGACTAGCCTGAGCGATATAGCAAGACCCCATCTATATTTTTAAAAAGGGTTGGCTGTCTCGGGACTTTTCGAAATAGCCCTGCAAGACATTCCTGTTTTGGGATCACAATAATTTAGATAAGATGCTTTTGAAAGAACACCTGCCTAGGCACAGCGTCTCCACCAATGAACTGATGCCAACTGTGGTTTTGAGTCTTCATAACCAGTGAACTGTTTGCAAGCAGCTTATTTAAATCTCTTTTTTTGCCAATACAACCTTCTCTTTGCCTTCCCCTCTTGAGATGCATATGTGGCTTGCCATAGCTGAGCATCTTAGGTTATAATGCTTTTTCTCTTCTTTAATTTTTTTTGTAAATTTATATTTATTTTTATATTTATTTATTTTTTGAGACAGGGTCTTGCTTTGTCACCCAGGCTGGAGTGTAGGGCATAATCGTAGTTCACTATTGCCTCCAACTCTCGGGCTCAAGCAGTCCTCCCACCTCAGCCTCCTGAGTAGCTAAGACAACAGGCATGCACCACCACGCCCAGCTAATTTATGTATTTACTTTATTAAAAAAAATTTTTTTTTGGTAGAGAGAGTCTCACTGTGTTTCCCAGGCTGGGCTTGAACTCCAGGCCTCAAGTGTTGCTCCTACCTCGACCTCCCAAAGTGCTGGGATTACAGGCATGAGCCACCATGCCCAGCGTATAATTTTGTATTCTAATTCCTGAATAAATTCAACAAATTTGGAGGTGTTTTTTGTCTGATGGTTCCTTTTGGTCGACAACTGGAATGGGAGAGGAACAGTGTGAGGGCAAACATCAAGTGCTTTGCTGAGCTCCGGGTGCTTTCTTTTGGATAAGACACAGAAAATACAATAAGATGTCTGTAATGTTTGATTTTTTTCCAGGTTTCTTGAGGTATAATTGACAAATAAAAATTGTATGGATTCAAGGTGTACAATTCATATACATTGATCCACATATACCTTGTTTGATGATTAATCAAATTAGTTAACACATCTTTCACCCCAGCCCTCAATGTGTGTGTGCTCTGTTAGCAAATTTCAATTAATAATATAGCATTATTAACTATAGTTACTATGCTGTATATTAGAGTCTCAGGATTTACCATCTTATAACTAAAATTTTGTAGCCTTTGACCAACATCTCTCATTCCTCCCACCCACAGCCCCTGGGAACTACCATTCTACTCTGCCTCTATGAGTTCCACTTTTTGTGTTTCTTTTTTCCCTTTCCTTTAATTTTTTTTGTATGTGTTATATTACCAAACCATGTCAAAAGAGTTCCACTTTTTAGATTCCACATATTATTAGCTCGTACAGTATTTGTCTTTCTGCATCTGGCTTATTTCGCTTAACATAATTTCCTCCAGGTTCATTCGTATTGTTGCAAATGGCAAGATTCCCTTCTTTTTTATGACTGATGATGTCTGTCTGCAATATTTGAAAAAAAATGCAGATCATGTGAATGATTGTCTAATGTAATTCTATTCATGTAAAATTGTGTATGACCATAACATTCGCTCATTCATTGCTTCAAGTTCTTTACAATTGGATGCCATATTCCTGGGGCTCTGCTAGGCCTGAAATGGGGAGTAGGAGTTACAAGGTTCCTGGGATATCAGTAATTCATATTTGTGAATGTCTTAGATAAGTGGGCTAACATGTACAGAAAATGGTCACTAAAATGATAACACTGTTTGTTATAAAATACTTTTCTGTATTCTCTTGAACTTTTTTTTTTTTATCATTTATTAGACTGCTTCAGCTGCCATAACAAAATATCACAGACTGGATGGATTAAACAACAAAAATTTATTTCTCACAGTTCTGGAGGCTGGGAAGTCCAAGATCAAGGTGTCAGCAAGGTGGGTGTCATTCTGAGGCATCTTCTCTTAGCTTATAGGCTGAGGCCATTTTGCGTTGTGCTCACGTGACCCCTTTGTGCGCATGTGTGGAGAGAGAGCATGGGTGCTTCTTCTTATAAGGATGCTGAAAGTTATTAGAACCCGACCCTTGTGACTTCACTTAATCTTAATTACTTCCTTAGAGGCCACATCTCCACATACAGCCACAATGGGGATTAGGGCTTCAACATATGAATTTGTGGTGGGGGGACGCAAACACTCGGTTCATAAACATATGATTTTTTTTTCCTTGATCGGCAATGAAAATAGAGGTATCTTCATTTTGGAAAGTGAGAGTCAACCTGCGCTGAATTAGAGTGATGACAAGAGATACTTTAAGACTGCAGTGAGGGAAGCAAGGGACGGGGACGCATTTGACAGTCTGTTCTGCTCTGCTCCTGGAAGTGAGAGAGGCTGAGTCGGGACTAACCTTTGCACGGGTGAGATAGAGAACTGAGAGAGAAAAATATGTGTTTTTCTATGACCACCTAAAATAAACCTGGAGTTGAAGGGACCAGCACTCTCAACCTAACCATTCTGGGAATAAAAATCATAGAGACCTTGCTGATTAATGGAAACAATTTGCCTTTTGATTTTCTAAGCAGGCGAATGCAAGGAGTTTGTGAACTTTACTGCTGTTTTCGTGTTTTTTTAGGTGAAGACACTGACAGTAAGAAAAGGCAAACCACAGGTCCAAGACAAAGTGGTCAAGTCAAGAAGGAACTCAGGCTGTGTAGTCCTGGTGCAAGGCTCCTTGCCCCCAGCGTGGGGTCACACTGGCTGGCTGTGCTCCCACGACACTTAGTGCATACTGGGCTCCTGACTTAATAACACGTGTTTGAAATGGCCCCTGATTCCAAATCTGCTGCAGGATTCTGCAGATGCACAACAGGCCACAGTGGAAGGTCTTGGAGAGAATTCAGAGTGGCTTGCCTACGTTCCCATGACCGCGTGTCCTAATGGGAGAATCACCACTTTGGAATTCTTTTGGAGGCCAGGCGCGGTGGCTCATGCCTGTAATTTCAGCACTTTGGGAGGCTGAGGCAGGCAGATCACCTGAGGTCAGAAGTTCAAGACCAGCCTGGGCAACATAGTGAAACCCCATCTCTACTAAAAATACAAAACTTAGCCTGGCATGGTGGTGCACACCTGTAGTCCCAGCTACCCGGGAGGCTGAGGCAAGAGAATCGCTTGAACCTGGGAGACAGAGATTGCAGTGAGCCAAGATTGCACCACTGCACTCCAGTCTGGGCAACAGAGTGAGACTCTGTCTTAAAAAAAAATTCTTTTGGGGCTTTCCCTCTGAGCTGAATGAGCTCAGAGGGAAAGGCAGGAGCTTTCAGGTATGGAGCAGCATGATTCCACCCCAGATTCAGGCCTCCTGGGTGTACAGAGGGCAGGAGGATCCTCCCCAGGTATGTGAGAGGAAGGGAAGATGAGGTGTTTGGGTCAGGGAACACACTAGAAATCCAGGTGCTCACTGATGGATGGTGCTTGGCATCTCTGTTCTGCCAATCCAGCCTCAAAGCAACTTTGGAAGAGGATTTATGCCCTTCACACGCTTCCAGCTTGGGCCAGAGCATCTGCACACTCCCCTGGGTATAGGCCTCCAGGGCTTGGAGCAAAGGAAGAGCTAAGAATTATCAGTGCTCAGGAGGCAGATTTTCAGGGAGGATCCTCTTGCATCTCAGGACATGGAAAGGGCTAACAGAGCCTTAAGTGTCCTGTCCCAGTGCTGGGGTCTCAGAAGGCAGCTCTGGGGCATCTCCACCATGGTCTGACTTCTGCTGCTTGAAACCATTCTCCCTCACGGCACAGACAAGAGTCCTCAAGGAAGAGCACCTGGGCACCTGGGTTGACTCTTCCTCTCTCCAGGTGGAGAGAACGAGTACAGTTTACCTGGGGTCATGCTCTGAGTTAATCCCCCTCTGCATTTCTTTCTCTTCTCAGGGGCCTGGGCTCAGCCTTGACTCAGCCTTCCTCAGTGTCTGGAACTTGGGGTAAACAGTCACCATCTTCTGCACTGGAAGCAGCAGTGACATTGAGGGTTCTAACCATATCTCTTGGTACCTACAGTGCCCAGGAACTGGCCCCACACTCCTCATTTATTATGTCCATTCTCAACCCTTAGGGGGACCCAGCTTGATTTTCAGTCTCTAGGTCTGGCAACACGGCCTTCCTGGCCATCTTTGGCCTCTAGCCTGAAGATGGGCCTGACAGTCACTGTTTGTTCTGGGACAACCATAGCATTTTTACCCACATGTGCTCCAAGTCCATGGGGAACAGAGACCAAATCTGTCACGGGGCTTCACACCAGTCAGGCAGTCAGATGGTGGTGTTTGCTTTCATTTCTGCTCATCATCCCAAGGGGGTGGACGCTTCAGGAATGGGACCCTATGCAACTCTCATTGCTCTTTATAATGATGTGGGAAAGAGAAACCGTCTCCCAGGGGACTTGGCTTTGCGAAAATGAAAATAAAAGCTCCCTCCTCCCTCTGTGCAGTGAATGGCCTCTGAATGCAGACTTGGTCTCCCTCTTCAGTGGCAAGGTTGGAGGAAGAACAACAGCTTCTTATTGCACTGAGACAACTCAGGGGCCACCTCATTTGAAGATGTGCATCAGTGTGAGCCCAGGTATTCCTGTACTCAATGATCGAGGTCTCTCTCCTTACCTTGTCTCCACCTGGATCTGACCAAAGTGACCGAGATGATCCAGGTTTTAGTTTTCTCTTGCTGTGTAACAAATTTCTGCAAACCTAGCACCTTAAAATAACAGCCATTTATGATCTCCCAGTTTTCCTGGATCAGGAGTCTGGGATCAGCTTAGCTGAGTCATCTGTTCAGGGTCTTTCCAACCTGAAATCAGGGCATTGGCTTGGCTGTGTTTTCATCTGGAGGCTCAACTGAGGAAGAATATGTTTCCAAACTTACTGGCAGAACTCACTTCCTTGCTGCTGTATGACTGAAGCCAAGGTTTTGGGGGGCTATTTGCCGTCAGTGCCCGAAGCTCCTAGAGTTCCCAGAGGTCACCCATAGCTCTTTTGCCATTTAATGTAACCTAATGAAAAGAGAGATATTCCATCACCTTTGCCATATTTATTGGTTAGAAGCAAATCACGGGTTCTTCTTGAATTCAAGTGAAGAGATTGTGCAAGGGTATGACTCATTTGGGGTCACCATAGGGTACATCCTCAGTAATTGTGTGCAGTCAGGACTAGGGGAGGAGATTCTAATTATACAGAGAAGACTTGTGCTTTCTATTCAGAAGTTAAGAAGACATCCTTTACTTTTTAAGACACTCTGTCATTTTATTCATTGATTTTTAGTGGTGTTCTAGAAAGCAGATTTTCCAAGCGTCAACCACAATAATGAAATGGCAGAGCTGATGACAGTTCCGATGCTATTAGATGGGTGTGCAGATCTAGGTTTAGAGCCAAGGGATGGAGTAGTGTCTCTTGGTCTCCACTGTGGAGAGGCCCCTGGGGAAAACCCACCACCCCCATTTCTCCTCACTCCCTGCCTGGACCCATGGTCTCTGCTTGGTCTGGCCTATGCTATTAAAAATATACTTCAGTGATGATACTTATGTCTTGTGTTTCTCTACACTCTTTGTCTATTTGCAGTGGACAGCATACTGCATGCTGATATCAAAAATTATTCCAGCAAATTCAAAAATAAGACAGTAAAAAGAAATAAAAGACAGTTTTACAATGGAAGAGACAGAAATGAATATTTGCACTTATGGTTGATTTAGCTGTTAAATCTAAGAGAACCAACTGCGAATGAGTAGAGAAAGCGGTCGTTGCTGCATACTGACCATTACTAGTGTGAGATACTGGGGGAGCTAAGATGGCCTCCTCTTCCTCCTCTTCCTTCTCTTGCCTCTCCTCTTCTTTCTTTTTTGGTAAATATCTTTCCTAGATCAGCGGTTCTCAAAACTTTCGGTCTCATGACCTAATCACCTCCCAGAGGCCCTACCTCCAAATACCATCACATTAGGGGTTAGGTTTCAACATATGAATTTTGGGGGGACATGAATATTTAGTCTAGAATGCTTTTTCAAGAAAAGGAGGACAGAAAGGTCATACTACAGTGGCTTTTAAAAATTAGATATGGACAGCTTTTGTTTCTGAAATATGTCAGTGTGCTGTTGTGCAAAGCATCCTGGGAACAACACCTCAGAATGTTTCCTGTCTGTGCCTCAGTAAGACGTGAAGGCTGGTAGGGTAGCCTGAGTCGTGGCTTTCAATGATATTCAGGTCCTAATTCCTGGGACCTGTGAATACTGCCTGTCTTTGTCCGTTTTGCATTGCTGTAAAGGAATAACTGAGGCTGGGTAATTTATAAAGAAAAGAGGTTTATTTGGCTCAGGGTTCTGCAGACTGTACAAGAAGCGTGGTGCCCACATCTGTTTCTGGTAAGGACCTCAGAGAGCTTTCAATCTTGGCGGAAGGGGGAGGAGGCATCACATGGCAAAAGGCAGAACAAGAGGGAGAGGAGAGGTGCCACATTCTTTTAAACAACCAGCTCTCTCATGAATGAACTCACTGATCTCCACAGGGAGGGCACCAAGCTATTCACGAGGGATTTGCCCCCATGATCCCAAAACTTCCCACCTTCTTTTTCTTTTCCTTTTTTTTTTTTTTTTTTTGGAGTCTCACTCTGTCGCCCAGGCTGGAGTGCAGTGGCATGATCTCAGCTCACTGCAAGCTCCGCCTTCCCAGTTCACGCCATTCTCCCACCTCCCTAGTAGCTGGGACTACAGGCACCCGCCACCACACCCGGCTAATTTTGTTTTTGTATTTTTAGTAGAGACGGGGTTTCACCGTGTTAGCCAGAATGGTTCTTTTTCTTTTTCTTAACCTCTGGGAGCACAGAACGCAACATAGGATTTGGAGGGGACAAATATCCAAGCTATATCATTACTTTATATGAGAAAAGGGGTTTTGCAGATGTAATTAAGGATCTTGAGGGAGACATTATACTGGATTATGCAACGGGCCCTAAATGTAGTCACAGATGTCCTTTCGAGAGGGAGGCAGGGGGAGATTTGAGGACAGAAAAGGAGACATGAACAGCGGTTGGATGATGCGGCTACAAGCCAAGCAATGCCAGCAGTATCTAGCAGCTGGAAGAGTCAAGGAAACAGATTCTCCCCTGGGACCTCCAGAAGGAACCAGTCCTGCTGATAATTTTATTTCAGTTCTGTAAGCCTTCTTTTGGATTTTAGATTCTCAGAACTGTAAGAAAATAAATTGCTGTTATTCTAAGCCCCTAAGTTTTTGACAACTTGTTATAGCAATAATGGGAATCTGATATAGCTAAGGTACCATACATTTTGACATCTTCTCTATATATGGTACCATTCTGATTTGTACTGTGCAAGGCTTCCTTGCCCTCTCACTGGTAAACCTTGGTATGCAGGAAATTATTTTTGTACATTCTCCAGTATATTAACTTTGGTTATAGGTGATATATTATATCTATTGCAAATTATCATTTTGTCTCCTAATTTGCATCAACCATGCTGCTTGTGTCTATTTATGACTGATTGTGTAGGAAAATTCTTCAAGAAAAAATCAAATAGGATGGTAATTCCTGCATCTTGGAATGCCTAAAAATCTTCTGGTAATAACTGATTACATAGGAGAAACCATCTGTTTACTTCCTTCAGGAACTACCTGGCACCTTCTAGTGCTTTCCCTTGTGGACCACAGGTGATGGAGGCTGGGCCCTAATTCAGCACATACCTCCAGTCTAGCGGGCTTCTGGTCCAGTTATTTACCTACAGGTATTTTATTGATGTTATTCTTCCTCTGATGACACGCTGATTTCAAAACATGCCTAAAACCAAAGACACAGGATCTTTGAAGTCCCTTCCCTCAAATATCTGAGGCTTTTCCCCAATTGAGCAGCAGTTCACATGCTTGTAAGTTTTAAATGTGTTAGGCATTTTACTGGAAATGCTTTATATGCTTCACACTCCACAGGACTTCTTATTCCCAGCTCATTGATTGAGGAAAGTGAAATCTGCCATTTGCTGATGGGCCAATGTCAAGGCCAATGTCCCAGATCCCCTGTCAGGACAAAAGTGTGATGCAGCCAGAAGTCAGCCCTCACCTGCAAATGCTCTCCTGAACTTGCCTACCCTGGAGGGATCTGCTCACCAGGCAGATTCCAGGCGATGCCCAAAGCACTCCCTAATAAAACTCTGTGTGCTCATCTCCGCCTTAACTTCTGTTTCCAGGAGACCCAGCTTGTGACCATTGTTTCCAGGAAGATTACCAATTGTCTCTGTTTGCCCTGGACCGAAGGTTTTCCCAGGACATAGATCTTTCAGTGCTAAAACAGGACAGTCCTGAGTTATCTTAGGACCAGGAATCTCTATGAAAGGAGACACTGAGAGATGGGATTCTGGAGCAATGGAGACCCCAATATGGGGGAGTTGGAGGTAGGGGCGCGGGGGGTAGATGCGCATATAGCCCCTACCATGGTGGAGCAATGCAGTGTGTAAACTTTTTACCAGTGGTGAATAGGGATGATTTACCTATAGGAGGAAATGAAAAAGCAGGACCATGAGTCAGACATTTGAGAGACTTGAAGAAAACAGAACATTAAAGGAACCAATTCCACAGCTTTCTCTGTTGGAACAGTGTGGTAGCACTGATACTAAGTGTGATTGATGATTTGCAACAGATAAAATGCTGGAATGATTAATTAGCAATGAAAAACTAGAAGTTGTGGGGCAACAAGGCTCCAGCTCCATCCTCTTAGGGTACCAGCTGGGCTCAAGAATTGACATAAAACAGATTCGCAGGAGACAAAACATACAAATTTACTTAATACAAGTTTCACATGGCACAAGAGCCCTCACAAGGAAATGAAGACCCAAAGAAGCAGTTAGAGTCAGTTACTTATATAAGGAATTGGTCAAAGAATAGTCAGTTGTGAAGAAACAACTAAAATATGTGGGGAAAAAAGCCCCAGAATCTGGTGTATCCAAATAGGACTCCACTCTGATGACAGGTTTCTTGGGCTGAGATTCCTTTGAGCCCCATCCAACTTCTTCCCAGCTGCTGAGAAGAGAAAATCTTTTTGAGGCTTCCTGGAATTTTCCCAGTCCACACTGATTTTGCTTAAAAGATAAAAGTTACTATAATAAGGTCTGTTCAGCAGTATCTCAGTTTTGACTTCTCATCCCTGAGGATAAGAATGTTGCTTTTCCTTCTAGCATAGGGAGGGACAGGGTTTTTCACATGGGACTTTTGTCTTCTGCTTTTAAGAAACAGAAAACAGCAGAATGATCTTTTTGCAACTGGTGTTTTCAAGTGCCTTTTACTTAGTCAGTTTGCTAGACTGGTACTTTTTTATTTCTTTTCTTTTTTTATTATACTTTAAGTTTTAGGGTACATGTGCACAACGTGCAGGTTAGTTACATATGTATACATGTGCCATGTTGGTGTGCTGCACCCATCAACTTGTCATTTAACACCAGGTATATCTCCTAATGCTATCCCTCCCCCCTCCCCCCACAACAGGCCCTGGTGTGTGATGTTCCCCCACTGTGTCCATGTGTTCTCATTGTTCAATTCCCACCTATGAGTGAGAACATGCGGTGTTTGGTTTTTCGTCCTTGTGACAGTTTGCTGAGAATGATGGTTTCCAGCTTCATCCATGTCCCTACAAAGGACATGAACTCATCAATTTTTATGGCTGCATAGTGTTCCATGGTGTATATGTGCCACATTTTGTTAATCCATAGACTGGTACATTTTTAACTCCATCAGAGCGCAAGCCAAAAAGCTTCCTCCTGGGCTGAAAAAAAAAGCTTCCCCCTGGGCTGAAAAAAAGCTTCATCTTGGGCTGGAAAAGCTTTTTGGCTTGCACTCTTCCTCTGGGCCTGAGCCTTCCCTGCCCTCTCATCTGCTTGGACAGAGGGCAGGGAAGACTGAAGCCCAGAGCTTAATCCTAAGTGTAGCAGACAATCAGGACCCTGACAGGGTAACAGTGGGGTACTGAGTCACGGGATGAGGCCATCTGGATTCACGCACCTGAAAATCTTGATGTCCTTGAATTTTCCAAACCTGCAGAAGTGGCCCTCCCTTACTCATTGAAGCCCATGTCTCCTTTCCTCTTGCCTGAAGATGATGCAGAGACCTCTGACCTGTGAGATTGTATTCACCACCACAAGTGTCCCCAGAAATCTGCCACCACCTCCTATTAAGACCAATGGACCAATAACTAGAATTGAGTCACAAAGAAACCTGGCAAGGAATGTGATAGACCTGCTGCAGAACTAAGGAGCTCCAGAACCAGCCAACACGTGCAGTGGGCCCCAGGCGAGTGTGTATGGGGCTGGATTCTGAGGGTGCAAGATCAAAGTGCAAAACCTAAGATTGGATTGGGGAGGGTTTATCTGCTGGAAGCACTCTCCTGGGACGCAGGCTTTAACCCCCTAGCAAAGACATTGAGGTATTCTGCAAGCCCGCCGCAAGGATTGCCCTTAGGAGGACAGAGAAAGCAATGGTCCGTACCAAGCAAGGTCATAATGCCGGATGTGCTGTGGCAGATGGTGGGAGAGGAATCAAAAGGTCCTGGGAGGCCAGGTGTGGTGGCTTATGCCTGTAATCCCGGCACCTTGGGAGGCCACTGTGGGAGAATGGCTTGAGGCTAGGAGATCAAGACCAGCCTGGGCAATATAGTGAGACCCTGTCTGTACAAAAGATTAAAAAAAATTAGTCAGGCATGGTGGCACACTCCTGTAGTCCCAGCTACTAGGGAGTCTGAGGTAGGAGGATTGCTTCAGCCTGGGGAGTTTAAGACTGTAGCCAGCTGTTCCAGCCTGGGCGACAGAGTGAGACCCTGAAAAAAAGAAAGAAAGAGAGAGAGAGAGAAAGAAAGAGAGGGAGAGAAAGAAAGGAGGGAAGGAAGGGGAAGGGAAGGGAGGAAGGGAAGGAAGGAGAGAAAGAAAAAAGAAAAGAAGGAAAGAGAGAGGGAGAAAGAGAGAAAGGAAAGAAGGGAGAGAGAGAGGGAAAGAAGGAAAGAAAAGAAAAGAAAGAAAGAGAGAGAGAGAGAGAGAAGGGTTCTGAGAGTGCTTAGCTGGAAAGGCAATACCAGGTACTCATGGACATCTCCCCAAGTGAGAGAATTCTCAGGAGGGCCTGGGGACTGCAGTCTGTAATTGATTGATAAGCGGTGCACTGGTGAGAGAAATCCATCATCCTTGAGAAACTCAGTGGGTAGTTCTCTAGACCAGGCCAGCAGGGGAAGCTGGTAAGGAAGTTGATAGCAATAGGGATGGAAGGACCATGCAGCGATAGTGTCACATTGTCAGGGCTTAAGCATAGGAGCCAGGTGTGTGGCAAAAGATGAAGTGGCAGCAAGGCACCTGACATTGAATGATGGAGTCAGTCAGTATAGCATGGCACCTCTCGGGGCAAGATGCATAAGCCACCAAGAAAGGGACAGCTTCTAATCTTTTTAGCTTATTTTTTATTTTTTTTGTTGAGATGGGGTGGGGGTCTCACTAGGTTATCCAGAGTAGTCTCGAACTCCTGGCCTCAAGTGATCCTCCTGCCTCAGCCTCCCAAATTGCTGGGATTACAGGTATGAGCCATAGCTTCCGGCCTAGCTTTTAATCTATATTTTCAGAGGGAAGTAAGGAAGAAGGGTCAAACCCCATTAACAAGTTTCTGAAAGAGCCCAACTTGCAATGTCTAGTCATTCCAGAGTAGGATATTTACCCCAAGGATTAATTCACTGTAGTTGCTGTGATAAATGACCAAACCATAAACTGAGTGGCTAAAAACAAAGACCTCTAAATGATTACACCTGGTATCTTTGGAGGAGCCATTCAATCTACTATACGCTGCTTCCAAGTCTTTGTAGAAAAACATACGGAAATCATGCATCATCCCATGGGTGGAAGACCTCGCTCCAGGTTAGTGAACTGCTCTGATTTGTGACTCCAAAGATGGACACTGGTGACAGCAAAAGGAGGACCCAGAATCTCGTGTATTCAAACAGAACTCCACTCTCATGAGAGGTCCTTGGATCTAGACCCTTGGGTCAAGCTTCCTCTGAGCATTGTCCAACATCTTCCCACTTGCTGAGAAGGAAGATTCTTTATGTGGGCCCTGGAATAGCCTCAGTCCAGGCTGATCTCTCTCTCTTCCCTCCTGAAGTTTTATTTCAAACATTTTGAGACTCTAAAAGGGTTTCTTTGTCTCATTTCTCTCCTCCAGTCCTACTACCAGGGTTGTCTTCAATTTATATCCAATGTTTCTCTGGCCTGGAACTGAGACCTACCTCCCAAGCAGCGACCCGTGGACTGGGGTCCCTGGGGCAAGCAAATGGCCCTTTGCCTGGAGAACCTGGGCCAGCAGGCATGGCAGGTGACACATTCCATTTTGGGGCGAGGAACCAGGGAGGGAGCACTGCATAGATCAGAAGGGTAAACAAGGGGAGGGAGAAGGAGCAAACTTAGATTTGGGAGGGAAAGGGGGAAGGGTGCAGAGGAAGCAGAACACGGATGACTGGGCCTCCTTCAGTTGTTCTTGTGACTAGACCCTCCCATCTAAGCCACCAGGGGACAGGAAGGGTATGAGTTTGAGGACTCTAATGGCCCCAAGGTACTACTGGGGTTTATCCTACTTGTAGGCGGTCCCAAGAGCTTTGTTCTCTCCAGGGACTCCAAAGGGGATGAACTTGCAAGTCTTTTGTCTCCACTCAGTGCCTTCTCTGATTAGGCCAATAAACATCCCCAGGCCTCAGTCTCAGGCCACTGTAGGGGCTGAGGACAGTGAGAAAGATGTGTGAGCATCCACCCTTTGGAGAGGTTGAGTAGGACTGAGAGGTCCCCAGCCTTCCCTTTGGTCCTTGTGAAGGAAGATGTTGGATATTTCCCAGCTTGGCTGGAATCCGTTCCTCACCCTCCCCATTCAGAGCAGGGATGAGCAAGTCCTCCGCTTTCTCCGCAACCACAGTTGTGTTTTTCAGGAAAGGATAAAGTGGGAAAGATCAGATCCCATGCCTCTTCCTCCTCTAAGTCATGGGATGACTGCAGAGAGTGAGCAAGAGGGTAAAAACAGTGCACTGAGTGTGACGTTTGCTGAAGGAACAGATAATTGCATCAAAACCTATTTCTAGCAGAGTTGTGGTGCTTGCCTATAATCCCAGCTACTAAGGAGGCTGAGGCTGGAGGATTGTGAGGCCGGGAGTTCAAGACCAGCATGGGTAGCATAGTGAGAGCTCATCTCTAAAAAACAAAACAAAAAACCACACTTATTTCTAATTGTCTAATTGGTATCCACTATCAGACCTTTCCGGGAAGTTTTTTTTCTAACATGCCTAAATGTGGCTTGGAGACTGTTGGGGTGAAGCCAATAGCTTAGCCTTCCTACTTAAGTTGTCTCCTTCATTCATTCAACAAGCAGGTATTATTGAGTGGATTGTTGGGTGCATTTGTGTGTCCTCAGTAGGATGCAGGCATGCAACACATGAAGATATGATAATTCCAGTCAGAGGAATGGCCTGTGCAAAGGCCCTGAGGTAGAGAGAACCTTGATAATTGAAAGAACAGAAAGAAATCCAGTGGGACTGGGGAAAGAGAGGAAGGAGATGAGAGGGGAGTTATAGGCAGCCAACAGATCATGTGCAGACAGATCACTTGAAAGCAGAGGCAAATGGCTGGATGTTTTTGTTAATGAAAAGAGAATTTATTTGAAGATCTTCCATCATTTTTACATGAAGTGATTGATGTGTTAAATGAATGAAATTTAACAATCATGGTGTATGAAATTTATGGAAGAAAAATTGAAGTAGGCAGAGCATTTTATGGCCTTTGGGCACAAGAGAGTGAAGCTTGTCCCATGTAGAGTCATGGAGAGTGACTGGGAGATTCACCATTAGAGTTGGCAGATTGGCTCTTGGATTGAATATGGGGCATGAAGCAAAGAGTTGTTGACTCCTGGAAGTTTGACTTTGTCAATGGCGTGGCTACTACTTTCTTTTATTAAGACAGAGACAGATGGGAGAGCAACAGGTTTGAGGGAAACACATAAAGTGCTTTGTTTGGACTCATGGGGATTTTTTGGAGAAGACAGACAAGATACAAGTAACAAGATGATGTCTGTAATATTTGGGTACAAAATGCAATTCATAAACCTGATTGTATAATATGATCCTATTTATGTAAAATCATATAGATTTAGTTACCTTGATTCAATTTATACATCACTAATTGTTTCCAGTAATATTAACCAAAGGTCTACTATATGCCAAATAACCTTTTACGGCTAGAGATAGAAAAATGAACAAAACTTACTATATGTTCATCCTTATGGAAGATACATAATTCATATTTGTAAACATCACATTTAAGTATGGCAAGAAATCTGGTGGGATGGTTCCTAAAATGAAACAATAGTTTCATAGGTTTGTGAGAATTTAGGTGATATTTCTACTTAACTTTCATGTACACTAAAAATTTTTCCTATAACCAACAAAATTTTTTGGAGGCAGATTAGCAAGATATTTATTTTGGAAAAGCAAGAGTCAATCTGAATTGAACTGGAGGGATGCTGAGAGTTCTAGAACTTCATAGAGAGAAAGAAAACTGAGTTATTGGGTGGGGGTTACACCTATCTTTTTGTCTTTTCTTTTCTTTCTTTCTTTTTTTTTGAGACAGGGTCTCCCTCTCTCACTCAGGCTGAAGTGCAGTGGTATGATCTTGGCTCACTGCAACCTCTGCCTCCCTAGTAGCTGGGACCACCACAGGCATGCACCACCATGTCCGGCTAATTTTTAAAATTTTTTTGGTAGAGACAGAGTTTTGCCATGTTGCCCAGGCTGGTCTCAGACTCCTGGACTCAAGAGATCCGCCCACCTTGGCCTCCCAAAGTGCTGGGATTACAGGCGTGAACCACTGTGCTGGGCCGCTTATCACTTTAATGTCTAATGAGAGGCCCCTGGAGCTGGAACCCTTAGCCCCAGCCTGACCCCTGACCCTTCTCCCATGTCCTCAAATTCAAAAACTCACCTCTGGCTGTCCATTCAGTTGTTCTCAAGTCTGACTGTGCTCTTTGTCCTTCATGAACTAGAACTAGTCTTTCTTTCAAACCATTTTGATGAGCTGATCAATGTCTCCTCATACCATTTTTCTCATTCAGCCTTCCTCCTGGGGTTGGTTTTATTTACCATCTAACAATATTTCTGTAACCCTGAGCCTCTAGAGCTGCCTCAGGTGCACTAACGCTGTGACTAGGCTGCCCTGGGACAAGCTAAGAGGTTCTGCGGGGGAGGGTCTGGGCCCCTGGTGTGGCAGAAGGTGCATCCCATCCTGGAGGAAGCCAGAGGACCAAGGGCCAGGAGCCTGGACGGGATTAGAAGGGACCAGGAGGCCTGGTCCTGAGCTGGGATGGGAAGGAACGGGAAGGGGCAGGAGCAGGACAGGGATTTCCAGATCCACTCAGCCGCCTCCCTGGGGCTTGGGCTCCCCATCTGAGGCCACCAGGGGGCGGCAAGGGCTTGGATTTGGGGAAGGGAATTGCTGTGGTTTAACCAGGGAGTGTATGAAGTTCCATGGGCTGCTTCCTCCTGAGACCCTTCTAAGGGAGAAGTGGGGAGTGGAGTGTCCAAAATACGTTGTGTCCCAGTATGTTCGTTTCTAGAATGGCTAATAAATAGCCTCAGCCCCCAGCCTCAGAGCACTGCATAGAAAGAGGACAGAGGTATTTGAGGGTCATTCTAACTGAGAGAACCTAGAAGGTATTGAGTGGGAATAAACAGTCCCCAGCTCTGCCTTTGGTCCCTGGGAAACAGAGTGCCTGGATCACTCCACAGTGGTCATCTGGGATCTGGTCCGAGGTCTCTTCCTTGATTCTGTTCCCTGAGTCTTTTTTATTCTATTTTGGATCAGATCCATGCACACGTAGCTCAGAGTTGTGCCCAAGATTTCATAAGGAATTTACAGGGTTTTTTTCCCCCTCAAACTTATTTCTCTCCACAGTCTGCCCATTATTTATGGTTCCCCAGACTTTCCCTTTTGGTCTTCTGGTGAAAAAACTGTGACTTTAATTAGCCTGCGGTGCTGTGCACTTCCTGCAACTGAGTCCGTGTCCACACCAAACACCAAGAGGACAAAGAGTAACAAAGGTAAGGGGATTAAGTGCCACTGTCTTGGAAATCAGCTCCAAAGATGAGAAAAGAAAGTCCGCGCAGTCTCTACTGTCCCTGCTGTCACCACGAAGAATTTCCTGGAGGCTGGATCATGTAGAATGGAGAGAAGAACAAACATAAGAAAAGGAAAACGTGGACATTTCAAATTTGCCCTGAGCACTAGGGGTTTCCTTTCTCATCTTCAAACCAGAACAGTGGAGCTTCTTCTGGAACTTTTGTGGCTGCACACTGGTACCCCTTCCAGGTATTGGTCTGCCCTGAGTGCAGGCCACAGGACACTGGGGGAAAATGGGAAGCTCTCTGCTGGTTTGATTTTACTAAAAGTGCTGGTATCTCCCCTAGTCTGCCTCCAGTGATTTGCTTTTCCAAGTAATCAAATTGATGCTCCATGGATTCTGTCCCAGGTTTTACAGCTGGGCTTGGAGAAAAGGTGGTATATGCCACTGCATCCGAAATGGAACCTGAAAACAGTAATAATATTCTAAACGTGAAAATTAAATCAATCTGAATCACAGGCAGTGGAAAACATCAAAAGATGAACGAGTTTTAAAAGTGATTTGAGGAAAGAAACAGGGAGAAATATTTTCACATTGGTTCTATGTTTATTCTATTTATCTTTTTTAATTTAATTTTAAAAATAGAGATGAGGTCTCACTATGTTGCCCAGCCAGGCTGGTCTCGAACTCCTGGGCTCAAGCAATTCACCCGCCTCAGCCTCCCAAGGTGATGGATTACAGGCATGAGCCACCACACCTGGCCCCTGTGTTTCTTATGTGCTCCTTGATTAAGAAAAGTTGTTTTTTGTTTTTGTTTTTGTTTTTGTTTTTTGTTTTCTTGAGATGGAGTTTCGCTTTTGTTGCCCAGGCTGGAGTGCAATGGTGCAATCTCGGCTCACTACAACCTCCGCCTCCCAGGTTCAAGCGATTCTCCTGCCTCAGCCTCCCAAGTAGCTGGATTACAGGCGTGCACCACTACACCAGCTAATTTTTTGTATTCAGTAGAGATGGGGTTTCACCATCTTGGTCAGGCTGGTCTGAAACTCTTGACTTCAGGTGATCCACCTACCTCGGCCTCCCAAAGTGCTGTGATTACAGGGGTGAGCCACCATGCCCGGCCAAAAAGTTGGTTTATTGTAGCTTGTGGATATAGTGAGATGGAAGAAAACCCAGAAAGCAGAAATAACACTTCTTTGTAATATGAGGAAAAAAATAAAAGATAAAGTTGAATGAAATATATATATATTTCATATATATATGTTTCATATACATGTTTCATATATATGTTTCATATACATTTCATATATATGTTTCATATATATATTGCAACATATATATGCAATATTCATATATATAGCCATATATATGTTTCATATATATATTGCATATATATGTTTCGTATATGTTTCATACATATGTTTCATATATATATAGTTTTTACAGAGTCTTGCTCTCTTGCTCTGTCACCCAGGCTGGAGTGCAGTGGCCTAATCTTGGCTCACTGCAACCTCTGCCTCC
Source organism: Pan troglodytes (assembly GCF_028858775.2). NCBI lineage: Eukaryota > Metazoa > Chordata > Mammalia > Primates > Hominidae > Pan > Pan troglodytes. Next base: position 24,566,541 of record NC_086016.1, read on the forward strand.
CGGGTTCAAGTGATTCTCCTGCCTCAGTCTCCCGAGTAGCTGGGATTACAGGAACGCACCACCATGCCTGGCTAATTTTTGTATTTTTAGTAAAAGTGGAGTTTTGCCATGTTGGCCAGTCTGGTCTTGAACTCCTGCCCTCAAGCGATCCTCCTGCCTCAGTCTCCCAAACTGCTGGGATAACAGGCGTGAGCTATCACGCTCGGTCTGAAATCTTTAGATAAGTATGAAGTCTATATAAAAAAAAAAGGCTCTTACTAGGCTAGAAATGACCCATTTTAGAAGCTTTCATTTTCCACCTCACACTCATCTCTCTATAGATCCTCTGCATCGGCAGTGGGTGGACCCTGTGGTCCTCAGTTCTCAGGCTGAGAACCAGAGGCTGAAAAGGACAAGTCACCTGCTCATGAGTGGGAAGGGCAGGATTGGGAGCAGCGGACTGTGGCTCCATTGCTCCTTGTTTCCTCCACAGGCCCCTCCCACGTGTGCCCCTGAATGACCTAGAATGACTAATGTGCTCAAGGGATTTGATGCTGCAGATGCTTCGGCGTGAAGGGTGGGGGTGGGGATGGGACAAGGCTGCAGCTGAAGAGATGGGAGACCAACAACACACAGCAGGGGTTTCCATGGGGTGGGCACCCCCATTTCCTCACAGTTTAGAGAGCCTGGAGATGGGTGCCAAGCAGAGGGCACCATGGCGTGGCCCAGGCCTGGAGGTTCACAGAGACACAGGCACAACACAGCAGAGACACTGAGGGCCAGGAGCTCACTCAGATGAGGGACTTCAGCAGATCTTTCTCTCTTGAGGAACTTAGGTACAAAGGAATCAAGTTCCTACCATCAGAATAGACGACAAGTTTTAATCTCCTCAGCTGAGCCCCGCTGTCCAGGGAAGCAGAAGTCTCTGAGCCCGGCCCAGGTGAGAGTGGGGTGAGGAGAGGAGCTCAGGGTGCAGATTTGCATGAAGGCCCCACCCTCCTCTGAGGCAGAGGGGATAAGACAAATCTGGGGGTAGGCCCAGCGCTGGGGTCTCAGGAGGCAGCGCTCTCTCGGGACGTCTCCACCATGGCCTGGGCTCTGCTCCTCCTCAGCCTCCTCACTCAGGGCACAGGTGACGCCTCCAGGGAAGGGGCCTTGGGGACCTCTGGGCTTATGTTTGGTCTCCTGCTCCTCAGACTCACCTGGGCCCAGCACTGACTCACCAGAGTGTATTTCTCCCTCTTTGCAGGGTCCTGGGCCCAGTCTGTTCTGACTCAGCCTCGCTCAGTGTCCAGGTCTCCTGGACAGTAGGTTACTATCTTCTGCACTGGAACCAGCAGTGACATTGGGGGTTATGACCTTGTCTCCTGGTGCCAGTAGCACCCAGGCAAAGCCCCCAAACTCATGATTTATGATGTCGGTAATTGGCCCTCAGGGGCCCCTGGTTGCTTCTCTGGCTCCAAGTCTGGCAACACGGCCTCCCTGACCATCTCTGGGCTCCAGGCTGAGGACGAGGCTGATTATTACTGCAGCTCATATGCAGGCAGCTACAATTTCCACAGTGGTCCAAGTTCATGCGTAATGAGACCAAAACCTGCCCTGGTCTCTCAGGCTCTCTCTCGCTATGAAGGTGCTTCCTTACCCTGTGCAGAAGAGGGCTTCATGCAACATGGCCTTGAGAATTTCATCCACTCTCAGCCCCTCTCCCCTCCAACAATGAAATGCAAAAGAAACATGCTCTCTGGTTAATTGTCTAGGGACAACGGCAGCTTCTCCTTTTCCTGTGTGATATGGTCCTGCATGGTGACTCTTTCCAACTTTTCAATGGCAGGGACAGAGCAATAGGATCCATCTGCTCAGTACCATTTCTGCAGTTTTCTATGAAACCCTCACATTAAATGCCTCCATCTCCCACACTGTGCTGACTGGCCTGGGTCTGTGCTCCAGAAATAACGTCTTACTCAACTCCATATCCACCACGCTGTAGTAAGGATGGCTGTCTTTGCTGGGTTATTTGTTCCTCTGCAGGTCTCTTCCCAAAGCAACAGCAACTGAGAGAAGATCTGAAGATGTTGAGAGAGTGAGCATAAAAGTAAAGGGTTTTATTTATTTGGTTTCTTTTTTTTTAACTTTGTTTTTATTTATTTTTTTGATACAGAGTTTTGCTCTTGTTGCCCAGGCTGGAGTGCAATGGTGCAATCTCAGCTCACTGCACCCTCTGCCTCCCGGGTTCAAGCGATTCTCCTGCCTCAGCCTCCTGAGTAGCTGGGACTACAGGCACGCGCCACCATGCCCAGCTAATGTAGAGATGGGGTTTCACCATGTTGGCCTGGCTGGTCTTGAACTCCTGACCTCAGGTGATCTGCCCACCTCAGCCTCCCAAAGTGCTGGGATTACAGACATGAGCTATCGTGCCCGGCCTTGTTTTTATTTTTTAGAGTTCCTTTGTCTTTGACCCGATGTCTATCTATGGGGGCTTATCCAGGGTACATTTGAGTGATTGTTCTTTGCGAGAACAGCCCCTTCTAGCAGATCATTAAACCCCTGTCCTGGAAACAGTCCTGTACTTAGATTGTCTCCCTGTTAGCATGGGCTCTTTCCTAAATGATCCATAGGAAAGCTTATTTGGTGGATGGGTCTCCTGTTCCTCAAGGACTCTATGGGTAGTTTATTTTCAAGGTGAGCCAATACCGTTTCTAGCTGGAATCTCATTTAATCTCATAACCATGAGAATTAATTTTTTAAATCTGCAGGGTGTTCTCTAGCCATTTTTTTATTTTCTTTGATTTTGTGAGCCACTTTTAAATTATAATCATCATTAAACCTTAAAACATATAAACTTCAATTAAGCAGATTATATATTTCATTTTATTTTTTGAGACAGAGTCTCGGTCTGTTGCCCAGGCTGGAGTGCAGTGGCACAATCTTGGCTCGCTGCAAACTCTGACTCCCGGGTTCAAGTGATTTTCGTGCCTCAGCCTCCCGAGTAGCTGGAATTACAGGCATGTGCCATCACGCCTAGCTAATTTTTGCATTTGTAGTAGAGACGGGGTTTCACCATGTTGGCCAGGCTGGTCTCGAACTTCTGACCTCGTGATCCACCCGCCTCGGTCTCCCAAAGTGCTGGGATTACAGGCATGAGCCATCAAGACCAGCCACATATTTTTAAAAAGTACATTGGTTATTATCCACATACCTTTGGACTGCTATAACACAATACCTTAAACTGGTGGCTGATAAAAACAGAAATGTATTTCTTACACTCGTGGAGGCTGGGAAGTCTTAAGATCAATGTGCTGGCAGATTTGGTGTCTAATGACTGTCTGCTTCCTCATAGAGGCCATTTTCTTAGTGTGTCCTTGGAACTGAGAACAAAGCAGCTCCTGGTAAAGTTCAGATGTCTGTTTCTTGCAGGAAAATTTCTCTTTACAGTGATCTGGGCTACTGGCTCCAACACACACACCCAGATGGATTTCTGAGCCGGTCATTGACCATTACCATTTTAATATTATCTCAAATTATAAACATTATCTCAACTATTGTTTAATATAATATAGCACATAAATGTTTAAAGCATACATAGCGAAACAAGGGTCTTACATTCAAAACTGTCATTTCCCCAATCACCCATTTCCTTGTCCACCAAGCCCCAGTGCCACCACTTAGCTCATTGCTCCTTTGGCTTCACTTTCTGGTGCTCTTGCAAGTGTCTGTCATGTGTTACAAACAACAACAAATAGTCCTCCAAGAACGTTTACCTCCATAGAATCCCTATCCTGTTTCCTGAGTGGACATTTCCATTTTTAATCTGGCAAAGATCAGTCAGCCCTGATTAGTGTTTTAAACACATATCCGTCTCTTTCTAGAAAAACACACTAGGTTAAGCATCTCTCTGTGGATGGGGGACCCTCATGAAGGCACACAGCTCTGAGCTGAGGTGGCCTCAATGTGTACAATGGAGCAAGACAAAGAAAAGTCCCATGTTCTGTGTGATAGACAGACAGGCACTGATGAGAGGTCTCCAGAGCTGGCGCCCTTAGTCTAATCCTGACTCTAGTCCTTGTCTTTCAGACCCTTAAACACTAGAATTCCTGTTCTGCATTCCATTAGGTCATTCTTAAATCTAGTGAGCTGTATCTCCTTCATGCAATGTTTTTCTTTCACTATTATTTTCAGCTTTATTGATATATAGTTGACAAATAAAAATTCTATATATTTATGGTATACAACTTGATATATTAATACATTTGTTGTACATTGATATATTTGTTGTGAAATTACTACAATAATTGTGTGAAATCACAATCAATCTAATTCACATAAAATAACCTTACATAATTATCATCTTCTTTCTTTCTTTTTTTTTTTTTTTTGGTGAGAACACTTACAATCTACCAAATTAGCAAATTTAAAGTAAATAATGCAATATTGTTAACCATAGTCACATTGCGGTACATTAGCTATCTAGAACTTATTCATCTTGTATAACTGTACTCTTTTATACCCTTTGATAAACATCTCCCCATTTCCCTTTTCCCTCCCCAGTCCTGACACCCACCATTTTACTCTCTGGTTCTATGAGTTTGAATATTTTAGATACTACATGCAAATAAGATCATGCAGTATTTGCCTTTCTGTTTCTGGCTTATATCAGTTAACATAATGTCCTCCAGCTTTATCCATGTTGTTGCAAATGATGGGATTTCCTTTATTTTTTAAAACTTGGCAATATTTGTGTGTGTGTATGTGTGTGTATGTATGTATGTATGTGTGTGCATGCACCACATTTTCTTTATCCATTCATTTGTCATCAGAAATTTAAGTTGTTTCCATGTGTTGGCTATTGTGAATAATGTTGCAAAAGACATGGGAGAACAGATATCTATTCAAGATTCTGATTTCATTTTCTTTTGAGATATGCCCAGAATTGGTATTGCTGGATTATATGGTAGTTCTATTTTTAATTTTTTAAGGAATCCCCATAGATTTTCTACAATGGCTGTTTAGTTTACATTCCTTTCAACAGTGTACAAGAGTTTCTTTTGTCCACATCCTTTCCAACATTTGTTATCTTTTATCTTTTTGATAAATTACAGGCACGTGCCAACACACCTGGCTAATTTTTTATATTTTTGGTAGAGACGGGGTTTCACCATGTTGGCCAGGCTGGTTTCGAACTCCTGACCTCAAGTGATCCACTGCCTCGGCCTCTCAAAGTGCCGGGATTACGGGTGTGAGCCACCATGCCTGGCCTATTTTTTCTATTTCTATAAAGAATGACATTTGTGTATTGATAGGTCCAGCATTGAATCTGGAGATCACTTTAGGTAGTATGAACATTTAAGAATATTAGTTCTTCCAATTTATAAACACGAGATGTCTTGATATTTATCTGTATCTTCTTTAACGTTCTTCATCAGTGTTTTATAATTTCCAGTGTAAAACTTTCACCTCCTTCGTTAAGTTTATTCCTAAGTACTAATTCCTTTTGTAAATGTGATTGCTTTCTTAATTTTATTTTCATATATTTACTGTCTGTGTGTAGAAACGTCATCAATTTTTGTATGTTGATTTTTTTATCCTTCAAATTTACTTAATTTAGTTGTAACAGACTTTTTGTTATTGTGGAGTCTTTAGGTTTTTCTACACTTATGTTTATGTCATCTGCACACAAAGATTAGGATTTTAATCCTTCTTTTCCAATTTGGATGCGTTTCATTTCTTTTTCTTGTCTAATTTCTCTGGTTAGGGATTCCAGTGCAATGTTGAATTAAAAAAAGTGGAGAGGGGGCATCTTGCCTTGTGTGGGATCTTAGGGGAAAAGCTTCTGTTTTTTTCCCATTGATTATGATGTTAGTTGTGGGCTTTTCACATATGGTTTTTATTGTGTTGTGGTAAGTTTCTTCTGTACCTATTTTATTTTATTTTTGTTTTTTAAAATATTTATTTTATAATAGAGATTAATTTTGCTATGTTGCCCAGGCTGGTCTTGAACTCTTGGGCTCAAGCCATTCTCCTGCCTTAGCCTCTCAAAATACTGGGACTACAGGCACGAGCCACTGTGCCCGGCCTATCACTATTTTGTTGAGAGTTCTTTTCTTTTCTTTTCCTTTCCTTCCTTTTCTTTTCCTTTCTTTTCTCCTCCTCCTCCTCTTCCTCTTCTTTTTTCTTTCCTCCTCCTCCTCCTTCTTCATCTTCATTTAAAGTCATGCATGGATGTTGAATTTGGCCACATGCCTTTTGTACATCTGTGGACATAATCATATGTGTGTGTGTGTGTGTGTGTGAATCTTTCAGCCTGTGGATGTGCTATACCATCCTTGCACATGCGGAATCATCCTTTTATCCAGGGATAAACCCCACCTGCTCCTGATGTATGATCTTCTTAACATACTGTTGAATTTGGTTTGCTAGTATTTTACTGAGAATTTTTGCATTTAATATCTGTTAATGTTTATCAGAGGTAGACTGGCTTGCAGTTTTTTTTCTTTTCTGGTGTTGTCTTTGCTTTGTTTTGGTATCAGGGTGATCCTGACCTCATAAAACAATTTTGGAAGTGTTCCCTTTTCTATTTTTTGGAAGACTTAAAGAAGAATTAATATTAACTCATCTTTGAATGTTTGGTAGAACATTCAGCTATGAAGCCATCTGGTCCTGGGCTTTTCTTTGTTGAGATATTTTTGATTATTGAGTCAATCTCCTTCTTTGTTATTGGTATGTTCAGGCTTTGTATTTTTTATTGATTTGCTTTTTTTTTTAAGTTGACTGTTTCCAGGAATTTATTTATGTCTTTTAATTTATCTAGCTTGGTGTATAATTTTTCAAAATAGTCCCTTATGATCCTATTTATTTATTTGAGACAGGGTCTTTCTCTGTCACCCAGGCTAGAGTGCAGAGGCTTGAAGAACAGCTCACTGCAGCCTCAACCTCCCAGGCTCAAGTAATCCTCCCACCTCAGCTTTCTGAGTAGCTGGGATTACAGGCATGCACCACCATGCCTGGATAATTTCCCTTTCTTTCTTTCTTTCTTTCTTTCTTTCTTTCTTTCTTTCTTTCTTTCTTCTTTCTTTCTTTCCTTCTTTCTTTCTTCTTTTTGTATAGATGTGACCTCACTGTGTTGCCCAGGCTGGTCTTGAATTCCTGGGCTCCAGAGATCCACCTGCCTCGGCCTCCCAAGTGTTGGGATTACAGGTGTGAGCCTTTTTATTTCTGAGACATCTGTTGTAATAGCTCCTTTTTTCATTTTGGATTTTATTTGAGTCTTCTCTCTTTTTTCACAGTGTAGCTAAGGATTTGTCAACTTTGTTTAATTTTTCAAAAAACCATCTCTTAGTTTTGTTTTTTTCTATTATCTGTTTGATTTATTTCTGCTGTAATCTTTATTATTTCATTTTTTTCTGCTAAGTTTGGGCTTAGTTTGTTCCTCTTTTTCTAGTTCGTTGAGTTATAATTTTAGGTTGCTTATTTGAGATCTTTCTTCTTTTTTAATGTTTGCTTATCTCCATAAACTTCCCACTTAGCACTGCTTTTACTGCATCCTATAGGTTTGGTGTGCTGTGTTTTAATTTTCATTTTTCTGAAGATATTTTTTAAATTCCCTTTGGTTTTCCTCTTTGACCCAATGCTTGTTCAACATGTGATGTTTGATTTCTGCCTATTTGTGATTTTTTCCATTTTTTTTACTGTTATTAATTTCCAGATTCATTTCTTGTTGTAAAAAAAGATTTTTGGAATGATTTAATTCTCCTTACGTTTCTTAAGACTTGTTTTGTGACCAAACATGAGCTCTCTCCTGGAGAATATACCCTGTGCATGTAAGAAGACATTTTGACAACCCAGGTGGTCTTTTCTCATACCATTTTTCTCACCCAGTGCTTATACTGAGGTTAGTTCATTTTACATCTAACATTTTCTCAGCCTGGAGCTAAGACACCTCATGTACCTTTGACAAAGCCATTCTAGCACAAGCAAAACGGTCCTGAGAACGAGGATCTTAGCCACCTGGTATGGCAGAGGACACATTCATCATGGAAAAAGTCTGAGGAAAAGGGTCAAGATTAGCATGGATCGAGGGCCTGGTCCTGAGCTGGGAGGAGAAAAAGGCAGGTTGGAGTGGGACCAAACCAGGTATTTCTATCTCTTGACTTAGAATTGTGTCTTGGTACTTGAGATGAACCATCTGAGGCCACCAGGGGGCAGCAGGGGACTAGGTTGGAGAAGATGATTGGTAAAGTTTATCCTGACCTTTAAGAAGTCCCTGAATTGGCCGGGCGCGGTGGCTCACACCTGTAATCCCAGCACTTTGGGAGACTGAGGAGGGTGGATCATAAGGTCAGAAGATCGAGACCATCCTGGCCAACATGGTGAAACCCCGTCTCTACTAAAAATACAAAAATTAGCTGGGCGTGGTGGCTCGTGCCTGTAATCTCAGCTACTCGCGAACCTGAGGCAGGAGAACTGCTTGAACCAGGGAGTTGGAGGTTGCAGTGAGCCGAGATGGCACCACCGTGTTCCAGCCTGGTGACAGCGCGAGACTCCATCTTAAAAAAAAAAAAAAAGTCCCTGAATCTAAAAAAAAAGAATGTGACTTTATGATTAACTATGAACAGCTGCTCATTAATAAAAAGCCATTAAAAAAAAAAAGAAATCCCAAGAGCTACTTACCCTTGAATATCTCTAAAGGTACTGAGAAGCAGTGCTCCAAATCTGTTGTGGCCCAGTGAATTCCTTTTTAGAAACACCATTAATGGTCCTAGTTCAACATGTCAGGCCCCAGCTTTAAACCACTGCAGGGGCAGGGGATGTAGCAGTGCTTAGAACCCACCTTAGCTGAGAGGACCAAGATGGTTGGGCAGGGGATGCGGGAAATGAGAAGTTCCAGCACTGTCTGAAGTCTCTGGGAGGAGGAGTGATTGAATTTTCCCACCCGGCCTGGGAGCAGCCTGTCCTCACATTCATCCCTCACAGCACAAAGGGGAAGTCCTGGTTTCCTCAGCCTGGAGCTCCTGCAATAGTGAGGGTTAGGATATCTCTGGACTGGCCTGGTGTCCTGGGCACTCTCATGGGTTCAGTCTCAGGAAATCCATGCCTAGGCTGGATTAATACCCTCGGCTGAGCCTCACAGGGAAGCAGAAGTCTCTGAGCCCAGGCCCAGGTGAGGGTGGGGTGAGAAGAGGAGCTCAGGACACAGATTTGCATGGAGGCCCTGCCCTCCTCTGAGGCGGGGGGATAAGACAGGGCTAGAGGCAGGCCCGGTGCTGGGGTCTCGAGGCAGCGCTCTCGGGACATCTCCACCATGGCCTGGGCTCTGCTCCTCCTCACCCTCCTCACTCAGGGCACAGGTGACACCTCCAGGGAAATGGCCTTGGGGACCTCTGAGCTGATGCTTGGTCTTCTGCTCCTGCTCCTCAGGGTCACTGCACCCAGTACTGACCCAGTAGAGTGTGTTTCTCCCTCTTTCCAGGGTCCTGGGCCCAATCTGCCCTGACTCAGCCTCCTTTTGTGTCCGGGGCTCCTGGACAGTCGGTCACCATCTCCTGCACTGGAACCAGCAGTGACGTTGGGGATTATGATCATGTCTTCTGGTACCAAAAGCGTCTCAGCACTACCTCCAGACTCCTGATTTACAATGTCAATACTCGGCCTTCAGGGATCGCTGACCTCTTCTCAGGCTCCAAGTCTGGCAACATGGCTTCCCTGACCATCTCTGGGCTCAAGTCCGAGGTTGAGGCTAATTATCACTGCAGCTTATATTCAAGTAGTTACACTTTCCACAGTGGTCCAAGTTCCTGGGGAACTGAGACCAAAACCTGCCCTGGGCTCTCAGGCTCTGTCTTTGCTCTGAAGATGCTTCCTCACCCTGTGCCAGGGGCTTCCTGCAACAGGGCCTTGAGAATTCACTTCTCTGTCAGCTCCTCTCCTTTTCCATCATTAATTCCCAAAGGAAACCTCCTCTCTTGTTTACTCTCCGGGATATGACAGCTTCTTCTTTACTCGTATGACGGATGTCCTCTCTGAATTGCAAACTACTTCTAGCTCTTTAACAGGAAGTACATACCGGCAGGGAAATGCCTGCCTAGTGCAGTCCCCATACTTCTCCGGATGATCCTCACTTTATTATTTATTTTTATTTTTGTATGCACTAAAGTCTGTCAATGTAAATCCTTACGTCGAATGCCTCCACTTCCCACATTGTGCAGCACAGCCTGGATTCAGTTCTTCAGAAATGACGTCCTCTTCAATGATAAAGGACCACTGCTCTGTGAACACCCCACTCTAGTGAAGATAGCCCACCTTGCTGGGTTATTCATGTACATCTTTTGTGGAAGCAGCAACCACTGTGTAAAGCTCCAAAGATGTTTTAAAGCAATGAAAACAGAGGAAGAAATGTGTGTGTGTGTGTGTGTGTGTGTGTGTGTGTAGGGTCCATCCTGTTTGCCCTAATATCTCAGGTTGCCGAGCTAGGGAGTATTTGAGTGACAGACTTGGTGCCCTCTCAGGATCCTCCTCCTCTCACATCACTGAGTCCCTGTCCTGGAAACACCCTACAGGTGGACGATCTCCCCATAGTATGGAAGTTTCCAAAATGGCTCCACAGGGAAGAGTTGAGCTGAACACACCCACTCTTTCTCATGGGCATCAAATATATCTAATTTTTCTGGGGAAATCATCAATTTCTAGCTGGAATCCTGATTAATCGACAGACTGTGAGAATTAAAAATTTAAAAAATATTCAGACATATCCAGAGTCCAGTATTTAAATTCTCTGGAATTTTGTGAGCCAATCTTTAAACATAGTTATTATTATAGTTTAGAGTTCATGAACCTGAATTAAATAGATTCTATTAAACATAAAGTGCCTTAGTTGTCTATTGTTGCATAAAAATTACTCCTAAAATTAACATATTCTTAATGAGAACACATATGCATTAATCTGTTTTCGCACTGCTATAAAGAAATACCTTATTTATAAAAGAAAGAGGTTTAACTGGCTCACAGTTCCACATGGCTGGGGAGGCCTCAGGAAACTTACAGTCATGGTAGAAGGCAAAGGGGAAGCAAGAACTTTGTTCACAAGGTGGCAGGTGAGAAGAGCTGGGGAGGGTGAACTTCCAAATACTTTTTTTTTTGAGATGGAGTCTCACTCTGTTGCCCAGGCTAGAGTGCAGTGGCGTGCTCTCGGCTCACTGCAGCTTCTGCCTCCCAGGTTCAAGTGATCCTCCTACCTCAGTCTCCGAGTAGCTGTTATTACAGGCATGCGTCACCAAGACCAACTAATTTTTATATTTTTAGTATAGATGGGGTTTTACCATGTTGACCAGGCCGGTCTCGAACTCCTGACCTCAAGTGATTTGCACACCTAGGCCTCCCAAGGTGCTGGGATTACAGGCGCAAGCCATTGTGCCTGGCCCCAGACACTTTTAAAACCATCAGCTCTCATGGTAACTCCCTACCCATCACAAGAACAGCAAGGAGCAAACTGCCCCCATGATCCAATCCCTTCCATCCCTCAACATATGGGGATTACAAGTCCCTCCTTCAACACATGGGGATTACAATTTGAGAAGAGATTTGGGTGGAGACACAGAGCCAAACCATATTAATGTATTTGTGATCTTGTAGTTTTCTTGCATCAAGAATCTGACAGCTGCTTAGTTTGGTGGTTCTGACTCTGGGCTCCTCATGAAATTGCAGCCAAGCTGTCAGGCGGGGCTGCATTCAGAGGCCAGAGCAGGTGGCCAGGCCCAGCCTGAGGGGGCTTCTACTGTCCCTAACCTCTTTGGCAGATGTATATGAAGTCAGGGAAAAGGGGAGCTCCCCACAGTGGGTAGCATCCCAGTGTCAGAGGGAAGGCACCATGGAGCAGTGGGACCAGCACAGGACCCTGGGGGTGCACTCAGACCTACCTGGAGGGATGGCAAGAAGGGGCATTCACAGCAGGGACAGGATAAAGGGCCTCTGCCCCATGTCCAGAGCTGTCTTGGCAGCTCAGTCACATTGGTTCTCAGGCAAATCGGAGGTAAACCCTATCCTGAGTTTTACCACTGAAAATGGGTACAATTTGAACTAGGAGTGTTTTCAGACTTTTTCTTTCCATATTGACTTCTTAATAACCGCGATTTAATTTTTTTTAACCCCAGCCTAGTTTAGCTACATAGCTTCCAAATGTCATGCTACTGTGAAACTGAGCAATTAGTTACTTTTATCAGAGCGTTTTAAATTTGAACAGGCTCCTTGGTCTTTCTATGTGTAATTAGTCAAAGCTTAGGTATGGGGTAGAGGATCTTTACCAAATGCTTTTCTAGACTCTGTTTTCATTGGACTTATAGCAGCTGTTTCACCTGGGCCATGCAGGAATAGGAGAGTTTTTGCTCTCTTGACATAGCATCTGTAACATGCCTATCCTTTCTGCCACTATAAAAATAGCTGTGCTTTCTCTCCACTTGTCTCTCCTGCTGTTTCCCTGTTTTTCCTATTAAATATGCAGTGTTTGCAATCCATCTTGCATTCTGAGAAGATGAGGATTTTTTTTCATAAAGAATGACCTAAAAAAGCTCTAAAGATCATCAGAAGTCACAACTACATACTTACTGGAGTGCAATACCAAATGTGGCCTCTGATTACAGTAACCTGGAGCTTGCAGTTTAAGCAATTCAGTCCCTGTCACTTGTGGACAGATTCGTATGTCTGTGGATGAGAAGATGAGCAACGGTCACTCCTGTGCTCATGCACAGATCCCTCCCTGCCCCTGTCCTCAAATTCAGACTGAAGTGCATGGCCCTGGAGCATTACATGAGTGATGGTTTAAGAGCACGTTGGTGATACACACAATATTAATGGTATCTTAATTTGCTTGTTAAGCATAATTTGAAAACATCTGGACCAATTTGGACACAATTTGAAGGGCATATTTGATAATAGCTTGTGACAAATGATTCCGTTCTGGGAGAGATGCTATTTTTGGTTCTCTAAATCGCCATGAAATGAAAATCTCAGATTATAAAGAAATAGACTCAAATCCCAAGTGTCTTTTGCTTTTCATTCCCCATCAACTGTGTTGCCCAAGCATCATGTGGACACTGCTTACAGGGTAGGCAGCCACCAGCTGAAGGCAGGTTCTTTAGTTGTCTGAGCTGTCCTGGAGCTGGGAACAGCAGCGTGTGTTCTGTGCCTGTTGGTCCCTATGTAGCACACACCCACTGCATATTCTCGCTGACTCACCAGGAGGGCTTGCAGCAGCCCTGGCCTATTTTCTTCTGAAGCACCTGCCAATGGTGCATTCTCCCCTGGTCATAATGCACCAGGAGATAAACATGGCACTTGACACACAGGTGCTAACTGGATCTAGGACTTCTAAGCTTAAGTAGAATCAGAGTGGGCAATCTAAAAAAAAAAAAAAAATAGGTTCTCAATCTGTAGCCCAGGCTGGAGTGCAGTGGCTCCATCCTCCTACCTCAGCCTCCTGAGTTGCTGGGACAACAGGTGTGTGCCACCATGCCCAGCCAACAGAGAGGGCAATATGGACTTGAAATGGACAATTTCCATTACTTGAAAGTTTTTGAGAAAGAACTGAGGTTTGTTTAAGAGGAAATCAGCCAGAGACTCAAAGTTAAATCTATCAGGCCCAAAGTCTCTTTGGGGAAAGGAGACTCTTGGACGTGCACGCAGCAGCAAGTGGTATGGGATCCCTTCTCTGTGGGGACCTTGGCCCAACTGCCAATCTTTTCAACTGACCCATTTGCGTTTTCCGTAAGTGCTCACCAGCCAGCAGCTGTGACTGCCCCTCAGTCTCAGGAAGGGAAAAAGAAGGAAACAGGAACAAAGCCTCTTTCAATCTTAGCAAATAAAGTGGGAGCTTTGACTTTTTTGAACATCCAGATGACAGGAAAGAGGAGGACAATTTTCCTAAAGCTGTTATTTTTTAATGCCTCAGGAAGAATCACACCCGGAGTCTCATCCACACTTTATTTGGAGGTATTTGGGTCTCAGAGTTTGTGCTGAGTTAGTTAATGATTTGGGCTACTGGGATGGGGTGAATGTGTTTTACAAGTGAGAAAGAAATAAGCTTTGGAGTCCACAGGGTGGAGGCTTATTGGCTAAATTGTGTCCCTCGAGATTCATGCAATGAAGCCCTAATCACAGCGTGTGACTAAATTTGGAGATAGGGTCTTTATGGAGGTGATTAAGTGAAAATGAGGTCATGAGGGTGGGTTCTTATCCAGTCTGACTGGTGTTCTCCTTAGAAGAGAAAATTTGCACACACAGAAATCAGACACCAGAGATGAGCAGGCGGAGGAAAGACCATGTGAGGACACAGCAAGGAGGTAACGACCTGCAAGCCAAGGAGAGAGGCCTCAGGGAAAATCAGTCCTACCAACACTTTCACCCTGGACTTTCCAGCTTCAGCACTGAGAAAATAAGTTTTGCTGTTGAGGCCACTAGTTCTTTGGTATCTTGTGATGGCAGCACTGGCAAATGAAAACAAGAGGGACCCCAAAGACCTTGGGTAGGGGGAACAGATGGAGCAGGGTGCAGGAGGCAGGGCAGGGAGGGGCTGGAAGGTCATGCTCTGAGGTTCGTTTCCTGGATGGAACTGGGACTCCACTCACTACTGTCTGGGGAACTTGGGGAAAAAACTTCACCTCCCAATATTGATTCCGTAATAAAATCTGGGCCCTGAGCATAGGGCTCCTCATCTTCCTACTCCATATGATGCAAGTTTTCATGAAGTTATACTTGCAAAACACTCACCAATGCATCTGGCATATATTAAGGGCTCAAAAGTAGGCCAGGCATGGTGGCTTATGCCTGTAATCCCAATACTTTGGGAGGCCGAGGTGGGGGATCACTGGAGTCCGGGAGTTCCAGACCAGCCAGGCCAACATGGTGAAACTCCATCTCTACTAAAAATACAAAAAAAAAAAAAAATAGCTAGGCATGGTGGTGCCCTTCTGTAATCTCAGCTATTCAGGAGGCTGAGGCAGGAGAATAGCTTGAGCCTGAGAGGCGGAGGTTGCGGTGAGCCCAGATGGTGCCATTGCACTCCAGCCTAGATGATAGAGTGAGACTCCATCACAAAAAGAAAAAAAAAAAAGGTTGTCATTCTGCAGCCCAGATCGTGCCATTGCACTCCAGCCTGGACAATAGAGTGAGACTCCACCACACACACACACAAACGCACACACACACAAAAACTAACCCCCGCCCCGCAAAAATCCAAGGTAGTCATTCTGCTGTATGATCTATTGATACATACAGGATGACATTTGTCCTGTGGGCACCAGGGGGCACTGTGACCCCTGGTTTGGGACACTAATGGCTCCAAGTCCCTGGTAGTACTTGAGTCATTTCCTTTCTGGCCCCTTCTATTGAGTAGAATCCTGAAACCCACCTGACTCTTCTTCTAATCTTGAAAAATTACGCAGAGAATGTCCTCAGACATAGGGTCAGACAAGAACTTCGACATACATTTTAAAGAATGGAGAGCAGATTTACATCCGCTGCTTAACAGGGAACCAACTAACAAAGAATTAAGAATAAAGGAAGTAGAGTTGCATGAAGAGACTCCCCTTTCTATGATAAGAAAGGCCTGAAGGTCCCTTCCCAGCTGTGGACTCAGAGGCAGAGCTCTGGGGCATTTCCATTATGGCCTGGACCCCTCCCCTGCTCGTCCTCACTCTCTGCACAGGTGCTGCCTCCCAGGCTCAGCCCCCAGTGGGATCAAGATCAGCCTGGCCCTGACCTTCAACTCAACATAGGGAGTGATGCAGGGTGTGGGGTTCTGGGAATGAGGCCCTCATCCTCAGACTCACCTCTCCTGTCCTCTCTTGTGGGCTCCGTTATTTCCTCTGGGCCGACTCAGGTGCCTGCAGTGTCTGTGGCCTTGGGACAAATGGCCAGGATCACCTGCCAGGGAGACAGCATGGAAGGCTCTTATGAACACTGGTACCAGCAGAAGCCAGGCCAGGCCCCCGTGCTGGTCATCTATGATAGCAGTGACCAGCCCTCAAGGATCCCTGAGCGATTCTCTGGCTCCAAATCAGGCAACACAACCACCCTGACCATCACTGGGGCCCAGGCTGAGGATGAGGCTGATTATTACTATCAGTTGATAGACAACCATGCTACTCAACTCACAGTGACACAGGCAGATGGAAAAGTGAGACACAAACCCTTTTTCTGTCTGTGTCACTCACTTCCTCCGGCCCCAGCAGGACTGTGGACACAGCCATGGGCAGGTCTGGCTCAGTTTTCCTGGATCTGAGACCCCAGGGTGCCCTGGCCTCCAAGCCCTCCAGGGAGACTCTGAAGAGAGTGGGTTAGGTCAGGAGAGGACTTGGGGCTGGCAGGACCAGACTGTCCTGGTATTGTCCAGAGTGGCTGTGTCTGGGCTTAAGATGACCTGAGTGTAAGGATAGTCAGAGGGAGACAGCCATTGAGTGGTAATGGTCCCTGGATTTCCTTCTGTATGGTGACTGGACCTAAGGCAGTGCTGCTTTTCTGTGGCCCAAATGCCCCAGATCATTCTGAACTTCTCATGTTTAACTGAGACCCTCAAGCCCCAGCTCCATGACATCCTCATATTCTGAACAGGGAGGGCCACCACAATGGGCAGTGTGGTGTCCATCAAGATTCCCCTTTCAGGGCTCACCCATCCACCATACACCCAAGGCTGCTGGGAGGCCCTGGCTTCTCACAGCTGTTCCCCACCGGAAAATGCCATTGATTGCAAAGAATGGCCTCCCCCAAAAGTTTGCCCATGTCAGAGCGTGGCTCAGGTGCGATGACTGCTTGATGCCTCAGTCCCAAAGTCAGGCCTTAATTTAGGATGGCCTTGAAGTGTGTTGCAGCTGAGCACTCAATTGTAACACATTCCCACTCATGCCTCCCATACTTCTTTCCTGAGAATGTATCCCTAAACCTCACTGCATGGAATTCCCCCTCTCAGAGTAGGAGTCCGGGGAATTAAAAGATTTAAAAACAAACCAAAACAGTCCAAAGGGAAGAGTAACAAAGAGGAGAGAGTTGCAAAGAGAGAGGACTCTGGAGTCTGCAAATGTTCGTGAGCACTGATGAGCACATATGTGGGAGGAAACAACCTCTGGTAGAGAAAAGAACCATCCAAAGACACTTGAGAGAACACTCCAGAGCGTGTGTGCACACACACACACACACACACTCACACCCCACATAAAGAGAACAACAACACTCATCATCATCAAATTGCTAAAAAACATTTTAGCAATTTTATGCTAAAATGATGATGAAGAAATGTGGTGAAGAAATGTAGCCTTAAAAGTAGCCAGAGAGACGAGGTGGCTCACGCCTGTAATCCAAGCACTTTGGGAGGTCGAGGCAGGTGGATCACCTGAGGTCAGGAGTTTGAGACCAGCCTGGCCAACATGGTGAAACCCCGTCTGTACTAAAAATACAAAAAAGTTAGCCGGATGTGGTGGCAAGCATCTATAATCCCAGCTACTCGGGAGGCTGAGGCAGGGAGAATTGCTTGAACCTGAGAGGTTGCAGTGAGCTGAGATCGCACCACTGCATTCCAGCCTGGGCAACAGGGCAAGACTCAATCTCAAAAAAAAAAAAAAAAAGTCAGAGGCAAAAGACATGTTAGATACAGGTGAACACAATGATAAGAGCAGAATTTTTATTAGAAGCAATGCAAGCAGGAAGTAGTGGAGCTATATTTATAAAATATGAAAAGAAAAAACTTATAACCCAGAGCAATCTACAGCCTCACTGAAATCCCTACCAAAATACCAATGACATACCTCACAGAAATAGAAAAAAAACCCCACAATTCTACAATTGGTATGGAGCCACAAAAGACCCAGTATAGCCAAAATGACACTGAGCAAAAAACAAAACTGGAGGCATCACATTACCTGATTCAAAATATGCTACAAACGGCCGGGCGCGGTGGCTCCCAGCACTTTGGGAGGCTGAGGCGGGCGGATCACGAGGTCAGGAGATGGAGACCATCTTGGCTAACACGGAGAAACCCCATCTCTACTAAAAATACAAAAAATTAGTTGGGCGTGGTGGCGGGCGCCTGTGGTCCCAGTTACTCTGGAGGCTGAGGCAGAAGAACGGCGTGAACCCGGGAGGCGGAGCTTGCAGCGAGTCAAGATCGCGCCACTGCACTCCAGCCTGGATGAGAGAGCAAGACTCCGTCTCGAAGAAAAAATAAATAAATAAAATAATAGGCCATATGTGATGGCTCACACTTGTAATCCCAGCAGTTAGGGAGGCCAAGGTGGGAGGATTGCTTGAGCACAGGAGTTTGAGACCACCCTGGGCAATATAATGAGACCCTCATCTCCACAAACTTTTTTTTTTTTTAATTAGCCAGCCTTGGTGGAGTGAGCCTGTGGTCCCAGTTACTTGGGAGGCTGAAGTGGGAGGATCACTTGAGCCCAGGAGGTGGAGGTTGCAGTGAGTCATGATCTTACCACTGCACTCTAGCCTGGGCAACAGAGAAAGACACTGCCTCAAAAGCAAGCAAACAACCAAAAAATCAAGTAAGATCATTGAAAAGGGGGCAAAGGATCAGAATAGACTTTTCTCAAAAGAAGATAAACAGGTGGCCAACAAGCATATGAAAAAATGCTCAACGTCACTAATCATCAGGTGAATGCAAATCAAAGCCACAACGAGACATCATCTTACCCCAGCTGGAAAGGCTATCATTAAAAAGACAAAAAAATAACAAATGCTGGTGAAGATGCAGACAAAACAGAAGACAAAAACCACGTGATCATCTCAACAGTCACATCAAATGTTTTCATGTAGGGAAACATTACTGTTTGTGATTTTCCAGACTTGCTAGAGCATCATAAAAAGTAAGATTTGTGGTGCCGATATTGGAGAGGGTGTTATTCTATGCAAAAAACCTGGATATCCCATATCCAACTGTGAAGATACTTACTGATAAATGCTAAAAAATTGCAATATTGTGTGTCCAAATGTTCTGGGGGTCAGGAGTGGGGTCTCACACGGGAAAGGATTCAGTCAAAGAGAAAAATAGAGAGGCTAGAACATAGAGGAAAACATAATATGTCTGGGAATAAGGAGTCCAAACTAATTGGAGCTGAGTGATAACAAAAGAACAATGGCATGAACCATCTATTCCTCTCTGGAAATCTCATTGATATATTGTGCTCTCTCCAGGGCTATGCCCAGCTAGATTATAAAATTGTCTGTTCCTGAAACGTTTCTTGCATATATGACAGGACCTTAACACTGGAATCAAGCTCAGGTTGATGAGGGCAGGGCAGTTAAGCACCCGACCCTGGTGGCCTGTGAAATACTTGGGGGAGACAGGGGTTTGTTGTCTAAAGCAGAGGAAGTGAGATTTTCCACTGTGGCTTAGACCAGAGCTTCTGAAATTCCAGTGAGCAAACAAATCCCCTGTGGAGTCTGTTTAAGATGCAGATGCAGCCTCAGCAGGTCTGCGTGGGGCCCCAGAGTCTCTATGTCCAGCAGCTCCCAGGTGAGGCTGATGCTGCTTGTCCTCCAAGAACCACACTTTGAGTGGCTTAACTCCTATTCGCCCTCCTCACTCAAGCACAGGTGAGACTCTGCCAAGGAAGGCACTGTCTGAGAAGCAAAGGTGACCTTCTGTCCTTCCTCCCCGGGTGTTTTAGTCCATGTTCTATTGCCATAAAGGAATATCTGAGGCAGAGAAATTTATAAATTTTAAGAAAGATTTCTTTGGCTGAAGCTTCTGATGGCCGGAAGTTCAAGAGTAGGCATCTGCATCTGGTGAGGGCCTCAGGTTGCTTCCACTCATGGCAGAAGATGAAAGGGAGCCAGTGCGTACAGAGACCAATGGGAGAGAGGAAGCAAGTCTTTTCCTAACAAGAATGCAGGGATGTAATTTAATCATATTTATAAAGTGTTTGACATAGAGTCTGACACACCCAGGTACTCCTAGTTGGAAGCAATTATTACTGTCGTCGCACATGAAAATTGGACCTGGGATGGAGGAAAGGCAGCGCAAACCCTCTGTTTGGGACAAGAGAGACTTAGATAATTTAAAATTGAGGCATAGGAGATAAGGAGAGTATCCCTGGGTGTTCTCCTGCCAATTCTCTCAGCATCTCGGAAACTGTTTCAAGGTGATGAAGTCAACCAGAGAGGGAAGTGGAGGAGTTTGTAGAACCAAGGGTTGAAACTTCATCCATGAGGAGGAGGTGTAGTCAGGGGATTGGGAAGAGGTGGCTGAGCTCATCTGAAGGGTGTCTAAGGTTTTCTGGCCCCCATGTCCTGGCCCATCCCTCCCTGCCCAGGGTCTCACCCCTCACCTGACAGCCCAGAGCCGGAGAGTGGCCTATGATTCTGATTAGAGACCCCACCAAAGCCCAGAGGGGAAGACATGGGTGGGAGGCGTCACAGAAGACAGTTTTCTGCCTGTGGTGTTGGGGCAGGTTCCTGGAAAGGAAATTCAGACACTGTAGGGGAGAAGAAAACACAGGAGAGGAAGGCCCCTCCCCAGGGGATTGTGGTGTTAGAGACCAAAGCATCTTCAAGAAGCCCAGCCCTGCAGGAGGTTCCCTGAGCCCAGAGTTCCTAGAGCTGTCTGTATTATTTTGCCTGGGGTGCCATAAAAAGTAACACAGACTACATGACTCAAAGAACAGAAATTTATTGTCTCACTAATCTGATGGTGATGGTAGAATCTGAGATCAAGGTGTTGGCAGGGTTGGCTCCTTCTGAGGCTGAGGGAGGGTCTGTTTCATGCCTCTCCCCTGGCTTTTGGTGGTGTAGCAGTATTAGCTGTTCCCTGGCTTATAGGTGAATCACCCCAATCTCTGCCTCCATGTTCATATGACGTTTTCTCTATGTTCATGTCGGTGTCCAAGTTTTTTCTTTTTATAAAAAGACCAGTCCTATTGGATTTGGGGCTCACTCTATTCCAGTATGACCCCATGTTAACTAATCACATCTGCAACCACCCTTTTCCTATGTAAGTTCCCATTCTGAGGTCCTGATGGATAGCACTTCACCATATGAATTCCAGGGGGCACAAAATTCAAATTCCCAACAATGGGCCAGGCACGGTGGCTCTTTGGGAGGATCCCAAATCCCAGCACTTTGGGAGGCCAAGGTGGGCGGATCACATGAGGTCAAGAGTTCAAGATCAGCCTGGCCAACTGGTGAAACCCTGTCTCTAGTAAAAATACAAAAATTAGCTGGGCGTGGTGGTGCGTGCCTGTAGTCCCAGCTACTCAGGAGGCTGAGGCAGGAGAATCGCTTGAACCTGGGAGGTAGAGGTTGCAGTGAGCCAAGATCGTTCCACTGCACTCCAGCCTGAGCGATAGAGTGAGACTTCATCTCAAAACAAAAAACTAATTCCCAACAATGTCTCAGACATGGCTTAAGCTGCCCATTGGGGCTCTGCAGGTGGGATGTGCACCACCAAGCTCTCAGGTGGGGCATTACCTGACAGCCCAGAAGGACTCCGGGCCCTCTGCAAAGTGCCTGATCTCTTGCGCACCTTAAAAGGTAGCTTTTCATGCTGTTCGTGTTCTTTTCATGCTGACGTAGGAGATTTTATCCTCTGCTTTTTAAGTAGAAGCTTCCTTACCCTCCTCATCATCCTGAGTAGATGCCTAGGCTGGTTTCAGAGAAATCAAACCAGGGTGGATTATGAGTTATATTAGCCACCAGCTGTCAATATTCTCTGAATGCCCAGCATCCATCCATGCTCTCTGACCATCACCAGAGTGAGCAAATCTCTGACATGTGGATAAGAGTTTCTTCCATGGGCTCCCAGCCAGGCTGTAAGTGAGACCAGAATACCCTTCCTTCAGTGCATGGGGCTCAGTGCAGCTGCCTCCCTGACAGTCTCCCTGGGACATTAAGCTTGTCAGCTTCTCTCTTCCAAATGCAGGTCTGGTTGTCCTAAGCCCAGCTCAGCGCTGCTGTGGACTTTGCATCCTAAAAACATTATCAACTCTGCCTTGTGCCTCAGTGGACTGGCCTGGAGGAAACAATATGAGGTGTCCTGGCTCTTTCCACCCCCAGCGTCTCTCTCCCTCAGTGGTACCAGTACGGTCCTCATGACGGTTCATCTGTACCTGCCAATCTAGGCCTCCACACTGCCTACTGTGGATGGTCACAGAACCCAAAATGCTAATCAGCCTTAAGCAGATCATGCTAATAGTTTCTGCAGATCTGGGTGCCTCATCCCAGATCTAGGAGTTCACAAGCTAGGCCAGCTCCAGGGAGATAACATGTATCACAGAGTCTGGACACGACAAAGTGGCTTTGCTGTATTTTTGCTGGGACACATGATGATGATATCAGTAAGAACTGGCTCAGGTCCCTGCAGCTTAAGGCCCATTGAACAGGAAAGCAGCCAGGAGGATGTGCTGCCTTTTGACATGTACACAAATCAGTGCCATGTGCCGACTGTGTGTGAATATCTGTGCATGTGTGTATATTTGTGTACGTGTGTACGTATGTGTACGTGTCCAAGTTGGTGTTGCAAGGAAGTGTTCCTACTGTCACATGTTTCAAACTCAAATCTTTTCTGTTTTCCTAACTTACCTGCTTCTTCTATCTCTAGTGACTTTGTTCTGCACTAAGAATAAGGATGAAGATTAGGGTAGTAATACTAGCAGGAGGAGTAAAGATTCATATGTGTTTAATACATATCAAGCAGTCTTCCAAGTACTTCATATTTATTAATTCCCTTCATCTCAACAACTCTATGAGTTGTTCATTATCCCTCCATTTTACAGTTGGGAAATCTATGATACATAGATTTTGAGAAATGGGAAAACTAATGCAGAGAAAAGAAGAATAACATGCCTGATGTCAGAACTAGAAAGTGGCTGACCCAGGGGTAGAATCTCAGGTCTTCTGGCCCCAGAAAACCTGTTCTTAGGCACCATCCTGTCGCCTGTCATTGCATCAATGTGGTAAGTCATTGGTGTGTCTTTAAGGCTCCAGAAAGTTCTTTCTACTTTGTATTTATTTTGTTTTGTTTTTGAGACAGAGTCTCACTCTGTCACCCAGGCTGGAGTGCAGTGGCACCATCACAGGTCACTGAAGTCTCAACCTTCTGGGCTGAAGAGATCCTCTCATCTCAGCCTCCTGAGTAGCTGGGACTGCAGGTGAATACTACCATGCCCAGGTACAGATGGGGTCTCACTATGTTGCGTAGGCTGTTCTCAAACTCCTGGGCTCAACCAATCTTCCTGCCTGAGCCTCCCAAAGTTCTGCAATTATAGGCATGAGCCACTGTGCCCAACCTTTACTTTTTAAAAGTATCATATTGTGACTTTTAGTGCACCAGCAGTGCTCTAGTGCTGGTCTATTAGAAATTTAATTTTAAGAATATATATATATAATATACAATTTTTTAGTGGCCACATTTAAAAGGTAAAAGAAACAGGTGGAATTTATGTTCATAATATATTGTGTTTAAATGATTTATCCAAAATATTATTTCAGCATGCATTCAGTATTAAAATATTGAGATATTTATTTTATTTTTGTACTAATTCTTTGAAATCTGGTGTGTTTTACTCCTACAGCACATCTTACCTCAGACTACCCATGTTTCCAGGGCTCAGTAGCTCCCTGGGACTCATGGCCGCCATATTGGACACAGCAAGTCCAGATGGATAAAGGTCCATTTGGGTCACAGCCCCTGCAGTACATACTGACAGCTACCTGGGAAGAATGGAGAGTTCCATGACCCAAAGGGCCTCCTGAGGGAGGAATGGCAGCTCTACTTTCCAGCCAAAGCAGGAATATTGAGGGCACTAAGAAACAAGGGAATTTTTACAGTGTGTTTCACACTTCTTCCCTTCTCAAAGACATTAAATATAACTTCAATTTTAAAGATGAACCTCGGCCATCAAAGGCATGTTTTCTATTGGTCTCTTTCCGGTGGAATGAATGGCAATGGTCCCTGTAAATTGTGCTCCAAGGATCCCTTTCAGTGGGAAGATTCTTGTGATAAACCCAATAACAAGTAAGAAAGCAATTTTTTATACATAGATCTAGAACAAAAAGGGCTCATGATGAAGAATATTTTATTGAAGCTTAGTGTATTGCTATTTTTCATAAATTGCTGTTTTTGCCTATCCCACAAGCACTGATCACTTTTATGAAGGTACATTCTCCAAGGGTCGTCTTAGCATGTCAGGACCCACAAGCAAAGGTGTTACAAGTGACCTGCACGAGTGGCCAGCAGGACACCTGGAGGAGCCCAGTGAGATGAGGAGTGGATGCGCATCAGGTGGGAAGGGCGTGGAGAAGCTGTGTGCCACACACTCACCAAGGACAGGAGCGGGCGTATTTGTGGCCTGTGGCCTAATCTTAGGTCAGTTACCTCTTTAGACCAAATCCCCAGGAGTCAGCACATGGAGGTTTCGGTCCGTGCACATGGCACCTACAGGGCTTCACATGACATTGCTAATGACAATGCAGCGGCACTTACAAAGGAATTAGTTTCATCACATCCTCAGCAGAACTAGGTCTAAAAACCAATATATATGTATAGGATATCAGGTGAGAAATACTTTCTTGCCAATCATGCGTATTAACGTTAAAGTGGTTCAGTATCTAGTGTGACAGTTGTTCAGGCTTAGTGGCCTTGACCACGTCAAAAATGGAATCCTGATCCTAACTTGTCTAGAGATTAGCCTGGCACAAGGAGCATGACCAGGCATCTGGATGTCCCCAGTGTCACTGCAGACACATGCTCCTTTTTCATCTGCCAGAGGGAGCATTAGGATGTCCTCACCTCTGTCCCCAGAACTCAGGAAGGGCAGTACACCTGACTAAAGAGTAGAGGGTTGTGAAAAGAGGGACCTGGGGCACTGGATAAGCAGGAGGAGAGGGAGCACTGGGTGGGAGGTAGAGAAAGGAGGGGGCTGAATGGTTAGGCTCTGAGGTGTGTCTCCTGGATGGAGTCTTGGATTCCACTCACTACCATCTGAGAACTTTGAGAAAACCGTGTAACCTCCTGATGTTGGGTCTCTTGTCAGTAGACATCAGTGCTTTCCTGATGTATAGGGTTACTGTAGAATTATAATGAATGCCTGGTTGAGGTGACATGTCTAATACACCCTCCAAAGCATCAGACATATATTAAGTACTCATAAGCAGGCATTCTGTGTGAACTAGTCATACATGGAAGATGACATTCCCCGTGTGGGCACAGTAGGATGCTGTGGACTTTGGTTTGGGGACCCTAATAACTTCAAGTCCCCTGGTAGCACCCAAGTGTAAAAGGCAAAGGGCATGACTGGTGCTTCCTGTGAGGCCTCTTCTATTTGGTAAAATTCACTCTCCACTCATCGCACCCACCTGGCCTTTATTCTAAACTTGGAAAATTGCTAACATGAAGGTCTCCGCCTCAGGGCTCAGATAAGAACTCAGACACATCAATAGAGAGGATGGCTGAGGTGCTTGGCCGAGCTCAGTGAACACCCCAGAACAGGAACTGAGGAGTGTATGCATGTGTTGGGGGCAGCACTTTCTCACTCATCCAGAAAGTGTGAGGAATCTGTACAGAACTGGGGACAGGGCCCATTTTTATACCCTTCTATAAGCCCAGCCCTTGTCTGCTCACTAGGGAGCCATTCACCAAGGCCACAGGAGGGAAGGAAGTAGATTTGCATGAAGAGCATCCCCTTCCTATGTTAAGAGAGGCCTGGAGGCCCCTTCCCAGCTGTGGACTCAGAGGCAGAGCTCTGGGGCATCTCTACCATGGCCTGGACCCCTCCCCTGCTCACCCTCCTCACTCTCTGCACAGGTGCTGCCTCCTAGGGCTCAGCCCCCACAGGACCAAGAATCAGCCTGGCCCTGACATTCAGCTCAGCACAGGGAGTAATGCAGGGTGTGGGGCTCTGGAAATGAGACCCTTATCTTCAGTCTCACCTCTTCTCTCTTCTCTTGCAGGCTTCGTGATTTCCTCTGAGCTGAGTCAGGAGCCTGCAGTGTCTGTGGCCTTGGGATAGACAGCCAGGATCACCTGCCAGGGAGACAGCATAGAAGACTCCGTTGTAAACTGGTACAAGCAGAAGCCAGGCCAGGCCCCTGGGCTGGTCATCTAACTTAACAGTGTCCAGTCTTCAGGGATTCCTAAGAAATTCTCTGGCTCCAGCTCAGGCAACATGACCACCCTGACCATCACTGGGATTCAGGTTGAAGACAAGGCTGACTATTACTGTCAGTCATGGGACAGCAGTCGTACTCATTCCGCGGTGACACAGGCAGAAGGGGAAGTGAGACAAAAACCTTTTCTCCATCTGTCACACTCTTTCTTCAGCTCCAGGAAAAAACTGTGGACAAATTCATGAGCAGGTCTTGCCCTGTTCACCCAGATATGAGACCTTGAGGCTGCCCTTCCCTCCAGGTCTCCAGGTAGGCTATGAAAAGGGTGAATCAGGAGTCAATACACAAACAATTATTATAATTTTATTCTTGTTTGAAGAAGAAGTAGAGGAATAATTGAACATGTAAAGTGAACACATGGAAAACCGAAAAAGAGGAATTATTGAACTTGTAAAGATGAAAACTACAATGTCTGAAATTTAGAAAATGCACTGGGTGAGATTGACAACAGAAAAAAGATTAGCTGCAAAAAAAAAGATTAGCAAATTGTATAATACAGCAGTAGAAATTGTCCAAGATGAAACACATATGGGAAAAATAATTATGGAAATTAATGATAGAAAGGAACAGAGTATCAGTGAGTTGTAGGACAACTTCAAACAGCCTAAAGTATGTGTAATTAGTGTTTGAAATAGAAATGGGTGGAGGAGAAATAGAAAAAAGTATTTGCATAAATAATGGCCAAGTATTTTTCACCTTTGGTGAAAACCATAAACTGAAATATCCAAGAAGCTCAACAAAATTCAAGTATAGGAGACATGAAGGAAACAACTCCAACATAAATCATAATCAAATTAATAAAATCCAGTGATGAAGAGTCACCTAAATAATAATGCTAAGAGCGGTTCTCATTAAAAGCAATGCAAGAAAGAAGATGGCGGAGCAATGTCTTGAAAACACGAAAAGAAGAAACCTGTCAACCTTGAATTCTTTTTCTTTTCTTTTCATTTTCTTTCTTTCTTTCTTTTTCTTTTCTTTTCTTTTTTTCTTTCTTTTTTTTTTGAGACAGGGTCTTACTCTGTCACCCAGGCTGGAGTGCAGTGGCACAATCTCAGTTCACAACATCCAGGGCTTACATGATCCTCCCACTTCAGCCTCCCAAGTAGCTGGGACCACAGGCGTGCAACACTATGCCCAGGTAATTTTGTATTTTTTGTAGAGATGAGGTTTTACCGTGTTGCCCGGGCTGATCTCAAATTTGTGCACTTAAGCAATCTGCCCGCATCAGCTTCCCAAAGTGCTGGGACTCCAGGTGTGAACCACTGGGCCTGCCAACCTTGAATTTTTTATTAAAAACAAACAAACAAAAACTTTCAAAAAAGGAGACAAAATAAACCCTTTCCAGACATATGCCAAATTAAAGAATTGGTTGCTATCAGACTCTTACAATTAGAAATGGTCAAGGACATCCCTAGACAGAAGGAAAATGATACCACAATGAAATGTGAATTTATACCGAAAAATGAAAACATCAGATACGGTAACCACAAGGATAAACATAGAAACCTCTGAATTGTGTTAATGTCTAATAAAGATAATTAACACTTCAAAGAAAAGCTAACGTAAATACATTGTGATTTGTAATGAAAATGAAAGTAAATTATGTGACAAAGCACAAAAGCTGAAGGGATGAACAACATGTTATAATGGTCTTATACTATATGTGAATATATAATAACACTTGAAGGTAAACCTTGATAAGTTATATACGTACTATAAACCCAAGCAATCATTAAGATCAACCCTTTTTTTGTTTTTTTTTTTTTGTTTTTTTTTTGGAGTCTGGCTCAGTCGCCCAGGCTGGAGTGCAGTGGCACGATCTTGGCTCACTGCAAGCTCCGCCTCCCGGGTTCATGCCATTCTCCTGCCTCAGCCTCCCAAGTAGCTGGGACTACAGGCACCCACCACTACGCCTGGCTAACTTTTTTGTATTTTTAGTAGAGACAGGGTTTCACTGTGTTAGCCAGGATGGTCTCGATCTCCTGACCTCGTGATCTGCCCGCCTCGGCCTCCCAAAGATAAACCCTTTTAACAGAAATAATTATGGCTAGTAAGCCATATTAGAGTTCTCCACAGAAACAAAATCAATAGGATATGTATGTGTGTATATACGTATAATGTATATATGTGTATATGTATGTGTACATATAATGTATATGTGTGTATATACATATCTAGGTACATATATATGGAGAAGAAATTGGTTCATACAATTGTGGCTGACTAGGATGAAATCTACTGGGCAGGCTGAAGGCTGGACATTTAGATAAGAGTTGATCTCGCAGTTTTGAGTCTGAATTCTGCAAGGTGGGACTTCAGGAATCCTCAGTATTTGCTCTGAAAACCTTCAGCTCGTTAATGATGCCCACATGCATTGTGGAGAGCAGTGTGCTTATATAAAGTCTACAGATATAAATGTTAATCACATCTGAAAATTATCTTTGTGTCAACTTCTATACTTGTATTTGACAAAATCAACTAGGCACTATACCTAGTCAATCTAACACTTAAAATTAAACATCACTTAAGCCAGCAAGGAGATAAAAAGAAATAATTTTTAAAAATCAGTCAAAAAAAGGAAACAGAAATAGGGAAGGAGAAGCAATGAACATATGGCACAAATAGAAAATGAAGGGCAAGTTGGCATATTTCAACCAAATTATGTTACTAATCACATTAATTGTAAATAGTCTAAATATCACAATTAAAAGGCAGAGATTGTCATGTTGAAATGAACAAGACTCAACTATACATGCTGCCTAGAAAAAAAACCACTTCAAATTATAAAACCACAAAAATCCAAGTACAAATTAAGGACAATTCCCCCCACTCCCAAGTCTGTTTCACAAAGCAGTACAAAGAAGGATTCACAGTAAATTTTTTTTTTTTGAAGTCTTACTGTGTCACCCAGGCTAGAGTACAGTGGCACCATCTTGGCTCACTGCAACCTCCACCTTCCAGGTTCAAGTGATTCTCCTGCCTCAGCCTCTGGAGTAGCTGGGATTGCCCGCCACCATGTCTGATGAATTTTTGTAGTTTTAGTAGAGACAGGGTTTCACCGTGTTGGCCAGGCTGGTCTCGACCTTCTGACCTCAAGTGATCCGCTGGCCTTAGCCTCTCAAAGTGCTGGGGTTACAGGTGTGAGCCACCATGCCCAGCCCACAGTGAACTCTTAACACACAGTTATAGAAATATGCATCACCTCTCCCATCACCCTTTCCTCTCTCTGGCTTCCAAAACCTTGGTTCTGGTACCAGAGCTGAGGGAAAACATTCCACAGAAATATTAAATCAAGGTGAAGAAGAGAGATTCTCAAGATGTAAGTAAAAGGCAAATGAGGGAATGGAAGCCGCAATGCCCTTGCATGCATAAGGACAGCTCCTGCATGAGAATGTTGTTTGAAACATTACCGAGGAATTGGTGTCCATGTTCATGCAGGACATAGGTCTACAGGATATTTTTGTCATGCCTTTGTCTGGCTCTGGTATCAGAGTAATTCAGGCCTCAAATAGGTAGTAGGGAAATGTTTGCTTCTCCTCTATATTCTGAAGGAGATTGTGTATGATTGGTGTCATTTCTTCCATAAAAACTTGATAGAATTTACCAGTGAAGTCATTTGTACTAGGTGGGCTTTTCTTAGCAGGAAGATTTTAAATTGCTAATTCAATATATTTATGTGTCATAGACCTATTCAGATTTTCTCCTTTATGAATCGATTTTGATAATTTATGTATTTCCAGATACTTATCCACTTCATTTAAGTCATCCATAATTTTGGCATTTATTGTTCGCATTATTCCCTATAACCATTGTACCTTTTGTAAGGTCAGTGGTGATGTCACTCTTTAAGTCATGGTTTTGACAATTTGGGTCAGGAGAAGATTTGGAGGAGGAGAGAACAAGGTTGTCTTGATGTTGTCTTGGCTGGAGTGTGACTTGGAGAAAAATGACTTGAATGAAAATACAGTCAGAGGGAGATATCTGTCAAGTGGTTCTGGTGCCTGGATTTCCACATGTGTGGTGACGGAGCCCAGCCCAGTGCTCTACTCATGCCCAGATGTCCTGGATTATTCCCCTGAAATACTCAGGTGAAGCTCCAGCTACACCATGGCATCCTGATATTTTAAACAGAGAAGACCAGTGTCATGGGCACTGGTGATCTGCTCCTCAGGGCGGACTCACTAACCATCGCAGCGGGGAATCCCAGGGCCTCACAGCTCTCACTAACCGTGGCAGCTGGGAATCCCAGGGCCCTCACAGCTCTCACTAACCGTGGCAGCTGGGAATCCCAGGGGCCTCACAGCTCTCACTAACCATGGCAGCTGGGAATCCCAGGGGCCTCACAGCTCTTTTCTCCCTCAAATTGCTGCTGGCTGCAGAGAACTGCCTCCACCAAGGGCATGCCCCTTTCACAGTGTGGCTCAGGCCTAATAACTGCATGAGACTGAAATACCAAGGCCCTGTCTCAGGTTAGGATGACCTTGCAGGGCCTCCCAGATGAGTCCTCAACTGGAGTCAGATTTCAGGCTGCCCAATTGTGCCCCCCCATACTTCCTTCCAGAGCGAATATCTCCAAACACTACTGTATGCAATTTTCCCTCTCAGAGTCTGATTCCAGGGAACACAAAATAGAAAACAGTCTACAAGGAAGAGTACGGAAGAAGAGAGAGCAGCACAGAGACAGGACTCTGGAATCTGCAAATATTCCTGAGCACTGATGATCCCATGAGTGGAAGGAAAATACTTAAGGCCAAGAAAAGAACCACCCAAAGACATTTGAGGGAACACTTGCAGGGCATGTGCATGCGCGTGTGTGCGCACACACACACTCACACACACACACACACACCATCAGAATAGAGTTTGTTCCTACAACCAGTGTGGAAATGTGCCTAATCAGAGGCATCAGGTTAACTAATCAGAATTTCTCTGCCCTGGCTAAGCAAAGTGGCTTACACTTGTAATCCCAGCAATTTGGGAGGCTGAGGCAGGAGGATCACTTGAGGCCAGGAGTTCGAGACCAGCCTGGGCAACATTGTGAAACCCCATCTCTACAGAAAACTTAAAAAATATAGCTAAGCATGGGGACATGCACCTGTAGTCCTAGCTAATCAGGAGGTTTTAAGCATGAGGGCTGCTTCTTGAGCCCAGGAGTTCAAGGCTGTATTGAGCCATGATCTTGCCACACAGTTTCAAAAAAAAGAAAAGAAAAGAGAAAAAAAAATGGATAAGAAAAGCTCTGCCTTAGTATAGGGGGAACTAACTATAGACTAAAATCTGCTCCTATCCCTCCTAGGACACTGTAAGAGCAAGTTCAGAAAGGATCATACTCTCTTCAAGAAACCCTTCTGAATCAAAGAAGACAAAAATATGTGGAGAAATATAAAAATATCATGCACCTAAAAAGCAAAACTTCACGATGTCTGGCATCTTATTACAATAGCAGGACAACGTGAGTCAGAAGTAAAAAAGTTGGTCAGCGCATCATGGCCCTGAAATTACACAGGTAATACACTTTCTAGACCAGAACAAAAAGCAGTTGTAACTGTAATCCATTTGTCCTGGAGGGTAGAGTATTGATGGAACAAGTTAAATGGAGACATGAAAGACATTTAAAAAACACCTACATTTAAGTCCTAGAAATGACCACAGAAATATATGAAATCAAAGTACTTTGAATGAGATTGCTGGTATATTACATGCTGAAAAAGAAGAGATTAGTGAATCTGATGATATAGTAATGAGAACTATTCAAAATGAAATATGCAAAACTACTGAAAATGACAAGAAAAGAGCATCATTGAGTTATGGGACAACTGCATGCCGATGCAACCTAAAATAACGTAATTTGTGTTACTGAAAAAAAGAAGTTGGTGGGGGTAGGGGAGTATATAGAAAAACTACAAAACAAAATAATGACCAAAAATGATCCAAATTTTGTGAACATCATAAGCCATCCATTTTCACGAAGCTCAACCAGCCCCTGACAAAATATATTTTAAAATATAAATACGTTAAGATAACAATACCAACACATATCATAATCAAATTGCTAAAGAACAGTGATGAAGAGACACTCTTAAAAGCAGCCAGAAAGAAAAGACATGTTAGATATAATACTAAGAGCAGAGTTCTCATTAGAAGCAATGCATGCAAGAAGACAGGTAGCTACATCTTTATAATACTAAAAGGAACAACTGTCAACCCTGTAGTCTTTACCCAGTGAAATATCTCTCAAAAATGAAGGCCAAATAAAACCTTTTTCAAATAAATAAAACTTACAGAATTGATAAATCACAAGCCGTCACTAAAAGAAATGATGAAAGACATCCCTCATACGGAACAAAAATTATACCAGATAGAAGTGTGAATCTGCACAAAGAATGAAAAGCATCAGAAATGGTGACTACATGGATAAATATTTTAATAGTGCATAATGTAGAAATAAAAGGGCTTGAACAGCACTATAGAACAACTAGACTTAACCGATGCCTGTAGAACTCTTCAAGCAACAAAAGCAGAATGCACATTCTTCTTGCATGCACATGGAACATTCTCCAGAAAAACTGTATAAAACAGATTGATAATTTTTAAAAAGATAGAAATCACACAAAGTATGTTCCCAAAACAATGTCATTAGAGAAATCCAAAAAATTGAGGGAAGACCATGAAAACTGCATGAAAAAAAATTGAGATGAATGGACAAATCACTAGAAATACAAATTCTATTAGAAGTGACTCAAGAAGAAATAGAAAACCCGATTAAAACTATAGAAAGAGATTAAGTTAATAATAATAAGAAAAGCCTTCCCATAAGGAAAGGCCCAGACACAGAGGGCCTCACTGGTGACTATTACCAAATGTTTAAAGAAGAATTAATATAATTTATCATTAAACTTTTCCAAAATATAAAAGAGATAAAATCACTTGCCAACTCTTTCTCTGAGGCCAATATTACCCTGATACCAAAACCAGACAAAGCCATTACAAGAAAAGATAAATACAGAGCAATGACCTTACTGGATATAGATACTAAAGTCCTTAACAAAATACCAGAAAATGTAATCTAACAAGATATAAAAAGAAGTACATACAATAACCAAGTGGTATTTATCCGAGGAATGCAATGATGGTTTAACATCTGTAATTGAATTAATTAATAGAAGGCATCGTATTAATAGAAGAAAGGACAAACCATATTGTCATCTCAAAATCACTTAAAATGTTTTCATGCAAGCAGACTTTCTTTCTTGCTGTTTTTAGGCCATCATGAGAAGTGGAGATGGCATGGGGTAATATTTCATGCAAAGAATCTGGATATTCCATACTCAACTGTGAGGATACTTTCTGATAAATGTAAAAGATTGTAATATTACGTTTCTGTATGTTCAGAGAACATTTCCTAGACAAGATATGTGTACAGAACCGAAAGGACAATTAGGATTTTGGCAGGCATTGAGTGAGGAGTGGAGTCACTGCAAGTGTCAGTCAGAGAACAAGAAAGATGTTAGGAACCATGTATTTCTACCTAGCCATCCTACTGGGATACCATCCCCTTCCTAACACATCACCCATGTGGCTTGTAAAAATGTCCATACTTGAAACATTTTGTCCACATAATTACAGGTCTAGTGCTGGAATCAAGTTCCCTTTGATGACATCAGGACAGTTAAAGGATCTGCATGTCTAACTGCCCCCAGGTGATGCTAACGTTGCTGCCCTCTGAGGACCACAAGCAAAGTAGCTCAGCTCCTGACCTCCTGCTCCCAGCGCAGGTAAGATGCACATCAGCTACATCTGTGAAGCCCAGGCGACTTTCTCTCCCTCCTCAGGCTCCCTGGAGTGATGACCCAGGACTCATGCCTCTGCACATTTATCCTTTCCCTCAGAGTTTGGGGCCTTATCAGTCCTGTTACATCTTCTCAGCATCTGGAACCACTGGAGAGGTGGTCACCATCTCCTGTGCTGACACAGCAGCGACATTGGGGGTTATAATTCTGTCTCTTGGTAACAAAAGCAACAGGGAAGAGCCCCATATGACTGAGGGGTGAGATCAGGAAAAAGCCTCAGAGATTCCAGTTCTAATCTCAGGCCGTTCTTTGTATTCTTTTATGAGCTAGTTAGTCAGCTGGTCAGTCAGCTGTGGCCACAAGAAGAAATGGAAGAGAGGTTCAGAAAACAGCCCTAGAGACCATAGACCCAGAGCTCTAGAGACAGCAGGTCCAATGTGCTACACAGGGCCACAGGGAAAGGCATCCGATTCATTAGGAGACAGAAGACAGGAGGGCAGGGGATCCCTTAGACCATGACTTTTATCAGAATTTCCTCAGGAAAAGCAGGGCAAGGTAAAAAAATTATGATTGGCTAGCCTGAATAATGTCAGCAGGCTTTGGGCTACTAAGGTGGTCTCTAGCTGCTTGGTACCTGGCCCTGGGACGATAAAGGCAGAGGAATATTGTATCCTGGGATGCACAAACCAGACAGGGGTGGTGAGGCTCTGAACACGTTAGTTTCCATATGAAAGGCAGGCTCCTGGCTGAGCCCATTGCTCTTTCAAGGAATAGAGAACTGGGGAGACCCAGGAGGGGTGGTCTTTTCCCAGACAGAAATGTTTTTTAAGATGTCAAAATATCAAAATATATAGAAAATTATATACAGTTGACCCTTGAATAACATTGGTTTGAACTGCATGGGTCCATTGATTTTCTTCTGCCCCTGTCACCCCTGAGACAGCAAGATCAACCCCTCTTCTTGCTCTTCCTCTTCAGCTACTCAACCCGAATATAAAAAAGATAAAATCCTTTATGATGATCCAGTTCCATTTAATGACTAGTAAATATATTTTCTCTTCCTTATGATTTTTAAAATAACATTTTCTGTTCTCTGGCTTACTTCATTGTAAAGAATACTGTATATAATATACATAACATACACAATCTGTGTTAATTGACTGTCTAAGCTAGGCCTGGCTCTGACCCTAATCCTGGGAGACACTTTAGGCAGATTACTCTGGAAATAAGTCCCTCAGTCTCTGACCATCTCTCTCTCCTCGGCGGGCTCTCTGTCCTCCCATGGGAGCTCAGTGCCCATGGTGCAGACAGCCCCTCTCAGCTGCTCAGGACCAGGTAGGGAAGCTCTGCTCTGTCTTGGTACCTGCAGAACCCAGGCTGGTGCCCATGCTGGGACTTTAATGTGGTGACAAAACTCCTCATGCAGTGCTGATTGATTCTCTGACAGTGTCTAGGAATGTAATTCCCCTGACCAGGGGACAGGTTGAGGATGAGTTTCAGGGGGGATGACAACAAGACTCCCAATGACACAGCCACAGGGAGAATTGAGATGCACAATCTGCTGTCCCCAGCCTGGATCACATGCTCCCCCTGCATTTAGGAAAGTTGCTTAGAATTAGGCTGAAGAGGTCAGGATTCAATTTTAACATTGACCTCTCTCTCATTTTCTCTTTTACTCTCTTTTCTCCTTCTCTCTTCCTCTCTCTTTCTTTCTCTTTCTCTGTGATACTGAAGCCCTTATTCACCCCCATTCTCAGCTATGAAATGGACATGGAACCCTGACATGGTGAGTTTCCTCAAGGATCACAGGAGTGGAGTAAAGATCTGAGCCCTGTCTCCAGGTGTCCTCAAGGGTCTACATCACAGGCTCCTCCATCCTGCTCTTCCCTTACACAGGGGCTCCCCTCAGATCCTGCCCATGCCTAAATTTAGGCCCCATTTCTTTGAGACCTGTGGACACTTCATCCTGAGGTTCCTGAGGGTTTTTCTCCCTGCTGACGGGAGATCCCACTGATCACATGGTCTGCTTGTTTTTTCTCAATCCTGGAGCACAGCTGCAAGTGTCACCTGAGACACGGCCAATCCCCCATACAGGACAGCAGTGAAGGTGGAAGAATCCCAGAGTGACTGGGTACAGTCATTCATTCAAATTCCATGGGGCTCTTGCTGCATCACTGGGTGTCATCCTTTGGGAACCTGGACTTCTAAACTATAAGACTCAGAGTTAGAAAACAGAATCATAAATTCCCCATGTAAGCCACTACTTCCACCCCTGGTCCTGGACTCAGATATGTTACTAATGAGGAACACAGTTCCTCATAGTGGCTGCTGATTGAGGACATGGTGGGCAAACTGTGGTTGATGGACACATCTGTCTTGCATCCTGCGTTGGAACACAGTCTTGCTCATGTCTTTATGAGTGACATGTGGCTGTTTTCATGCTGCAATACAAGGCTTGGTTGTGGTGACAGAGATCCTATGGTCTGAAAACCTGAAATACTATACTAAAGGTCCCATACTGTATCATGTCATCTACATGAATTATCTACAATAGACAAATCCATGCAGGCAGAAAGAAGATGAGTGGTTGCCCAGAATTGGAGAAGGTGATGAAAGAGGAGAGGCTGCTCACTGGGTGCAGAATTTTCTTCTGGGTGATGAAAATGTAGGAGAACTACACACACAGCTGGTGGCTGCCCAACAAAGTGAAGGTGCTAAGTGCCACTGCGTTGTACATTTTGAAGTGATTAATTCTAGGTTATATGAATTCCACACAATACAAAACTATGATTTTCAGAAATTGACTGTTATAATTGAGTTATTATATCTACAACTTTATGATGGCACTAAAGGACCATGAGCAGTCAATGCAAAGGATCCAGACAATATTTCAAGGGCTCTTCCAGAGTAACAAGACATGAAAAGGCAGCTCTGGTTCTCTCTTGCCTGGCGTATTTTACCCTCGGAGTTTTTTGTTTTTTTGTGTTGTTGTTGTTGTTGTTGTTGTTATTGTTGTTGTTGTTGTTACAGAGTCTCGCTCTGTCGCCCAGGTTGGAGTGCAGTGGCGTGATCTCGGCTCACTGCAAGCTCTGCCTCCCGGGTTCACGCCATTCTCCTGCCTCAGCCTCCTGAGTAGCTGGGATTACAGGCACCCGCCACCGCGCCTGGCTAATTTTTTGTATTTTTAGTAGAGACGGGGTTTCACCGTGTTAGCCAGGATGGTCTCGATCTCCTGACCTCGTGATCCGCCCGCCTCGGCCTCCCAAAGTGCTGGGATTACAGGCTTGAGCCACCGTGCCCAGCCAACCCTCGGAGTTTTTATGAGCACCAAAGGGTGCAGGGAGCTGGAAGCTACCCCCCAGGTGCCTGGCTCACTCATGTCTGGGTGCAGCAGCTCCCCCAACAGGCAGCTGGCAGAACTGAAAGGGAAGAGCTATATCCTTCTGAGCCCCCACAATTGTGGTGCAGGATTGTTCCCGACACTCCCATCCAGCTTGCTTGCTCCTGCACACTTAGAAATGATCATTATTTCTGCCCAGGACCTCCCTGGTCTTGCTCTCCCCTCTTCCTCCCCAGGCGACCTTGGGAACTTTACTCAACCTCTGGCCCTTCCCTCCTCTGTCCAGTGTTTTCCCCACCCACTGTGATCAGCTCAGATCAGCCAGTCTGTGGGACATTAGGGATCAGTCACCCATGTGAGGCCCTCGACGGGGTCCCAGGATGGAGCACTGTATGTCCCCACAAGGCTGCTTGTTGCACAAGTAATGGAGGAACAAAGGGGTGGGTAAGCCCCCTCCTGGGCAGCTTCAGACCCTGCTAAAATAGGAAACAGCCTGGGGCAGGTCTGACCCCACTTGTGTCTCTCCTGCCCCCGCCCCAGCAGCAGCGTCCTGGAGGCCATACCATGTGCTAAGCAGATGCCAAGGTCACATCATTCATCATCACCTGGAAATTCCTCTAACCACACCTTAATACGCTGCACTCCTGCCTCAGCTAAAAGTATCATACACTGCATTGCAATGAGTTTGGATCCCAGACCCCCTTGATGTTTGTCACTGCTCTTTCAGATCCTCGAAAACACCTACCCCTCCCTGCAGGTCAGTGACAGACTCTTCTTCCTCACACTTCCTTTCACTGTTTCTTCCTTCCTGAGAGCAGCTCCAGAGACTCCTCTTCAGGGAGGCGCCCCAACCTCCGATTACACAGCAGTCTGCCTGTCATTTTCTGTGTATGCATTCTATTAATGATCTGCAGAGCACCTAAACTTCATGCCTCTTTTCCTAACATGTTTATTAATTGATTTTCTAGTGCTAAATACTCCTACAATCAATCAAATATGCTTCTCCTCTGCTTGGACACTCATGAGAAATAGTCATGAACCATTTGCTATTTTATCCTCAAAAAGTAAGTGTGGAGTTCACTGCTGTTCCCCACATACTCACCAAATAATGAGAAACCCAGCAATTACCCAACTTTCTGCTCCACCATTATGACACAGTTGGCTTTTCTTTCATTTGTGTGGACTTAAGACCTCAGGATGGCTGCTGCAGCTCCAGCTATCATACCCATATTCAAGAGCAAAGGTGCTGCACGAAAACAGTCTGTTTATTTCCATCACAAGAGAAAATGTTCCCTGAGAAGATCTCCAACCACCTGACCCTTACAGCCCTGGGGCCAGCATGGGACCATGTGGTCAGTCCAAGCCAAGAGTGACCAGGGAAAACAAGGATCTTTTTGTAAATAAATAGAGGAGAAAATACACAGGTAGAAGATGGTGCTTCTACTACAAACTGTTTCTATGACACAGCCCCAACTCCCATGTAGGAAACTCCTGGGGTCACAGACAGTCTTTCTCATGCTGAATTCCCAGGATGGAATATTGCCAGATCAGAGTGGGTCTCAATAAATATTGGCTGGGTGGATATGCTCCTGCCTTTGTTTCTGGGGCAGGAGCCACCACTGCCTCATGTTTTTCTACACCTGGAGCCATGAAACTTGGTGTCTGAGGTCTGCGGCACTATATGCAGAGCCTTGGTAAGATGCATTGGACCACTTACCAACACAGTGACAGTAGAGGGATGTCTTAGGTGGGCCCTACCCATTTTCCTCCAATAGGATGTGCTCATAATTTCATGGGTAACCGAGCCCCTTATGCCTGGTATTGAGGCATATAAGGCCAAATAAAGAAGAGGAATTCCTCTCTTGGAACCAGCAGTCCGTGAACAAGGGAATCAGGGACCTGAGCAGCAGGTTCTGAATCCACACCTGCTCTGGGGCAGGACCCAGAACCTATCAAAGTCTTCTGCTGTTAACTATAGAATGGGCTCACAAAATGCAGACAGAATGATCTGTGAACTCCACCTGGCCTGGCTAGCTGAGAACCGAGGCCAAGACATAGTTTAAGGTAAAGATGTTGGCCCAGACTTTGGGACCAGCAAGTGAAGAAGAATTCTGTGGGCTGAGGTGGGTCTGTAGGGTCCTCCCCTCCCCTCTCTGTGTCCCTTGGGGCTGAGCCCTTCTCTGGAAACTACAAAGCTACTCCAGTAGCAGCCCCTGATTCTGCTGACTTGCATCACGGGCCGCTTTCTCCATCAAGGGGATAAGAGAGGCCTGGGAGAAACCTACCCGCCCTGGGCCACAGGAAGCAGCATCAGGGATGTCTCAGTCATGGACTGGACCTTTCTCAGCCTCCTCGCTCACTGCACAGGTGCTGCCTCCAGAGTCCCAGCCACCCGCCCAGCCCCGGGCTGTGGGACCAGCCTGGCCTTGATTGTGAGCTCAGCAGGGCTCTGCCTGTGGTGGAAAGGATGCTCATGACCTTGCTGCAGGGTGAGGGGCTGGTAAGGTTGAAATCTTCCTGTACTCCTGTGCTCATGGGCACTCTGAGGGGCACAGTCAGGCTCCCTTTCATCCCAGAAGCTCTGTCCCAGTCAGGCAGGTGCAAAGGAATCCTGAGGATCAGCTCCTCAGCTTCAAGCCTTTTCTCCCTCATCTCCTGCAGGTTTCATGGCCACATATGAGCTGTCTCAGCCACCCTCAGTGTCAGTGGCCCCATTACAGATGGCCAGGATCACCTGCTGTGGAAATACTGTTGGAGGTGGATATGTTTATTGGTACCAGCGGAAGTCAGGCCAGACCCCTGTGCCGGTCATCTATAAAGACAGCAAGTGGCCCTCAAGGACCCCTGAGTGATTCTCTGGCTCCAACTTGTGGAACACAGCCACTCTGACCATCAGTGGGGCCCAGGCCAGGGACAAGGCTATTACTGTAGCACCTATGATGGCAGAGGGAGCAGCAGGCAGTGGCTCACAGTGAAACAGACAGATGGGGATGTGGGACAGGAACCTCTAATATAACTAGGCTCAATATCTCACATCCCCTCTAAGCCAGGGTGTCCAACATTTTGGCTTCCCTGGGCCACATTTGAAGAAGAAAAATTGTCTTGGGCCACACATAAATATATTAACACTAACAATAGCTGATGAGCTTAAAAAATTGCAAAAATTTCTCATAACGTTTTAAGAAAGTTTACAAATTTATGTGGGGCCACGTTCAAAGCCATCCTAGGCTGCATGTGGCCTGCAGGCTGCAGGCTGGACAAGCTTGCTCTAAGCAGTGACCATGACTTTGGTCTCAGTTCACTCAGGTGGTTTCTCATGGTAGCCAAAGCAGCAGAAGAAATTGTCGGATTTCTATTTAACCATGAATTTTACAATTACATTCATTGTAAATCCAAACATCTTGTGCCTTTATTACCTAGGCCCTACAGAGACCAGTGCACAGGTTCATGAGATAAGAAATGTCTCCAGAGAGCTTGGTTTCTGCACTAGAGACAGTCGTTTCCCTCCCTTTCAACACAGAGTGTGGCAGGAAAGGAACCAGTTCTCTGAGCTAACCCTGAGAACTTGGGCTTGAGAAAAAGAAAGCATTTTGAACCAGTAGGATTGTGCCCGCAGAATGAGATGTGCTACTCTGGCCCAGCCCAGCTCCTTTCATTTCAGGAGCTCTGTCTGGGCCAGGCAGGTGCAATGGAATCCTAGGGATCAGCTCCTCAGTTTCAAGCCTTTTCTTCTCTGGGTGTCTGAGAACAGGAGTTGTCTTGCACGTGCACATGAGAAAGAAGTGCACACACGACTCTCAGGTGTGAGCAGCAAAGACAGAACAAACTTTTCCAGAAGGGGCAAATTTCATTAAGATGACAGGGCCTTGTTACACAACCCCACATGTCTGCACTGGGATCTTCTATTGGGTCTTGCCATAAATGCAAGGTTTCTTCTCCCATCATAAATTCCTGCATTGCAGTAGACCCAGCTGGGTTCTAGGGCTCAACCAGCAGGGCACTCCCACCACTGTGTGGACCTGCTGCAGAGCCTTCCTGCTCTAGGACCCACAGACATGCAACTTTTCTTTGTTTTTGCTATTTGGGTTGGAGCAACATCCCAAGAGTGAATAATGCTTCTTCCAGAATCCATCATGACCATATATACTTCTTCTTGATGCGAAGTTAGGATGTAATAATGTGTCCTTTTTTTCTATGGGAGGTGCTCAGCTGTTCCAAACAAGAAGGCCCTAAACATTTCTGCTCATATGAAGGATGACTCCCTAGGTTTGCTTTCCTATTCTCTGAATGCATGGGTCTCCCCAAATCTTCCAATGACCTTTCACTGCTTGCACATCTTATCCAAATACCACCACATGGTGGATGCTTGGGCATGGTAGCGGGTGCCTGTAATCCCAGCTACTTGGGAGGCTGAGACAGGAGAATCACTTGAACCCAGGAGGCAAAGGTTGCAGTAAGCCAAGATTGCACCACTGCACTCCAGCCTGGGTGACAGAGCAAGACTTGGTCTCAAAAAAAAAAAAAGAAAGAAAGAAAAGTTTATATTTTTGTTCTAATGGTTATCTTAATATCTTCATTCTATAATTATATGTTTTATATAATTATAATAGCTATATAAGACATAATACCCCTAGTATGTTGTTTTTTGGATATTCTACTTGCTCCTGATGGTTAATTTATGTGTCAACTTGGCTAAGCTATGGTGTCCCGTTGTTTGGTCAAATACTTGTCAATATCTTGCTGGGAGGTTATTTCATAGATGTGATTAACACTGACAGTCAGTTGACTTTAAGTAAAACAGATTACCCACCATAATATGGGTGGGCCACCTCCAATCAGTTGAAGGCCTTAAGAACAAAAACTGAGGTTTCCCAGAGAAGCAGGAATTCTGCTTCAAGACTGTAACACACAAACCCTGCCTGAGTTTCTGGCCTGCTGACTGCTCTACAGATTTTAGGTTCAAGACTTCGAGATCAACTCTTACCTGAATTTATAGCCGGCTGGCTTGCCCTACAGATTTTAAACTTGCTAGTCTCCACAATCATGTAAGCCAATTCCTAAATAAATCTCTCTCTATGTATAACCTATTGGTTTAGCTTCTCTGAAAAGCTTTCACATCCAGTTTCCTGGATGTTAAGAATTACTGAAACTAGCTAGTAACTTCCTTTTTTTTTTTTTTTTTTTTTGAGACAGAGTTTTGCTCTTGTTGCCCAGGCTGGAATGCAATGGCACAATCTCAGCTCACCTCAATCTCCACTTCCTGGGTCCAAGCAATTCTCTTCCCTCAGCCTCCTGAGTAGCTGGGATTACAGGCATATGCCACCATGCTTGGCTAGTTTTTGTATTTTTAGTAGAGACAGGGCTTCTCCATGTTGGTCAGGCTGGTGTTGAACTCCCAACCTCAGGTGATCCGCCGCCTTGGCCTCACAAAGTGCTGGAATTACAGGCATGAGCCACCGCGCCTGGCTCCTAGTAAATTCTTCTTTTCCATGATGTGTCTCTTACCTCTAATAATACTTTTCTTCTTAAAGTCTACTTCATTAAAAATAGTTATGCTGGGCATGGTGGCTCATGGCTGTAATCTCGGCACTTTGTTGGAGGTTGAGGTGGGTGGATCACTGAAGCCCAGGAGTTCAAGACCAGCCTGGGCAACATGGCGAGACCCTGCCTCTACAAAAAATACAAAAATTAGCTG
This sequence comes from Pan troglodytes, assembly GCF_028858775.2. Lineage (NCBI taxonomy): Eukaryota > Metazoa > Chordata > Mammalia > Primates > Hominidae > Pan > Pan troglodytes. The sequence continues at coordinate 24,609,493 of NC_086016.1, forward strand.
GGTGTGGCTAATATAATTCTAAGTTGGCACACTTGTAGTCCCAGCTACTTGGGATGCTGAGGTGGGAGAATCGCTTGAGCCTAGAAGGGAGAGATTGCTGTAAGCCAAGATCACATCATTGCACTCCAGCCTGGGAGACAGTGAGGCTCTATCTCCAAAAAAAAAAAAAAAAAAAGCGATACAGCTTTCTTGGTTAGTGCATGCATGACATATTTTTCATTATTTTCCACCTCTCTGTATTCTTATATAAAAGGCATTAGTTGGGTTTTACTTTATTTTCAATTATTTTAACTTTTATTGTCCTTTTAAATGTAACTAATGATTTATTTGGGTTGAAACCCACCACCAATTTGTTTTCCATGCCTATTCTATTTCTTCTTATCTCCTCTCACATCTTGTTTTGGATTTATTATTTTTATGATTTAATTTCCTCCTTCTCTATTAGTTTCATAACTGTGCAGTCTTAGAGTTATTTTAAAAGATGACTGGATTATTTTAGAGCTTGCAACATGCATCCTTCACTTATCAAAGTCTAACATGAGCTAGTACTTTTTGTTGTTGTTGAGACAGAGAGAGTCTTCCTCTCCTGCCCAGGCTGGAGTGCAGTGGAGCAATCTTGGTTCACTGCAACCTCCACTTCTTGGGTTCAAGCAATTCTCCTGCTTCAGTCACCTGAGTAGCTGGGACCACAGGTGTGCACCACTATGCCCGGCCAATTTTTGTATTCTTTTTTAGTAGAGACAGGGTTTCACCATGTTGGCCAGGCTGGTCTTGAACTCCTGACCTTAAGAGATCTGCTTACCTCGGCGTCCTAAAGTGTTGGGATTACAGGCGTGAGCCACCACGCCCAGCCTATGAGTTAGTACTTCTATCCTCTTCCTAGTCAGTACAAGAACCTTGGAACAGGGACTAAATTTACCCCCAGTGACTTATATGCTAATATTTTTGTGTATTTTAAATATATGTGTGTGCATAGATGTATCTGTGTGTTTTTTGTGTTTTTATTCTTATTTATGTTGAGAGTGTAGAGCTATGTAAGAGTAAAGAGAATTGTGTAATGAAGCCCCGAGTATCCATTCAATTTCAACAACAATCTTATGGCCAAGCTAATTTCATGTATCCTCTTTCCTGCTTCCCTCTACCCCACATTATTTCAGTGCAAATCCCAGATATATAACTGTACCCATACATATTTCAGTATGTTTTATTTATTTTAAACCCTACAAGATATCATTTCCTATACTACTGTAATTTTATGCCAATAACATTCATTTAGATTTACCCACACATCTACCTCTTCTGTTACCCTTTATTTTTATTTATAAAAATATCTTTGGGAAAAAATATCCTTCAGCACATGGTCAAGGATCTCCTGAGGGCTATGTCATGGGCAAAATATACATATATATTCCATATATATACACACATATACACACACACATATATACACATATACACACACACACATATATATATTCCACTTTCACTTTTTTGTTTGTTTGTTTTTTGAGACCGAGTCTTGCTCTGTGGCCCAGGCTGGAGTGCGGTGGTGGGATCTCAGCTCACTGCAACTTCTACCTCCTGGGTTCAGGTGATTCTCCCGTCTCAGCCTCCTGAGTAGCTGGGATTACAGGTGTTAGCCATCACGTCTGGCTAATTTTTGTTTGTTTGTTTGTTTGTTTTTGAGACGGAGTATCACTCTGTTGCCCAGGCTGGAGTGCAGTGGCGTGATCTCAGCTCACTGCAACCTCCATCTCCCTGGTTCAAGCAATTCCCCTGCCGCAGCCTTCCAAGGAGCTGGGATTACAGGTGCACGCCACCATGCCTGGATAATTTTTTTGTATTTGTAGTAGAGTTTCCCTATGATGGTCAGACTAGTCTTGAACTTCTGACTTCAGGCAATCCGCCCACCTCGGCCTCTCAAAGTGCTGGGATTATAGGCATGAGCCACCGTGACTGGCCTGTTTTTTTTTTTGAGATGGAGTTTTGCTCTGTCACCCAGGCTGGAGTGCAGTGGCAAGATCTTGGCTCACTGCAACCTCCACCTCTCGGGTTCAAGCAATTCTTGTGCCTCAGCCTCCTGAGTAGCTGGGATTACAGGCATCCACCACCACATCTGGCTAATTTGTGTATTTTTGGTAGAGATGGGGTTTCACCATGTTGGCCAGGCTGGTCTCGAACTTCTGACCTCAGGTGATCCACCTGCCTTGGCCTTCCAAAGTGCTGGGATTACAGGCATGAGCCACCATGCCCAGCCATTTTCACTTTTGAAGGATATTGTTAGTGAGCATAGAATTCTAGGTTGGCAGATATTTTCTTTCCTCAGTTTGAAAACATGATTCCCTTGTATCTGATTTCTCCTGCTTTTATTGGGAAGCCAATTCTCAATCTAATTTTGCTCATTTGAAGGCAATGGCTTTTTATGCTGTTGTGTTTTCTGAGATGGAGTCTTACTCTGTCGCCCAGGCTGGAGTGCAGTAGCGCAATCTCAGCTCACTGCAACCTCTGCCTCCCGGGTTCAAGTGATTCTTCTGCCTCAGCCTCCCAAGTAGCTGGGATTACAGGTGTCCACCATCACACCTGGCTAATTGTTGTATTTTTAATAGAGATGAACTTTTGCCATGTTGGTCAGGCTGATCCCAAACTCCTCATTTCAGGTGATCCGCCCGCCTCAGCCTCCCAAATGCTGGGATTACAGGCATGAGCCAGCCCCCAACCCTGGCCTGAAGGCAGTATCTTTTTTCCTCTGGCTGCTTTGAAAAGTTTTGTCTTTGTTTTGAGCAGTTTACACTGATGCATTTAGGTGGCTCTTCATTCCATGACTTGATTCTTTTTTGTCCATTTTAGAAAACTGTCAGCTTTATCTCTTCAAGTATTACGTCTTCCCCATCCTCTCTCTACTCTCCTTATGAGACTCCAATTTCACATGACTTATGCCTTGTTAATCCCCATGTCTCTTAATCCATTTCCTGTATGTTCTATCTATTTTTCTCTTTATACTTCAATTTGTATAGTTTGTATCAAACTATCTCCCAATTAGCCGGGCGTGGTGGTGGGTGCCTGTAATCCCAGCTACTTGGGAGGCTGAGGCAGGAGAATTGCTTGAACCCGGGAGGTGGAAGTTGTAGTGAGCCGAGATCATGCCACTGCACTCTAGCCTGGGCAACAGAGTGAGACCCTGTCTCAATAAATAAATAAATAAATAAATAAATAAATAAATACCAGTTCATTATTTTTTTTTATGTTTGTGTCTAGTGTGCTGTTCAAATTGAGTTCCTAATTCCATTTTTTTTTGAGACTTTTTTTTTTTGAGTCTCTATCTGTTGCCCAGGCTGGAGTTCAGTGGTGCAATCTCAACTCACTGTAGCCTCCACCTCCCAGGTTCAAGCGATTCTCATGCCTCAGCCTCTCGAGTAACTGGGATTACCACCACGCCTAACTCATTTTTGTATTTTTAGTAGAGATGGGGTTCTGCCATGTTGGCCAGGCTGGTCTTGAACTCCTGGCCTCATGTGATTGGCCTACCTCTGTCTCCCAAAGTGCTGGGATTATAGGCCTAAGCCACCACTCCCAGCCTCCATTTTTTTTTTTTTTTTTTTTTTTTTTTTGAGACGGAGTCTCGCTCTGTCACCCAGGCTGGAGTAGAGTGGTGCGATCTCGGCTCACTGCAACCTCCCCCTCCCAGTTCAAGTGATTCTCCTGCCTCAGCCTCCCGAGTAGCTGGGACTATAGGAGCATGCCACCATGCCTGGCTAATTTTTGTAATTTTAGTAGAGATGGGGTTTCACCATATTGGTCAGGCTGGTCTTGAACTTCTGACCTCAGGTGATCCACCCACCTCAGCCTCCCATAGTGCTGGGATTACAGGCGTGAGTCACCACACCTAGTGCGTCCATTTTTTGTAGCTGCCAGTTTTCTGATGAAATTCTTAATTATTTCTTTATATCCTTGATACACATGTAAAGAATTTATTTTAAAGTACATGGTCTGATGATTTTATATTCTGGAGATCCTATAGGCCTTTTTCAAAGTTGTCTGTGCTTTCTCTTGAGTTTTGTTCCTGCTGTCTTATTTCCTTGTTTGCTTGTTTTTAATTTGGCAATGAAAGTTGTGTATAAAAATTGTTACAAATAATTTTTTTTTTGAGATGGAGTCTCGCTTTGTTGCCCAAGCTGGAGTGCAATGATGTGATCTCGGCTCACTGCAACCTCTGCATCCCAGGGTTCAATTCTCCCATCTCAGCCTCCCAAGTAGCTGGGATTGCAGGCAGGTGCCAGCACGCCTGGCTAATTTTTGTATTTTTAGTAGAGATGGGTTTTCACCATGTTGGTCAGGCTGGTCTCAGACTCCTGACCTCGTGATCTGTCCACCTCAGCCTCCCAAAGTGCTGGGATTACAGGCGTGAGCCACTGCGCCCAGCCAGAAATAATTTTTAAAAATAATTTCGAGCCCAAGCATGATGGCTCATGCTTGTAATCCCATCACTTTGGGAGGCTGAGGCAGGCAGATTGCTTGAGCCTAGGAGTTCAAGATCAGCCTGCGCAACATGGTGAAACCCCATCTCTACAAAAAATAAAAAATTAGCTGGGTGTGGTTGTGGTGTGTGCCTGTAGTCCCAGCTGTTTGGGACGCTGAGGTGGGAGGCTCACTTGAGCCTGGGTGATCGAGGCTGCAGTGAGCCATGATCCTGAGACTGTACTCCAGCCTGGGCAACAGAGTGAGATGCTGTCTCAAATAAATAAATAAATAAAAATAAAATAATATGAGGCCTAGGGGTCTGAAATTCTGAGATCTCCTTTATGCATTTGAGTGACTGAGATGATCTGAAGCTGGATCCAGTGCTCCTGAGGGCTGCTTTATTTCTGGTTGACTGTGACTCCTAGAGTAAGAAACCTGCACCCCACGTGTGGGGCATTATGGCATCCCCTCCCTCAGCCACATGAGTAAGTCAACAGCACTGCTCTAGACCAGGTGTGGTGGCTCACGCCTATAGTCCCAGCTACTCGGGAGACTGAGGCAGGAGGATTGCTTCAGGCCAGGAATTTGAAACCAGCCAGAGCAATATATTATTAGGTTGGTACAAAAGTAATTGCGGTTTTTGCCTTTAAAAGTAATGGCAACCCTGTTTCAGCAAAATAAAAAGCAAAAAAAAAAAAAAAAAAAAAAAGGAAGGAAGAATTAAAAAAAGAATCAGCTGGGCTTGGTGGCTCACGCCTCTAATCCCAGCACTTTGGGAGGCCAAGGCGGGCAGATCATGAGATCAGGAGATCGAGACCATCCTGGCTAACACGGTGAAACCCCATTTCTACTAAAAATACAAAAAATTAGCTGGGCGTGGTGGCAGGCGCCTGTAGTCCCAGCTACTCAGGAGGCTGAGGCAGGAGAATGGCATGAACCCAGGAGGTGGAGCTTGCAGTGAGCCGAGATCATGCCACTGCACTCCAGCCTGGGTGACAGAGTGAGACTCCGTCTCAAAAAAAAAAAAAGAATCACTGCTCTGTCTCTCAGCCTCCTCTTCCAGGATTGGCCGTTGCCTTGAGGGGAATGCTGGCCTTGCCTGTCTCCAGCCCTGTACCTCTCTGCCTCCTAGGCCTTTAAGCACATGTTTTCTATTTGCTGGGCTGTGAAATCTGCTCTTCATCTGATGGGGTTTGCTTTATAGGTGACTAGATTCTTTTCTCTTGGTGGTTTTAGAATTCGCATTTTCACATTGACCTTAAATAGTCTGATTATAGTTTGCCACGGCAAAGACCCTTTGCATTGCATTGTTTGGGGATATTTGAGCCTCCTCTATCTGGATGTCTAATCTCTTGTTAGATGTGAGTAGTTTTCATTATTATTTTATTAATGGGCTGGCATGTGGGCCATGGTTCCAGGCGGGCTCAGAGGGGCAGCTGCCTGATGTCTGGACAGCTTCTCTTTCTGTCTTTTCTTACCTGGACTCTGGGTTGCTTGTTAGCTGCTTCTGCCAGTTCTGAGTTTTCAAGGGGAGAGGGGCCCAGTGATGGCTGTTCTTTGAAGGAAAGGGAAGAATGTCTCCTGCTTAACATGTTTCTATGTTTCCAGTTACTTGGTTAGTTAGTTAGAGCCAGGGTCTCTCGCTCTGTTGCGCAGGCTGGAGTACAATGGCATGATCGTGGCTCACAGCAGCCTCCACCTTCCAGGCTCGAGCAATGCTCCCACCTCAGCCTCTCAAGCAGCTGGGACTGCAGGTATGTGCCACCATGCTTGGCTGCCTTTTTAAATTTTTTTTTTTTTTAATACAGACAAGGTCTCACTATATTTCCCAGGATGGTCTTAAACTCATGGGCTCAAGTGATCCTCCTGCCTCAGCCTTTCAAAGTGCTGATATCACAGGCAGGGTTTCCATTTTTTAAAGCTCCCAGCAGTGGTATTAAACTCCTCCTTTCCAGAGAAAGCGCACTCTGTCCGCATCCCTCATGTTGTCCTCTCCTGCCTCTGCTTAGGGTTCACTCCGGGGGAAAGTACCACTTGAGAGTTTCCTTTTTATGTGTGGTTCTGACTGACCGCTCCCTGCTCACAGATGCTGCTTCTCAGGGTGGGGTCCCTGAGGCCTGGAGTGTGGCCTCTGACAACCTTCAGGGCCAGGTGCGGAATGAGAGCCTGTGGCCACATGGCCCCTGGTGGGAGACGTCCCGCCGCCCTTTGCTTCTCTGTGCCACTCTGGCTGCACAGTTCAGAGCCTTGGGAAATGTTAACCAGTAGGACCTAGAAGGGGAGGTGAGAAGGGGTCACCCCCCACGTGTGCCTGTGCTGAGCCTTCATGCTGAGCAGGTGCAGGGAGGGAGGCCCAGGTGCACACACCTGTGAAGTAGGGGCAGCTGGCTGGGCTCCTTGACCTGCTCCAGAGCTTCTTATTTTCTGGCCACTTCACCTGCAGAAGGCCCAGGTGGCTGTGGCCGCTAGGGTCCCTTGCAGTGGAAATGATGCCTGTCCTCAGCCCCTCTCTAGGCCTGGCGCTGTGCTCAGCACCGTCGTGTGTGTGTATGTATATGTGCACGCATGTGAATGTGTGCAGACATCATGAGGTGTGGTCCCTGCTGTTAGGCAGCTTGCCTTGTGGCTGAAGTGAACCATCACCTGAATCAAGGGATGGAAACACAAGGCCAGATGCAGTGGCCTTCTATGGAGTCAGACGGTGGCTCTGTGACCTGGCTTCACTCCAGAACTACCTGGGGTTTCTAGCTGTGTAAATCCCAGGTCCCACTCAGATTATGAGTCCAGTTCTCTGCAGGTGGAACCCAGGAAGGTGTATTTTTAACAAGATGATACTGCTCATTCACCCAGCCCAGCCAGTGGTTTTGGCATACCCAGGAACCGCTGACATAGAGCTTGTGCTCCCCATAAAGTGGGAAACAGAGCGTTCCTGGGTGGGGGACATGTGGATTGGTCATGACAGTCAGGGTGTTACATACCAGGACAGACTGTGTTGGGGTGACATTAAGGACAAGCTCCTGCAGGCTAGCTGCCTGGATAGTGCTGGCTGGGGGTAGAAGTTAGAGGGGTCACAGAGGGGCTTCCTCCCGGCCCCCTCATCAGCTGCTTGATTTAGGGCTTGTTTCTGGGTCCTTCTGGGCCTGATTCTGAACCATGGGACTGGTGTGGCCTGCAGGCTCCCCCCGCCACAAGCTGTTCATGGTGCAGGGGGAGAACAGTGTCCACAGTTCCCCAGACAGCAGCTGTGGATGCCAGGCCCCCAGGAGTTGTTACTGAAGTTGCTGCTGGACAGCTCACCTTTCACTGAGCTCCACATAGCACCCGTGGTGATGGGAGCCGGATGGAGAGAGCCTGCCAGCCTGCACATCAGCTCCCAACTGGGAGGGCAGAGGGAGGAGGGGGTGGGGACCCCAGGCAGCAGGGCTCTGGGAGCAGTGGGGCCCTGGGTTCCAGGGGTGTCTGGCAGGCCCCTCCTTACTCTACCTCTCTCGGCCTCTGGATGGAGGTGCTGGCCGCAGTCGGGCTCTGCCTCTGACTAAGGGTTGGGGAAGTGTCGGATGTGGGCTGCTGCCCCGTGGGGCCTCTGAACAGACCCCAGGGCCTCTGCCAATCATGACTCCTTGCTTTCAGCTGGACCCGCAGGCCCTGCAGGACAGAGACTGGCAGCGCACCGTCATCGCCATGAATGGGGTACGTGTCCGTGGGACTCTCCTGGTGCCCACTTCCCCCAGAAGGATAGGGTGGCCTCTGTTCATTTCAAATCAGTCAGAGGTGGCTGAGCCTGAGGCAGCATCTGAGAGGGAGCCTGGTTGGAGAAGGGAGGGCCCCCAAGAGCAGAATCACCATGCACCGGAATTGTCATTCATTGGCTGGAATGCAGTTGCCAGCCAGGCCCTGAGCATCCCTCCTCAAACAAAGGTCTCATGGCACCACCAGGACAGGTGGGGCCTCCCCTCAGGGACCTGGGGGCTGCCCATAGAAATGGAGACCCCTGATTTGTCTTTAGGTACCCCAGAAAGGTTTAGACCTTAAAAGCAATAACACACCCAAAAAGGCCCGGGTATAAATGGTAAAATGTTAATATTTGAGATTCTTGGCTTTTTCTTATATTATTCTGTCTTTCCTACTTAATTTTTAATTGTTACTAAGAAAGAGAAAGCTGGTCACAGTACACCTATAATCTCAGCTACTCTGGAGGCTGAGCCAGGAGAATCACTGGAGCCCAAGAGTTTGATTACAGCCTGGGCAACATTGCAAGATCCCATATCTTAAAAAAAAGTAAGCAAGCAAGAGAAGCAGCGGGGATTTTAGGAGATGGTTCTGCAGAAACCAGTCGTTTACATCATCTTCAACAATCCTGGCTCTTGCTGAAGTAGACTAGGGGCTTCCCCGAGGGGCGGCTCCACCTCATGCTGAGACCTCTGCATGCCTTGGGGGTGGAAATATTTGATGAGACTCTCAGGGGTCCTTGGGACCTTGGGCTATGAGGACCAGAAGGATTAGAGGACTGTGCCCCTTCTCCCCACTGTAGATTGAAGTAAAGCTCTCGGTCAAGTTCAACAGCAGGGAGTTCAGCTTGAAGAGGATGCCATCCCAGAAACAGACAGGGGTCTTCAGAGTCAAGATTGCTGTGGTCACCAAGTGAGTGGGGAGGGGCTTGGGCTCACGCACTGAGGGTGCCTGTCCCTTCAGCTGTTTCTGCAGAAAAGAGCATGTGTGGATCTCTCCTCTCTGTGTGTGGCCACTGCACGGTGAGGTCAGGCCCCAGGGAACACGGCGTGTTCAGCTACCTCATGTGTTTCCTGCAAACCAGCTCAGGAATGTCCTTGCCACCTTCCTTGGAAGCAGTAGGCTGGCTCCAGGAACTGCCCAAGTGCAGGGTTTTCTGCGCTTGCTTGGAATTAGTCACGGTCCCAGATTCCTGTTGAATGTTTGTAACCCCTGCCCCTTTGTCATGAGTCAGTTGCCAAGAGAAGCCTGTTTGTTGGTTTGAGAGCAGTTCATGCAGACACAGACCACTTCCTCTGAGAATTCATTTGCTTCCCTAGGATGGAATCTGGCTGGGCCTCTGACCTTGCTGGTCACGTGGGCCGGGGCCTCCATCAGTCATACCCTGGACTCCCATCTGTGTCTAAACACCACACCCCACCCCCAACTGCATGGCAGCCACTCGCATAGCACTCTGGGAGGGCTGTGGGCATGAGCAGCGAGGACTCCATCAGCAGCTCCCCCAGATAAGCCCTGCTGATGAGGGGGCTTGCGAAGCAGCTTTGATGTGCTGGTAAATCCAGGTGCAAAACAGAACTCAAGTTAAGGCCTCCGCACAGCACTGCGTTCTAACTGTGAAGGATTCTTACTCTAGTGTCCTGTGTGGAGGTATTGGAATTTTCCATTGCTAAGACTCAGAGGAGAAAAGCACTTAGCATCGCAGGACTTGGAGCACCGGTGCTGAGGCAACCCTTCATTCATTCGTCGGATGTGTGTTAAGGCCCAGCGCAGGGGTCAGGGATTCTCCTCTCACACAGCACGTGGGTGGCAGGACCAACACTGGGTCTGATCTCCCAGCCGGGGGCACAGGCTGCTAACCCCAGGCCTGGAATCTGTGAGATGCCCTTCCTGTGCTGACTTGACTTAGAAAGGCCTCCTGACCTTCCCGCAAAGATCATGTGTGATTCGCAGGGGTTCTGGCCGCTTGAAAGGTTCCTGAGAAAGTACATGCAATGAGGACAGAGCTTGCAGAGGGAGGACAGGCATGCAGCAGGCTCTGTGTGCAGCCCCAGACCTGGGTACCTTCGTCACCGTCCTCACCCCACCTCCGGGTGTGCAGATAGGGAGCAGGTCTCCTGTGTTATGGCCCAAGCAGGGCTCTTAGGACACTGAGAGCATTCCCTCCTCCCGCAGGAGAGAGAGGTCCAAGGTGCCCTACATCGTGCGCCAGTGCGTGGAGGAGATCGAGCACCGAGGCATGGAGGAGGTGGGCATCTACCGCGTGTCCGGTGTGGCTGCAGACATCCAGGCACTGAAGGCAGGCTTCCACGTCAGTGAGTGTCGGCCTGCGCAGGACGGGATGGAGGTGTGGGCAGTGGTGTCCGCGATGAGATCTCAGAGTGCTCCATGGCCCAGGCATGTCACATCCTTCTCTGTGTCTTTTCTTCATTTACTGTTTTATTATTTTTAAAAAAGAGAAAACAAGAGTTGTACAAACAGCTTCTATAGAAGCCAGTTTTTACACCATCGTACCCACTCATGCCACTTGGTGGAGTGGACCAGGGGCTTCTGTGGGGACTTGACCTTCCTGCCTTGGGGGTGGACAGGAGGTGGAAGCCCAGGACTCAGTGCGGTCTGTCCACTGCCCTGTATGAGGATGTGGTGGGCAGAGGGCACTGATGAAATTCAGCGCAGGCCGGGGCTGCAGCATCTCCGCCTCCATCTCACCAACCCTCACAGGCTTTGAAGGACCCAGACCTGCCTCAAATGCCAGGGGAGGGCACTGAGACCCCAGAGGGTCCTTCCCAGCATCTTCAAAGCAACAGGATTTTGTGCCTGCAGACCCTTCTTTGCAGCACACACCACCCACCCTGACCAGGACCCCTAGAATGCCCAGCATCCCTGGGAGGGCCCTGTGGTAGTTTCAGCTCCCTCTGGGGGCCCAGAATGAACCTGGCCTGTGGTGAGGATGTAAGCACCAGTGGCCAATTGGGTCCAAATGAAGACACCAGTTCAAACACTGAAACCAATCAGATTCTCCCACGGCCTTCCTGCTATCAGACGACACTGGTGCAGGGGTGGTTGCTATGTACAGGGCAGAGCCACCCAATCCCCACGCAGGTGCTGTGTCCTGCCATGCTGGCCTCCTCCTGGCCATCACATCAGGCCAAGCAGGGGAGAGGAATGGGAATGCCCACGCACCCCTATCAACTCTGCAGACACAGAACCATGCACAGCTCTTGGGAGGAGTCAGATGAGCTGCTCAAAGCCCAGGAGGGACCCATACAGTGGTCAGCATGGCAGGGACGGTGCTTTAGCCAAGGCAGGGGTGGCGGGTGACTCACTCAGGATCTTCAAGGAGGCCGCTGCATTTCCATGCTCTTTCCAGATAACAAGGACATGTCGGTGATGATGAGTGAGATGGACGTGAACGCCATCGCAGGCACGCTGAAGCTGTACTTCCGTGAGCTGCCCGAGCCCCTCTTCACTGACGAGTTCTACCCCAACTTCGCAGAGGGCATCGGTGAGCACTGGAGGCCTTGGCCTCGTGGGAGACGTCTCCTCCATGTGCACTGCTGCCCTCGGAGGCTGTGAAAAGCGAGGTGTGGGAACCTGAGCTGTAACCCCTCTGCCATGGTCGGCATTTTAACCCAACCTCAAAAAGCAGGGGACCAGAACCGAGCCTGTCCTGGAAGGCCTTGCCCATCCCCAGAGGGCTCCCCATCCCTATTCCTCAAGGAGGCCAAGTGGGTGAAATGGTCAGCACTGCCGTGCTGTGGGGTCCTAAAGTCTGCTGTCCTCCTTCCTGCAGACCAGGGCTAAACACTGGTGCCCAGGTGCTCTTGCCATGGGTCCTGGTCCAGCCAAGCATGGTTTCAAACATGACCTGACCCTTAGTCAACCTGGAGGCTGATGTCTAGAGTGGGTGCTGATGCATGCAGCACCTGTGGCCTCTGCATCACCCTTAGGGCAGGTCTGCCTCCCGGGCCCATGCACAGAGGACCTGGTCTCCCAGCCTGCAGGTGCCCCTGTGGTGTCCAGGACGACGAGGGGGTCTCTGCGTACTTGGTGGGGCTGGGACCCTCCCACTTCCCACCTCCTTGTGTCCCTCACTCCCCTGTTTCATTCCATGCTGAGCCTCCCCTGCCTTGGGCTCCCTGGGGAGGGGGTGGTGGCAGGAGTTGCCCAAGGGCAGCTCTGCCCATCAGCAGCTGCTCTAGTGGCTCCTCCTGCTGCTGTTCACCGGGTGCTGCTGACCCCTGTGAGGTAGAGAAAAGGCATTCAGGTGGTTCACACCCCACACAGGTGCCCCTCACAGGGTCCTCACTGGTGGCCAGCGCTGTGGGTGTGACGATGATGACAAGCCCAAACTGCGCAAGGACTCGTGTCCCGGGTGCTCCATGTGACCACCTCGGGAGAGGTCTCTGGCTTGTCGTAACCCAGAGGAGTAACCCACTGCCTCCTGCAGCTCTTTCAGACCCAGTTGCAAAGAAGAGCTGCATGTTCAACCTGTTGTTGTCCCTGCCGGAGGCCAACCTGCTCACCTTCCTTTTCCTTCTAGACCACCTTGAAAGGTAGCCCAGCTCTCTTGTGGCTGCCCAGGACTCCAGGTCTCCAGGCCGTTGGGGTGCCGCTTTGCTCCCACCAGACCCCCAGCACCAAGGACCTTTTCCCCCGACCCCTGTCTGCAGTAACTCACTGCTTCTAAGGACTAGCACCACTGCCACCCCCACCACTGCCTCTCCTCTTTGCCACCCTCCTCCCTCTGCACTGTGGCCTTAACAAAGAGCTCAGAGCTTTGGCCGTGGCCAGCAGTGCACTTGGACCCGCCTCTTCCCTCCCAAGCACATCATGAAGACCTCCCCATCAGCCCAGAGCTGGCCCCTTGTCCCGGGCCACTGAGACCCAGAAGTACCAAGGCTGGAGTCAGCTTGCAGCACAGCCAGGGTCGAGGTCACTCCCTCCCTGAGGACTCTAGCACGGCACAGCCCCTCTGCCTCTCTCCTGGTGGTGGCATTGAAACAGCACCCTCTGCTTCGGTCCTCTACAGGGTGGCAGAGAAGGAGGCAGTCAATAAGATGTCCCTGCACAACCTCGCCACTGTCTTTGGCCCCACGCTGCTCTGGCCCTCCGAGAAGGAGAGCAAGCTCCCTGCCAACCCCAACCAGCCCATCACCATGACTGACAGCAGGTCCTTGGAGGTCATGTCCCAGGTATGGGAAGACAGTCTCCAGCCCATGCAACCCCAGCCTGACAGAGGTGGCCTCTGCCTGCCCCACCCCCAGTCCTGCCCATCTTCCGACTTGCATTGTATGTGGTGGTGGCTGAGATTCAGAGACAGGGACTTGCCTAGGTTTGCATGGATGGGAGTGATAGGGGGTGCCCAGGCCACCTCCTGGTCCTGCTGGTGCACCTTGCTGGGGGCTTAAAACCAACCCAAGTGTTCGGGTGTGGTGGCTCATGCCTGTAATCCCAGCACTTTGGGAGGCCGAGGCAGGACAACCGAACCCAAGTGTTTGAGATCAGTCTGGGCAATGCAGCAAACCCCATCTCCAGAAAAAATACAAAGAAAAATTAGGCAGGCATTGTGGCACACATCTGTAATCCTAGGTATCTGGGAGGCTGACACAGGAGGATTGCTTGAGCCCAGGAGTTAGAGGCTGCAGTGATCCATGATGGAGCCACTGTACTCCAGCCTGGGGACAGAGCAAGGCCCTGTGCATCTCTAAAATAAATAACCACCCCCCACCCAACAAGTCATGCCTTGTCAGGACCCCACCCCACCCCCGTCTCACTGTAAGGGGTTGATGACACCAGCAGGGGTTTCTAGCACCTGAGGTGGACTTGGGGGCTTGGGCCCCAAAGACCTCCCCACCAGCAGCTGTGAGCCCCCCTCCGAGCCACTCTCCTCTTCCCCACTCTGCGAGGGCAGGTCGAGGTGCTGCTGTACTTCTTGCGGCTGGAGGCCATCCCTGCCCTGGACAGCAAGGGACAGAGCATCCTGTTCTCCACCGATGTCTAAAGGTCCCAGTCCATCTCCTGGAGGCGGACAGACGGCCTGGAAACCTCTGGCTAATCAGGCCATCTGTAGAGTGGGAATCAAGATTTTCTGAGGCATCCTTGGGCCACCCCCAGGTGTCAGGCCATCTGCCAAGAGACAGCGGCCCAAAGCAGAAGGACAGGTGGCCTGGGCAAATCCCGCCCAGGTCTGAAAGCCCCAGGCTGGCCTCAGACTGTGAGTTTTTTATGTGGCCACCCGAGGGCACCCCAAGCCAGTTCATCTTGGAGTCCAGGCCTGGCCCTGGGAGACAGGGTGAAAGCAGTGGTTTTTATGAACTTAACTTATAGAGTCTAAAAGATTTCTACTGAATCACTTGTCAAGAAGTGCCCTCTCTGGGGAGAAGGGAACGTGACCGGATTCCCTCACTTGTATCTTGAATAAACGCTGCTGCTTCATCCTGTGGGGGCCGTGGCCCTGTCCCTGTGTGGGTGGGGCCTCTTCCATTTCCCTGACTTAGAAACCACACTCCACTTAGAACAGGGTTTGAGAGGCTTAGTCAGCACTGGGTAGCGTTTTCACTCCATTCTTGGCTTGCTTCTTTTTCTTTCCAGAAGGATTTTTGTGCAGAAATGGATGTTTTGTTGCTGTGTTAGTCCTCCTTGGAAAGCAGCTCAGAAGGCCCGTGAAATGTCGGGGGACAGGACCCCCAGGGAGGGAATCCCAGGCTACGCACTTTAGGGTTCATTCTCCAGGGAGAGCGACCTCATCCCCCGATTCTGACCGCCCTTCCGGCCCACGCTCTCCTGTTTGGCTTCCACAGGCCTGGACTTCTCTGGCTTCTCTGCCCACACACTCCCTGCTCCCAGTGTCCCTGCCCCTGCCCCAGCACAGGTGACTTCATTTCTGTCCTCTCAGCTCAGTGGACTCGCTCAACTTTTGTATAAGTCTCCACTTGGTGGCAGCAGCTTGCTGATGACTTGTTTTAAAACTTTCATCCTAAATAACCTTTTGATGCTTGAATATTTTTAAGTTTTATACGTAGTTTCTAATTTTTTCCCCAACAGATCCAGATACCTAATAAGATGCTGGAATGTAATCCCTGGACAATCCGTGTCCTGGCAGCATTTGGTCTTCCTCTAAGCGCCTGGCTCCACTGTTCTCAGGAGTGGATTCTGAAGTCTCTGGAGAACAGGATACGTGGAGGGTTAGGAAGGGGCCAGGCCTAGAGACAGGAGACTCCCTCCCGGAGCAGGTGGAGGCACAGGACCATTCGCTACCCCATCTGCTGACACCTGCGGGGGAGCCCAGGCATTCTTTGTAAGCCCTCCTGACCACGTGGCTCAAAGAAAACAGAAGCATGGAGGCCGCCAAGTATTTTCAAGAAATAACCCCATGAACATGGCATCACTTTTTTAGAAAGAGGGGCTTGGGCAGGCAGAGGAGAGAAGGGAGAGCAAACTGAGAGCCAAGTTTCCAGACAGTCCTGCAGGAGGAGAGGATGCAGCTGCCCAGAGGGAAGCAGGATCACATTTAAGGAAGTGTGTGGGGTCCCTGGATGACACCAGCACCCAGTGCGGCTCTGTCTGGCAACCGCTCCCAAGGTGGCAGGAGTGGGTGTCCCCTGTGTGTCAGTGGGCAGCTCCTGCTGAACCCGCAGCTCACTGGGGAGCCTGACAGTGGGGCCATGCGCCTGACACTCCTCTCTGCTTGTGGACCTGGCAAGGCAGGGAGCAGAAAACAGAGCCACTTGAAGGCTTTCTGTCTGCGTCTGTGTGCAGTGTGGATTTAGTTGTGCTTTTTTCTTGCTGGGAGAGTACAGCCACCATTTACAAGCAGTGTCACCCTCGTGGGTGGCGAGGACAGAACAGGAGCCTCTGCTCTCTGTACCTATCTGGGCCCGGTGGGCTCCCTTGTCCTGGCTTCCATCTCTGTCTCAGCGACCATTCAGCCCTGCACAGGAACACATGTTGCTTAGAAAAGCCAAATCCAGCCTTGTCTCTGCCTCCTCTGGTCTCATGATGTGCATCTGTTACCTTGAAACTGGAAACCAGTCTATCAATGTCTGTGCCAATTTTTTATTCCCTCCCCAACCTCCTTCCCCATACGACTTTTTATTTATGTAGGATGTGTGCTGTCTAATGATGGGATGACCATACTTTTCCATGTTCTAAAAGTGCTCCTCTCCCGCAGGGTCCCAGGGCTGGTGGTTGCTTTGGGTCTACAGCTACGTCTTACCCACCTCCTGCCTCAAAAGCCTGTGTGGTGGCAAAGCCGGTGTGGGGCTGGGGAACGCAGCGTTCTCCAGGAGGGGGACCCGGCTCTCCTTCTGCAATGCAGGCGAAGGCCTAGATGCCAGTGTGACCTCCCACAAGGCATGGCTTCCAGACTCCCCGACCAGAAGTGATGCTTTTTTGCCTCGGGCCCTGAGTTTGAAGCAGCCTGGCTTTCTCTTGGTAAGTGGCTGGTGTCTTAGCAGCTGCAATCTGAGCTCAGCCACCTACACACCACCATGGCCGACACTTTCATTAAAAAGTTTCCTGAGACGACTTGTGTGCATGTTGATTTCATGATCAGCGCCACTGGGAAGAACCCCAGAGCCGGTGGGGTGGGGCTGGAAGCAGCAGGTGCAGTGATGGGGCTGGGTGCCCAGGAGTCCTCAGTGCTCAATCAGGCCAAGGTGGCCAAGCCCAGGCTGCAGGGAAGGCTGGCCTGGGGGGTGTGGGTGAGCACAGGCAGGCACCAGCTGGGCAGTGTTAGGATGCTGGAGCAGCATCCGTAACTCCACTGAGTGGGGTAGTCTGGTTGGGGCAGGGACCGCTATTGCTTTGGCAGAGAGAGATGATCCCCACTGGGGAGAGGCTGTTCTGACTCTGCAGGTGGGACAGGGACAGATGGCCACCAGGGTGACCCGGCTGGTCTTCCTTTGCTACGCTAAGCCCTGGGACATGGAGGATTCCCGCCACACACAACCTGGGCCCGGGTTCTTACCTGTGGCCACCGCTCTGGCACGAGCCCCTCAGTCTTGGGTGGTTTCTGCCTGGTCCGGGATTTGGTGTTCCTGCTGAGTCCAGCCTTTCTGCCACCTCCGCATGGGCCATGGGTGGTGTTGTCAGCTGCCTCCCACCTTGGCTTCAGTAGCTCACCCAGCTTACAGGGGAGCTGCCCTGGGCTGGAGATGGGCATGCACCCTGGGTCCTACTTGAATGAATGCAGCTTGAGGAGAGCCGGCCATATACACTGGGCCACAGGTTACCCTCGGCAATGCCCACATCAGCCATCAGCCTGAGCCTCCCCAGGAGAGCAAGGCTCACACGACAAAGGCTGCCCGTGGCCAATGAGGTGGCTGAGCCCAGCCAGGACCTTTCTCGGACTCCCGGGATGTGGCTCTGCTCGTGAGCTGCCTGGTCAGCTCTCTCGGGGTGAGAGGGGCTTGTCACACGGGCCCCTGCCTGCAGTGTGACCCTTCTCAGCTTCTCTCAGCAGCCCTGCCTGCGGAGTGTCACCGCCACCATGATCATTTCCCTGACACTGCGAGGGTGGGGGGACGTCCTGGGTAGAGACAGGGCCTGTGGCAGCAGCAGGTTCAGGGGCGCCCTACACTGGTGGGCTGGGGACCTGGTGGAGACCACGCCAAGGGCTGGACAAGGGGATGAGCCTCCACCCTGGCCTCTCTGCAGGCCTCAGCAGCCCCTCCCACAGGCAGAAGGGTTGACACTGGGTTCTGTCCTCACTGCAAGAGCTGCAAGTGCCACGTGCTGTTCTGCCCAATCTGGTGTCTGCAGGTGAGGAAAGGGCTGCCGCTGGCCCGTTTCTGAGTGTTCAGCACCTAAGGGTGACAGCACTGTCTGTCCCTACCCTCCGGGTCCTGTTTGAAAATCAAACCCATGCTCACAGGCCAATTTTTTTTTCTTTTAGAGACAGGGTCTCACTTTGTCACCCAAGCTGGAGTGCAGTGGTGTGATTATAGCTCAATGCAGCCTCCAATTCCCGGACTCAAGGGACCTTCCTGCCTCAGCCTGCCAAGTAGCTTGGACTATAGCTGTGTGTTTTCTTATTATTTTGCAGACATGGGGTCTGGCTATGTTGTCCAGGCTATTCTCAAAATTCCCGGCCTCAAGCAATCCTCCCGCCTCGGCCTCTCAAAGGTTGGGATTACAGGTGTGAGGCAAGGCACCCAGCTCAGCCACAGAGCCCTATTGCATCTCTCTTACTAGGAGCAAGAGCTGACTGCCCCCTCATCCCCATTCCAGAGTGTTGGGGCTGTGTTGAGCCGAGGCCGGGCCACTGGCATGGCCCAGGGAGCGGGATCATTCACTGCTGCCCCAAATCTGAGATCATTCCACCTTGACAAGACTTCCTCATCCAATCCCTTTACTTGACAGCTGGGGAAACCAATGCGCACAGAGCACCCCCAGCTCACTCGGGGTCTCAGAGCTGATCCGTGAGCAGAGGCCGAGATCCTGGGATCTTGTCCCCCAGCCTCCCTGCAAGCTTACTCCCTTTCTGCTGGAAGAGATGGGGCCGGACCTCGACCAGCAGCCCTGGCCTGGACATGACTGTGCTCACGCAGGTATTGAGGCCGAGATGCCCCGGCATCATATGTTTTTCTTTCCTTTTTTTTTTTTTTTTTTGAGACGGTGTCTCACTCTGTCACCCAAGCTGGAGTGCAGTGGCATGATATTGGCTCACTGCAACCTCTGCCTCCCGGTTAAAGTGATTCTCCTGCCTCAGCCTTCCAAGTAGCTGGGCCTACAGGCTTGTACCACCACGCCTGACTAATTTGTGCATTTTTACTAGAGACGGGGTTTCCCCATGTTGGCCAGGCTCGTGTCGAACTTCTGACCTGAAGTGATCCACCTGCCTTGGCCTCCCAAAGTGCTAGGATTACAGGCATGAGCCATGGCGTCACTTAAATGTAGTGAGAGGCCGGGCACAGTGGCTCATGCCTGTAATCCCAGTACTTTGAGGGGACGAGGCTGTCAGATCACCTAAGGTCAGGAGTTCGAGACCAGCCTGGCCAACATGGTGAAACTGTGTCTGTAAAAAAAATAGAAAAAAATATCCCTGCATGGTGGTGAGTACCTGTAGTCCCAGTTAGTCAGGAGGCTGAGGCATGAGAATCGCTTAAACCTTGGAGGCGGAGGCTGCAGTGAGCTGAGATGGCGCCACTGCACTCCAGCCTGGGTGACAGAGCAAGACTTTGTCTCTAAATAATTAAATAAATAAATATGGCCGAGCATGGTGCCTTAGGCCTGTAATCCCAACACTTTGGGAGGCTGAGGCAGGTGGTTCATGAGGTCAGGAGCCCGAGACCAGCCTGGCCAAGATGGTGAAACACTGTCTCTACTAAAAATACAAAAATTAGCCAGCTGTGGTGGCAGGCACCTGTAATCCCAGCTACTTGGGACACTGAGGCAGGAGAATCACTTGAAACTGGAAGTCAGAGGTTGCAGGGAGCCGAGATTGCACCACTGCACTCTAGCCTGGGCGATGGAGAAAGACTCCATCTCAGATAAATAAATTAATAAATACAGAGCAAGATTCCATCTCAAATAAATAAACGTACACCTGTAATCCTAGCAGTTCGGGAGGCTAAGACAGGTCGATCACCTGAGGTCAGGAGTTCGAGACCAGCCTGACCAATATGGCAAAACTCCATCTCTACTAAAAATACAAAAATTAGCCAGGCGTTTTGATGTGTGCCTGTAGTCCCAGCTACTTGGGAGGCTGAGACAGGAGAATTGCTTGAACCCAAGAGGTGGAGGTTGCAGTGAGCCGAGATCTCGGCTGCACTTCAGCCTGGGTGACAGAGTGAGACTGTCTCAAAAGGAATAAAAAAAATACAAAATAAAAAAAATGTAGTAAGATGGCAGAGTCGTGCCGCAGAAGCGTGCTGGTCCTATCCATGTAGTGAAGGCTGATTTCATACACAAATGTCACAAGAACTTTTTTTCTTTTTCTTTTTTTTTGAGACGGAGTCTTGCTCTGTCACCCAGGCTGGAGTGCAGTGGCGCGATCTCAGCTCACTGCAAGCTCTGCCTCCCGGGTTTATGCCGTTCTCCTGCCTCAGCCTCCCAAGTAGCTGGGACTACAGGCCTGTGCAGCAGATGCAGGGGGGCCACTAGGCCCAGGCAGTCTTGGGACTTGTGTGTCTCCTGCTGTGCATCCATACTGGGTGCTTTAGAAACGGCAGGCAGACCAGAAGCCCCTGTTGCAAGTGAGGACAAAGTGTGGGAAGGCCGTGAGGGTCTGCAGTCCGAGATGGCCTTGTCCTCAACCTGCAGTGCACTGTTGATGCGCTGGAATGCCGCCTCCTTCTCCGGGTCCAGGTCTTCAGCAGTGACCCGGTACCCCAGCTCTAAGGGAGGTGGCAGCATCAAAGGCTCCCCTCGCCTGCGTGGCAGCAGGGGAAACTTGCATCTACAGGGCCTAGAGGCCTGGGATCTGGGGGAGCCACCCCTGGGGGCGAGTGTCTGCCCTGGTGCTGTATCTGCCGTCTTTTCACACTGGGTGTGACCCGAAGAGACAGCCTGAGGTCCGTCCTCACTCACTGTGTTTGAGGAACTGAGGGTCAGCTGGCAGTGGGATGAGGCTGGCCCCTCTTCCGCTTTCGTCCCGGGAGGCCTCCCGTAGAGCTGCAGGAGCTCGAGATGGCATTTCGTTTGGGGCACGAGCTGGTCCAGGAGGTCTGGGATCTCTGGTTCTGACCTCTGGGCACCTGCTGCAGCTGTGGCTGAGGCCCAGAAATGTGAAGGGCCTCCATCCACTCCAGTAGTGACCCCAACGTGGGGTTCAATGTGGAGGGGGGAGGGGCTGCTGCGGCAGCTGCAGGAGCAGAAGTGCCAGGCCTTGTTCTTCTCATGCCCGCATCCATGCTTGCAGCTGGGAAGGGGGCAGGAATCAGCGAGGTGACCTGGGCTGAGTCCTGGGAATGGGAAGAGGTGGCAGGAAGGGGACCTGAGGAGGAGAACAGGGGGCCTGGTGGTCTGTGCTTCTTCCCAGACATGGGAGCTGTAGAGGGGACCTCTGCAGCAGATGCTAAGGGGGCCACTAGGCCCACGCAGTCTTGGGACTTGTGTGTCTCCTGCTGTGCATCCATACTGGGTGCTTTAGAAACGGCAGGCAGACCAGAAGCCCCTGTTGCAAGTGAGGACAAAGTGTGGGAAGGCCGTGAGGGTCTGCAGTCCGAGATGGCCTTGTCCTCAACCTGCAGTGCACTGTTGATGCGCTGGAAGGCCGCCTCCTTCTCCCGGTCCAGGTCTTCAACAGTGACCCGGTACCCCAGCTCTACGGGAGGTGGCAGCATCAAAGGCTCCCCTCGCCTGCGTGGCAGCAGGGGAAACTTGCGTGTACTGGGCCTAGAGGCCTCGGATGTGGAGGAGTCATTCCTGAGGGCGAGTGTCTGCCCTGGTGCTATATCTGCTGCCTTTTCACACTGGGTGTGACCCGAAGAGACAGCCTGAGGCCTGTCCTCACTCACTGTCTTTGAGGAACTGAGGGTCAGCTGGCAGTGGGATGAGGCTGGCCCCCTCCTCCGCTTTAGCCCCGGCAAGCCTCCCGTGGAGCTGTAGGAGCTGGAGATGGCATTTCGGTTGGTGCAGGAGCTCGTCCAGGAGGTCTGGGATGTCTGCTTATATCTGATTTCTGACCTCTGGGCATGGAGGTCTGTCTGCAGAGGCCCGGGCCTGGGCACAAAGGGAGAGAGGCCTCCATTGTCCCGCAGGGGCCGAAATGCAGACCGTGCATCCCCGGTGACCTCGGGGACCCTTCTCTGATCACCAGGATTCTCTTGGACTCTAGGGTCCTTGTCCTGCTCAGGCATCCCTGCCCCGCTCTCCTTGAGGGCCCTCAACACTATCTTCCCTGGACACAAGTCTGGGGACAGCCGGGTGTTGTGGACCCCAAAGGGGTGACTCCCGGCTCCTGGGCCCCACAGAGAGTCCATGTTCTCAGCGCAGTGGCTGAGCTGGAGGACGCCCTGGAACTCGGAGCACACAGCACTGGCTTGCTGTGGTACCTGTGCAATCAAATTGAAGGCAGGATCCCAGGAAGGAACGCAGGGCTTGCAGGATCACGGAAAACCTTCTTAGCGTTGTCTTGACACCACTGATGTCAAGTGTCCGGGTGCTTGTAGGATGGCCTGCCACTCAGTCCACGGGCAGGAGCAACGGGGAGATCCCACAAGCAAAGTGAACTGGGGGATGGGCTGAACGGGCTCCAGGCAACTGAGCCCTACTGGCAGGTCCTCGGCCTGGGCCCGAACAGGAAGGAGGGGCACAGAGTGCCCAGGTAACCGCTCCTGGGAGCAGTGGGGAACCGTCGGTTGCTTGAACTCTCGAGAGCTGGGCTCTGAGCGTCCTCGTCCAGCCGCCAACTCGGCCAAAGGCTAAGCCAGCAGTTTCTTCTGTTGCCGGGCAACGCGCCTTTTAAACCTGAGGGAGCGGGCGCGTGAGCACATCATGGCGCCCGTGACAGAGCGAGCTTAACGGATTAATAAGCGCAGCCAGGTACCCGCGCGAGGCACTTGCTGGCAATGGCGGGAGGCGGACGTGGGGGGTCATGCAATAGGTACTGGAAGGAGAGAGGCGGGCACAAAGGTCGCGGGAGGAACAGGCGCCCACAATGCGGCAGATCTGCCCGTGGATCACTGAAGATTCCTGCTCTCCTGCTGAGGTGGAGATTGCAGTGAGCTGAGATCGCACCATTGCACTCCAGCCTGGGCAACAAGTGCAAAACTCAGTCTCCAGATAAAAAAAAGAAAAAGAAAAAAAAGAGGCCGGGCGTGGCGGCTTATGCCTATAATCCTAGCACTTTGGGAGGTCGGGGCAGACGGATCACGAGATCAGGAGTTGGAGACCAGCCTGGCCAACATAGTGAAACCCCGTCTCTAGTAAAAATACAAATTTAGTCAGACATGGTGGCACGCGCCTGTAGTCCCAGCTACTCCGGCGGCTGAGACTGGAGAATCACTTGAACCCGGGGGCGGGCGGGGAAGGGATTGTGATGCGCCGAGATCGCGCCACTGCACTCCAGCCTGGGCAACAGAGCCAGACTCTTTTTTTTTTTTTTTTTTTTTTTTTTGAGACGCAGTCTCCCTCTGTCGCCCAGGCTGGATTCCAGTGGCCTGATCTCGGCTCACCGCAAGCTCCGCCTACCGGGTTCACGCTATTCTCCTGCCTCAGCCTCTGGAGTAGCTGGGACTACAGGCGCCCGCCACCACACCCGGCTAATTTTTTGTATTTTTAGTAGAGACGGGGTTTGACCGTGTTAGCCAGGATGGTCTCGATCTCCTGACCTCGTGATCAGCCCGCCTCGGCCTACCAAAGTGCCGGGATTAAAGGCGTGAGCCACCGTGCCCGGCCGAGACTCTGTCTTAAAAAAAAAGGCCGGCGCGGTAGCACTTTGGGAGGCGGAGGCGGGTGGATCACGAGGTCAGGAGTTGGAGACCAGCCTGGCCAACATAGCGAAACCCCGTCTCTAGTAAAACTACAAAAAATTAGCCAGGCGTGGTGGCGGGCGCCTGTAGTCCCAGCTACTCTGGAGGCTGAGGCAGGAGGATGGCGTGAACTCGGAAGGCGGAGCTTGCAGTGACCCGAGATCTCACCACAGCACTCCAGCCTGGGTGACAGTGCGAACCTCCATCTCAAAAAAAAAAAAAAAAAAA
Organism: Pan troglodytes; assembly: GCF_028858775.2. NCBI lineage: Eukaryota > Metazoa > Chordata > Mammalia > Primates > Hominidae > Pan > Pan troglodytes. The sequence goes on from NC_086016.1 coordinate 24,633,324, forward strand.
AAGAGAGAGAGAGAGAGAGACAGAGAGAAAAAGGTTTATTGATTTAATGTACTTTTATGCCTGTGTTCTTCAATTTGCTTAGGAAACAACCACACTTGAGAGCTGGGACTGTGGCCCTGATTGTGGACATGAAATATATGGTTTCTTGCATAAAATAGACATTGAATAATTACGATTTAGTTGAGCTAGAAATCCATTTGGTTTCTTCCATATTTTTCCGAAGTTTTCATCCTTATTTTTTTTTTTCTTTTGAGATGGAGTTTTGCTCTTGTCCCCCAGGCTGGAGTGCAATGGCGCGATCTCAGCACCTGCTGGCAATGGCGGGAGGCTGGGGGACGCTGGCGGCATAGGTACTGGAAGGAGAGGCGCGCCCACAAAAGACTTGGGAAGACCTGGCGCGCACAATGGCTGCAGATCCGCCAGTGGATCACTGAAGATTCCTGCTCTCCTGCTGCGGCGGGGATTGCAGTGAGCTGAGATCACACCATTGCACTCCAACCTGGGCAACAAGAGTGAAACTTCGTCACACACACACACACACACACACACACACACGAAAGAAAGAAAAAATAGTGGCCAGGCGTGGAGGCTCACGCATCCCAGCACTTTGGGAGGTCGGGGCGGGCGGATCACGAGATCAGGAGTTGGAGACCAGCCTAGCCAACATAGTGAAACCCCGTCTCTAGTAAAAATACAAATTTAATCAGACATGGTGGCACGCGCCTGTAGTCCCAGCTACTCCGGCGGCTGAGACAGGAGAATCACTTGAACCCGGGGGCGGGGAAGGGATTGTGATGCGCGGAGATCGCGCCACTGCACTCCAGCCTGGGCAACAGAGTCAGACTCTCTCTTTTTTTTTTTTTTTTTTTTTTTTGAGATGGAGTCTCCCTCTATCGCCCAGGCTGGATTCCAGTGGCCTGATCTCGGCTCACCGCAAGCTCCGCCTACCGGGTTCACGCCATTCTCCTGCCTCAGCCTCTGGAGTAGTTGGGACTACAGGCGCCCGCCGACACACCCGGCTAATTTTTTGTATTTTTAGTAGAGACGGGGTTTCACCCTGTTAGCCAGGATGATCTCCATCTCCTGACGTCGTGATCCCCCTCCCAAAGTGCTGGGATTACAGGCCTCGGCCTCCCAAAGTGCTGGGATTACAGGCGTGAGCCACCGCGCCCGGTGTTGAAACTCTCTTGAGGCATTTTCTTCGGCCTTCGGGTCCATCCTCTGTCTCCTCCTTGACCTCCTCATCTCCTCCTCGCCACTGCCTTGGGGACCTTGGCCAGGCTCATGGCATCCAGCAGCCACTCAATGTCAATACCTCCGTGTTCATCTCTCAGCCCGCCCTTGCCCGTGAACCCATGCTTATTTATTTATTTTTTTTATACATGCACCCATGCTCTTCGGGTCTGATGAAGTATCCAAAATCAAGCTCCTGACCATCCCCAAACCTGCCCCTTCTGCAGGGTTTACCTCGCTAGTCGGCACCATCCTTGATTCTTCTCTTTCTCCCACCCAGGCCATCATCTCTTGCCTGGTTGATACCCACAGCCTCCCCTTTTGGCTTTATCCTTATCCCCGTCATAGCTGCCAGAGGGACCCTGTGAAAACACTCCCCAGCCTGCTCATTCCTCTGCCCTAAGCCTGCATGGCACAGAGCAAAAGCCAGTTGTTATGGGACCTAGGAGGTCCTGTGGGATGGGCCCCAGCCTGCATCTTCATCCTCTTCTCCCCACCCCACTCCATTCACTCTCTGCCTATCGCTCACCAGCCTATACCACCTGCCTCAGGGCCTTTGCACTGACCATTTAGGCCACATTCCAGGCTCTTTTCACATGTTGCCTCCTCTGAGAAGCCCTCCCTGACCACTCTGCCCATACCTCATGCCTCTTGATTCCCCTTACCTGGCTTGTGGTTTCAGCACTTTCCCTGTGTGTGTTTGTTTTTCTTGGCGTGAGGGCAGGACCTAAGTGTCTGTTCCCTGTTGATTCCCCAGTTCCAGGCATGCAGTGCAAACTCTAGAAATATTTTTTGCATGAAGGAATGAGTGATTGAATGCAGCAAGGGTCTGGAGGCTGAGGACCAGGCAGACAGACATTCAGAGTTGCTGGAACGCGACAGAGACAGGGAGTCAGACTGGTCATGCAAGATCCTGGGCCTGCCCTTGGGTCCTGGGGAGCCACGGAAGGTTGTGGGTGCCAGAGGGTTGTGGTCAGAGCCACAGTCAGGGGCCTTCTGAGACCTGTGCCCCCTCCCCACCCTCCCTCCCCACCTCCTCAGGCCAGCTCTGGGGTCTCGGCAGGTGGTCCGCAACATGACCTCTGAGTTCTTCGCTGCCCAGCTCCGGGCCCAGATCTCTGACGACACCACTCACCCGATCTCCTACTACAAGCCCGAGTTCTACACGCCGGTTGATGGGGGCACTGCTCACCTGTCTGTCGTCGCAGAGGACGGCAGTGCTGTGTCTGCCACCAGCACCATGAACCTCTAGTAGGGGCTGCTGGGCTGCCTGGGTGGGAAAGGGCCAGGGGCGGGTGGCCCAGGGACTGCCCACTTATCCAGTAAGGTGGCTCCATCACCTCTTTTCCTGGTGGGAAACTGAGGCCCAAACTTGGTAGCTTATCCTGGGCCTCTCAGTGAGTATGTTTGAGCCTCAGTGGGTGGATAGGGACCAGGCTGGGCCAGGCAAGGTCGGGCACTGTCTAACCTGGCTGGGCGGTAGCTTTGGCTCCAAGGTCCGCTGCCCGGTCAGCGGGATCCTGTTCAATGATGAAATGGACGACTTCAGCTCTCCCAACATCACCAACGAGTTTGGGGTACCCCCCTCACCTGCCAATTTCATCCAGCCAGGTATGGGGTGGGGGTCCGGGGATGGGGGACTGGGGTGGAGAGGGGCGGGTGTCCTGGGCAGGCAGCTGACGGGCATCCCTGTCTTCTCCCATCGGCCACAGGGAAGCAGCCGCTCTCGTCCATGTGCCCGACGATCATGGTGGGCCAGGACGGCCAGGTCCAGATGGTTGTGGGAGCTGCTGGGGGCACACAGATCACCACAGCCACTGCACTGGTATGTGTCACACCTTTTCTCCCTGGCCGTGCCCACCCTCCACAGCCCCCAAGCCACGCTGATCACACTCCCATGCCCCAGGCCATCATCTACAACCTCTGGTTCGGCTATGACGTGAAGCGGGCCGTGGAGGAGCCCCGGCTGCACAACCAGCTTCTGCCCAACGTCACGACAGTGGAGAGAAACATTGACCAGGTGGGCCGGGGGTTGGAGAAACTGAGTCACGGTGTGGGGCCCCAGGGCATCCTGGGCTGGAGGCCTGGATCATCACAGAGTGGACAATTGTTGGTGTCCTCTCTCTAGTGCCTGGGCCATCTGGAGCCCCTGTGCCATGAGGGCCAAGCCCCCTGCTCCAGTGAGACCCAGCAGGCCCCAACCTGCTCTTCCTGATGACCTGGCCCGAAATGGCACCACCTGGGCTGAGGCCTGTGACCACACAGGTGTGGTTCAGGTGGCATCTGGAGCCTTGCTCAGGTTTCCCCTCTCCTCCCACCCCCAGGCAGTGACTGCAGCCCTGGAGACCCGGCACCATCACACCCAGATCGCGTCCACCTTCATCGCTGTGGTGCAAGCCATCGTCCGCATGGCTGGTGGCTGGGCAGCTGCCTCGGACTCCAGGAAAGGCGGGGAACCTGCCGGCTACTGAGTGCTCCAGGCGGACAAGGCTGACAAGCAATCCAGGGACAAGATACTCACCAGGACCAGGAAGGGGACTCCGGGGGACCAGCTTCCCCTGTGAGCAGCAGAGCAGCACAATAAATGAGGCCACTGTGCCAGGCTCCAGGTGGCCTCCCTGGCCTGTCTCCCCACTCTCTGGGCCTCAGTGTATTGTGTGTGAAATGGAGCCATCTGGCTGGGGAGGAACAGAGAGGTGGGATTCGGAGATCTTCACAATGCAGACACTGGAACTAGCCTCAGCATCTTCAGCATGGGGAGAGCCAGGCACATGGCTGGGGGCCAGGGGAAGATTCACACCAAGCCCTGCCCCTTTCCACCCTGATCCCTCGGACTTTGGGGCCAGGCCCTCCCTTACTGGGGCTGGGCAGTGACACTACCTAGGATCAGCCACCAGGGGGTGCCACGACCCTGGCACTTTCTTAGGCAGAGGGTGGCCAGCTGATGCTGGGAACCCGGGCGCCTTCTCAGACCCGTAGGCGTCCAGCTCACCCTGCCGATGACACTGGAGGTGAAGCTGAGGTCCGAGGAATGGGGACTGGGCAACAGGCTGGAGGAAAACATCTCGGTCAGAGCCACGCCCCTGGGGGGTTCCCAAGAGCAAGCCCAGAGTGAAACCCAAGCTTGTGATCCTCTCCAGAGGGAGGCCTGGTTCTCAGGGAACAACAAACGGGAAGATGTCCCCAGATCCCAGGGATCAGGGCTTGGACCAGCCGGGGACGCAGCCCAGAGGGAGTGGGTCCAGAAGGAAACAGCTAGACACAGCAGCCTTCACCATCCGCAGTCCCTCCAGGCCTCCCTCGGGGCCTGCTCCCTCCTCTGTGCACAGTTCCAACACCTGGAGCAGGGTTCTGGGAAGGGCTGGTGGAGGTGGGCTGGTGGGAGGCGGTGATCACAGCCCAGCACCTGGATATCACCAGGGGCACTGGGGCCAGGGGCCAGGTGAGGCCAGGTCGGGGCTATCCTTCAGGAGCCCCGAAAACCTGGTGATTCCAAAGGGCCCATAGACAAACAGGGTTTTATGCCTGTGGAGTCAAGTCCCACTGGGTCTGAGCTCTGGAGGGCTGTGTCTCTGGGGCTCTGCAAGGGTGAGATGGAGGTGGGCTCAAATGGTGTACAAGTCACTCTTCAATCCTTATTTTATTTATTTAATTAAAAAAAAAATTTAAACCAATAGAGATGGGGTCTCACTATGTTGACCAGGCTGGTCTTAACTCCTGACTTCAAGCAGTCCCCCCATCTCAGTCTCCCAAAGTGCTAAAATTACAGGGGTGAGCCACTGCACCCGGCCTCAATCCTTATTTTGGCCTGAGAGGAAAGGCCGTGGCCCCATTTGCAGGGGAGAAGACTGAAGCTGGAGGGGCAGGCCTTGCTCTGGGTTGCACAGCAGCAAGAGAAGTGGGAGCTGGCCACGAGGCTTCCTGGACCCGACACGCTGGTGGGGTACACCCTGGTTCTCCAGGTCCCATGGGGCTCAGCCCAGGACTACCTCGGGGGGTGAGGGACTTAAATCCTCTCCTTCATTCTCATCACCCCTTCCCCCATCATTTCCTGAGGAAGAACATTCAGGGACCTGAAGGAGCGGCCTGCCCCTCCACATCTGTGGGTGTTTCTCATCAGGTGGGACAAGAGACTGAGAAAAGAAAGAGACACAGAGACAAAGTATAGAGAAAGAAAAGTGGGCCCAGGGGACCTGCACTCAGCATATGGAGGACCCACGCTGGCACCAGTCTCTGAGTTCCCTAGTATTTATTGATCATTATCTCTACCATCTCAGAGAGGGGGATGTGGCAGGACGATATGGTAATAGTGGGGTGAGGGTCAGCAGGAAAACACGTGAACAAATGTCTCTGTGTCATAAACAAGGTTAAGAAAAAGGTGCTGTGCTTTGATGTGCATATACATAAACATCTCAATGCATTAAAGAGCAGTATTGTCACCAGCATGTCCCACCTCCAGCCCTAAGGCAGTTTTCTCCTATCTCAGTAGATGGAATATACAATTGGGTTTTACACATTCCTTTGCCCAGGGACGGGCAGGAGACAGATGCCTTCCTCTTATCTCAACTGCAAAGAGGCCTTCCTTCCTCTTATACTAATCCTCCTCAGCACAGACCCTTTACGGGTGTCGGGCTGGGGGACGGTCAGGTCTTTCCCTTCCCACGAGGCCATATTTCAGACTGTCACATGGGGAGAAACCTTGGACAATACCTGGCTTTCCTAGGCAGAGGTCCCTGCGGCCTTCTGCAGTGTTTTGTGTCCCTGCTTACTTGAGATTAGGGAGTGGTGATGACTTTTAACAAGCATGCTGCCTTCAAGCATTTGTTTAACAAAGCACATCCTGCACAGCCCTAAATCCATTAAACCTTGAGTCGACACAGTACATGTTTCTGTGAGCACAGGGTTGGGGCTAGGGTTACAGATTAACAGCATCTCAAGGCAAAAGAATTTTTCTTAGTACAGAACAAAATGGAGCCTCTTACGTCTACTTCTTTCTACATAGACACAGTAACAGTCTGATATCTCTTTCTTTTCCCCACAGGGACCTTCCTGGCTGTGCCTCGGGTCAGGACCAGAATGACACCCATTCATTTCCCTGGGCCTTTGCTCGGGTGGTCCCTGCACCCTGGCCTCTGCCTGACGAGGATGGTGGGGAGAGGAGGGGGGATGTCCCCCACACTGCTGTCTCCACTGTTCCTGCTGCCCAGGCCTCTGAGCTTCCAGGACTGCAGCGGGTGGGTGGGTGGGCTGGCCTGAGCCCAGGAATGCACTTCAGCTCCTGGTTGAGCAATGTCACTGAGGCTTGGGAGTCGGGTGGGGGCGGGAGGAGGCGTCCACAGGCCCCCCTACCGTGAGAGGCAGCCGTGGGAACAGCCTACCTCTAAACAATCACTGCAGCCCAGGCTGACCAGGGGCTCTGGCCGGACATAGGGGCCTGGCAGGCTGTGTGGCCTGTAAGGACACAGTCTGTCTCTGTGCCTCAGTTTCTCTGCTGCCCAGATGGAGGGGCCCAGACTCCAGGTGTAGACATCTGGAGCAGGCAGTGTTCAGCTGGGGAGGAAGCGGGGAGGACTGTGGGGGCCATGTGGGAAGGATTCCACCCCACATCACCTGCACCCCTGCTGAGCCTGGTCAACGGAGCCCCTCAGTGGGTCCTCACTCCCCTGGCTGCCTCCCATTTAGGCACCCTGAGGCCTGGGGAGAACAGAGCCAGGCCAGTGTCCCCAGAGAGGCTGCGCTGCCAGCACAGTAGTAGCGGATTTGGATTCAGGGAAGCAGACCTGCAGCCAGGGTGGGAAAGAGCTGCAGGTGGGGTGGGGCCCCCACATGGCACAGCCCCCCTCCCTGGAGGTCCATGCTGCATTTCCAGGACAGCAAGTCCCAGGGATGGATGGTGCCGGGTACCAAGGGCTAGAGGCATGGTCTGTCTGCATTTCCCACGTAAGTGTCTCATAGTCACCAGCATTTGATGCTGTCAAGTCCCCCTGTCCTCTGTGCAGACTGGGAAGCCCTTGGTCACCCTGGGGGGGTTGGGGGACCCAGGCCAGGCTGCAGAAGCATAAGGACTTGAACCCGGGTCCTGAGTGACACCACCTTGGGTCCTCCTCCTTCTGCCTCTGTTCAGCTCCACCTTGATGCTGACTAGGCTGGGCCATGCGGAGAGGGTTAGGGGATAGAGATGGGAGCTGGGGAGCAGGGCTCCACTCTGGGAGGGGGGCAGCCTTGCCGGATCCAGGACAGAGTTAAGCGGCCCCAGCTCTGCTTTCCCAGAGCTGCTGAGAACCTGGGGAATGGTGTGGAGGTTCCAGGGAGCCCTGCCCCTACCTGGCAACCGCAGTGCAGCAGGCACCAAGTTCTCCTGCACATTGCGACAGTGTGACCATGGGCTCTGGCGGGCGGTAGGTGGGGCCTTTGGACCTACCAGCAGTGAGGGAGTTAACACAGCAGCTGACTCTAGGCAAAGAAAACTCCCCTCAGATGCTTTGCTGCCTGGCCTCCTGCCAGGAACAAGCAGGAGCTGAAAACTAGAAGTTGAGGCGTGAGTTTGGCCACTCCGTAGTGTGCACTTGGTGAGGGCAGCAGCTCGCCACAGCTGCCAGCCATCTGTCCATTCACCCATCTGTCCATCTGGCAGCCCGCTGTTCAGACCTGTCTGTCTGTCCGCCCATCTGTAAGCCCATCTCTGTCCCATTGTCTATCTGACCATCTTTCTCTTACTGTCCTCTTTGTCTAGCTATCTGGCCTATCTGTCGATCCATCTTCGTGTCTGTCTTCAGCCCCCACCTGTTTGTCCATCTGTCCAATTACCTGTGAGTCTATCTATGCATCTTCTTGTCCATTCATCTGCCCACCCATCTGTCCCTCCGTCTGCCCACCGGCCTCCCCTCTCCTTCTGGGCCGCAGAGCCATGGCCCAGGACTGCGGAGCCATGGGTGACCTGGTCCTGCTGGGGCTGGGGCTGGGGCTGGCGCTGGCTGTCATTGTGCTGGCTGTGGTCCTCTCTCGACACCAGGCCCCATGTGGCTCCCAGGCCTTTGCCCACGCTGCTGTTGCTGCTGACTCCAAGGTCTGCTCAAATATTGTACGGTGAGTCAGACGTGGGAGGAAGCTGGGGGGCCTTTGGCAGCCAGCCCCTCCTGGAGAAGGCGTGTGTGTGTGAGCATATGTGTGTGTGTGTGAGATTATGTATGAGTGTGAGTGTGTGTGGGTATATGTGTGAGTGTGTTTGTGGGGTGTGGGTGTGTGTGAATGTGTGTGATCGTTTGCGTGTATGTGTGAGTATGGGTGTGTGTGAATGTGTGTGATTGTGTTTGTGTATGTGTGTGTGGGTGTGTGTGGGTGTGTGAGTATATGTGAGTGTGAGTGTGTGGGGGTGTGGGTGGGTGTGAATGTGTGTGATTGCGTTTCGCTGTGTGAGGGTTGTGTGACTGTGAGTGTGTGAGTGTGGGTGTGTGTAAATGTGTGTGATTGTGTGTGTATGTGTGGGTGTTTGTGGGTGTGTGTGAGTGTGTGAGTGTGAGTATGGGGGGGTGTGGGTATGTGTGAATGTGTGTGATTGTGTGTGGGTATGTGTATGTGTGGGTGTGTGTGTGCATGTGTGTGTGTGTGCACGTGCACTGGCCCAGGAAGCAGGAGCCGTGTGTGTGGGCTTCAGCACCTGCAGGGCTTGAGCGCAAGGAGACAGCCTCAGGGCCTTTGCACAGAACAGGTGGCAGGGTGTGCCCGTGGGGCAGATGGGGACTTGGGGACAATGGTGGTGTGTGAGTCCATACCTGGCTCCAGGATTCAGGAGGCCCATTTGCATATCCCAGGTGGGAACCTGTCTGGCCCCGCCTGACCCTGCTGGCCAGTGCAGGTCCCTTCAGTGAGGCAATTCTCCAAGGCTGGGGTCTTCTCCCAGGGTCATGGGTGAAGGGGTTTGGAGGCTCCCTGCGTGGGTACTGGCCTGCTGGGGTACACACAATGCTGCCATAGCCAGTCTGCCCCAACACCCAGCCCGGGGCCACATCTCAGGTCTCTCAGTCCTGAGGAGCCCGGTGCCCCACCCCTCACATCCTCTCTCCCTGAGTCAGGGCCTGGGTCTCGTGAGCTGAGTGACTGATACTTGGTGTCCTGGATGAGGGCGTGATGGAGAGGGGCCACAGTGGGTGTTTCCTGACCCTCTTCCAGGAAGGTGCTGCTGCCGCTGCAGGGAGGACACACACAGGATGCCCCTTCTTGCCCCCTGCCTCCCATTGGGCCCACAAAAGCCAGGGCAAGCCTCCCCTCCCTGCCAGCCACCTGGTCTGCTTCCCAGAAATTCTGTCTTGCAGGCTGTTGGGAGGATCCCAGTACTTTGTAAACTAAAGCAAGGGAGGAGTGGCCATTCTCTCTCTTTGTTCATTCATTCAACTTTTCATTCATTCCTTCTTCCCTCCATTCCCCCATCTGTCCATCCTTCCCTGCCCTGATTGCTCATGCCACCCCCCCAGCCCCTCCTGACCTGGTCCTTTGGTTTCTCTTCAGGGCTTTCTGTCTCCTCCCACAGGGCTGAGAATGGCAGCTCAGGGACAAGTGGGGGCTGGAGACTGCTTAGTCTCCCCAGTGGCTCTCAGGGGATTTGAGGGTTTGACGCCAGCCGCCACCCCAGGCTGTGCCCCTCCTCTGCTCAGGGGGACATACAGAGATGCGACACCCACTTAAACTCAAAGTTGCAAAGATGCAAATGAGACTGGGGTCTCAGGCACCAGAGACCACCCGTGAGCACGTGGCTTTTGGGAGTGGGGACCTGCTGCCACAGATCTCTGAAGAGTCTGGACCTGCTGGGTCTCCCGGAGTGACTGTCTGGGGGTCTCCATAGCATACCCTGCTGTGTGCGTGACGGTCACTGGTTGGGTAGGGGTCTCTACTCTAAAGCTCCCTCTGCCGGCATCCCCTCGAACTCTCCCTTGGTGAAGAGAGGATGTGGTTTGCCCCACTGTTTTATCAAACTACTCTCTCCACTTCCAGTTTTAAGAAGCTGGGAGTGGAAGAGAGCCTGGGGCTGGCGCCAGCTGCTGCTGCGAAACAGGGGTCACTGGACGCTGGGACCCTGGCCGGGCTGGCTGGAGGCCTCAGGAAGAGGCCTGCTACAGCGTCATCCTGGCCAAGATTCCTCCCTGCAGAGGCCCCTGGCCACATTGCCACAGGGTCTGCTGGGGCCACCAGAAGCCCATGCTCCTGCCTCCATCTCTCCCCTCTGTGCTCACCTCTCACCAGGAGGCCCTCCCAGAGTTCAGTGTCCTGCTTTTTTTTTTTTTTTTCTTTTTGAGACGGTGTCTCACTCTGTCACCAGGCTGGAGTGCAGTGGCGTGATCTCAGCTTACTGCAACCTCTGCTTCCTCGGTTCAAATGATTCTCCTGCCTCAGCCTCCTGAGTAGCTGGGACTACAGGTGCCAGCCACCACGCCCAGCTAATTTTTGTATTTTTAGTAGAGACGGGGTTTCACCATGTTGGCCAGGATGGTCTCTATCTCTTGATTCACCCGCCTTGGCCACCCAAAGTGCTGGCATTACAGGAGTGAGTCATGGCATCCGGCCTCATCTCCTACTCTTTCAGCACCAGGTTTTATTCTTGGGATTCTGCTACAGCCGGAGCCCCTGGGTGCGAGCTCCTAAGCTTTCTGTGAGTGTGGACCCAGCACCGTGCCTAGTAGACATACAAAAGGAGCATGGTGACAGTGAGGTCTGTCATCTCCAGCGTAATGACTGTTTTGATCCTTGTGAAAAAGGTGATTTTTGGCTGGGTGTGGTGGCTCACACCTGTAATTCCAGCACTTTGGGAGGCCGAGGGGGGTGGCTCACTTGAGGTCAGGAGTTGGAGACCAGCCTGGGCAACATGGTGAAACCATGTCTCTACTAAAAATACAAAAATTAGCTGGGCATGGTAGCGGATGCCTGTAATCCCAGATACTTGGGAGGCTGAGACAGGAGAATCACTTGAACCCAGGAGGCAAAGGTTGCAGTAAGCCAAGATTGCACCACTGCACTCCAGCCTGGGTGACAGAGCAAGACTTGGTCTCAAAAAAAAAAAAAAAAAGAATAGTTTATATTTTTGTTCTAATGGTTATCTTAATATCTTCATTCTATAATTATATGTTTTATATAATTAGCTATATAAGATATAATACCCCTAGTATGTTGTTTTTTGGATATTCTACTCGCTCCTGATGGTTAATTTATGTGTCAACTTGGCTAAGCTATGGTGCCCCGTTGTTTGGTCAAATACTTGTCAATATCTTGCTGGGAGGTTATTTCATAGATGTGGTTAACACTGACAGTCAGTTGACTTTAAGTAAAACAGATTACCCACCATAATATGGGTGGGCCACCTCCAATCAGTTGAAGGCCTTAAGAACAAAAACTGAGGTTTCCCAGAGAAGCAGGAATTCTGCTTCAAGACTATAACACACAAACCCTGCCTGAGTTTCTGGCCTGCTGACTGCTCTACAGATTTTAGGTTCAAGACTTCGAGATCAACTCTTACCTGAATCTATAGCCGGCTGGCTTGCCCTACAGATTTTAAACTTGCTAGTCCCCACAATCATGTGAGCCAATTCCTCAATAAATCTCTCTCTATGTATAATCTATTGGTTTAGTTTCTCTGAAAAACTTTCACATCCAGTTTCCTGGATGTTAAGAATTACCAAAACTAGCTAGTAACTTCTTTTTTTTTTTTTGAGACAGAGTTTTGCTCTTGTTGCCCAGGCTGGAATGCAATGGCACAATCTCAGCTCACCGCAACCTCCACTTCCTGGGTCCAAGCAATTCTCCTCCCTCAGCCTCCTGAGTAGCTGGGATTACAGGCATGTGCCACCATGCTTGGCTAATTTTTGTATTTTTAGTAGAGACAGGGCTTCTCCATGTTGGTCAGGCTGGTCTTGAACTCCCAACCTCAGGTGATCCGCCGCCTTGGCCTCACAAAGTGCTGGAATTACAGGCACGAGCCACTGCGCCTGGCTCCTAGTAAATTCTTCTTTTCCGTGATGTGTCTCTTACCTCTAATAATACTTTTCTTCTTAAAGTCTACTTCATTAAAAATAGTTATGCTGGGCATGGTGGCTCATGGCTGTAATCTCGGCACTTTGTTGGAGGTCGAGGTGGGTGGATCACTGAAGCCCAGGAGTTCAAGACCAACCTGGGCAACATGGCGAGACCCTGCCTCTACAAAAAATACAAAAATTAGCTGGGTGTGGCTAATATAATTCTAAGTTGGCACACTTGTAGTCCCAGCTACTTGGGATGCTGAGGTGGGAGAATCGCTTGAGCCTAGAAGGGAGAGATTGCTGTAACCCAAGATCACATCACTGCACTCCAGCCTGGGAGACAGAGTGAGGCTCTATCTCCAAAAAAAAAAAAAAAAAAGCGATACAGCTTTCTTGGTTAGTGCATGCATGACATATTTTTCATTATCTTCCACCTCTCTGTATTCTTATATAAAAGGCATTAGTTGGGTTTTATTTTATTTTCAATTATTTTAATTTTTATTGTCCTTTTAAATGTAACTAATGATTTATTTACGTTGAAACCCACCACCAATTTGTTTTCCATGCCTATTCTATTTCTTCTTATCTTCTCTCACATCTTGTTTTGGATTTATTATTTTTATGATTTAATTTCCTCCTTCTCTATTAGTTTCATAACTGTGCAGTCTTAGAGTTATTTTAAAAGATGACTGGATTATTTTAGAGCTTACAACATGCATCCTTCACTTATCAAAGTCTAACATGAGCTAGTACTTTTTGTTGTTGTTGAGATAGAGAGAGTCTTCCTCTGCTGCCCAGGCTGGAGTGCAGTGGAGCAATCTTGGTTCACTGCAACCTCCACTTCTTGGGTTCAAGCAATTCTCCTGCCTCAGTCACCTGAGTAGCTGGGACCACAGGTGTGCACCACTATGCCCGGCCAATTTTTGTATTCTTTTTTAGTAGAGACAGGGTTTCACCATGTTGGCCAGGCTGGTCTTGAACTCCTGACCTTAAGAGATCTGCTTACCTCGGCGTCCTAAAGTGTTGGGATTACAGGCGTGAGCCACCACGCCCAGCCTATGAGTTAGTACTTCTATCCTCTTCCTAGTCAGTACAAGAACCTTGGAACAGGAACTAAATTTACCCCCAGTGACTTATATGCTAATATTTTTGTGTATTTTAAATATATGTGTGTGCATAGATGTATCTGTGTGTTTTTTGTGTTTTTATTCTTATTTATGTTGAGAGTGTAGAGCTATGTAAGAGTAAAGAGAATTGTGTAATGAAGCCCCGAGTATCCATTCAATTTCAACAACAATCTTATGGCCAAGCTAATTTCATGTATCCTCTTTCCTGCTTCCCTCTACCCCACATTATTTCAGTGCAAATCCCAGATATATAACTGTACCCATACATATTTCAGTATGTTTCATTTATTTTAAACCCCACAAGATATCATTTTCTATACTACTGTAATTTTATACCAATAGCATTCATTTAGATTTACCCACACGTTTACCCTACCCTCTGGGTCCTGTTTAAAAATCAAACCCATGCTCACAGGCCAATTTTTTTTTCTTTTAGAGACAGGGTCTCACTTTGTCACCCAAGCTGGAGTGCAGTGGTACGATTATAGCTCAATGCAGCCTCCAATTCCTGGACTCAAGGGACCCTCCTGCCTCAGCCTGCCAAGTAGCTTGGACTATAGCTGTATGTTTTATTATTATTTTGTAGACATGGGGTCTGGCTATGTTGTCCAGGCTATTCTCAAAATTCCCGGCCTCGAGCAATCCTCCTGCCTCGGCCTCTCAAAGGTTGGGATTACAGGTGTGAGGCAAGGCACCCAGCTCAGCCACAGAGCCCTGTTGCATCTCTCTTACTAGGAGCAAGAGCTGACTGCCCCCTCATCCCCATTCCAGAGTGTTGGGGCTGTGTTGAGCCGAGGCCGGGCCACTGGCATGGCCCAGGGAGCGGGATCATTCACTGCTGCCCCAAATCTGAGATCATTCCACCTTGACAAGACTTCCTCATCCAATCCCTTTACTTGACAGCTGGGGAAACCGATGCGCACAGAGCACCCCCAGCTCACTCGGGGTCTCAGAGCTGATCCATGAGCAGAGGCCGAGATCCTGGGATCTTGTCCCCCAGCCGCCCCGCAAGCTTACTCCCTTTCTGCTGGAAGAGATGGGGCCGGACCTCGACCAGCAGCCCTGGCCTGGACATGACTGTGCTCACGCAGGTATTGAGGCCGTGATGCCCCGGCATCATATTTTTTTCTCTTTTTTTTTCTTTTTTTTTTTTTGAGACAGTGTCTCACTCTGTCACCCAAGCTGGAGTGCAGTGGCATGATATTGGCTCACTGCAACCTCTGCCTCCCGGTTAAAGTGATTCTCCTGCCTCAGTCTTCCAAGTAGCTGGGCCTACAGGCTTGTACCACCACGCGTGACTAATTTTTGTATTTTTACTAGAGACGGGGTTTCCCCATGTTGGCCAGGCTTGTGTCGAACTCCTGACCTCAGGTGATCCACCTGCCTTGGCCTCCCAAAGTGCTAGGATTACAGGCATGAGCCATGGCGTCACTTAAATGTAGTGAGAGGCCGGGCAAGGGGCTCATGCCTGTAATCCCAGTACTTAGAGAGGACGAGGCTGTCAGATCACCTAAGGTCAGGAGTTCGAGACCAGCCTGGCCAACATGGGTGAAACTGTGTCTCTACAAAAAAATAGAAAAAAAAAATCCCTGTGTGGTGGCGAGTATCTGTAGTCCTAGTTACTCAGGAGGCTGAGGCATGAGAATCGCTTAAACCTCAGAGGCGGAGGCTGCAGTGAGCTGAGATGGCGCCACTGCACTCCAGCCTGGGTGACAGAGCAAGACTTTGTCTCTAAATAATTAAATAAATAAATATGGCCGAGCATGGTGCCTTAGGCCTGTAATCCCAACACTTTGGGAGGCTGAGGCAGGTGGTTCATGAGGTCAGGAGCCTGAGACCAGCCTGGCCAAGATGGTGAAACACTGTCTCTACTAAAAATACAAAAATTAGCCAGCTGTGGTGGCAGGCACCTGTAATCCCAGCTACTTGGGACACTGAGGCAGGAGAATCGCTTGAACCTGGAAGGCAGAGGTTGCAATGAGCTGAGATTGCACCACTGCACTCTAGCCTGGGCGATGGAGCAAGACTCCATCTCAAATAAATAAATTAATAAATACAGAGCAAGATTCTATCTCAAATAAATAAATAAATGTACACCTGTAATCCTAGCACTTTGGGAGGCTAAGACAGGTCAATCACCTGAGGTCAGGAATTCGAGACCAGCCTGACCAATATGGCAAAACTCCATCTCTACTAAAAATACAAAAATTAGCCGGGCGTTTTGACGTGTGCCTGTAGTCCCAGCTACTTGGGAGGCTGAGACAAGAGAATTGCTTGAACCCAGGAGGTGGAGGTTGCAGTGAGCCGAGATCTTGGCTGCACTTCAGCCTGGGTGACAGAGTGAGACTCTGTCTCAAAAGGAATAAATAAAATACAAAGTAAAAAAAAATGTAGTAAGATTGCAGAGTCGTGCCATGGAAGCGTGCTGGTCCTATCCATGTAGTGAAGGCTGATTTCATACACAAATGTCACAAGAACTTTTCTTTTCTTTTTCTTTTTTTTTTTGAGACGGAGTCTCGCTCTGTCACCCAGGGTGGAGTGCAGTGGTGCGATCTTGGCTCACTGCAAGCTCTGCCTCCCGGGTTTATGCCATTCTCCTGCCTCAGCCTCCTGAGTAGCTGGGACTACAGGCGCCTGCCACCTAGCCCAACTAATTTTTTTGTACTTTTAGAGGAGATGGGGTTTCACCGTGTTAGCCAGGATAGTCTCGATCTCCTGACCTCGTGATCCGCCCGTCTCGGCCTCCCAAAGTGCTGAGATTACAGGCATGAGCCACTACACCCGGCCTTCTTATATGCTTTTATTGCATTTGAGCGTACCTCTTTTACAGCGAAGATCTTTTTTTTAATTTTATTTTATTTTTAGAGATGGAGTCTTGCTTTGTTGCCCAGGCTGGAGCACTGTGGTGTGATCATAGCTCACTGCAGCCTTGAACTCCCAGGCACAGGTGATCCTCCCACCTCAGCCTCCTGAATAGCTGGGACTACAGGCATGCACCACCATGCCTGGCATATTTTAAAAATGTTTGTAGAGATGAGGTCTCGCTATGTTGCCAGGCTTGTCTCAAACTACTGGGCTCAAGCCATCCATCCATTTCAGCCTCCCAAAGTGCTTGGATTATAGGCATGAGCACCGCGCCTGGCCATCACACTGTTTTTTTGTTTGTTTGTTTGTTTGTTTGTTTGTTTTGAGATGGAGTCTTGCTCTGTCGCCCAGGCTGGAGTGCAGTAGTGGGATCTCACCTCATTGCAAGCTCCGCCTTGTGGGTTCACGCCATTCTCCTGCCTCAGCCTCCCGAGTAGCTGGGATTACAGGCGCCCGCCACCACGCCTGGCTAATTTTTTGTATTTTTAGTAGAGATGGGATTTCACCGTGTTAGCCAGGATGGTCTCGATCTCCTGACCTCGTGATCTGCCCGCCTTGGCCTCTCAAAGTGCTGGGATTACAGGCATGAGCCAATAAATATTTTTATAATCATTAACTACCGAGGAGAAGCTGGAGAGAAAAAAGGTGGATGAAGTTAAGGCAGAGAGACTTTGTAAGTTTCTTGGCTGAGCTTTTGGAGACTGTATATCAGAGATCCTATTTGAGGTGATTTTCAGCTACAGAGATAGGCCTGGTCATTTGAAAAATAACGGATTAGGTGAAGCTTGCGTTTGAAATCCTCCTTCTACTTTTCATCTTTCTCTCTTGTTTATTCTGACCATCCATCTTAGACACCCAATCTTTGTCACTTTGTGGTTGTCATTGATTTCCCTGTTATTGAGATTAGAGGTTGGCAGACTTTCTCTGTAAAGGGCTGGAGAGAAAGTACTTCAGACTTTGTGGTCTGTGCAGTGTCTGTTGCAACCACTTAACTCTGCCCTATAGAGCAAAAGCAGCCGTAGACAGTACATGGGCAGATGAGCATGGCTGGGGTCCAGTTACATTTACTTGCAAAAAGAGGGTTGGAGACTGGGTGTGATCTCATACCTTTAATCCCAGCACTTTGGGAGGCCGAGGCAGGAGGATCACTTTAAGCCAGGAGTTCAAGACCAGCCTGGGCAACAAAGCAAGTCTCCATCTCTACAAAAAAATAAAAATTATTATAGCTAGGCATGGTGGTACACACCCGTAGTCCTAGCTACTCAGGAAGCTAAAACTGAGGCAGGAGGGTCAGTTGAGCCCAGGAGCACGAGGCTGTGGTGAGCTATTACTGTGCCAGTGCACTCCAGCCTGGTGACAGAGCAAGAACGGTCTCGTCAAAAAATAAACAAAAGGCTGGGCACGGTGGCTCACGCCTGTAATCCCTGCACTTTGGGAGAGTGAGGTGGGCAGATCATGAGGTCAGGAGATTGAGACCATCCTGGCTAACACGGTGAAACCCTGTCTCTACTAAAAATACAAAAAGTTAGCTGGGCATGGTGGCGGGCACCTGTAGTCCCAGCTACTCGGGAGGCTGAGGAGGGAGAATTGTTTGAACCTGGGAGGCGGAGGTTGCAGTGAGCCAAGATTGTGCCACTGCACTCTAGCCTGGGCTACAGGGCAAGACTCCATTAAAAAAAAAAAACAGCAAAAACCAAACAAAACATAATGCATGTTCTCTCTTATAAATGGGAGCTAAACATGGGGACTCATTGACTTAAAGATGGCAACAACTGGGAACTGCTGGATGGGGAGGGAGGGGAGGGGCAAAAGGCCAACTGTTGGGGAGTATGCTCATATCCACGTGACAAACCTGCACATGTGCCCGCTGAATCTAAAATAAAAGTTGAAAGTAGATTTAAAAAACCCCAAGAGGGCTGGGTTTGGCTTGTGTGTCCATAGCTTGTTAACCTCCGCTTTAGATATTAACTAATAGAAACATAGTGCTTATCTTCCCAGGCCACCTATTTTGTTCCTCTCCAAGGTGATGGATAGATGAA
This sequence comes from Pan troglodytes, assembly GCF_028858775.2. Classification (NCBI taxonomy): domain Eukaryota; kingdom Metazoa; phylum Chordata; class Mammalia; order Primates; family Hominidae; genus Pan; species Pan troglodytes. The sequence continues at coordinate 24,651,591 of NC_086016.1, forward strand.
GGCTTAATCCAGCGGCCTGGAAGTTTGCTGACACTTGTCCTGTCACGGATTAATGAAGCATTGTTTTCTGATGAAGATTTCATGCCACTGTGCTGATGTGTCTTCTCTTCTCTCTAGGCAGGAAACTGCGTATCTTCTGGTTTACATGAAGATGGAGTGCTAATGGAAATGCTCAAAACCTTCAGAGATTGACACGCTGTCATTTTCCATTTCCGTTCCTGGATCTACGGAGTCTTCTAAGAGATTTTGCAATGAGGAGAAGCATTGTTTTCAAACTATATAACTGAGCCTTATTTATAATTAGGGATATTATCAAAATATGTAACCATGAGGCCCCTCAGGTCCTGATCAGTCAGAATGGATGCTTTCACCAGCAGACCCAGCCATGTGGCTGCTCGGTCCTGGGTGCTCGCTGCTGTGCAAGACATTAGCCCTTTAGTTATGAGCCTGTGGGAACTTCAGGGGTTCCCAGTGGGGAGAGCAGTGGCAGTGGGAGGCATCTGGGGGCCAAAGGTCAGTGGCAGGGGGTATTTCAGTATTATACAACTGCTGTTACCAGACTTGTATACTGGCTGAATATCAGTGCTGTTTGTAATTTTTCACTTTGAGAACCAACATTAATTCCATATGAATCAAGTGTTTTGTAACTGCTATTCATTTATTCAGCAAATATTTATTGATCATCTCTTCTCCATAAGATAGTGTGATAAACACAGTCATGAATAAAGTTATTTTCCACAAAAGGACTTTGCAGTTTTAACGGGGGGCAGTAGGGATTGTGCTATAGAAATTCAAAGGCAAGGGAAGTCACTTCTGTTGTGGGGCCCTGGGAGGAGCCTCCAGGCTGGAAAGGGTTAAGGTGGAGGTCTCCGATAGGGGCAGCGTCCACAGTGGACTGGCTGCAAAAGGCCGTGCTCAGCATTCAGACAGCATCACACACTCTGCTTTTCTCTACCAGGGAGGCAGGTGGGGAAGGATAGCGATGGGAAGGCAGGCGGAGTTCAGAATGTGGAAGGGGATCCAGTAAGGCTTGGAAGTTTGCACCTGATCTGGTGGGTGGTGAGGAGCCCTTGAAGGGGCAAGGAGGCGAGGAGCACTCAGCTGTGTTCTTACACTGATCTGCCACTGGGGTTAGAGACAAACGTGGTGGGAATGGAAAGCCACGCACAGTCACTAGCACCTCTGGGGGGAGAATGGATGTGGCTGGTGAGAGAACAGGGGGGCCCAGGGAGAGTCCGGCACCAACCTGGGGGGGAGCCCAGTGGGTGTGAGCACCCCCACTTTAGAGATGAAGTGATGGAGACATTCAGATGTTTAACCCCTTGTTCAAGATTCCATACTTGATAAATGGCAGATCAAACTCCCAACATAAAATGTGGGTCATTTCTTTATTATTTTATTTGTATTGGTTAACAATGATCAGCCATGCAAGAATAAATGATTATTGTAAAATCTGCAAACAATGTAGATATGTAGAGAATCCCTTCCTTGGAGCTTGACCTGGTCAGACAGGTATAGATGAGTGTTCGGGGGCAGCCGTAAAAACTGCCAGAGACTGGGCTGCTTATAACAGAAACGCATGGTCTCCCAGAAGCCCACATTCAAGGTGTCCAAAGGCCTGGCTCCTGGAGGCTCTGGAGGAGAGCCTGTTCCCTGTCTCTCAGCTTCTGCCGGTTGCCAGCAAGTGTTGCCGTTCATTCACTCCAGCCACTGCCTCCATCTGCACACAGCAAAACAGCATATCCTGAAGTGCTCAACCTTATAGCCATTATTTTAAAATATCCGGAAGACACAGGACCGTGGGAGTGGCTGTTGGAGAAATTTTCATGAAGGAAGAAAGATTACAACTAAGTTTTAAAATGCTAGTTTTGTTTGTTTTGTCTTGAAGAGGAGGTAAAAGTGGGAGTAAAAATAGGGAGTTTGGTGTAAGGTGGGAAAAGCAAAGGAACCCCGCATGGATGGGCTGAAGGGTGTGATGGGAGAACAGTGAGAAGTACGTTTGGGGAAGCAATTGGAAATAGTAGCTAAGCTTAATCACAATCTATCAAAAGGGACTTGTTGAAGAATTAATGTGTGACTAGGAACAGGGAGGTTATGGGCTTGTCAGCTCGACAGTGGGCACTCAGTTCCACTAACAAATGATGCCCGTGTGGGCAGACAGAATGATGGACAGACAGAATGATGGGCAGGCAGATGAATGCATGGGCTTTACGTGAAACAGGTCCACTTGGTTGCTGACAAGATACTGTTTTAAAGTTCCATTTTGCCATACTTCGAACAGCTTGTCATTAGCTCAATTTAGCCACATGTAAAATCACTAAGGCAGACTTCCAGAGTTCCCACATGAAAATCAAATGTAAACCAGCAGTGACCTGCTTCAACACCATCATCAGAAGTCAGAAGTTGAACTCTTTTTTGATGTTTAAAGCCTGCATAATATTCGCTGTATTATTATTCAGCATATTACTATTTCCTTCGTGATGGAAATTTGGTTTATCCCATTTTTCTATTCTATCAAAACACCGCTACATAGAAAATCCCCATGCACATATTTCTCCTAATTGTGGAAATATTTTACATAGAAGACTCTAGACATGGGATGAAATTCCCAGGTTATTGGAATTTTAAAATACATAGGTACTTCCAAATTGACCTCTTACAAATTATATGAATTCATAAGCTTCCAACTGTTATGGAGTTACCCATTTTGAGAAATCTGTGCTAAAAGGACCCAAACAATGCTGATGACAATGATCAGGATAATAAGTACGCTGGGAAGACAACAAAATGATTTAGATCTTAGATAAGTCATTCTAGGTGTCTCCACTGTTTCAGTTCTTGCGTTCGTTCATTCTTGTGCTTTTTCGTTCTACCAAATAAAATAGCTCCTTGATGTCATATGAATCCACGCTATGCTTAATGAGTATTGGTTAGTAAAATGCCTATAACTAGTAATCTTCATCTATGCAATTAAATATTAATTCATAAAACACTTCAAATGTAAACAATAATTAGTAAATGAAAAGTACATAATACCTCAATTAGAAAAAAATCACTCCATTAAAAAGACATTATTTGTGTGATAAAAGAGATTGCCATTTTTGTATTTTTCTACAAGGTTAAAGAAAACTAAGTCAACTTATACAAGTGAATTTTAAAAGACTTTAGGGCGGGCATGGTGGCTCACGCCTGTAATTCCAGCACTTTAAGAGGCCGAGGAGGGCAGATCACCTGAGGTCAGGAGTTTGAAACCAGCCTGACCAACATGGTGAAATCTCATTTCTACTAAAAATACAAAAAAATTAGCCCAGGGTGGTGGCACATGCCTATAATCTCAGCTACTTGGGAGGCTGAGAAAGGAGAATAGTTTGAACCTGGGAGGCGGAGGTTGCAGTGAACCAGGATCGCACCATTGCACTCCAGCTTGGGCAACAAGAGCGAAACTCCATCTCAAAAATAAATAAATAAATAAATAAATAAAAGCCTTTAACCCAGAATGCTGAGTAAATTGGCCAAAAATGCTAACCTATGCATTTCAATACTATAGGAGTTGCATGGGTAGAAATAACTAGATGAAATACTTCTGGTATTTCACCTTCCCAACCCACAAGAGCCAGTGTTTTTCTGTGAATAACAAAAACAGCAGAATTTACTTGCCTCTCCATAAGAGGTTACCACTTCTGTGTGTTCCCCTGAAATAGGTGGTGGCTGGGTGAGAAGGTGGACGGCACTAGGGCAGGAGATGGGGGCTCCAGTATCGTGGGTGAGCTTCCTAAACCTCTGCAACTTTCAGCCCCTAAATGGGATGAGCCACGTTTAGCACAATGCCCAGAACAAAGTAAGGATTTGACAAATGACGCCTCTCTCCACATTGTTCTGTCATCAGCCACTGCATCCTGTACCTCCAAGCCCACTGGGCTCCGGCTGTTTCCATCACATGGAGAATGACTCAGAGCCTGGCCTCCAGCCACCCTCCTGGCCTTTCTGCTTCTCACTCTGCCACTGGCTCCTCATGGACCACCAGCCTGGGTGTCCTCAGACATACCACACACTTCACTGTGGGAGTCACGCAGCCCTCACTGCTCCTTCGCCAGGGAGCCACGGGGCTTTCCTCCTCAGGAGGACTCTGCAAGCAGCTGGATGAAGGGCCCTCCCGTCTCTCATCCTTCCTTAATTTTTGTCACAGTTCTCCTTCCTTCCACTCAGTGCAGCGCACACTGATTGATCCTCCATCTTCCCCAAAAGACAGGAACAGCATGAGCAGTAGAGAGTAGATTCCAATGATAGAAAAAATAGTCAGTGATTTCTCATTTCCATTGATCATCAATGAAGAAAATGTACCCTGAAGGTCACGTACCTCCTATGGGATTGCTGCATCCTCAGCCTCCTGAATTTCAGCCCAGCACCTTCCTCCCCAGCACAGCAACAGGTCAGCCCTTACCAGCATCCCTCTCTTATTGCCTTTGTGCAGAGCCAGCACCAGGGCCAGGGGAGGCCTTGGGATTGTCCCTCCCCAACAACCTGTGAAACAATCCTTTATGTCACCAACAAAGCACAGCCTTATGCACTGGTGGTCAGTCCCTCCCAACACCTCTGTCACTGTAAAGCTGGCAGGCAACCCTCCAAGGTTGGCCTTCCCAAGCACTGCACCTCTAGGTGACAGAGCACGTCCTTACCTTGAAGCCTGGGCGCCCAGTCTATCCTGTCCAATGAGCGAGCTGTGGAGAAGGGGGGATTCCGGGTTAAGGGGTGACTAGCAGGGCTCCTGCTTTTATGTTGCCCTGTTGGGAAGGCTATTAAAGAAACACAAAGTGCTAAGCAGTGAGGATAGAACATGTTTTCATTATTTAAACCAATACATTCCACAGATGGAATAATAAGAAATGCTACAACCAAGCTAACTGAATCCAACAGCATATCAAAAAGATAATCCACCATGATTCAAGTGGGTTTCATACTAGGGATGCAGGGATGGTTTAACATACGCAAGTCAATAAATGTGATACATCACATAAATAAAACTAAAAACAAAAATCACATGATAATCTGAATAGATGCAGAAAAAGCCTTTGACAAAATCCAGCATTTCTTTACGATTAAAACCGTTCATCAAAATCAGCATAGAACGGACATACCTTAAGGTAATAAAAGCTATCTATGACAAACCCACAGCCAACATTTTCCTGAATGGGGGAGAGTTGAAAGCATTCCCCCTGAGGAAGGGAACAAGACAAAGATGCCCACGTTCACCACTTCTCAACACAGTGCTGTTCACTACAGCATTGGTTATAAGAGCAAGACTGGAAACAGAACAAATGGATACCCATAGTGGGGTGCTTAAGTAATTTTGGGAATAGTCATGGGGTGCAGTACTTTATAGCTCTGAAACAATACAATGGATTTACATTTGAAATGTGGAATGATAACTAAGGTGCATTGCCCAGTGATACATGCAGAGGTGCAGAGGACTTTGTGTAAACACGATCACACATCAGCCTGCATTCCAGGTGCATGCTTCTATTTGCACATAGATTGCAGGGATGATATGTAAACAAAAATGTTGACTTGGTGTTTGGAAGTTCAGAGTGGAAGGGAAACTTCCTTGCTAACCTTTTATGATATTTAGAGTTTCTAAATGTGAATACATAATACATTTAGAAATCTTAGTTAATAAGAAAAGCCTCTGTTCCTGGCCTCTTGCTGGCACATGTCAGGTGGAAATGGGGCTGTCATGCTAATGTGTGCAAACTGAGAAAAATCCAAGAATGGGAGTCTGCTTTTTTCATCATACAAATAATTGTTAATAGAAACAGTATGATAATTTCTCATTGATATACCATGCATATTCTATTAGATAATAATAACTTTCTGAAATTTGAACTATACTTACACATGGAAATTGAAATATATGGATGAAACATTGTGGCTTATATAGGCAATTGTTTTATCGGCATTTTACAAACTGATCATCATTCCTCATGGCACGGGTCTATGTGATATTAAGTAGCTTGTTATGCTTGGGAAAGGCAGTGATGACCACAAGAATGACTTCAACTACTAAAGTACAATGGAGATTTCAACAATGTTTTGTTTAATATTTAAATATTTCATTGTGCTCCCAGGCTTTTTCTCACCCTAATAGCTCTCATCCATATCATGTGGGTCCCATTAATACAGATACCTCCGAATGCACCACCCTTCCATTATATCCAGTCCATTGCTGGTTACCTTGGGCCTACAACTGGGGGAGGGCAGGGGCTGCTGGCTACCTCCTCATCCACAGTAAGAGTCAATGAGCAGTTAAATGGATACTGAAAACCATTTATCCTGCTGGAGTGAGAAATAAATGGTTTCTTTCAATAGCGTAGTAAAATGCATCTTTTCCAAACTATTTATATGACTCAAGGCCCATCTCAATTTCAGATGTGGTTAGCCTCAATTCCTGATTCTCACCAAGGTGTGTAATGTCATCCACGGCCCAGTGCAGAGGAACACAGGTGCTGCCGATAGACTGCCAGGGTCCGATCCCGCCTCCTCACTCACCCCGGGAGATCCCTTTAAGCCAGGAGTCAACAGTGAGGATGGAAACATGAGTGCTTTTTAAAGTCCTGAAAGTTCAGAGGCAGACTGTCAATTTCTCCTCCACCCCTGGGCACACACCAGGAGAACTCTGTCTCCAGGTTGAAGGAAGTGCCTGTGAGAGAGTTGTGTCCCTCAGATTCTGTTCACCACAGGTGACACTCGGTGCAACCCCAAACCTCTTCTGCACAATCCCAAGGGGTGCTGACTAATCCAACCCAAAGGCTGTGATGTTTGGCAGAGGCAGAAAAGAAAAGGCCAGGTGCTCTGGGAAAGACCACCTTTAAATAACACAGCACCCTCATAGCCCAGAGAGACAGTTCTAACTATTATGCCAATAAACCCGGAAAAGACCAAATCCAATATGACACATATTTCCTGTTTCGTTTTGATTTCATGCCCCCTCCCTTAACCTCCCAAGCAGCATGGATACCCCGAAGGCCCCTGGGAACTCTCTCCAATTGGATCTTACGTGGAAAGTAGTTACCTACCTACAAATCCCCATCATCAGATATGCTCTCCACAATCAAATCTTTAGAAACACAAACACCAGGATAAGTCATTAGAGAGAGGCCCACCCACTCCTCCCACCCTAGCTGAAGCCATGGTGCTTCGCACAGGATCCCCTGGTGTTTCCTCTGGGCTCACAGATATCCCTACAGCCTCTCTGGACATTGTTTTATACTTGCAAAATCATTTGCTCTCACCAGACCCCAAATCCTCCTTCCCAAAAGGAGCCCAGAATCAGGTTTCTGTACCCTAGAGATGGCACTTTTTCCTCAGGAAGTGAGTTATTTCAGGGTACATATCATTCTCCAGTGTCAATGGCTCCTGCAATTATAGAAAAGAAAACATTAGGAGGGTGAAATTATGCCATACATGTCACACAGATCTGATAGTCTCTCGATAACTTGAGAGAGAAAATAAGAAGGGGTATAGTGATTGAGTCAAAGGTCGAAGTCCCCCAAAACTGGCACGGAAGACACCTGTGGAAAAGACAAGACCTTTTCCCACAGAATTTATCTTTAAAGTGTATCTAGATTGGCAGTTTCACAACTCTTAATCCATGGGGGAAAACTGCTGTGGAGGGAAACACCTCTGCATTGCAGTGGATCGTGGATGCTGCCATCTACCACACCCCAGTGTGCCTGGCATGGGTTGGTGAGAGGCTGCCAATCAATAGCACCACACCAAGGGAATTGCAGATGTCATAAATAGTCCACATTGGCAGATGTTCATGTCTACATTTGATTAAACTGCAGATGACATCGATAATTCACACTGGCAGATGTTCATGTCTACGTCTGATTGGAAAGAAGCCAGGAAAGTAACATTTCTGTTCAAGACAAAGAAAAGTGTCTTACATTGGCAACATCTTCTTTTTTACAGATGTCTTGTACAGTGTCCTCATTAGCGATGCCATATACAGCGTCCTCATTAGCAATGTTGTATACAGCGTCCTCGTTAGTGATGTCGTATAGAGCGTCCTCATTAGCGATGTCATATACAATGTCCTCATTAGCGATGTCGTATACAGCGTCCTGGTTAGCGATGTCTTGTACGGTGTCCTTATAAGCAATGTCGTCTACAGCGTCCTCGTTAGCATGCCTTGTGGGTGTCATTAGCGATGTCATATACAGCATCCTCATTGGTGATGTCTTATATGGTGTCCTCATTAGCGGTGTTGCGTACAGCGTCCTCGTTAGCAATGCCTTGTACAGTGTCCTCGTTAGCGATGTCATATACAGTGTCCTCATTAGCGATGGCTTGTACACTGTCCTCATTAGTGATGTCGTGTACAGCATCCTCGTTAGCGTGCCTTGTACGGTGTCATTAGCGATGTCGTATACAGCGTCATAATTAGCGATGTCTTATACGGTGTCATCATTAGCGATGTTGTGTACAGCGTCATCGTTAGCGATGCCTTGTATGGTGTCCTCATTAGTGATGTCGTATACAATGTCCTCATCAGCGATGTCATATATAGCGTCCTCATTAGCGATGTCGTATACAGCGTGCTCACTAGCGATGTCTTTTTTTTTATATATACTTTAAGTTTTAGGGTACATGTGCACATTGTGCAGGTTAGTTACATATGTATACATGTGCCATGCTGGTGCGCTGCACCCACTAACTCATCATCTAGCATTAGGTATATCTCCCGATGCTATCCCTTCCCCCCCCCCACCACAACAGTCCCCAGAGTGTGATATTCCCCTTCCTGTGTCCATGTGATCTCATTGTTCAATTCCCACCTATGAGTGAGAATATGCGGTGTTTGGTTTTTTGTTCTTGCGATAGTTACTAGCGATGTCTTATACGGTGTCCTCATTAGCAATGTCGTGTACAGCATCCACGTTAGCGTGCCTTGTCGGTGCCATTAGCAATGTCGTATAAAGCGTCCTCATTGGTGATGTCTTGTACAGTGCCCTCATTAGCGATGTTGTGTACAGTGTACTTGTTAGCGACGGCTTGTACGATGTCCTCGTTAGCATGCCTTGTACGGTGTCATTAGCGATGTCATATATGGCATCCTCATTAGCAATGGCGATGCCCTGGGCGGCGTCCTCGTTGGCGATGCCCTGGGCGGCGTCCTCGTTGGCGATGCCGTGGACGGCGTCCTCCTTGGCGATGCCCTGGGCGGCGTCCTCGTTGGCGATGCCCTGGACGGCGACCACGTTGGCGATGCCCTGGGCGGCGTCCTCCTTGGCGATGCCATGGACGGCGTCCTCCTTGGTGATGCCCTGGACGGCGACCACGTTGGCGATGCCCTGGACGGCGACCACGTTGGCGATGCCGTGGACGGCGACCACGTTGGCGATGCCCTGGGCGGCGTCCTCGTTGGCGATGCCCTGGACGGCGACCACGTTGGCGATGCCGTGGACGGCGACCACGTTGGCGATGCCGTGGACGGCGTCCTCCTTGGCGATGCCCTGGGTGGCGTCCTCGTTGGCGATGCCCTGGACGGCGACCACATTGGCGATGCCGTGGACGGCGATCACGTTGGCGATGCCCTGGGCGGCATCCTCGTTGGCGATTCCGTGGGCGGCGTCCTCGCTGGCGATGCCGTGGGCGGTGTCCTCGTTGGCGATGCCGTGGGAGGCGTCCTCGTTGGCGATGCCCTGGGCGGCGTCCTCGTTGGCGATGCCCTTGTCGGCGGCCTCGTTAGCGATGTCGTATACAGTGTCCTTGTTAGCGATGTCCTGTGTGGCGTCCTCGTTAGTGATGTCGTGTACGGTGTCCTCATGGGGAGCTAGAAGAACACAGAGTTAAGGTCAGTGCCCTGGTGGTGGAGACTGTGAATCACCCAGGGGCTTGCTTGGTGTGGTGCATGGAGGTGGCTGATCACAGCATGGGCCAAGCTGATGCTGGGACATCCTCCCAGGTGGACCTGCACTAGTGAAGCTAAGGGATGTGGCTCAGAACACTTTCTGCAGTGGGAATCAGTTTCCAGGTTCAGGTATGCATTATCCGGTGAAGTGGGGAAATATAAAAAATAAAAATTGACAAATTCATGAAAAGCCTTCCATGAGTGCAAGTGTGAGTTTTTTATCCACTTTACATTCAGTATGCATTCACACATACAAAATATTTTTACAAGAAATCAGAAATTTTAATTTTTGTCAGTTATGTTAAATCTAACTTAGCTGCCAACATAAAGATTCTATCTCATTTACTTGGTCTCGAGAAAATCTAGCACATAGTAAGTAGACCAAAATGTTTATTAAATGAAAACACAGAGCAGAGATAGGGGGGCTGCTAGGCAGACTGGGTTGCACTTGATTACCTGGATGATAATAAACTGCACAAAACCTCGGTCAAATTAATATTGAAACTGCCTTTTGCTTGGGCTCATTTCCCTTGCGGAAGAAGGATGACCAAGAAGATGAACAGGAAAGAAATGAGAAACAGAGGCCTTTGCTTAGTAGCTAAAGGCCACCTTCTATAACATGAAATAGTCTGCAAGTGGCCTTGAACTCTGCCGTGATTCAGTGAGAGTTCCCTCATGTCTTCTACCCAGGTTGAAGTCCAGCAAAATTGCGACTGTCCTCTTTACAACTTGCGAGACCACACTGCTTCTGCATTTGCCTGTTGTATGTATGAGATTTACACTTGTTTTAAAGCAACATTTTGTTTCAGTTGGGCTGGTGGCCATACCCGGCACTAGCCAGTCAATAGTGAGATGGCTCCTCATGGAGGAGGCTTGGCTTGAGGCTGAGGGTCTTTAACCCACATATACAAGAGAGTTGCCACTAAGGGATGGAAGCCAGGCTAATAACCAAGTGCCACACAGAGTTCCTATCTGTCCCTCCTCACCATTTTTGGCTGGCAGGATTTGAGCATTTTAGGGCTTGGGAAGATAGTATTACTAAATCTACTAAAATACATCACCCATCCTTATAGACTTTGGCCAGTTGCTGAGCAGATTAACTTCACAACTGAAGTGGGCCACACTGGCCTTTGTGGTCCCCCACTCCTCTTAGAATTTGTGAGCGTGGGGCCTACTGGAGGAGGGTGGGAGGTGGGAGGAGGGGGTGGATCAGGAAAAATAACTGATATTAGCCTCAATATATGGGTGATGCAATAATCTGTACAACAAACTCTCATAACACACATTCATATATGTAGCAAACCTGCACATCCTGCACATGTACCCCTGAACTTAAAAGTTAAAAAAAAAAAAGGGGATCTGTGAGCTGAGCCAAACACCTGGGGATCTTTGTGCTTTTGACACACTGATGACTATGCCGGTCCGTGGGGAGATGAGCCTATAACTGCCCTGGGTTGTGTGACCACGGAGGCCACTTTATGATGATGGGCAGTGTCTGGGGCCTTTTGGGCTCGTTGCTTTAGGGCTTATACATGAATGCTGGACTCCCTGTGTGGTGGTGAACACCCCATGACTAAGTGCATGTCAGCGTCAGCACTGGCCCACACTCCTGGGTTCGTGTTTTCACTTTTTCATTCAGGAACTCGGGAGCTGGGGCCACTCCCTTGGCCCTTCAGGTTCTCCACCTGAGCAGTGGGGATAATAAGGCAGATCTGGGGATGGCTCTGGTGAGGGTGGAGGAGTCACTGTACAGAGAGAGTAGAGCGGGGGTGGATTTTATTGTTAGAAGTGGACACTGGTGATTGGGTTGTATAAGTGGGAAATCTCTCCTGAGAAAACACACAGCCTCACCTGTACAGAAACACACACATTCACACCACATGATGCAGCCTCACACAAGACACCACCAATCCTCAAGCACCCAACTCAGCACCACCCAAAAGGGAGCACAACTGCTTCCTCAAAATTTGGCCATAATTTTTCCCTGGGGAATTCAGGTTTTAAAAAAACACTTCCCCTATACTTATTCCTATCACAATCCCAGGATCAGGGAGGCTCTTCACATTGAAACCAGGCAAGGATGCCACACCTTTCTTGGCATCCAGATTGTTTTCTTGGCAAGTGATTCCAGAATACTTACTAGAGTCACACCTCAGAGGGGCCATCTGCACCACCTGCAATACAGAAACAAAGCTTTTTGAGGGGTATGTCATGTTGTGGATTGTTTGCACAAGGCTCTGTTTCTCTCAATGAATACTGAAAACTTGATCAGAAAGTGTAGTCAACTTCAAGGCCTCCAAAACAAGGGTAGGCTACACACTGGAAAAGACATCAGCTTCTGGATGGTGGATCTCTCAGGTCCACGTAGGTTGGCAAGTGCAAAATACTGAATCCAAGGAGAAGACATTGCTTCCAAGGACAAGGACCCCAAGGATACAGTCTACAACCTGAAGCCGTCATAGCTAAATGCCATTTTGGATTACATATCAGTTGCTAAGAGTCACTTCTTCCTCCCCCTCAGAAAACTGCATTTAATACCTGTCATGGACATTGTCATTTTTTCACATGTAAAGTCAGTTGAAAAAGAAAGACACCAAGAAAGGAACATTTCTATTTCAGAGAAAGCAAGGCAACCTTACCCTCGCGTTGACTGGCCTCTCTCCATCTCCTCTGTCCTTGTGAACTAGAGACTCCTCAGAGGCTAGGAGGACACAGAGCAACAGTTAGTCATAGATGCTTTTGTTCATGAGTTATTCAGGGAGCTCTGCTTAATGTGGACAACAGGACAGTGTGTGTGGATGTGTTTCATTAAAAGCACAGCTTGAGCTCCTGCTAGAAAATCTTCCCTCGTGGAAAGACAGGCAAGAACGAGGAGCTAAGGAGCAAGAAATAGAGTCCCTGGCATTTTGCTGATGGCAACTTAAGAAAATGGGAATGAGTCAGTCTACAAATGGTACTGAAGCACATGCTATAGTTTGATGAGAGTCCCACTGCTCACACTGTGAGGTTTGAAACCCAGCTAAATGGTTTTCTAAACCTGTAAAAACAATATTAGCTTGCAGGATTTATGTCCCAAGACTACTTTTACCTCTGAGGATCCACAGTGGCTGTCACTGCAGTTATGTGTTTTAGCATTTTGCACTTGAATAAAAGCAAAGTTTAATAGATAGATTGGATTCAATTCTAGGCAAAACAGTCTATGGTATTTATTCACTAATCCTTTGTTATAACTGCTGATGGGAGAATTAGAAGTACTGAAATTATATCCTTTAAAATTAATTAAAGCATAATTATAATCACACAATATTTTTTCATCCAGGCCTCCTTTTCTTTGTCATGCATGCATATTAATTGAGGATGGAGAATATCTACGCTTGTTCAGGCCAGCCAACATACGACAGTTTACTTCAAGAGAGGAGACATGGGTTGAATGCTGGTGTGTTTTAACTCTGCAGCACAAACAGTTGCAACAAGTGTGGTGAACTAATCACCAGATGGCCCTTTGCTGCCTTATTTGTCATTGTGCCTTACATGTAGCTTGCAGGATTTGATTACGCTTATGTTTTGTGGTGATCATACTTTCAACTATTCCTAAAATACTGCTTCAGTCTTATCCTTTTGGGGTCAACTGCTGAGGATTTCATACAAATTAATGAAGTTTGTGAATCTAAAGTTCTACACAAAGGGGGAAATATTTGCAAATCATTTATCTTGTAAGAGACTAAAATTTAGAATCTATTTTAAATATATTTAAGATATATTCAAAAATCTACAACAACAAACTAACTAAACAAAAATCAGACAACTCTTTAAAAATGGGCAAAAGACTTCAACATATATTTCCCTAAAGAAGATACAGCCACAGATAGTAGCACAGGAAAAGCTGCTCAGGATCATTAGTCATTAGGGAAATGCAAATGAAAAACACAAGCAGCCACCAATATACACCTACTAGGATGATTTAAAGGAAAATAAGTGTGAACAAGGATGTAAAGAAATTGTAACCCTGATACATTGATGGTAGAAATGGATAAAGTTGCAGCCACTGTGAAAAACAGTCTGCAGTGGCTCAGAAGGTTAAATATAGAACCCCTGTTGGACCCAGGAACTCTACTCTTAGGCACCCCAAAGAATAGAGAACAGAAATCAAACAGATGTTTGTATACTAATGTTTGTAGCATCACTTTTCACAGGAGCCAAAAGGTGGAAATAATCCAACCATCAGTGAACAAATGAATGTAATAAAAGCAAGGTGGTCTGCATGCAATGCTACATCATCCATCTGTAAAAAACGAACATAATTTTGATAGATGATACAACATGGGTGGACATTGAGAACATTATGCTTAGTGAAATAAGCCAGACACAAAAGGAATATATTGTATAATTGTAATGACATGAAGTGCCTAGAATAGTCAAATTCATACAAGAGAAAGTGGGATAGGAATCACCATGGGCTGGAAATAGGGGGAAGGTGCTATATTGCTTATTGTGGACAAGGTTTTGTAAGAAATCATCAAAATTGTGGGTGTAGATAGTGGTGTTGGTTATGCAACCCTGTGAATATATTGAATGCCATGGAGTGCACACTTTGGTTAAAAGGTTCAAATGATAAATAATGTGTTATATATATTTCCCCACGATAGAAAACACGCACAGCCAAGCCCAGATGCCAGTCTTGTTAGCTGCCTTCCTTTACCTTCAAGAGTGGGCTGAAGCTTGTCCAATCTTTCAAGGTTGCTGAAGACTGTATGATGGAAGTCATCTGCATTGGGAAAGAAATTAATGGAGAGAGGAGAAAACTTGAGAATCCACACTACTCACCTTGCAGGGCCAAGAACTCTGTCTCCCATGCATTGCTGTCCTGTCTCAGTATTTCCTGTGACCACCTCCTTTTTCAACTGAAGACTTTGTACCTGAAGGGGTTCCCAGGTTTTTCACCTCGGCCCTTGTCAGGACTGATCCTCTCAACTACTGACCATTTCACCTCCATTCATGTCCATGCCACATCAGGCTGTGTTGTCTAGATGGAATGAATCTACCCCAAATGTCCCTTTCTGGAGGAAGCCACCATTATGCTGTACCTCCAAGCATAATGGTACATCCACACACACCAAGGCACCTCGCTCATGCAAGGTGTGTGTCCTCTAACAAAGTTTCACGCTCTAAACCCAGATAACTTTTCAAATCCAAGTTCTGTTGATTCCCCTACTTTGGGTGCTCCATAGATGCTCATTTGTCTACTAAACACTGCCCCAGGCAATTAAATATTCCAAAGTGACCAGCAGAATTTTTATGTTAATTCTGACATTGCGTTGTTAGTACAAGTGTTTTTCCCCCTTCAAATTTATGTCTTTGTTACTGATAAATGTAACTGATAATGCGTTTTTCAGCTATGTTGCCAAGCATATTTATATAAAAATATACTCAGATTGTTTTCAGAATTTGACAAAGATGATAGCAACAATGATAATCTTATTTGTTTTATACTAATCTTTATGTGTTACTTTCATCATTTCTTACATACTGGGGCCTACCATACATTGTACAGTGAAATTAGTGCTATGCATCATGGTAGAAATATCAATTGGCAAAAGTAATTTAGAAAATAGTTCCCTTGTTTCTTAAAAAAATTAGGCTGGGTGTGGTGGCTCATGCCTATAATCCCAGCACTTTGGGAGGCAGAGATGGGTGGATCACCTGAGGCTAGGAGTTTGAGACTAGCCTGACCAACACAGCAAAATCCTGTCTCTACTGAAAATACAAAAATTATCCAGGCATGGTGGCGTGTGCCAGTTGTCCCAGCTACTCGGGAAGTTGAGGCAGGAGAATTGCTTAAACCTGGGAGGTGGAGGTTCCAGTGAGCCGAGATTGTGCCACTGCACTCCAGCCTGGGTCTCAGAAAAAAAAAATTTTTTTTGACGAAAACGTCATTATGCATTACGTGACTGTATATGAATGCTCAAAGCTATATTACTCATCAAAGAAAATAACAAAACAATTAAATGTCCATTAACTGATAAATGAATAAACACTATCTGTATGAGTAAACACAGCAGACTATGAAGGAAAACACATGACCAGCACGTGCTAACACGTCAATTAACTTCAAACATAGTATGCTAAATGAAGGAAGTCAGATTCCAAATATATATATATGTCCAATTCTATTAAGCAAGTGGGAAATTTATGGAGATGGAATGTCACAGCAGTATTGCTTAGGGCTGGAGATGGGGGTGGGGATTAACTGCCAGTGTGCAAGAGAGAATTTGGGTGAGGGAAACATATTTAAATTAGATCGTGGTGATGGGTGCACACAGTATCAATTTAATAAAGCATCAAATTGTAGACCTTTTCAGTGGGCAAACTTTATGGTGGGTTCACACCCAATATAGGTGTTAAAAATAAATTAATGTTACGGAAATTCTTGTCGGATTTTTAACAAGCCAAGAGATATGCTGTGAAAGCAGCATTAATTCAAATGGTTGTCACAGGTCACTTAAAGTTAATCAGATAGTTGTCCTACAAATATAGGGTGAATGTTATTCATGAATTTCCTGAATCTATTGCAATAATCACATTTTTTTCCATTAAACTCTTGAGGTAGCTAATTTTATTTATTGCATTTTCAATGTTAATCTACTATTTCATATATTAACTCACATTAGTCAGAATTTACAGTATTTTAAAATATCACAGAATTTAATTTACCTTATCTGGTTTTGGTTTCAAGACTATACTAGCCATTTCATTTAATTGTACATGTAGGGTATTCTAATTTATGGAAAACTATTACATCTTCCTTGATTTTTTTTTTTTTAGAAATTACTTCTAGGGATCTATATGGTAGAGTCCATGGAGAATTGTTTTAATTCTTCATTCATGTCTTCAGTGGGTATAGGATTGGTCATATTGGTCATAGTTTTCTGCTCGGATTTCAATAAGAAACTTGTGGAAGAACCCGAAGGGTGGGATCTTTCAGGGAGCCTAAGACAGAGCAAGACAAGCTAAGAAGGAGGGCAGTGCCACAGCAGAACTGCCATTGATGCCCCCTCGCCTAGATTGCGGAAGAGACATCCAGCTGTAGACACTGAGGTGCAGGAAAACAATGGAGCACCATCAGAGAAAGCAGTGCCCAGGAACAAGGAGGCACTGATGGTGGCAAGGGGCAAAGACAGCTGCCACGAGGCTGTTCACATGAGGGTCTCAGGCTGCATAGACACCCACACCAGCTGAGGGGTCCTGGTTTTCATAAAGTGTGTGGCTCAGCCAGGCCACCAACAAGCAGTTCACAAACAGTAGTAATACGACACTTTCCAAAGACCTTACTTGAGTAACACGGTGATCCTCACAAATTTCCAATCAGGATGGTCGCACAGCTCCTCCTGCTTTAGGACTCAGAGCCTGCCCGTGGTCACAGTGGGTAGGTGTAGACTCTGAAGATGCACTTTGGTCAGAGACCCCGCTGAACTCTGTCTAATGAGGACCTCTGTCCTGTCTGCTGACCACCGGTCAGAGGTGCAGGCTGTAGTGGGGAGTAAGAATGCCACCTTCTCAATGTTGGGAAAACTCCCTGCCAGAACTGAGAATGGCCCTTTCTAAGCAGAAGGCAAACTCAGACTAAAGAAGGAGGCCGAACACATCAGGTTGGCAGATTGCCAAAGATTCACTCAGGGAGAGCCCACATCCTGGGCCATCTTGGCTGGTGGCAAGATGAGGTAGACGACTGCTTTTGCAACACATACCTGACAACAAAAAATCAACAACTGTAAAAGAGCCAGAAAATCCCCAAATATTTGCAAATTAGCAATGCACTTTTAAATAACTCATGGGTTAAAGAAGAAGTCTCAATAGAAAATTAAAAATACTTTTAACTACATTAAAAGAAAATGTGACTTGGCAAGATTTCTGGATGTAGCAAAAGCAGTCCTTAGAGGGAAATCTATAGCATTGGATGCAATATACTAAAAATCACAAGACCTAAAATCAGTAATATCATGTTTCAATTAGGGAACTATAGAAAATAGAGGAATGCAATGGAAAGCAAGTAAAAGTAATAAACAACATCACAGAAATCAATAAAATTAAAACACTGAAATCATCAGAAAATCAATAAAACCAAAAGCTGGTTCTTTGATATGCTCATTACAATGAATGAATTGATATGCAGGCTAACCAAGAAAAAGAAGATAACACAAATGACCAATTTCAGAAATAAAAGAGGAGCCATCTCTACTGAACTGTTAGGCATTAAAAGGAATATCATGAACAGTTCTATGACCGCAGTTTGATAACCTCAGTGAAATGTATCAATTCCTTGAAAGGCAATCTTCCCAAGGTCATGCTAGGATCCTAATTTGAATAAACTTATGTCTATTAAATAAGTTGAATTCACATTAAGAGCATTCCGAAAAAGAAAGCACCAGGCCCAGATGGTTTCTCTCATGAAATCTACCGAATTCTTCAACAGGTGAATAAAAAGACAAAAATTCTTTTAATGCAATATTATTTGGTGATTTAATGTGCCATTTTTTGCCATTAAGGCATAAAAAAGACATGAAAGCAGCTAAAGCGTACATCAATTTAGTGCAATAAATTCATCTGAAAAAACTACATAATATATGATTCCAACTATATGACATTCTGGAAAAGGCAAAGCTGAAGCGGTAGTAAAAATATTAATAGTTGCCAAGGTTTCTGGAGAAAGAGGACAGAGATTAATGAGAAGAGAGGATTTTTAGGGAAGTGAACATTTTCTTTATGAGACCATAAGGGTGAACATAATGTTTTAAATATTTCAAAATTCATATATATGTATAACAGAAAGAATGAACATTATGCAAATGTAGACTTCAGATAATAATGTGTCAATATTTTCTCATTATTCTAGCAAATGTACCACAGTAATGTAAGATGTTACTAATAGGTGAAATTAGGAAGTGAGGGTGAGGAGACAGAATAATATGGGAACTTCGTGTATTATATACTCAATTTTTATTTATTTATTTATTTTGAGATGGAGTTTCACTCTTGTCACCCAGGCTGGAGTGCAATGGCATGATCTTGGCTCACTGCAACCTCTGCCTCCTGGGTTCAAGCGATTCTCCTGCCTCAGCCTCCTGAGTAGCTGGGATTACAGGCACCTGCCACCACACCCGGCTAATTTTTTTGTATTTTTAGTAGAGATGGGGTTTCACCATGTTGGCCAGGCTGGTCTCCAACTCCTGACCTCAGATGATCCGCCTGCCTTGGCCTCCTAAAGTGCTGGGATTATAAGTGTGAGCCACCACGCCCGGCCATATGCTCAGTTTTTATGTCAATTTAAAACTCTCTAAAGAAATATATTAATTGAAAAATAATAATATAGCACCACTCTTTCAGGGAGATCTATGCTTATGTTTAACAACCAGGTAAGTTCTAGACATTAGCTTGAAACATTGTCTATCATTAAACATGAACCAAAATTGTCTTTTAAGTAGATATTTACTTTTGTGGTGGTAGCAATATTTACTGACCAGGCAAATTTGAATCCTGACACATTAAAAAATATGGCTTAGTCTCTTCATAGTTTCCTGTTACATATGGGACACTGAATACTCCCCGCAATTGCAATTCTTGAATCAACTTAATTAATGAACTTCCACAGTACCTTCTTGTGGGTACCTCTTCTTCTTTACCCGGGAGCCATGAGGTCTCCGACACTGGTTGGTGTGCACAGCATATCTTCTTGTATTCTCTATCAGAGAAGATGCTGGTTAATGCATTTACAATAGATAGGGCTGTTGACATCTTGCTGACAGAAGACAAGAGGGAAAATAGTGATAATCTGTTCTAAGTTTAAACTTATGATCCTTTTCTTTACAGGCTTCCAAGCAGAGCCCACTGAATCAAAGTTGGGTTTCAGGAAGATCACGGAGTTCAGTGAGCACTCAACACCTCTATCAGACAGACTGCATGGGCAGTGCCTTCCTGGAGAGGAGAATACAGCAGGATGACTGTGAGTGCGGGGCTGGTGCAGAGTGGGGGCCCGGATTCAAATTCCACTAAGCCATGTAGACCTGGCAAGCTCATGTCCTCCCTCTGCCCTCAGTTCTCTGCACTGTCATAATGTAATTTTAGCAATACTTTTTAGGCCCTATTTAGGCCCTACTTCTTAGTATCACAGTACAGGGCTAAAAAATCACTAAATACAGGAAAACCTTACAGAGGACTGGTACTTCAGTAATGTTCTCTAAGTGTTTACTACATGCCAGGAGGAATAGGCTGGACACTTAGCAGTGGCGGAATATGGAGGGGGAACTTGGATGGCTCCGGGGCAGTGGAGCATGCTTTCCTGTTCGGCTTTTCCGTGGGCATGATGCCTTATGGTTTATGGAGAACATCAGCCCTGCAGGGGGTGCAGAGGAGGGGCTGTGGCTGAGATTTTACACTTGAGGGTGCTGACATTCAGAGATGATAAGTGACGAGCAGAACCTCAACCCCGCTGAGTGAAGGACCTGAGATGGGAAATGTATTTGGTTCCCTAGAGAGAGAGATTCCTGAAAAACTGCCACCTCTTCATCACGCCCTGTGCCAGAGACCCAAGAGACCCCTCACTGTCTTTCTCCAGTCCTCCTAGCCCAAGGTGTGTGGGTGGACAAAAGTGATGCTCTGGAGGAAATGCCTGAGATAAGGACAGGTCCTTAATGATAAAGAATTCTCCTTCCTCTTTCAGATCCTTGACCTCCCAGTATGACAGCTTAAAGGCTGTCATCTCTGTGGCCTGCCTCCCCTTTCCCTTCACCCTGCCAGCTGCCTCTCAGTGACTGTCTCCTCCAGTGACTACACTGAGGGACCAGGGACTGCTTGCCTCCCGAGGCTGCTCAGACCTTCTGACACTGCAAAATGATTGTCAAAAGATGGGTCTGCAAAGAGTAACTTCCCTTCCACTGATCAAACCTGAATATGCAAGCTACTGTGAATTAACTGGAAAAGTGGCCGTGTGGGCTGGTGCTTTGGTGATTTAATGAATTAAGTCTGCAACCCCCACTGCCTCCTTGACTATTGATCAGAGCTGCCTGCAATAAGGTCTGGCTAAGAATGGGCAGTGGCTGCACCAGCTCTGGGTAAAATTTGACCTAAAATGACCAATCTCATTCACTAACCTCACCATAGTCTTATGGGTTCAATGGACCCGTCCAAACCTTTGCTCTGTTCTCTCCATCACCTTCCTGTGTAATTTTCCTCCACCACGCACATAATAGAAACATGGCACAGGGGAGCTAATCACCTCTTTTATCCCCCACTTCAGGCTCACACATAAGTTTATAGTAAAAGCCTTTTCAAATGACTGCTTTAACTGCTGCTACAGCATGTGTCGTCAGTTGAATGGAATCTGTCATGTGACTTTAAGCAACCCTTTGTTGAGAGACAAGATTCAATACTAGGGACAGTATTCTAGTGTACTACATCATTGATTTTATGTTATGAAGATCATCATTTATTGAAAATGTATAAATAATGAAGCCCAGCCTTACTCTTCAATGCTGTGTGTGTAAATCCACTGAGTGTGCTGACCCCCATGCTTGTACCCACCTGCTAACACAGAAAGGGTCCATTCAGAAGGCAGGCACAGCTCCAGCACTGAGACTGTCCACACCAGCTTCACAAGAGAGTTGCCACAAGGACGACGGATACCCAGATAACAACCAAATGGTAATTTGAGTACTTAATGGTCATGATCCCTAAAGTGTGTAGCTCAGAGGGCTTGTGGTGATAACTCCATCAAGACTCTAAAGCATCTCTCCAATTCTTATTGGACTTGATCCATGTCTTGAGGAGACCCAGCTATGACATGCAGGCACCACATTGTCCTACTTAGTGCCTCACTTAGTGTTTCAGAACCTGTGATTTGATCAGAAACATGGGCTTTCTATGTTGGTTTCACACTAAGGACTATGTGACACCTGCAGGAAGATGTCTACATAGCTACCTGGATTATGAGATCATGAGGCTCTCTTATGTGAGGGATGGCGTTTGGGATCTCTGCAGGCATGGGTAATTCCAGGCATAGAGGGTGCTGGAACTCCCTTGCATGGTGAATAGTGATCTCTTCACTGGCTGATAAATAGAGGTTGTAGTTCAGGCCTTCAACATTAGCACCGTATGAGTAAACATTTTGACTCTTCACTATGCAGCAAGTGAACCAGGGCACATTTATTTATGTGGCTTAGTTTCTCCATCTGGCATGTGGGCTCAATAAACAAGCTCACGACATATGGGCATGATGATGATGAGGTGTGAACTAATGTAAGTAAAGTATGTGGTCTGATTTGTTAAATTAAGAAAAATGGCACTGAGAGTTGTGCTGGGTAAACACAACATTTTTTTCCTGGGGGAAACACACATAGACACACATTCACAAGCAAATCATGCAGATGTGCACACAGACCACCTCACCCCACCCCCGCCCTAATACACACATACCCACACACAACCTAATGTGAACACATTCCCAGAAACTATACGTAGATAAAAAGAGTATGTCACCTGGAAAACCAGTTTCCTTTACTATACCCCACATCCTCATTCCCACCAGATGTCTTGGATCATGGAGGCTTTCCAGACAAAAGCCAGCAGTTAAGCTCCAGATTTCCTATAGAATCCTTTTCTAACAACCAGTGAGTGATTCCAGAA
Organism: Pan troglodytes; assembly: GCF_028858775.2. Taxonomy (NCBI): domain Eukaryota; kingdom Metazoa; phylum Chordata; class Mammalia; order Primates; family Hominidae; genus Pan; species Pan troglodytes. The sequence goes on from NC_086016.1 coordinate 24,674,176, forward strand.
TACGTACCATTGAATGTGCTCCCTGAAGTCACCTGTAATTAGAGAAGGAAAACACTCTGAGAATCAGGCTATGCTATGGATGGCTCACACAGGTCTTTTGTTCACTTGGAAACTCTGGGTAACCAAGATTGGAAATAAGGTTCAAGTCAAAAGCCCCAACTCTAGAGTAGAGTTCCCTTAGGAAAGCACAGGAGCTTTTCTTGAAGAATGTTTCTGTCTAGGTAATTTTTGAGTAGCAATTGCAGAATTCTTATCTAAAGTGGAAAGCTTGTTCCTGAAGAAAACATCCCTTAACACGCAGTGTACTATCTGACACTGCCAATTTTGCACGTCCTCTGGAATCAGGTGTCAGTTGGTAAAATACACCTCCTCCATTCCCAAGGAAATATTATCTAACATCTATAATGTAGTGGATAATTTTCCCATAGCTGATATCAACTGAAAAATAAAGGATCCAAGAAAACAACATTTACATCTTAGGCAAAGACAGGCTACTTTACCTTGGTAGTAGAGGAGGGCTCCCTTTTCACATGCTTTTTGGAAGGCTTCTTCGAGTCACCTAGGGGATGTGGAGGGACACAGCACGGCTGTCAGTTCATTGGCAGTGCTACTCATGAATGACTCAGGGACTGGAACTTAGGGGTGTGCCTGGTTAACAAGCATGGAATGAGCTTCTCCTGGACCATCTTCTTCATGGACCAAGGAAGGCAAAGAAAGAGTAGCAAGGAAATAAGAGTACAGCCCTTGGCTTTCCAGGTAATGGCAAATGAAAGCAACGTGAAATAATCAAACTCCAAATGAACAAATGCTAAAATACATGCTAGGATTCAACCACAGCATCCTGTCACTTCTTCAGACCCTTTAAAAGCCCAGCAGGACTGCCACTACCTTCTTGACATCTACCAAGTCCCTTTCAACCTCCACAGACCCACATACACTGCTACTGCATTTATCATGGAGGGTATAGGGTTCTGCCTGGTTTATGTGTGATTTTTTTAAAAACTAGATTTAATACCATGCACCAGCATTAATTATATTTATTTCTTTTCTTGGTTATGAAAATAATCAGCCAGGCATAGTGGCTCACACCTGTAATCCCAGCAGTTTGGAAGGTGGAGGTGGGCGGATCATTTGAGGTCAGGAGTTCGAGACCAGCCTGACCAACATGGTAAAACCCCATCTCAACTAAAAAAAAAAAAAAAAAAACCAGCTACTCAGGAGGCTGAGGCAGGAGAATCCCTTGAACCTGGAGGCAGAGATTGCAGTGAGCTGAGATTGCACCACTGCACTCCAGCCTGGGTGACAGAGACTTCATCTCAAAAAATAAAAAAGTAAAAAATCAGGCCAGGTGTGGTGGCTCACACCTGTAATCCCAGCACTTTGGGAGGCCGAGGCGGGTGGATCATGAGGTCAGAAGATTGAGACCATCCTGGCTAACAGAGTGAAACCCCGTCTCTACTAAAAACACAAAAACTTTGCCAGGCGTGGTGGCACGTGCCTGTAGTCCCAGCTACTCGGGAGGCTGAGGCAGGAGAATCGCTTGAACACAGGAGGCAGAGGTTGCAGTGAGCTGAGATCATGCCACTGCACTCCAGCCTGGGCAACAGTGCAAGACTCTGTCTCAAAAAAAAAAAAAAAAACCTCCCCTAAAAATAATCAATTATTAAAGATTAGAAAATACTGAAATACTTATATTTTAAAATAACCACTATAACCGTACATTTTCCGTTCAGTCTTCCTTTGCCCTGTGTTTGCAGTCATCATGTGAGGGGCTGCCTATGTTCAGCCCAGGCAACCCACAGCGAGAGAGGGCAGAGCGGGGAGATGGCCCCTGGTGAGCACTGAGGCTCTTCAAACCAGCTGCCGAGGGAGTTGCAAGCAGGGTGACACATGAGGCTCATTATTTAGTGGTATTTTGTGTTCTTACTTGTCTTGTCCCCAGGTTGTGTAGCTCACAGACTTTTTTTTTTTTTAACATTTCTATAGGGGTCATTTGAAGTTCATAACACCATCAAACATCAGTACAGGGTCTTCCCATTATTTACCGGCTTTGGGATATGTGCTGAGGAGTGGCCGCGCACTGAAGGAATGTGACCGGTTGTCCCAAGTGTTGTCCTCCAACTCAAAATCCGCAACCAGTTCAAAAGCATTTGGGCTTTTATGTGCCTTTCACATAAAGACTATGACACAGCTAAGCTATTCATGTACTAATACCTGCCCTGAGCTGTGTGACCACAGACACCACCCTATAATGTGGCCAGTGTGTAGGAACTCTACAGGCTCAGATCATTCCAGACATACATGCAGATGTTGGAACTCCCTTGCACAGTGACTCATGATCCCAAGGCTGAGTGCTGAGGGCAGGTCAGTAGTTCAGAGCCTCAGCATTGGGGCTGTATGCTTGGGTTCCCATCTTGGCTCTTTTGCTGAGGGGCTCATAAGCTTGGGCACATTCATCTCTGTCTTTTTCTGCCCAGCAAAAGGTGATAGTAAATCAATCATGCCATTTGTCTGTGGCGATGGCCGAATGATTTCATGTAGGTAAAGTGTACAGTATAAGTGCTCATGAGGCTTAATTATCAGTGAAATGTCTTGCTTTAGATTTCACAGCTTAATAAGGCTCAGAGGCTTATTCACGCCCAGGATTCTGAACTCCCAAGTCATTGTTCTATGACATACACCTGCTTGGCCTAAAACCGACCACTTTATCATAATGCAGACCCAGTTTTGAAAGAAGCAGATAAAGTTGTCAAAAGTACTGTGTCTGCCTCAGTGCACACTCAGTGCGCTCCACACAAAGGGCATCACCATCTGCCACAATGGCCCAGTGGCCTGGCTGGCACAGACAGTGGCAGAGCAAAGGGCAAGAGATCCCTAATCCCATCACCATGGTCGATAGGGCATCATAGACATTCCAGGGTGAAGGCACAATCCACATTGTGAGGTCCAACTGCTGCCATGTAGACAGGTGTGTTTTTATATGTACAGGAAGATCATTGAAGATAAGTGTTTTATATCCATGGTTAACAGATGAGATGACCATGAAATGAACACCAGTGTACTGGGTGGAGCAGCTTCTCTATTCAGTCTTCTGCACTAAAGCCTGTGAAACAATATCATCTTGACTTATTTACTAACAAATACAAGTGCCTCTAAACTTAGACAGTTTCCAAGTCATGGAACTGATGAGCACTTAGCTCCAGCAGAGAGCTCTGGATGCTGGGTCGGGAGAACAAAGACACACAATACATCAAAACAGCATTAACAAGTAAACAGGTTTTCAAAGCTCTCCACATGCAAATTTACACAATTATCCTTTTAATTTTTATCTTCATACATATATACATAATCTACTTGCTTCTGAGTATAAATAAAACTGTATATTCTTAGTTAATAGTCTCTATCAATTCATTCTATTTATCTTTCTGAGTTGAAATACTGCATCTCATTGGATAACAAAAAAAAACTTGACTAAGATTACACTGGAAAGGTGAGTAGGTTGGGTGATTGACTGTGATTGACAATTCCATGATTCTGGATAACTTCCAAAGCATAAAAATAAATGTGTGTTTTATTTCACACGTAGACAATACACATACTTATTACTTTAAAAAATTAATATGTGAATAGAAGTGACTTACTACAAACTTATTAAAGTAAATACACATTTCACAAAGAAAGAAGAGAGGAAGGGAAAAACATGTTAAAAACAAAGAGAGGTACATTTTATTGTGTGAAAAGCCTCCAACCCATCCCTACTACTGTGGCTTTGTTCCAAAGATTTGGAAAGTAATGATTTCATAAGTTCTTTTTTTTTTTTTTTTTTTTTTTGAGACGGAGTCTCGCTCTGTCGCCCAGGCTGGAGTGCAGTGGCGCGATCTTGGCTCACTGCAAGCTCCGCCTCCCGGGTTCACGCCATTCTCCTGCCTCAGCCTCCCAAGTAGCTGGGACTACAGGCGCCCGCCACCACGCCCGGCTAATTTTTTGTATTTTTAGTAGAGACGGGGTTTCACCATGTTAGCCAGGATGGTCTCGATCTCCTGACCTCGTGATCCCCCCACCTCGGCCTCCCAAAGTGCTGGGATTACAGTCGTGAGCCACCGCGCCCGGCCTCATAAGTTCTTAATTAGGGTAACTACTGCATTAAAATAGACTTTGCCATATTCTCCCTTGGGGAATAACTTAATCTGTGGGGTGGGGGATGGAACGTTGAAGGATGCAGGATGTAAAAGGAAATTATATATATATTATATGTAATATATAATATATTACATATAATATATAATATATTACATGTAATATATAATATAATATATTACATATAATATATAATATATTACATATAATATATAATATAATATATTACATATAATATATAATATATTATATATAATATGTAATATATTATATGTAATATATTATATATAATATATTATATATAATATATTATATCTTATGTAATATATATTATATATAATATATTATATCTTATGTAATATATATTATATATAATATATTATATATTATGTAATATATATTATATATAATATATTATATATTATGTAATATATATTATATATAATATATTATATATTATATATTACATATTACATATTATATATTACATACAATATATACATTATATATTAAATATATAATATATAATATACACATTATATATAGTATGTAAATAATATATATTATAAAATATAATATATCATGTAATATAAATAATATATATACTATATATTATAAATAATATATATACTATATATATTATAAATAATATATATACTATATATATTATATATAATATATATACTATATATTATATATAATATATAATATATATACTATATATTATATATAATATATAATATATATACTATATATTATATATAATATATATACTATATATTATAAATAATATATATAATATATATTATTTATAATATATATCAAACATATTATAAATAATATATATAATACATATTATAAATAATATATATAATACATATTATATATACTGTATATATAATACATATTACATATACTGTATATATAATATATATTATATATCATATATCATATATATAATATATAATATATATAATATATTATAATATAATATAATATATATAATATATATTATATATACAGTATATGTAATATATATTTTACCTACTGTATATATAATATATATTATCTATATTTTATATATAATATATATTATATATACAGTGTATATAATATGTATTATATATAATGTATATATAATATATATTATATACAATGTATATATAATACATATTATATATATTATATATATAATTTGGGAATTTGGGAATAAACTGAATCCCGATTCACATTGGGACTACACCAGCTGCCACCATGCCTGGCTAATTTTTTGTATTTTTCGTAGAGACAGGGTTTCACTGTATTGGGCAGGATGGTCTTGATCTCCTCACCTTGTGATCCTCTTGCCTTGGACTCCCAATGTGCTGGGATTACAGGCCTGAGTTAAGATACATATTTTTTAAATGAAGAAAAATTTCAAAGGTACTCTGCTTGGTACAATAATCAAATCTATAAATTGAGGAATAAAACATAACCATGAAACATATTTATAACTGCATATGGAAAATACAGAGGATAATTTTTTAAATAACATATTTTGAAAGCATTAACTAGTAATTTGAAAAGATCACACTTGACAGGCCAGTATGAACATACCTTGAATGCAGCCACACAGGTTCCCCATGAGAAAAATCAAAATCAGGGAAAATGAAACCACAAAGATTCAATCTGCTCTGACCTTTGAAAAACTCAGCACAGATAGTGGCACTTAGGACCAAAGGCAGGAGATCCCTAATCCCATCACCATGGCGATAGGGCATAAACATTCCAGGGTGAAGGCACAATCCACACTGTGAGGTCCAACTGCTGCCATGCAGACAGGTGTGCTTTTACATGTACAGGAAGGTCATTGAAGGCTCAGTGTTTTGTTTCAAAAACTGAATCCCAAGCCCACACATTATTATGCTGTGCTTCTTAAAATAAGTTATGAGATGGGAAATAGGGCACCCCCAAATATATACATATATATATAATATAATATATATAACATATATATAATTTCCTTTTACATCCTGCATCCTTATATTATATATAATTATTATATATACTTATGTATAATAATTATATATAATACATATTATATATATTATATTATATATGATATATATAATATAATATATATGATATATAATATATAATACATATATAATATATGATATATATTATATGTAATATATGATATATATTACATATAATATATATGATATATAATGTATATATTATATATATAACATATATATAAAATATATAATATATATTATATATATTATATATAATATATTATATATAATATATTATAATATATAATATGTAAGATATATTATATATGTCATATAACATAATATATATTATATGTCATATAAGATATATTATATACCTAATATATTTGTTATATATTATATATTATATATGTTATACATTATGTATATTATATATAATATATAATATATATAATGTGACATTTAATATATATGATATATAATTGTATATCATATATTATATATTATGTATCATATATTATATATTACATATTGTATATCATATATTCTATAATATATAATATATATAATATACATTATATATATATGTTTTTTTTTTTTTAACAGAGTCTTGTTCTGTTGCACAGGCTGGAGTGCAATGGCGCCATCTTGGCTCACTGCAACCTCTGCCTCACGGGTTCAAGCGATTGTCCTGCCTCAGCCTCCCAGGTAGCTGGGACTACACCACACTGTGACTACAGCAGCTGCCACCATGCCAGGCTAATTTTTTGTATTATTGATAGAGACAGGGTTTTACTGTATTGGGCAGGATGGTCTTGATCTCCTCACCTTGTGATCCTCTTGCCTTGGCCTCCCAAAGTGCTGGGATTACAGGCCTGAGCCAAGATACATATTTTTTAAATGAAGAAAAATTTCAAAGGTACTCTACTTGGTACAATAATCAAATCTATAAATTGAGGAATAAAACATAACCATGAAACATATTTATAACTGCATATGGAAAATACAGAGGATAATTTTTTAAATAACATATTTTGAAAGCATTAACTAGTAATTTGAAAAGATCGCATTTGACAGGCCAGTATGAACATACCTTGAATGCAGCCACACAGGTTCCCCATAAGAAAAATCAAAATCAGGGAAAATGAAACCACAGAGGTTCAATCTGCTCTGACCTTTGAAAAACTCAGCACAGACAGTGGCACTTAGGACCAAGGGCAGGAGATCCCTAATCCCATCACCATGGCGATAGGGCATAAACATTCCAGGGTGAAGGCACAATCCACACTGTGAGGTCCAACTGCTGCCATGCAGACAGGTGTGCTTTTACATGTACAGGAAGGTCATTGAAAGCTCAGTGTTTTGTTTCAAAAACTGAATCCCAAGCCCACACATTATTATGCTGTGCTTCTTAAAATAAGTTATGAGATGGGAAATAGGGCACCCCCAAATATATATATATTATATATAATATAATATATATAATATATATAATATAATATAATATATAATATATATAAGATATATAATATAATATATAATATATATAACATATATATAATTTCCTTTTACATCCTGCATCCTTATATTATATATAATATATTATATATAATATAATATATAATTATATATAATGATTATATACAATATAATATATATAATTATATATATAATTATAATTATGTATATTATTATATGTGCAATATAATAATATATAATTATATATGTAATATAATAATATATAATATATAATATATTTATATTATTATATATAATATATTATATAATATATATTATATTATATAATATATAATATATAATATATCATAATATATTACATATTATAATATAATACATATAATATATAAAATTATAGAATATATGATATAATATATGATATGTTATGATATATTATATATAATGAAATATACATAATATATATCATTTATTATATAATATATATCATATATTATATAATATATATCATTTATTATATAATATATATCATTTATTATATTATATATCATACATAATATACAATATATTATATATTATATATGATATATAGTATATATCATATATATCATATATATAATCATATATCATATATAATATATATACTATATATCATATATTAAGTTTGGGGATAGCCCAGAATTATATATGGATTTTCAACTGCACAGGAGCTGGTCCCCTAACCCTTGCGCTGTTCAAGGATCAACAGTATTTACAATACTATACATTTTATTCATATTTTATAGTGTAGTACTTCTACTCATTAAAAAAATTAACTATAAAATCGCCTCAGGAAGGTCTTTCAGGAGTTCTTCCAGAAGAAAGCCTTGTTATCATAGAAAATGACGGCTGCATGTATGTTATTGCCACTGAAGACCCTGAAGACCTTTCACTGGGAGAAGATTTGGAGATGGAAGACAGTGATATTGATTATCCTGACCCTTACAGGGCTAAGCTAGTGTGTGTGTTTGTATCTTAGTTTCTAACAAAAAAGTTTAAAACATAAAAAATAAAAATAAATAAAGCTTATCAAATAAGGATATAAAGTATTTCTGTACAGCTGTTCAATGTGTTTTTGTTTTAAGATGTGTTATTATGAAAGAATCAAAAAATTAAAAAAATTAAAAGTTTATAAAGTTATGATAAGCTAAGATGAACTTGTTAAAGAAAGAAAAAATTTAAATACATTTAGTGTAGCCTAAGTGTACAGTGCATATAAAGTCTATAGTTATGTACAGTAATATCCTAGGCCTTTTCATTCACTCACCAAGTACTCACTGACTCATCAGAGCAACTGCCAGTCCTGCAACCTCTGTTCATGCTAAGTGTCCTATACTGGTGTACCACTCTCTTAACTTTTGTAATATATATATTTTTTTTTCTTTCTTTTTTTGGAGAAGGAGTTTTATTTTGTTGCCCAGGCTGGAGTGCAATGGCACGATCTTGGCTCACTGCAACCTCTGCCTCCGGGGTTCAAGTGATTCTCCTGCCTCAGCCTCACGAGTAGCTGGGATTACAGGCCCACGCCAGCACTCCCAGCTAATTTTGTATTTTTAGTACAGACGGAGTTTCTCCATGTTGGTCAGGCTGGTCTCGAGCTTCTGACCTCAGGTGATCCGCCCGCCTCGGTCTCCCAATGTACTATGTTTTTACTGTATCTTTTCCATGTTTAGATATTACTATTGTGATATAACTGCCTACAGTAGCAGTCCCCAAAGTTTTGACACCAGGGACTGGTTTTGTGAAAGATAATTTTTCCACTGATTGGGGATGGCTTTGGGCTGAAACTGTTCCACCTCAGATCATCAGGCATTAGTTAGATTCTTTTTTTTCTTTTTTTTTAGACTGAGTCTCCCACTGTTGCCAGGCTGGAGTGCAGTGGCACAATCTCAGCTCACTGCAACCTCTGCCTCCCGGGTTCAAGTGATTCTCCTGTCTCAGTCCCCCGAGTAGCTGGGACTACAGGCATGCGCCACCACACCCAGCTAATTTTTGTATTTTTAGTAGAGACGGGGTTTCCATGTTGGCCAGGATTGTCTTGACCTTGTGATCCACCTGCCTCGGCCTCCCAGAGTGTTGGGATTACAGGCGTGAGCCACAGCACCCAGCCTGGTTAGATTCTCATAAGGAGCACATAACCTAGATCCCTTGTATGTGCAGTTCACAATAGGGTTTGCGCTCCTGTGAAGATCTAATGCTGCTGCTGATCTGACAGGAGGCGGAGCTCAGGCAGTAATGCTCGGCTGGCCAGCCACTCATCTCCTGCTTTGTGCCCAGTTCCTAAAAGGACACAAACCGGTGCTGGTCCATGGCTTGGGTGTTGGGGACCACTGGCCTACTGTATTCAGCACAGTGACATGCTGCACAGGTGTGTAGTCCAGGAGCAATAGGCTGTACGATATAGCCTAGGTATGTAGTAGGCTACACTGTCTAGGTTTGTATAAAGTACACTCTTTGGTGTCTGCACAGCCACAAAATCACCTAATGATGCATTTCTTGGAATATATTACCATTAAATGAGATTTACCTGTATTAGTGTCATCTCAGGTTTATTGTCTAGTAATTTTGAAAGTATTTGTATATTCTTTCCCAGACACATCATCATACTCTGGTGCATATCTCTATTTTATTCCCTAGACCCACTCTTAATTTTTCTGCATTCTGCTTTGTTCCTTAGTAGGCTCACCTGAATTGGATACTTCAGAGATCTCCCTTACCCTCATGCTTTTATTGGGGTTCAGCTAATGGAGGGGGTGGCAGAAGATAGGTGAGAGAAGAGTGTGTTTATTCCCCACCTCTGCCCCTGCAGGGTCAGCACAGGCAGACTGTGTCCCTTTGCTGAAGATCACAGCTTCTGTCTGGTGCCTTCTTGGCAAGCTGGCACTGTCTCTAGTCAGGTGACTGCTTGGCCCCTTACTACTTACACTCTTCTGTCTGGTTTCTTTGTGTCTTTCCTGCTGTGCTGTAACTAGTCCCTTTATTAGAATCCATCCACATTACCCAGTTATATAAAGACAAATAGTTGGTCACTGATCTAGTTCACTCCCTGAGAATCAGCCTTCATCAAAGATCCCTAACAGTCAGATATTCTGTTGGCCGCTCCATTCCTGCTCCCCATTATTCTAGTTGTGTCTTCCTTGTCTCTAGTGCAGTCACAAAGCATAAGCGCCTCCACTGTCACTTGTTCTTTGCAACTCTAGGATCACATCATTCCCCTTGAAATCAGAGAACCTGCAATCTCCCCAAGCCCACAAAATTCAGCCGTCACAGTACTTTTCAAGCATGCCAGCATCCCTCCCCAGCAAACGAATCCTTAATTTCTTGGAGAAACATCTTCTGGGGCTTCCTGTGGGACACAGTGGGGGTCGGCTTGGCATGTGGATCACACCTGATATTTTTACCCCCACCTCCTACTATTCCTATTCCTTTGTATGCACCTCTCTTTATTATGCTAGGAAAGCTCTGGCAACACAACCTCAAAATAAGCAGGCTAGTGTGGATTCACAGTTTCTGTCAGACAAACAAACTTGAGCACCCCTTCTAACTTCTTGGGCTAAGACTTTAACTTCAGAATCTCTATGTATCTATGTTGATAAACTTAGCCTATGTCAAGATTATATTCTGCATGCCTTAGTCAAACACCATGTAAATCTATGCCTCATATATTCTCTAGGCTTTAGCTGATAGGGATTAGCAAAGTAGTGTGGTTGTTTTGGTCTTTAAACAATGTCCATTTTCTACCAGCTTTCCATTGCACTCTTTTTTTTTTTTTTTTTTTTTTTTTTGAGATGGAGTCTTGCTCTGTCGCCCAGGCTGGAGTGCAGTGGCGCGATCTCGGCTCACTGCAAGCTCTGCCTCCCGGGTTCACGCCATTCTCCTGCCTCAGCCTCCCGAGTAGCTGAGACTACAGGCGTGTGCCACCACACACGGCTAATTTTTTGTATTTTTAGTAGAGATGGGGTCTCACTGTGTTAGCCAGGATGGTCTTGATCTCCTGACCTCGTGATCGGCCCACCTTGGCCTCCCAAAGTATTGGGATTACAGGCGTGAGCCACCGCACCGGGCCGACTCCATTGCACTCTTACAGACCATGTTGACAAAATTATAACTGCAACAGTCAACTACAATAGCAATTTTACCTCTCATGTACCACTTTAAAAAACACATCATTCCCAATAACCACATTTGATTATTTAAGTAATCGTGATACCACCGTACACTACAGATGATCAGGTTTCTGTCTCCTCCCGACAAGAAGGTCAGGAATTCATTCAGACTGAAACAGGTCAGCAAACCACTTCCAGATTCTCATCTATAAAGATCTATTTCTAGAACCATTTCTAGTACCTATACAATATTAGAATCAAGTCAGGAAGCAGAAAACATTCTAGATATTTTAAACAGAAAACAATTCATGGAGAGATCAATTACAAGAGTATGTGTAGCAAAAGATGAAAGGGTCAGGTTGTTTAAGTAACTTGATAAATCTCTGCTTCTTTTGTGTTGGGTGATAAAAATGTTGACCAGAGATCAGTGACAGATGATCCAAGGCGTCAGCTGTCCAAGCTCAGCATCTGGAGCCGGTGCTGAGGAAATGTGCATTTCTAGGTCTGGGCGCCATTGGACCATCACTACTGTCCTTGAAGCTGCCACCGTGAGAACTCACATCTCAGCTGCTATAGCCACAGCTGATATTGTCATTGCTTCCAGAATTATTTCCCTTGCTCCATCGTGGGGATCCCGCAATACTGCTGCTGCTGAAATCACTGTTGTTGCTCCTTCCAGAACTGTCGGCACTGCAGCATTATTATCACTGCAGCTACCACTGGAGATGGCTACAGACACCAGAAACAGAAGAGCACCTCTCCCCTCCTCCGGCAGTGTGACTTTCAGTCGGCTCCTCTCGTAGCCAGATGGTATAGAAATGACACACCAATGTCCTTCAGAACATACATGCAAAATATTTTAAATATATTAGAAATTCTATTCCCCTTAGAAAACTAAGTCCACCTACATATTTTTCAAAAATGCATCAGCAATACAGAATAAAGGCATTGGTTCTATACAGCGTTGCAAGTATATTTTAACAATAGAAGGTATTTTAATGTTATTCACCACATTAGGAGATTGAAAAAGGGAAAACACAGGATTACCTTAGCAGATGTAGGAAAAAAATAAGATGGTAAAATACGACATTCACTTATATTAAAATCTTTATACCAAACTAGGAAAAGCAGACAAATTTCTTAACCTGATAAGCTTATCTATAACAAAACCATCGACACCACCATATGTAATGTTGAAGCATAATCGTTATTTTTTATAAAAGCTAGGAAAGGGAATGAGATGTCTGTTGACACTGCGCGTATTTATCATTGTCCTGGGGTTTCTGGCCAGTTCAGTAAAGATAGGACAAAGAAATATTATAGAAAGAGGAAGAAAAAAAGAAAACACATACGTTGTCATTGTGTGGAGTTTCTGTTTGTTTGTTTATGTGTTTTTGTGAGATGGTGTCTCACTCTGTCGCCCAGGCTGGAGTACAGTGGTGTGATCTTGGCTCACTGCAACCTCATTGTGTGGAGATTTGTAATTACCCATAGAAAATCCAAGAAAATTTGTGGATGCACTAATCAAATCAGCAAGGTTTTCAGATATGAAGGCAAAGTAAACAGAAAATGAAATTCTTATAAACAGTAGCAACCAATTAAAAATATTATATTATAATAGCACATTCATGGTAACATAAAACATTAATGTATCTAAGAATTAATTCAGAAAACAAATACATGATCTTTCATTTAATTTTATTAAAGTTATTTCAATAAATATACCACCAGTATTTTTTTAGAACTTGATTGGAAAAGTCATATTAAAGTAATCAATGGAAAGGAAGAACCAAAGTTATTTTGAACAATAATAGCCTATCAATATTTGAAGGTGTTTTAATTATAATAATTAAAATGGTTTGCTTTGGCTCAGTGATACACCGTTAAACAATGGGAAAAAATGGAAGCACCAAGAAATAGATCCATAGGTATGCTGAATACATTGGACTTGTAATAAAAGATATGATACTAAAAGTCAGTAGAAAAATTATACTATTCAATAAATGATGTCAGAAAAAAACATATAAATTTTTATCCATATATAAATAAAAATCTGTATATTACAGCATATCACAAAATCCTGTATCTATTTAGGTTAAAGACTCAAATCTTAAACTACTTGTGAAATTACTTACGAATATTACATGTTTAAGATATTTAAAAGTATATACAGAGAACTAATGACGTTGGGCAACAAATGGCTTATTAATCAAATGCCAGAATGCATGAAGAAGAAAAGAAAAGAAAAATAAATTAGACTGTATTAAAATGAAAAATCCTAGGCATCCTAAATAAAGGTTAAATGCAAGCCAGAAAATTGGGTAAAATATTTACAAAATATATAATTGAAAAGTATAATATCCATTATATAAAGAGGATTTCTACAAATTAATGATATAAAATAAATAGTTTAGTAGAAAAAATGATTAAGAACTACTCCACAATATTCACAACAGATGATAAATAGTGAATTATTGTGAAAAGACAATTGAAAAGAGCAAGGTACAATTCAACAGCAATAAGACTTTATGCCCTTGTCTATAAAAACACAAAACTATGCCAAGGGCTTTAGGAACCATGAATTTATATACGGCGAAGGGGAGTTTAAATCTGCCACTTTGAAGAGTTTTTTGGAAATATATAGTAAAGTTGAAAATATATACATATGTGTATATATATATACCCACACACATACACATACACACTAGAAATTCCACAAGGTAAACCTTCTCCAAGAGAATACACACACATTTGCAGAAGAGATGTCCAAAGGTGTTTGTTGAAACATTATTGGTAATAGCTAAAAATTGGAAATAATCTTAAAGCTCATTACTAGGAAAATGGAAAAGTGAATCGTGGTATGTGCATATAATGTAAAACTATACATCAGTTAAAATTAATTGTCTGAATTTATATGGATCAATTTTTATATATTGAAACATCGTTGCATTCCAGGAATAAATCCCACTTGGTCATGGTGTATAATCCTTTTAATATGATGCTGAATTCAGTATGATAGTTTTTTTTTTAGACAAAGTTTTGCTCTTGTTGCCTAGGCTGAAGTGCAATGGCATGATCTCGGCTCACCACAACCTCCACCTCCCGGGTTCAAGCGATTCTCTTGTCTCAGCCTCCCGAGTAGCTGAGGTTACAGGCATGCACCACCACACATGGCTAATTTTGTATTTTTAGTAGAGACAGAGTTTCTCCACGTTGGTCAGGCTGGTCTTGAACTCCTGACCTCAGGTGATCCACCCACCTCAGCCTCCCAAAGTGCTGGAATTACAGGCATGAGCCACCATGCCCCACCCAGTATGCTAGTATTTTTAGAGTTTTTGCATCAATGATCAGAGGCATATTGATCTGTTGTTTTATTTTCTTATAGTGTTTTTGGCTTTGGTATCAGGGTAATGCTGGCCTCATAGAAAGAGTTAAGAGGTATTCACTCCTCTTCCACTCTTTGGAAATGCTTGGAAAGAATCAGTGTTAGTTCTTCTTTAAACGTTTGGCAGAACTCACCAGTAAAGCTATCAGGTCCAGGACTTTTCTTTGTCATGAGATTGTCTTATTGCTGACTCAATTCCCTTACTAGGTTAGGTCTATTCTGACTTTCTGTTTCTTTATAATTGAGTCTTGGTAGGTTTTGTGTGTCTAGGAATTCATCTATTTCATCTGGGTTATCCAATTTATGAGCACACAATTATTTATAGTAATCTTTTATAATCCTTTCTAGGCTGGGAATGGTGGGTCATGCCTGTAATTCCAATAATTTGGGAGGCCGAGGTGGGAAAATTCCTTGAGGCCAGGAGTTCAAGATCAGCCTGGATAACATGGCAAGATCCTGTCTCTTAAAAAAAAAAAAAAGAGCTGGCATAGTGGCGAGCCCAGGAATTCAAGGCTGCAGTGAGCCGATTGTGCCACTGATTGTGGTTGCATCTGATTGTTGCCAGGGCAATGGAGCTAGACCTTGTCTCTAAAACATAGACAGACACTTGTCTGTAAAACATAGACAGGCAGATAGACAGACGACAGACAGACAGACAGAAATATATAAAGATATTCTCAAATACATTTCTGTTTTAAGTAATTTAGATTGTTTCCCTTTTCCTTAGTCTTGTCAGTTTTATTAATCTTTTTGAAGAACCAACTTTTGGTTTTGTTTTTTATTGTTTTTCTATTCTCTTTTCCATTTATCTCTGCCCTGATCTCTATTGTTTCCTTCCTTCTGCTAACTTTGGGTTTAGTTTTATTCTTCTTTTTCTAGTTTCTTAATGTGTAAACTTATGTTGTTGAATTGAGGTGTTTCTTTTTTTAATGTGTTTATAGCTATAAATTTCCTCCTTAGTACTCCTTTCACCACAACTCATAAGTTGTGTTTTTTTGTTGTTTCTTTGTTTTTTGAGACAGAGTCTCATTCTGTCACCCAGGCTGGAGTGCAGTTGTGTTAGCTCAGTGGTGCATCCTCTGCCTCCTGGGTTCAAGAAATTCTCATGCCTCAGCCTCCTGGGTAGCTGGGACTACAGGCACGTACCACCACTCCCAGCTAATTTTTGTGTTTTTAGTAGAGACGGGGTTTCACCATGTTGGCCTGGCTGATCTTGAACTCCTGACCTCTAGCTATCCACCTCCCTCAGTCTCCCAAAGTGCTGGGATTACAGGTGTGAGCCACCACAACTGGCCACAACCCATAAGTTTGGATATAGTGTGCTTTCATTTTCATTTGTCTTTAAGAATTTTATAATTTCTTTGTGATTTCTTTGATCCATTGGTTGTTTGAGAGTGTGTTGTTTAAATTCTACTAATTTGTGAACTTTTTAAAATCTTCTGTTATTGATTTCTAACTTTATCCTGTTGTGGTCAGAGAAGACACTTTGTATGATGTCTATCGTTTTAAATCTACTGAGCTTTTTTCCTTTTTTGGGACAGGATCTCGTTCTGTCAGTGGTACAATGGTACATTTTCTTTGTCATGAAGTACAGGCTGGAGTACAGTGGTACAATCTCTGCTCACTGCAGCTTCAACCTCCTGGGCTCCTAAGCAATTCTCACGCTTCAGCCTCCCAAGAAGCTGGGATCACAGGCACGCACCACCACGCCCAGCTAATTTTTGTATTTTTAGTAGAGATGGGGTTTCACCATGTTGGCCAGGCTGATGTCAAGCTCCTGGCTTCAAGCAATCCACCCGCCTCAGCCTCCCAAATTACTCTGGGATTACAGATGTGAGCCACTGCACCCAGCCCCTATTGAGAATTAATTTGTGATGTGTTATATGGTCTATCCTGAAAATGTCCCATGCATACTTGAGAAGTATGTGTATTATGTTGTTGGGTAGAATATCCTGTGTATGTCTGTTAGGTCTAGTTGTTTTTTCAGGTGTTGTTCAAGTGCTGTATTTCCTTACTTATGTCTGGTCTGGTTGTTTTATTCATTTGTGAAATGAAGACAAGGGACAAAATCCTAAGACATCCCCCTTAAAAGGGAAGGACCACCCACAGAAAAGGACTGAGAGACCCCCAGAATCTATAGCTTAGCTAATTGATGGTCTTTCTCTCCTGAAGTTAGTAAAGAGTGGAAAAGATGACTCCTTCTTCAAACATGAAGAAAACAATCTAAGTCTTCAAAGAACAGGAAGCATGAGAAAATATGACACCACCAAAGAAACAAAATGAAACTCTAGTGGCTGACTCCAAAGACATGAAGATCTACAAATTGCCTGACAAAGAATTCAAATAATCATCTTAGGATGACATCAGCAAGATGGAAGAACAGGAGGCCCTCCACTCACCTCTCCCCACACAAACAATGATCTGGCAGCCATTCATGGACAAAACTGCCTTTGCAAGAGTTTTAATATCCAGGCAGGAGGTGGCAAAACTCTAGCAAAGCCCAAAACCAAGGAGAGCTGCTTTGAGAAGGCAGGTCCACACACCAGTGACAGGTTCCCAGTTGCAGACTGAAAGCAGCTTTGTCCTCCTATGGACTTGGGTCCAGCTCCACTAGATCATGGTCTTGCAACTAGCCCCATCCACTAAGCACCTAGGAGGAACCATGACCATTTATGCCCCCAGTAACAGGCCTTCTAACCATGGTCCTGACTGCAGAAACTAAAGCAGCCCTGATCTGGCTTCAGCCCCACTCTACCACAGTCAGTCTTGCCTGCCCAGGAATTCAGTGATGCCTTTACATGCCCTTGGTAACAGGCCTGCTGATCTCAGTCTCAGCTATGGACACTAAAGTAGCCCTGTGACTCCATTCCAGTCTTGCTTTGCCACAGTCTGGGCACAGTCCAGCCCATCCTGGGACCTGGTGAAAGACATACCATCCATTCTCCTAATAAGAGGATGACCAATCTTGAACCCAAATGTGGTCACCAAAGCTGTCCTGTGACTTGGCTCTAGCCCTGCTCTACTGTGGTCTGGAGGCAGTCCTGTCTTCCCATGGACCTACCTAGCAAACCAGCAGGAGCTCAATCTGGGACCCACAGGGAGCTATACCAGTCCATGCCCTTGGTAATAGGCCTGATATCTGAAGACTTGACTGTAGAACTAGAAGAGGCCCCATGACCTGGCTCCAGTTCTGTTCGATCAGGGTATCAGAGGCAGTCCAGTTCTCCTGAGGATCCAGCAGAAACTGCATCACCAACCTATGCCTTGATAGCAGGCCTGCCAATCAGAGATTCAGCTGCAGACCAGGCAGCAGCCATGTGATATGGCTCCAGGCCCACTTGACTGTGATCCAGTCAAGGAATCCAGCAGGAAAAGGTTTGCACCTGCTGAAACCAATCTATAAAGACAGAAAGAGATTGGGCATGGTGGCTCACACCTGTAATCCCAGCACTTTGGGAGGCCAAGGCGGGCAGACCACTTGAGGCCAGGAGTTTGAGACCAGCCTGGACAACACGGTGAAACTCTGTCTCTACAAAAAATACAAAAAAATTAGCCAGGCATGGTGGCACATGCCTGTGATCCCAGCTGCTTGGGAGGCTGAGGCAGGAGAATCATTTGAACCTGGGAGGTGGAGGTTACAGTGAGCTGAGATCACGCCACTGCACTCCAGCTGGGTGACAGAGCAAGACTCTGTCTCAAAAAAAAAAAAGAAGAGGTATTTGCTTCTTCATAGACATTAATGAAAGTCTGTAGATCATGAAGAATCAGCAAATATGACACTACCAAAATAAACTCATAAATCGCCAGTAATCAACCCCCCAAAAATAGAGATCTACAAATTGCCTGACAATTCAAAATAATTGATTTAAGATAGCTCAGTGAAATTTACTAGAATGTATATATCAACTCAATAATATCAAGAAAATAGTAGATGAACAAAACTAAAAGTTCAATAAAGATACAGAAATAATAAGAATCAAACAGAAATTCTAGAACTGAAGAATACAATGAATAAAATGAAAATGCAAGCTGGGTGCCGTGGCGGACGCGTGTAATCCCAGCACTTTGGGAGGCCGAGGCAGGCGGATCACTTGAGGTCAAGAGTTCAAGACCAGCCTGGCCAACATGCCAAAACCCCATCTGTATTAAAAATACAAAAATTAGCCAGGCATGGTGGCATATGCCTGTAATCCTAGCTACTAGGGAGGCTGAGGCAGGAGAATTGCTT
Organism: Pan troglodytes; assembly: GCF_028858775.2. Taxonomy (NCBI): domain Eukaryota; kingdom Metazoa; phylum Chordata; class Mammalia; order Primates; family Hominidae; genus Pan; species Pan troglodytes. The sequence continues at coordinate 24,693,547 of NC_086016.1, forward strand.
GAACTGGGAGGTGGAAGTTGGAGTGAGCCAAGATGGCACCACTGCATTCAAGCCTGGGTGACACAGACTCTGTCTCAAAAATATATAAAAATAAATAAATGAATGAAATGAAAATGCAATAGAGAATTTCAATTGCAGACTTGATCAAACAGAAGAAAGAATCTGTGAAATTAAAGACAGGACATTTGAAATATCCTGTCAGAAGACCAGAAAGAAAAAAAAGTTTATAAAGTAAAAACCTTTGGGATTCACAGGACACCACCATGAAGTGGGTCAAACATATTATGGATTTCCTAGAAGTAAAAAAGATAGAAAAGGCCTGAAAGTATATTTGAAGAAATAATGGGTAAAAACTTTCCAAATTCTTAGAGCCAAGTGGGCTTCCAGACACATGAAGTTCAGAGGCCCCAAAAAAGGCCAGCCCAAAGACCATAATACCAACATGTATTATAATTAAAATATCAAAAGTCAAAGACAGAGACTTTCAAAAGCAGCAAGAAGAAAGGAATTCATCACATACAAGGAAACTTCAATAAGGCTATCAGTGGATTTCTCAGCAGAAACCTTATAAGCCAGGAGAGAATAGGATGCTATATTCAATGTATTGGAAGAAAAAAACTGCCAATCAGGAAGACCACAACTTGTAAAGCTGTCCTTCAGAAATGAAAAAGAGATGATAAGGTCTTTCCCAGACTCCCACCAAAAAAATTCTAAGGGAGTTCATCACCACTGCACCTGCCTTATAAGGCAGTTTTTCAAGTTGAAATAAAAGGATTCTGATTAGCAACATTAAAACATTAAGATATTAAGTTCACAGGTAGGCCGGGCGCGGTGGCTCACGCCTGTAATCCCAGCACTTTGGGAGGCCAAGGCGGGTGGATCACAAGGTCAGGAGAGGGAGATCATGCTGGCTAACACGGTGAAACCCCGTCTCTACTAAAAATACAAAAAATTAGCCAGGCGTGGTGGCGGGCGCCTGTAGTCCCAGTTACTCGGGAGGCCGAGGCAGGAGAATGACTTGAACCCGGGAGGCAGAGCTTGCAGTGAGCCGAGATCATGGACACTGCCCTCCAGCCTGGGCGACAGAGCGAGACTCTGTCTCAAAAAAAAAAAGTTCATAGGGAAAGGTAAGTATATAGTCACATTCATAACACTGTAATATTGCAGTGGTGGTGTATAAATCACTTTTCACTGTAGTATAAAAGTTAAAATGTAAAAGGATTAGGCGGCCCGGGCGCGGGGCAGCGGCTGTGGGGAGGCGGGGAGGCGGGGAGGCGGGGGGCCTGGCCGGACACCCCTGCGCCCCCTCCCCGCACCCGGGCGGAGGGCGGCCTCTTCCCCCTCCCCCTCCCCCGCCACCCCCGGCAGCCGCCTCCCCCAGGACACAGGAGGCGGGCGGAGGCCGGGTCCGCGCAGCGGGCGACTTGCAGCGTGGGCCGGGTCGAGGTCGGGGGGCGGTTTCACGGGCTGGGAAGCTGGGGGGCCGGGGACAGGAGGGTGGGGGGGCCGGGGAAAGGAGGGCTGGGGGGCCGGGGACAGGAGGGCCATGCAGGCAGTGGCAAGCGGGCGGCGAGGGCTCCGTGGGGCAGGTGGATGGGGATCAGCGCCTGGGGCTGCTCCGTTCCCCAGGCGGGTGTCGTGGCTCTGGCCTCCATGCAACTCCAGGTCTGCGCGCCCCGCGCTGCTGGAGCCCCAGTCAAAAGTCTATTTAAAAAGCAGAGAGAGGATGCTTCCGTCTGAGTGGAGTGATGAAGACCTGATCCCTGGGCCATTTGGGAACACTAGCTGCCTTTCATCACAGTCAACCTGGACTCAGAGAATGTCAAGAGCTTGTTGGTTGGGTCAAGAATGAATCTAGGCATGACGTCATAGTTTATAGTCATCCTTTTAAACCTGCAAAGAAGCATTTGCAGGTTTAAAGTTATTTCACGGGTACTGCTTGCCAATCTTTGGAGGATGTGAAGCCTGCAGAGAAATAAAGTGTCGCCCCTCTGCGCGTCGCTCCCCATCTGCTAGAATGTTTCTCATGAATGCTCCTCCAGTGGTTGCTCTCCAGCCCAAATGGGAGGCCTCTGTCCCGCCAGGGAGCTTTAGATTCCCCCGGTGCTTCTCGGAGGCTGACAAGGGCGTGGAGAGCATGTCGGTGAGCACCCGGGTGCAGATGCTCATCAGCACGCTGCAGAGCGACAGGGCTGCTAGGGGCACCAGCGATGAGCGCGCTGCGCAGAGGGGGCAGAGGGATGCCACGACGCCAGGCCTGCTGCCAAGCCCACCATGCACAAGGAGCTGCCTGCGTTGGCTGCCTGTGGTCTTGTTGCTGACTTTGACCCCATGGGGGAGGAGGAAACTGCAGACTTTGGCCCATTGGTGCTAGATTCAGACAGTGACGATTCCGTGGACCGGGACATTGAGGAGGCCATCCAGGAGTACCTGAAGGTAAAGAGTGGAGCCACACAGCCCGGGGTCAGCGGGGCCCAGCCATGAGCAGCCTTCCAGGGCTGCAGGCGGAGGCAGTAGATGTAAGCCGGAACTGGCTCACAGCAGTGCCCAACTGCCCTGTGTTCCCCAAAACTTGTACCTGGCTCAGATGGTGTGGCCCTGGCAGCCAGGTGGGATCCAGCAAGGACCAGGGCTCTGCCTCCCCAGTCAGCATGAGCAGAGATGACTCCTTTGAGCAGAGCATCAGGGCAGAAATAGAACAGTTTCTGAATGAGAAAAGACAGCATGAGACCCAAAAATGTGATGGGTCAGTGGAGAAGAAACCAGACACACATGAAAATTCGGCCAAGTCACTCTCGAAATCCCACCAAGAGCCGGCTACAAAGGTGGTGCACCGGCAGGGCCTGATGGGCGTCCAGGAGTTCGCCTTCTGCAGACCTCCCCCGGTTAGCAAAGACAAACGTGCAACCACCAGGAGGTTGAGCAATGTCACTGAGGCTTGGGAGTCGGGTGGGGACGGGAGGAGGCATCTGCAGGCCCCCCTACCGTGAGAGGCAGCCGTGGGAACAGCCTACCTCTAAACAATCACTGCAGCCCAGGCTGACCAGGGGCTCTGGCCAGACATAGGGGCCTGGCAGGCTGTGTGGCCTGTAAGGACACAGTCTGTCTCTGTGCCTCAGTTTCTCTGCTGCCCAGATGGAGGGGCCCAGACTCCAGGTGTAGACATCTGGAGCAGGCAGTGTTCAGCTGGGGAGGAAGCAGGGAGGACTATGGGGGCCACGTGGGAAGAAGTCCAGCCCACATCACCTGCACCCCTGCTGAGCCTGGTCAACAGAGCCCCTCAGTGGGTCCTCACTCTCCTGGCTGCCTCCCATTTAGGCACCCTGAGGCCTGGGGAGAACAGAGCCAGGCCAGTGTCCCCAGAGAGGCTGCGCTGCCAGCACAGTAGTAGCGGATTTGGATTCAGGGAAGCAGACCTGCAGCCAGGGTGGGAAAGAGCTGCAGGCGGGGTGGAGCCCCCACATGGCACAGCCCCCCTCCCTGGAGGTCCATGCTGCATTTCCAGGACAGCAAGTCCCAGGGATGGAGGGTGCCTGGTGCCAAGGGCTAGAGGCATGGTCTGTCTGCATTCCCTACAGGGGCATCTTGTAGTCACCAGCATTTGATGCTGTCAAGTCCCCCTGTCCTCTGTGCAGACTGGGAAGCCCTTGGTCACCCTGGGGGGTGGGGGGACCTAGGCCAGGCTGCAGAAGCATAAGGACTTGAACCCGGGTCCTGAGTGACACCACCTTGGGTCCTCCTCCCTCTGCCTCTGTTCAGCTCCACCTTGATGCTGACTAGGCTGGGCCATGCGGAGAGGGTTAGGGGATAGAGATGAGAGCTGGGGAGCAGGGCTCCACTCTGGGAGGGGGGCAGCCTTGCCGGATCCAGGGCAGAGTTAAGCGGCCCCAGTTCTGCTTTCCTAGAGCTGCTGAGAACCCGGGAAATGGTGTGGAGGTTCTGGGGAGCCCTGCCCCTACCTGGCAATCGCAGTGCAGCAGGCACCAAGTTCTCCTGCACATTGCGACAGTGTGACCCTGGGCTCTGGTGGGCGGTAGGTGGGGCCTTTGGACCTACCAGCAGTGAGGGAGTTAACACAGCAGCTGACTTCTCTAGGCAAGGAAAACTCCCCTCAGATGCTTTGCTGCCTGGCCTCCTGCCAGGAACAAGCAGGAGCTGAAAACTAGAAGTTGAGGCGTGAGTTTGGCCACTCCGTAGTGTGCACTTGGTGAGGGCAGCAGCTCGCCACAGCTGCCAGCCATCTGTCCATTCACCCATCTGTCCATCTGGCAGCCCGCTGTTCAGACCTGTCTGTCTGTCCGCCCATCTGTAAGCCCATCTCTGTCCCATTGTCTATCTGACCATCTTTCTCTTACTGTCCTCTTTGTCTAGCTATCTGGCCTATCTGTCGATCCATCTTCGTGTCTGTCTTCAGCCCCCACCTGTTTGTCCATCTGTCCAATTACCTGTGAGTCTATCTATGCATCTTCTTGTCCATTCATCTGCCCACCCATCTGTCCCTCCGTCTGCCCACCGGCCTCCCCTCTCCTTCTGGGCCGCAGAGCCACGGCCCAGGACTGCAGAGCCATGGTTGGCCTGGTCCTGCTGGGGCTGGGGCTGGCGCTGGCTGTCATTGTGCTGGCTGTGGTCCTCTCTCGACACCAGGCCCCATTTGACCCCCAGGCCTTTGCCCACGCCGCTGTTGCTGCTGACTCCAAGGTCTTCTCAAATATTGTACGGTGAGTGAGACGTGGGAGGAAGCTGGGTGGCCCTTGGCAGCCAGCCCCTCCTGGAGAAGGCATGTATGTGAGAGTGTGTGTGTGTGAGCATGTGTGTGTGTGAGAGATTATGTGTGAGTGTGTGTGGGTATATGTGTGAGTGTGGGGTGTGGGTGTGTGTGAATGTGTGTGATCGTGTTTGGGTGTGTGTATGTGTGAGTGTGGGTGTGTGTGAATGTGTGTGATTGTGTTTGTGTGTGTGAGTATGAGTGTGTGGGTGTGTGGGGGTATGTGAGTGTGAGTGTGTGGGGGGGTGTGGGGGGGTGTGAATGTGTGTGATTGTGTTTTGCTGTGTGAGGGTGTGTGTGACTATGAGTGTGTGAGTGTGAGTGTGTGGGTGTGTGTAAATGTGTGTGATTGTGTGTGAGTGTATGTGTGGGTGTTTGTGGGTGTGTGAGTGTGAGTATGGGGGGTGTGGGTGTGTGAATGTGTGTGATTGTGTGTGGGTATGTGAATGTGTGGGTGTGTGAGTGTGTGTGTGTGCGTGTGTGTGTGCGCACGTGCACTGGCCCAGGAAGCAGGAGCCGTGTGTGTGGGCTTCAGCACCTGCAGGGCTTGAGCGCAAGGAGACAGCCTCAGGGCCCTTGCACAGAACAGGTGGCAGGGTGTGCCCGTGGGGCAGATGGGGACTTGGGGACAATGGTGGTGTGTGAGTCCATACCTGGCTCCAGGATTCAGGAGGCCCATTTGCATATCCCAGGTGGGAACCTGTCTGGCCCCGCCTGACCCTGCTGGCCGGTGCAGGCCCCTTCAGTGAGGCCAATTCTCCAAGGCTGCGGTCTTCTCCCAGGGTCATGGGCGAAGGGGTTTGGAGGCTCCCTGCGTGGGTACTGGCCTGCTGGGGTACACACAATGCTGCCATAACCAGTCTGCCCCAACACCTAGCCCGGGGCCACATCTCAGGTCTCTCAGTCCTGAGGAGCCCGGTGCCCCACCCCTCACATCCTCTCTCCCTGAGTCAGGGCCTGGGTCTCGTGAGCTGAGTGACTGATACTTGGTGTCCTGGATGAGGGCGTGATGGAGAGGGGCCACAGTGGGTGTTTCCTGACCCTCTTCCAGGAAGGTGCTGCTGCCGCTGCAGGGAGGACACATACAGGATGCCCCTTCCTGCCCCCTGCCTCCCATTGGGCCCACAAAAGCCAGGGCAAGCCTCCCCTCCTTGCCAGCCACCTGGTCTGCTTCCCAGAAATTCTGTCTTGCAGGCTGTTGGGATGATCCCAGTACTTTGTAAACTAAAGCAAGGGAGGAATGGCCGTTCTCTCTCTTTGTTCATTCATTCACCTTTTCATTCATTCCTTCTTCCCTCCATTCCCCCATCTGTCCATCCTTCCCTGCCCTGATTGCTCATGCCACCCCCCCCAGCCCCTCCTGACCTGGTCCTTTGGTTTCTCTTCAGGGCTTTCTGTCTCCTCCCACAGGGCTGAGAATGGCAGCTCAGGGACAAGTGGGGGCTGGGGACTGCTTAGTCTCCCCAGTGGCTCTCAGGGAATTTGAGGGTTTGACGCCAGCTGCCACCCCAGGCTGTGCCCCTCCTCTGCTCAGGAGGACATACAGGATGCGACACCCACTTAAACTCAAAGTTGCAAAGATGCAAATGAGACTGGGGTCTCAGGCACCAGAGACCACCCGTGGGCACGTGGCTTTTAGGAGTGGGGACCTGCTGCCACAGATCTCTGAAGAGTCTGGACCTGCTGGGTCTCCCCGAGTGACTGTCTGGGGGTCTCCATAGCATGCCCTGCTGTGTGCGTGACGGTCACTGGTTGGGTAGGGGCCTCTACTCTAAAGCGCCCTCTGCCGGCATCCCCTCGAACTCTCCCTTGGTGAAGAGAGGATGTGGTTTGCCCCAATGTTTTATCAAACAACTCTCTCCACTTCCTGTTTTAAGAAGCTGGGAGTGGAAGAGAGCCTGGGGCTGGCCCCAGCTGCTGCTGCAAAACAGGGGTCACTGGACGCTGGGACCCTGGCCGGGCTGGCTGGAGGCCTCAGGGAGAGGCCTGCTGCAGCGTCATCCTGGCCAAGATTCCTCCCTGCAGAGGACCCTGGCCATGCTGCCACAGGGTCTGCTGGGGCCACCAGAAGCCCATGTTCCTGCCTCCATCTCTCCCCTCTGTGCTCACCTCTCACCAGGAGGCCCTCCCAGAGTTCAGTCTCCTGCCTTTCTTTTTTTTTTTTTTGAGATGGTGTCTCGCTCTGTCACCAGGCTGGAGTGCAGTGGCGCGACCTCAGCTCACTGCAACCTCTGCTTCGTTGGTTCAAATGATTCTCCTGCCTCAGCCTCCTGAGTAGCTGGGACTACAGGTGCTAGCCACCACGCCCAGCTAATTTTTGTATTTTTAGTAGAGACGGGGTTTCACCATGTTGGCCAGGATGGTCTCTATCTCTTGATTCGCCTGCCTTGGCCTCCGAAAGTGCTGGAATTAGAGTGAGTCGTGGCGCCCAGCCCCATCTCCTACTCTTTCAGCACCGGGTTTTACTCTTGGGATTCTGCTACAGCCGGAGCCCCTGGGTGCGAGTTCCTAAGGTTTCTGTGAGTGTGGACCCAGCACCGTGCCTAGTAGACATACAAAAGGAGCATGGTGACAGTGAGGTCTGTTATCTCCAGCATAATGACTGTTTTGATCCTTGTAAAAAAGGTGATTTTTGGCTGGGTGTGGTGGCTCACACCTGTAATCCCAGCACTTTGGGAGGCTGAGGGGGGTGGCTCACTTGAGGTCAGGAGTTGGAGACCAGCCTGGGCAACATGGTGAAACCACGTTCTCCTGGGTGTCCAGGTGGTCCAAGACCCCATGACTATATCATGACAGGAAAGAGAGAGTTAATAAATCTGAGGGCATAAAATGTGAACATATACTGTTTCCATCCCACATGAAGGCACATGTGTCTGAGCCTACTCTCTGGGAGGAATAGAGATCTCAGTTTCCACATCAGGGTTGCATTCTATGCACCTGCAGCCATGTTATTCTGCTGTAGCAGATGCTACACTTGGCACCGACATTGCAGATGGGACCATGACCTTACTGGAGTTGTAGAAATCTACTTTCACCTTCCAGAATCCATTTAATGTTTATAGGAGCTAGTCCAAGAAATTAGATGGAAATAAAGTCCTGCTACAACCTGAGAATCTTTAGGCCTTTAAAGGTAACACTGTTACATGCAACTCCCAATGAAGGGTGAAGCATGATTATTATTTACCTTTTTTGATGGGGTGAAATGGGGAGAGAGTCGGAATTCATCACATACATAAAAGGCAGGTCGTATAAATTTTAGTGTTTGTGAGTCACAAGGTCTGTCTTGCAGCTACTCAGATCTGCACTTGTGGCATGAAAGCAGCCATTGACTGAACATAAATGAAGGGATATGGGTTTGTTTAATGAAACTTTATGTACAAACGTAGGTAGTCACTATGGTTTGCTGACCCCAGCTTTTCCATTGCCCCATGGAACTTTCTTTGGGATGCCTTTTTGCAGTGGGTTCTAGGTGAGAAAAATTGGCTTGGATCTGGATGCTGAAGTTGAGACTGGTGCTGTCATTTGGCTACTGCCCTCGTCCATCCCGGGTGACTTCTGACGTTGTGATGAGCAGGGCCCTTTGTGGCTGCCTAGCTCCTGGTGCCAAGAATGATGAACCCTCTGCATTGCCCTCTGCAAGGCAGTCCACAGGACAGCTACCCTGAATTGCTCGTTCTCACTGTGTCCACCTTGCCTAAGATGGTTGGGCACATTCACTGGCTGGTTAATTCCAGATAGTGTTATCTCATTAATGCCAGGCAGTACCTTCTAGAAGAGGCTCCTACCATCTGCACTAGCCTATGGAGCTTCTCCGGGGTGCTAGTGCCCTGTCACCTGAATATGCTTCAGGGATTTGCTAAACAGAATGTCCTTCAGGCCCTCCCATAGAACACAGGGAAACATTTTGTTTTCCCTTGTGTGACTGCAAAAGGGAAAACAAAAATAAGCCTGGGAAAGGGTGATTTAGGACTTTGATGATGTCGAGGCTGGGAACTCCCATCAGAGTTTCTATATATGATGGGGAGGGGCCAATTTTTTGAAAGTCAGCATTGACTGGCCATTGGACACAGGTGGCCCTACATTGACTCTCTCTTGCCCAGGACCTCTCCTCAAAAAGTCTCAGGTGATTCAGCCCCACAGCAGCAGGGGCACGACACCTTCTGTCCTGAAGGCTGATAACCGGTGATGTGGACAGCTGCCATTCACTCTGGGGAAGATGCTGCCTAATTCCACACCCACCGCCTGCATGTCTAGTGAGAGCCTGCCTATTCCTATGGGGACACCCCAAAATTAGCTCCACCAACAAGGCTCCTCCACCTCCATTCTCCACAGAAGACACTCATCTTATATGCTTGGCTACAGGTCCTGTTTGCTCTGCTATTATCCCTATCACCTGTCCCTGTCTGTTCAATTGTCTCAATGAGCAGAGAGATGATGTCTCATTCAGCCTTATTTCCCATGGGTATTAATAAATATTCATTGAGTCAATTCAAAATTCATGTAATAACCTATCAATGCATGTCTCTGTGTGAGGTAAAGAAAGCATCCTGATTGTAAATATAACTCTCATGTTAAAAGCTGGGAGCAGTGGCTCATACCCGTAATACCAGCACTTTGGGAGGCTGAGGAGGGTGAATTACCTGAAGTCAGGAGTTTGAGACCAGCCTGATCAATATCGTGAAACCCCATCTCTACTAAAAATACAAAAATTAGCAGGGCATGGTGGCGTGTGCTTGTAATCCCAGCTACTCGGGAGGCTGAAACAGGAGAATCACTTGAACCTGGGAGGCGAAGGTTGCCGTGAACCGAGATCATGCCACTGCACTCCTGCCTGGGTAACAGAGCAAGACTCCGTCTCAAAACAAACAAACAAAAGCATTCTTACAGATTATCTTGGCTTTTATTCCTTTATTCTACCAATAAGTTGTTAGCCTCTCTTATGTGCCATTTGTTACCAAAAAATCAGCTGTCATTTTTATGGAGACTGAGAAGTCCCCTGATCTGTCCATTGTAAGCTGAAGACCCAGTAGGGCCGGTTTTATGGATTAGTCCAAGCCCCAAGGCTTGAGAACCAGGGGAGCCACTGGTCTAAGACTCAGTCCAAGGGAAGGAGAGGATCAAGGTCCCACTCATGCAGTCACACACAAAGGAGGAATTCTCCCTGCTGGTGCCTTTTGTTGTATCCACGCCTTCAGAGGAGGGCAAAGTACTAACTTAGTCCAGGCATTCAAACATGAATCTCATCTGGAAACACCCTCATAGACACACTCAGAAATAGTGTTCAATCTGGGCACCTCATGGCCTAGTCCATTTGACCCATAAAACTTCCCATTACTATCATTAAAATGGCATATGTTATGTATATTTTGTTACCATAAAAAATTTACATTCTGAAAATAAAGTACAGTGTCTTAGCCCATTTGTGCTGCTACAACAGAATACTTGAGGTTGAGTGATTTACAAAGAACAGACAGTTATTTCTCACAGTTGTGGAGGCTGGGCAGTCCAAGATCCTGGTGAGGGCTTTTATACTGCATTCTCATGTGGCAAAGGCAGAAGGGCTGGAGAAAGCTAAAGGCTGCATGAAGCCTCTTTCCTAAGGGCCTTAATCCTATCAAGAGTGAGGAGCTGTCATGCCCTAATTGCCTCTTAAAGGCCATCCCTTTTAACACTACCACACTGGCAACATCTGAATTTTGGAGAGGACACATTCAAACTATAGTAGCAAGTTTAATTTGGAAATAATTCTACTCAAAAAAGCATTAGAATTGAGTAATGAGACCCTGTATTTCCCCTCCCTGGATGCAACAATGGGGTACATTGAGTCCTATCCAGGGAGCATTCTCGCTTCCTCTCTCTACTCCATCTTAAAAAATTAACAATAATTTTCTGTCCACTCCATAATCCCATTTCACCTACAGTAGTTATTTAATTATGTTTACTAACAGAATCCTCAAGATTCCAATCCTTATATTTGATTTTTACTTCTCTCTGATCGATCTGGCATTTATCGATGAAGATTCCATCAAACCCTGGGCTTATGAAAAATTTTGCAAAAATTCCACAGATAGGAAAGTGTTCATTGTGTGCAGCAGAAAAATGTTCATCATGCAGAGTGGAAACATGTTTATGTGTGGCAAGCAATGGTAAAGTGAGTCCTGCATTTTAAAATGAAAGGACAGTAGATGGAAATTAGAGGTCACACTGTGAAATAATGAACTCTGTTAAAGGCAACAACATAGGTTAGTATAAAAGGCAGCATTATGGTATTTTTGGTTAGTAACTTCTCTTTGGAAACCTATCACAAGCAGAGACACTGAATCCATAATTAAAACCTTCCAGCCAAAGAAAGTCCAGGACCAGATGGCCTCCATGGTTTTTATATCAGCCATTTAAAGAATTAGCATCAATTCTTATCAAACTCTGAAAAACTAGAAGAGGAAGAAACTATTCCTAATGAGCCCAACATGACCCTGACCAAAGTCAGTTAAAGGCCCTACAAGATGTGACAACTAAAGACCAATATACCTCGTGAATATAGATGCAAACATCCTCAAAATGTGTGCCAGCAACATGAATCCAACAGCATATTCAAAAGATTATGTCATATAACTAAGTGAGATTAATATCAGGAATGTAAGGAGGGTTCAATATAAGAAAATGAATCAATAGAATATACAACATTAATAGCTCAAGAGGGAAAATACATATTCCAAATAACATAGAACAACAAAATCCAACACCTTCTCTAAATGAAAAAAAAAAAGCACCCAGAAAACTAGAAGTAGAAGGAAACAACCTCTGTGTGATAAAAGGCGTTTGTAAAAATCCCACAACAAACTTCATACTCAATAATGGAAGACCGAAAGCTATCCCTCTGACATCTCCGGATGCCTAACCTTATTTAAGTGAGTTCAGCAAAGTTGCAAGATGCAAGATCACCATGCAAAACTCATTCATTTTTTTTTTTTTTTTTTTTTGGGATGGAGTCTTGTTCTGTCGCCCAGGCTGGAGTGCAGTGGCTCAATTTCGGCTCACCTCAAGCTCCGCCTCCCGGGTTCACACCATTCTCCTGCCTCAGCCTCCCGAATAGCTGGAACTACAGGCGCCTGCCACCAAGCCCAGCTAATTTTTTGTATTTTTTAGTAGAGACGGGGTTTCACCGTGTTAGCCAGGATGGTCTCAATCTCCTGACGTCATGATCCACCTGCCTCGGCCTCCCAAAGTGCTGGGATTACAGGCAGAGCCACCGTGCCCAGCAACTCATTCATATTTTATATGCACCAGCAATGAACATCTGAAAAGGAAATTTTAAAAGTAACTCTATTTACAAGACCACCAAAAAGAATAAAAATAAATTTATCCAAGAAGATGAACTTCTTGTACACTGAAAATGTCAAGACATTTCTGAATGAAATGTGCAGAGATGCCTCAGGTGGCTCCTGCATATTCCGCCCCTGGTGAAGCATGTTTGCATTTTCTTGGGAACTGAGCACCTCCTGCTTGGTCGTAAGGCAGACAGGCCACACAGAGAAGAATAATTCCTCCCTTTGGGCCAGCAGTTCAGGGATCAAGAAATCCTAGACCTGAGAAGTAATTTCTGAATCTACACCTAGACCAAGGTGGTGTCTGAGCCTCCAGCAGTCAGTGAAGAGCAACCAGCAGTGGTCAACAGAGAGTCACATGGCAAAGCCGCCTGGAGCTGGGCTGGACCTGCGTGTCAGGGAGATGCTGACATGCAGGGAGGGTCAGTGACCATGACCTAACACTGGGGGGAAAAATGTCCTTCTTTTTCTAGAGTATCATTGTTGACATTGATGTACAAATTCTTTTGCCCCATGTCTCTTACATCTGGCTCTTTTAGAATTTGCTTATTTCACGGCAACAAGTTCAAGTCTTATACTACATTGCATCCCAGCCCACCCAATTATGCTAAAACTCTGGATCTGTCAAACACTTTCAGAGCAGCAGATTTGTACCTGGCCCTAAACGCATAGTGGGGATACTGAGGCACAGCTCCTAGGGCCTTCCCCTGAAGCTCCACCAAGGGCAAAAACTTATATAAGCTTCATGGATATTAAAAACCTCCATGTTCACTTAGCAAGGGAGAAATTTTATTCAAGTTCTGCAGCTCAGGAGCTGTGCTCGAGAGCAAGACCCAGAACTTCTCAAAGCCTGGTTTTGGCGCCTGTAGAATGGAGCCCAAAAACGCAGACAGACTTACCTCGGAGCTCTATAGGGCCAGGACAGCCCAGGAGTAAAGCCAGTTTGAGACACAATTTGGGGTGAAGATGTCGGCCCAGAATAGAACCAGGAGAGGAAGAAGAATCCCGTGTGCTGAGAGTGGGTCTGCTGGGACCACTCCTCTCCTTCCTGGGCCCTTTGGGGCTGAGCCCTTCTCTAAAAACCACAGAGCTACTCCAGCAGCAGCCCCTGACTCTGCTGATTTGCATCATGGCGGCTTTATCCAGCAAGGGGATAAGAGAGGCCTGGGAGGAACCTGCTCAGCCTGAGTCTTGGGAAGCAGCATCGGGGGTGCCTCAGCCATGGCCTGGACCCCTTTCCTCCTCGGCCTCCTCCCTCACTGCACAGGTGCTGCCCCCAGGGTCTCACTCACTTGCCCAGCCCCAGGCCTCTGGGTCCAGCCTGGCCCTAACACTGAGCTCAGTAGGGCCCTACCTGTGGTGGGCAGGATGCTCATGACCCTGCCGCAGGGCAGGGGGCTGGTGGGGCAGAAATCCCCCTACACTGTGCTCCTGTTCTCTTGGTGCCCTAAGGGCACTTTTATTCCTGGGGCTCAGGTCAGTTCAGGCAAGTGGCAAGATATTCTTTGGTTAATCCCCAGAGTTTCAAGCCTTCTCGCTCCTCTTTTCTCTCCTTGCAGGCTCTGTGGCCTCATATGTGCTGACACAGCCACCCTCAGTGTCAGTGGCCCCAGGACAGACACCCAGGATCACCTGCAGGGGAAATGATATTGGAAGTAAACCTGCTTAATGGTACCAGCAGAAACCAGGCCAGGCCCTTGTGCAGGTCATCTATGGGGATAGCAGATGGCCTTCAGGGATCTCTAAGTGATTCTCCAGCTCCAACTCGGGGAACATGGTCACCCTGACCATCAGTGGAGCCCAGGCTGGGGACGAGGCTTTCCTCTCAGGTGTGGGGCAGTGGCACTGCACACAGTGACAGAGGCAGACAAGGAAGTAAGACACAGACCCCTTCCCCATCTGTGCTGCTGTCATCCTCCAGCCCGGGAACACTGTGGACAAAGCCATAAGCATGCATGACCCAGTTCACCTGGATCTGAGACCCCCAGTCTTTACTTCCTTCAGCCCTCCAGGCAGGCTGTGCAGAGGGGGCATCCAGAATGGATTTAGGGCTGAGGTGACCAGGATGTATTGGGGTTTTGTGGACTCCACTGTGATTCAGGGAAATTAGATCTTCCAAGCAGACCAAGGTCAATATCCTCAGTTATCTCTGGATTTCCATAGGTGGTGATAGGCCGGTCCTTGGCCGAAATGTCCTGAATCAGTCCCCAGAACTGCCCAGCTGAGGCTCCTGTCATTCTCTACAGAAAAACTAGTGGAGTGGACACTGTAGGATCCTCCCAGATCCCCTCTTAGGAGCTCACCCACGCAGCATTCCTGGGAGCTTCTGGCAGCTCAGAGCTGTTCGGTGCAGAAATCTGCCTCCCCCAGGTTTATGTCTCTTCTCAGGGAGGTTTGGTTTCATGACTGCCTGTGGCCAAGGTCTCAAGACTCTTCCTCAGTGTAACAGGACCTGAAAATCCTCCAAGATCCATAGCTCCTTGTAGGGCTGACTGAAGCCTCAATATGTGTCAGGGCCTCCTTCTGCCTGGTGTTGCCTCCATCACTTTCTTAATCATCTGTGTATCATATTCTCCATCTCAGAGTCTGCTTCCAGGGAACCCAAACTAAGATCACCAGCCATCCCCAACACGGGCCATGAGGGAGCTGAAGAGGCCACTGTACACTAGAAAGCATCAGTTTACTCTTAAATTACCACTGCGAGTCTGCAAATGCCCAGCGAGACCTGAGTGTTTTTTTTCATTTGTGTGAAATGAAAAGGGAGACTGACATGCCAGGTGCTCTGGGTTCTGAGGGAGAGTTGGAGTCAGATCCTCCTGCAGGAATCCAGGGGCAGCAGGAGCAGCCTCGCCCCATGCAGGGACCACAGATGCACCCAGAGGGTGAGCTGCAGGATGGACACTGCCCACCTCCAATCTCTATATCCTGTGCAAAAAAATCATTGTTTTCACCCCTTCTTCAGCCTATCAAAGTTGTCACTTAAAAAGCCACTACATCTCATCCTGTGAACAGGAAACCCATCCACATCTCCATCAGCCACATAATCTCCACATGAAGATTCTTCAAAAAATAGTAATAATAGCTGTGAAAAAGTATCTAAAATATTGCATGACAATTATACTTAGATTACATATGAAAATGGCACTATTTTTGATATGCTAGGTAAATAAAATATATTATTTGAAGTCATTTACCTTCTGCTCTTTATATGTCTAATGTGGTGACTAGACAGTGGGATTCCCATTAGGCTCATCATATTGTGATTGAACAGTGCTGGTCTGCACCTCTTCAGGTTAACAGGGGCTGTGGAGTGACCTGGTGCAGGAAATATCATCTCCATCCATAAGATATCAGTGTGAACCCAGGGAGAGGCACTGGTGCAAGAGAGATGAGAACAGGGGTGTGGAGTAGGGGACTGAGCCTTCACTTTGAGCCAAAGAAGTTTCCTTTCCTATCCTCAATCCTGAACAAGAGGGATTTCTGGACTTCTTTTTGTTTTCAAGTTTGTGCCCCTTCAGATTTGGGGCTGTCTGGAATCCTGCCAGGGGACACCGAGAAAAAATAGGAGTCTCACGCTGACTGTTGTATTTCATCTGCTGGGGCCATCCCAAACCACTGCGTACAATTTCCTTTCCTGGTGCTCAAATAGCTGCTCCACGCACTTGTCGTGGTTTCAGAGATGAATCTAGGTGGGAAGACAGGATAGTGTATGTTATAATATTTAAATGGAACCCAAATCCATTAATATTTATTTTAATATGGAACATTAAAAGAGTTTTGTAATAGGCAATGGGAAAAGGTAAAAAAGATAAAAGCTTTTTGAGAAAAAAAAACAAAAACGAACTTATAGAATGTCTATGTGTCTTCAGTGTTGCAGGGTTGAGAGAGATCAGCTTTATGGTGCCCCATGGATGTGCTAAGATGGGGAAAATCAAGAAAGAAGGAAGTATGTACCACTGTGACTCAACAAATAAATCAAAGTAAAATGGACTTAAATCTTTCAATAAGTCATTCACAATAAATATCACTCTGGTGCACACAGAAATGCCTGTTAGCAAACTTTCCGTTCCCCCTGGTCATGTCTCCATGGATCACCTGTGTGCAGAGTGGCTCCGGTCAGTGCTCTGTGTTCCCTCCACAGGGCTCCCCACAACATGTGCCCTGCGTGGATGTGGGTGCATCGCCTGGGGTGGCTGATGTGCTCCAGGGATTCGATGCTGCAGATGCCTCAGCACCAAGGGTGGGGGTGGGAATGGGACAAGGCTGCAGCTGGGGAGACCAAGGATCAACCACACACAGCAGGGGTTTCCACGGGGTGAGCATCCTCATTTCCTGACAGTAGAGCGAGCCTAAAGGTAGGTGCCAGGCAGTGGTATCTGTGGGGTGGCCCAGGCCTGGAGGGTCACAGAACACAGGCACCACACAGCAGAGACACTGAGGGCCAGGAGCTCACTCACGTGAGGGACTTCAGCAGATCTTTCTCTCCTGAGCAAATCAGGTACAAAGAGATCAAGTTCCTACCATCAGAATAGACAAACAAGGACTTTAATCTCCTCAGCTGAGCCCCACTGTCCAGGGAAGAAGTCTCTGAGCCCAGGCCCAGGTGAGGGTGGGATGAGGAGAGGAGCCAGGACACAGATTTTCATGGAGGCCCCGCCCTCCTCTGAGGCAGAGGGGATAAGACAGGGCTGGGGGCATACCCAGTGCTTGGGTCTCAGGAGGCAGCGCTCTCGGGACGTCTCCACCATGGCCTGGGCTCTGCTCCTCCTCACCCTCCTCACTCAGGGCACAGGTGATGCCTCCAGGAAAGGGGCCTCGGGGACTTCTGGGCTGATTCTTGGTCTCCTGCTCCTCAGGCTCACCTGGGCCCAGCACTGACTCACTAGAGTGTGTTTTTTCCTTTTTCCGGGCTCTCGGGCTCAGTCTGCCCTGACTCAGCCTCACTCAGTACCCGGGTCTCCTGGACAGTCGGTCACCATCTCCTGCACTGGAACCAGCAGTGACATTGGGCATTATAACTATGTCTCCTGGTGCCAGCAGCACCCAGGCACATGATTTATGATGTCAGTTATAGGCTCTCTGGAGTCTCTGATGACTTCTCTGGCTCCCAGCTCTGGCAACACGGCCTCCATGACCATCTCTGGGCTCCAGGCTGAGGACGAGGCTGATTATTACTGCAGTTCATATAGAAGCAGCAACATTTTCCACAGTGGACATAAGATTGATTCTCAGGCTCCAAGTCTGGCCAGTGAGCTTCTTTGAGACTCCCTGGGATCCCAGCAGTGACACTGATCACTATTGCTGTCCCACACATCCCAAGTGATGAGGAAGTAAGACCAAAACCCTCCTGAGATTCCTGACTTGTGTCCTGACACCAGGGCTGTTGGGATTCCTGTCTTTCCTTCAAGATTGTTCAAATAAGCAGTGACAGTCACTTCCATGTGAGATATGAGAAGAAGAATAAGTCCATATGAACCAAATCCACGAAGCCTACACTGAAGCCTGCCAAGTTCTCTGCAGTCCAGCGCGATGAAGGGAGCATTTTCGTGGGAACTTTTGGGAATATGAGGGGAACCAGGCTCAGCTATGGGTTCCAGAGACAAAGCTCCTGGATGTTTCTCCCCGGCCTTGGTCCATCACCTGCTACCTCTCCTCACTCTTTCCACAGACGCTGCCCCAGGCTAAGCCCCCACAGGACCCTAAGCCTATTCCTGACCCTGAGCTCAGCCCAGGTGATGCTTCAGGAGATGGGATCCTGAGAATGAGCCCCAACATCTCTTTAACCTGAGGTGTGGGGTCATGAGACACCTGTTGGCCATAAGACACCTGTCCCCCACCTGTTCAGGAGACAGTGGAACAGGCAACAGTGCAGAGAGAACCAGCAGGAGCCAGGCCAGGCCCTGCATCCAAAGCAGGCCCCAATCCCCACAGATTCTCCAGCTCTAGCCTGGGGTACAGCCCCCACTTTCTGCAGGCTGAAATGGGCTTCTCAGGATGGGCAGGCCATCATGGGGGATGGCAGTGTGTCCACGGGACACAGCCCTGCTGCCTGCCTGACCCTCATGCCCCCTCCTTCCCCACCTTGGTTAATCTCCACCCGAAAGGGCCCAGGTTCAGAACTCAGGACACTTGGATCAGCTCCTGGACTTGCCCACACTGCTTTCTGTTCTCCTGAGCCACTTAGTCTCTTTTGGCCTCAGTGTTACCTGCTGTGAAGTGAGGAGGCTTATACTGAACTGAGGAAGCTCTTTTCTTCATTCACAATTAAAAGACAGAAAAACAATGAAAGTCATGTGAATTAAAGCCTGCTGAGGGGATGTCATTTAATGGGCTTCAGTGGGTTTCAGACGTGGAACTTCTTGTCTTTTCTCTGCAGGGATTCCAAGACAGGGGCTCAAAAGAGCTTGCTTTCTGTATGGTGGGAACCGCGGTCCCCAGCTGAGAATAAGCAGGAGAGTCCCAGCTTCATCAGGAAGGCAGACTAGGCTAGTGTAGAAATCCTCTCGGTACAAACTCTGAGAGGTGTTGACTAAAATAAAGATAAACATAATTTCATGTTTTCATGGTGCCGATGATGGTGATGTTAGCTCACAACTAAGCTGCAGTGCCTGGAACATCAGGAAATCACAGTGAATCACAGCTGCTCTTATTGGGTGGGAGGTGCACCAGTTTGATGCCTAAGTACATAGAAAGCCTGGGTCCCTGTAGTATGGCACACGCATCTCTCTGGACTTTGAAAGCTTTGCAGAAGAGCTTCAGTTGACTCACTCTAATTAGTCTGGACTGAACAAAACCACTAGAGGAGGGCATTTCAACCCTGAGACACTTCCATAGCCCCAACTTCCTACACTGCGTGTGCAAACTCTCTGTGCTGGGCTGGGCAGGGCAGATTGGATGACCCTGCACAGAATGGGGCTGGACTGTCTGGTGCTCAACTTCTGAGGTGACAGGTGCTGTGGAGGCACGTGGAAGAAAAAAGCTCCTGGGCTGAGTCTCCTCCACCAGCTGGGGGCAGCAGAGCTGCAGCCAGGAGCAGTCAGGATTAAGGCTGGGGCTGCCCAGCTGGGGAAAAGAGGAAGGCCAGCCTGGGGTTCAACAGGTGTCCAAGAATCGATCTTCAGACTGAAAGTGAGTGCAGTTCATCCTATTCCCTCAGGCTGCAGTGACCATTCTCTGAGGGTCAGACTCACACAGTGTTACCCCAGGACACTGAGAGAAGCCCGGCACAGTGAAGGCCTCACCTGGGAAATGCAGCTGGAGGAGGCTGGGACCAGGTGTCAACTGGGGCAGCTTACTCAGGAAGGGGATTTCTTTGGAGACGTCCCAAGGTTGAGGTGCTCTAGGAGGGGGCACAGCGTGAGGCGACGTGGCTCCCAGGGCCCGGGTTCTTCACCCAGGATGGCTGTCTGAGCCTCCTGCCACTCTCAGGGCCTTGTCCCTCTCAGTCCAGCAGCAACCTGGGGAGCTGAGCCCTCTGTCCTGGGCACTTCCAGATACACCATACCTCACTTCCTTCTGCCTCACCTTGCAGCTCCAGGCGGACTCTGACTCGGGGCAGCTCCTGTGCTCAGGGGAGTCTCGGGTGGGTGGGGTGAAGCATTTGGGATCCTGATCCCTTCATGGGGCATCCCCAGCCTCCTTAAGGAGACACTCTTCAGAGGGACAGGGCTTCTCACCTGCCTCAGCTCTGACCATGGGGCTGTCCACACTCAGTGACAGGACACTAACCAGGGATCTGACTGGAGTGACCAGGAACCTGGCTAGAGTAACCAGGGACCACCCACCCTCTGGAGCTCACATGCTGTGCAGAGACCATGACCCTGGGACCCCTTCAGAGACCATGGGGCCTGAAGTTAGATTTTCAGTCCAGTGTGGTTTTCTGCTGCTTTTTGCAAGTTTACATTAAACATTGATGAGAAAAACATACATAAATAACAGACGAGCTGAGGGTGCCAATTGCTAATCTCTTGTGGCAATGAGGGGTGATGTAGCAGGAGCAGCACCATGGCTGAAATGAGACCAGAGGCCCTGTTGACTCCACAGGGGTGTGTGGTTGCTTAAATGACCCAACTGTTCCTACTGAAATAATTAGCAAGTGTCCTAATGACACAGCACAGCATTTAGATGAAATGAACAAGAGGGGACTGAGTCTGAGGGACCAGGAGGAGGAAGATCATGGGTCCCTGGTCCACCTGCTCCTGAGTCAGGTGTCATCATGATCTCTCCACAGAGCCCAGCTCAGCCCATGGCCAACCTCCTGGAAGGTCCACAGCTCTGCTGAGCCTGGCCCAGGACAGACCCCAGCTCAGCGAGGTTTGGGACAGTGGTCATGAGATTAATTCCCAGAAAGGTGACTGTGATCACAGGGCTTGAAGGCTGCAGCTGATTTTCTAATCTGAGACTCTGCTTCTTCCTCCTGTTGCCTGTGCTGCCCTCACAACTGGTTTGAGTGACATCTCTCCAGGAGGAGTCGCAGAGGATGTAAATTTGCATAAACACCAAACACTGACTGCCCCCAAAAGCTGAAGAGGGAATAAGAGAGGCCTGGGGAGCCCAGCTGTGCTGTAGGCTCAGGAGGCAGAGCTCTGAATGTCTCACCATGGCCTGGATCCCTCTCCTGCTCCCCCTCCTCGCTCTCTGCACAGGTGCTGCCCCTAGGCTCAGTCTCCACAGACCCCAAGTTGAGTCTGACCTGAATCCTGAGCAAAGCCCTGCCACTGCCTCTGGGGGGGATTCCTGGCAATGCGTCCTTTGTTCTCAAGCCCCCTCTTCTGTCTTTTCTTGCAGTCTCTGTGGCCTCCTATGAGCTGACACAGCCATCCTCAGTGTCAGTGTCTCCGGGACAGACAGCCAGGATCACCTGCTCTGGAGATGTACTGGCAAAAAATTATGCTCGGTGGTTCCAGCAGAAGCCAGGCCAGGCCCCTGTGCTGGTGATTTATAAAGACAGTGAGCGGCCCTCAGGGATCCCTGAGCGATTCTCCGGCTCCAGCTCAGGGACCACAGTCACCTTGACCATCAGCGGGGCCCAGGTTGAGGATGAGGCTGACTATTACTGTTACTCTGCGGCTGACAACAATCCCACAGTGACACAGGCAGATGGAGAAATGAGACACAAACCCCTTGCCATCTGTGTCACCTTCTTCCTCCAGCCCCAGGAGGACTGTGGACAAAGCCACGAACAGGTCTGGCCCAGTACACCCAGATCAGAGACTCTGAGGCCTCCTTCCTTCCAGATCTCTACGGAGGCCCTACAGAAGGTGGGTCAATAATAAATTCGGGATTGGCAGGTCCAGTAGGTCCTGGTGTTTTCTGGGCTGGAGTGTGACTTGGAGAAAAATGACTTGAATGGAAGTACAGTCAGTGGGAGACATCTATTGAGTGGTGATGGTCCCAGTATTTCCTCGTGTGGTGACTGAACCTAGGGCAGTGCCGCTACTCTGTGGCCCAAATGCCCTGGGTTATTCCTCTGAGTTACCCGTGTTTTATTGAGATGCTCCAGCCCCCACTCTCATGGTATCCTGATCTGAAGAATCATGGCCAGTGCCCATTGCAGTGTGTCTCCATCTAGGTGCTATTTTCAGGACTCATGCATCCAGCATCCAAACAAGGCTGTGTGGGAGACCGTGACTTGTCACAGCTGTTCCCCACTGGAAAATGCCACTGAGCTACAGAGAACTGCTCTCCCATTGATGTTCCCCCTTCACAGTGTGGTTCAGGTGCAATGCCTGCCTGGTCCCTAGATTTTAATGCCATGTTTTCATTTAAAATAACCACGAAGTGTCTCTTGCTGAGCGCTCCGGTGTAACACATTCCCAGTCATGCCTCTCACAATTTTCTTTCTGACAAAATTTCCTGAAACCCTATTGCAATGAATTCTCCCTCTCAGAGTAGGATTGCAGGGAGTTCACAAATTAACAAACAAACCAAATACTGTCTAGAAGAAAGAGGATCAAAGAGGAGAGAGCTGCACAGGGAGCGCACTCTGGAGTCTGCAGATATTCATGAGCACCGATGAGCATGTGCATGGGAGGAAACCTTCTGTGATAGAGAAAATAACCATTCAAAGACATTTGAGGAAACACTCCATAGAGCTCACACACACATCCATGTGCACACACATACACAATCAGAATAGTGCCTGTTCCTCCACTCCATGAAGAAAGGCCCGAGTTAAAGTGGGTGAGATTTACCAGTGAGAAGAGCTTTGCCTCAGTACTGGGGAAAACATTGCCCTAGACAAAAGGCATCTCTGGTGTCAACTAAGAAAGTGTAAGGCCCCTGTGCTGATGCCCATGTCAAAGACCATCACACGTATTTTAACCAACTAGCCCAGAGTTGTCACCAAGAGTTTGATCTTACAATAATTCTGCAATGAACATCCCTATTCAGATTCCTTGGGGTTCACCTATGAAGATTACCATAGAATAAATCTCTAGAAGTTGAATTGTTGGGTCAAAAAGAAGTACGTTTGTAATTTTCACTGATTATTCTCAGATTCCTATTCACGGGGGGGTTGTACTAATTTACAGTGCCAGCCATAAATCTTTGACGTGAGTATGCTGTTGAAAGTTTGGGTTTTTGCCAACATGGTAGATTAAAATTTTGTTGTCTTGTAACAGTGTTATTTTGGATTTCTCCTATTCTGCTTGAGGTTGAACATTTTCTCAAACATTTCAGGGCTCTTATATTTTAGGATTTAGTAAGCTTTTTTCTAAAATGGCCAGGTAAGGAGGGTTTTAGCCCCTGTGGGCCAAGAGTCAACTTTGACCATATTATGAGGGAACTTATAACTCCAGTTACAACGTAACCGTTTAAAGCTATAAAAACCACTCTCAGCTCTGGGACCACACAAAACAGGTGGCAGGCCAGGGGTGGCCACAGGATGTGGTTTAATGGTCCCTGTTTTGTAGGGTCATTTGAAGTTTAAAAATTTCACCAGCATATATTTTAGGTGGAGATCTTTTTGTGGGTAACACTGTATTTCACCGCCTATAGTGGCCTGAGATTTCTCTCTAGATAAGAACACACTTTTCTTATTTTTTGGATGGATTTTGGGTCTATCTGTGATAGCCCTGTGTCATAAACTCATAACTTTTGTGTCCGTCCTTTTACTGTGATTTTTGGGAGTGTGACAGTATATCAGGAATACACTCCCCAAGGTGGAAAATCAGAGAGAGGGGGAGGAGCAAGTGGGCAAGGAAGCTTGTACCAAAGCTGGAATAACCACTGCAGCAGGCTCAGAGAAAAGGGTCCTAATATCAGCATTTGACTGAAGCCAAAACCACAAGAGACCATAGAGGTTCTGAGGATGACAAATAAAAACATAGTTTAAGTTTTAATGCATTCATTATTTTTATAATCCACAAAAATTCTAAAACTCAGAATTTAACAATGGGATAAGGAAAAGAGCTTGAGATGTTAAACGATAAAGACCCCAATGAAAGTTGCCAGGAAAAGAACAGGACCTTTTTGGTGGAACTATGTTTATGCTGTAAATTACCCTCTTCTATATGTCTATATATATATTCAGGTATAAGAGAACATCTCATGGAACACCCTTCTTCACCACAGTCAAAGATCACCCTCACCCAAGGAGGGAACCTAAAGGGAATGTCAATATGAAACACAAAACATAATGCACTTTTGTATAACCATTAGGAGAGTCTCTATTTGCATATCAAATGTGGATGCTTAATGTTAACATTGGAAATAGTAGGTTAATATGCATGTGAGATGAGTTTTCTTTTGACTATTTCTGTCTGTGATTTATCTTTCTTAATAGGGACATTTCTGCCCTTAGAACAACTTAACTTGTGATATTTTTTGTTCTATTATCTGTATCAGCTCTGTTTTTTTTTTTTTCAAACAGTGGCAAAGATATCCCATGACTAATGATTAATAAATTCAATTAATGGGTATTTAAATTATTTCAAGAGTGGACAGTTGTGACTTCCCCACATCTAACTCACAGATGTCGCTGATGCTGACTCACTCTTCTCTTCCAATCATAGCAAATAAAGTGGGAGCTTTGACTTTTCTGAAGACCCAGATGACAACAGGAGAGAGGAGGTGAAACCCCCTAAAGCTGTTATCCTTTAAACCCTCAGGAGGAATCATCCTGGAGAAACACCCACACTTGAGTTGGATTATACCTAAATGAGAGTTTGGTCTTAGAGTTGGTGCTGAGTTAGTTCAGGATTTGGGTTGTTGGGATGGAGTGAATGTGCTTTACAAGTGAAAAATACATGAGTTTTTGGGTCCATAGGTTGGAGAGTTCTTGGCTGAATTGTGTCCCCCAGAGTTCATACAATGAAGCTCTAATGCACGATGTGTGACTGAATTTGGAGAGAATCTTTAAAGAGGTGATTAAGTGAAAATGAAGTCATGAGGGTGGGTTCTTATCGAATCTGACTGGTGTTCTCGTGAGAAGAGAAAATTTGCACACACAAAAATGAGACACTCGAGATGAGCATGCAGAGGAAAGACCGTGTGAGGACTCAGCAAGGAGGTAGCGACCCGCAAGCCAAGGAGAGAGGCCTCAGTGAAAACCAAACCTATAAACACTTTCATCTTGACTCCCCAGCTTCAGAACTGTGAGAAAATAAGTGTCTGCTCTTTAGGCCAGCAGGTCTTTGGTATCTCATTAAGGTAGCACTAGCAAATGAAAACAAAAGGGACCCCAAAGACCTTGGATGCGGGAGGAGGAGGAGATGGAGCAGGGTGCAGGAGGTGGGGCAGGGAGGGGCTGGAAGTTCAGGCTCTGAGGTCATCTCCTGGGTGGAATCCTGACTCCACTCACTGCTGTCTGGGGACTTGGGGAAAAACAATTAACCGCTCAATATTAATTCCATAGTAAAGATCAGGCCTTGAGCATAGGATTCCTCATCTTCCTTTTTTATATGATGAAAGTCTTCTTGAGGTCATGCTTGTAAAACACTCAGCAATGTATGTGGCATACGCTATGGTCTCAGAAGTGGTTATTATGAATTTTCTAGTGATATGTAGAGGATGACATTGGTCCTGTGGGCAGAGGAGGCACTGTGGACCTTGGTTTGAGGACTCTGAAAGACACCAACTCCGCTGGTAGTGCTCAAGTGCGAAGAGCATCACAGATGCTTCCTCCCAGGCCCCTTCTATTGGGTAAAATTTACTCTCCACTCCTGACACCCATCTGGTCCTTCTTCTGACCTTAGCACATTATCAGTTTGAAGACTTAAGGCTCAGGGCTCAGATGGGAGCTAGGACAGGCACACTGGGGAATGAGGAGTAGATTTGCATTCACTGCTCATCAGAGAGCCTACCCAACAAGGATACAAGAATAAAAGAAGTATATTTGCATGAAGAGCCTCTCCTTCCCATGATAAGAGAGGCCTGAAGGTCCCTCCCCAGCCATGGGCTTAGAGACAGAGCTCTGTGGCATCTCCACCGTGGCCTGGACCCCTCCCCTGCTCACCCTCCTCCGTCTCTGTGCTGCCTCCCAGGGCTCAGCCCCCAAAGGACCAGAGATCAGCCTGGCCCTGAGCTTCAGCTCAGCACAGGGAGTGATGCAGAGTGTGGGGCTCTGGGAATGACCCTCATCCTCATAATTACCTCTCCTGTCCTCTCTTGTAGGCTCTGTGGCCTCCTCCATGCTGACTCAGGAGCCAGTAGGGTCTGTGGCCCTGGGACAGTCAGCCAGGGTAACCTGCCAGGGAGACAACCTAAGAAGCCATGGTACAAACTGGCACCAGCAGAAGCCAGGCCAGGCTCCTGTGCAGGTCATACATGGACAAAATAACCAGCCCTCAGGGCTCCCAGACCAATTTTCTGGCTCCAAGTCAGGAACACAGCCACCCTGACCATCACTGGGGCTCAGGTTGAACATGAAGCTGACTATTACCATCACTCATGGGACAGCGGTGCTACTCATCTCACAATGACACAGACAGATTGGGAAGTGAGATCTAAAGACCTTCACTGTCTGTGTCACCCTCTTTCTCCAGCCATAGCAGGACTGTGGAGACAGCCATGAGCAGGGCTGGCCTGGGTCACCTGCATCGATGTCCTCCAAGCTGCCCTTCCCCCCAGCTCTCCAGGTAGGCTCTGCAGAGAATGAGTCAGAATAGGATTTGGGGCTGGCAGAACCAGGCTGTCCTGCTGTTATTTGGAATGGAGGTACCTTGGCTCAAGATGACCTGAGTGGAAGGACAGTAAGAGGGAGACAGCTACTGAGTGCTCATGGTCCCTGAATTTCCTCCTGTGTGTTGACTGAACCCAATGCAGTGCCTCTACTCTGTGGCCCAAATACCCTGGATTATTTCTCTGAACTGCCCGTGTTTAACTGAGACCCTCAAGCCCCAGCTTTGTGCATCCTGATGTTCTGAACATGGAAGCCTTTCATAGTGTGCACTGTGACATCCCTCAGATTCCCGTTTCAGGACTTATGCACCTACCATCCTCCCAGGGCGGCAGGGAGGCCCTGGCTTCTCACAGCTCTTCCCCACCAGAAACTGCCATGCAGTGCAGAGAATAGCTTTGCTCAAAGAATTGCCCATTTCAGAATATGTTTCGGGGGCAATGACTCCCTGATGCCTTAATCTGAAAGTCATGCTTTAATTTAAGACCCTGAATATCAAATTGAAGTGCCTTCTAGCTGAGCACTCAATTGTAAAACATTCCCAGTCACACACTCCACACTTCTTTCCTGAGAATGTATCCTGAAACCCTACTGCATGGAATCCTCCCTCTCAGAGTAGGATTCCAGGGAACTTAAAAATTAAAAAAAAAAAAAAAAAAAAAACACCAGTCTAGAGGGAAAAATATTGAAGGGGAGAGAGTTAGGGGGTTGCACAAGGAAAGAACTCTGAAGCCTGCAAATAGTCATGCACTGATGAGCACTTGTGTGTAAAGAAACTCCCTGTGAAAGAGAAAGAAACTTGAGGGAACACTCCAAAGAGTGTGCATGCATACACACACACACACACACACACACACACACACTCCAGTCACAGAGGAAACGCCTGAGTTACGGGGCATGAGGTGGACTCATCAGAAGAGCTTCGGCTCAGTATTGGGAAAAATGTTGGACAGACACAGGGCTACTCCACTGTCAACTAAGAAAGTGTAGAAGCAAACTGGGAAAAGTTAAGACAGTTTCCAAGTAACTTTACTGAATCCAAAAATAAAAGACCAAAATAGAGAAGAAAATGCAAAAGGATTATAAACTCAACAAAGAAAAATTCACAATGATTGGCATTCTGTCAATATTTCCTGCAAGGAAAAAAGAAAATATATGCTTTAACACAGAGAAAAATGAATCAATCCAAAGTGGCCAAAAATTGCACACATGATAGACCTTGTAGGCACGAATTTTGGAGCAATTCTGTTTTTTTTTTTGTTTGTTTTTTTTTTGATGGAGTCTCACTCTGTTGCCAGGCTGGAGTACAGGGGTGCAATCTCAGCTCACTGCAACCTCCGCCTCCCGGGTTCAAGCGATTCTCCTGCCTCAGCCTCCTGAATAGCTGGAACTACAGGCATGTGCCACCACACCCAGCTATTTTTTTTTTTTTAATTTTTAGTAGAGACGGGGTTTCACCGTGTTGGCCAGGATGGTCTCGATCTCTTGACCTCGTGATCCACCCGCCTCGGCCTCTCAAAGTGGTGAGATTACGGGTGTGAGCCATCGCACCGGCCTTGGAGCAATTCTTATAACTCTTTTCTCCTTCCTCATGAGAATAGAGGATCTATTGAATGTTTTAAGTGGAGAAATGGAAGGCATAAAGCAAGATGCAAGTTAAACTTTTAGAAATGGCCCCTAAATATCTGCATTGAAAAAGTACACTGGATGAGACTTATTGCAGATTAGATACTGTGAAGGAATAGATGGGTGAACTTGAAGATATGGCAATGGAAGTTATGCAAGATGAAGCACAAAAAAAGTGAAGAGAGCATCAGTGAGTTTCAGGACATCTTCAAGCTGACTTACTGGTTATAATTAAAGACATGAAAGGAGATAACATTGGTGGGGGGAGAGGAAAGGTAGAAAAGCCATTTAAAGGAATCATGGCCACAATTTCCCAAATTTGGTGAAAGCTAGAAACCCACTACTCCAAAAAGCTTAACAAGTCACACACACACACACACCCAGACGCAAACACACACACACAAATAACACACCACCAACACTCACCATAATGAAATTGCTAAAAACCTACTATAAAGACATACTTTTAAAAGTAGCCATAAAGACATGGTATGTACAGATGAACAACATCATAAAAACAACAGATTTCTTTTTCTTTTAAAAATTTTCTTAAACATGTGTGGGTACAGAGCAGGTGTATATGTTTGTGGGATACATGAGATATTTTGATACAGGCATTGCCATGTGAAATAGTCACATCATGGAGAGTTGGGTTTCATCCCCTCAAGCATTTATCCTTTGTGTTACAAACTACTCAATTACACTATTTTAGGTATTTTAAATTGTACAATTACGTTGTTGACATGTTATCAAATAGTATTGATGTAACTCTGACATGCTATCAAATAGTAGGTCTTATTCATTCTTTCTATTTTATTTACCCATTAAGCATCCCCTAATAAGAGCAGATTTCTTCTTAGAAGTCATGCAAGCAGGAGGCAGTGGAGCTATATTTATAAAATATTAAAAGAAAAAACTTACTACCAAAACCCATCCACAGACTCAATGCAATCCCTATCAAAATACAAACAACATTCACAGTAGTAGAAAAAAACTCTATAGTTGGTATGGAACCACAAAATCCCCTGAATAGCCAAAGCAATACCAAGCAAAAAGCCCAGGCTGAATATGTCACATTATCTGAATCAAAATATACTACAAACTACAGTAACCAAAACAAGATCGATGGTATTGGCTTAAAATCAGACACTGAGACTAATACAATGGAATAGAATACCCCAAAATAAATTCATATATTTACAGCCAACTGATTTGCAGCAAAAATGCCAAAAACATACATTGAGAAAATGACATACTTTTCAATAAATGGCGCTGAGAAAAACTGGATACTCATAGGCAGAACCTTGAAACTAGACTTTTATCTCTCTCCATATACAATAATCAACTCAAAATTTATTAAAACTCTGAAATATAAGACCCCAAACTATAAAACTACTAGAAGGGAACATAGAGAACACAGGGGAAGTTCTTCAGGACATTGGTCTAGACAAAAATTCCATAGCTAAGACTTCAAAAGGACAGGGAACAACACGAACTAGACATATGGGACTTCATTAAACTGAAAATCTTCTGAAAAGCAAAGGAAACGATCAACAGAGTGAAGACAACTTCTAGAATGAGAGAAAATATTTGCAAACTATTCAACTCAAAAGGGCCTAAGATCCAGCATAAGAAAATAAGACAAGGAGCTGAAATAACTCATCAGCATAAAAAACAAATAATACAATTAAAAAGTGGACAAATGATATGAATAGACTTTTCATAGTCAAAGACATACAAATGGCCAACAGGTACATGACAAAATTCTCAGTATCACTAATCATCAGGGGTACGCAAATCCAAACCTCCATGAGATATCATCTCATCCCAGTTGGATGGCTATCATCAAGAAGACAAAAAAATAACAAACACTGGTGAGGATGTAGAGAAAATAGAAGACAAAACCACATGGTCATCTCAACAGTCACATCAAATGTTTTCATGCGAGGAAACATTACCATTTGTTGTTTTTCTAGTCTTGCTAGAGCATCATAAAAAGATAAGATTTGTGGTGCCACTATTGGAGAAAATGTTATTACATGCAAAGACTCTGGCTATCCCACACCAAACTACATGAACACTTACTGTTAAATGCTAAAAGAGGCCAGGCACGGTAGCTCACACTCGTAATCCCAGCACTTTGGGAGGCCGAGGCAGGCGGATCACAAGGTCAAGAGATCCAGACCATCCTGGTGAAACCCCATCTCTACAAAAATACAAAAATTACTTGTATTTTTGCATGGTGGCACACGCCTGTAGTCCCAGCTACTCGGGAGGCTGAGGCAGGAGAATTGCTTGAACCCGGGAGGTGGAGGTTGCAGTGAGCCAAGATCACGCCACTGTACTCCAGCCTGGCGACAGAGTGAGACTCAGGCAAAAAAAAAAAAAAAAAACCTAAAAGATTACAATTCTGCATTTCCAAATGTTCTGGTGGTCAGAGACCACTTCCTTGACAAGTGGTGAGTACGCGGATCTGATGGGATAGGTGGCATTTAGGCAGGTATTGGGTGAAGAATAGGGATATACACAAGAAACTTTCAAAGAGAAAAACACACGGAAGTTGGAACACAGAAGAGAACATAATATGTCTGAGAAATAAGGAAAGTCCAGACTCACTGGAGCTGAGTGAGAACAAGAAAAATGGCATAAGCCATGTATTTCTCTCTGGACATCTCATTAAAATATTGTCTCCTCCCCAAGACACCACCCATGTGAATTATAAAAATGCCCGTTTTAAATTTTTGTTTGCATGTCGTGACAGAGTCAAGCACGTGAATCAAGCTGAGTCTGATGAGTCCAGGGCTGTTAAGCTCCGGACCCAGGTGGCCTCAGAAGGACTTGGTGGAACAAGGGCTTGTTGTCAAAATTAGAGGAAGTGAGATTTTCCATTGTGGCTGAGACCAGAGTTTCTTAAATTCCAGTGGACATACAAGGCCCCTTAAGGATCTGGTTAAGATGCAGATGCAGCCTCAGCAGTTCTGGATGTGGCCCCAAATCCTCTGTGTCCGGCAACTCCCAGGTGAGGCTGCTGCTGCTGCTCCTCCCAGGACCACACTTTGAATGGCTGAACTCTTATTCACCCACCTCACTCAAGCCACGGGTGAGACTCACACAAGGAGGGCACCTTCTAGAAGCACAGGTCACTTCTCACTCCTCCTCTTGTGTCTTAGATCCTTTTCTGTTACTATAAAGAAGTACCCAAGGCTGGGTAATTTATACAGAAAATAAAAGTTTTATTTGGCAGACAGTTCCAATGGCTGCAGAGTTCAAAATGTGGCATCTGCTCTTGTTGAAGACCTCAGGCTGCTTCCTGTCATGGTGAAAGGTGAAGGCGAGCCAGTGTGTGCTGAGGTCAATGAGGGGAAGGAAGCAAGAGAGAAAGGGAAGACACCAGTCTCATTTAAATAAGAAGCTCTTTTGGAAACAGTGGAAATTCACTCACCCCAAGTGAGGGCATTAATCTATTCATGAGAGATCCACTCCCATCACCCTAAAAGCTCCCATTAATTCCCACCCCCAACACTGGGGATCCAATTTCAGCATAAGATTTGCAAGGGATGAAGATCAAAGCCATAGCACCCTGAGGCTTGGCCACACACTTGCTCATCTCCATATTTGTCCCTTCCTTCAGGACCGGGATCCTGACTGCTCTGACTCAGTCTCTGTCTACCTCATGGACACCTGGCAGTCGGTCATCATCGGTTTTGCTGAATCAGCAGCAACATTGGGGGTAACAATTGTGTCTCCTGGTTCCACCAGAGACAGAGTAGAGACACACACAGCTGAAGTGTGGGGTCAAATATTAAAACTAAGAGACATAAGATTGATTCTCAGGCTCCAAGTCTGGCCAGTGAGCTTCTTTGAGACTCCCTGGGATCCCAGCAGTGACACTGATCACTGTTGGTGTTCCACACATCCCAAGTGATGAGGAAGTAAGACCAAAACCCTCCTAAGATTCCTGACTTGTGTCCTGACACCAGGTCTGTTCTTCCCTCCCCTAGAATAAAACATCTCTTAAGCACAAGGCTGAAGAAATGTGGCTTCCTCCTTTCTCCCACAGCTGGTCAAAGTGGATACCTGAGAGAATCGGCTCACTGAGGCCTCTTGGGAACAAAGGCTGGGTTCCTGCCTGTGATCTGTGTACTGAGACACATTCCGGACCTGCCCAGGAAAGGCAAGTATAGATGATGTTTAGTTGTCACAGAGTCCAAGTAGGGACAATTCAGCGGTGTCTTCTTGGGACCCCTGCCTCTGGCTATTTTCATCTACTTTATAATGGGCCAGGGCCATTATTTCCAACTTTTCATATCCTTTTTCTCCTTTCCTCACCAGGTAAGGAGGTGGAGGACAGTTGATGAGGGCTGGCTTATGAGTTACCCCAGGATGCAAATGACTTTGAAGTCAAGCCCATGTGGGGTCAAGCTCAGTCTATAACCAGGGTCTTTTGAGCTCTGGAGGAGCCAGGCATCCCAGCCATCAAAGAGGCCTTGCATTTGCTAATAAATCCTCTTCTTCCAACCCACAGCTTATCTTGGATGCCTACCCTCATCTCTGTCAGGAAGCAATCCTTTGTTGTTTAACACCAAATTATTCTTAGTTGGTCAGTTTAAAAGTCCCTTCCTCAGAAAGGTCATCCGTGGCCTGAAGACAAAGTGAGAAGGCTTTGCTGCATTTTCACTTGGGACCTTACATTGCCCCTTCTGCAATGTTCTAACCACACATGGCATCTCCTGTAATGCCTCTCATCACCATTAGCCTCAGTTATGTGTGGGAGGGATTGTGTCTGAGCACAGTAGTGACTGCATATTTACAGGACAGCGTGATAATTCACTTTTGAAAATGCAGAATGTGCTCATGGAACAGGACAATGTCATATTTTTGGGGCCTGATGAGCATGTCCTTTTCACAGGACCCCCCAGAGCTGCCCATGCATCCAGAAGGTACCATTCTACTCTATGCAAAATGATGGGGCATTTCTATATTGCAGTTTCTTAGGGTTCCTTAGAAAGAGGCCACCCCCAACACAGAGCTGCACACCTAGTGACCATTTACTGTCAATTCCTCAATGCTGTCTCCAAGTCTCACCATGCACAAGGGAGGAACACAGAGACCCTGGATTCCTAGAGACTTGCATTTCTTGGATGAACAAATCTGGGGTTTGGTTGGTGGCAGAGAGCTCAGGGCTCAAGTGTGAGCATCAACTGATGCTTCCTCCAGGGTCAGAGTCCAGCCCCTGCCCTGGAAGGTTGAAAGATATTGTCCACAGCAGTGGTATAAAGGTAACAGCATCGAGGACGGAGCTGCCTCTTGAAATGGGCTATTGCTTTGCACAACGTTGGAGACCTAAATTATGTTGACTATAATGGAAGAGTAGTCCCTGCAGATGGCCTCTAATTGGGTGGAAGAAAGCAGAGGGTCTGCGTCTGAGAGAGCAGCAATGGGCAGATTAAGCACAGGAATGGGCAGAGCAGCAACCAAGGGTACCTGAGCAGCAATGGCCCCGGGAGAGGCCTGGCACCTGCTGGAAGTGACGTTGGAGACAGAGAAACATCTAAGACTTAAGGCTTCTCTTTCCGTGCAATCCCCCACCCCACAGTTTATGTGTCACAGATATTGGCACCTCCTTACTGTAAGGGGTCATATGAATAATACAGTCCTCAGGGGCATGGGTTCGAGGGGCAGCCAGGTTTATCCTCGAAGCCCACTTCTGTTACCTGCAGCTGTGTGGCTGTAAGCAAGGCATTTAATCTCTCAGAAAACCATCCTAATGAGAGGTTAAGAACCTCTGAGAAAAAAACTTAGACAAGAATTGACAGTAATTCTTCGCTATCGAGGCTGCAGGGATGTAACTTAATCATGTTTGTAAAGTGCATAACACAGACCCTGACATGCCCCAGCTGTTCCTGAGTTGGCAGCAATTATTCCTGACATCACTCATGAGAATTGGACCTGGAATGGGGATGGAGGGAAGGCAGTGCAGAGGATTTCAGAGGGTTAGGAAAAGAGAGACTTTAATGATTTAAAATGAAGGCCTAGGAGTGGAGACAAGCGTCCTGGGACCTTCTCCTGCCAACTCTCACAATGTCTCAGAGACTGTTCCAAGGTGAAGTCTGCTAGAGAGCTAAGGGAGGAGTTTGCAGAATCAAGGTTTGCAATGTCATGCATGAGGGGGCAGAGAGTCAGCGGGAGGGAAGACAGCTGAGCTCATCTGAAGGGTATTCATGGTTTTCTGGCCCTAGAGTCCTTGGCCATCTCTCTATGACCAGGGCCTCAGATAAGCAGAGAGCTTATCTGCTTCTCTCCTCCAACGATAGTTCCTGGTTATCCTGAGCCCAGGTCAGTGCAGCTGTGGCCTTTGCATTCTACAAGCCCATTTCTCTCCTCTTTGTGATCAATGGACTGACCTGGAGGAAACAGTAGGAGATTCCCCTGCTCTCTGTCCCCAGGGTCCTTTCCTTTCAGTGGCACCAGCCCAGCCCTGATGTCCATCCATCTGTGCCTGCCCAGTCAGGCCTCCATGCTGCCCCCTGTAATGGCCACAGGTCAAAAACTGATTGTCAGTCTTGAGCAGATTGTCCTGACTCTTTCTGCAAAACTGAGCCTCTCACCCAGCACCAGGACGTCACAAGCAAGGCCAGCTGTAGGAAGGCAAATAGGGGAGTAACGTGCATCACAGAGTCTGGACAAGACAAAGTAGTTCTGCTGGGACACATCCTGGTGATGTTTCTCAGGATGGTTCAGGTCCCTGCAATTGCAGGCCCAGAGAACAGGACTGCAGGCTGGAAGATGTGCTCCCTTTCTCCTGTACACAAAACAGTGCCATGTGTGCATGTGAGTAAATGCATATGCCTGTGTGCTTGTGTGTGTGCACCTGTGTAAATGCATATGCCTGTATGTGAGACTGTGTGTGTGTAAATGCATATGCTGTGTGTGAGTGTGTGCATGTGTGTAAATGCATATGCCTGTGTGTGCATGTGTGTAAATGCATATGCTGTGTGTGAGTGTGTGTGCATGTGTGTAAATGCATATGCCTGTGTGTGCATGTGTGTAAATGCATATGCTGTGTGTGAGTGTGTGTGCATGTGTGTAAACGCATATGCCTGTGTGTGTGTATGTGCATGTGTGTAAATGCATATGCTGTGTGAGTGTATGTGCATGTGTGTAAATGCATATGCCTGTGTGTGTATGTGTGCATGTGTGTAAATCCATATGCCTGTGTGTGAGTGTGTGTGCATGTGTGTAAATGCATATGCCTGTGTGCTGGTGTGTGTGCATGTGTGTAAATCCATATGCCTGTGTGTGAGTGTGTGTGCCTGTGTGTAAATGCATATACTGTGTGTTGGTGTGTGCATGTGTGTAAATGCATATGCCTGTGTGTGAGTGAGTATGCACGTGTGTAAATGCATATGACTGCGTGTGAGTGTGTGTGCATGTGTGCAAATACATATGCCTGTGTGCTGGTGAGTATGCATGTGTGTAAATGCATATGCCTGTGTGTGCATTGTGTAAATGCATATACCTTGTGTGTGTGCACGTGTGTAAATGCATATGCCTGTGTGTGAGAGAGTGTGTGTAAATGCATGTGCTGTGTGTGAGTGTGTGCATGTGTGTAAATGCATATGCCTGTGTGCTGGTGTGTGCACATGTGTGTAAATGCATATGCCTTTGTGTGAGTGTGTGCATGTATGTAAATGCATATGCTGCGTGTGTGTGCATGTGTGTAATGCATATGCCTGTGTGTGTGCATGTGTTTAAATGCATATGCTATGTGTGTGTGCATGTGTGTGTGAGTGTGTGTGCACGTGCATGTGTGTGTGCATGTGTGTAAATGCATATGCTGTGTGACTGTGTGTGCATGTGTGTAATGCATATGCCTGTGTGTGAGTGCGTGTGCATGTGTGTACATGTGCATGTTAGGGTTGCCAGGGAGTGCTTCAAGTATCGAATGTCCCAAATTCACAACTTTTCTATTTTCCTCACTTACCTCCTCCCTGACACATGCTTCTCAGTTAAATGAGTTCATATGCGCAAGGCCTACAAACAGGCAAGGCATGGGCCATAGTCAGTGCTGAGTCAGTGTCATCAAATATTGTTATGCTTATATAGAACCTTGTCCAGGGTGGGCCAAATGTATGCCCCTGTCTTGTCCTGACAGAGCAGCAGAAAGGGAGACAGAGACAAAACAATGGCCAGGGCCCTGGCAACACGGAGACACCTTCCCACCCCTGTGAGCTTCACAGACAACCCTGGGTATGAGATTCCTGTCATTCCTTTAAGATTGTTCAAATAAAGAGTGACAATCACTCTCATATAATATATGAGAAGAAGAATTCCATATGAACCAAACCCATGACGCCCACACTGAAGCCTGCCAAGTTCTCTCCAGTCGAGCCCAATGGAGGGAGCATTTTCATGGGGACTTTTGAGAGTATGGAGAAGACCTGAGGAAACCAGGCTCAGCTGTGGGCTCCAGAGGCAAAGCTCTGGGATGTCTCCCCATGGCCTAGACCCTTCGCCTGCCACCTCTTCTCACTCTTTGCACAGATGCTTCCCCCAGGCTAAGCCCCCACAGGACCCTAATCCTAGTCCTGACCCTGAGCTCAGCCCAGGTGATGCTTCAGGAGATGGGACTCTGAGAATAAGCCCTAAAGTCTCCTCAACCTGCAGGCTCTGTAGTCTCTTAAAGACTCAGGTACCTCCAGTAGAGTTGGCCATGAGACATCTGTCCCTCCAACTGCTCAGGAGCAGGCAACAGTGCAGAGAGAAACAGCAGCCCAGGCCAGGCCCTACACTCAAAGCAGCCCCCAATCCCCACAGATCCTCCAGCTCTAACCTGGGGTACAGGCCCCACCTCTGCAGGTTGAGGTGGGCTCCTCAGCATTGCTAGGCCATGACGGGGGATGGCAGTGTGTCCATGGGACACAGCCCTGCTGCCTGCCTGGCCCTCATGCCCCGTCCCTCCCCACCCTGGTTAAGCTCTGCCCCAAAGGGCCCAGGTTCATAACTCAGGACACCTGGATCAGCTCTTGGACTTGCCCCCACTGCTCTCTGTTCTCCTGAGCCACTTAGTTTCTTTTGGCCACAGTGTTACCTGCTGCGAAGTGAGGAGGCTTATACTGAACTGAAGAAGCACTTTTCTTCATTCAAAATTAAAAGATAGAAAAACAATGGAAGTCATGAGAATGGGGGGATGTCATTTAGTGGGCTTCAGTGGGCTTCAGACATGGAATTTCTTGTCTTTCCTCTGCAGAGATTCCAAGAAAGGGACTCAAAAAGAGCTTGCTTTCTATATGGTGGGAACAGTAGCTGCCAGCTAAGAATAAGCAGGAGAGTCCCAGTTTCATCAGGAAAACAGACTAGGCTAGTACGGAAATCCTCCCTGCAGAAACTCTGAGAAGTGTGGAATGAAATAAACATAAACATGAAATTAATCTGCCAACGATGGTGATGTTAGCTCACAACTAAGCTGCAGTGCCAGAAACATGCGGTGATTGCAGTGAATCATAGCTGCTCTTGCTGGGTGGGAGGTGCACCAGTTTGCTTCCTAAGTGCATAGAAAGCCTGGGTCCATGTAGGATGGCACGCACGTCTCTCTGGACTTTGAAAGCTTGGCAGAAGAGCTTCAGTTGACTTACTCTAATTAGTCCTGACGGAACAAAACCACTAGAGTAGGGCATTTCAACCCTGAGACACTTCTATAGCAATTGCTCCTGCCCCACATCCCTGCACTGCATGTGTGACCTCTCTGTGGTGGGCTGGGCAGGGCAGATTGGGTCACACTGGCACAGAATGGGGCTGGACTCTCTGGTCCTCAACTTCTGAGGTGACAGGTGCTGTGGGGTCACCTGGAAGGAAAAAGCTCCTGGGCTGAGTCTCCTCCACCAGTTGGGGGCAGCAGGGCTGCAGCCAGGAGCAGTGAGGAGAGAGGCTGGGGCTGCCCAGCTGGGGAAAAGAGGAAGGCCTGCCTGAGGTTCAACAGGTGTCCAAGAATCAGTCTTCAGACTGAAAGTGAAGACAGTTCATCCTATCCCCTCAGGCTGCAGTGACCACGTTCTGAGGGTCAGACTCATATAATGTTACCCCAGGACACTGACAGAAGCCCGGCACAGTGAAGGCCTCACCTGGGAAATGCTGCTGGAGGAGGCTGGGCCCAGGTGTCAGCTTGGGCAGCTTCCTTAGGAAGGGGACTCCCTGGGAGAAGTCCTGAGGTCGAGGTGCTCTAGGAGGGGCACAGTGTGAGGTGACGGGGCTCCCAGGGCCTGGGTTCTTCACCCAGGATGGCTGCCTGAGCCTCCTGCCACTCTCAGGGCCTTGTCCTGCCCTGTCCAGCAGTGTCCTGGGGAGCTGAGCCCTCTGTCGTGGGCACTTCCAGATACACTCTGCCTACCCTCCCTCTGCCTTTCCTTCCATCTCCAGGCAGACTCTGACTCAAGGGCAGCTCCTGTGCTTAGGGGAGTCTCAGGTGGGTGGCTTGAAGTATTTGGGGCCCTGGTCCCTGCATGGGGCATCACCAGCCTCATCGAGGAGACACTCTCCAGAGGGATGGGGATTCTCACCTGCCTCAGGCCACAGCTCTGACCCCGGACCTGTCCATGCTCAGTGACAGGACAATAACCAGGAACCTGGCTGGAGTAACCAGGGACCACCCATCCTCTGGAGCTCACATGCTGTGCAGAGACCATGACCCTGGGACCCTGGGACCCTGCGACCCTGGGACCCTGGAACCGTGACAGAATCCATGGGGCCTAAAGTTAGATTCTCAGTCCACTATGGTTTTCTGCTTCTTTTTGCAAGTTTACATAAAACATTGATGAGAAAAACATAAATAAATAACAGACGAGCTGAGGGTGCCAATTGCTTATCTCTTGTGGCAATGAGGGAATGGTATAGAAGGAGCAGCACCATGGCTGAAATGAGACCAGAGGCCCTGTTGACTCCACAGGGGTGTGTGGTTGCTTAAATGACCCAAATATTCCTACTGAATAATTAGCAAGTGTCCTAATGACACAGCACAGCATTTAGATGAAATGAACAAGAGGGGACTGAGTCTGAGGGACCAGGAGGAGGAAGATCATGGGTCCCTGGGCCACCTGCTGCTGAGTCAGGTGTCAGCATGATCTCTCGGCAGGGCCCAGCTCAGCCCCATGGCCAACCTCCTGGAAGGTCCACAGCTCTGCTGAGCCTGGCCCAGGACAGACCCCAGGTCAACGAGGTTTGGGACAGTGGTCATGAAGTCAATTCCCAAGAAGGTGACTGCGATCACAGGGCTTCAAGGCTGCAGCTGATTTTCTAACCAGAGATCCTGCCGCTTCTTCTTCCTCTTGTCGCCTGTGCTGCCCCCACAGCTGGTTTGGGTGACATCTCTCCAGGAGGAGTCCCAGAGGAAGTAAATTTGCATAAACACCAAACACTGACTACCCCAAAAAGCCTGAGAGAGAATAAGAGAGGCCTGGGGAGCCTAGCTGTGCTGTGGGTCCAGGAGGCAGAACTCTGGGTGTCTCACCATGGCCTGGATCCTTCTACTTCTCCCCCTCCTCACTCTCTGCACAGGTGCTGTCCCCAGGCCCTGCTCCAGGCCCTGCTCCAGTCTTATTCCCCACAGATCCCAAGTTAAGCCAGCCCTGAATCCTGAGCAAAGCCCAGACACAGCCTCTGGGTGCGACTCCTGGGAATGGGTCCTTTGTCTTCAAGCCCCCTCTCTTGCTCTTCCTTGCAGGCTCTGAGGCCTCCTATGAGCTGACACAGCCACCTTCGGTGTCAGTGTCCCCAGGACAGACGGCCAGGATCACCTGCTCTGGAGATGCATTGCCAAAGCAATATGCTTATTGGTACCAGCAGAAGCCAGGCCAGGCCCCTGTGCTGGTGATATATAAAGACAGTGAGAGGCCCTCAGGGATCCCTGAGCGATTCTCTGGCTCCAGCTCAGGGACAACAGTCACGTTGACCATCAGTGGAGTCCAGGCAGAAGACGAGGCTGACTATTACTGTCAATCAGCAGACAGCAGTGGTACTTTTCCCACAGTGACACAAGCAGACAGGGAAGTGAGACATAAACCCCTCCCCCTCTATTTCATCCTCTTCCTCCTGCCCCAGGAGGACTGTGGACAAAGCCATGAGCAGGCTTGGCCCAATTCACCCAAATCTGAACCCCCAGGCTGCCCTTCCCTCCAGCTCTCCAGGCAGGCGCTGCAAAAGAGTCAGTCTGGAGTGGATTTGTGCCTGGCAGGCCAGGCTGTCCTGTGTTTCTTTGCCTGGGGTTTGAGTTGTCGATGGAGGGTCTGACTGGAAAGACAGACACAGGGAGACATCCATGCAGGCATGTCCAGAGGGACATGGGGAACTCTCAGGTCTCAGTTGAATGCAGTCATTGTTGTATCCTCTGGGAAAGCATTCCTCTAGTGCATCTAAGACCTCCAGACCCACAGAGCCTGAGATCAGGAGGAGAGAATGTTAAATTTTTGCTAATGGATCACTGAAGACATTTTTGAGTGGAGCCACTACAATTTACTCCTTGATTCTGGACTCATGGATCCTGACTGTGGGAGAAACAGCACCATCTATTGGGCACTGATGCACAGCACATGCCCCATCCTGGAAGACATTGCCCAACCCTACACATACTTGCCACTTGTCTGGTACAGTAATGGTGTCTCTAAGCAGTCATTAAACCATTCATATAAGCCACATGTCTCAGAATGTTTGGGACAAGAGTAAGAATCTTGATTGCCAGAAGAAAAGGCCCATAG
The DNA here is from genome assembly GCF_028858775.2 of Pan troglodytes. Taxonomy (NCBI): domain Eukaryota; kingdom Metazoa; phylum Chordata; class Mammalia; order Primates; family Hominidae; genus Pan; species Pan troglodytes. The sequence goes on from NC_086016.1 coordinate 24,734,128, forward strand.
CCCTTTATTTGCAGTGAAATGAATTCCTTGGTCAGAACCTCCTGTGGAATACCATCATGATGGGTGCATCATTCTGTAATCCAGAGACAACAGTTTTGGCAGAAGCACTGCTGTCAATGAAAGCAAATCCTCTGTAGAATAAATGTCAATTCTAGTAAGAAAAAAGAGCTATTCCTGCCATGATGGAAGAGTGCAAACGAAATTAATATTAAGCAGGCCCCTGGCTGTTTTCCACAGAGAAAGTCATCCTATAGGGATCTCTGTGTTAGTCTCTGCTGTTGGCAGATGGTCACTCAGCAATGGCTACAGCCAGGCCAGCTCCAGTTAGTGGAAATCCACATTGATGAGCCCATGGACAGCCTCCATCCCTGCTACCATGGGCACTTTTTTTTATGGAGCCCATTGGGCATTGACAAGAGTGGTTGAGGGAGGCTGCCTGATGTCCACAGAACAAGTAACCCTACTCACCCGATTAGCAAAATCACTTCATTTTCACAGAAGACTTGGTGAGTATTGACATACGGAAAAAATTCTCATACTTTCTGCCCACCGGAGGAGGTCTATTCACACATCTCTCACCCTGACGTATTTGTGATCAATATTCTCATTGTGTCTCTCTCAAGTCCCTGAACATCCTTGAGCATCTTTCAAGACCCTGAGTCACAACCCGTGAATTAGGAACCTCTGCCCAACTCTTGGCAGGTGACATGAGCCAATTGCACTGCTTAAAATTCTACTTTAATGAGAATGTTCCTCCAACACTGCTGTTCAGGGATTCTCAGAGGCCAGGTGGAGTACTAGCACTGTCCACACCAGTAGTGGCTGCATGTCCTGCAGAAAACTCTGTAACCCCAGCCTAAGTGCCTCCTCCTAGGCAGCTGATCTCAGGGAGCCCCTCAGGACGTCAAGGCTGTAGGGTGAGAGGAAGACATGGTGCAGGGCTCCGGTCATGTCTATTTGGCCAACTCTTCATGAAACTTACTTGGGCCTCGTGACCTAGGCCCTCAAGTCACAAATACATCCCTGCCATGTGATTGAGGAGCTGCTGGAAATGGCCAACCGGGACTGTGGTTCAGACCAAACCTAGCATACTGGCAACTTGGGTCCCATGGTGAGCTGTGTGGCCACAATCACACAGAGCCTCTGCTGAGGCCCAGGAGCCTTCGCAGTCTTTCTCAAATGGAGCTTTCTGCTCATTCAAAAAAATAAGTAGAGGAAGGCTGGGACCCCAGGACCACTTAGACCATGCACATGATCTTGTCTGATTATTCTGAATCCTTGCACGCTCAGCTATGCATTATGGTAACCAAGCCACAGTGTCTTTGGCAATAAAATGCCACTACTTGGCCCCCACCTACCCTGGGATCCCCTCAACCACATCTTGCTACCCAAAACAGGTTTCACCTCCACTGAGAGAAATTTATTTTTATATTGAGAAGAGGAAAGATTAATTATTTCAATTGTGAAAATTTTATAGGACAGTAATGTGAAAATATTTTAAAAGACACTTTACAAAGAGTGAAAGACCTTCCATTAAACCACTCAATATATGACACTGTAATTGGCCTGCCCAAACCCTAAGTTCAGCTCTGGGTTGGGACCTTCTGGGAATGGACCCTTCATCCTCATGCCCTCCTCTCCTCTCCTCTCCTCTTCTGTCAGCCCTGTGCCTCCTATGTGCAGAGACAGCTGGTCTCAGTGTTGGTGGCCCTGGGACTGACAACCATGAGCACATACTCTGGAGATAACCTTGAGATAAACATGCATTAAGGAACCAGCAGACGCCAGGCCAGGCCATGGTGCTGGTCATCTAGTATAACAGCAACTGACCCTCAGGGACATCTGCCCAATTCTTAGGCTCCAACTCAGGGAACATGGCCACTATGGCCATTAATGGAGCCCAAGCCCAGGAAGAGACTGACTATTGCTGAGCTGCAGATGATAACAGTGGGAGCAGCTGGCATGGACTCATAGTAACACAGAGAGACAGGGACTAGCCACAGAACTGTCCCATCTCGGCCTGGCTCTCAATCTCACCTGCCCTGTGAGCAGCTGAAGGTCAGGCCTCAGGGTCAGGTGTCCTCTCTGGTCTTAACCTGGCCCCTGCAGGGCTGGTGATTCTGAGCAGCTTTTCCATCCTCTCAGGGCCTGCATGTGTCCAGTGAGGAGTGAGTGGACAGGGGGAAGCTGGTTGGAGCTGCAGGGACCTCTGTCAGGTTTGTGGTGTACATGAAAGGTTTAGGAATCCACACAATAGCACATGGCCCCAGATGTAATCACGCATCACACAGGGGAGGAAAGGGCTGTCGCAGAGGGTACAGTCCTGTGGAATTTCTCTTTTCCTTGGGTATAACCAGCTTAGTGGAAGCTCCAGAGGCTGTGTCTCCTCTGGTTTCCAGATGAGTTCAGTTGACCTTCGCATTCTAATGGGGTGCCTGAGGCCTGAGGAGGACTGGAGACCCAGCCCCTTTTGGCCCCAGGGCCCTTTCTGTGCTGACATTTCACAGAAACTGAAGAGGAAGAAAAGACACTACCTTTGTCCCCACCTGGGGACTGTCTTCAGGGTACACTGATCTCCCATGGCCCCCAAAGTCCCATCACCTTCCCCAAGTAGGTCAGACCTGACTGGATGTCCCTCTAGTGCCCTGATAGTGTGGATTTTATCTTTGGGCTCTGGGCTGCTTTCTGAGGAGCTCACTAAGAACCCTTGATGCCAAGCCCAGGACCTGCCCCTCTGCTCCATGTCCCGGGGGCTGCAAGTATGACGGGAAGGTCCTGCTGGGTGAGGATGGTGCCCTTTTCCAGAAGAGATGTCTGATTCCAGTCTCTAGGGCCAGGTTTGTTGGGCTTTTTTTCTCACTTGGAAGGTCTCAGTCTCTTTATTACCTTCTTTAAAAGTACAATTGGTTTAATCGTGAAATCATGTGCATACACTAAAGTTTACAGACTATGGTCATCAGCACATATGTATACTCTTTCTGGATGGGACAACTGTGGACACGGCCATACTGGGGTCTCTGTCTCTCTCATTATCACAAAGGAGGATACCAACAGCTCTCTCCTATGCAGACCGTAGTCATGTTTCCCAATTGCACAAGAATGTCTCTTACAGTTGTTTAATTTCCTTCCCGGCCAGGACCCTTAAGTTTCCCATGCTGATACTTGGTTGCTATTTCTCTCTGATTCAACATTTTTCCAACAGTATTGCTTGGAACCCAAGGCTTATGAAACACTTTACCAAAAGTTCCACAAGAAAAGCTCAAGTTTCTCATGCACCATTGGACCAGGTTCATTGCGTGCAGTAGGACCTTGCCCACGGGGTGGGCAGCCCCATTTCCTGACAGTAGAGACAGGCTGGAGGTGGGTGCCAAGCAGAGGGCACAGTGGGGTATGCCCAGGCCTAGAGAGTCACAGAGACACAGGCACTACACAGCAGAGGCACTAAGGGCCAGGAGCTCACTCAGGTGAGAGACTTCAGCAGATCTTTCTCTCCTGAGCAAATCAGGCACAAAAAAAATTAAGTTCCTGCCATCAGCATGCACAAACAAGAACATTCATCTCTTCAGCTGAGCCCCGCTGTCCAGGGAAGCAAAAGTCTCTGAGCCCAGGCCCACGTGAGGGTGGGGTGAGGAGAGGAGCTCAGGATGCAGATTTTCATGGAGGCCCCGCCCTCCTCTGAGGCAGAGGGGATAAGACAGGGCTGGGGCAGGCCCAGTGCTGGGGTCTCAGGAGGCAGCACTCTCGGGACGTCTCCACCATGGCCTGGGCTGTGCTCCTCCTCGCCCTCCTCACTCAGGACACAGGTGACACCTCCAGGGAAAGGGCTTCTGGGACCTCTGGGCTGATCCTTGGCTCCTGCTCCTCAGGATCACCTCGGCCCAGCACTGACTTCTAAAGTGTGTTTCTTCCTTTTTCCAGGATCCTGGGCTCAGTCTGCCCTGACTCAGCCTCCCTCCGTGTCTGGGTCTCCTGGACAGTCAGTCACCATCTCCTGCACTGGAACCAGCACTGACATTGGTAGTTATAACACTGTCTCCTGGTACCAGCAGCACCCAGGCAAAGCCCCCAAACTCATGATTTATGATGTCCGTTGGCGGCCCTCAGGGGTTCCTGATCGCTTCTCTGGGTCCAAGTCTGGCAACACGGCCTCCCTGACCATCTCTGGGCTCCAGGCTGAGGACGAGGCTGATTATTCCTGCTGCTCATATGCAGGTAGTAGCACTTTCCACAGTGGTCCAAGTTCATGGGGAACTGAGACCAAAACCTGTCCAGGGCCTTCAGACTTCCTCCTTGCTCTGAAGATGCTTCCTCACCCGGTGCAAGGGGCTTGCTGCAGCACGGCCTTGAGAATTCTTCTCTCTCAGCTCCTTCCCTTTCCACCATGAATTCCAACAGGAAACCTGCCCTGTGGTTTCTCATCCAGGACAGGGACAGCTTCCTGATGCTTGTGTGCTGTGGTCCCTGAATGTGCAACTCTTCCCAGCTCTTCAAATGCAGGGACAGTGATGAGGAGCTGCCTGATTGGTGCAGTCACTGCTTTTTTCAGGGATGTCTTCACCCTACATGCATCACCATCCCCTACACTGTGGGTAGAATTTTAGCAACTACAGTCTAATGGTTATCGCCACAACTTTGATCTTAGAAATAACGGTGCAGTGAACATCCCTATGCAGCCTCCTTTGAGTTCCTATGTGAATACGACCACAGGATTCATTTCTAAAAGTGAAATTGCGGGTCAGAAAGATGTGTGTTTGTGATTTTCACCCATTGTTGTCAGATTCCCCTCCAGAGGGATTGTACCAATTTTCAATGCCAGCTGGAAGTACTTGTTCAGAGTATATTGTTGAATGTGGAAATTTTTGCCAACTTATCAGAGTGAAAAATGGTAACTTGTTACAGTTTTATTTTTCAGTCTCCCATTCTGCTTAAGGTTGGGCCTTTTCACAAATAGTTCAGTACTCTTCATTTTTCAGGATTTGGTAAACTTTTAAAAAAATATCCAGATAAGAAGAATTTTAGTCTTTGTGGCCAGACACGGTGGCTCATGACTGTAATCCCAGCATTTTGGGAGACTAAGATGGGGGAATCGCTTGATCCCAGGAGTTTGGGATTAGCCTGGGCCACACAGTGAACCCTCATCTCAATTAAATTAAAGAAAATAAAAATAATTTTTTAAAAAAGTCTTTGTGGTCCAAGGATCAACTTTGGGGATATTACCTATGGACTTATAGCACCATTTACAATGCAAGCATTTAAAATGATAACAACCATTGTCAGCTGCAGAACTAATTTGACTCCATCAAAAAAAAAAAGCTAAAAGATTATAATTCTGCATTTCCACATGTTCTGGTGGTCAGAGACCACTTCCTTGACAAGCAGTGAGTACGGGGATCTGAAGGGTAGTTAGCATTTAGGCAGGTATTGGGTGAAGAATAGGGATATACACAGAAAACTTTCAAAGAGAAAAACACACAGAGATTGGAACACAGAAGAGAACATAATATGTCTGAGAAATAAGGAAAGTCCAGACTCACTGGAGCTGAGTGAGAACAAGAAAAATGGCATAAGCCATGTATTTCTCTCTGGATATCTCACTAAAATATTGTCTCCTCCCCAACACACCACCCGTATGAATTGTAAAAATGCCCGTTTTTAATTTTTTTTTTTTTTTGGCATATCATGACAGAGTCAAGCATGTGAATCAAGCTGAGTTTGATGAGTCCAGGGCTGTTAAGCTCCAGACCCAGGTGGCCTCAGAAGGACTTGGTGGAACAAGGGCTTGTTGTCAAAAGCAGAGGAAGTGAGATTTTCCACTGTGGCTTAGACCAGTTTCTTAAATTTCCATGGACACACAAGGCCCCTTAAGGATCTGGTTAAGATGCAGATGCAGCCTCAGCAGTTCTGGATGTGGCCCCAAATTCTCTGTGTCTGGCAACTCCCAGGTGAGGCTGCTGCTGCTGGTCCTCCCAGGACCACACTTTGAGTGGCTGAACTCTTATTCACCCACCTCACTCAAGCCACGGGTGAGACTCACATAAGGAGGGCACCTTCTAGAAGCACAGGTCACTTCTCACTCCTCCCCTTGTGTCTTAGATCCTTTTCTGTTACTATAAAGAAGTACCCAAGGCTGGGTAATTTATAGAGAAAATAAAAGGTTTATTTGGCAGACAGTTCCAATGGCTGCAAAGTTCAGGATGTGGCATCTGCTCTTGTTGAAGACCTCAGGCTGCTTCCTGTCATGGTGAAAGGTGAAGGGGAGCCAGTGTGTGCAGATGTCAATGGGGGAGAGGAAGCAAGAGAGAAGACAAAGATGCCAGGCTCTTTTTAATAACCAGCTCTTTCGGAAACAGGGGAATTCACTCACCTCAAGTGAGGGCATTAATCTATTCATGAGAGATCCACTCCCATCACCCTAAAAGCTCCCATTAGTTCCCACCTCCAATACTGGGGATCCAATTTCAACATAAGATTTGGAGGCGACAAAGATCAAAGCCATAGCACCCTGAGGTTTGGCCACACACTTGCTCATCTCCACATTTGTCCCTCCCCTCAGGACTAGGGTCCTGACTGCTCTGACTTAGTCTCCCTCCACCTTATGGGCACCTGGCAGTCAGTCATCATCAGTTTTGCTGAATCAGCAGCAACATTGGGGGTAACAATTGTGTCTCCTGGTTCCACCAGAAATAGAGTAGAGCCCCACACAGCTGAGGTGTGGGGTCAAAAATTAAAACTAAGAGACATAAGACTCATTCTCAGGCTCCAAGTCTGGCCAGTGAGCTTCTTTGAGACTCCCTGGGATCCCAGCAGTGACACTGATCACTATTGCTGTCCCACACATCCCAAGTGATGAGGAAGTAAGACCAAAACCCTCCTGAGATTCCTGACTTGTGTCATGACACTGGGGCTGTTGGGATTCCTGTCTTTCCTTCAAGATTGTTCAAATAAGCAGTGACAATCACTTCCATATGAGATATGAGGAGAGAATAATTCCACATGAACCAAATCCACGAAGCCCACACTGAAGGCTGCCAAGTTCTTTGCAGTCCAGCGCGATGAAGGGAGCATTTTCATGGGAACTTTTGGGAATATGAGGGGAGCCAGGCTCAGCTATGGGTTCCAGAGACAAAGCTCCTGGATGTTTCCCCCTGGCCTTGGTCCATCACCTGCTACCTCTCCTCACTCTTTCCACAGATGCTGCCCCAGGTTAAGCCCCCACAGGACCCTAAGCCTATTCCTGACCCTGAGCTCAGCCCAGGTGATGCTTCAGGAGATGGGATCCTGAGAATGAGCGCCAACGTCTCTTTAACCTGAGGTGTGAGGTCATGAGACACCTGTTGGCCATAAGACACCTGTCCCCCACCTGCTCAGGAGACAGTGGAGCAGGCAACAGTGCGGAGAGAACCAGCAGGAGCCAGGCCAGGCCCTGCATCCAAAGCAGGCCCCAATCCCCACAGATTCTCCAGCTCCAGCCTGGGGTACAGCCCCAACTTTCTGTAGGCTGAAATGGGCTTCTCAGGATGGGCAGGCCATCATGGGGGATGGCAGTGTGTCCACAGGACACAGCCCTGCTGCCTGCCTGGCCCTCATGCCCCCTCCTTCACCACCCTGGTTAATCTCCACCCAAAAGGGCCCAGGCTCAGAACTCAGGACACCTGGATCAGCTCCTGGACTTGCCCACACTGCTTTCTGTTCTCCTGAGCCACTTAGTCTCTTTTGGCCTCAGTGTTACCTGCTGTGAAGTGAGGAGGCTTATACTGAACTGAGGAAGCTCTTTTCTTCATTCACAATTAAAAGACAGAAAAACAATGAAAGTCATGTGAATTAAAGCCTGCTGAGGGGATGTCATTTAATGGGCTTCAGTGGGTTTCAGACGTGGAACTTCTTGTCTTTCCTCTGCAGGGATTCCAAGACAGGGGCTCAAAAGAGCTTGCTTTCTGTATGGTGGGAACCGCGGTCCCCAGCTGAGAATAAGCAGGAGAGTCCCAGTTTCATCAGGAAGGCAGACTAGGCTAGTGTAGAAATCCTCTCGGTACAAACTCTGAGAGGTGTTGACTAAAATAAAGATAAACATAATTTCATGTTTTCATGGTGCCGATGATGGTGATGTTAGCTCACAACTAAGCTGCAGTGCCTGGAACATCAGGAAATCACAGTGAATCACAGCTGCTCTTATTGGGTGGGAGGTGCACCAGTTTGATGCCTAAGTACATAGAAAGCCTGGGTCCCTGTAGTATGGCACACGCATCTCTCTGGACTTTGAAAGCTTTGCAGAAGAGCTTCAGTTGACTCACTCTAATTAGTCTGGACTGAACAAAACCACTAGAGGAGGGCATTTCAACCCTGAGACACTTCCATAGCCCCAACTTCCTACACTGCGTGTGTGAACTCTCTGTGCTGGGCTGGGCAGGGCAGATTGGATGACCCTGCACAGAATGGGGCTGGACTGTCTGGTGCTCAACTTCTGAGGTGACAGGTGCTGTGGAGGCACGTGGAAGAAAAAAGCTCCTGGGCTGAGTCTCCTCCACCAGCTGGGGGCAGCAGAGCTGCAGCCAGGAGCAGTCAGGATTAAGGCTGGGGCTGCCCAGCTGGGGAAAAGAGGAAGGCCAGCCTGGGGTTCAACAGGTGTCCAAGAATCGGTCTTCAGACTGAAAGTGAGTGTAGTTCATCCTATCCCCTCAGGCTGCAGTGACCATGCTCTGAGGGTCAGACTCATACAGTGTCACCCCAGGACACTGAGAGAAGCCCGGCACAGTGAAGGCCTCACCTGGGAAATGCAGCTGGAGGAGGCTGGGACCAGGTGTCAACTTGGGCAGCTTACTCAGGAAGGGGATTTCTTTGGAGACGTCCCAAGGTTGAGGTGCTCTAGGAGGGGGCACAGCGTGAGGTGACGTGGCTCCCAGGGCCCGGGTTCTTCACCCAGAATGGCTGTCTGAGCCTCCTGCCACTCTCAGGGCCTTGTCCCTCCCAGTCCAGCAGCAACCTGGGGAGCTGAGCCCTCTGTCCTGGGCACTTCCGGATACACCATACCTCACTTCCTTCTGCCTCACCTTGCAGCTCCAGGCGGACTCTGACTCAGGGGGAAGCTCCTGTGCTCAGGTGAGTCTCGGGTGGGTGGGGTGAAGCATTGGGGATCCTGATCCCTTCATGGGGCATCCCCAGCCTCCTTAAGGAGACACTCTTCAGAGGGACAGGGCTTCTCACCTGCCTCAGCTCTGACCATGGGACTGTCCACACTCAGTGACAGGACACTAACCAGGGATCTGACTGGAGTGACCAGGAACTTGGCTGGGGTAACCAGGGACCACCCACCCTCTGGAGCTCACATGCTGTGCAGAGACCATGACCCTGGGACCCCTTCAGAGACCATGGGGCCTGAAGTTAGATTTTCAGTCCAGTGTGGTTTTCTCCTGCTTTTTGCAAGTTTACATTAAACATTGATGAGAAAAACATACATAAATAACACATGAGCTGAGGGTGCCAATTGCTAATCTCTTGTGGCAATGAGGGGTGATGTAGCAGGAGCAGCACCATGGCTGAAATGAGACCAGAGGCCCTGTTGACTCCACAGGGGTGTGTGGTTGCTTAAATGACCCAACTGTTCCTACTGAAATAATTAGCAAGTGTCCCAATGACACAGCACAGCATTTAGATGAAATGAACAAGAGGGGACTGAGTCTGAGGGACCAGGAGGAGGAAGATCATGGGTCCCTGGGCCACCTGCTGCTGAGTCAGGTGTCGTCATGATCTCTCCACAGAGCCCAGCTCAGCCCATGGCCAACCTCCTGGAAGGTCCACAGCTCTGCTGAGCCTGGCGCAGGACAGACCCCAGCTCAGCGAGGTTTGGGACAGTGGTCATGAGATTAATTCCCAGAAAGGTGACTGTGATCACAGGGCTTGAAGGCTGCAGCTGATTTTCTAATCTGAGACCCTGTTTCTTTCTCCTGTTGCCTGTGCTGCTCTCACAGCTGGTTTGAGTGACATCTCTCCAGGAGGAGTCGCAGAGGATGTAAATTTGCATAAACACCAAACACTGACTGCCCCCAAAAGCTGGAGAGGGAATAAGAGAGGCCTGGGGAGCCCAGCCGTACTGTGGGCTCAGGAGGCAGAGCACTGAATGTTTCACCATGGCCTGGATCCCTCTCCTGCTCCCCCTCCTCGCTCTCTGCACAGGTGCTGCCCCTAGGCTCAGTCTCCACAGACCCCAAGTTGAGCCTGACCTGAATCCTGAGCAAAGCCCTGCCACTGCCTCTGGGGGGCATTCCTGGCAATGGGTCCTTTGTCCTCAAGCCCCCTCTTCTGTCTTTTCTTGCAGTCTCTGTGGCCTCCTATGAGCTGACACAGCCATCCTCAGTGTCAGTGTCTCCGGGACAGACAGCCAGGATCACCTGCTCAGGAGATGTACTGGCAAAAAAATATGCTCAGTGGTTCCAGCAGAAGCCAGGCCAGGCCCCTGTGCTGGTGATATATAAAGACAGTGAGCGGCCCTCAGGGATCCCTGAGCGATTCTCTGGCTCCAGCTCAGGGACCACAGTCACCTTGACCATCAGTGGGGCCCAGGCAGAAGATGAGGCTGACTATTACTGTCAATCAGCAGACAGCAGTGGTACTTATCCCACAGTGACACAAGCAGACAGGGAAGTGAGACATAAACCCCTTCCCCTCTATTTCATCCTCTTCCTCCTGCCCCAGGAGGACTGTGGACAAAGCCATGAGCAGGCTTGGCCCAATTCCCCAAAATCTGAGACCCCCAGGCTGCCCTTCCCTCTAGCCCTCCAGGCAGGCACTGCAGAGGAGTCAGTCTGGAGTGGATTTGTGCCTGGCAGGCCAGGCAGTCCTGTGTTTCTTTGCCTGGGGTTTGAGTTGTCGATGGAGGGTCTGACTGGAAAGACAGACACAGGGAGACATCCATGCAGGCATGTCCAGAGGGATATGGGGAACTCTCAGGTCTCAGTTCATTGCAGTCATTGTAGTATCCTCTGGGAAAGCATTCCTCCAGTGCGTCTAAGACCTCTAGACCCACAGAGCCTGAGATCAGGAGGAGAGGATGTTAAATTCTTGCTAATGGATCACTAAAGACATATTTGAGTGGAGCCACTACAATTTACTCCTTGATTCTGGACTCATGGATCCTGACTGTGGGAGAAACAGCACCATCTATTGGGCACTGATACACAGCACGTTCCCCATCCTGGAAGATATTGCCCAACCCTACACATACTTGCCACTTGCCTGGTGCAGTAATGGAGTTTCCAAGCAGTCATCAAACCATTCATATAAGCCACATGTCTCAGAATGTTGGGGACAAGAGTAAGAATCTTGAATGCCAGAAGAAAAGGCCCATAGCCCTTTATTTGCGGTGAAACGAGTTCCTTGGTCAGAACCTCCTGTGGAATACCATCATGATGGGTGCGTCATTCTGTAATCCAGAGACAACAGTTTTGGCAGAAGCACTGCTGTCAATGAAAGCAAATCCTCTGTAAATGCCAATGCTAGTAAGGAAAAAAGAGCTGTCTCTCCCATGATGGAAGAACTCTAATGAAATTAATATCAAGCAGGCCCCTGGCTGTTTTCCACAGAGAAGGTCATCCTATAGGGATGCCTGTGTTGGTCTCTGCTGTTGACAGATGGTCACTCAGCAGTGGCTTCAGCCAGGCCAGCTCCAGTTAGTGGAAATTCACATTGATGAGCCCATTATCAGCCTCTATCCCTGCCACCATGGGCACTTTTTTTGGAGTCTGTTGGACAATGACAGGAGTGGTTGAGGGAGGCTGCCTGGTGTCCATAGAACAGGTCACCCTACTCACCTGATTAGCAAAATCACTTCATTTTCACATCAGACTTGGTGAGTATTTATACATGGAAAAAAATTCTCATGCTTTTTGCCCACTGGAGGAGGTCTACTCACACATCTCTCCCCCTGACATATTTGTGATCAGTATTCCTGTCGTATCTCTCCCAAGTCCCTGAACATCCTTGACCATATTCCAGGACCCTGAGTCACAGCCCATGAATTAGGAACCTCTGCGCATCTCTTTGCAGGTGACATGAGCCAATTTTACTGCTTAAAATTCTGCTTTAAGGAGAATGTTCTTCCAACACTGCTGTTCGGGGATTCTCAGAGGCCAGGTGGAGTACTAGCACCGTCCACACCAGTGGTGGATGCATGTCCTGCCAAAAACTCTGTAACCCCAGCCTAAGTGCCTCCTACTAGGCAGCTGATGTCAGGGAGCCCCTCAGGAGGCCAAGGCTGTAGGGTGAGAGGAAGGCATGGTGCAGGGCTTGGGTCATGTCTATTTGGCCAACTCTTCACGCAACTTACTTGGCCCTTGTAACCTAATCCCTCAAGTCACAAATACATCCCTGCCACGTGATTGGGGAGCTGCTGGAAATGGCCACCCAGGACTGTGGTTCAGACCAAATCCAGCATATCAGCAACTTGAGTCTCGTGGTGAGCTCTGTGGCCACAATCACACAGAGCCTCTGCCAAGGCTCAGGAGCCCTCACAGTCTTTCTCAAATGGTGCTTTCTGCTCATTCAAAACAAAATAAGTAGGGCGGGGGCTGCTCAAGTGCTTCCGGTCTGGGACACTAGGACCACCTAGACCACACCCGCGATCTTGTCTGATTATTTTGATTCCTTGTTGGCTCAGCTACGCATTATGGCAACCAAACCACAGTGTCATTGGCCATAAAATGCCAATCCTTGGTCCCCACCTACCCTGGGATCCCCTCAACCACATCTTGCTACCCAGTTAAGGTTTCAGCAACACTGAGAAAAATGTATTTTTATATTGAGAGAGGAAACATTATTTCAACTGTGAAAAATTTATAAGGCAGTAATGTGAAAATATTTTAAAAGACATTTTACAAAGGGTGAAAGACCCTCCATTAAACCACTCAATATATGACACTGTAATTGGCCTCCCAAACCTTGACTTCAGCTCTTGGTTGGGACCTTCTGTAAAGGGGCCTTTCATGCTCAAGCCCTCTCTCCTCTCCTCTCCTCTCCTCTCCTCTCCTCTCCTCTCCTCTCCTCTCCTCTCCTCTGCTCTCCTCTCCTCTCCTCTGCTCTCCTCTCTTCTCAGCCTGTGCCTCCTACATACAGAGACAGCTGCTCTCAGTCTTGGTGGCCCTGAGACTGACAACCATGATCACATGCTCTGGAGATAAACTCAGGATAAACATACACTTAGGAACCAGCAGATGCCAGGCCAGGCCTCGGTGCTTATAATCTGGTATAACAGCAAGTGACCCTCAGGGACCTCTGCCCAATTCTTAGGCTCCAAATCAAGGAACATGGCCACCATGACCATTAGTGGGGCCCAGGCCCACGACAAGGCTGACTATTGCTGAGCTGCAGATAATAACAGTGGGAACAGCTGGCAGGGACTCATAGTAACACAGAGAGATAGGGACTAGCCACAGTACTGTCCCACCTCGGCCTGACTCTCATTCTCACCTGCCCTCTGAGCAGCTGTAGGTCAGGCCTCAGGGTCAGGTGTCCTCTCTGGTCTTAACCTGGCCCCTGCGGGGCTGGAGGTTCTGAGCAGCTTCTCCATCCTCTCAGGGCCTGCATGTGTCCAATGAGAAGTGGACAGGGTGAAGGTGGTCAGAGCTGCCGGGACCTTTGTCAGGTTTGTGGTGCACATGAATAGTTTAGGAATCCACACGATAGCACATGGCCCCAGATGTAATCATACGTCATGCAGGGGGAGGACAGAGCTGTCGCAGAGGGCACAGTCCTGCAGAATTTCTCCTTTCCTTGGGTAAAACCAGCTCAGTGGAAGCCCCAGGGGCTGTGTCTCCTCTGGTTTCCAGATGAGTTGACCCCCACATTCTAATAGGTTGCCTGAGGCCTGACAAGGACTGGAGACCCAGCCCCTTTTGGCCTCAGGGCCCTTTCTGTGCTGATATTTCTCAGAAACTGAAGAGGAAGCACAGACACTACCTTTGGTCCCACCTGGGCACTGTGTTTGGGGCACACTGACCTCCCATGGCCCCCAAAGTCCCATCACCTTCCCCAGGTAGGTCAGGCCTGATTGGATGTGCCCCCAGCGCCCTGATAGTTTGGAGTTTATCTTTGGGCTCTGGGCTGCTTTCTGAGGAGCTCACTAAGAAACCCTTGATGCCAGGCCCAGGACCTGCCCCTCTGCTGCATGTCCCAGGGCTGCAGGTGTGAAGGGAGGGTCCTGCTGGGTGAGGGTGATGCCCTTTTCCAGGAGAGATGTCTGATTCCAGTCTCTAGGGCCACATTTATCGGGCTTTCTTTTCTCACTAGGATGTCTCAGTCTTTTTATTTCCTTCTTTAAAAGTACAACTGGTTTAGTGTGACCTGCTCGGGTCCCCTTCCACATTGTAGAAGCTTTGTTATTTCACTCTTCACAAAAAATCTCGCTGCTGCTCACTCTTTGGGTCCATGCCACCTTAAAAAAAAAGTACAACTGGTTTAATCATGAAATCATGTGTACACACTGAAGTTTACAGATTATTACCATCAGCATATATATATATATATATATATATATATATATATATATATATATATATACTGTTTCTGGACAAGGCCATACTGGGGTCTCTGTCTCTCTCATTATCACAAGTGAGGATACTAACAGCTCTCTTTTATGCAGACCGTGGTCATGTTTCCCAGTTGCACACGAATGTCTCTTATGGTTGTTTAGTTTCCTTACCAGCCAGGACCCTTAAGTTTTCATGCAGACAATTGGATGTTATTTCTCTCTGATCCAACATTTTTCAAACAGTATTCCTTGGAACCCAACAAAAGTTCCACAAGAAAAGCTCAAGTCTCTGGTGCACAGTTGGACCAGGTTCATTGTGTGCAGTAGGACCTTGCTCAAGTGATGGGTCCATTTGATGTTTTCACTATCAAGGGGAAGGGTGTTACGACTTTTGGGCACTGAGTTGATAGAGGGAAGATAGCAGCTGATGATGGCCCTACCCACCAATGTGTGTGTGGGCAGTACCTATTGATGGATTTAGAAGTTGAGGGAACTGTTTATTCTGCAGATGGAATTTCCAGTACTGAATCTCCAGCACCCAGCCACTAGCATTCAGCAGGTGCTCTGTAAGAAGACCTTCACTGCCAATCACAGCCATTACACAGGTGAAGGAGAGGATGACTTTTAACAGCCACTGACTCACAGTAAACTGAGGTAGAAATTCAGCTTCACAAAGTGACTTTGAGGGAACAGACTGAGGAAGCAGGTTAGTTATTCGCTGAAGGCTTTGCCCAGAGCAGGAACAATACAGGGTTGCTGAGGACGTAGGGATGCCCTGGTGTGGAAGGAACAAGGCCTGAACCAGGAGCAGGAAGAAGCATGGGAAAGACCACGCTGCCACATGTGATGAGTCAGCACATGGAAGGCACAGCAAATGTTGCACAAAGGTTTTTGTGTAATAACCTGGCAAACAGCTGCTTCTCTATCCAGATTCATGAGCCAAAACATGTTACTGATGCATTGCTGTCACATGTTAAAATGCTGGGAAGCGTAGTGACATTCAAGGAAACCTGTTCTCTGCAAACACCTACCCACCGGCACAGGAGACACCCCAGCTATGCCAAGGGCTTTGTCTTCCTCTGGAGTAAGAGCCTGGGAACAATCAGGTGGCCCCTGAAAGGGATGCCGTGTCATCTGCTCTGCATGGCTGAGTTAAATGGGGAGCTCCCAGAGAACATTCCAGAAAACAGTCAACCTGTTTGTGCTGGGTGCATTGAGCATCACCCAGTATCAATGGAAGAGACAGAAGCTTAATTTCCTTACGGCTGCAAGGTGAGCACTGGGAGGACGGCTGAGACAGGTTAGCCACCACCCCTGAGTGGCTTCAGCCCCAGGCAAACAGGGACAGTTGAAGGGCCTATCTGAGCCCACCTGTATCTAACCAGTCCCAGCATCAGCAACTGCATCCTGTGGACCACGAGGGGGTGTGTGTGCCCAGCCCCTCACAGATCGCCTGAGCATAAACAGGAAATTCTCCACCTTACACCCGACTGCACAACACATCTGCCTCCAGCTCTTCATTTACAAGGTGATATCACATCAGACATGGACTGATCTGGGTCCCAGATCCCTCAGGTTTCCGCTATCCTTTCCAGTCCCCACACAGAGCAGACTCTTCACTGCAGGGTGTTGAGCCAGCTCTTCCCCTCACAATGCCTGTTACAGGTTTACAAGTTACTGTTCTCCAATATGATTGGGGTTTGTTTCACTGTTTCTCTCTCTATATATATATATTTGCATTTTCTTGGGTAAGCTGAGCCCCTTGTACCTGGTCTTGAGTCAGGCAGGGGCCACACAGAGAAGAGGTGTTCCTCCCCTGGCACCAGCAGTCCACAGATCAGGGCATCAAGGACCTGAGCAGCAGGTTCTGAATCCACACCTAGACCCCGGAAGTCCCTGAGCCCCCAGCCGACAGTGTGGAGCAGCCACCAGGGGGAAGCAGAGAATCAACTGGGGATGGGGCAGGCCTGGGTGATAGGGAGATGCTGACATGCAGTAAGAGCCAGTGACCACCACCTCAGATTTAGAGGGAAAGGTTCTTTATTGTCCTAGAGTATTGTCCTTGACACTGATGTAAAAATTCTAGAATCACATTTTGTCTTCAGCTCTTTTGCATGCTGACTCTTTGTCTGCCACAGATCCAGGCACTTGACTTCTCATGACGCCCCTTCCTCCACACCCAGTTGTGCTAAAACTGCATCCCCCTCATGTGCAGTGTCCTCTCTGAGGTCACAGGTATCCCCCTACTCCCATTTGATCTGGGAGCCCCTGTCCTGCAGACATAGTGGCTTCTAACTTCCTAGCTGCCCCTCCACATCCACTGTCCGTGGTCTTTCCCGACTCTCTCCTGGGGAAGCTGCCAAATCACAGCTCTTGATTTCCTGGTGAGTCACAAAATAGTTGCTCATTAACCTTTAGTTGACTTAAGTTCTTATTCATTGATACATTTTCCCCAGCAACTGGAGACATCATATTTATAATAAACATTCACTTCTGGGGATCTTGGAGTTTGCAGCCCCCTCTCATTCTCTCATGGAGCAAACATTTCCTTCACCTCCTCATCTGTCCCTGGTCCTGACAGCATCCTGGAGATACTGAGGCGCAGCAGCAATGACCTACCTAGAAGCTCACAGCCAAGGCAGAAACTTCCAGCATCTCCTGGATCTTCCAACACTCTGTGCACACTTGGCAAATAAGGAATTTCATTGACCTCTATCACTCAGAGGCTGTGGGCTGTGGTGGGACCCGCACCTGTCCAAGGTGTGCATTATCACCTGTACAGTGGAGACGAAGAGGGAACCTTCACTGGGTTCTGGAAAGTACCGTCTAAAAATAGATTTAGACCTACACCAGAAATCTCCTCTCTAACATAAAATATTTATGATCAGGACACATTAGAGGCCTAGACCAAAATGAAATACCTCCCTCCAGAGCCAAGATAGAATGGAGGAGGGGACTGGGGACCCCAGATAATTCCACAGTTACCAGCATGACTCTATGGTCACCTCCCAGACTAGGTCAAAACCCATCCCATAGGAGGGACTTCATATTCCTTTGGAAATACAGACAAAGTCACCTCTGAGCTCTGCTGTGACCAAGTGAGCCCAGGAGTGAGGCTGAGCACAGTGTGATGTGGGGATGTGTGCAGAGAATACGGAATCAATTCATAAAGGAGATCCTGTGGGCAAAGGGTGGGAGGGCAAGGCCATCCCTAACCTCTTTGGGTCCCTTGGGGCTGAGTCCTTCTGGAAACCACAAGGCTTCTCCAGAAGCAGCCCCTGACTCTGCTGATTGGCATCACGGGCCGTTCTCTCCAACAAGGGGTTAAGAGAGACCTGGGAGGAGCCTGCCCAGCCTCAGACTTGAGAAGCAGCATTGGAGGCACTTCACCCTCTTTTCCTTGGTCTCCTGACTCACTGTACAGGTGCTGCCCCCAGGGTCTCACCCACCTGCCCAGCCCCAGGCCTCCAGGTTCAGCCTGGCCATCAGTCTGAGCTCAGCAGAGCCCTGTGTGTGGTGGGCAGGATGCTCACGACCCTGCTGCAGGGGGAGGGGCTGGTTGGGCTGAAAAGCCCCCACTCTGTGCTCCTGTGCTCATGGGTGCTCTGAGGGCACCTTTATTCCTGGGGCTCACTCCAGCCCTGGCAAGTAGCAAGATATCCTTGGGTTGAGACCCTCAGTTTCAAGTTTTTTCTGTCCCCTTTTCTTTCCTTGCAGGCTCTGTCACCTATGAGCTGACACAGTCACCCTCAGTGTCAGTGGCCCCAGGACAGATGACCAGGATCACCTGTGGGGAAAGCAGTATTGGAAGTAAAAGTGCTCAATGGTACCAGCAGAAGCCAGCCAGGCCCGTGTGTGGGTCATCTATGGGGATGGCAGGCCACCTTCAGGGATCTCTGAGAGATTCTCTGGCTCCAACTTGGGGAACGTGGCCACCCTGACCATCAACAGGACCCAGGGTGGGGACAAGGCTATTACTGTAAGATGTGGGACATTAGCACTCCTCATCCCACAGTGACACAGGGAGATGAAGGAGCAAAACACAAAACCCTCTTCCATTGGTGTCACTCTTGTCCTCCAGCCCAGGAAGACAGTGGACAAAGCCATGAGTGTGTGTTGCCCAGTTAACCTGGATCTGAGACCCCCAGGCTGCCCTTTCCACAGGCCCTCCAGGCAGGCTCTGCAGAGGGGGCATCAGGAGTGAATTTAGGGCTGAGATGACCAGGATATATTGAGGTGTGGAGGATTCAGTTGTGATTTGGGGAAGTGGGGCCTGGTTGGAAGATCAGGCCAAGGTCGACATGCTTAGTTGGGCTCTAGATTTCCATAGGGGATGAAGGCCAGTCCTTGGGCTGAATATCCTGAGTCAGTTTCCAGAACTGCCCAGCTCAGGCTCCCATGGCATCCTGCCATTCTCTTCAGGAAAACCAGTGGAGTGGACACTGTGGGATCCACCCATATTCCCTCTTCTGAGCTCACCCACCCAGCACTGCTGGTAGCTCTGGCAGCTCAGAGCTGTGCCCTCACTGAGAAGGGCTGTCAGCAGAGAAAACTGTCTCCTCCAGGTTTATGCCCCTTCTTAGCAAGGTTTGGTTTCATAACTGCCTGAGGTGAAGCTCTCAAGACTCCCTTTCAATATGGGAGAAACAGAAAATCCTCCCAGCTTCACAGCTCCTTATTGGGATGGTAGAAGACTCAATGTGGGTCAGAGTGTCCTTGTGCCCGGTGTTGCCTCCCTCACTTAGTTTCACACCTGCTGTGAAAGCAAAGCTCCAACTCAGAGTCTGCTTCCAGGCATCCCAAAATAACATAACCAGTCATCCCCAACGTGAGCCATCAGGAATCTCAGGAGGCCACAGTATACCGGAAAGCACCCGTTTATTCCTAATGATCATTGTGAGTTTGCAAATGCCCAATGAGATCTGAGTGTTTCTTGCATTTGTATGGAATGAAAAGGGCCCTGGCATGCCAGGCGCTCTGGGGTCTGAGGGAGAGTTGGAGTCAGACCTCCCTGCAGGGAAACCTGGGGCAGGAGGAGCAGCCTCACCCCATGCAGGGACCACAGATGCACCCGCAGGGTGAGCTGCAGGATGGACACTGCCCACCTCCACCCTCCACATTCTGTGCAAAAAATCATTCTTTCCACCCCTCCTTCAGCCTATCAAAGTTGACACTTAAAAAGCCACCACAGCCCACTCTTGTCAACAGGAAACCCATTCACATCTCCATCAGCCACACAATCTCCACATAAAGATTCTTCAAAAAATAATAACACTAGCCATGCAAAGTATATATAAGATGTCTCAAATAATTGTACTTAGATTACATATGAAAGTGATACTATTTTTGATATGCTAGGTAAATAAAGTAAATTATTTAACTCGTTTACTTCTTCCCTTTGTATTTTTAATGCGATGACTAGACATTCAGATTCCCATGAGGCTCACATAATATTGTGAACGAACAGGGCTGGTCTGCACAGCTTCAGGTTACAGGGGCTGTGGAGTGACCTGGTGCAGGAAGTCCCGTCTCCATCCATAGGACATCGGTGTGAACCCAGGGAGAGGAGCTGGTATAAGACAGATGAGAACACAGGTGTGAACCACCTGCTTGTGCAGGGGACTGAGCCTTCACTTTGAGCCAAACAAGCTTCTTTTCCTATCTTCAATCCTGAACAAGAGGACTTTCCGGACTTCTTTTTGTTTTCAGGTTTGTGCCCCTCCAGGCCTGAGGCTGTCTGGATCCCAGCCAGGGGACACTGAGGAAATCCAGAAGTCTCACACCGACTCTGTTGTATTCATCTGCTGGGGCCATCCAAAACGGCTGCGTACCATTTCCTTTCCTGGTGCTCAAATAGCTGCTCTATGCACTTGTCATGGTTTCAGAGATGACTCTAGGTGGGAAGACAGGATAATGTATGTTATTATATTTAAAAGGAACTTAAATCCATTAATATTTATTTTAATATGAATCATTAAAAAAATTTGTCATAGGCAATGGGGAAGGAGGAAAAGATATTAAAATAATTTTGAGGAAAAAACCAAAATTGTATTTCTCGAATGTCTGTGTGTCTTCAGTGTCGCAGGGTTGACAGCGGTCAGCTTTAGGTTGTCCTGAGGACGTACTCCATTGGGGGAAAGCAAGAAAGCATGAAACACACATCTCTGTGACCTGACACATAAATCATAGTAAAATGGAAGTAAATCATTCAATAAATCAAACACTCACAATAAATATCACTCTGGTGCACACAGAAATGCCTGTTAACAAACTTTCCCTTTCCCCTGTTGGCTCATATCCCCATGGATCACCTGTGTGCAGAGTGGACTCTGTGGTCCCCATTTCTCAGGCTGAGAACCAGAGGCTGGGAAGGACAAGTCACCTGCTTGTGAGTGGGAGGGGCAGGATTGGGAGCAGTGGACTCGGGCTCAGGACTGCGGCCCTGGTCGGTGCTCCTTGTTCCCCCCACAGGGTCCCTCCCACATGTGCCCCGTGTGGATGTGGGTGCACTGCCTGGGGTGGCTGATATGCTCCAGGGATTCGATGCTGCAGATGCTTCAGCACAAAGCTTGGGGGTGGGGATGGGACAAGGCTGCAGCTGGGGAGACCAGGGACCAATGCCACCCAGCAGAGGTTTCCACGGGGCGGGCTGCCCCATTTCCTGACAGTAGGGACAGCCTGGAGGTGTGTGCCAAGCAGAGGGCACTGCAGGGTGTGCCCAGGCCTGGAGGGTCACAGAGACACAGGCACCACACAGCAGAGACACTGAGGGCCAGAAGATCACTTGGGTAAGGGACTTCAGCAGATCTTTCTCCTGAGCAAATCAGGTACAAAAAAATTAAGATCCTGCCATCAGAATAGATAAACAAGGACTTTAATCTCAGCTGAGCTCCACTATCCAGGGAAGCAGAAGCCTCTGAGTCCAGGCCCAGGTGAGGGTGGGGTGAAGAGAGGAGCTCAAGGTGGAGATTTGCATGCAGGCCCCACCCTCTTCTTTGGCAGAGGGGATAAGACAGGGCTGGGGGCAGGCCCAGTGCTGGGGTCTCAGGAGGCAGCGCTCTCGGGACGTCTCCACCATGGCCTGGGCTCTGCTGCTCCTCACCCTCCTCACTCAGGGCACAGGTGAGGCCTCCAGGGAAGGGGCTTCGGGGACCTCTGGGCTGATCCTTGGTCTCCTGCTCCTCAGGCTCACCGGGGCCCAGCACTGACTCACTGGCGTGTGTTTCTCCCTCTTTCCAGGGTCCTGGGCCCAGTCTGCCCTGACTCAGCCTGCCTCTGTGTCTGGGTCTCCTGGACAGTCGATCACCATCTCCTGCACTGGAACCAGCAGTGACGTTGGTGGTTATAACTATGTCTCCTGGTACCAACAGCACCCAGGCAAAGCCCCCAAACTCATGATTTATGAGGTCAGTAAGCGGCCCTCAGGGGTCCCTGATCGCTTCTCTGGGTCCAAGTCTGGCAACACGGCCTCCCTGACCATCTCTGGGCTCCAGGCTGAGGACGAGGCTGATTATTACTGCAGCTCATATACAAGCAGCAGCACTTTCCACAGTGGTCCAAGTTCCTGGGGAACTGAGACCAAAACCTGCCCTGGGCTCTCAGGCCCCCTCCTTGCTCTGAAGATGCTTCCTCACCCAGTGCAAGCGGCTTCCTGCAGTCCGGCCTTGAGAATTCTTCTCTCTCAGCTCCTTCCCTTTCCACCATGAATTCCAAAAGGAAACCCGCTCTGTGGTTTCTCATCCAGGACAGGGACAGCTTCCTGATGCTTGTGTGCCATGGTCCCTGAATGTGCAACTCTTCTTAGCTCTTCAAATGCAGGGACAGTGACAAGGAGCTGCCTGATTGGTGCAGTCACTGCTTTTTTCAGGGATGTCTTCACCCTACATGCATCACCATCCCCTACACTGTGGGTAGAATCTTAGCAACTACAGTCTAATGGTTATCGCCACAACTTTGATCTTAAATAACAGTGCAGCGAACATCCCTACGCAGCCTCCTTTGAGTTCCTGTGTGAATATGACCACAGGATTCATTTCTAAAAGTGAAATTGCGGGTCAGAAAGACTGTGTGTGTGTAATTTTCACCCATTGTTGTCAGATTCCCCTCCAGAGGGATTCTACCAATTTTCAATGCCAGCCGGAAGTACTTGTTCAGAGTACATTGTTGAAAGTGGAAATTTTTGCCAGCTTATCAGACAGAAAAATGTTACCTTGTTACAGTTTTATTTTTGAGTCTCCTGTTCTGCTTACATTTTGGCCTTTTCAGAAATAGTTCAGTACTTTTTTTAGGATTTGGTAAACTTTATAAAAAATATCCAGATAAGGAGAATTTTAGTGTTTGTGGGCAGGCACGGTGGCTCACACCTGTAATCCCAAGCACTTTGAAAGAGTAAGACAGGTGAATTGCTTGTTCCCAGGAGTTTGAGATTAGTCTGGGCCACACAGCAAACCCTCATCTCTATTAAATTAATGCAAATAAAAATAAATTTTAAAAAGAATTATTTTAGTCTTTGTGGCCCAAGAATCAACTTTAGGGATATTCCATAGGTACTTCTAGCATCATTTACAATGTAACCATTTAAAATGATAAAAATCACTGTTATCTCTGGGCCATGCAAAAACAGTTGTCAGGCCAGGAGTGGCCACAGGATGTGGTTGAATGGTCCCTGGTTTGCAGAGTTATCTGAATGTTGAAAATTCCACCAGTATATGATCTAGGTGGGGATCTCTCTGTGAGGGTCACTGTATTTCACCTCCTGTATTCGGCTGAGGTCTTTCCTTGGATAAGAACATGCTCACATCATCTATTTGATGGGCTCATGGGTTTGCCCAAGACAACCCTGTGTCACAATCACATAACTTTTATCTGCATTGCTTGTTCTGAGTTTTGGGAGAGCTTTAATATATCAGGAATAGACTCCTCCTAAGGGAAAAGTCTGAGGGATATGGATGGGCAAGGGGTCAAGAAAGCTTCTACCAAAGCTGGAATATCCAGGGCAGGCTCAGAGAGAAGGGTCCTAATATCAGCATTTGACTGAAGCCAAAACCAGAAGAGAACATGGACGTTCTGAGAATAATAAGTAAATAAACAGTTTAAATTTTAAATGTATTGAATATTCTTATACTCCATGAAAATTCTAGAACGGAATTTAACAATGGGATAAGGAAGACAGCTTGAGATATTAAACTATAAAGACCACAAGGCAAGTTGCCAGGAAAAGAACAGGACCTTTTTAGTGGAAATAGGTTTCTGCTGCAAATTACCTTTCGTATGAAATTGGTTTTTAGGTATAAGGAAACATCCCATGGAACATTCTTCTTTCCTACAGTCAAGATCACCCTCACCCCACAAGGGAACCTCAATATCAAATAGAAAAAATAATGCACTTTGTATAACCATTAGGAGAGTCTTTATTTGCACATCAAAATGAGGATGCTTAATGGTAACATTGGAAATAGTAGTTTAATATGCATAAGTGATGAATTTCTTTTGACTATACCATTTCTGTCTGTGATTTATCTTTCTTAATAGGGACATACTCTGTTCTTAAAACAATTTAACTTGTGTTATCTTTTGCTCTATTATCTGTATCAGCTCTGTTTTTTTTTCAAACACTGGCAAAGTTATTCCACGGTTAATGATTATTAAATTCAATTTATGGATATTTAGATTATTTAAATTATTTCAAGAGTGGACAGATGTGATTTCCCCACATATACCTCACAGATGTTGCTGATGCTCACTTGTTCATCTCTTCCAACCTCTGCAAACAAAGTGGGAAATCGGATTTTTCTGAACACCCAGATGACAACGGGAGAGGAGGTGAAACCCCCCTAAAGCTGTTATCCTTAAACCCTCATGGTGAATCTCCCATCCACACTTGAGTTGGATTATATGTAAATGAGAGTTTGGTCTTAGAGTTGGTGCTGAGTTAGTTCAGGATTTGGGTTGTTGGGATGGAGTGAATGTGCTTTACAAGTCAAAAACTATGAGTTTTTGTGTCCGCAGGTTGGAGAGCTCTTGGCTGAATTGTGTCCCCCAGAATTATACAATGAAGTTCTAATGCACAGTGTGTGACTGAATTTGGAGACAGCCTTTACAGAGGTGATTAAGTGAAAATGAGGTCATGAGGGTGGGTTCTTCTCCAATCTGACTGGTGTTCTCCTGAGAAGAGAAAATTTGCACACATAGAAATGAGACACTAGAGATGAGCATGCGGAGGAAAAACCATGTGATGACACAGCAAGGAGGTAGCCACCTGCAAGCCGAGGAGAGAGGCCTCAGGGAAAACCAAACCCACCAACACCTTTATCTTGACTCCCCAGCTTCAGAACTGTGAGAAAATAAGTGTCTGCTCTTTAGGCCAGCAGGTCTTTGGTATCTCATTAAGGTAGCACTAGCAAATGAAAATAAAAGGGACCCCAAAGACCTTGGGTGCCAGAGAAGGAGGAGATAAAAGATGGTGCAGGAGGCGGGGCAGGGAGGGGCTGGAAGTTCAGGCTCTGAGGTGCATCTCTTGGGTGCCATCCTGACTCCACTCACTGCTGTCTGGGGACTTGGGGAAGAATCATTAACCTCCCAATATTAATTCCATAATAAAGATTGGGTCTTGAGCATAGGGCTGCTCATCCTCCTATTCCATATGATGCAAATCTTCTTGAGGTCATGCTTGTAAAACACTCAGCAATGTATCTGGCATACACTATGGCCTCAGAAGTGGTTATTCTGAATTTTCTAGTGATACATAGAGAATGGCATTGTTCCTGTGGGCAGAGGAGGCACTGTGGACCTTGGTTTGAGGACTCAGAAAGACACCAAGTCCCCTGGTAGTGCTCAAGTGCGAAGAGCATCACAGATGCTTCCTCCCAGGCCCCTTCTATTGGGTAAAATTTAGTCTCCACTCCTGACACCCATCTGGTCCTTCTTCTGACCTTGGCAAATTGTCAGTATGAAGGGCGAAGGCTCAGGGCTCAGATGGGAGCTGGGACAGGAACACTGGGGAATGCGGAGTAGATTTGCATTCACTGCTCATCAGGGAGCCCACCCAACAAGGATACAAGAATAAAAAAGTAGATTTGCATGAAGAGCCTCTCCTTCCTATGATAAGAGAGGGCTGAAGGTCCCTCCCCGTTGTGGGCTCAGAGATAGAGCTCTGGAGCATCTCCACCGTGGCCTGGACCCCTCCCCTGCTCACCCTCCTCACTCTCTGAACTGCCTCCCAGGGCTCAGCCCCCAAAGGACCAGAGATCAGCCTGGACCTGAACTTCAGCTCAGCACAGGGAGTGATGGAGAGTGTGGGGTCTGGGAATGACCCTCATCCTCATAATTACCTCTCCTGTCCTCTCTTGTAGGCTCTGTGGCCTCCCGTAAGCTGACTCCAGAGACAGCAGTGTCTGTGGACAGTCAGCAAGGGTAACCTGCCAGGGAGAAAACCTAAGAAGCCATGGTACAAACTGGTACCAGCAGAACCCTGCCAGATGCCTGTGCAGGTCATACATGGTAACAACAACCAGCCCTCAGGGATCCCAGACCAATTCTCTGGCTCCAAGTCAGGAACACAGCCACCCTGACCATCACTGGGGCTCAGGTTGAACATGAAGCTATTACCGTCACTCATGGGACAACAGTGGTACTCATCTCACAGTGACACAGACAGATTGGAAAGTGAGATCTAAAGACCTTCACTGTCTGTATCACAGACATAGCAGGACTGAGCAGGGCTGGCCCGGGTCACCTGGATCGAAGCCCTCCAGGCTGCCCTTCCCTCCAGTCCTCCCGGCAGACTGCAGAGAGTAGGTTAGGATAGGATTTGGGGCTGGCAGAACCAGGCTGTCCTGCTGTTATTTGGAATGGATGTACCTTGGCTCAAGATGACCTGAGTGGAAGGACAGTAAGAGGGAGACAGCTACTGAGTGCTCATGGTCCCTGAATTTCCTCCTGTGTGTTGACCGAACCCAAGACAGTGCCTCTACTCTGTGGCCCAAATACCCTGGATTATTTCTCTGAACTGCCCATGTTTAACTGAGACCCTCAAGCCCCAGCTTTGTGCATCCTGATGTTCTGAACATGGAAGCCTTTCATAGTGTGCACTGTGACATCCTTCAGATTCCCATTTCAGGACTTATGTACCCACCATCCACCCAGGGCTGCAGGGAGGCCCTGGCTTCTCACAGCTCTTCCCCACCAGAAAATGCCATGCAGTACAGAGAATAGCTTTGCTCAAAGAATTGCCCATTTCAAAATGTGTTTCATGGGCAGTGACTCCCTGATGCCTTAATCTGAAAGTCATGCTTTAATTTAAGACCCTGAATATCAAATTGAAGTGCCTTCTAGCTGAACACTCAATTGTAAAACATTCCCAGTCACACACGCCACACTTCTTTCCTGAGAATGTATCCTGAAACCCTACTGCATGGAATCCTCCCTCTCAGAGTAGGATTGCAGGGAACTCAAAAATTAAAAACAAACAAACAAACAAAAAACAGTCTAGAGGGAAGAGTATTGAAGAGGAGAGAGAGAGTTGCGCAAGGAGAGAACTCTGAAGTCTGCAAATATTCATGCACTGATGAGCACTTGTGTGTAAAGAAACTCCCTCTGAAAGAGAAAGACACTTGAGGGAACACTCCAAAGAGTGTGTGCGTGCACACACACACACACACACACACATTCCAGTCACAGAGGAAAGGCCTGAGTTATGGGGCATGAGGTGGACTCGTCAGAAGAGCTTCACCTCAGTATTGGGGAAAATGTCGCCCTAGACATAGGGCTACTCTGCTCTCAACTAAGAAAGTGTAGAAGCAAACTGAGAAAAGTTAAGACAGTTTCCAAGTAACTTTACTGAATCCAAAAATAAAAGACGAAAATAGCGAAGAAAATGTAAAAGAATTATAAATTCAACAAAGAAAAATTCACAATGATTGGCATTCAATCAACATTTCCTGCAAGGAAAAAAGAAAATATATGCTCTAACACAGAGAAAAATGAATCAATCCAAAGTAGCAATAAAATTGCACACATGATAGACCTTGTATGCAAAAATTTTGGAGCAATTCTTATAACTCTTCTCCTTGCTCCTGAGGATGGAGGATTGATTGAAGGTGTTAAGCGAAGAAATGGAAGGCATGAAGAAAAATCCAAGTTTAACTTTTAGAAATGGTCCCTAAATACCTGCATTGAGAAAATGCACTGAATGAGACTGATTGCAGGTTAGGTGCTGTGAAAGAATAGATGAGTGAACTTGAAGACATGGCAATGGAAGCTATTCAAGATGAAGCACAAAAAAAGTGAAGAGAGCACCAGTGAATTTCAGGACATCTTCAAGCTGACTTACTTGGTATAATTAAAGGCATGAAAGGAGATAACATTGGTGAGGGGAGAGGAAAGGTAGAAAAGCCGTTTAAAGGAATCATGGCCAAAATTTCCCAAATTTGTTGAAAGCTAGAAACCTACTACTCCAAAAATCTTAACAGGTTACACACACACACACACACACACACACACACACGCAAATAATACAACACCAACACTCATCATAATGATATTGCTAAAAAAACTATGATAAAGACATACTTTTAAAAGTAGCCAGAGAGTAAAGACATGGTAGGTACAGGCGAACAACATAAGCAGAACAGATTTCTTTTTCTTTGTAAAATTTTCTTCAACATCTGGGGGAACATAGTAGATATACGTATTTGTGGAATACATGAGATATTTTGATACAGGCATGCAATGTGAAACAGTAACATCATGGAGAATTGGGTATCCATCCCCTCAAGCATTTATCCTTTGTGTTACAAACTACTCAATTACACTATTTTAGGTATTTTAAATTGTACAATTAAGTTGTTATCGATGTGCTATCAAATAGTATTGACGTAACTCTGATGCGCTATCAAATAGTAGGTCTTATTCATTCTTTCTATTTTATTTACCCATTAAGTATCCACAAATAAGAGCAGATTTCTTCTTAGAAGTCATGCGAGCAGGAAGCTCGCATGTGGAGCTATATTTATAAAATATTAAAAGAAAAAACGTACTACCCAAACCCATCTCCAGACCATGAATTTCTCTCTGGATATCTCATTAAAATATTGTCTCCTATCAAATCTCTATCAAAATATCAATGACATTCACAGAAGTAGAAAAAAAATTCTGTAACTGGCATAGAACCACAAAAGCCCCTGAATAGCCAAGCAATACCAAACAAAAAACCCCAAGCTGAATATATCACATTATCTGAATCAAAATATACTACAAATTATGGTAACCAAAACAGGATCAATGGTATTGGCATAAAATCAGACACTGAGACTAATAAAATTGTATAGAACACACCAAAATAAATTCATGTATTTATAGCCAACTGATTTTCAGCATAAATTCCAAGAACATACATTGAGAAAAGGACGCACTTTTCAATAAATGGTGCTGAGAAAGTGGATACCCATATACAGAAGAATGAAACTAGACCCTTGTCTCTCTCCGTATACAACAATCAACTCAAAATCTATTAAAAACCCCAAGTATAAGACCCAAAACTATAAAACAACTAGGAGGGAACATAGAGGACATAGGGGAAGTTCTTCAGGACATTGGTCTAGACAAAAATGTCATAGCTAAGACTTCAAAAACACAGGCAACAACAAAAACTAGACATATGGGACTTCATTAAACTAAAAATCTTCTGAAAACAAAGGAAAAAATCAACAGAGTGAAGACAACTTGTAGAATGAGAGAAAATATTTGCAAACAATTCAACTCTAAAGGACCTGAGATCCAGTATAAGAAAATAAGACAAGGAGCTGAAATAACTCATCAGAATAGAAAAGAAATAATAGCATTAAAAAGTGTACAAATGATATGAATAGACTTTTCACAGTCAAAGACATACAAAAGGCCAATAGGTTAATAAAAAAATGCCCAATATCCCTAATCACCGGGGTATGCAAATCAAAACCTCCATGAGATATCATCTCATCCCAGCTAGGACGGCTATCATTAAGAAGACAAAAAAATAACAAATGCTGGTGATGATATAGCAAAAATAGAAGACAAAACCACATGGTCATCTCAGCAGTCACATCAAATGTTTTCATGTAAGGAAACATTACCATTTGCTGTTTTTCTAGTCTTGCTAGAGCATCATAAAAGATAAGACTAGTGGTGCCAACACTGTAGAAAATGTTATTACATGCAGAGAATCTCACTATCCCATACCAAACTACATGGATTCTTACTGTTAAATGCTAAAAGATTACAACTCTGCATTTCCAAATGTTCTGGTGGTCAGAGACCACTTCCTTGACAAGTGATGAGTACGGTGACGTGAAAGGATAGTTAGCATTTACGCAGGTATTGGGTGAAGAATAGTGATATACACAGGAAAGCTTTCAAAGAGAGAAACACATGGAGGTTGGAACACAGAAGAGAACATAATATGTCTGAGAAATAAAGAAAGTCCAGACTCACTGGAGCCGAGTGAGAACAAGAAAAACGGCATGAACCATGTATTTCACTCTGGATATCTCATTAAAATATTGTCTCCCCCCCAACACACCACCGATGTGAATTGTAAAAATGCCCGTTCTTAAATTATTTTTTGCACATCATGACAGGGTCAAGCATGTGAATCAAGCTGAGTTTGATGAGTCCAGGGCTGTTTGATGAGTCCAGACCCAGGTGGCCTCAGAAGGACTTGGTGGAACAAGGGCTTGTTGTCAAAAGTAGAGGAAGTGAGATTTTTCCATTGTGGCTTAGACAAGAGATTCTTAAATTTCAGTGGACACACAAGTCCCCTGAGGGGTCTCGGTAAGCTGTAGATGCAGCCTCAGCAGTTCTGGATGTGGCCCCAAATTCTCTGTATCCAGCAACTCCCAGGTGAGGCTGCTGCTGCTGGTCCTCCCAGGACCACACTTTGAATGGCTGAACTCTTATTCACCCACCTCACTCAAGCCACAGGTAAGACTCACACAAGGAGAGCATATTCTAGAAGCACAGGTCACTTCTCACTCCTCCCCTTGTGTCTTAGATCCTTTTCTGTTACAACAAAGAAGTACCCAAGGCTGGGTAATTTATAGAGAAAATAAAAGGTTTATTTGGCTCACAATTCCAATGGCCACAGAGTTCAAGATATGGCATCTGCTCTTGTTGAAGACCTCAGGCTGCTTCTAGTCATGGTGAAAGGTGAAGGGGAGCCAGTGTAGGCAGAGGTCAATGGGGGAGAGGAAGCAAGAGAGAAGACAAAGATGCCAGGCTCTTTTAAATAACCAGCTCTTTCGGAAACAGTGGGAATTCACTCACCCCAAGTGAGGACATTAATCTATTCATGAGAGATCCACTCCCATCACCCTAAAAGCTCCCATTAGTTCCCACCTCCAACACTGGGGATCCAATTTCAACATGAGATTTGGAGGCGACAAAGATCAAAGCCATAGCACCCTGAGGTTTGGCCACGCACTTGCTCATCTCCACATTTGTCCCTCCCCTCATGACTGGGGTCCTGACTGCTCTGACTCAGTCTCCCTCCACTTCATGGACACCTGGCAGTCGGTCATCATCTGTTTTGCTGAATCAACAGCAGTATTGGGGGTATTCAACATTCCACATTTGTATTGTTTGAAAATTGCCCAATCTTAGGTGTTTTGTTATCGCTACACAAACAGACTAAGACATTTACTATTTAATGGTTACATTTCATTCTCTTTTTATGAAATTTTGTTGCTAACAGGGACTTTCTGCTTGGTCAGAAGATTAACAATTGTGTCTCCTGGTTCCACCAGAAACAGAGTAGAGACCCACACAGCTGAGGTATGGGGTCATTGATTAAAACTAAGAGACATAAGATTGATTCTCAGGCTCCAAGTCTGGCAAGTGAGCTTCTTTGAGACTCCCTGGGATCCCAGCAGTGAGACTGATCATTATTGCTGTCCCAAACATCCTATGTGATACGGAAGTAATATCAAAACCCTCCTGAGATTCCTGACTTGTGTCCCGACATGAAGTCCGTTGGGATTCCTGTCATTCCTTCAAGATTGTTCAAATAAGCAGCGACAATCACTCTCATATGAGATATGAAAAGAAGAATTCCACATGAACCAAACCCTGAAGCCCACACTGAAGTCTGCCAAGTTCTCTGCAGTCCAGCGCGATGGAGGGAGCATTTTGGTGGGGACTTTTGAGAGTATGGAGAAGGCCTGAGGAAACGAGGCTCAGCTATGGGTTCCAGAAACAAAGCTCTGGGATGTCTCCCCATGGCCTCGACCCCTCACTTGCTACCTCTCCTTACTCTTTGCACAGATGCTGTCCCAGGCTAAGCCCCCACAGGACCCTAATCCTAGTCCTGACCCTGAGCTCAGCCCAGGTGATATTTCAGGAGATGGGACCCTGAGAATGAGCCCTAAAGTCTCCTTATCCTGCAGCCTCTGTGGTCTCTTAGACTCAGCTACCCCCAGTAGAGTTGGCCATGAGACACCTGTCCCCCACCTGCTCAGGAGAGAGTGCAGCAGGCAACAGTGCAGAGAGAACCAGCAGGAGCCAGGCCAGGCGCTGCATTCAAAGCAGCCCCCAATCCCCACAGATTCTCCAGCTCTAGCCTGGGGTACAGCCCCCACCTTCTGTGGGCTGAAGTGGGCTTCTCAGGATGGGCAGGCCATGATGGGGATTGGCAGTGTGTCCATGGGACACAGTCCTACTGCCTGCCTGGCACTCATGCCCCCTCCCTCCCCATCCTGGTTAAGCACCACCCCAACGGGCCCAGTTTCAGAACTCAGGACACCTGGGTCAGCTCTTGGACTTGCCCCCACTGCTCTCTGTTCTCCTGAGCCACTTAGTCTCTTTTGGCCTCAGTGTTACCTGCTGTGAAGTGAGGAGCCTTATACTGAACTGAAGAAGCTCTTTCCTCATTCAAAATTAAAAGATAGAAAAACAATGAAAGTCATGTGAATTAAAGCCTGATGAGGGGATGTCACTTAATGGGCTTCAGACAAAACTTCTTGTCTTTCCTCTGCAGGGATTCCAAGAAAGGGACTCAAAAAGAGCTTGCTTTCTGTATGGTGGGAACAGCAGTCCCCAGCTGAGAATAAGCAGGAGAGTCCCAGTTTAATCAGGAAGACAGACTAGGGTAGTGTAGAAATCCTCTCAGCACGAACTCTGAGAAGTATGGAATGAAATAAAGACAAACAAGAAATTAATGGTGCCTACGGTGGTGATGTTAGCTCACAGCTAAGCTGCAGAACCAGAAACATGCGGTGATGGGCTGAGTCTCCTCCACCAGCTGGGGGCAGCAGAGCTGCAGCCAGGAGCTTTCAGGAGAGAGGCTGGGGCTGCCCAGCTGGGGCAAAGAGAAGGCCAGCCTGGGGTTCAACAGGTGTCCAAGAATCTGTCTTCAGACTGAAAGTGAGTGCAGTTCATCCTATCCCCTCAGGCTTCAGTGACCACGCTCTGAGGGTCAGACACACGGTGTCACCCCAGGACACTGACAGAAGCCTGGCACAGTGAAGGCCTCACCTGGGAAATGCAGCTGGGCAAGGCTGGGCCCAGATGTGAGCTTGGGCAGCTTCCTCAGGAAGGGGAATCCCTGGGAGGCGTCCCAAGGTCGAGGTGCTCTAGGAGGGGGTACAGTGTGAGGTGATGGGGCTCCCAGGGCCCGGGTTCTTCACCCAGGATGGTGGCCTGAGCCTCCTGCCACTCTCAGGGTGTCATCCCTCCTGGTCCAGCAGTGTCCTGGGGAGCTGAGCCCTCTGTCCTGGGCACTTCCAGATACACCCGACCCCTCCTCCCTCTGCCTTTCCTTCCAGCTCCAGGCGGACTCTGACTCAGGGGGCAGCTCCTGTGCTCAGGTGAGTCTCGGGTGGATGTGGCGGGGCATTTGGGACCCTGGCCCTGGATGGGCATCCCCAGCCTCCTTCAGGAGACACTCTTCAGAGGGACAGGGCTTCTCACCTGCCTCAGGCCACAGCTCTGACCATGGTGCTGTCCACGCTCAGTGACAGGACACTGAGCAGGGACTTGGCTGGAGTAACCAGGGACCACCCACCCTCTGGAGCTCACATGCTGTGCAGAGACCATGACCCTGGGACCCTTACAGAGACCATGGACCTAACGTTAGATTCTCAGTCCAGTGTGGTTTTCTGCTGCTTTTTGCAAGTTTACATAAAATATTGATGAGAAAAACATGAATAAATAACAGACAAGTTGACGGTGCTGATTGCTAATCTCTTGTGGCAATGAGGGGTGATGTAGCAGGAGCAGCACCATGGCTGAAATGAGACCAGAGGCCCTGTTGACTCCACAGGGGTGTGTGGTTGCTTAAATGACCCAAATATTCCCACTGAACAATTAGCAAGTGTCCCAATGACACAGCACAGCATTGAGATGAAATGAACAAGAGGGGACTGAGTCTGAGGGACCAGGAGGAGGAAGATCATGGGTCCCTGGGCCACCTGCTGCTGAGTCAGGTGTCATCGATGAACTCTCAGCAGGGCCCAGCTCAGCCCCATGGCCAACCTCCTGGAAGGTTCACAGCTCTGCTGAGCCTGGCCCAGGACAGACCCCAGGTCAGCGAGGTTTGGGACAGTGGTCATGAGGTTAATTCCCACAAAGGTCTGTGATCACAGGGCTTGAAGGCTGCAGCTGATTTTCTAACCAGAGACCCTGCTTGTTCCTCCTGTTGCCTGTGCCGCCCTCATAGCTGGTTTGAGTGACATCTCTCCAGGAGGAGTTGCAGAGGATGTAAATTTGCGTAAACGCTTAACACTGACTGCCCCCCAAAGCCTGAGAGGGAATAAGAGAGGCCTGGGGAGCCCAGCTGTTCTGTGGGTCCAGGAGGCACAGCTCTGGGAATCTCACCATGGCCTGGATCCCTCTCCTGCTCCCCTTACTCACTCTCTGCACAGGTGCTGACCCCAGGCCCTTCCCCAGGCTCAGTCCCCACAGATCCCAAGTTGAGCCTGCCCTGAATCCTGAGCAAAGCCCAGACACAGCCTCTGGGTGGGACTCCTGGAAATGGGTCCTTTGTCTTCAAGCGCCCTCTCTTGTTCTTCCTTGCAGGCTCTGAGGCCTCCTATGAGCTGACACAGCCACCCTCGGTGTCAGTGTCCCCAGGACAGACGGCCAGGATCACCTGCTCTGGAGAAGAATTGCCAAAAAATTATGCTTATTGGTACCAGCAGAAGCCAGGCCAGGCCCCTGTGCTGGTGATATATAAAGACAGCGAGAGGCCCTCAGGGATCCCTGAGCGATTCTCTGGCTCCAGCTCAGGGACAATAGTCACGTTGACCATCAGTGGAGTCCAGGCAGAAGACGAGGCTGACTATTACTGTCTATCAGCAGACAGCAGTGGCACTTATCCCACAGTGACACAAGCAGACAGGGAAGTGAGACATAAACCCCTCCCCCTCTATTTCATCCTCTTCCTCCTGCCCCAGGAGGACTGTGGACAAAGCCATGAGCAGGCTTGGCCCAATTCACCCAAATCTGAACCCCCAGGCTGCCCTTCCCTCCAGCCCTCCAGGCAGGCGCTGCAAAAGAGTCAGTCTGGAGGGGATTTGTGCCTGGCAGGCCAGGCTGTCCTGTGTTTCTTTGCCTGGGGTTTGAGTTGTTGATGGAGGGTCTGACTGGAAAGACAGACACAGGGAGACATCCATGCAGGCATGTCCAGAGGGACGTGGGGAACTCTCAGGTCTCCGTTCAGTGCAGTCATTGTTGTATCCTCTGGGGAAGCATTCCTCCAGTGCGTCTAAGACCTCTAGACCCACAGAGCCTGAGGTCGGGAGGAGAGAATGTCAAATTTTTGCTGATGGATCACTAAAGGCATTTTTGAGTGGAGCCACTACAATTTACTCCTTGATTCTGGACTCATGGATCCTGAGCATGGGAGAAACAGCACCATCTATTGGGCACTGATGCACAGCACATGCCCCATCCTGGAAGACATTGCCCAACCCTACACATACTTGCCACTTGCCTGGTGCAGTAATGGAGTCTCCATGCAGTCATTAAACCATTCATATAAGCCACATGTCTCAGAATGTTGGGGACAAGAGTAAGAATCTTGAATGCCAGGAGAAAAGGCCCATATACCTTTATTTGTGGTGAAATGAATTCCTTGGTCAGAACCTCCTGTGGAATACCATCATGATGGGTGCATCATTCTGTAATCCAGAGACAACAGTTTTGGCAGAAGCACTGCTGTCAACAAAAGCCAATCCTCTGTAGAGTAAATGTGAATTCTAGTAAGGAAAAAGAGCTGTCTTTCCCATGATGGAAGAACTCTAATGAAATTAATATCAAGCAGGCCCCTGGCTGTTTTCCACAGAGAAGGTCATCCTATAGGGATGCCTGTGTTGGTCTCTGATGTTGACAGATGGTCACTCAGCAGTGGCATCAGCCAGGCCAGCTCCAGTTAGTGGAAATTCACATTGATGAGCCCATTATCAGCCTCTATCCCTGCCACCATGGCCACATTTTTTTGGAGTCTGTTGGACAATGACAGGAGTGGTTGAGGGAGGCGGCCTGGTGTCCATAGAACAAGTCACCCTACTCACCTGATTAGCAAAATCACTTCATTTTCACATCAGACTTGGTGAGTATTTATATATGGAAAAAAATTCTCATGCTTTTTGCCCACCGGAGGAGGTCTACTTACACATCTCTCCCCCTGACATATTTGTGATCAGTATTGCTGTCATATCTCTCCCAAGTCCCTGAACATCCTTGACCATATTCCAGGACCCTGAGTCACAGCCCATGAATTAGGAACCTCTGCCCATCTCTTTGCAGGTGACATGAGCCAATTACACTGCTTAAAATTCTGCTTTAAGGAGAATGTTCCTCCAACACTGCTGTTCAGGGATTCTCAGAGGCCAGGTGGAGTACTAGCACCGTCCACACCAGTGGTGGATGCATGTCCTGCAGAAAACTCTGTAACCCCAGCCTAATTGCCTCCTCCTAGGCAGCTGATCTCAGGGAGCCACTCTGGAGGCCAAGGCTGTAGGGTGAGAGGAAGGCATGGTGCAGGCTTGGGTCATGTCTATTTGGCCAACTCTTCACGCAACTTATTTGGCCCTCGTAACCTAATCCCTCAAATCACAAATACATCCCTGCCACGTGATTGGGGAGCTGCTGGAAATGGCCACCCAGGACTGTGGTTCAGACCAAATCCAGCATATCAGCAACTTGAGTCTCGTGGTGAGCTCTGTGGCCACAATCACACAGAGCCTCTGCCAAGGCTCAGGAGCCCTCGCAGTCTTTCTCAAATGGTGCTTTCTGCTCATTCAAAACGAAATAAGTAGGGCGGGGGCTGCTCAAGTGCTTCCGGTCTGGGACACTAGGACCACCTAGACCACACCCGCGATCTTGTCTGATTATTTTGATTCCTTGTTGGCTCAGCTACGCATTATGGCAACCAAACCACAGTGTCATTGGCCATAAAATGCCAATCCTTGGTCCCCACCTACCCTGGGATCCCCTCAACCACATCTTGCTACCCAGTTAAGGTTTCAGCAACACTGAGAAAAATGTATTTTTATATTGAGAGAGGAAACATTATTTCAACTGTGAAAAATTTATAAGGCAGTAATGTGAAAATATTTTAAAAGACATTTTACAAAGGGTGAAAGACCCTCCATTAAACCACTCAATATATGACACTGTAATTGGCCTCCCAAACCTTGACTTCAGCTCTTGGTTGGGACCTTCTGTAAAGGGGCCTTTCATGCTCAAGCCCTCTCTCCTCTCCTCTCCTCTCCTCTCCTCTCCTCTCCTCTGCTCTCCTCTCCTCTCCTCTCCTCTCCTCTGCTCTCCTCTCTTCTCAGCCTGTGCCTCCTACATACAGAGACAGCTGCTCTCAGTCTCAGTGGCCCTGAGACTGACAACCATGATCCCATGCTCTGGAGATAAACTCAGGATAAACATACACTTAGGAACCAGCAGATGCCAGGCCAGGCCTCGGTGCTTATAATCTGGTATAACAGCAAGTGACCCTCAGGGACCTCTGCCCAATTCTTAGGCTCCAAATCAAGGAACATGGCCACCATGACCATTAGTGGGGCCCAGGCCCACGACAAGGCTGACTATTGCTGAGCTGCAGATAATAACAGTGGGAACAGCTGGCAGGGACTCATAGTAACACAGAGAGATAGGGACTAGCCACAGTACTGTCCCACCTCGGCCTGACTCTCATTCTCACCTGCCCTCTGAGCAGCTGTAGGTCAGGCCTCAGGGTCAGGTGTCCTCTCTGGTCTTAACCTGGCCCCTGCGGGGCTGGAGGTTCTGAGCAGCTTCTCCATCCTCTCAGGGCCTGCATGTGTCCAATGAGAAGTGGACAGGGTGAAGGTGGTCAGAGCTGCCGGGACCTTTGTCAGGTTTGTGGTGCACATGAATAGTTTAGGAATCCACACGATAGCACATGGCCCCAGATGTAATCATACGTCATGCAGGGGGAGGACAGAGCTGTCGCAGAGGGCACAGTCCTGCAGAATTTCTCCTTTCCTTGGGTAAAACCAGCTCAGTGGAAGCCCCAGGGGCTGTGTCTCCTCTGGTTTCCAGATGAGTTGACCCCCACATTCTAATAGGTTGCCTGAGGTCTGACAAGGACTGGAGACCCAGCCCCTTTTGGCCTCAGGGCCCTTTCTGTGCTGATATTTCTCAGAAACTGAAGAGGAAGCACAGACACTACCTTTGGTCCCACCTGGGGACTGTGTTTGGGGCACACTGACCTCCCATGGCCCCCAAAGTCCCATCACCTTCCCCAGGTAGGTCAGGCCTGATTGGATGTGCCCCCAGCGCCCTGATAGTTTGGAGTTTATCTTTGGGCTCTGGGCTGCTTTCTGAGGAGCTCACTAAGAAACCCTTGATGCCAGGCCCAGGACCTGCCCCTCTGCTGCATGTCCCAGGGCTGCAGGTGTGAAGGGAGTGTCCTGCTGTGTGAGGGTGATGCCCTTTTCCAGGAGAGATGTCTGATTCCAGTCTCTAGGGCCACATTTATTGGGCTTTCTTTTCTCACTAGGATGTCTCAGTCTTTTTATTTCCTTCTTTAAAAGTACAACTGGTTTAGGGTGACCTGCTCGGGTCCCCTTCCACATTGTAGAAGCTTTGTTATTTCACTCTTCACAAAAAATCTCGCTGCTGCTCACTCTTTGGGTCCATGCCACCTTAAAAAAAAAGTACAACTGGTTTAATCATGAAATCATGTGTACACACTGAAGTTTACAGATTATTACCATCAGCATATATATATGTATATATATATATATATATATACTGTTTCTGGTTGGGACAACTGTGGACAAGGCCATACTGGGGTCTCTGTCTCTCTCATTATCACAAGTGAGGATACTAACAGCTCTCTTTTATGCAGACCGTGGTCATGTTTCCCAGTTGCACACGAATGTCTCTTATGGTTGTTTAGTTTCCTTACCAGCCAGGACCCTTAAGTTTTCATGCAGACAATTGGATGTTATTTCTCTCTGATCCAACATTTTTCAAACAGTATTCCTTGGAACCCAACAAAAGTTCCACAAGAAAAGCTCAAGTCTCTGGTGCACAGTTGGACCAGGTTCATTGTGTGCAGTAGGACCTTGCTCAAGTGATGGGTCCATTTGATGTTTTCACTATCAAGGGGAAGGGTGTTACGACTTTTGGGCACTGAGTTGATAGAGGGAAGATGGCAGCTGATGATGGCCCTGCCCACCAATGTGTGTGTGGGCAGTACCTATTGATGGATTTAGAAGTTGAGGGAACTGTTTATTCTGCAGATGGAATTTCCAGTACTGAATCTCCAGCACCCAGCCACTAGCATTCAGCAGGTGCTCTGTAAGAAGACCTTCACTGCCAATCACAGCCATTACACAGGTGAAGGAGAGGATGACTTTTAACAGCCACTGACTCACAGTAAACTGAGGTAGAAATTCAGCTTCACAAAGTGACT
This sequence comes from Pan troglodytes, assembly GCF_028858775.2. NCBI lineage: Eukaryota > Metazoa > Chordata > Mammalia > Primates > Hominidae > Pan > Pan troglodytes. The sequence goes on from NC_086016.1 coordinate 24,773,571, forward strand.
TTGAGGGAACAGACTGAGGAAGCAGGTTAGTTATTCGCTGAAGGCTTTGCCCAGAGCAGGAACAATACAGGGTTGCTGAGGACGTAGGGATGCCCTGGTGTGGAAGGAACAAGGCCTGAACCAGGAGCAGGAAGAAGCATGGGAAAGACCACGCTGCCACATGTGATGAGTCAGCACATGGAAGGCACAGCAAATGTTGCACAAAGGTTTTTGTGTAATAACCTGGCAAACAGCTGCTTCTCTATCCAGATTCATGAGCCAAAACATGTTACTGATGCATTGCTGTCACATGTTAAAATGCTGGGAAGCGTGGTGACATTCAAGGAAACCTGTTCTCTGCAAACACCTACCCACCGGCACAGGAGACACCCCAGCTATGCCAAGGGCTTTGTCTTCCTCTGGAGTAAGAGCCTGGGAAAAATCAGGTGGCCCCTGAAAGGGATGCCGTGTCATCTGCTCTGCATGGCTGAGTTAAATGGGGAGCTCCCAGAGAACATTCCAGAAAACAGTCAACCTGTTTGTGCTGGGTGCATTGAGCATCACCCAGTATCAATGGAAGAGACAGAAGCTTAATTTCCTTACGGCTGCAAGGTGAGCACTGGGAGGACGGCTGAGACAGGTTAGCCACCACCCCTGAGTGGCTTCAGCCCCAGGCAAACAGGGACAGTTGAAGGGCCTATCTGAGCCCACCTGTATCTAACCAGTCCCAGCATCAGCAACTGCATCCTGTGGACCACGAGGGGGTGTGTGTGCCCAGCCGCTCACAGATCGCCTGAGCATAAACAGGAAATTCTCCACCTTACACCCGACTGCACAACACATCTGCCTCCAGCTCTTCATTTACAAGGTGATATCACATCAGACATGGACTGATCTGGGTCCCAGATCCCTCAGGTTTCCGCTATCCTTTCCAGTCCCCACACAGAGCAGACTCTTCACTGCAGGGTGTTGAGCCAGCTCTTCCCCTCACAATGCCTGTTACAGGTTTACAAGTTACTGTTCTCCAATATGATAGGGGTTTGTTTCACTGTTTCTCTCTCTCTATATATATATATTTGCATTTTCTTGGGTAAGCTGAGCCCCTTGTACCTGGTCTTGAGTCAGGCAGGGGCCACACAGAGAAGAGGTGTTCCTCCCCTGGCACCAGCAGTCCACAGATCAGGGCATCAAGGACCTGAGCAGCAGGTTCTGAATCCACACCTAGACCCCGGAAGTCCCTGAGCCCCCAGCCGACAGTGTGGAGCAGCCACCAGGGGGAAGCAGAGAATCAACTGGCAAAGCCACCTGGGGATGGGGCAGGCTTGGGTGATAGGGAGATGCTGACATGCAGTAAGAGCCAGTGACCACCACCTCAGATTTAGAGGGAAAGGGTCTTTATTGTCCTAGAGTATTGTCCTTGACACTGATGTAAAAATTCTAGAATCACATTTTGTCTTCAGCTCTTTTGCATGCTGACTCTTTGTCTGCCACAGATCCAGGCACTTGACTTCTCATGACGCCCCCTCCTCCACACCCAGTTGTGCTAAAACTGCATCCCCCTCATGTGCAGTGTCCTCTCTGAGGTCACAGGTATCCCCCTACTCCCATTTGATCTGGGAGCCCCTGTCCTGCAGACATAGTGGCTTCTAACTTCCTAGCTGCCCCTCCACATCCACTGTCCGTGGTCTTTCCCGACTCTCTCCTAGGGAAGCTGCCAAATCACAGCTCCTGATTTCCTGGTGAGTCACAAAATAGTTGCTCATTAACCTTTAGTTGACTTAAGTTCTTATTCATTGATACATTTTCCCCAGCAACTGGAGACATCATATTTATAATAAACATTCACTTCTGGGGATCTTGGAGTTTGCAGCCCCCTCTCATTCTCTCATGGAGCAAACATTTCCTTCACCTCCTCATCTGTCCCTGGTCCTGACAGCATCCTGGAGATACTGGGGCGCAGCAGCAATGACCTACCTAGAAGCTCACAGCCAAGGCAGAAACTTCCAGCATCTCCTGGATCTTCCAACACTCTGTGCGCACTTGGCAAATAAGGAATTTCATTGACCTCTATCACTCAGAGGCTGTGGGCTGTGGTGGGACCCGCACCTGTCCAAGGTGTGCGTTATCACCTGTACAGTGGAGACGAAGAGGGAACCTTCACTGGGTTCTGGAAAGTACCGTCTAAAAATAGATTTAGACTACACCAGAAATCTCCTCTCTAACATAAAATATTTATGATCAGGACACATTAGAGGCCTAGACCAAAATGAAATACCTCCCTCCAGAGCCAAGATAGAATGGAGGAGGGGACTGGGGACCCCAGATAATTCCACAGTTACCAGCATGACTCTATGGTCACCTCCCAGACTAGGTCAAAACCCATCCCATAGGAGGGACTTCATATTCCTTTGGAAATACAGACAAAGTCACCTCTGAGCTCTGCTGTGACCAAGTGAGCCCAGGAGTGAGGCTGAGCACAGTGTGATGTGGGGATGTGTGCAGAGAATACGGAATCAATTCATAAAGGAGATCCTGTGGGCAAAGGGTGGGAGGGCAAGGCCATCCCTAACCTCTTTGGGTCCCTTGGGGCTGAGTCCTTCTGGAAACCACAAGGCTTCTCCAGAAGCAGCCCCTGACTCTGCTGATTGGCATCACGGGCTGTTCTCTCCAACAAGGGGTTAAGAGAGACCTGGGAGGAGCCTGCCCAGCCTCAGACTTGAGAAGCAGTATTGGAGGCACTTCACCCTCTTTTCCTTGGTCTCCTGACTCACTGTACAGGTGCTGCCCCCAGGGTCTCACCCACCTGCCCAGCCCCAGGCCTCCAGGTTCAGCCTGGCCATCAGTCTGAGCTCAGCAGAGCCCTGTGTGTGGTGGGCAGGATGCTCACGACCCTGCTGCAGGGGGAGGGGCTGGTTGGGCTGAAAAGCCCCCACTCTGTGCTCCTGTGCTCATGGGTGCTCTGAGGGCACCTTTATTCCTGGGGCTCACTCCAGCCCTGGCAAGTAGCAAGATATCCTTGGGTTGAGACCCTCAGTTTCAAGTTTTTTCTGTCCCCTTTTCTTTCCTTGCAGGCTCTGTCACCTATGAGCTGACACAGTCACCCTCAGTGTCAGTGGCCCCAGGACAGATGACCAGGATCACCTGTGGGGAAAGCAGTATTGGAAGTAAAAGTGCTCAATGGTACCAGCAGAAGCCAGCCAGGCCCGTGTGTGGGTCATCTATGGGGATGGCAGGCCACCTTCAGGGATCTCTGAGAGATTCTCTGGCTCCAACTTGGGGAACGTGGCCACCCTGACCATCAACAGGACCCAGGGTGGGGACAAGGCTATTACTGTAAGATGTGAGACATTAGCACTCCTCATCCCACAGTGACACAGGGAGATGAAGGAGCAAAACACAAAACCCTCTTCCATTGGTGTCACTCTTGTCCTCCAGCCCAGGAAGACAGTGGACAAAGCCATGAGTGTGTGTTGCCCAGTTAACCTGGATCTGAGACTCCCAGGCTGCCCTTTCCACAGGCCCTCCAGGCAGGCTCTGCAGAGGGGGCATCAGGAGTGAATTTAGGGCTGAGATGACCGGGATATATTGAGGTGTGGGGGACTCAGTTGTGATTTGGGGAAGTAGGGCCTGGTTGGAAGATCAGGCCAAGGTCGACATGCTTAGTTGGGCTCTGGATTTCCATAGGGGGTGAAGGCTAGTCCTTGGGCTGAATATCCTGAGTCAGTTTCCAGAACTGCCCAGCTCAGGTTCCCGTGGCATCCTGCCATTCTCTTCAGGAAAACCAGTGGAGTGGACACTGTGGGATCCACCCATATTCCCTCTTCTGAGCTCACCCACCCAGCACTGCTGGTAGCTCTGGCAGCTCAGAGCTGTGCCCTCACTGAGAAGGGCTGTCAGCAGAGAAAACTGTCTCCTCCAGGTTTATGCCCCTTCTTAGCAAGGTTTGGTTTCATAACTGCCTGAGGTGAAGCTCTCAAGACTCCCTTTCAATATGGGAGAAACAGAAAATCCTCTCAGCTTCACAGCTCCTTATTGGGATGGCAGAAGACTCAATGTGGGTCAGAGTGTCCTTGTGCCCGGTGTTGCCTCCCTCACTTAGTTTCATACCTGCTGTGAAAGCAAAGCTCCAACTCAGAGTCTGCTTCCAGGCATCCGAAAATAACATAACCAGTCATCCCCAACGTGAGCCATCAGGAACCTCAGGAGTCCACAGTATACTGGAAAGCACCAGTTTATTCCTAATGATCATTGTGAGTTTGCAAATGCCCAATGAGATCTGAGTGTTTCTTGCATTTGTATGGAATGAAAAGGGCCCTGGCATGCCAGGCGCTCTGGGGTCTGAGGGAGAGTTGGAGTCAGATCTCCCTGCAGGGAAACCTGGGGCAGGAGGAGCAGCCTCACCCCATGCAGGGACCACAGATGCACCCACAGGGTGAGCTGCAGGATGGACACTGCCCACCTCCACCCTCCACATTCCGTGCAAAAAATCATTCTTTCCACCCCTCCTTCAGCCTATCAAAGTTGACACTTAAAAAGCCACCACAGCCCACTCTTGTCAACAGGAAACCCATTCACATCTCCATCAGCCACACAATCTCCACATAAAGATTCTTCAAAAAATAATAACACTAGCCATGCAAAGTATATATAAGATGTCTCAAATAATTGTACTTAGATTACATATGAAAGTGATACTATTTTTGATATGCTAGGTAAATAAAGTAAATTATTTAACTCGTTTACTTCTTCCCTTTGTATTTTTAATGCGATGACTAGACATTCAGATTCCCATGAGGCTCACATAATATTGTGAACGAACAGGGCTGGTCTGCACAGCTTCAGGTTACAGGGGCTGTGGAGTGACCTGGTGCAGGAAGTCCCGTCTCCATCCATAGGACATCGGTGTGAACCCAGGGAGAGGAGCTGGTATAAGACAGATGAGAACACAGGTGTGAACCACCTGCTTGTGCAGGGGACTGAGCCTTCACTTTGAGCCAAACAAGCTTCTTTTCCTATCTTCAATCCTGAACAAGAGGACTTTCCGGACTTCTTTTTGTTTTCAGGTTTGTGCCCCTCCAGGCCTGAGGCTGTCTGGATCCCAGCCAGGGGACACTGAGGAAATCCAGAAGTCTCACACCGACTCTGTTGTATTCATCTGCTGGGGCCATCCAAAACGGCTGCGTGCCATTTCCTTTCCTGGTGCTCAAATAGCTGCTCTATGCACTTGTCATGGTTTCAGAGATGACTCTAGGTGGGAAGACAGGATAATGTATGTTATTATATTTAAAAGGAACTTAAATCCATTAATATTTATTTTAATATGAATCATTAAAAAAATTTGTCATAGGCAATGGGGAAGGAGGAAAAGATATTAAAATAATTTTGAGGAAAAAACCAAAATTGTATTTCTCGAATGTCTGTGTGTCTTCAGTGTCGCAGGGTTGACAGCGGTCAGCTTTAGGTTGTCCTGAGGACGTACTCCATTGGGGGAAAGCAAGAAAGCATGAAACACACATCTCTGTGACCTGACACATAAATCATAGTAAAATGGAAGTAAATCATTCAATAAATCAAACACTCACAATAAATATCACTCTGGTGCACACAGAAATGCCTGTTAACAAACTTTCCCTTTCCCCTGTTGGCTCATATCCCCATGGATCACCTGTGTGCAGAGTGGACTCTGTGGTCCCCATTTCTCAGGCTGAGAACCAGAGGCTGGGAAGGACAAGTCACCTGCTTGTGAGTGGGAGGGGCAGGATTGGGAGCAGTGGACTCGGGCTCAGGACTGCAGTCCTCAGGACCAACGCCACCTAGCAGAGGTTTCCACGGGGCGGGCTGCCCCATTTCCTGACAGTAGGGACAGCCTGGAGGTGTGTGCCAAGCAGAGGGCACTGCAGGGTGTGCCCAGGCCTGGAGGGTCACAGAGACACAGGCACCACACAGCAGAGACACTGAGGGCCAGAAGATCACTTGGGTAAGGGACTTCAGCAGATCTTTCTCCTGAGCAAATCAGGTACAAAAAAATTAAGATCCTGCCATCAGAATAGATAAGGACTTTAATCTCAGCTGAGCTCCACTATCCAGGGAAGCAGAAGCCTCTGAGTCCAGGCCCAGGTGAGGGTGGGGTGAAGAGAGGAGCTCAAGGTGGAGATTTGCATGCAGGCCCCACCCTCCTCTGTGGCAGAGGGGATAAGATAGGGCTGGGGGCAGGCCCAGTGCTGGGGTCTCAGGAGGCAGCGCTCTCGGGACGTCTCCACCATGGCCTGGGCTCTGCTACTCCTCACCCTCCTCACTCAGGGCACAGGTGACGCCTCCAGGGAAGGGGTCTTGGGGACCTCTGGGCTGATCCTTGGTCTCCTGCTCCTCAGGCTCACCTGGGCCCAGCACTGACTTACTGGCATGTGTTTCTCCCTCTTTCCAGGGTCCTGGGCCCAGTCTGCCCTAACTCAGCCTGCCTCCGTGTCTGGGTCTCCTGGACAGTCGATCACCATCTCCTGCACTGGAACCAGCAGTGATGTTGGTGGTTATAACGCTGTCTCCTGGTACCAACAGCACCCAGGCAAAGCCCCCAAACTCATGATTTATGAGGTCAATAAGCGGCCCTCAGGGGTTTCTAATCGCTTCTCTGGCTCCAAGTCTGGCAACACGGCCTCCCTGACCATCTCTGGGCTCCAGGCTGAGGACGAGGCTGATTATTACTGCAGCTCATATAGAAGCGGAGGAACTTTCCACAGTGGTCCAAGTTCCTGGGGAACTGAGACCAAAACCTGCCCTGGGCTCTCAGGCCCCCTCCTTGCTCTGAAGATGCTTCCTCACCCAGTGCAAGCGGCTTCCTGCAGTGGGGCCTTGAGAATTCTTCTCTCTCAGCTCCTTCCCTTTCCACCATGAATTCCAAAAGGAAACCCGCCCTGTGGTTTCCCATCCAGGACAGGGACAGCTTCCTGGTGCTTGTGTGCTGTGGTCCCTGAATGTGCAACTCTTCCCAGCTCTTCAAATGCAGGGACAGTGACAAGGAGCTGCCTGATTGGTGCAGTCACTGCTTTTTTCAGGGATGTCTTCAGCCCACATGCATCACCATCTCCCACACTGTGGGTAGAATTTTAGCAACTACATTCTAATGGTTATCGCCACAACTTTGATCTTAAATAACAGTGCAGCGAACATCCCTACGCAGCCTCCTTTGAGTTCCTGTGTGAATATGACCACAGGATTCATTTCTAAAAGTGAAATTGCGGGTCAGAAAGATTGTGTGTGTGTAATTTTCACCCATTGTTGTCAGATTCCCCTCCAGAGGGATTCTACCAATTTTCAATGCCAGCCGGAAGTACTTGTTCAGAGTACATTGTTGAAAGTGGAAATTTTTGCCAACCTACCAGACTCAAAAATGTTACCTTGTTACGGTTTTATTTTTGAGTCTCCTATTCTGATTAAGTTTGGGCCTTTTCAGAAATAGTTCAGTACTTTTTCTTTTTTAGGATTTGGGAAACTTTTTCTTAAATATCCAGATAAGAAGAATTTTAGTCTTTGTGGCCGGACACTGTGGCTCACGCCTGTAATCCCAAGCACTTTGGAAGAGTAGCATGGGTCAATTGCTTGCTCCCAGGAGTTGAGATTAGTCCAGGCCACACAATGAACTCTCATCTCTATTAAATTAAAGAACATAAAAATAAATTTTAAAAGGAAGTATTTTAGTCTTTGTGGCTCAAGAATCAACTTTGGGGATATTCCATAGGTATGTATAGCATCATTTACAATGTAACCATTTAGAATGATAAAAGCCACTGTCAGCTCTAGGCCATACAAAAACAGGTGTCAGGCCAGGGATGGCCACAGGATGTGGTTGAACAGTCCCTGGTTTGTAGGGTTATCTGAGGGTTGAAAATTCCACTAGCGCATGATCTAGGTGGGAACCTCTTGGTGAGGGTCACTGTATTTCACCTCCTGTATTAGCCTGAGGTCTTTCATTGGATAAGAACATGCTCACATCATCTATTTGATTGGATCATGGGTTTAAGACAACCCCGTGCCACAATCACATAACATTTATCTGCATTGCTTGCTCCGAGTTTTGGGAGAGCTTTAATTTATCAGGAATAGACTCCTCCTAAGGCAAAAGTCTGAGGGAGAGGGATGGGCATGTGGGCAAGATAGCTTGTACCAAAGCTGGAATATCCAGGGCAGGCTCAGAGAGAAGGTTTCTAATATCAGCATTTGACTGAAGCCAAAAACAGAAGAGAACATGGAGGTTCTGAGAATGACAAATAAGCAAATAGTTTAAGTTTTAAATGTATTGAATGTTTTTATAATCCATGAAAATTCTAGAACAGAATTTAACAATGGGATAAGGAAGAGATCTTGAGATGTTAAAACTATAAAGACCCCAAGCCAAGCTGCCAGGAAAAGAACAGGATCTTTTTGGTGGAAATATGTTTCTGCTGCAAATTATCATTTTATATGTGTGTGTGTGTGTGTGTGTGTGTGTGTGTGTAAGGAAACCTCCCATGGAACATCCTTCTTCCCTACAGTCAAGATCACCCTCACCCTACAAGGGAAGCTAAACAAAATGTCAATATCAAATAGAAAAAATAATGCCCTTTGTATAACCATTGGAGAGTCTCTATTTGCACATCAAAATGTGGATGCTTAATGTTAACATTGGAAATAGTATTTTAATATGCATATGAGATGAATTTTCTTTAGACTATTTTTGTGAATTATCTTTCTTAATAAGGACATATTCTTCTCTTAGAACAATTTAACTTGTGATATTTTTTCTATTTTCTGTATCAGTTCTGTTTTTTCTAAACACTGGCAAAGATATCCTATGGCTACTGATTAATAAATTCAATTAATGTGTATTTAACTTAGGTAAGTTAGTTCAAGAGTGGACAGATGTGATTTCCCCACATATCCTATGGCTACTGATTAATAAATTCAATTAATGGGTATTTAACTTAGGTAAGTTAGTTCAAGAGTGGACAGATGTGATTTCCCCACATATACCTCACAGATGTTGCTGGTGCTTACTCGCTCTTCTCTTCTAATCTTAGCAAATAAAGTGGGAAATTTGACATTCCTAAACACCCAGATGACAACAGGAGAGAGGAGGTGAAGCCCCAAAGCTGTTATTCTTTAAATCCTCAGGATGAATCACCCACACTTCAGTTGGATGATACGCAAATGAGAGTTTGGTCTTAGAGTGGTGCTGAGTTAGTTCAGGATTTGGGTCACTGGGATGGGGTGAATGTGTTTTACAAGTGAAAAATACATGAGTTTTGGGGTCTGCAGGGTAGAGAGTTCTTGGCTGAATTGTGTCCCCCAGATCTGGGTTGAGTGACATCCCACCAAGAGGAGTCCAGGAGAAGTAAATTTGTGTAAACACCAAACATGCACTGCCCCACTAGGCCTGAGAGGAAATAAGCGAGGCCTGGGGTGCCCACCTGTGCTTTGGGCTCAGGAGGCAGAGCTCTGGGTGTCTTACCATGGCCTGGACCCCCTCTCTGCCTCTCCCTCCTCACCCTCTACAAAGGTGATGCCCCCAACCCTGCCTTAGGCTCAGCCCTTACAGGATCCTGAGCTGGTCCTGCCCTGAACCCTGAGCTCAGCCTAGGCATAGCCTCAGGGTGACACCACTGGAAATGTGTTTGTTATCTTCAAGCCCCCTCTCCTTTCCTCTCCTGCAGGCTCTGTGGCCTCCTATGAGCTGACACAGCCACCCGCGGTGTCAGTGTCCCCAGGACAGACAGCCAGGATCAGCTGCTCTGGAGATGTACTGAGGGATAATTATGCTGACTGGTACCCGCAAAAGCCAGGCCAGGCCCCTGTGCTGGTGATATATAAAGATGGTGAGCGGCCCTCTGGAATCCCTGAGCGATTCTCTGGGTCCACCTCAGGGAACACAACCGCCCTGACCATTAGCAGGGTCCTGACCAAAGGCGGGGCTGACTATTACTGTTTTTCTGGTAATTAGAACAATCTCACAGTGACACAGGCAGATGGGGTAGTGAGACACAAATCCATTTTTCATCTGTCTCATCTTTTCCTCCAGCACCAGGATGACTGTGGGCCAAGCCATGAGCAGGTCTGGCCAAGTTCTACTGGATATGAGACCTCCAGGCCATCCTTTTGTTCAGCCCTACAGGTTGGTGCTGCAGAGGGTAGAGCAGGAGTGGATTTAGGGCTGCTATAATCAGAATTTACTTGTGTTTTCAGGTCCCTGAAGTGACTTGGGGAAATAAGAACGGGACGGAAGATGAGAGAGATGCAGAGAACAATCACTTGGCCTTAGATTTCCATACGATGGTGATTGGGTCACTCCTTCCAAATATCTTACATCAGTCCCCAAAAATGCCCAGCTCAGCTCAACACCTGAGCTTCCAGGCTTCCATGGTAGCCTGGGATTTTGAACAGGAAAAGCAGAGGAACAGGAAAAGCACTGTGGCATCTGCCTAGATATGCTTTTCTGAGCTCACCCACCCTCAACTGCTGGGAGCTTCTAGAAGCTTAGAGCTGTGCCCTCACAGGAAAGTGCTGTTGTTTCCAGAAAACTTCCTTTCTCATATTTAGGCTCAGTTTTGAGAGTTTTGGTTTGATGACTGCCTGAGCCAGGAACCCAAGGCCCCGCCTTAATACAGGATGACACTGAAAGGCCTTCCAGCTCCAGACCTCCCATTGTGGATGCCTGAGGCCTCAGTTGCAATCCTATGATGGGTCAGGGTCTCCTTCTGGTGGGTGATGCTTCTCTCACTCCTTTCAGATTCTCTGTGCATGAAAATGTTTATCTCAAAGTCTACTTCCAGGGAACCCAAACTAAGACGGCCAGCTGTCACCAAAATAAGCCACCATAGACCTGAGGTGGCCACTATACACTGGAATGCATCAGCGAATTTCCTAAATTTCCATTGTGAGCATCCAAATGCCCAACGATTTCTGAGAGATCCTTGTATTCTTATAAAATGAAAAGGGAGCCTGAAATGCCAGGTGCTCTGAGTCCTGAAGGAGAGGTGGAGGCAGATCTTCCTGCAAGGATTCCACGGAAAAGGGAGCAGCCTCACTCCATGCAGGGACCAGAGATGCTCCCACGGGGGCAGCTGTAGGATGGATGCTGCCCACCTCCATCCTGCACATCCTGCACAAACAATCACTCTTTCACCCCTCCTTCAGCTTATCAAAGTTGACACTTACGAAGCCAGCACAGCTCATCCTTGTCAGACTCCTTCAAACCTCCATCAACCACACAATCTCAACATAAAGAATCTCCCCAAAATAATAATAGTAACAAAATAATAATAATAATAAAATAATAGTAACAAAATAGTAATAGTAATAGATTTTCATGCACAGAAATAGTAATATAGTAGTTATGAAGACTTCTATAAAAATCTCATAAATAATTTTAGATTGTGTGCATGTGTAAATATTATTTTTCACACTTTGTGTTAAATAAAGTATATTATTGAACCTAGTTTACCTTTTTATTTTTTATGTCTACTATGGTGACTAGACAATAGGATTCACATGAGACTCTCATCATGTTGTGATTGTACAATGCTGATCTGGTCTTACCCCTTCACATGACAGGTGCTTTGGAATAACCTGCCTCAGCAAGTCCCATCTCCACCCATAGGACATACGTGTGAAGCCAGGGAGAGGCACTGGTGGAAGAGAAATAAGAATATGGGTGTGGACCAGCGGTTTATGCAGGTGACTGAGTCCTGGAGCCCTGACCCTGCTCTAACCTAGATGTGTCACATCCATCTCACCAGAGACCACTGCTGGCCTGCCTGAGCTCACAACTGGGGGGAACTCGCATTTCTGGCAACATGGTCACTTGGTGTCCAGTGTTATCCTGTCTCTCCCAGGGCCCAGTAAGACAAAAGGAGCTGCTTTTAGAAAGGGGAGTAACACTCTACTGCACATGACATGGCCTTCTTCCAAAAACCCAGGGAGTCTACATTGGGATTCTCCAGTGGGGTTTGCCACGTGCAGGAGGTTTTATTCCCCATGGTGGAGTCTGCTGGATTCTCTGGCCCCAACAGCAGGACACACAACCCTGCCTGCACCTGCTGCAGAGCCTCCCTGCTCTGGGCCTGGAAAACAATGGGTGACATTTATGGCTCCTGATACTTGGGTTGGAGTCACATCCCCAGTAGTAAAATATGCTACTCCTAGACCTTATAGGCCTTGTGTCTCTTTCTTCCTGGGGAGAATTGAAGGATATAATAACATCTTTTTTTTTTTTTTTTTTTTTTTTTCAGATGGAGTCTCGCTCTGTAGCCCAGGCTGGAGTGCAGTGGCCCGATCTTGGCTCACTGCAAGCTCCACCTCCCAGATTCACACCGTTCTCCTGCCTCAGCCTCCCTAGTGGCTGGGACTACAGGCACGCGCCACCGTGCCCGGCTAATTTTTTTGTATTTTTTTATTTTAGTAGAGACGAGTTTTCACCGTGTTAGCCAGGATGGTCTCGATCTCCTGACCTCGTGATCTGCCCGCTTCGGCCTCCCAAAGTGCTGGGATTACAGGTGTGAGCCACCGCGCTCGGCCATAACACGTTGTTTATTTTGTAGGAGACTCTCAGCTGCTCCAGACAACTAAAGTTCCAATTTCAGTTAATATGGAGGAGGAAACATCTTAGTTTATTTCCCACTCTCAAAAGTATATGGATCTCACAAAAGCTTCCAATAGGCCGTGCCCATCATGTACATGTGATTGAACTATGATATCCTGATGGTCTGAGCCCCCCGTGATGATATCATGATAGGGAAGGGAGAGCTAATGAAGCTGGGCAGAAAAAGTGTGAATGTATACTGTTGTCCATTCCACGTGAATGCACACTGATTCTGATCCTATTCTCTGAGGACAATAGACAAGACCTCAGTATCTGCTTCAGTGATGTAACTGTGCACCTGCAGCCATAGCATTCTGTTCCCGGAGATCCCCATCTGGGACAGATATTGCTAATGCCACTATTGCCCATCTGGGTCTGTACAAATCCAAATTCATCTTCCAGGATCATTCAACTATTGTAGAGATCAGTCCCGTAAACTGAAAGTGAGGATCCCAGAAGTAATCACACGTACTGCAGGAGAGGAGAGAGCTGTTTCAGAGGCCACAATCCTGTTGAAATTCCTCTGCTCCTTGGGAAAAAACAGTCCAGAAAAGGCCCCAGGGGCTGCATCTCATCTGGGTTCCTGGATGAGGCACACCCCCTACTGCACTGAGATTCCACAGAAGCTGCGGGTGAAGTGCAAACACCATCTTTGGTTCATCCTTGGGATTTTCTTTTTATCACACACTCGTCATTTTGTCTACAATGCCCAAAGTTTCTAAATAGCTGTCTAATAGACAGAGAGGTTCTGTGTGGGCTGATGAAAAAGCTCTGGGGTTGGATAGTGGTGATGTTTGCACAACATTTTTACTGTACTTACTGCCGCTTAATTACACACTTAAAATGATTAAAAGGATGAAACATTTTGTTATGTTTATTTTACCATAATAAAAATATTGCATGCTCAGGAAGCAAAGTAATACTAGTTTAATTTTGAAATCATACAACTGTTAAAAATGGAAAGAATTGTGTACTATGCACCATTTTCTCTGTTCTATATGCTACAACTCAACTTTCTCTCTCTCTTTCTTTCTCTAATTAACAATGATATCCCGTCTGGTCCAAGGTCACACATTTCCAGTGTTGCAGGAATGTCTGTTGAATCTGCTAATTTGTTGCCAGGAAGAATACTCAAACTTCTCATGCTCATATTTGATTGTCAACTGTCTCCAGCCAACATTTCTAAACCAGGATCCTTTGACAAGACTTGTGAAGAATTTTGTAAAAAGTACCCCCCAAGATGACAGTGTTCACTGTTGGCAGCAGGACTGTTTCCACGCAGTAGGGCTATGCTGGGTGTGCAGTGGAGCCGTGCACACTGTGCTCACGGGGCAGATTCTGTGCTGCTGACTCTGATCCCTGTGCTTGGGAGGGCCGTGTCCACTGCTGGGTCTACATCTGAATTTGATTCTCAAGAAAAAGGTCATTCATAGCTGCTGGACACTGAGTCACACAGAGAGACAGAAGGTGGCTGAGGACACCTTATCTCTGATGAGCATAAGGGGATTAGATCTGCTGGTGGAACAGGAAGCTGAAGAAACCTGTGGCTCTAAACATGGAATTTCCAGCCCTCTGTCTCTGCTGTCCATGCCCTTCTCATCTGTATGTTCCTGGGAGATGTGGACCACGGGGGTTAGAGGTGAAGGGGATTGGGAAGCTTTCATGTTCTCTCTCTCCATCTCCCTTGTTTATCTAACACACTCTTACACACCTACTTTATTAGAGCTTCTGCTCTACAAACATGCCTGAGCTCTAAATTAGAGACTTTTGAAAGTGCAGACGGATGCAGGAACTCGTCCATCTGGAGACTTTCCACCACTTGAAGCAGTGAACACATCTCTGCAAGGCTCCAAATTTCAAGTGACAGGATTTTGGGATTTAAAAGAAAACTCAATCTTTGGATAAACCACAATACAAGAGGGAAGCATCACACATTTCCCTGCTGCTTGGGCCTCAGTGAGGACTGACTCAGCCAGTCTCAGGCTCCTGGAGACCTCCTGGGAGATGTGCACTAGGAAAGTCTTTTCAGTACAACCTGGGGCAGGTAAGGGGCCCTTACTCTGATATTCTGCTCCCTGATAATTTTGCTTTCAGAGAAGAACAAAGACCTGTGATTCCGGGAAGTTCAAAGCCCACAGACAAGGTCTTCTCATTCTCCCGTGACAGCCTGAGCTCTGCATTCCCAAAAGGAAGAGCATCTTCCCGGCATGAAGAGCCAGGAGTAGAGAGGGAGCTTCTCCCAGGGGTGAGCAGGGCAGAAGCCACCTTGGTCAGTGGGAAGGAAACGTGCTCAGCTCACATCTGACCCGGAATGACTCAGTCACACCTGTGCAGGGTCACCTGCATGTGAGCATCATCTATTTGCTCCATGAGAAAATACTTTGTGTGACTCTTGGGTAAAATCACACCGTAGGTGACATTTCTCTGGCTATTGCTTCAGCCGATGTTTTTCAAAATTCACTGTAGGACACTTACATAAGGTAAGCATGTCAGGTGTGGGATGTATTGAATAGGAAAAGCACAGGCTTCCTGTATCAATGCTCATGGCTTGTATTCATGGCCATAACTCGTGGAAATGGAAAAAAAAAACAGAAAAGAAAATGATACTCTGCTCAAAAAAGCACTGAGAAATACCATTGTAGTAATATATCTTCAACTTGTAAGTTGAGCTAATTGAACATTAACTTAGATCATTTTTATGGGGGGATTCCTAAACCTAAAACATTGTATTAAAAATTTTGTCAGGTTAAAAGATCATTAAAGGCCAATGTTTGATTAAAATCTGGAGTCTTTTACTTTGGGCTGCAATCAGCCAATGAGTGCATGGAGTTGGCTGCCCTCCCAGACCCTGACTGGCTCCACGTCGAGGTAGAGCAGCGCTCCCCACAGGCAGCTGGAGGAACTGACGAGGGGAAGCTGTTTGCATCAGGGCCTCAAAAATTTGTCTCAGGATTTTCCCATGTCCCCTCCCCAAGCCCAAGCTGGTCGCAGGACACTCAGAAGAGCTCATCATTACGGGTCTAAAACTTCTCTGATCTCGCTCTTCTTTCTTCCTTCCCCAGTGACCTTGGAATTGTCAGTCCCTCTCACAGGCCCTTCCTTTCCTTGTCAAGTGCACTCCCTGAATTCTCTGCTCCTGGGTCAGCAAATCTCTAGAACTTCAGGGAAAGCAGTGCTGGGTCACCCACATGGGGCCCCAGAAAGCTGGCTAAGGACCAGACGCACAGGCAGCAGGCTAGGTCCCCACAGGGCTGCATGGTGGGCATCGGGTAGAGGGGAGGGACCAGGAACCACTCGCTGAGTGTCCGTAGGGCCAGGTGAACTAGGGAAGGGCTGGAACGTGGTCAAAGAATTGTGTACTAAGCACCGTTTTCTCTGTTCTATATGCCACAACTCAACTTTCTCTCTCTCTCTCTTTCTCTAATTAACAATGATATCCTGTCTGGTCCAAGGTCACACATTTCCAGTGTTGCAGGAATGTCTGTTGGATCTGCTAATTTGTTGCCGGGAAGAATACTCAAATTTCTCATGCTCATATTTGATTGTCAACTGTCTCCAGCCAGCATTTCTAAACCAGGATCCTTTGACAAGACTTGTGAAGAATTTTGTAAAAAGTAGCCCCCAGGATGTCAGTGTTCACTGTTGGCAGCAGGACTGTTTCCACGCAGTAGGGCTACTGCAAGCCACACCTGTCCCCACACAGTAGCATCTTCCTGGAGGTCAAGAGTGATTTTGTTTGCTATGCTGCCCCAGACCACCTAATTTATTACCTGTGAATTTCACACACTACACATCCTGCCTGCCCCCAAATTCTTCACTTATGGGCAAATGTCACATCTGACCTGAACTGGTTTACATCCCAGATCCCCTTCAGGCTTCCCACTGTCCTTTCAGATCCTCACACACCCAAGACCCTTCTCCGCAGGGCACAGACACAGCTCCCTGCACACGCTTCCATCACTTGTCTCTTCACTCCTTCCTCAAAGGAACTCCACAGACTCTTCTTCAGGGAGGCCTTCTCCAATCACTGAAGCTACAGCAGACAGCCAGTCAGCTTCTGTCAGAACTTTCAATGATTAGCTGCATAGAGCTTACAATTACACGTTTATTTTTTCTATCGTTATCTTTTGACTGATTTATTTCTATTAATCATTGCATTATCAGTCAGAAATGCTTTTTCACTACAAGAACACATGTGGCAGGAACCAGGGAGCTTCCAATTTTCTTCCACAAAAATAAGTCTGCACGTGCTTGGTGGTTGTTTTCCAGATGCTCTCCAGTTCCATAGGAAGCTCAAATATTTCTACCTCTCCATTCCCTTTCAGTGCGATGTTGACTTTGTTTTCATTGTTGTTGATGTAAGACCTCAGCATGGCTGCTGCAGCTCCAGCTATCACACCCAAGTTCAAGAGAAAAAGCAAAGCACAAACCCAATCTAGTCCTTCCTTCATAAGAGGAAAAGTTTCCTGAGAAGAATCTCAGCCATCTGACTCTTACATCCTATGGACCAATGCTGGGCTACATGGTCACTGCTGGCTGGAAGAAACTGGAAATTTGCCTGACTTTCAAGTGAATAGAGGGGATGACACACAGGTGGAAGGTGGTAGGGAGTATCTGCTGGGTCTGTAAACCCAGTCTGCCTACTGCACTGACCCAGCAACAGGACAGGAAACTCCTCAGAGCAAGGACTGTGTCTTCCTCATGCTGAATTCCTAAAATGCATTCTTGCCAGGACAGAGTGGGTCAGGGTGAATATTTGTTGGGTGAATGAGCTTCTGTCTCTGTTGTATTGCAGGAGTCACCACCAATGCACATTGGCCCCGTATTTGTATCCAGAACCAGTCAAAGCCACCCCTGAGTCCTGCATCTCTCAGTACCAAGCTCCAGTCCCCCTTCAGGACCACCCAACACAGAGAGACGTGCAGGGAGCCTCAGGAGGGCACTGTCACCTCCTTCTCCACGTGAGTGTTTGTATTTCCATCAGGAATCTGAGCACCCGTGCCCAGGTTTGAGGCAGGAAGGGGCCACAAACAGAAGAGAAATTTCTTCTCTGAAGTCAACAGTCCATGAATCAAGGAATAATCAGGGACCTGAGCAGCAGATTCTGAAGCTACACCTGAACCCAGGAGGCCCCTGAGCCTCCAGCTGACAGTGTAGAGTGGCCACCTGGGGGCAGCAGAGAGTAACCTGGCAAAAATCCCTGGAAAGGGGGTGGAGCTGGGCATCAGGGAGATGCTGACAATGCAGGGAGGGTCAGTGACCACGACCTGAGACCCGGAGGGAAAGAGGTTCCTCTTTTCTTAGAATATTTGTCATTGACACTGATGTTTAAATTATTCTGACCTCCTGTCTCTCAGATTTGACTCTTGGAAATGGTGCTTATTTTTCTGATACAGATTCAGACAATTTGCCTCTTCTCATTGCCCTGGCCCCCATCTCACTGTCACACACGCCATTCCATTCTGTAGTCACACGTGTCCCACCTCCCTGCCCTTTTCTCTGGTAGCTCATCCTGCAGACACAGGGGCTTCTCCTTCCCTGGCCACTCCTCCACGTCCACTGTCCCCAGTCTTTCCCAGCACTGTCCTGGGGAACCTGCCAAATCACAGCTCTTGATTTCCTTATGAGGCACAGAATACTTGCTCCTTAATCTTTTGTTGACTTAAGTTTTTATCCATTGATATATTTTCCCAGCAAGTGAAGACAACTTAGTTATAATAAACATTCACCTCCAGGGTCTTGGAGTTTGCAGCCCCCTCTCATTCTCTCACAAAGCCAACATTTCCTTCACCTCCTGATGTGTCCCTGGCCCTGACAGCACCCTGGGGATACTGAGGCACAGCACCTATGACCTGGCATTAGAACTCACAGCCAAGTAGAAACTTATCACATCCCATGGATCTTCCAAAACTCTGTGTGCACTTGGCAACCAAGAATTGCATTCTCCTCTAGCACTGAGGGGCTGTGCCCTGGGGTGGGGCCTGCTCTGGGTCCAGTGTGGCCATGACTGTGAGCTCAGGAGGGCCCTGCCTGTGGTGGGCAGGATGCTCATGACCCTGCTGTAGGGTGAGGGGCTGGCGGGGCTGAAGTCCCCTCAAACTCTGCTCAGAGGCTTGTGAGAGCCTGAGGGGCTGCACCTGCCAGGAGAGAGTACTGGGTTTTCAGTTCAAAGGCTCCATGCAGAGGGAAAGTCCATGGGCCACTGGGCCTGGGGCTGGTTGCAGGGGATACCCTGAGGGTTCACAGACTCTCTGAAGCTTGTCCAGGACAGCAGGGCAGGGGATTTCATACGGATCTTTTACCTAAAAGCCAACCTCTCCGTTTGTTTTTTTTTTAATCTTTGCAGGCTCTGCAACCTCCTATGAGCTGACTCAGCCACACTCAGTGTCAGTGGCCACAGCACAGACGGCCAGGATCACCTGTGGGGGAAACAACATTGGAAGTAAAGCTGTGCACTGGTACCAGCAAAAGCCAGGCCAGGACCCTGTGCTGGTCATCTATAGCAATAGCAACCAGCCCTCAGGGATCCCTGAGCGATTCTCTGGCTCCAACCCAGGGAACACCGCCACCCTGACCATCAGCAGGGTCGAAGCCGGGGATGAGGTCGACTATTACTGTCAGGTGTGGGACAGTAGTAGTGATCATCCCACGGTGACACAGGCAGATGGGGAAGTGAGACAAAAACACCCTCCCAGCCTCGGTCACCCTCTTGCTCCAGCCCCGGGAGGCCTATGGATAGAGCCATGAGTGAATCTGGTCCAGTTCACCTGGATCTGAGCCTCCCAGGCCGCCCTTCCCTCCAGCCCCCTCCAGGAGTCTCTATAGAGCATACATCAGGCATACACATGGCCTGGAAGGACCAGAATCATCTAATGACTTGGGGCTGTTGTGTGAGTTAGAGAATGAGGGCCTGGGTGGAAAGACAGACAGAAGCAACCTCTGTCCTCTGTCTCACCCCTGGATGGTAATGGGGTGCGGATGAGGCCAGTCCTTAGACCAGCTATCTGGCTCAGTCCCCAGAACCAACCCTGCTGAGGTCCTGGCCCCCAGGCTGTGTGGCAGTCTGTGATTCCCAACAGACCAAACCAGAGGAGGGGACACTGTGAAGTCTGCCCAGATCCCCTCTTCAATGTGACCCACCTAGCACTGCTGAGAAGCCCAGCAGCTCAGAGCTGTGCCCACAGTGGGAAGCGCTGTTGGTTGCAGAAAGCTTCCTCAAGTTTATGTCCTTTCTCAGAGGGTTTCGGTTTAATCAACCAAGATCTCAAGTCCCTGCCTTAATGTAAGATGCCACTGAATGAAGGGCCCCCCAGCTCCAGAGCTCCCTGTGTGGACGGACACCTGAGGCCTCAGTGGCAACCCCATTATGAGTCAGGGCCTCCTTCTGCCCAGTGTTGCCTCCCTCACTCTCTTCCAAATCTTCTGTGCATGGAAATCATTGCAGTCACCTTCCAGTGAACCCCATCTAAGATGGCCAGCTGTCCCCAACATGGGCTATCAGCGACCCAAGGAGTCCACTATCCACTGAAAATTCTGGTTTCTGTCCTAAATTTTCAGAGTACATGTTCAAATGCCCAATCTGATGGTTCCTTGACTTTTTATGGAATGAAAAGGGAGCCTGACATGCTCTAGGTAGAGGGATAGTTGGAGTCAGATCTCCCTGCAGGGAAACCTGGGGCAGGCAGAGCATCCTCGCCCCACGCAGGGACCACAGATGCACCCACAGGGTGAGCTGCAGGATGGACACTGCCCATCTCCGCCTTCCACATCTTCTCCAAATGTCACCCCTTTCGACAACCCCAACCCAAATCATTGATCTCCAGAAAAATAACAGTAACAATAGCCATGAAAATCTATGTAATTCATCTCATAAATAATTTCATGTTAACATGTGAAAATGATAGTATTTTGCTTTATTGACATAAATAAAATATACTATTTATCCAATTTTATTTGTCTTATATTTTTATATTTAATGTGGTGACCAGACACTAGGGGTCACAGGAGGATCGTGTCATACCGTTATAGGACAGAGCTGGTCAGGACTCTTTCAGGTGACAGGTGCTATTGAGTAACCTGGTGCAGGAAGTCCCATCTCCACCAGACGATGGAAGTGTGAACCCAGGAAGAGGCGCTGGAACAATGGAGAGGAGAACCTGCTTCTGCGGAATACAGTGCCCTTGAGCCCTGCTCCTGCTCCATCCTACATGTGCCACCTCCATCTCAATGTGGATCATTTCTTGCCCTGCCTGAGCTCATGACTGAGGGGATCTGGCAGGTCTGGCTGCGTGGCCACTGCTCTCTCATGTGGTTCTGGTTGTAACAAAGCCCAGGAACATAGAAGAGGCTGTTTTCAAAAGGTAAATAATAATCTACTGCACATGACATAGACTTGTTGCTAAATCCCATGGGTCTACAGTAGGATTCTCCTGTTGAGGTTTGCCTTAAGCAGAAGGTTTCAGTTCCTTTGTCCAGTTCCTCTATTATGATAGGGTCTGCAGTTTCTCTGGCCCAATAGCAGGACACTCACACCCCCGCCTGCACCTGCTGCAGAGCCTTTCTGCTCTTGGCCCCAAAACAATGGGTGACACAGTTCTCAGACCCATGATTTATAGTGTCAGTATTCAGGCCTCAGGGGTCCCTGATGGCTTCTCTGGCTCCAAGTCTGGAAACACAGCCTCCATGACCATCTCTGGGTTCCAGGCTAAGGATGAGGCTGATTATTACTGCAGCTCACATAGGAGAGGTGGCACTTTCCACAGTGGTCCAGGTTCATGGGGAATTGAGACTCAAACCTGCCCTGGGCTCTCAGCCTCTCTCTTGTTCTGAAGATGCGTCCTCACCCTGTGCAAGAGGCTTCTTGCAGCACCACCTTGAGAATTTCCCCTCTCTCAGCTCCTCTTCTTTCTCACCAGGAAGTCCGAAAGGAAACCTGCTCTGTGGTTTCTCACCCACGACAGTGACAGCTTCCTGTTGCTTGTGTGTTGTGGTCCCTGAATGTGCAACTCTTCCTAGCTCTTCAAATGCAGGCACATAGTGAGAAAAGCTGCCTGACTCATGAAGTCATTGCTGTTTTTAGGGGCGCCCTCACCCTAAATGCATCCTCATCTCCCACACTGTGCAGACCAATCTGCACAGAAGTCATTACAGGGAGTTTCAAGAAATTGCACCTTAGTCAACTCTGTGTCCACTACGCTCTCGTGAAGATGGCCCTCCTGGCTGGGCTATTCCTCTGTACCTCTGTCCTGAAGCAGTGACCACTGTGAGAGCTGAGCATGTTTTTGAGGGATTAAGGACCAGAGGAAGCTGTTGTTTTTCATTATTATTATTGTTATTATTATTTTGAGACAGAGTCTCGCTCTGTCACCAGGCTGGAGTGCAGTGGCACAATCTTGGCTCACCGTAACTTCAGCTTCCCAGGTTCAAGCAATTCTCCCTGCCTTAGACTCCTCAGTAGCTGGGATTACAGGTGCCCACCGCCATGCCTGGCTAATTTTTGTATATTTGGTAGAAACGGGGTTTCGTCATGTTGGCCAGGCTGGTCTTGAACTCCTGCCCTCAGGTGATCCACCCGCCTTGGCCTCCGAAGTGGTGGGAATACACACGTGCGCCACCACACCTCGCTGCGTTTTTCTTATTTTTGTTCCTCTTCTTTGCCTCAATACCTCAGGTTGCTGAGCTGGGGAGATTTTGAGTGACAGACTCAGTATTCTCTCAAAATCCCCCTCTCTCACATCGCTGAGGCCCTGTCCTGGAAACTCTCCAAAAGTGGATGGTCTCCCTATAGGATGGGAGCTTCCAAAATGGCTCCACAGGGAAGAGTTAACCTGAGTTCATTCCTTCCTCCTCATTGACATCCAGCATTTGTAATTTCCATGGGCATCAATACTACCATAGCTGAAATCTTCATTAATCTACTAAAGGTGAGAGTGAATTTCATACATATTCAAACATTAGTTTCATCCAACATTTAAATTTTATGAGTCAATTGGTAAACATAGCCATGATTACATGTAGTTTAGGCTTCACAAACTTTGATTAAATGGATTTTATTTAAAACAATGTAATCATTTTACTATATGTGTATCCTACCTATATCAACATGTTGTTACTTGAAATATCCACAAGAAACTATATTTCAAAAACCAAATTGTATTTATTGTCTATTGTTGCATAAAAATTGCTCCCTAATAGTTAGCATATTAAGAGAACACGTGTTTGTGATCTTGTCACTTCGGTGCATCTGGAATTGAGAGCAGCTTAGTTTTGTGGTTCTGGCCCTGGGTTGGTCATGAAGTCGCAGCCAAGCTGTCAGGCCAGGCTGCATTCAGAGGCCAGAGCAGGTGGCCAGGCCCAGCCTGAGGGGCTTCCACTGTCCCTAACCTGTTTGGCTGATTGGAAAACTCAGCGGAAAAGGAGAGAGTGAAGTGTGAGGTGCCTGTCCTGGTCCCCCATGTCAAAGACCATTCCATGCATGCACCATTTCTTATTCTTTCCTGCAACATCCTAGGCACACAGCACTGCCCATTCATTCTAAGGCTGTAGAGTATTCTGCAGTAGAATTTTAGCCATGCAACCTCTAATGGTTAACACCATGATTTTGATCTTACAAATAACACTGCAGCAAGCATCCTTATGCCGACTCCATTGAGTTATTGTGTGCATATGATCATAGGATAAATTTTCAGAAGTGGAATTACTGGGTCAAAATGATGTGCATTTGTAATGTTTACCCATTGTTTTCACATGTTTCACCAGTTTACAATGCCAGCCCTAAATATTGATTGGAATTCATTGGTGAAAGTGCAAATTTTTGCCAACCTATCAGATATAAAAAAGTTACCTTGTTACACTTTTATTTTTTATTTCTCCTATTGTGCTTGAAGTTGAGCATTTGCTCAAATGTTTCAGTGCTCATTACTTTTTAAAATTCGGTAAACTTTTTCTTAAATGTATAAATAAGAAGTATTTTAGTCTTTGCCACACAGGAGTCAACTTTGGGGATACTATGTAGGTACTGACAGCACCATCTGCAATGTAATCATTAAAATATATAAAAACCATTGTAACCCATTAACCATCCCCAGATAATAGCTGATTTCTTATTAGAAGTAATGCAAGCCAGAGTCAGTGGAGTTATATTTAGAAAATATTAAATGAAAAAACTTACTACCCAAAGCAATCTACAAACTCAATGCAATTCCTTTCAAAATAACAATGACATTATGCACAGAAATTTTAAAAAACCTCTAAAATTGGTATAAAACCAAGAAAGATCCTGAATAGCCAAAGCAATACTGAGCAAAATGAACACAGCTAAAGATATCACACTACTAGAATTAAAATATACTACAAACTATAGTAACCAAAACAGGAAGGTATTGGCAATCAGACACTGAGACCAATATAACAGAATAGACAAACCAGAAATAAACCCATCTATCATATAGAGCCAATCGATTTTCAACAAAGATGCCAAGAACATACACTGAGAAAATGGCACAATTTTCAATAAATGGTTCGGAGAAAACTGGATACCCATGTACAGAACAATGAAACTAGACACATCCCCCTCCATATAAAAAAATCAACTAAAAATGGATTAAAGACTCAAATATAAGACCCAGACTATAAAACTACTAGAAAGGAACTTAGAGAACATTGGGGAAGAACAATTCTTTAGGACATTGGTCTAGATAAAAGTTGTATGGCCAAGAGGCAACAACAAATAATAGAGATATGGGACATCATTAAACTACAAAGCTCCTGAAAAGCAAAGGAAACAATCAACAGAGTAAAGACAATGTGTAGAATGAGAGAAAATATTTGCAAACTACTCACCTGACAAGGACCTAATATTCAGTATAAGAAAAGTTAAAAACTGAAATAACTCATCAACAACAACAAAAAAAATTAATAATACCATTAAATAGTGGGCCAAGAATTTGAATAGACTTTTCTCAATAGAAGACATACAAATGGCCAACAGGCATATGAGAAAAATGTTCAACATCACTAATCAGCGAGGGAATTAAAATCAAAACCCCAGTGAGATACAATCTCACCCTAGCTGGAATGGCTATGATCAAAAAGACAAAAAATACAAACGCTGATGAAGATATGCGACTTCATATTTATCTAGTCCAATTCTCTGGGAACAATGAGAGTGCTCTCTTTGCTCTCCCTTTAGTAACTATTTTTCACATGCAAAAATATGGGCCCTACTGGGAAATAATGCCTAAGACCACCAACACCTTAATTGTTTGTTCATCACACTAGAAATGAAACTGTTTTCCAAATAATATTAACTTCTATCTGTGTCTATCACCATTGTGTCAATGTTTGTGTGATCCTATAAAGTTTAGAAGGCTTAGAAGAATGCCCTTGCTTTTTGCAATACAAAAATGGCCTAACAGATATAGATGATATAGATATAGATATAGATGATATAGATATAGATATAGATAGATAGGGGGTTGTATCTTGGAATTTGTTTCTCTAAGGGACTTATTTCACATCTAATTTGAAATTATTCTGGTTTTAAACATTATAGAATGATAACACAATTGGTGAACCAATCATTCTGTGTTGAGGTTAACAGTATTTTTTTACTTCAATTCTCACTAAATGAGAGCAGTTTTTATGAGGAGGGGCCATGCCCTAACAATACCACATACTGGGGTTGTTCTCAGACTGTGAGGTTCTGCCCACACCAAGCCAGGATGAGAATTTTATTTGTCAAACTGCTCTCTCCACTTGTTTGTATCCCACAATATCCCCCCAAAATGAGCATGATTTCATTTTTTATGCTGCTTGTTTGTTCTCTTACATTTAATACATGTACCAAAAAGTTGTCTTTGTTTTTAAAATAAAATTTTATGCTATCTTGTAATCTATGTCCCTATAGAATAATCATGATCCATACACATTTGTTATCACAGAAAGAACAAGATAAATTTCCTCTCTCTCAAAAAAAATGCCATGACCGCTGCTTTTTGGGATTATTTTTCTCAAATTATTTTTTAAACAGAAATTCATATAACTTACCTTAATCAAATTTCTTTTCAAAGTAATCACATTTCTTTTATGTGAAAAATTAAATATTTACCTTCTTTTATCAAAAATTATCTTAATACAAAATATGTATTGTTTTACTTTTAGAAGAAATGGAAACTATCTACACATTACTAATCTAAAAATACATGCTCTGGGTTTATATGGTGTTAACATGTCTTCCAAATTTTAAGGAATAGGTATTTAAATGTCATGCACTTTGTTTTTAAATTTAGAAAATGTTTCAACCTTTTGCCTGGGCATGGTGGCTCATGCCTAGAATCCCTGCACTTTGGGAGGCCGAGGTGGGAAGATCACCTGAGCTCAAGACCAGCCTGTGCAATATGGCGAAACCCCATCTCTACAAAAAATTTCAAAAATTGGCCAGGCATGGTGGCACCACCCACAATCCCAGCTACTCGAGAGGCTAAGATGGGAGGATTGCTGGAGCCGGAGAAGTTGAGGCTACAGAAGGTAAACTGTTGAAGCTAAAACGTGGTAAATATTTAATTGTTCACTTAAAAGAAATGTTGGTTACATTGAAAAGAAATTTGGTTAATGTAAGTTAGATAAATATCTGCTTAAAAAATAATTTAAGTGAGCTGTTAGCACTACTGCATTCCAGCCTGGACAACAGAGCAAAATCTGATGAAAGAAAGAAAAAGAAGGAGCGAAGGGAAGGGAAGAGGGAAGGGAAAGGGGAAGGGGAAGAGGAAGACAGAGGGGGAGGGGGAGGGGTGGAGGAGGGAGGGGGGGAGAGAGAGAGAGAAAGAAAGAAAAAGAAAGAAAGAAGGAAGGAAGGAAGGAAAAAAAGAAGGAGAAAAGAAAGGGAAGGAAAAAATGAAGGAAAGAAGCAAGGGGAAAGAAAGAAAAAAAGAAAAAATATTTCAAGCTTTTCAGTAGCAGAGACACTTTGTAATCAATAAGCAACAGAACCAAAAAAAAAAAATTTACAGAACAGTCTAACCAACAATACAATTATAAACTTCTGATTCAGATATCAAAACCATTTCAATAATAAATATATGGTATGAAAACCTCACAAAGGTCAAGTAGAATGTATTATATTTGAAAGAAATTACGAGTTGAGAGTAGGAAATTTATAAATTTAATCAAACAAATTAAAGCATTATGAGGAAGTTGTACTGCTAATGTATTATTTGGCAAGCTGTTCAGTGGAACACCAAGACATTCTTAAGGAAGTTGCAAATATCTTTTTTTTTTTTTTTTTTTTTTTGAGACGGAGTCTCGCTCTGTCGCCCCGGCTGGAGCCCACCACCACGCCCGGCTAATTTTTTGTATTTTTAGTAGAAACAGGGTTTCACCGTGTTAGCCAGGATGGTCTCGATCTCCTGACCTCGTGATCCACCCGCCTCGGCCTCCCAAAGTGCTGGGATTACAGGCGTGAGCCACCGTGCCCAGCTGCAAATATCTTTTAAGATGTTATCATTGAAGTGGATTTTAAAAGTGAGGACATGAATACCTTTAAAAAATATTCAGGGATAAAGAGAGAAAATTAAATTTAGATTGTATACATATATAAAATGTATTTTAAAAGATCAGCTTGGCTGGGCGCGGTGGCTCACGCCTGTAATCCCAGCACTTTGGGAGGCCGAGGGGGGCGCAGATCATGAGGTCAGGAGATCGAGACCATCCTGGCCAACATGGTGAAACCCCGTCTCCACTAAAAATACAAAAATTAGCTGGGCATGGTGGCGGGCACCTGTAATCCCAGCTACTGGGGAGGGTGAAGCAGGAGAATCGCTTGAACCCAGGAGGTGGAGGCTGCAGTGAGCCGAGATCGCACCACTGCACTCCAGCCTGGCAATAGAGTGAGACTCTATCAAAAAATAAAAAATAAAAAAATAAGCTTGTCTCTTTTTATTCCTTAAATAAAAGGAGCAGACACTTAAATTCTTTGTCTTTTATTTTAAAATTTAGAAAATGCTTACAGCTCCCCACAGTGAAATTTATACTTAGATAATCTAATCAATGGATAATAATATCAAAACAGAATTCTTTGACCAATCTATTTTCTTCATTTTTAAGTCTAAATGTATACTCAAAGAAATAAAACTATTTATAATTGATTCTGCTGTTTGAAAATATTTACTGATCATTTACCTTGCACCAACTGACCTCCAGCTCTGAAGATAGGTCAGTGGTAAAGTATACAAAGTTGCCCAGCTTCGTTAAACTTAAATTCTAATGAGGAAAAAAGAAGTAATTAATCAGGGACTTTAAAACAGGAGTGTTGTGATATGGCTTGGAATTCTAATTGCTTCCTGTGCTTGCTGTGTGGAGACTGGATTGAAAAATAGGGCGATGATAGGAGCTTAAATTCATACAGAATATGGCTAGCCTGTATTTTGAGGGCCCCTGAAATAAGAATGTACAGTAGTTCTCATTATTTCCTCAAGAAATCTCTGCAGTAGAGCTTTGGCCTTGGGAGGGAAGTACTATAGTCACCAAGTTGTGAGGGTGGGAAGGTGAATTTGCAAATACCATTTGGAATGAGTTCACTTTAAAGGTAAAGCTGGCAGGATTTTCATACATGTCAGATCTGAAAATCTGTGTGTGCGTGTGTGTGTGTGTGATAGAGAGAGAGAAAGAGAGAGAATTAGAACAAGACAGATACAGACAGACAATGACAGAGCTGCAGAGACAGAGAGAATTAAATGGGGACACCAAGAATATAGAGCTGAGAAACTATAAAATGGGAGGTGCCATTAAACAGAATGGGGAAGAGCAGTTTTGGGGAGTGTCAGTGGCTCCACGTAGACTTATTAATTTTGAGATTCCTAAACCACATCCAAGTGGAGAAGTCAGACAGTATTGTGTGTAGTCTAGTGTTATGGTATCATATAAAATATCAGGAAATGAATGACACAAAAATTAGTAAGAAAGCAAAGATAAGAAAGATAAAAGTCCCGAGCCTAGTGGTTATCTACTACCTAAAAAGTAGTAGGCTGGGCATGGTGGCTCAGGCCTGTAATTCCAGCACTTTGGGAGGCCAAGTTGGGCAGATCACCTGGGGTTGGGAGTTCAAGGCCAGCCTGACCAACATGGAGACACCTCATCTCTACTAAAAATACAAAATTAGCCAGGCATGGTGGCGCATGCCTGTAATACTCAGGAGGCTGAGGCAAGAGAATTGCTTGAACCCAGGAGGTGGAGGTTGCAGTGAGTCGAGATCGAATCATTGCTCTCCAGCCTGGGCAACCAGAGCAAAACTTGGTCTCAAACAAAAAAAGAAAAGGAAAGAAAAAGAAAATTAGCAAAGATGAGAAGAAACCAGCAAAAAGTACTAGGTATAATTATCAAAAATGTCAAGAGGAAAGTAGGTTAAGTGTTCTAGAATTCTATCAAAGAAAGTTTTGAAAAAAAAGAGGGAGAGATCAACTGCATTAAATGCTGCTAATACATAAATTAAGCAAAGGCTGAGGAATTACGCTTCAATTCATCATTTAACAATATGGATACCATTTGTGCTTTGATAAGAGCAATTTTCTTGGAATGAGTAGGTGAGAAACCATATTGGAGTGGTTTCTCAAAGGAATGCCTGATCTCTGGGTTCTTAAGGAAACTTTTTATTGAACAGGGGAGGCACAAATCGGATTAGTTTTAATTCTGGGGTCCGGACACACTCTAAACATGTGCCTCTGCATGCCTCGCTTTTTAAAGCTAGGTATCCTATTATCTTTCGATAACAAAATAATCACCTGCAAAACCAACACACATTTAATGGACACACTTGTAAAGTGTGTACTAGAGGTTGTTGGAGAGGATGTGATTCCACGTGATAGCTTACGAGTCACTGATGGGCAAGTAAGCTGGTAAAATATCTTTGGAAAACTCACCATACCTGTTATACTTAAATATTCAGATACCAAACACCAGAAAATCCATATTGTAATATATTTCCATGAGAAAAAACAAGAGCTCTGTATTAAAATATTGATTATTATTAAAAATAATCCCACTGGGTTTCCTGACTTTTTTATTAGCAAGTCAGTCTCCGCCTGTTTTCATTAGTACAACCTCTATTTAACAAATGTTTTGTATTTTTAATCAGCCACTTAGAAAAAATATTATATTTTATATCAATTCTACGTTCAGTGCCAAAACCAGTGTTTTGTACATTCCACAGAATTATTTGTTGAATAAATAATGAATAACTTAAATAAGTTATAGTATCTATATATAAATAATATATCATCTCCGAATACAGTGATAACATTTGTTATGTAGAAAATGATTTCAATCTCAGTTAAAAATATTTTGGGCATAGGAGTTACTGTCATATAAAGATTCTCACATTGTTTTGTTTATATGAAAATGTTTGCAGTTAATGTACATTTTTGGTACCTAAGGCTTTTGCTCTTGCTGCCATAGCAAACAGTGTGCCTATTAAGAACATGAACCTGAGTTTTATTTCATTTTAACAGATTTCTTAATAAAATATATGCCACCTTATTTGGTTTAATACATAAGCAAAGAGCCATCCACTCCACCATTGCCCCTTGTCCCTCCTCCAATGCAGCTCCTTAAGATGTTACTGATAGCAGAGGACTTTGTGTTCAACCTAAGCACTTTATAGCCCTTTTATTTTCAACTAGGTATGAGGTAAAATAATTCAGCACCAATAAAACAAACACTCTTTAAACAATGACCCTTTTTCTTACCCTGTTCAACAAAACCCAGCAAGACAGAGTACACTTCTCTTTCCCAGCAAATCAGTGTTGCCACTACACTCTCTACGCTCTGAAAACTTGTATTATTGACTTTCTTACAAACACCCTTTGAGCTTATAATTTAGATGTCATCAAATAATGTACAAAAACACGCTACTTCCTCCCCCTTCTCTTCTCTTCTTACCAGATTATTGTCAGTTTGCTTTTCTATCCAACTCCTTTCTTCTGTCTACTTGATTTTTAAAAGACTTTCTACATATTTACTATCTTGGTATTGTAGAGACCAACTATGTGGTCAAACTACACACATAGGAAGAACTGAATTATATGCAAGCATTTTTAAATAAACGATTCCTCCTCAGTTTTCTGTGATTATTTCATATAATCAAATGTCTTCCAGATACACATCCCAAACGAGTGGCTGTCAAGCTCTGCTTTGTTGTCTAATTTTATCAGAATTATCCAAAATTCTTATGATAAATACAGATGAATTAGCATAACTCCAGATTTATGAAATGAAAATTTCCGGAACCCAGGAATATGCATTGAAAAAATGTATTCCTCACGTGGTGCTGATGTGATATGGGATCTGAGTTTAGAATCCAAGGAAAATTACCCTCCTTGCCCTCTAGTTGACCAGAATTACCTAGTTGACCAGAGTTGCTCTCTTGTTATCTAGAGGTCCTCTTCCCTTTTCACATTCTGCTCTCTCTCCTTCTGTACCTTCCTCCTCTCCTCCCTCCACTTCTGCTCATCCAGATCCCAAGCCCTTCTCCATCGATTCTCCTAAAACTCCAAATGGTCAGTTGCCACTAAAGTCCCTCTGTCCCATGAACAAGATTTGTGGGCAAATGTAGAATTTAAGCTTGGGCAGAGCTGAATCAGAGCTGCAATTAAAGATTTCCCTAAACCCAGCAGGGACCAACAAATACTTATAGAAGATTAGAGATTTCTTGTGAGTGCAAAGGGCTCAGAGTGACCTGATGCTATAGACCAAATCTTATGGTCCCCTCAAATTCATGTGTTAAAATCTAATTCCCTATATGATGGGATTTGGAGGTGAGGCCTTGGAAGGTGATTAGATCATGAAAGCAGGGACTGTATGAATGGGATCAGTGTCCCTATCAAAGGGACTGCTGAGAGCTCCCTCATCTCTTCTGTCATGTGAGGACACAGTAAAAAGATGGCAGTCTATGAACAAGGAAGGAAGCCCTCATCAGACACGAAACCTGCTGATGAGTTGACCTTGGATTTTACCATCTCCAGAAGCATGAGAAATGAATTTGTTTCTCTGCTACCTAGTGCAGTGCATTATCTTTTGGCACCCAGATTGGCTACAGTACCAACATATCAACTTGTACACATAATTTTTGAAACTCTGATGCCAAATCTTTGATGGCAACAGGTGATTGATCTGCTGGAGGAATGGACTGACATGATCCCTCTTTCCACAATAAACCAGAGAGTAAAAACAAGCAACAGTAGGTCAAGGTCTTCTAAAAGCCGTACCTGAAAGGTTTCCAGTAACAGTTGATTAGATGGTAATTCAATCACACAAACAACCACGGCAAAGATACACAACTATCAGACATTTTCAGAATAGCCTCTAAAACAACATCTGACAACATTAGGGAGTTAAAGAAGGCACGAACTTTCAAAAAGTCAAACTTTCTTTAAATGTTATTGTAGAAACTTATAATTTTAACACTATGGATGAATTCTAGGGCAGGTGGTGGCATGGCATGGCGATTTGGGGGCACAAGTGCTGAGTTTTGAAGCTTCGGTTTTGATACCCTTTGGAGATGCCCCCTGGCCTCCACACCCCTGCCCACCTGTCAAGAAGAGCCTGTCCTGGGCAGCACCTCAGGGACAAACAGCCCAGAAGCCCAGTTGAGGGCAGACCTCCAAGGCTGGAGGAAGAAGCCGCCTCTGGGAGCAGGAGGAGCTGCTGGATCCCCTCCTCCCAGGTTTCTTTTCCTGCCCCCCCAGCGCCTCTTGCAGGCAGGCAAACAACCCCAGCAGGAGCAGCAGCAGGCCCTTCGGCCGCAGGGCTGCAGCTCTGCCGAATGAGAGAAGCCTCTCTCTGGCGAGTCAGAGGAGCGCAGGCCATATACCCGGGTCTCTACCTCCATGTCTCCCACTGTGCCCAGGACTGAGCCCAGCGTGGGAGATGCGGGCTGGGGCCGTGCTGGCCACCCCCTCTCTTCCACCTCTTGCTCCAGCCATGCTTTCAGCTCCAGGGCTGAGGCCAGTGGCTAGAGCAGATCTCATGATGTCAGGTAGCTCCTCACTGGGCTGGTCCTTGGCAGGACCAGGACAGGGGCAGGAGGGATCTGGAGCTGCTGATAGCTCCAGTTCTGTCCCTGAAGGGGGGTCTTTCCCTGGTGCTGGCACTGGCTCATCAGCTGGCGCTGGAAGTTCCTGTGTTGCTGCACATGGAACAGGAGATGAAAAAGAAGAAAGACTCACCAATGTCAGTCACTTTCCACTGGAATTTTCACACACAGAATCAACCTCGCTGAATGTAAGGTATTCCAGCCCGAAAACACTGCCCCTGCAAAGGCTCATAGACTATAGGCCACCTCACCGTGTGCCTGTGCCTCGATGAACTCCAGAGGCTCCAGCTGGACAAGAACAATGGGCAGATGTGGCCCCGACAGGATCACCAGTGGGGCCTGGCCTGGTAGGGCCTGCCCTGGGCTGCCCTGTGGTACTTGGGGGCGCCTTTGCCCAAATGGCCAGAGGCGCCTGGAGTGAGAGATGAGTGAGGTATTGCCCCTCACAAGAGGGCATTAGCTGCGGGGATCCGCCCACAGACCCTGACCCAAATGACGGATGAATAAAACGTACACTGACACAGAGTTATTCTGCTTTGCCAGTCCTGCTGAGTGTCCCACTGCCTGCACACCAAGAGAGGTTTGTCACTGCAGCTGGCCGTGAATAGCTCGCACTGCAGGCATTTATTTAGTATAGAATTTACAACGGAAGCTTTGAGTAAATACTCTTGTGGATAATTAACATGGTTAAGAGAGTAGTTCTACCAATGATTAAAGCTCAGGTACCATGGTTTAAAGTAAATACCACTGGGGGCAATTTCCCGGGTCTACCTCCCCCCTCCTCCCCAAGAGGACTATCTGGCTCAAAGGCTAGTTAATGGAAGTAGGGTAAACAGACTTAACTGGGGAAGCCTCTATTGTCCCTAGCATTTACCCTATGAGCTAATGCTCTAAGATAAGAAGCAGCTGCCTTCAGCCTGTTCAATTATTACAAGCTATGTAACCTTTCCGCCTTCCAAAAGGTTTGTGACTATTCCCTGTAACTTTCCCTAATATTTCCCTTTAATATTTCTGCCACCATCCTGAGTGAATCCCAATAGATGAGCCTGCGTCAGCATTGTGGGAAAAGGCTCTCGCTCTGGGCCCTCCTGAAGCAGGAGACTCGAGATGTGGGAATGCAGCATGAGAACATCTTGCTCTCCTGAGCATCTCCCACCAAGGGAGCTGGCTGCGGGTCTGTCCCTAGGATGTGGATGCCTGATTACCAGAGTTCTAAGTTCTGTTAGAGTCCATCACCGAGGAAGTGAAGTCACTTCTTTAAGGTTCCGTACCCTCGGCTCCTTCCTTCAAAACCTACTCAGAACCCCCTGGGCTGCTGGCTGCTCACC
Source organism: Pan troglodytes (assembly GCF_028858775.2). Taxonomy (NCBI): domain Eukaryota; kingdom Metazoa; phylum Chordata; class Mammalia; order Primates; family Hominidae; genus Pan; species Pan troglodytes. Next base: position 24,807,571 of record NC_086016.1, read on the forward strand.
CTCCCCCCAGGTCAGCTCCTTACCTGTACACAGGTAAGTCCACCCAGTGTCTGCTTGTACACCTGTGCCTGATGTGCACCTGGGGCCTGGGAATCCACTTAGGGCCTGTGATCCAACAGGGGCCTAATGTTGATTAAAACTAATTTTGATTATTCCTATGGAGAAGGAAAGGCCTTCTAGCAATAAGAAGCTGAGTTCCAAATCAAATATGTAAAAATGATCAAAACCTTGTAAAAGAAAAGTATCTTATTTTTAATCACTGAAATGTTAACTTTTTGATAAATATTTAAGGTTATAATGAAAAATAAAACAATACTTTAAAACAACAGTTGCAGGAAATGCTATTGAGTTTCTTGTTTGTGGTTTGAACACTGAAAGGTCCCACCTAGTTATGGTCATAATTTCCTACCTTAATCTTCTTGTTCTTATGAGTAATAGAAAAAACACAATGACAATGAATGTGATGATGGTTCAAATACACAACTGAAGTTTAGTGGCAGAAACATCAAGTGCTCCCAATTACAGTGCAGCTGTTCTTACTGGGGTGAGAAAAAAATCTTGTTTTCAATACACACGGGAAGCAGGAGTGCATGCGGATATGACCGCATTTCTCTGAACTTACGTTTTTCACAGAAGAGCTGCAGTTTATCCTGCACTCTCCATTCTGTGATCAAAAACCACGGAACAGAGAAGAGCATTTCAACCTGAGACTCAATTATAAGAATTGCGTCTGCCCCACCTCCCTGCAACCATATATGCCACCTCTCTGTGCTGAGCCTGAGGGGTTCACATATGGCACAGACTGAGGCTGGACTCAATAGTCCTTACCCTCACAGGTGACAGGCGTTCTGGGGTCACTTGGAGGAGGGAAGCTCCTGGGCTCTGTCTTCTCCACCAGCAGGGGGCAGCACAGCTACAGACAGAAGAGAGGCTGAGGCTACCCAGAAGGAGCCTAAGAGGGAGTCCAGCCATGAAGGCTCAAAAGGTGTCCAAGGATCAGTCCTCAATTTGGAAGTCCAGTAAAGTGCGTCCTATCCCCTCGGGCTGCAGTAACTCCGTCCTGACTGTAAGACTCATGCAGCGTCACTCAGGACACTGACAGGAGCCCAGGGACAGTGAGAGCCTCACCTGGGAAATGCAGCTGGAGGTGCCTGGGCCCCGGTGTCAGCCTGGGGAGCTTCCACAGGGCTGGGATTCCCTGGGAGACTCCCCGAGGTCGAGGTGCTCTAGGAGGGGGCCACAGTGTGAGAGGACAGGGTTTCCAGGGCCCGAGCCCTTCACCTAGTATTGCTGCCTGAGCCTCCTGCCGCTCTCATGGTCTTGTCCCTCTCTGATCAGCAGCATTCTGGGGAGCTGAGCCCTCAGTCCTGGGCACTTCCAGAGACCTCTCCCCCCCACCCCTTCTCCCTCTGCGTTTCCTTCCAGCTCCAGGCGGACTCTGACTCAGGGGGCAGCTCCTGTGCTCAGGGGAGTCTCAGGTGGGTGGGGTGGTGCACTCAGGACCCTGGCTCCAGGATGTGGCATTTCCAGCCTCCTTGAGGAGATGCTGTCCACAGGGAAGGGGATTCTCACCTGCCTCAGGCCAGAGCTCTGGCCACGAGGCTGTCCTTGGCTCAGGGACAGGATACACCTCATTGCAGGAACCAAGGACCACCCACCCTGCAGACCCCACACCCTGTCCAAAGGCTGTGTCCCTGGGATGCTTACAGTGACCATGGGGCTTAAAGTTGAGTTTCCCATCAATATTTCATGTCAACTTGCAAAAAGCACAAGAAAACCACACTGGGCTGAGAACTCTGGTGCTATTTTGCTGCTTTTTACAAGTTTACATAAAATATTGATTGGAAAAATAAACAATGGCAGAGCTGAGGATGGCAATGGCTGGTCTACTGTGGGGATGGGGATGGCCTAGAAGTATCAGCCCCATGGGTGAAATGAGACCAGACGTCCTGATGACTCCACATGGGTGAGTGGTTCCTTAAATGACTCAACTATTCTCACTGAAATACTTAACAAGTGTCCTAATGACACAATCCATCATTTAGATGAAATGACCAGGATGGGACATTTCCTCCAGCCAGGAAGACTGTGGACAAATTCATGAACTGGGCTGGCCCAGTTCACCTGGGTCTGAGACCCCCTGGATCTGAGTCCCTCCAGCCCTCCAGGCAGACTCTGAAGAGGGGGCGTCAAGAGTGGATTTAGGACTTAGGTGACCAGGATGTTTTGGGGTTTGAGGACTCAGCTGTGACTTAGGGAAATAGGGCCTGATTGAATCATCAGACTGAGGTAGACATCCATCAGCTGGGCTCTGGATTTCCATTGGTCATGACAAGCCAGTCCTTGGCCTGAATATCCTGGATCAGTCCCCAGAACTGCCCAGCTCAGGCTCAAGCCATTCTCTACAGAAAAACCAGTGGAGTGGACACTGTAGGATCTGCCCAGATTCTTTCTTCTGAGCTCACCCACCCAGCACTGCTGGGAGCTTGTGGCAGCTGAGAGCTGCGCCTTCCCTGGGAAGTGTGGCTCAGCGCAGAAAACTGCCTCCTCCAGGTTTATGCCCTTCCTCAGCAAGATTAGGTTTCATGACTGCCTGAGGCCAAGTTCTCAAGACCCTGCCTCAATATAGGAGGAACTGAAAATCCTCCCAGCTCCACAGCTCCCTGTAGGAAAGACTGAGACCTCAATGTGCGTCAGGGTCTCTTTCTGCCCAGTGTTGCCTCCCTCACATCCTCTGTGCATGAATTCCTCATCTCAGAGTCTGCTTCCAGGGAACCCAAATTAAGATCACCAGCCATCCCCAACATGGGCCATGCGGGACCTCAGGAGGCCACTGCACACTGGAAAGTGCCCATTTATTCCTAAATTAGCACTGTGAGTATCCAGATGCCCAATGAGATCTGAGTGTTTCTTGCATTTGTATGGAATGGAAAGGGAGCCTGACTCGCCAGGTGCTCTGGGTTCTGAGGGAGAGTTGGAGTCAGATCTCCCTGCAGGGAAACCCGGGGCAGGAGGAGCAGCCTCACCCCATGCAGGGACCACAGATGCACCCACAGGGTGAGCTGCAGGATGGACACTGCCCACAGGGTGAGCTGCAGGATGGACACTGCCCACCTCCACCCTCCATGCCCTGTAGAAAAAATCATTCTTTCCACCCCTCCTTTAGCCTATCAAAGTTGACACTTAAAAAGCCACCACACCCCACCCTTGTCAACAGGAAACCCATTCACATCTCCATCAGCCACACAATCTCCAAGATTCTTCAAAAAATAATAACACTAGCCATGCAAAGTATATGATATATATCATAAATAATTGTACCTAGATTATATATGAAAATGATACTTTTTGATATGCTAGGTAAATAAAATATATTATTTAAACTCATTGACTTCTTCTCTTTGTATTTATAATGCGATGACTAGACAGTGGGATTCCCATGAGGCTCACATCATATTGTGATTGAACAAGGCTGGTCTGCACGGCTTCAGGTTACAGGGGCTGTGGAGTGACCTGGTGCAGGAAACCCCGTCTCCATCAATAGGACATCCGTGTGAACCCAGGGAGAGGCGCTGGTATGAGAGATGAGAACACAGGTGCGAACCACCTGCTTGTGCAGGGGACTGAGCCTTCACTTTGAGCCAAAGAAGTTTCTTTTCCTATCTTCAATCCTGAACAAGAGGGCTTTCTGGACTTCTTTTTGTTTTCAGATTTGTGCCCCTTCAGGTTTGGGGCTGTCTGGAGTCCTAGCCAGAGGACAGTGAGGAAATCCAGGAGTCTCACACTGACTCTGTTATATTTCATCTGCTGGGGCCATCCCAAACTGCTGTGTACCATTTCCTTTCCTGGTGCTCAAATAGCTGCTCCATTCACTTGTCATGGTTTCAGAGATGAATCTAGGTGGGAAGACAGGACAGTGTATGTTATAATATTTAAATGGAAGCTGATTCCATTAATATTTATTTTAATATGAAACATTAAAAGAATTTTTTACAGGCTATAGGGAAAGATGAAAAGAGATTAAAAGTATTTTGAAAAAAATGTATTTATCGAATGTCTGTGTGTCTTCAGTGTTGCAGGGTTGAGAGAGGTCAGCTTTAGGTTGGATGTGCTCAGATGAGGGAAAGCAAGAAAGCAGGAAACACGCGGCTCTGTGACCTGACACATAAATCACAGTAAAATGGAAATAAATCTTTCAATAAATGAAACATTCACAATAAACGTCACTCTGGTGCACACAGAAAGGCCTGTTAGCAAACTTTCCCTTTGTCCTGCTGGCTCATATCCCCATGGATCACCTGCGTGCAGAGTGGACTCTGTGGTCCCCATTTCTCAGGCTGAGAACTAGAGGCTGGGAAGGACAAGTCACCTGCTTGCGAGTGGGAAGGGCAGGATTGGGAGCAGTGGACTCGGGCTCAGGACTGCGGCCCTGGTCGGTGCTCTGTGTTCCCTCCACAGGATCCCTCCCACATGTGCCTGTGTGGATGTGGGTGCACTGCCTGGGGTGGCTGATGTGCTCCAGGGATTCGATGCTGCAGATGCTTCAGCACAAAGCTTGGGGGTGGGGATGGGATGAGGCTGCAGCTGGGGAGACCAGGGACCAACGCCACCCAGCAGAGGTTTCCACGGGGTGGGCAGCCCCATTTCCTGGCAGTAGAGACAGCCTGGAGGTGGGTGCCAAGCAGAGGGCACTGCAGGGTGTGCCCAGGCCTGGAGGGTCACAAAGACACAGGCACCACACAGCAGAGACACTGAGGGCCAGGAGCTCACTCAGGTAAGGGATGTCAGCAGATCTTTCTCTCCTGAGCAAATCAGGTACAAAAAAATTAAGATCATGCCATCAGAAAAGACAAGAACTTTTTATCTCCTCAGCTGAGCCCCACTGTCCAGGGAAGCAGAAGTCTCTGAGCCCAGCCCAGGTGAGGGTGGGGTGAGGAGAGGAGCTCAGGGTGGAGATTTGCATGGAGGCCCCACCCTCCTCTGAGGCAGAGGGGATAAGACAGGGCTGGGGGCAGGCCCAGTGCTGGGGTCTCAGGAGGCAGCGCTCTCTCGGGACGTCTCCACCATGGCCTGGGCTCTGCTCCTCCTCAGCCTCCTCACTCAGGGCACAGGTGACGCCTCCAGGGAAAGGGTCACAGGGGTCTCTGGGCTGATCCTTGGTCTTCTGCTCCTCAGGCTCACCTGGGCCCAGCACTGACTCACTAGACTGTGTTTCTCCCTCTTTCCAGGATCCTGGGCTCAGTCTGCCCTGACTCAGCCTCCCTCCGTGTCCGGGTCTCCTGGACAGTCAGTCACCATCTCCTGCACTGGAACCAGCAGTGATGTTGGTGGTTATAACTATGTCTCCTGGTACCAACAGCACCCAGGCACAGCCCCCAAACTCATGATTTATGATGTCAGTAAGCGGCCCTCAGGGGTCCCTGATCGCTTCTCTGGCTCCAAGTCTGGCAACACGGCCTCCCTGACCATCTCTGGGCTCCAGGCTGAGGATGAGGCTGATTATTACTGCTGCTCATATGCAGGCAGCTACAGTTTCCACAGTGGTCCAAGTTCCTGGGGAACTGAGACCAAAACCCACCCTGGGCTCTCAGGCTCCCTTTTGCTCTGAAGATGCTTCCTCACCCTGTGCAAGGGGCTTCCTGCAGCACGGCCTTGAGAATTCTTCTCTCTCAGCTCCTCTCCTTTCCCACCATGAAATCCAACAGGAAACCTGCCCTGTGGTTTCTCATCCAGGACAGGGACAGCTTCCTGGTGCTTGTGTGCTGTGGTCCCTGAATGTGCAGCTCTTCCCAGCTCTTCAAATGCAGGGACAGTGACAAGCAGCTGCCTGATTGGTGCAGTCACTGCTTTTTTTTCAGAGATGTCTTCACCCTACATGCATCACCATCTCCCACACTGTGGGTAGAATTTTAGCCAAATATGGCTGGGCGCAGTGGCTCACACCTGTAATCCCAGCACTTTGGGAGGCCAAGGCTGGCAGATCATGAGGTCAGGAGATCGAGACCATCCTGGCTAATACAGTGAAACCCCGTCTCTATTAAAAATACAAAAAATTAACCGGGCACGGTGGCGGGCGCCTGTAGTCCCAGCTACTTGGAAGGCTGAGGCAGGAGAATGGCATGAACCCGGGAGGCGGAGCTTGCAGGGAGCCAAGATTCGTCACTGCACTCCAGCCTGGGCGACAGAGCAAGACTCCATCTCAAAAAAAAAAAAAAAAAAAAGAATTTTAGCAACTACATTCTAATAGTTATCGCCACAACTTCGATCTTAAATAACAGTGCAGTGAACATCCCTATGCAGCCTCCTTTGAGTTCCTGTGTGAATATGACCATAGGATACATTTCTAAAAGTGAAATTGTGGGTCAGAAAGATGTGTGTGTGTAATTTTCACCCATTGTTGTCAGATTCCCCTCCAGAGAGGTTCTACCAACTTACAATGCCAACCATAAGTATTTGTTCAGAGTACATTGTTGGAAGTGTAAATTTTTGCCAACCTACCAGACTGAAAAATGTTATCTTGTTACAGTTTTATTTTTGAGTCTCCCATTCTGCTTAAGGTTGGGCCTTTTCACAAATAGTTCAGTACTCTTTATTTTTTTAGTATTTGGTAAACTTTTTCTTCAATATCCAGGTAAGAAGAATTTTAGTCTTTGTGGCAAGGCACAGTGGCTCATGCCTGTAATCCCAGCAGTTTGGAAGGCTTAGACACGTAAATTGCTCGAGCCCAGGAGTTCGAGATTAGCCTGGGCAACATAGTGAACCCTCATCTCTATTACATTAAAGAAAATAAACATAAATTTTAAAATGAAGTATTTTAGTCTTTGTGGCCCAAGAATCAACTTTGGGGATATTACATAGGTACTTACAGCACCATTTATAAAGTAACCATTTAAAATGATAAAACCACTGTCAGCTCTGGGCCACACAAAAACAGGTGTCAGGCCAGTTCTGGCAGGGTGAGGGCTACTATGGTGGGAAAGGGAAATGGAAGCCAGTAGAGCTTCTCCTACCTAGAAAAATAGTAAATCAAAAACAGTGTCATATCCCTGGAGGGATTGCAGAGATTAGTGCCACCATCAAGGACTTGAAAGACACAGAGGTGGTGATCAGCACCACATCCCTGTTCAACTCTCCCAGTTGGCCTGTGCAGAAGACAGATGGATCTTGGAGAGTGACAGTGGATTATCATAAGCTTAACCAAATGGTGACTTCAATTGCAGCTGCTGTACCAGATGTGTTTTCATTGCTCGATCAAATTAACACATCTCCTGGTAGCTGGTATGCAGCCATTGACTTGGCAAATGCCTTTATCTCCATTCCGGTCCATTAGGCCCACCAGAAGCAATTTGCCTTCAACTGGCAAAGCCAGCAATATACCTTTACTGTCCTACCTCAGAGATTTATCAACTCTCCAGCTTTGTGTCATAATCTTGTTTTTTTTTTTTTTTTCTTTTGAGACAGAGTCTCGCTCTGTCACCAGGCTGGAGTGCAGTGGTGCAATCTCAGCTCACTGCAACCTCCGCCTCCTGGATTCAAGCAATTCTCCTGCCTCAACCTCCTCAGTAGCTGGGGCTACACGCGCGCACCACCACGCCCAGCTAATTTTTGTATTTTTAGTAGAGACGGGGTTTCACCATGTTGGCCAGGATGGTCCCAATCTCTTGACCTCGTGATCTGAACGCTTCTGCCTCCCAAAGTGCTGGGATTACAGACCTGAGCCACCATGCCCAGCCCTTTGTGTCATAATCTTATTCAAAGAGATCTTGATCACTTTTCACTTCTGCAAGATAGCACACTGGTCCATTACATTGATGACATTATTGGATTGGATTCAGTGAGCAAGAATTCACAAACACAATGGACTTATCGGTGAGACATTTGCATGCCAGAGAATTTGAAATAAATCTGACTAAAATTCAGGGACCTTCTACCTCAGTAAAATTTCTACGGGCCCAGTGGTGTGGGGCCTGTTGAGATATTCCTTCTAAGGTAAAGGGTAAGTTCCTCCTACAACCAAGAAAGAGGCGCAACGCCTAGTGGGCCTATTTGGATTTTGGAAGCAACACATTCCTCATTTGGCTGTGTTACTCTGGCCCATTTATTGAATGACCCAAAAGGCTGCCAGTTTTGAGTGGGTTCCAGAAGAGAAAGCTCTACAACAGGTCCAGGCTGCTGTGCAAGCTGCTCTGCCACTTGGGCCATATAACCCAGCAGATCCAATGGTGCTTGAGGTGTCAGTGGCAGATAGCAATGCTGTTTGGAGCCTTTGGCAAGCTCCCATAGGTGAATCACAGTGCGGTCCTCCAGGATTTTGGAGCAAGGCCCTGCCATCCTCTACAGATAACTACTCTGCTTTTGGGAGACAGCTGTTGGCCTGTTACTGGGCTTTGGTGGTAACTGAACATTTGACTATGAGTCATAAAGTCACCATGGAACCTGAACTGCCTGTCATGAACTGGGTTCTTTCTGATCAATCTAGCCATAAAATGGGTCATGCACAGCAGCATTCCATCATCAAATGGAAGTGGTATACACATCATCAGGCTCGAGTAGGCCCTGAAGGCACAAGAAAATTACATGAAGAAGTGCCTCAAATGCCCATGGTCTCCACTCTTCCCCCCTGCTTTCTCTCCCCCAGCCTGCACCGATGGCCTCATGGGGAGTTCCCTATGATCAGTTGACAGAGGAAGAGAAGACTAGGGCCTGGATCACAGATGGTTCTGCAAGATATGCAGGCACCACCTGAAAGTGGACAGCTGTAGCACTAAAGCCCCTTTCTAGAACATCCCTGAAGAACAGCGGGGAAGGGAAATCTTCTCCGTGGACAGAACTTTGAGCCGTGCCACTGGGTGTGCACTTTGCATGGAAGGATTTTAGCCAACTACATTCTAAAGGTTATTGCCACAACTTTGATCTTAAATAACAGTGCAGCAAACATCCCTGCATCCCTGCAATGGAAGGAATGCCATTTCCCATAAATCACCAAATCACTCAGAATGACTACGCATAAGCCCTTAATATACGCCAGATGCATTGGTTATTGTTTTACAAGCGGGACCTCAAGAAGACTTTCATAATACGGAATAGGATGATGCAAAGCCCTATGCTCAAGGCCCGATCTTTACTAGAAAACTAGTATTGGGAGGTTACATGTTTTCCCCAAACAGATCTTTGAGGAATCCTGCAGATGCCAAAGACCTGCTGGCCTAAGAGTAGACACTTATTTTCTCACAGTTCTGAAGCTGGAGAGCCAAGATAAAGGTGTTTATAGGTTTGGTTTCCCCTAAGGCCTCTCTCCTTGGCTTGCAGGTTGCTGACTCCTTGCTGTGTCCTCACATGGTCTTTCCTCTGTACACTCATTTCTGGTGTCTCACTTCTGTGAATGCAAATTTTTATTAGCCTGGGTTAATAATTTTTATATCAGCCTGGCAGATTCTATCACTGATTTACTTGATTATCCTATTTACTTGATTATTAAACTCCTTCTCTGCTGAGGTCACCCATTGGTGAGCACTCACATGGGATACAAATATCTTCACAGTTTTTGATCACTCAGAGGGATCCATCCACATAGCTCTTCCCCAAATTTCTTTGTCATCAATTTTCCAATCATGCTTCTTCCAAGTCCCTGATCATCCAACCAAACCATTGGCTACAGCCTATGAATCAGTATAAAATCGCATATCTGGACATTTCTCCTTCCAGGCAGTGCTGAGAAAAGTGGACATCCACATGCAGAACAATGAAACTAGACCCCATCTCTCTCCAAATAAAAAATCAGCCCAATAAGGATTACAAACCTAAGTATAAGATCTGAAGCTATAAAACAACTAGAAGGGAACATAGATAAAATTCTTCATGACCTTGGGATACACAAAAATTTTTATGACTAAGACTTCAAAAGAACAGACAACAAAAATAAAAATAGACAAATGGGAGTTTATTCAACTAAAATGTTTCTGCAAAGTAAACAGATTGAAGACACTCTTAGAATGGGAGAAAGTATTCACGTGAATAGGTCCTAATGTCCTGTTCATCTGAAAAGGCATAATATCCAGTGTAAGAAAAGAGGACAAGGCTCTAAAATAACCGATTAGCATTTAAAAAAAAAAAAGTGGGCAAAGGACCTGAATAGAGTTTTCTCTAAAGAAGACATACAAATGGCAAACAGGTATGTGAAAAAATGCTTAAGGTGACTAATAATCAGGGAAATGCTAATTAAAACCCAAATGAGATATCATCTCACCGCTGCTGGAATGGCTATCATCAAAACATAACAAGGCTAGGCGTGGTGGCTCACGCCTGTAATCCCAGCAGTTTGGGAGGCCAAGGTGGGCGGATCAAGAGGTCAGGAGATCGAGACCATCCTGGCTAACATGGTGAAACCCCATCTCTACTAAAAATACAAAAAATTAGCTGGGCATGGTGGCGGGCACCTGTGGTCCCAGCTACTCGGGAGGCTGAGGCAGAAGAATGGCATGAACCCGGGAGGCGGAGCTTGCAGTGAGCCAAGATTGCGCCACTGCACTCCAGCCTGGGCGACAGAGCGAGACTCCGTCTCAAGAAAAAACCTAACAAACACCAGTGACGATGAGGAGAAAATAGAAGAAAAAATCACATGACTGTCTCAACAGTCAGCTCAAATGTTTTCTTTCAAGGAAACATTTTCGTGGGTTGTTTTTTCTAGTCTTGTTAGAGCATCACGCATGATAAGATTTGTGGTACAGAAGTTAGAGGGGATGTTGTTCCATGCAAAATATCTGAATATCCCATACCCAACTCTTCGGTTACTTACTGATAAATGCTAAAAGGTTACAATTTTGTATTTTCAAATATTCTGGTGGCCAGAAACCTCTTCCTTGACAAGTCTAGAGTACAGGTATCTGACTCCAGATGATTAGAATTTAGGCAGGTATTGTGTGAGCAGTGAGGTCACACACAGGAAACGTTCCAGTCAAAGAGAAAAACAGATGGAGGCTGAAACACAGAGATCATATGTCTGAGAAATAAGGAAATTCCATACTAATGGGAGCTGAGTGAGAACAAGATATGAACCATCTATTTCTCTCCGAACATCTCACTGGGATCTTGTCCCTTTCCCAGCATACCATTCATGTGGATTTTAAAATTGTCTGCTCTTAAAACATTTCTTGCACATCACTAGAGAGTCCAACACTGGAATCAAGCTCAGTTTGATGAGACCAGGACAGTTAAGCACCAAACCCAGGTGTTCTTAGAAGAGCTTGTAGAAGACAAGGGTGTGTTGTCAAAAGCAGAGAAAGTGAGACTTTCCATTGTGGTTTAAACCACAGCTTCTGGAATTTCATTGGGCACACAAATCCCCTGAGGGTTCTGGTTAACATACAGCTGTACCCTCAGCATGTCTGGGTATGGCCCCAGATTCTCCATGTCTAGCAGCTTCCAGGTGAGGCTGATGCTGCTGGTCCTCCAAGGACATTTTGAGTGACTTAGCTCCTATTCACCCTCCTCACACAGGCACTGGTAAGACTCACCTAACGAAGAAACCTGAGAAGCACAGGTGATCTCTCCCTCCCCTCCTGGTGTCTTAGTACCTTTCGTGTTGCTATAAAGGAATACCTGAAGTTGGATAGTTTGTAAAGAAAAAAAAGGGTTTATTGGGGTCTTGCTTCTGATGGCTGGAAAGATCAAGATTGGGTATCTGCATTTAGTGAGGGCCTCAGGCTGTCTCCACTCATGATAGAAGGCGAAGGGAAGTCGGTCTGTGCAGAGATCACTGGGAGAGAGAAAGCAAGCTTTTTTTCCTAACAAAGCTGCAGGGATGTAATTGAGTCATATTCATAAAGTGCTTAATACAGGGCGTAACATATTCAAGTGCTCCTTAGTTGACAGCAATTATTACTGACCTTGCTCATGAAAATTAGACCGCAGATGGAGGAAAGGCAGTGCCGAGGGTTTTAGATTGTTCGAAATAAGAGAGATTAAAATGATTTAAAATAGAGGCCCAGGAGCTGAGGCAAGCATCCCCAGGTGTTCTCCTGCCAACTCCCCCCATGTCTCAGAAGCTGTTTTCAGGCCAAGTCAGCCAGGGAGGAAAGTGGGGGAGTTCATAGAACCAAGGATTGCAACTTCATCCATGAGGAGGAGGTGTAGCCAGCCAGGTGGGGAGAGGCTGCTGAGCTCATCTGAAGGGTGTTCAGGGCTTTCTGGCCCCATGGTCCTGGGCCATCCCTCCCTGCCCAGGGCCGCATTCCTCAGCTGACAGCCACAACCTTGAGAGACGCCTGTGAGTCTGATCAGAAATCCCGCCAGGACAACGAGGGGGCAGACATGGGAGGGAGGTGTCTAGGGTCACAGGAGACACTATTTGCTGCCTGTGGGGTTGGGACAGGCTCCTTGAGAGGAAATTTGGGCACTGTATGGGAGGAAAACACGGGACAGGGAGGCCCCTCCCCAAAGGATTGTGATGATGGAAGCCAAAGCATCTGCAAAGAGCCCAGCCCTACAGGAGGCTCCCTGAACACAGCGTTCCTAGGGGCGTCTGTGTTATTTTGCCAGGGTTACCATAATAAAGTAGCACAGACTGGATGCTCAGAGAAAAGAAATGTCTTCTCCACTAATCTGTAGGTGATGTTAGAATCTCAGATCAAGGTGTTGGCAGGGTTGGTTTCTTCTGAGGCTGAGCGAGGGCCTGTTCTGTGCATCTCCCTGGCTTCAGGTGCTTCTGGAAGGATGGGCTGTTCCCTGAATTATAGGTGAATACCCCAATCTCTGCCTCCATGTTCATATGGCATTTTCCCTATGTGTGTCTCTGACCATGTTTCCTCATTGTTTTTGTTGTTGTTGTTTTTGTTTTTTTGTGTGTTGTTTTGTTTTGTTTTGAGATGGAGTCTCGCTCTGTCATCCAGGCTGGAGTGCAGTGGCATGATCTTGGCTCACTGCAACCTCTGCCTCCCAGGTTCAAGTGGTTCTCCTGCCTCAGCCTCCCAAGTAGCTGGGATTACAGACGCCCGCCACCACCTTCAGCTAATTTTCATATTTTTAGTAGAGATGGGGTTTCATCAGGTTGGCCAGGTTGGTCTCGAACTCCTGATTTCAGGTGATCCACCTGCCTCAGCCTCCCAAAATGCTGGGATGACAGGCATGAGCCACTGCATTCAGCCATTTCCCCCTTTTATAACACCACCACTCCTGTTGGATTGGGAGCCCACTCTACTTCAGTATGATGTCATGTTAACCCATTACATCTGTAACTACCCTATTCCCATATAAGATCCCATTTTGAGGTTCTGGGGCTGAGGACTTCAATATCAATTCGGCGGGGGGGGGCCTACAATGTAAATTTGTAACATTGTCTCTGTCATGGGCCAGCTGTCAGTATTCCCTGAATATCCAGGATCCACCCATGCTCTCTGGCCATCACCAGAGTGAGCAAATCTCTGACACATGGATAAGAGTTGCTTCCATGGGCTCCCAGCCAGGCTGGAAATTCTTGATTCATGGAATCAAGAATCTTTCTCCAGTGGGTGGGGCTAAATGCAGCTGCCTCCCTGACAGTCTCCCTGGGACACTAGGCTTATCAGCTTCTCTCCTAAAGCTGCAGGTCCTGACTGTCCTGAGCCCCAGCTCTGCTGTGGTCTTTGCATCTTAAGATCTTATTCAACTCGCTTTTGTGCCTCAGTGGACTGACTCACAGGAAAACAGTGGGAGATGCCCCTGCTCTCTCTCCCCAGGGTCTCTTCCCCTCAGTGGCACAAGACCTGCCCTATTGACTGGCAGTCCCCCCATGCCCATCTCAACCTCCACACTGCCCACTGTGCACGGTCACAGGTCACAAACTGATTGTTCACTTTGGGCAGATCACCTTGATAGTTTCTGCAGAACTGGGTGCTTCTTCCCAGAATCAGGAATTTACAAACAAGGCCAGTTCTAGAGATGCAACTGGGAGAGTCATGTGCATCACAGCGAATCTGGACAAGACAAAGTGGTTTTGCTGTAGTTCTCCTGGAACACATTCTGGTGATGTGTCCATCTCCCAGGATAGTCTTAGCAAGTTACATCCAATGCTGCATCAGGACCCACAAGAAAAGGCGTCGGAACTGGCCTGCATGAGTGGCCGGCAGGGTCCTGGGAGGAGACCCTGAGATGCCCAGTGACAGGAGGAGTGGATTCTTAGGTTGGTAAGCGTGTGGAGGAACTGCGAGTGATGTGCTCAGCCAGGTACAGGAGCGGGCGTATTGGTGACCTGTGGCCTCATCTTATCTCGGTTGTCTCTTTAGACCAAACTCCAGGAAATCAGCACATAGAGACTTCTGTCTGTCTCCGAGATCATCGCAGGACTTCACACATCCTTTCTATTTATAATGCACCATCATGTTGTGATTGAATTACTTTCATCACAGCCTCAGCAGTCCTAGGTCTGAAAACTAATACATATACTTAGAATATTAATTAAGGAATACTTTCTTGTCAATTATGTTTATTAAATTAAAAGACTTCAGTATCTAGTGTTACAGCTGTCCTAATTCAACAGCCTTGGTCTTCTTAGAAATAAAATCCTGATCCCAAATTTTTCTGGGGATATGACTGGCACAAGGAGCCAAGCAGACATCTGGATGTCCCAGTGTCACTGCTGACATGTGCTTTTTTGTTATCTGTCATGGGATGAACAGACGAAGTGTCCCTACCTCTGTCCACAGAACCCATCAAAGACAGTGCACCTGATTAAAGAAGAGAGGGTTGTGATCAGAGGGGTCCGGGGTCCTGGGATGAGGTGGGAGAAGGAGACTCATGGGAAGAAAGGAAGCAGGGCAGGAAGAAGCTGAAGTTCAGGCTCTGAGGTGCATCTCCTGCATAGAATCTTGACTCCACTCACTTCTGTCATTGTGTAATCTTTCAATGTTGGTTCTGTCATCAGCAAACTTGAGGAGAGGTTATGCCGTAAGCATAGGGCTGAGGAAGGGTTATTATAAATATCCAGTCACGGTTGTGCCTATAAAACACTCACCAAAGACTCTGAATATATTAAGGTCTCATAAGTAGTTGTTTTGCATAATCTAGTGATACATGGAGGATGGCATTCCTCCTGTGGACAGCAGGAGGCACTGTGGGTGTATGGTTTGGGGATGCTAATAACTCCAAGTCCCCCAGTAGAGCTCACGTGCAAAGGGTGTGACTGATGTTTCCTTTCAGGTCCAGTCTTTTTGAGTACAATCCACTCTCCACTCCTGACACCCACTTGGCCCTTCTCCTGCCTTTGAGAAATGACTACCCTGAGGCCATCAGCTCCAGGGCTCAGCTATGAGCTCAGACAGACACGCTTGGGAATAGAGAACAGATTTGGATTCAATGCTCCTTCCTTCTTGAGCTTCAAGAAGAGGATAAGATAGGAGCTGGTTGTGTCCAGGCTCCACTGGGCAGCCTCGATTAGAGCTCTCGGAAGTGCCTCCCACCACGGCCCGTGTCTCCTTCTACCTCCTGCCCTTCATTTTCTCCACAGGTTGGAGCATCCAGGGAATTCAGGGAAACCCTTTTACTGCTATTTCCCCCCTAGCACTGGTCCTCAGTGGCATTCTTTCCAGTTCTCCTGTGCATTCAGTATCATTCATGAAATTCTATGTTTCCAGGTCTCTGTGCCCTGTCTGTGCTGACCCAGCCCCCATCTGCATCTGCCTGGCTGTGAGCCTCAGCCAAGGTCACCTGCACCCTGAGCAGTGAGCACAGCACCTACACCATTTGAATGGTATCAACAGAGACCAAGGAGGTCCCCCCAGTGTCTAATGGAGGTTAAGAGTGATGGCAGTGACAGCAAGGGGAACAGGATCCCCAGTCACTTATTGGGCTCCAGCCCTGGGGTGAATGCTACTTAATTATCTTCAACCTCCAATCTGAGGATGAGGCCGAGTATCACTGTGGAGAGAGCCACATGTTTGATGGTGAGGATGGGTGAGCCACAGTGACACAGAAAAAGAAGTGAGGCCAAAACATACCCCCTCCCCTTCCTCTTCAAGGACTGAGAGTGAGAAGCCCTATGTCATCTCCATTGACCCTGAGAATGTTGACTCTCCCCCTTTCAAATTTCATCATCCCAGATGTCCTCCCTCAAGACACCCTTAGGCAGAGGCAGATGCAGGCCATGATTGAGGCCATTTTGATAACTCATCATTCTGTTTCCACCACACCAGCCTGTGGGGACTACACTGGGAGAGACCAGAACAGCCCAGGCAGGAAAAGGGCCCTGAGAGAGGGGTCGGGCTGAGATGACTGCATCCAGTGAGTGCCATTGCACCCTGCGCCCCTGCCTCAGGGGACTGTCATGGGGCTCTGCCTGAGGAGGCAACATGGATCTTGACATGTCCCCAGCCATTTATGAGAACTATAGTTGCGTGCATCCTCATTAACACTCAATATTATTGTCAGTTTTTGTTTAAAGTCACTCTAATAGATCTGTAGCGATTCTTACCAATTTTTTAACTTGTATTTTCTTAGAAACATCAGGCTGAGCATCTTTTCAGGTGCTTGTTATCTGTATATTTCTTTGGTGAAAAGCTTAATCAAATCTTGGTCTATTTTTAAAATTCACCTTTCCCCACATTCCCCTTCATGCAATATTTTTCAAAAATGGTGAATAAATGAAAGTTTTGCTGACATTTAAAAACTCACAGAATTGTTCACCACCAGACTGTTGCTATTAGAAGGGTAAAGGATATCTCTAGACAGAAGGAGAGTGATGTCACATTGAAATGTGAATTTACACAAAAAAGTGAAAACATCAGGCTGGGCCCAGTGGCTCATGTCTGTCATTTCAGCACTTTGGGAGACTGAGGCAGGAGTATTGCTTGAGCACAGGAGTTTGAGGCTGATGTGAGGTATGATCATACCACTGCAGTCCAGCCTGGGCAACATATTAAGAATGTCTCTATTAAAAAAAAAAAAGGAAATAAAAAAATTAAATATCAGATACAGTAACTACATAGATACTTGTGAAAACCTCTGTATTATGTTAATGCCAATAAAATACAGTTCACTGATCAAAGATACATTAATAAAATACATTGTGATTTATAATGAAAATAAAAGCAAATTATATGACAAAGAGAGCACAAAAGCTGTGGTGGGTGAAGAACGTGTTATCAAGGTCTCATATGGGAATGTGTAACAACTGCAGGTAGATTTTCATAAGATCTCTATGTACATAAACCCTAAAGTAGTCACTAAATCAAACCTTTTGATCAAAAAAGAATTAGAGCTAATAAGCTATATTAGGGTTATCCACAGAAACAAAATCGGTAAGATATATATGTGTGTATAACATACATATGTGTATGTACACTTGCACGTATGTGAGTATATCGAGAGAGAGAGAGAAACTTAAAAGAAGAAATTGGTTCATAGGATTGTCATGTCTGACAAGGATAAAAATCTCTTGGGCAGGCTGAAGGCTGGAAATTCAGGTAAGAGTTGATGTTGCAGTCCTGAGCCTGAATTCAGCAATACAGGACTTAAGAAATCCTCACTGTTTGCTCTAAACACCTAAACACTTTCTTTTTTTTTTTTTTTTTTTTTTGTGAGACAGAGTCTCACTCTGTCACCCAGGCTGGGTTACAGTGGTGCGATCTCAGCTCACTGCAATCGCCACCTCCCAGCTTCAAGTGATTCTTGTGCCTCATCCTCCCAGGTAGCTGGGATTACAGGTGTGCACCATCACATCCACCTAATTTTTGTATTTTTAGTAGAGACCGGGTTTCTCCATGATGACCAGGCTGGTCTCGAACTCCTGGCCTCAAGTGATCCTCCTGCCTCCTTGGCCTCCCAAAGTGCTGGGATTACAGGTGTGAGCCACCAGGCCTGGCCTGCTCTATACACTTTCTACTCATTAATGAGGCCCACCACATTGTGATGAGTAATCTGCTTATACAAAGTCTACTGAGTTAAATGTGAGTCACATCTGGAAAATATCTTCACATAAACTTCCATATTTGTATTGGACAAAATCAACCTGGAACCACATCCTAGTCAATGTGCCACTTAAAATTAACCATCACTTAAGCCAGCATGAAGATAGAAAGGAATCATTTTTTAAAGCAATCAAAAACAGAGACAGAGAAAGGGAAAGAAAAACAAGGAACATATCCATAGATTGTATTTTTTAAGTCATTTTTTGAGGTTTTCTATTGTTTTCCTGTTTTCTATTTCATTGATATTTGGCTCTTAACTATATTAATACCTTTTCTCTGTTTAAATTGAATTTCAATGCTCTCCTTTTCCTTAGATTTATGAGGTAGAACCTTAGTTTATTTTAGATCTTGCTTCTTTCCACTGCCAAACATTCAATCCAATAGATTTATTTAAAACTACTTATATTTATTTTTTAAATTTTAATACATTTGTTTTTGTGTTTTAAAAGTTCAGTATTTTCTAATTTTGTTGTGATTTTTTTCTTTGACTTATGAAATATGTAGTTTTATCTTCTTTCATTTCCAAAAAATTGAAGATTTACCACAGTTCATCATGTATCAATTCCATTTAATTAGTTAATTCTGCATTAAATCATACCTTGCATGAGCTTCATATTTTCAAATTTGTTAACATTTGTTTTGTGGCCTAGAATAGGAAGTATCATGAAAAATGTTCCCTGTGTATTTGAAATAGCAATGTTTATTCTGCTGTTGTGGGTATAGTTTTCTACAAATTCAATTAGCCTAAGTTGGCTAATAGTTCAAATATATATTCTTACTGTTTTTTTGTGTATTTATTTTGTAGGTCTGTAAGAGAGAGCTATTGAAATGAACACTACTAATTGTAGAATTTCCCATTGCTTCTTTTGAGAGAGGAAAATTTCCAGTCATGGTTCTTAATACTTTATTCTCCTGACAAAAGGTCACCTATGATTTTCCAACACTAATCAAGGAAAAAAAAAAGGCAGAGTTAAAGCCACACTCATGGATGCCAAGGGAGCAGTGGGTGACCACATGATGTCTCTCCACTGGTTCAGTGGATTTAGCGAGACATTATATTTTGGCTTTTAAAAATCATAAATCTGGCTAAGACATCCATGAACAAATTTGAAGACATACACATTGAATAAAATACGAAAATTAAAAGAAAGGTAACTGCATATGTAAAACATTGCTATCACAGCACCTGACTCATGGGAAATGGATAAAAAGTATTATAAATTCAATTACATTTACTTACACATTAAACAGATATGAATTTAAACCAATTCACTGAACTGTCTCATATACTGTTTAGGTGACGGAGATTTATTGGTGCACAAAAAAGACAAGAATACCTGCTCTCAGAGTGGCATCATGGAAGATGGTGGAGTACGAAGCTCCAGCAAATGGTCCCTCCTGTGAAATTACTTGAAGTGGCAAGAGTCATGAAATTAACTCTCATAAAACAACAGAATCTTGTCCCACATTTGCAGTATTCAGGGATGTGCCGATGAAGAGAGAGACATAAAATAATCCCTGTCAGGTCAATTTCTGGCCATGGAAATAATTGAACAGAAACTGCATGGATCACTCTGACAAGGAAGCTGGTCCTTACCAAAATATTTTGGAAATGTCACTACGCAATTGAATAACAGCACCTTTCAGCAAGCAACATCGGCCAAGGCAGAGAAGACAGACAATCTGATTTCGAGAGTGACAATATCATAACATCCAAAATACCCAGATCTCAAGAAAAGTTTACAAAGCAGACAAACGTAAAAGAAAGCAAGACCCACTAAAAGGAAAGAAATAAATCAACTGAATGCATTCCTCAGGAAGCACAGGCATTGCACGTGCTACACAAACACTTCAAATGAACTGCCCGTATATGCTCAAAAAGCAAAAGGACTCCATGGAAACAGAACTAAAGGAAAGCAGGGAAATGATGTGTGAACAAGCATGAAATATCAATAATGACAAGTTTTATAAAGGAACCAAGCAGAAATACTGAAACTGCAAAGTTCAATAGCTGAAATCAAAATCTCACCGGAGGAGTTAAGTAGTGGTGTGAGCAGACAGAAGAATAATCGGTGAACTTGAAGATACATCATTGAAATTCCACAGGATGAGCATAAATTTTTTTAGAAAAGAATAAATGAAATGAACAAAGCCTAAGAGACATATGAGACAACATCAAGCATATCAATATTGCTTTATGGGAGTTTCAGAAAGAGAAGAAAAATAGGAAAGGAAAAATAAAATACATAAAGAAAAATAGCTCAAAACTTCTAAGTTTGATGAAAGATTAGAATCTATACTTTTGAGGAGCTCAATAAACTCCAAGCAAGTTAAACTGAAGTCTGCAGTGAGACACATTCTGATCAAAGCATCAAAAGCCAAATACAAAAGGAAAAGTGTAAATAGTAACAAAAGGAGAGTTGGGGTAGCTAAAGCAATTTCAGACAATATAGGTTTCAAGTTAAAAATGCTTACAAGAGACAAAGAAAGGCGTTATAACTGATGAAATAACCAACTAGTCAAGAAGACAGAATAATTATGCACCAAGGGATAGCACTTCAAAGTACATAAAGGAAGACCAATTTGAAAAAAAAATATGTAGATCTATAATATAACTTGGAGACTTCACTTCTCCACTTTTACTGACCACCTAGGCCGGGCATGGTGGCTCACGCCTGTAATCCCAGCACTTTGGGAGGCTGAGGCGGGTGGATCATGAGGTTAAGAGATCGAGACCATCCTGGCTAACACGGTGAAACCCCGTCTCTACTAAAAATACAAAAAAAAAAAAAATTAGCTGGGCATGGTGGTGGGTGCCTGTAGTCCCAGCTACTCGGGAGGCTGAGGCAGGAGAATGGCATGGACCTAGGAGGCGGAGCTTGCAGTGAGCAGAGATCACACCACTGCACTCCAGCCTGGGCAACAGAGCAAGACTCCATCTCCAAAAAAAAAAAAAAAAAAGATAATAAGAGAAGAGACACAAATAAGTAAAATCAGAAATTTGGGACAATAGTACAAAGCTTATGGAAATTTAAATTATAATAGAAGAACACACAAGCAATTGTATGCCAAATCTTAGAAGATATGGACAAATTCATAGTAAACACAGATTGCCAATCTGACTCAAGAAAAAAGAGAAAAAAAATCAACAGAAATATAGAAAATAAGGGATGTAAATCAGCAATGGAAACTTCCCAAAAAAGAAAAACTCAAAACCAGATGGCCTCACTGGTAATTCTGCTAAATTTAAAAAGGAATTGATATCAACCATAATCAATCTCTTCCCACAACAGATTAGGAGGAAGTACTTCCCGGCACATTCGAAGACCCTAGCATTAGCCTGACACCAAAGGCAAACAAGGATAGTATTTAAAAAAAAACTAAACTAAAGGCTAATATTCCTTAAGAATGAGCATGCAAAAATCCTCAACAAAATAAAAGCAAACCAAATCCAACGTTAAGTTAAGGGGAATAAAGGATTTCAAAGATGGTTCTACATAAGAACATGAATCAATGTAATATATATTAACAGAGTGACAGAAAAAGTGTATGATCATCTGAGTAGATGCAGAAAAAGTGTTTCACAAAATTCACATTTTCCTGATTAAAAAAAAAAACACACACTCAGCAAACTCGGAATAGAAGGAAACTTCTACAAACTAATAAAGGACCTTTATCTAAAGCCACAGTGTACATCACAT
Organism: Pan troglodytes; assembly: GCF_028858775.2. Taxonomy (NCBI): domain Eukaryota; kingdom Metazoa; phylum Chordata; class Mammalia; order Primates; family Hominidae; genus Pan; species Pan troglodytes. The sequence continues at coordinate 24,829,208 of NC_086016.1, forward strand.
TAAATGGTGGAAAAGTAAAAGCTTCCCTACTAAGATCAGGGACAAAACAAGGACTCCTGCCTCCACAACTACTATTTGACATTGTACAGAAGTTTTAGTCAAAGCTCTTAGGCAAAGAAAGAAATAATAGGTATCTAGAATGGAAATGAAGGAGTAAAATCATCCCTATTTGCACAGAACCCTATTCTAAACCTACAATATCCCAAAGAATACACGCACAGAAAAACTAACAAAGTGAATAAACACATTGAACCAAGTTTCAAGGTACAGGAACAACTGGACTTGCCACAACTTTTCTTTGTTATCCTGGGCATTAGTTCTCTTGGCCTCAATTTTATCTTTAAAACTGGGAGGCTTATACTGCAGTTGAGAAAAAGACACAAAAAGAACCTGTTAGTTAAAGATGGAATAAGTGAATCTCAGAGGGTGGACACAGGTTGGTGGGGTCCTGTCCATCTCTGGGGGCATTTTCTGGAGTGTGGGAAAGCATGTTCCCAGAAGTATTAGCAAGATACTTGCAATTTTCTCAAAACAACAGACAAAGATAGTGTAGAAATCCTCCCACCACAAATTGTGAACAGTGTGTGATGAAATAAAAATAACAGTCATAGAAAAAGATGGCAATGATGATGATAATGACTTAAGTACACAACTAAGGTTTAGTGATAGAAACATCAGGTGTTCCCAAATTCAATGCAGCTTTTCTTATAAAATGGGGGCACCAGTCTTAGTTCCCATATATTTAGGAATTGAGGGTCCCCATGAGGTGTCGCTGCATTTCTCTGGGCTTTTATGTTTATCGCAGAAGAGCTACAGCTTACCCTGCACTCTCCAGCCCGCAATCAAAAATCATGGACCAAAGAACAACATTTCAGCACAAGACTCCATTATGGGAATTGCACCTGCCCACCTTCCTGAAACCATATACACGACCTTTCTGTGCTGACATGAGAAAACCACAGTGGATCACACTGGCTCAAAGTGAGGCTGGACTCCTTTGTCCCCACCCTCCCAGATGACAGGTGCTGTGGGGTCACCCGAAGGAGAAAAGCTCTCCTAAGCTCAGTCTTGTCCACCAGCAGGGGGCAGCAGAGGGGCAGCCAGGAGCAGCCAGAGGCTGGGGCTGCCCAGGTGGAGCCTAAGGGGTAGGCAGCCCTGGGAGGTCTACAGGTGTCCAAGGTTCAGTCCTAGGAATGGAAGTCAGGACAGTCCATCCTATTGCTTCTGGTTACAGCGACCATGTTCTGAGGGTCAGACTCAAACAGCATCACCCAGGACACTGACAGGAGCCGGGGCACAATGAGAGCCTCACCTGGCAAATGCAGCTGGAGGCACCTGGGCCCAGATGTCAGCCTGGGCAGCTCCCACAGTGCTGGAATTCCCTGGAAGATGCCCCAAGGTTGAGTTGCTCTAGGAGGGGGCCCAGTGTGAGAGGATGGGGCTCCCAGGGCTCAAGTCCTTCACCCAGGATGGCCATCTGAGCGTCCTGCCACTCTCAGGGCCTCGCCCCTCCCTCTCCAGCAGTGTCCTGGGGAGCTGAACCCTGTCCCGGGCACTTCCAGGGACGCCTGACCCCTCCTCCCTCTGCCTCTCCTTCCAGCTCGAGGCTGACTCTGACTCAGGGGGCAGCTCCTGTGCGCAGGGGAGTCTCAGGTGGGTGGGGCGGCACATTCAGGGCCCCGGTTCCTGGGTGGGGCATCCCCGGCCTCCTAGAGGAGATGCTCTCCAGAGGGAAGGGGATTCTCACCTGATTCAGGCCAGAGCTCTGACCACGAGGCTGTCCTTGGCTCAGTGACAGAGTCTGCTGCATTGCAGAGACCAGGGACCACCCACCATCCAGAGCTCACACTCTGTGCAAAGGCTGTGTCCCTGGGATATTTGCAGAGACCACGGGGCCTAAAGTTGAATTTCCCATCAATATTTCATGTAAACTTGTAAAAAGCACCAGAAAAACACACTGGATTGAGAACCCCGATGCTTTTCTGGGGCCTTTTACAAGTTTACACAAAATACTCATAGGAAAAAATAAATAAATAATGGAAGAGCTGAGGATGGCAATGGCTGATCTATGTGGGGATGGGGGATGGCCTAAAAGGAGCGGCACCGTGGCTGAAATGAGAGCAGACGTCCAGATGATGCCACAAGGGTGTGTGGTTGCGTAAATGAACCACCTACTTCTACTGAAATAATTAACAAGTATCCTGACGACACAGTACATTATTTAGATGAAATGACCAGGATGGGACTAAGTAATGCTGGGGGACCCAGAGAGGAGATGAAGGAGGGGGAATATGGTGGGTTCTTGGTCCACCTGCTGCTGAGTCAGGTTTCATCAATGATCTCTCAGCAGGGCCAAACTCAGCCCCAAGCCAGGTTTCTAGAAGGCCCGCAGCCCTGCTGAGCCTGGCCCAGGACAGACCACAGGTCAGAGAGGTTTGGGACAGTGGTCATATGGCCAGTCCCCAGGAAGGTGACTGTGATCACAGGCCTTAGAGGTCGAGGCTAATTTTCTGACCAAAGACCCAACTCCTTCTTCAGTCACCTGTGCTGCCCCCACAGCTAGTTTGAGTGACATCTTTCAATGAGGAGTCCCAGAGGATAGAAATTTGCATGAACACCAAACACTTACTGCCCCATAGGGCCTGGGAAGGAATAAGAGAGGCCTGGGGAGCCCAGCTGTGCTGTCGGCTCAGGAGGCAGAGCTCTGGGTGTCTCACCATGGCCTGGACCCCTCTCCTGCTCCCCCTCCTCACTTTCTGCACAGGTGCTGCTTCCAGGCCCTGCCCCAGGCTCAGTCCCCATAGACCCCAAGTTGGCCCTGCCCTGAACCCAGTGCAAAGCCCAGACATAGCCTCAGGGTGGGACCCCTGGGAATGGGCTCTTGATCTTCAAGCCCCCTCTCCTGTTTTCCTTGCAGTCTCTGAGGCCTCCTATGAGCTGACACAGCCACCCTCGGTGTCAGTGTCCCCAGGACAAACGGCCAGGATCACCTGCTCTGGAGATGCATTGCCAAAACAATATGCTTATTGGTACCAGCAGAAGTCAGGCCAGGCACCTGTGCTGATCATCTATGAGGACAGCAAACGACCCTCTGGGATCCCTGAGAGATTCTCTGGCTCCAGCTCAGGGACAATGGCCACCTTGACTATCAGTGGGGCCCAGGTGGAGGATGAAGCTGATTACTACTGTTACTCAACAGACAGCAGCGGTAATCATAGCACAGTGACACTGGCAGATGGGGAAGTGAGACACAAACCCCTTCTTCATCTATTTTACCCTCTCCCTCCAGCCCCAGGACCGCTGTGGACCAACCCATAAGCAGGTCTGGCAGAGTTCACCTGGTTAGGAGATCCTTAAGCTGCTTTTCCCTCCACTCCTCTAGGCAGACTTTGCAGGAATGAGTCAGGAGTGGATTTGGGCCTGGCAGGGCCAGACTGCCCTGTGTTTCCTTGCCCACGGTTTGAGTTGTGAATGCAGAGTATGAGTGGAAAGACAGACACAGTGGGACATCCATGCAGGCATGAAAAGCCCAGAGCGACAGGGGAAACTTTCAGCTCTCAGTTCAATGCAGTCGTTGTTTTATCTCTTGGAAGAAGCATTTCTCCAGTGCAACTAAGACTCTAGACTCACAGAGCCCAAGGTCGTGGGGGAGGACATTAAATTTTGCTCATGGATCACTAAGGACGTTTTTGAGTGGAGCCACTACAATTTATTCATTGATTCCTGGACTCATGGATCCTGACTGTGGGAGAAATAGTACTGCATATTGGGCACTGCTGTACAGCGCATGCCCCATCCTCAAAGTCATTGCCCAACCCTACATGTTTTTGCCATCCTGCTGCCATAGTAACTGAGTCTTCAAGCAGACACTAAGCCATTCATATAAGCCAGATGCCACATTGGTGAAGATGGTAAGACACTTGAATGCCATGAGGATGGGCCCATGGTTGCTGTTTATTTGCTGTGATATGAGTTCCTTGGTCAAAGCCCCCTGTGGAATACCATCATGGTGGGTGAAGCATTCTGTAATCCAGAGATAAAAGGTTTGGCAGAAGCACTGCAGTCAAAGAAAGCAAATCCCTGTCTATACTAAGTGTGTATTCTGGCAAGAGCAAAGAGCTGTCCCTGCCATGAAGGAACAGCTTTAATGAAATTAATATCAACCAGGCATCCTATAGGGATCTTCCTGTTGGTCTTCACTGTTGGCAGACGGTCACTCAGCAGTAGCTACAGCCAGGTCAGCTCTAGTGAGTGGTAGTCCACTTTGATGACTCCATGGACAGCCTCCTTTTCTGCAACCATAGGGCATTTGTTATTGAGCCAATTGGGCAATGATGGCAGTGGTTGGGGCAGACTGCCAGGTGTCCAGAGAGCCACCCATCCTACCAACCTGTTTAGCAAAATCAGTTCCTTCTCATGTCAGACTTTACAAAATATTCACATAGGAGATAAATATTCTCATGCTTTCTGCTTGCTCACACATCTCTCCCTCAGACATAGTTGTGATCAATATTCTGATTGTATTTCCTGTGTCCCTGAACATCCTTGATCATCTTCCAAGTCCCTGAGTCACAGCCCATGAACTAGGAACCTCTGCCCGTCTCCCTTTGCAGATGACATGAACCAGGTACACTGCTCTAAGTTCTGCCTGAAGGAGAGTGTTCCTCCACCACTGCTGTTCAGGGAAGCCCAGAGGCCAGATGGGATAATAGCACTGTCCACAGCAGGGATGGCTGCATGTCCTGCAGAAACTTCTGTAACCCCAGTCTAAGTGCCTCCTCCTAGGCAGCTGGTCCCAGGGAGCCCCTCAGGAGGCCCAGGCTGTAAGGTGAGAGGACGGCCATGGGGCAGGAGTTGGCCCGTGTCTATCTGGCCACCTCTTCATGCAACTTATTTGTCCTTGTGACCTGATCCATCAGGTCTCAGGTACAGCCCAGCCATGTGATGGGGAGGCCGCTGTAAATGGCCACCTCGGACTGGGGGTCAGATAACACCCAGCTCATTGGCAGCTTGTGTCCCATGGTGAGCTCTGTGGCCACAGTCACAAAGAGCCCCTGTTGAGGCCCAGGAGCCCCCCCGGTCTTCCTCTAATGGAGCTTTCTGCTCATTTAGAAAAATAACAATGGGGAGGTTGCTCGCCTACCTCAGGTCTAGGGTCACTGGGACCACCTAGACCACATCCATGATCTTGTCTGATTATTCTGATGCCTTGTTGGCTCAGCTATGCATTAGTGTAACCAAGCCACAGTGTCTTAGGCACTAAAATGCCACTACTTGGCCCCTGCCTACCCTGGGGTCCTGTCAACCACATCTTGGTATCCAATTCAGTTTTAGCACCACTAAGAGAAATCTATTTTTATATTGAGAACAGGAAACATTAGTTATTTCTATTGTGGAAATTTTATAAGACAATAGTGTGGAAATGTTTTAAGAGACATTTTACTTAGAGTGAAAGACCTTCCATTAAACCACTCAATAAATTGCTCCGTAAATGGCCAGCCCAAACCCTGAGTTCAGACCAGGCACAGCCTCGGTGTTGGGACCTTCTGGGAATGGGTCTCTGTCATCAACCCCTCTCTACCCTCCTGTCTGCACAGCCCTGGGCCTCCTACATGCAGGGACAGCTCCCCTCAGTGTCGGTAGCCCTGGGACAGATGACCATGATCATATGCTCTGGAGATAACCTCGGAATAAACATGCATTTTGGAACAAGCAGAAGCCAAGCCAGGCCTCAATGTCGGTCCTCTAGTATAACATCGACCAGCCCTCAGAGACCTCTGCTTAATTTTTAGGCCACAAACTAGCGAACATGGCCACCCTGACCATCAGCAGTGCCCAGGCCGGGGACAAAGCTGACTATTACTGTGCCTCAGATTGTGACAGTGGGGGCAGCTGGCAGGGACTCACAGTGACAAAGACAGATGGGGACTTGCAACAAACTGTCCCACCTCGGCCTGCCTCTCATTCTTACCTGCCCTCTGAGCAGCTGTAGGTCAGGCCTCAGAATCAGGTGTCCTCTCTGGTCCTAACCTGGCCCCTGCAGGGCCGGAGATTCATAACAGCTTTTCCATACTCTCAGGGCCTACATGCGTTCAATAAAACCTGTACAGGGGGAAGCTCGTTGAAGCTGCAAGGACCTTTTACAGGTTTGTAGAACACATGAGAACTTCAGGAATCCATATAGTGTCACATGGCTCCATGTGTAATTACATGTCACACAGGGAAGGAGAGAGCTGTTTCACAGGGTGCAATCCTACTGGAATTCGTCTTTTCCTTGCGTAGAAACAGCTTAGTGGAAGCCGTGTCTCCTCTGATTTCCTAGATGAGTTGACCCCACATTGTAATGGGGCACCTGAGGCCTGAGGAGGACAGGAGACCCAACCCCTGTGGGCCCCAGGAGCCTTCCTGTCCTGACATTTCACAGAAACTGCAGAGGAAGTGCAGACCCAACCTTTGGTTCCACCTGGGGACTGTCTTCAGGGAACACTGACCTTTCCCAGTCCCCAAATTCCCAGGACCTGTCTGACCTGACTAGGTGTGCCTCCAGCTCCCTGAGAGCTTGGATTTTATCTCTGGGCTCTGAGCTGCTTTCTGAGGAGCTCACTAAGAAGTCCTTGGTGCCAAGTGCAGGACTTGCCCCTCTGCTCCATATCCCGGGTCTGCAGGCACAGGGGGCAGGTCCTGCTAGGTGAGGCTGGCACCCTCTTCCAGGAGGGATCTCTCATCCCAGGCCCTAGGCCAGGTTCACTGGGCTTTCTTTTCTCACTTAGAATCTCTTAGTCTTTTTGTTTCCTTCTTTAAGAGTACAACTGCTTTTTGGTGAAATCATGCGTATACATCAAAGTTAACAGATTACTGTCACAAGCGTATATATATACACATCCTCTTCCTAGATGGGGTAACTGTGGACACTCTGCCATAGTCGTCTTTTTGTTTCTCTCTCTCTACCACAAGTGAGAATATTAATAGCACTCTTCTATGCAGACCATAATCATATTCTCCAGCTGCACAAGAATGATTCTTATAGTTGCTTAATTTCCTTGCCTTTCAGGACCCTGAAGTTTCCCATGCTCACATTTGGTTGCCATGTCTCTCTGATCCAACAGTATTCCTTGGAAGCCGAGGCTTATGAAACATTTTGCAAAAAGTTCCACAAGAAAACTCAAGAACTCAAGTTCCTGGTGCACAGTTGGATCATGTTCATTGTGTGCAGTAGAACCTCGTTTCAGTGTTGAGTCCATTTTATGTTTTGACCATCAAAGGGAAGGGCATTATGACTTTTGGGGACTGAGTTGATGGAGGAAAGATAGCAGCTGATGATGACCTTATGCACTGACGTGTATGTGGCCAATGTCTATAGATGGATTTGGAACTTGAAGGAGCTGTTCATTCTGCAGATGGAATTTCCAGTGCCGCATCTCCACCACCCAGCCACTAGCACTCGGCAGGTGCTCTGTAAGAGGAAGCCCTTCACTGCCAATCAGCCATTACACAGGTGAAGGTGAGTGAGACTTAATAGCTATTAACTCAAAACAAACTGAGGAATAAACTCAGGTTCACAAAGTGACTTTGCGGGAACAGCCTGAGGAAGCAAGTTAATTAGTAGCAGAAGGTTTTGCCCAGAGCAGGAGGAATCACAGGATCACTGAGGACCTAGTGATACCATGGTGTGGAGGTGCTGTGAAGCATGGTGACATTCAAGAAAACCTGTTCTCTACAAACACCTACCTACCCACAGGCACAGCAGACACCCCAGCTATGCCAAGGGCTCTGTCTTCCTCTAGAGTAAGAGCCTGGTAGCGAACAGGTATCCTCTGAAAGGCAGGTGCCCCATCAGTCAGCTCTGCACGACTGAAACAAAAGGAAAATTGCCAGAGAACTTTCCAGAAAACAGTCAACCTGCTTGTGCTGGTGCATTGATGGTGACCCAGGATCAGTGGAAGTAACAGTAGCTTAATTTCCCCATGGCTGCATGATGGACACCGGGAGAGAAGTGTGGAGGCGGATTAACCACCACTCTAAGTGGCTTCAGCCCCAGGTAAGCAGGAACAAGTGAGGGGGCTGAGCCCACTTGTGTCTAATCAGTCCCAGCCTCAGCGACTGCATCCTGGAGACCAACAGGGAGTGTGTGCGCTCAGCCCCTCCCAGATTGCTGAGCATAAGCAAGAAATTTCCCTCCGCACACCTGACGCACCACACACCTGCCCCCAGCTCCTCACTTACAAGACAATATCAAATCAGACAGGGACTGGTCTGGGTCCCAGATCCCCTCAAGTTGCCGCTGTCCTCTCAGATCCCCACACACAGCAGACTCTTCCCCTCGCACTCCTGTTCCAGGTTACTCTTCTCCAATATGATGGGGGTTTGCTTTCATTGTTTCTGTATTTTTTGTATTTTTATGGGTAAGCTGAGCCCCTTTTACCTGGTCTTGAGTCAGGCAGGGGCCACACAGAGAAGAGGAATTCCTCCCCAGGGGCCAGCAGTCCACGGATCAAGGCATCAGGGACCTGAGCAGTAGGTTCTGTTCCTATGCCCGGACCCAGGAGGCCCATGAGCCTCCAGCAGTCAGTATGGAGCAGCCACCAGGGGGGCAGCAAAAAGTCGCCTGGGAAAGCCACCTCGGGATGGGGTGGACCTGGGCATCAGGGAGATGCTGACATGCAGGGAGGGTCAGTGACCACGACCTGACACCTGGAGGGAAAATAGGTCCTTCTTTTTCTAGAGTGTTGTCCTTGACACTGATGTAAAAATTCTAGCATCAAATTTTATCTTCAGCTCTTGTAGATGCTCCTATTTCCCTGACAAAGGTCCAAGCACTTGACTTCCCCACACACCCTCTCCTCACACACCCAGTTGTGCTAAAATGCTGTTCCTGTCACGCACAGTGTCCTTCCTGAGGTGACACGTGTCCCCCTCCCTGCCCTTTGCTCTGGGAGCCCCTGTCCTGTAGACACAGCAGCTTCTCCTTCCCTGGCTGCTCCCCATCTCCACTGTCCCTGGGCTTCCCATCTGTCTCCTGGGAAAGCTGCCAAATCACAGGTCTCAATTTCCTTGTGAGGCACAAAATAGTTGCTCATTAACCTTCTGTTGACTTAATTAAGTTTTTAATTCCTTGATTTGTTTTCCCCAGCAACTGAAGACAACTTAGTAGTCATAATAAACATTCACTTCCAGGGGTCTTGCAGTTTGCTGACCCCTCTCATTCTCTCATGGAGCAAACATTTTCTTGACCTCCTTATCTGTCCTTGGTCCTCACAGCACCCTGGGGACACTGAGGCACAGCATCTACGACCTGCCCTGGAGCTCACAGCCAACGAAGAAACTTACCGCATCCCATGGATCTTCCAACACTCCATGTGCACTTGGCAACCAAGAAATTTTATTCTTCTCTAGCACTGAGGAGCTGTGCCCTGGGGTGGGGTCTGTACCTATCCAAGGCACGTGCTGTCACCTGTAGAGTGTGGATAGAGGGTCCTTGCATTAGGTTCTGGAAAGTGTCTTCAAAAACGGATTTAGGCCTACACCCAAAATCTCCTCTCTGGCACAAATTATTCATGATCAGGATACATCTAGGGGCCTAGACCAAAATTCACCACCTCCCTCCTGAGCCAGAATGGAATGGAGGAGGGGACTGGGGACCCCAGATAATTTCCCCATCACCACTGTGACTCTATGGCCACCTCCTGCAACAGTTAGAGACAATCACATAGGAAGGGCTTCATGTATCCTAGGAAAAACACCCAAAGTCACTTATGAGCTCTACCATGACCAAGTGAGCCCAGGAGTCGGGTTGAGCACAGCGTGGTGTGGAGATATCTGCAGAGACTGTGGAACCAGTTTGTAAAGGAGATCCTGTAGGCTGAGGGTGAGAGTGCAAGGCCACTCCTCCCCCTCTCTGCATCCTTTGGGGCTAAGCCCTTCTCTGGAAACCACAAAGCTCCTCCAGTAGCAGCCCTTGACTCTGCTGATTTGCATCACAGGCTGCTCTCTTCAGCAAGGGGATAAGAGAGGGCTGGAAGGAACCTGCCCAGCCTGGGCCTCAGGAAGCAGCATCGGGGGTGCCGCAGCCATGGCCTGGACCGCTCTCCTTCTGAGCCTCCTTGCTCACTTTACAGGTGCTGCCCCCAGTGTCCCAGCCACCTACCCAGCTCCAAGGCTCTGGGTCCAGCCTGGCCTGACAGTGATCTCAGCAGGGCCCTGCCTGTGGTGTGCAGGATGCTCATGATCCTGCTGCAGGGGGAGGGGCTGCTGGAGGTGAAATCCCCCCACACTGTTCTTCTGTGCTCATGGTCCCCTGAGGACACTTCTATTCCTGAAACTCAGGCCAGGCAGGTGGGAAGGCATTGTTGGGTTGAGCCTCTCAGTTTCAAGTCTATTCTATTCTCTCCCCTTTTCTTGCAGGTTCTGTGGCCTCCTATGAGCTGACTCAGCCACTCTCAGTGTCAGTGGCCCTGGGACAGACGGCCAGGATTACCTGTGGGGGAAACAACATTGGAAGTAAAAATGTGCACTGGTACCAGCAGAAGCCAGGCCAGACCCCTGTGCTGGTCATCTATAGGGATAGCAACCGGCCCTCTGGGATCCCTGAGCGATTCTCTGGCTCCAACTCGGGGAACACGGCCACCCTGACCATCAGCAGAGCCCAAGCCGGGGATGAGGCTATTACTGTCAGGTGTGGGACAGCAGCACTGCACACAGTAACACAGGCAGATGAGGAAGTGAGACACAAACCCTTTCGCCATCTATGTCACCCTCTTTCTCTAATTCAAGGAGGACTATGAACAAAGCCTTACGCAGATCTGGTTAAATTCTCTTTAATCTCTGCCCCCAGCCTGTCCCTCCCTCCAGTCCTTCAGGCGGGGTCTGCAGAAAGTGCATCAGTAGTTCATTTAGGGTGATGTGATCAGGATGGACTGGTGTTTTGGTGACTCAGCTGTGACTTGGGAAAATAGGGCCTGCATGGAAGATCAAACTGAGGTAGACATCCACAGTTGTCTCTGGATTTCCATAGGTGGTGACAGGCCAGTCCTTGCCCCAAATGTCCTAGATCAGTCCCCAGAACTGCCCAGCTCAGGCTCCTGTGGTAGCCTGTCACTCTTTAGAGAAACACCAATGGAGTAGACACTGTGGGATCTGCCCAGATCCCCTGTTCTGAGCTTACCCACTAAGCACTACTGGGAGCTTCTGGCAGGTCAGAGCTGTGTCCTCACTGGAAAGTGCTGTTCGGTGCAGAAAACAGACTCCTCCAGGTCTATGCCCTTTCTCAGTGAGGTTAGATTTCATGACTGCCTGAGGCCGAGTTCTCGACTCTGCCTCAATATAGGAAGACCTGAAAATCCTCCCAGCTCCACAGCTCTCTGTAGGAAAGACTTGAGACCTCAATGAGGGTCAGGGTCTCCTGCCCAGGGTTGCCTCCCTCACCTCCTTTCACATCCTCTGTGCATGCAATTCCTCATCTCAGAGTCTGCTTCCAGGGAACCCAATTAAGATCACCAGCCATCCCCAACATGGGCCATGTGGGACTTCAGGAGGCCACTGTATGCTGGAAAGCACCTGTTTATTCCTAAATTAGCACTGTGAGTATCCACACGCCCAATGAGATCTGAGTGTTTCTTGCATTTGTATGGAATGAGAAGGGAGCCTGACTCGCCAGGTGCTCTGGGTTCTGAGAGAGAGTTGGAGTCAGATCTCCCTGCAGGGAAACCTGGGGCAGGAGGAGCAGCCTCACCCCATGCAGGGACCACAGATGCACCCACAGGGTGAGCTTAAGTATGGACACTGCCTACCTCCACCCTCCACATCCTGTGTAAAAAATTCTTTCCACCCCTCCTCCAGCCTATCAAAGTTGACACTTAAAAAGCCACCACAACCCACCCTTGTCAACAGGAAACCCATTCACATCTCCATCAGCCACACAATCTCCACATAAAGATTCTTCAAAAAATAATAAAAATAGCCATGCAAAGTATATGATATATATCATAAATAATTGTACTTAGATTATATATGAAAATGATACTCTTTTTGATATGCTAGGTAAATAAAATATATTATTTAAACTCATTGACTTCTTCTCTTTGTATTTATAATGCGATGACTAGACAGTGGGATTCCCATGAGGCTCACATCACATTGTGATTGAACAAGGCTGGTCTGCAGGGCTTCAGGTTACAGGGGCTGTGGAGTGACCTGGTGCAGGAAGCCCTGTCTCCATCCATAGGACATCAGTGTGAACCCAGGGAGAGGTGCTGGTATAAGAGAGATGAGAACACAGGTGTGAACCACCTGCTTGTGCAGGTGACTGAGCCTTCACTTTGAGCCAAATAAGTTTTCTTTCCCAGGTTCGATCCTGAACAAGAGGGCTTTCTGGACTTCTTTTTGTTTTCAGGCTTGTGCCCCTTCAGGTTTGGGGCTGTGTGGAGTCCCAGCCAGGGGACAGTGAGGAAATCCAGCAGTCTCACACTGACTCTGTTGTATTTCATCTGCTGGGGCCATCCCAAACTGCTGTGTACCATTTCCTTTCCTGGTGCTCAAATAGCTGTTCCATGCACTTGTCATGGTTTTATAGCTCAATCTGGATGGGAAGACAGGATAGTGTATGTTACAATATTTAAATAGAACCTGAATCCCTTAATAGTTATTTTAATATGGAACATTAAAAGAGTTGCATCATAGGCAATGGGGAAAGATGAAGAAAGATTAAAAGCATTTGGAGGAAAAAATAAAAATGTATTTATTGAATGTCTGTGTGTCTTCAGTGTCGAAGGGTTGAGAGAGGTCAGCTTTAGGTTGTCCTGAGGATGTGCTCAGATGGGGGAAAGTAAGAAAGCAGGAAACATGCGTCTCTGTGACCTGACACACAAATCACAGTAAAATGGAAATAAATCTTTCAATAAATGAAACATTCACAATAAACGTCACTCTGGTGCACACAGAAAGGCCTGTTAGCAAACTTTCCCTTTTCCCTGCTGGCTCATATCCCCATGGATCACCTGTATGCAGAACGGACTCTGTGATCTCCATTTCTCAGGCTGAGAACCAGAGGCTGGGAAGGACAAGTCACCTGCTCGTGAGTGGGAGGGGCAGGATTGGGAGCAGCGGACTCAGGCTCAGGACTGTGGCCCTGGTTGGTGCTCCTTGTTCCCTTCACAGGATCCCTCCCACATGTGCCCGTGTGGATGTGGGTGCACTGCCTGGGGTGGCTGATGTGCTCCAGGGATTCGATGGTGCAGATGCTTCAGGACAAAGCATGGGAGTGGGGATGGGACGAGGCTGCAGCTGGGGAGACCAGGGACCAACGCCACCCAGCAGAGGCTTCCAGTGGGGTTGGGCAGCCCCATTTCCTGAGAATAGAGAGAACCTGGCAATGAGTGCCAGAAAGAGGTTACTTCGAGGTGTGCCCAGGCCTGGAGGGTCACAGAGACACAGGCACCACACAGCAGAGACACTGAGGGCCAGGAGCTCACTCAGGTGAGGGGCTTCAGCAGATTTTTCTCTCCTGAGCAAATCACGTGCAAAGAAATCAACTTCCTGTCATCAGAATAGACAATCAGGGACTTTAGTCTCCTCAGCTGAGCCCCGCTGTCAAGGGAAGCAGAAGTCTCTAAGCCCAGGCCCAAGGGTGGGGTGAGAAGAGGAGCTCAGGATGCAGATTTGCATGGAGGTCCTGCCCTTCTCTGAGGCAGAGGGGATAAGACAGGGCTGGGGGCAGGCCCAGTGCTGGGGTCTTAGGAGGCAGCGCTCTCAGGACGTCACCACCATGGCCAGGGCTCTGCTCCTCCTCACCCTCCTCACTCAGGGCACAGGTGATGCCTCCAGGGAAGGGGCCACAGGGACCTCTGGGCTGATCCTTGGTCTCCTGCTCCTCAGGCTCACCTGGGCCCAGCACTGACTCACTAGACTGTGTTTCTCCCTTTCCAGGGTCCTGGGCTCAGTCTGCCTTGACTCAGCCTCCCTCCGCGTCCGGGTCTCCTGGACAGTCAGTCACCATCTCCTGCACTGGAACCAGCAGTGACATTGGGGGTTATAACTATGTCTCCTGGTACCAACAGCACCCAGGCAAAGCCCCCAAACTCATGATTTATGAGGTCAGTAAGCGGCCCTCAGGGGTCCCTGATCGCTTCTCTGGCTCCAAGTCTGGCAACACGGCCTCCCTGACCGTCTCTCGGCTCCAGGCTGAGGATGAGGCTGATTATTACTGCAGCTCATATGCAGGCAGCAACAATTTCCACAGTGTTTTAAGTCAATGAGGAAGTAAGATCAAAACCTGCCCTGGGCTCTCAGGCCCCCTTCTTGCTCTGCAGATGCTTCCTCACGCTGTACAAGGGTTTCCTGCAGGATGGCCTTGACAATTCTCCTCTCTCAGCTCCTCTCCTTTCCCACCATGAGGTCTAAAAGGAAACCTGCTCTGTGGTTTCTCGTTCAGGACTGTGGCAGCTTCCTTTTGCTTGTGTGCTCTGGTCCCTTAACGTGCAACTATTCCTAGCTCTTCAATGCACGGACGTAGGGACAAGGAGTTTACTGCTTGGTGCAGTCCCTCCTGTTTTCAGGAACATCCTCATTCTAAATGCATCCCCCATCTGTCACACTGTGCAGATCAATCTGGACAGAAGCCATCAGGGGGGTGGCTTCCAGTTTCCAGGAATTGCATCTTGTTCCACTCTGTGTCCACCACGCTCTAATGAAGATGGCCTTCCTAGCTGGTCTATTCCTCTGCACCTGGGTCCTGAAGCAGTGACCACTTTGAGAAGACTTGAAGATGTTTTTGAGGGATTAAGAACAAAGAGGATGCTGCTGTTTTTCTTTTTATTGCTCCTGCTCTTTGCCGAAATTCCTCAGGTTGCTGAGCTGGGGAGATTTTGAGCGACAGGCTCAGTGCTCTCGCAGAATTCTCCTCCCCTCACGCCCTGTCCTGGAAACTCCTCACAAGTGGACGGTCTCCCCATAGGATGGGGGATTCCAAAATGGCTCCACAGGAAAGAGTTAACCTGAGTCCGCCTCCCTTCCTCATGGACATCGAGCATTTCTAATTTTCATGGCTGTCAATACTTTTGTACCTGGAATCCCTAATAATCTAATGGTGAGAATTGATTTAGAACACATTCAGACATTAGCTGGGTCCAATATTTAAATTTTCTGAGCCAGTTGTTAAATACAGCTATTATCATATATAGTTTAGGCTCCTTAAACTTCGATTATACAGATTATATTTAAAACAAAGTAACTAGTTTACTATATATATTTACAAAGTAACTACTATATAACATCATGTTGCGTACCTGAAATATAAACACTAAAATTTATTTCAAAAACCAAAGTGTATTGTCTATTGATGCATAAAAAACACTCACAAAACTTAGCACATTAAGAGAACACATGTCTATGACCTTGTGACTTGGATGCACCTAGAATTGGGAGTAGCTTAGTTTGGTCATTCTCGCTCCTGGTTAATCACGAGGTTGCAGCCAAGCTGTCAGGCCAGGTGCATTCAGGCTACATCTGCCAAAGAGGTTAGGAGCTGTGGAAGCCTCCCTCTGGCTGTGGAAGCCTCCCTCTGGCTAGGAGACTTCCGCAGTTCCTAACCTCTTTGGCAGATGTAGATCATCTCAAGGATAAAGGAGAGAGTGGAGTGAAGGCCCCTGTCCTTGTCCTCCATGTAAAAGACCATCCCATGCATGCACTATTTTTTATTCTTTGCTGAGACATCCTAGGCATAGAGCACTGCCCCATTCATTCAAAGGTTGTAGAGTATTCTATGGTAGAATTTTAGCCAACTCACTTTTAATGGTTATTATCACTATTTTGATCTTATAAATAACACTGCAGCGAACATTCTTATGTAGACTCCTTTGAGTTTATATGTAGACATGACCATAGAATAAATTTCTAGAAGTCAAATTGCTGAGTCAAAAGGATGTGTGTGCTTGTAATTTTCACTCACTGTCCTCAGATTCTCCTCTAGAGGGGTTATCTACAAATTCGCAATGTCAGCCATAAATATTCGAACAGAGTACACTGGGGAAAGTTTAAATGTTTTTCAACCTAGCAGATTTAAAAATGTTATCTTTTTTTAGTTTTGATTTCTCCTGTTCTGCTTGAAGTTGAGCATTTTCTCTAATACTTCAGTGCTATTTATTTTTATAATTTGGTAAACATTTTCTTAAATGTCCAGATAAGAAGGATTTTGGTCTGTGGTTCCCAAGAGTCAACTTTGAGGATATTATGTAGGTATTTTTAGCACCATTTATAGTGTAACCATTTAAACCTATAAAAACCACTCTCAGCTCTGGGGCCACGGAAAAACAGGTGGCAGGACAGGGATGGCCCACAGGATGTGGTTTAATGGTCCCTGATTTGTAGGGTAATTTGAAGTTTGAGAATTCCACCAGCATATGTTCTAGGTGGAGATCTCTATTTGAAGGACACTGTATTTTACCTCCTATAGTGGCCTGAGGCTTTTGGATAAGAACATACTTGTATCATCTATTTAATTGGATCTTGGGTCTTCCCAGGACAGCCCTGTGTCACAGTCTCATGTTTTTCATCTCATCCATTTGCTCTGAGTTTTCAGAAAGCTTTAGTATATCAGAAATAGACTGACCCTAGGTGGAAAATCAGAGGTACCGGGAGCAGCAAATGGTCAGGGAAGCTTGCACCAACTCAGAAATAAACCAGTACAGGCTCAGAGAAAAACATCATAAAATCAGCATTGTAGCTGAAACCAAAAACATGCATGATCTTTGAAGTTCTGGGGATTATAAATAAATAAATGAAGTTTAAGGTTTAAATGTGTTGCAAATTTACATAAAGCATGTAGATTTTAAAACTCAGAATGTAGCAATGAAATATGGAAGCTTGAGATTTTAAGCTGTTAAGGCCCTACAACAAATTGCCAGGAACAGAACAGGAACTTGATAGTCATAATGTCTTATGCTGGAAATTATCATTTTCTCTAAATGAAATTTTTTTCCCTTTTTTCTTAGACATAAGGAAACATCTCATTGAACACCCTTCTTTTCCACTGTCAAACACCCTTACCCAGAAAGGAACTGTAACATTAAGTAGGAAACAACTGCTTTTTTCATAACTATTGAGAGATTTCTTTATTTGCACATCAAAATGTTGATCGTCAATGCTAAAATTGGAATTAGTAGTTTAATATGCACACAAGAGATTAATTTTGTTTGGATTATCCCATTTCTGTCTATTATTTATCTTAGTTAACTCAGACATATTCTGCTTTTGGTATTTTTTGTTTTATTTTCTTTGCCAACTACATGTAAACCAAAAATAAAATTCCAATGCTCCCCCAACAACCCCACCATCTGAGTGGACTCTCTTCTCTTGGTCGGGGCACTCCAAAGTTAATCTGAAAGACTGGTTCAGGCCATGGCAGAAAAGGGGTGTCAGACATGTCTCATTAAGCCCTTTTCCTTTTTGGAATTCAGGAAAAGCCAACCTGCACTTAACATCAATACAAATCTTAAGTCTGATAAGAAACATTTACAATCTATTCTCTCTGAAGCCTGCTACCTGGAGGCTTCCTCTGCATGATAAAACTTTGGTCTCCACAACTTATTATAACCCAGACATTCTTTTATTAATACTTTCAACCAACTGCTATCAGAAAAATTTAAAACCTATCTATAATCCAGAAGGCCCCACAACCCTGCCTCCCATCACCCTCTTGTTTTGACTTATCCTGCCTTTCTGGACTGAACCAATGTATCTCTTGAATGTATATAATTGATATATCTTGTCTCCCTAAAATATATAAAACCAAGCTGTGCCCCAACCTCCTTGAGCACAAGCTCTCAGGGTCTCCTGAGGGTTGTGTCACCAGTCATGGTCACTGATATTTGGCTCAGGATAAATATCTTAAAATATTTTACACAGTTTGACTCTTTGTCAACATATGGCTCTTTTCAAAACACCATTTGACACCCAGACATAACCCGCTGCTAATGATTACAAAATTCAATTTTATTAGCATTTAAATTATTACTTTAAATTATTTCAAAGAATGCATGGATGTGATTTCCCCCACATCTAACTCACAAATGTTGCTGATGCTGACTTGTTCTTTTCTTTCAGTCTTAGCAAATAAAGAGGGAGTTTACTTTTCTTGATACCAGAAGATAACAGGAGAAAGGAGGTGAAACTCCCGAAAGCTGTTATCGTTTCCACCCTCAGGATGAATCACACAAGGAGTCACCTGCACTTCATTTGGATGATAAATAAATGAGATGGATCTTAGAGTTGGTGCTGATCTAGTCAATGATTTGGGATGTTGGGCTGAGGTGAATGTGTTTCACAGGTGAGAAAGACATGAGTTTTAGAGTCCATAGTGTGGAGGGTTATTGGCTGAAGTGTGCCCCGAGAATTCATACAATGAAGCTCTAATCACAGTGCATGAATGAATTGGAACATAGGGTCTTTAATGGGGTGATTAAGTGAAAATGAAGCCAGTAGGATGGGTTCTTTTCCATCTGACAGGTGTCCTCTGAAGATGAAGAAATTTGAGCACACAGAAATGAGACACCATAGATGAGCATGCAGAGGAAAGATCACGTGAGGACACAGAAGAAGGGAGTGATTTGCAAGCCAAGGAGATGTTACAGTAGATAACTAGGCAGACGTGACAGGGCAGGAGACCCCCTGCCCCAGGAATGTCACGCAAGCATCAGATGATGGTCAGGTAGTTGTTAAACTGTCTCTGTGAATTAATAATTAGTCACAGCCGGCACCAAGGAAAGGCGGACTCCCAGTAGATAGAAAATACCTGAAGCTGGTGATCAGCAGCTTTCTGATAAGATCTCAGGCCTTGGGTGAGTGGGCTCAAGCAGGCAAACTAAAAGGCAAAACAGAGGCCAGGCATGGTGGCTCACCCCTGTAATCCCAGCACTTTGGGAGGCCGAGGTGGGCCAATCACTTGAGGTCAGGAGCTCTAGACCAGCCTGACCAACATGGTGAAACCCTGTCTCTACTAAAAATGCAAAAATTAGCCAGGTGTGGTGGTGCATGCCTGTAATCCCAGCTACTCAGAAGGCTGAGCCAGAAGAATCACTTGAACCTGGGAGATGGAGGTTGCAGTGAGCCGAGATCGCACCACTGCACCCCAGCCTGGGCAACAGAGCAAGGGTCCGTCTAAAAAAAAAAAAAAAAAGGCAAAATAGCAGAGTTTAACCTGGATCTGAGACTCCCATGCTGCCCTTCCCTCCAGCCCTACAGGCAGGCTCTGCAGAGAGTGAATCACCAGTAAATACACAAACAAATATGATTACGTTCCTTTTGTTTAAGAAGTAGAGGAATGATTGAATATATTAAGTGAAAACAATACCAACACAAAAGAAAATTTTAACTGTAAGTATGGTTAAAAATACACTGGGTGAGATAGACAAGTTAGATGTTGCAAAATAAAAGATTAGCAAACTGTATAGTGTAACACTAGAAACTATTCAAAATGAAACACACAGCAAAAAATAACGATAAAAATAAACAGCATCAATGAGATGTAAGAGAACTTCAGACAGGCTAATATATGTGTAATTGAAGTCCTCGGAATAGAAGATGGGGTAAGAATGAAAAGAAAAAATATTTGAATGAATAATGACAAAATATGTTCCACATTTGGTGAAAACCATAAACTGATATAACCCAGAAGCTCAATAAAACTTAAGCATAGGAAACACAAAGAAAACAACTCCAAAACACATCATAATCAAATTAATAAAATCTAGTGATGAAAAGTAGTCATTTAGGGACAAAACTACAAAGAGCAGATTTCTCATTAGGAGCAATGCAAGCAAGAAGATAGTGAAGCAATGTCTTGAAAATAATGACATGCAAAATCCAACAACCTTGAATTCTTTATCCACCAGAAACATCTTTCAAAACTGGAGGCAAAATAAGACTTTTTCAGACATGTGAAATCCTACGGAATTGATCACCATTAGACTCTCGCTATTAGAAATGATAAAGGACACCCCTAAACAGAAAGAAAATAATCCTACATTGAAATGTGGCTTGACACAAAGTAATGAAAAATCAGATATGGTAGCTACCTGGATCAATTAGAAACCTCTGTATTATGTAATGTCTATAAAAAGAACAGTAACGTCTATAAAGAGAACTGTTCAGAGAAAAATTAATAAGAATACATTATGATTTGTAATAAAAATAAAAGCAAACTATATGACAAAGCAGAAAAGCGAAGGTGGGTGAAGAACATGTAATAATGGTTTTGTACTATATGTGAATATATAATAGCACCTGAAGGTAGATTTTGGTAAGTTATGTATTTACTGTATACCCTAAAACAACCATTAAAATAAAACCCTCAACAAAAAAGAATTATGGCTAGTAAGCTATATTAGACTTGTCCACCAAAAATTAATAGGATATGTATGGATATGAATATATATGTATAATGTATCTATATGGTGAGAGAGACAGACAGAAACTTATTTTAAGAAGCTGGTTCATACAATAGTGGTGGCTGATGGACAAAATCTGTTGGGCAGGCTATAGGCTGGAAATTTAGGTAAGAGTTGATATTGCCATCCTGAGTTCAAATTCTGCAAGAAGCTAATGTTTCCCCAAGACAGCATAAGTTGTTATTATGCACACTGGCTCCAAATCAAGGAAAGTGTCCACCCTGACCACTAGCAGAGCTCATGCCAAGAACAAGGCTGATCATTAATGTCAATCACTGGGAAACTTCAGCATTTATTCTAAAAACCTTGAACTCATTAATGAGACTCACACACATTGTGGAAAGTAGTATTGATACAGGAGATAGAAATTATTTAGGCAGATAGTGAGGGTGACAGGGTCCTCAGCAGAGCTTCTCATCTAACAAAAAGCAGCCCTAAAAATCATTTCTTTTATAACAAAGAGCAGCCTGAAAAAATCGTGCTGCAAACATAGATAAGCAAGCTGGAAGCTTGCATGGGGCAATGCCAGCGGCTATGCCAATAGAAAAGTACTACTTGGGGGTCAGCCATGTCCAACATGGAGGCTCCATCTTCCCTTTTTTTGTTACCATGTGTATAGCAATAGAGAAATGGGCAACATGGAGCAGCTCAGGCAGATAACCCACCTGCGTAATAAAAGATTAGGGCAGGGTTGGCCAGAAATGTGCACCCTATGCAAATGGTACACCTAGTCCTAATCAGTTTTTCATGCCCTGTGCAAGCAGCACACCTGGTCTAACCAGTCTTTGACACCCACCTTATGTAGATCAGGTACTGCCTCCTCACCAGCTTGTCTATAAAATTCCCTACATTTCACTGCAGATCCGGCAACCCATTTTTCTGGGTCCCCTCTCTGCAGCAGAGAGCTATTATCTTTCTTTCACCTATTAAACTTCTGCTGTCAACCTCATTTGTTGTAAGACCATGTCCTAGTTTTCCATGGCCCTGAGACAATGAACTTTGAGTATTCACCCCAGACAATGAGGCTATTTCAATATGCTTATACAAAGTCTACTGGTTTGAATATTTATCACATTTCAAAAATATCTTCATGACAATGTCTACACTGGTGCTTAACGAAATCAACCTGGTACCATGTCTTAGCCAATCTGACACTTAAAATTAACCACCACTTAAGCCAGGAGCTAAAGAAAACCAATTTTTAAAAATAAATTTCAAAAGAGAGAAAAAGGAAAGAGGAACAATGAACATATAAGACAAATAGAAAAAAAAAGCAAGATGATATATTTTAACAAAGTATATTCCTAATCACATTAACTATAAATGGTCTAAATACCACAATTAAAAGGCAGGTATTATCATCTATATTCTAAAGGAGTTCAGGTAGGGTTGGTATGCTTTCTTCCATAAAAATGTGATACCAGCGAAGCTATTTGGGTATAGGTGGGCTTTTCTTAGCACGGAGATTTTAAATTGCTTCTTTAATATCTTTAAGTGTCATAGACTTATTCAGATTTTCTATGTATTCATGAGTCAATTTTCATAATTTATGTCTTTCCAGAAATTTTACTTCATTTATCTATAATTTTGGCATTTACTGTTCATAATATTCCCTATAACCATTCTCACCCTTTTAGTGTCAATAGTGACGTCATTATTTTAGCCATGGTTTTGGCAACTTGTGTTTTTTTTTCTTTTTTTATCATGGTCACTTTACCTAAAGACAAAAATCTATTGATTTTATTAATCTTTTTGAAGAGCCAAGTGTTTTTTTTTTTTTTGAGGTTTTCTATTGTTTTCCTATTTTCTATTTCATGAATGTTTGGCTGTGATCCCTATTATTACCCTCTATTCGCTTAGAATTTGAATGTTCACCTTTTTTAGGTTTATGAGGTAGAAGCTTAGATTATTTTCTTTAATTCTTTCTTCTTTCCAATACTAAGCATTTAATGCCATAGTTTTTCTTCAAAGCAGACTTAGCCGCATTCCTTAAATTTTAATATGTTGTGTTTTTATGTTTAAAAAAGTTCAGTATCTTCTAATTTATGTTGTGATTTTTCTTTGATTCATGGATTACTTAACAGTCTGTTCTTTCACTTTCAAATAATTGAAGATTTCCCATGGTTCTTCCGGTATTAATTCAAGTTAATTAGTTAATTCTGTATTAAATTATATCTTCTATGATTTTCATCCTTTCAAATTTATCAATATTTGATTTATAGCCTAAACTATGAACTATCATGAAAAATGTTCCATATGTATTTGAAAAGATAACATGTATTCTGCTGTTGTGGGTGCAGTTTTCTACAAATTTATTATAATTAAGATAACTTGGCAAATGGTTCAAATCTATATTCTTACTAGATTTCTGTGTAGTTATTTTGTAGATCTCTGAGACAGAGCTATTGAAATGAACAACACAAACTGTAGAATTTCCCAATGATTATTTTGAGAGAGATCATTTTTAAAATCATGGATCTAAATAATTTATTCTCCTCACAAAATGTCTTCTATGATTTCCAAATACTAATCAAGGGAAGAAGGCAGAGTTAAACTCACACTTGTAGATACCACGGGAACAGTGAGTGATCATGTGATGTGCCTCCAGAGGTTAGGCTAATGTAGTTAGAGTGGTTTATATTTATTTATTTATTTATTTTATTTATTTATTTATTTATTTTAGACAGAGTCTCGCTCTGTCACCCAGGCTGGAGTGCAGTGGCGCTATCTCGGCTCACTGCAAGCTCTGCCTCCCGGGTTCACGCCATTCTCCTGCCTCAGCCTCCTGAGTAGCTGGGACTACAGGCGCCCGCCACCACGCCCGGCTAATTTTTTGTATTTTTTAGTAGAGACGGGGTTTCGCCGTGTTAGCCAGGATGGTCTCGATCTCCTGATCTCGTGATCCACCCACCTGGGCCTCCCAAAGTGCTGGGATTACAGGCGTGAGCCACCGCACCTGGCTGGTTTTTTTATTTTTTAAAATCACACAGTTGGGCTAAAATATCCATGAAAAAATTTGAAGCATGTACCTTGAATAAAATATGAAAATCAAAAAAGTTAATTGCACATGTACAACATTGCTACCATGATGGGCCTGCCGCATGGGAAATGAACAACAAGTGTTATTAATTCAATTCTATTTTCTTACACATTCAATGAATATGTATTGAAACAAATTCACTGAAAGGTCCCAGATACTGAATAGGTCCTTGAGATGTGCTGGCAAACAAGACAAAAAAAAAAAAAATACCTGTTCTCCGGGTGGCCTCATGGAAGATGGTGAAGTAAGAAGGTCCAAGGAATGGTCCCTCCTGTGAAATAACTATTGAAGTGGCAAGAACCATCAGCATTCACTCTAATAAAACTATGGTATCTCATCCCATATTTGCAGCATCCAGGGAAGAGCTGAAGAAGAAAGAGACAGGCTTAAGGAAGTCTCTGTCAGATAGATCTCTGACCACAGACATAACTGAACAGAAATTTCGTGGATCACTCTGACAAGAAAGGTAGTCCTTGCGAAAATATTCAGGAAAAGTCACAACACAAATAAACAACTGCACCCCTCAGATGAACAACTGCACAATATCAGCCAAGGGGCATAATCTGATCATCTGATCCTGGGAGTTAACAACATCACAATATTCAAAATACTCAGATCTCAACAAAAATTTGCACAGCATACAAAGTCACAAGAAAGCACGACTCATTCCCAGGAAAATAATCGACTGAAAATCTTCCTTAAGAAGCATTCATTTGTTCCCATCTTCTCCCTTGGTTATGTAACACGCCCTTCCACATATACTTGATTAGAGCTTGTGCCCCACAAACATGCCTGGCATGTACATTAGTGACTTTTGAGAGGGAGGTGGGGGCAGGAAACAGTCCCTCTGGATACATTTCACATCACATGAACCAGTGAACACATCTCTGCAAGGCCCTGCATTCTAATAAACAAGATTTTTCTGTTTAAAAGAAAACTTAAGTCCTTCAGAAAACTGCACTTCAAAAGGGAACCTTGTCTCTGCTGCTTGGGCTGCAGTGAGGACAGATTTACTAAGTGCTGGTTGCTGTGTTTTGTCCTCTAGTGTGGGTGCACACATCTAGAAAAGTTTTAAAGAAGATTGGGGAACCCCCACCCAGCATTGGTGGGACTTTGAGTTTGCTACGGTTGTGAACAGAACATGGAACAGAGGACAAGGTGGCCCCTCCTGAAGATGAGAGTTTTACTTCTTGCTGGAAGTCCCTGGGCTCCTGGAGTGTTCTCAGGGGACCTCTTAACAGGATCTCAAGGGAAAGAATCCAGGGTACTGGATCCACACAATCAACCTCACGGATTTCTGAGTAGGTCATTAACCTATCATGCCTTTAGCGTTATCTCAAATTATACACGGTATCATCTCAACTAATGTCTAAAACAATATACAGCATAGATATCTAAAGAACTAGTGGTACATGGAGGATGGCTTTCTACCTCTGAGCCCTAGAAGGGACTGTGGGCCTTGGTTTGGGACTCTAAGTCCCCTGGTAGTGCTCAAGTGCAAAGGGAATGACTGATGCTTTTTTTGAGGCCCCTTCTATTGTGTAAAATTTATTCTGTACTTGTGACACCCACCTGGTCCTTCTTCTGAACATGGGAAATTGCCAAGATGAAGTCTCCAGGCTAACGGCTCAGACAGGAGCTCAGATAAACATGCTGGGAAGTGGAGAGCAAATTGACATTCAAAGCTCCTCCCAACAAGCTTCAAGAAGAGGGTAACACAAGAGGTGCTTGTAACCAGGTTCCACGGGGCAGCCTCAAGCAGAGCTCTTGGAAGTCCCTACCACCACGGTCTGGGTCTCCTTCTACCTCCTGCCCTTCATTTTCTCCACAGGTCAGAACATCCAGGGAATTCAGGGAAACCCCTTCACCGCTATTTCTCCACAAGCTCCAGTCCTCAGGGGCATTCTTTCCAGTTCTCCCGAGCATTCGGCATCATTCATGAAATTCTATGTTTCCACATCTCTGTGCTCTGGCTGTGCTAACTCAGCCCCCGTCTGCATCTGCCTCACTGGGAGCCTCAGTCAAGCTCACCTGCACCCTGAGCAGTGAGCACAGTACCCACACCATCAAATGGTATCAACAGAGACCAGGGAGGTCCCCCTAGTATGTAATGAAGGTTCACAGCGATGGCAGCCACAGAAAGGAGGACAGGATCCCCAATTGCTTCTCGGGCTCCAGCTGTGGGGCTGACTGCTCCCTCACCATGTCCAACCTCCAGTCTGAGGACGAGGCTGAGTATCACTATGGAGAGAGCCACAAGATTGATGGCCAGGATGGGTGAGTGAGCCACACACAGTGACACAGACAAAGGGAAAGTGAGGCCAAAACCTCCCACCTCCCCATTCTCCTCAGGGACTCAGAGTCAGCAGTCCCATGTCCCCTTCCAGGTCCCTGAGACTTCTGACTCTCCTCCTGCAAAGACACCCCTAGGCAGAGGCAGATGCAGGCCATGATTTAGGCCAGTTTGACAACTCATCATTCTGTTTCCTCCACACCAGTCTGTGCGGACCATACTGGGAGAGACCAGAGCAGCCCAGGCAGAAGGACCCTGAGAGAGTGGCCAGGCTGAGATGACCGTGTCCCAGTGTCTCACTGTGCCCTGTGCTCCCTTACCGGGCTCTGCCCCAGGAAAGGACATGGATCTTGACCTGTCATCCCCCATTTATGAGAGTTCAATGTGTGTGCATCCTCGTTAGCACTTGATATTGTCAGTTTTTGTTTAAAGTCTTTCAGATAGAGCTGTAGCGATGTCTAATTATGTTTTTAACTTTTATTTCTTTAATGACTTATTATGCTAAGTATCTTTTCAGGTACTTATCTGTCCTTTGTATGTCTTCTTTGGTGAAATATTTAATCAAATCTTTGCATTTTTAAAATTCAGGTTTCTCAGGTTCACATTTACTCATGTATTTGTATGAGTTTATATGCATGCATGTGTGTCTATGCATTCCATTCTGTGTGATTTCCCAACATGTATCAGCACAGGTATCCACCACTACAATCAAGACACAAACCAGGTCCATCACAACATTTCCTGGTGTTTCCCTTTGATAATATCTACCTCCTCCCACCCAGGTCCCTCCCTTGCCCAACCCTGGCAACCACTGATTGGTGCCCTATTCCTAAAATTTTGTCTTGCAAAAATGTGATACAAATACAACCCTATTGTAGTAGACAGACTTTGGGGTTGGAATTTTTTACTTAGCATCATTCCCTATAAAGTCATTGGAAAGGTGTGTGTATCAATAGTCAGTTCCTTTCAATTGCTGAGCAGTATCTCTTGGTATTAGTTTAACAAAACCTGATGAATTACTCACCCACCGAAGGGTATCTGGATTGTTTTCAGTTTGGAGCTACTACACCTGAGGGTGCTACGAACATTGGTTTGTATGTTTCTTGTGAACAAAAGTATTCATTTCTTTGAAATGAAGGTCCAATATTATAATTGCTGTGTCATACACTCATTAGGTCTTTAGTTTTCTGAGAAGCTGACAAACTGTTTCCTAAAGTGAATGTACCATTTTTTTCTGGCCAGTAATGAAGGAATGATCAAATTTCTCTGCTTCTTTGGGAATTGTGTGTTTTTACTCATTTTTTTAGGTAACCATTGTGATAGGTGTGTAGTGATATTCCATTTTTTAAAATTTCATTTCTCTGATTGTTAATGATGATCACCTTGTCCTGTGCTTGTTTACCATGTGTATGTCCTCTTTGATCACATTTGTGCCCTTTGCACATTTTCTAATTAGATTGTCTTCTGTTTTGCTCTTAACTGGTATTCAGTGTTGTGTGTTTTGTTTTTTTGAGACAGGATTTTACTTTGTCATTCAGCCTGGAGTGGAGTGATGCAATCACAGCTCACTGTAGCTTGGACTTTCCTGACTCAAGCAATCCTCTTGCCTCAGCCTCCCAAGTAGCTGGGACAACACGCGCACACACTGCCTCACTAATCGTTTACAGAATTTTCTGTGTAGAGACAAGATCTCCCTATTTGCCCAGGCTGGCCATGAACTCCTTAGGCTCAAGCAATCCTCCCTGCTCAACCTCCCAAGTTGTTAGAATTATAAGCATGAGCCAATGCACTCGGCCGGTTTTCATTGTTCTTTATGCATTTTTTATACTATTCCTTTACTGGATATGTGATTGGCAAATACTTAATGCCAGTCTGTAGCTTCTATTCACATCCTCTCAAGAGAGATTTTTGCAGAGCAAAAATTGATGGTTTTGTTAAGGTTCAATTTATCATCTTTTATTTCATGACTTGTGTACTTGGTGAAGTCTAAGAATTCTTTGCATAGACATAGATCTTGAAGATTTTCTCCTTTTTTTTTTTTTTTCTTTTTTTTGACAGAGTCTTGCTGTCGCCCAGGCTGGAGTGCAGTGGCATGATCTCTGCTCACTGCAAGCTCCACCTCCCGAGTTCACACCATTCTCCTGCCTCAGCCTCCTGAGTAGCTGGGACCACAGGTGCCCACTACCACACCCGGCTAATTTTTTTGTATTTTTAGTAGAGACAGGGTTTCACTGTGTTAGCCAGGATGGTCTCGATCTCCTGACTTTGTGATCTGCTCCCCTCGGCCTCTCAAAATGTTGGTATTACAGGTGTGAGCCACCGCACCTGGCCGATTTTCTCCCATTTTTAATATAAAAATAATATTATCGCTGGGCACGATGGCTCACGCCTGTAATCCCAACACGTTGGGAGGCCGAGGTGGGCAGATCACAAGGTCAGGAGATTGAGACCATCCTGACACCGTGAAACCCCGTCTCTACTAAAAATACAAAAAATTAGCCAGGCGTGATGGCAGGTGCCTTTAGTCCCAGCTACTCGGGAGGCTGAGGCAAGAGAATGGCGTGAACCCGGGAGGCAGAGATTGCAGTGAGCCGAGATCGCATCACTGCACTCCAGCCTGGGCGACAGAGTGAGACTCCATCTCAAAAAAAATACACAGATAAATAAAAAATAAATCTGAGAGATGGCTGAGCAATTTCACTGAGTTTCATCATGGAATTCTGGCCTCTCAAACACCAGCATGGCCCCTGTTCCTACAATCTCCTGCTTCGAAATCAACCCAACCCTGCTACCCAGACCAGATGCTAGATGGTCAAGACAGGTCTTTGAGAGCTAAAGAATCTTCAGGGTCCTCGATGGATTTACATTGGAGCTTCCTTTTCCGTGGATAGTCACATCAATAGAGAAGATGACAGTTCTTGCCTACCTCTGTGAATACCTGAGACATGAACTGAGGTGTGTGTGTGCATATGGTGCGGGCAGCACTTCCTCACTCAATACTAGGGAGAGTGTGAGGAAACTGGATACAGACCTGGAGATAGGGCACATTTTTACACTCTCTATTAAGCCCTGTCCTTCTATGCTCACCAAGGAGTCACCCAACAAGGCCACAACAGGAAGAGAAGCAGGTTTCTATGAAGAGACTTCTCTTTTTGTGATGAGGGCCCAGGAAGTCCACTGTCTAGCTGTGAACTCAGAGGCAGAACTCTGATGCATCTCAACCATGACCTGAATCCCTCTCCTCTACTCACCCTTCCCGCTGTCGGCACAGGTTCTGCCTCCCAGGGCTCAGCCCCATAAGACTGGGGATCAGCCTGGCCCTGACCTTCAGCTCAGCACAGGGAGTGACACAGTGTGTGGGGCTCTGAGAATGAGACCCTCATCTTCAGACTCACCTCTCCTGTCCTCTCTTGTAGGCTCAGTGGCTTCCTCTGAGAGGACTCAGTTGCCTGCAGTGTCTGTGGCTTTGGGACAGAGGGCCAGGATCACCCACCAGGGAGACAGCATAGAAGACTCTTATGCAAACTTTTGTATCAGCAGAAGCTAGGACAGGTCCCTTTGCTGGTAATCTATGGTGACAGCAACTGACACTCAGTGATTTCTGAACAACTCTCTGACTCCATATCAGAGAACGTGGCCACCCTGATAATCAATGGGGCCCAGGCTGGAAACAAGGCTGACTATTACTGTCAATCATGAGACAGCACTGATACTCATCTCACAGTGACACAGGCAGACAGGAAAGTGAGACACAAACCCTTTCCCACCTATGTCACCCTCTCCCTCCAACCTCAGGAGGACGGTGGTCAGAGCTATAAACAGGTCTGGCCCAGTTCACTCAGATTTGACACCCCCAGGCTGCCCTTCCCTCCAGCCTCCCAGGCAGGCTCAGCAGAGTGTAAATTAAGAGTGGATACACAATGAATCATTAGAATTATATTCCAGTTTTTCAAGAAGTAGAGGAATGATTGACATATTAAGTGGAAGTATAGAATACCAAAAAAAGGACTAATTGAGCTTGTACTGCTAATAATTACAGCATCTGAGACATTAAAAACATACTGGATGTGATTAACGACAGATGATGCAACACAAAAGATTAGCAAACTCAATAATGTAGCACTAGAAAATATTCAAAATGCAGCACATAAAGAAAAAATAATGATGAAAATGAAGAGAGTATTATAGTATATTTATAGAAAAAATGAAGAGTGAGTTATAGGACAACTTCAAACAACCTGAGGTTGGCTGGGAGTGGTGGCTCACACCTGTAATCCTAGCACTTTGGGAGGTCTCGGAGGGAGAATCCTTTTGAGACTAGAAGCTCAAGACCAGACTAGACAACATAACAAGACTTCATCTCTACAGATTTTTTTTTAAAGCAAATTAACTAGGCATCATAGCCTGCAGCTGTAGTCCTACCTACTTAGGAGCCTGAGACAGGAAGATTGCTTGAGAGAATTCAAGATGGCAGTGAGTGAGGTATGATCATGCCACTGCACTCTCACCTGGGCCACAGAGCAAGTTCCTGGGTCTCACTCTGTGGTTCAGGCTGGAGTGCCATGGTGCAATTACGGCTCACTGCAGCCTTGACTTCCCAGGCCCAAGACAGCCTCCCAGCTAAGCCTCCCAAAGTTTCTGGGACTAGAGGCATGCATCACATGCCTGGTTAATTCTTTGTATTTTTTGTAGAGATGGGGTTCTCCCTATGTTGCCCAGGCTGGTCACAAACTCCTGGGCTCGAGCAATCCTCCCGACTCAGCCCCCCAAAGTTTGGGATTATAAGCATAAGCCACACCACCTGATGTGAAGAAATATTTAAATACAACAACCTAAAGTATGTATAATTGACATCCATGGAATAGAAAAGATGAGGTGGAGGGTCAGTAGAAAATATATTTGAATAAATAATGGCCAAATATGTTCCACATTTGGTGAAAACCAAAAATTGGTATATCCAAGAAGGTCAACAAAACTCAAGCACAGGAAACATGAAGAAAACAACTCCAAAACACATCATAATCAAATTATAAAATCTAGTAATGAATACCCACTTTAAAGTTTAATTCCAAGAGCACATCTCTCATTAGAAGTAATGCAAGGCACAGTGGAACAATATTTCGAAAATGCTGAAAGGAAAAACTTGTGAACCTTCTGTTATTTATCTAACAGAAATAACATTCAAGAGCGGAGGGTAAATAAAATGTTTTCAGACACATAAAAACTTACAGAATTGATCACTATCACTTTTGGCATTAGAAATGGTAACGGACATCCATAGACAGAAGGAAAATCATACCCAGTTGAAAAGTAAATTCACACGAAGAAATGAAAACTTCAGATAGGGCAATGACATGGATACCTATAGAAACCCCTGTATTATGTTAACATCTATGAAAGATAACTGTTCAAAGGAAAATTAGTAAAAAAAATCACTGTGATTTATCGTGAAAACAAAATTAAATTATGTGACAAACAGCACAAAAGCAGAGAGGAGTGAAGAACATGTTATAATGGTCTTATACCCTGTATGAATATCTAATCACACTGGAAGACAGATTTTGGTAAGTTATATATGTACCATTAACCCTGAAGTAATTATTAAAATAAACCCTTTTAACAAAAAAGAATTATGACTAGTAGTAACCTGTATTAGGATTCTCCACAGAAACAATATCAATAAGATATGCGTGCATGTGTGTGTGTATGTGTGTGTGTATGTGTGTGTGTATTGAGAGAAAAAAGAGTGAAATAAATGTATTTTGAGGAAGTGGATCATATGATTGTAGTGGCTGACAAGGATTAAATCTGTTGGGCATGCTGAAGTCTGGAAATTCAAGTAAGAGTTAATGTTGCGGTCATGCATGCAAATTTAGCAAGCACACATCAGGAAATCTCCATATGTGTTCTAAATACCTTCAACTCACTAATGAGTCCCACCTACATTGTGCAGAGCAATCTGCTTATACAAGGTCAACTAATTAAAATGTTCATCACATCTGAAAAGTATCTTCATGTTAACTCCTATACTGGTGTTTGACAAAATCAACCTGGCCCATATCCTAGCCTATCTGACACTTAAAATTAACCATCATTTAAGCCAGAAAGAAAATTTTTAAAATATTTCTAAAAATAAATCAGAAAAGGAAACAATAGAAGGGAAAAAATAACAAACATATGAGATGAATAAAAAATGAGGAGCAAGAAGGTATATTTCAGTAGGATTATATTACTAATCACATTAATTGTAAATGGTCTAAATACCACAACTAAAATATTGTCAAATTGAAATTTGCAGCAAGACTCAACTATATATGCTACCTAGAATAAACCTACTTGAAATTTTAAAACCACAAAAAGCCAAATACAAATCAAGGACAATCTTCCCAACCCCTGGTTTGCTCCACAAAGCAGTACAAAGTGAATTCACAGGGATTAACACATAGTTAAGAAATATGCCTCACCTCCACCAACACTCTTACCTCTCTTCAGCCTCTAATGCCTAGATCCCAGTACCAGAGTTGCAAGAAAACAGGGCACACAAATGTTAAATCAAGGTTACTAAGGGTCACCCTCAAGAGGTAGGTGAAAAGAGAATGAGGGAATTGAAGCCACAAGGGCCCCACTTGCATGGGGCAGCTCCTGCATCAGAATGTTGATTGATACATTATTGATGAGTTTTTGTCCATGTTCATGGTGGGCATAGGTCTATAACTTTCTTTTCTTGTCATGACTTTGGCTTTGGTATTGGAGTAATGCAGGCCTTAAAGAGTAAGTAGAAAAATGTTTCCCCTGCTGTATAATCTGAAGAAGTTCTTGTAGGATTGGTATCATTTCTTAATTAAATATTTGATAGAAATTTACCATTTAAAACTGGGTGAGCTTTTCTTAGCAGGAAGACTTTTAATTGCCAGTTAAATACCTTCAAGTACCATAGATCTATTTGGATTTTCCATTTCTTCCTGAGTCAGTTTTGATCATTTATGTCTTTTAAGGAATTTTTCCACTTAAGTCATTTATACTTTTGGCATTAATTGCTTGTAATAATTTCCCTAACCATTTTAACTTTTGTAAGGTTGGTAGTCATGACACTCTTTCATGATAGTTTGAGTACTTTGTGTCCTCTTTCATGTTTTCCTAGTTAGTCTACCTAGAAGTAAAATCAATAGATTGTATTTATCTTTTTGAAGAGCCAAGTTTTGTTTTTTAGAGGTTGTCTATTGTTTTTGTTTGCTATTTCATTAATATTTGGCTCTGATCTTTTTATTAACTTTTCTTTTTTGCTTTGAATTTAAATGCTCACCTTTTGCTTAAATTTATGAGTCACAAGCTTAGAGAATTCATTTTAGATCTTTCTTCTTTCCAACATTAAGCATTAAATGCAATAGATTTCTCAAAGCACTGATTTAAGCTGTATTTCTTAAGTTTTGATATGTTGTCTTTTTGTTTTTTAAAGGTTCAGTATCTTCTAATTTATGTTGTCTTTTTTCTTTAGCTCATGGATGACTTAGTTGCGGTCTTTCCTGCTCAAATAATTGAAGATTTCCCATAGTTCATCAGGTATTAATCCAATTTAATTAGTTATTTCGGCACTAAATAATACCTTCTATGATATTCACCCATTGAAATTCACTAAGATTTGATTTGTAACCTAGAACACAGATTATTTTAAAATCATTTAAAAATGTGCTAAATGTATTTAAAAGCATAATGGGTATTCTGCTCTAATGTTTGAAAGTGTAATGGGTATTCTGCCATTGCGGGTGTAGTTTTCTACAAATTTAATTAGGATAAATTGGCTATTTGGGAGGCCGAGGCAAGCAGGTCATCTGAGGTCAGGAGTTCGAGACCAGCCTGGCCAACATGGTGAAACCCCGTCTCTACTAAAAAAAAAATACAAAAATTAGCCAGGCATGGTGGCAGGTGCCTTAATCCCAGCTACTTGGGAGGCAGAGGCAGGAGAATCGTTTGAACCCAGGAGGCAGAGGTTGCGGTGAGCCTAGATAAAGCCATTGCACTCAAACCTGGTGGATAAGAGCAGGACTTCTCTCAAAAAAAAAAAAAAAAAAAAAAGATAAATTGGCTGACCATTCAAGTCTGTATCTCGATTGAATTTCTGTGTAGTTGTTGTGTGGATCAATGTCAGGGAGCTACTGGAATGATTTAACACTAATTTTAGAATCTCCAATTGATTTTTTGAGAGAGGAAATTTTCATGGGTCTAAATACTTTATTCTTCTGACAAAAGGCCTTTTATGATTTCCCAAGACTAATCTAGGAAGAAAAGGCAGAGTTCAAGCCACAGTTGGTGATACCATGAGAGCACTGAATGATCACGTGAGGTGCCTCCACTGGTTAGGTGTATGTAAATGAAGTTTTAAAAAACGAATTTGGAGGCCGGGCACAGTGGCTCACGCCTGTAATCCCAGCACTTTGGGAGGCTGAGGCGGGTGGATCATGAGGTCAGGAGATCAAGACCATCCTGGCTAACACAGTGAAATCCCGTCTCTACTAAAAATACAAAAAAAAAAAAAAAAATTAGCCGGGCGTGGTGGCAGGCACCTGTAGTCCCAGCTACTCGGGAGGCTGAGGCAGGAGAATGGCATGAACCCAGGAGGCAGAGCTTGCAGTGAGCTGAGATCGTGCCACTGCACTCCAGCCTGGGCGACACAGTGAGACTCTGTCTCAAAAAAAATTTTAAAAATTTAAAAAAATTAAAAAATAAAAAACAAATCTGGGCTAATATGTCCAGAAATTTTGAGAAAATGTATGTTGAATAAAGCATGAAAATGAAAAGCAAGGTGATTGCATATGTATAACATTGCTACCACAAGGCCAACCTCATGGGAAAGAAACAAAAACTGTTAGCAGTTCATTATGTTTACTTACACACTGAACAAACATGAATTGAAACCAATTCAATGAACTGTCCCAGATACTGTTTGGGTACTTGAGATGTATTGGTGAACAAAAGAGACAAAAGTACCTGATCTCACAGTGGCATTATGAAAGATGATGGAGTAGGAAATTCCAGGAAATTGTCCTTTCTGTGAAATAACTACTGAAGGGTAAGAACCATCAGAATTAACCATAATAAAATGAGGAAATCTAGTCCCACATTCGCAGCATCCAGGCAAGTACTGATGAAGAAAGAAACAGGCATAAGAAAATCTCTGTCAGGTTAATTTTTGCCCATAGAAGTAACTGAACAGAAACTTTATGGATCACTCTGATAACAAAGTCCTTGCAAAATTATTTTGGAAAAGTCAACTACACAAACGAATAACTGCACCCTTGAGCAGCAACATCAGCCAAGAGGAGTAGGGAGACAATCTGATTTTGAGAGTTACAACATCACACATTCAAAATACACAGATTTCAACAAAAACTTAAAAAGCAGACAAAGTTAAAAGGAAGCATGACCCATTTACAGGAAAAGCTTTAATGAACTGAATGTATTCACAAGGAAGCAGAGGCATTGGACAAATGACACAAATACTTCAAATAACCATTTACATATGTTCAAAAATTCAAGAAAACCATGTAACAACCAAACAAAACTGGAAGAATAATGTTAGAACAAGTGAGAACTATCAATAAAGAAAAAGAAGTTATAATAAAAGAACCCAAGCAGATTTTCTAGAACTGAGAAGTTCAATAGCTAAAATCAAAATTTCACCAGATAAGTTCAGCAGCAGTTTGAGGCAGGCAGAAAAATAATCAGTAAACTTAAAGATACATTGTTGTAATTACACAGAATGAGCATAAATTTTAAAAGAATAAATAAAATGAGCAGAGCCTAAGAGATACATGGGACATCGTCAAGCATATCAATATACGCATTGTGGGAGACTCAGAAGGAAGAGAAAAAAGAAAGTATAAAATACATGTAAAAATAATGGCTAGAAACTTCCAAAATTGATGAAAGATATGAATCTATACTTTCAAGGAGCTCAGTGGCCTTCATCAGGTTAACCTGACACAGACTCACAGTGAGGCACAATATGCTCAAACCACCAAAAACCAAATACAAAAGAAAAATATTGAAAGCAACAAGAGAAAGAGACTCATCACAAACAGTAGATTCTCATGAAATTAACATTTGGTCTTTGATCAGAAACAAAACAGTCCAAAATGCAGCACAATAATCTATAAAGTGATTTATAAAAATATATTATCTACCAATTCTGCATTTAGTCAAACAAATCTTCTAAAATAAAAAATAAAATAAGATAATCACAGATAAGCAAAATTTAGTAGACCTGGTAGATCTGCCCTACCAGAAACACTACAGGAAGTCCTTAAGTCTGAGAAAAGACACTACATAATTTGAATACATGTGAAGAATTAAAGATCTCTTGTAAATATAAAGCTAGTGCTGTTGTATTGTTGGTATGGAGCTGCTGTGTTTTCCATGTTATTTATGAGATATATGGAAAAAAATCAATAATTATAAAGTCATGTACATAGGCACAAAATGTTTAAAGATGTTATTTGTGACATTAACAAGGTCTAGAAGGAGAGGAAATGGAACTGGATAGGAACAGAATTAATGGATATTATTGAGACTAAGTTCGTAGCAATCCTAACAATTTTAAAACATCAATCGTTACTCCAATGATAACTAGTAAAAACTAAATTGAGTGTATAAGGGAAAGAAAATGAAGAAGGAATCAAAATGGACCCAGAAAAAAATTAATAGAACACATGGGAAACAATTATTGGGGTAATTTAGGAACAACAACAACAAAAAGATAAAAGATATGTAGAAAACAAACAGCAAAATGACAGAATTTCTTTGTTATCAGTGATTACTTTAAATATAAATGGATTAGATTCACCACTTGAAGCAAAATAACAAAATGAAATTTTTAAAAGTAAAAAAAAAAGTAGAATCCATGATCTATCTACATGGTGTTTATGGAGAATCAATTTAGACCCAAAGACACAAATAGGTTGAGTAAATAGTAACAAAAGAACTGGTGTGGCTGTCGTGACATGATGCAATATTGACGTTAAGTGAATTATAGTTGTAAGTGAGAAAAAAGGGTATTCCTTATTGATAAAATGGTCAATTAATCAAGAAAATATAATAGTTATACACACATATGCACCAAGCAATAGCACTTCAAAATATGTGAAGGAAGACACATTTAAAATAAAAGCTAGAGAGATCTATAATATAAATTGGAGACTTCAGTACCCCACTTTAAAAAAGAATAGAACATATGAACAAAAGATTAATAGAAAATGCAGCTATTGAACACTATAATCCAGCTAGACCTAACAGATACGTACAAAATACTGCACAAAACAAAAGCAGAATACACATCTACTCAAGAGCACATGGAACACTCTCCAGAATGGACGCTATTTTAGGCCATAAAACAATTCTCAACAGTTTTTTAAAACTTGAAGTCATACGGGAGTCATCTAAAACCACCATGAAATGAAGTTTGGGTAGGGGAGGAACAATATTTCCTTCTACTCAACTTAGATTTATTGGCCAGCAGTCCCTATCACACAAGACAGATTAAGAAATAAACTCATGCACATTTATTAAATATAATTTTTACTTGGCATGGGAGCTTTAACAAGGAAATGAAAACTCAGAGAAATGGCTGAACCTGAGGACTTTACAGTTAGGTTTGATGAGGATAATATAGGTGTGGAGAAATATGACTAAGAATGAAGTAAATGCAGTAAATGGGGGAAAGAGCAAGGCCTGTGTTCATTCTTCTCAGCACACCTTCATTTTAGACGAAACAATGCTCTCTTTTCCTCCTCTTTCTAATCAACAACTCAACTTTACAGCTCATGGAACAAGGAAGAGAAAAGCAAACTTAAACCGAAGTCCACAGAAGGAAAGAAATAAGAATCATTAGACCAGCGATTAAAGAAATAGATGAGAAAAAAACTATAAAGAATATAAATGGCATAAAAAGTTCCTACTTGGATAAGAAGAAGAAAATTAACAAGCTGTTAGGCAAACCAACTAAAACCATAAGAGAGAAGACACGAATAACAAAAATAAGAAATTTGGGATAATACAACCAACGTTATGGGAATTAAAATGATTATAAGAACACCATAAGCAACTGTATGTCAAATCTAGAAGAAATTGACAAATTCATAGAAAAATACAAATTACCAATCTAACTGAAGAAGAAATAAAAAATCAACATAAGAAATAGATTAAGTCGGCAATTGACAATTTCTCTAAAAAGAAAAGCCCAGAGCCAGATGTCCTCACTGGTAATTCTACTAGAGATTTAAGGAGGAATACCAATCATGCTCAATCTCTTCCAAAAATAGATGAGGAGGGAACACTGCCTAGCACATTCTAGAGGCCAACATTAGCCTGACAGCAAAGACAAACAAGGATACTATAATACAGAGAACTATTGGCTAATACTCCTGAAGAATAAGCATCTAAAATTCCTAAATTAAATAAGAGAAAACCAAGTCTAACTACACATTAAAGAGAATATGTGGAATGAAAAAGCGGGATTTATCCCCCAATTGCAAAGATGGTTCTACATAAGCGAATGAATGAATGTAATAAACAATATCAATAGAGTGACAAGAAAAAGCATATGATCTCAGAAGATGCAGAAAAAGCATTTGACAAAATTCATCCACTTTCAAGACAAAAACACTTAGCAAACTAGGAACAGAAGGAAACCTGCACAAATTGATTAAAGAAGGGCCTTTATCAAAATCCACAGTGAATCTCACAGTAAATGGTGAAAGAGTGAAAGCCTCCCCACTAAGATCAGAAGCAAAACAAGGACTCCTGCTTTCACAGCTGCTATTCAATATTGTCCAAGAAGTCTTAAATTTCATTAAAACAAAAAAGGCTAGTGCTACCTCCCACCACAAGCATGGATCAGCATTAGGAAATGAAAATAATGGTAATAGAAAAATTATAATGACAGTGATGTTGGTGATGGTTTAAGTACACAACTGAGGTTTAGTGGCAGAAATCCGGTATTTCCAATGACAGTGCAGCTGTACTTAATTGGGGTTACGGAATCAGTCTTGTTTTCAGTATACATGGGAAGCAGGAGTGCACGTAGGGTATGACTGCATTTCTCTGGAACTGTTTTTCACAGAAGAGCTACAGTTTATCCTGCACTCTCCATTCTGTGATCAAAAACCATGAAACAGAGAAAAGCACTTCAACCTGAGACTCAGTTACAAGAACTGCACCTGCCCCACCTTCCTGCAAGTATATATGCCACCTCTCTGTGCTGAACCATGAAGGCAGAGGGGTTCACATGTGGCACAGACGGAGGCTGGACTCCCTGGTCCGCATCCTCCCAGGTGACAGGTGCTCTGGGATCACCTGGAGAAGGCAAGTGCCTGGGCTCTGTCTTTTCCACCAGCAGAGGACAGCAGAGCTGCAGCCAGAAGAGAGGCTGGGGCTGCCCAGGAGGAACCTATGAGGGAGGCCAGCCTTTGTGGGGGGTGGTCAACAGGTGTTCAAGGGATCAGTCCTCACTTTGGAAGTTTGGTATAGTCCCTCCTGTCACCTGGGGCTGCACTGTTCATATTCTGAGGGTCAGACACACAGCATCACCCAGGATACTGACAGGAGCCCAGGCACAGTGACGGCCTCAGCTGGGAAACACAACTGGAGGCACCTGGGCCCTGGTGTCAGCCTGGGCAGCTCCCATAGGGCTAGGATTCCCTAAGAGATGCTCCGAGGTCAAGGTGCTCTAGGAGGGGGAACAGTGTGAGGGGACAGGGCTCCCGGGGCTCAAGCCCTTCACCCAGGATGGTTGCCTGAGCCTCCTGCCATTCTAAGGGTCTCATTCCTCCGTGTCCAGCAGCGTCCTGGGGAGCTGAGCCCTCTATACTTGGCACTTCCAGAGACACCCTACCACCCCCTCCCTCTCCCTCTCCTTCCAGCTCCAGGCCGACTCTGACTCAGAGGCAGCTCCTATGCTCAGGGGATTCTCAGGTGGGTGGCGTGGGATATTTGGGATCCTGGTCCCTGGATGGGGCATTCCCAGCCTCCTTGCAGAGATGCTCTCCAGAGGGAAGGGAATGTTCACCTGCCTCAGGCCACAGCTCTGACCATGGGACCATCCTGGGCTCAGTGACAAGATCTGTCTGGCTGGAGGGACCAGGGATCCCCCACCCTCCACAGCTCATGGGTGTTCAGAGACCATGACGCTGGAAACTTCACAGAGACCAAATAACCTAAAGTTAGTTTGTCAGTCAGGTCTGGGTTTCTGGTGGTTTTTACACATTTATATGAAACATTGATGGGAAAAAATAAAGAATCAAAGAGCAGAGGATGGCAATTTCTAGTCTATTAGAGAGATGGGGGGTGTCAAACAAGGAGCAACTCAGGTGAGAAACGAGACTAGACTGTGTAATGAATCCACATGAGTTGTGGCTGCTCAAAGGACCAAACCATGGTAATGGAAATCAAGTTTAGGATATAAGTATCCTAAAGACACAGAACCACACTCTAATTAAACTACCAGGACAGGACCAAGTGAGTCTGGGGAACCCAGAGCTGACTTGGAGGAGGAAGATGATGGGTTCCTGGCCCACCTGCTTCTGAGTCAGGTGTCATTGATGATCTCTCAGCACGGCCCAGCTCAGCCCCATGGCCAGGCACCTGGAAGGTCCACAGCCCTGCTGAGCCTGGCCTAGGACACAGCACAGGCCAGGATGGTATAAAACAGTGGTCATGTGGCCAAACTCCAGGAGGTGACTGTGATCACAGGCCTTCAAGGATGGAGTCTGATCTTCTGAACAGAGAAGCAGATAAAGTGAGCTGGGACCCTCTTCTTCCTCAGTCTGCTGTGCTTCCCACACAGCTGGTTTGAGTGACATCCTTCAGTGAGGAGTCCCAGAGGATGCCGATTTGCATCAAACACTCACTGCCTCAAATGGCCTGAGAGGCAATAAGAGAGAGCTGGTGAGCCCAGCTGTGCTGTGGGCTCAGGAGGCAGAGCTCTGGGTGTCTCACCATGGCCTGGATCCCTCTCCTGCTCCCCCTCCTCACTCTCTGCACAGGTGCTGCCCCCAAGCCCTTCCTTCAGGCTCAGAACCCATAGGATCCTGAGCTGGGCCTGCCCAAACATGAGTTCATCCCAGGCACAACCTCAGGGTGGGACCCCCTGGGAACAGATTCATCATTTACAAGCCTCCTCTCCTGTCCTCTCTTGCAAGCTCCTATGAGCTTACACAGCCACCCTCAGTGTCAGTGTCACCAGGACAGTCAGCCATGATCACCTGCTCTTCAGATAACCTCAAAGATGAGTATGTTTACTGGCTCTGGCAGAAGCCAGACCAGGCCCATACTGGTGATATATGAAGGCAGCAAGCGGCCCTCAGGAATTTCTGATTTTCTGAGTCCAGCTCAAGGAACATGGCCACCCTGACCATCAGCAGGGCTCAGACTGAGGACGAGGCTGACTATTACTGTCACAGGTACAATAGAAACAGTGATGAGCCCACAGTGACACAGGCAGATTAGGAAGTGAGACACAAACCCCTTCCCAATCTGTGTCACCCTCTTTCTCCAGCCCCAGGATGGCTGTGGACAAAGCCATGAGCAGGGCTGGTCCAGTTCACCCAGTTCTGTGACCCCCAGGCTGCTCTTCCCTCCAGCCCTCCAGGCAGGTTGTGAAGAGGGTGAGTTAAGAAGAGATTTGAGGCTGTGTGACAGGCTATCCTGGGGTTTTTCTGGCCAAGGATAAAGCTGGTAAAAGAGAGCCTGAATGGACGGACAGACAGAGTGGCCCATGCACGTAGTGGCAAAAGACCTGGGTTTCCACATGCCAGCCCTTCAGGCAGGCTCTGCAGACAGTGGGTTAGGAGCAGATTTGAGGCTGTGTGGACAGGCTGTTTTGGGGTTTTCTAACCCAGGATAAAGCTGGTGAAAGAGGGCCTGGATGAAAGGACACACAAAGCGTATCTTTCATCTAGTGGTAAAGGATGTGAGTTCCATATGGTGAAGCCTGGGTCACCCCTTGGCCCAGACGTCCTAGGTTAGTCCTCAGAACTTCCCCAGCACTTAAGTTCCTGAATCTCCTGGCAGCCTTATATTCAAAACAGTGTAAGCTGGAGCGGACGCTGTGGGGTCCACCTAGACTCCACGTTAAGGTCGACCCACACACTCTCAGAGCCTACGAGTGGACACCCATGCTGCGGGGCACATGTCACCTGACAGAGTGGCTGACCACCCCTGATCTCTTCTTTCTGACCACTTGGGTGTTTGGCACTGTGTCCATCATGGACACTCTATGGGCTATTAACCTATGATTCAAAGTTTCTTCTGTGTGGTGCCCATGCCCAAAGACCACCCACAGGCTTCTGCCGATACTCCACTTCCCCCATTTCCAAATTTTTCTCTTGCAGTCCCTGGAACACCTGCCCAAGTCATTTCCCACTGCCCTAAGCCCATATCTGCCCTGGCATCCGGCCACTCACCTTTCCTCACAAAATGAATGACCAGGTGCCATGCCCTGGTGCAGGAAAGATGTCCCCTCTCCATTGTCTCTTAATGCCACCCCTTAGTAGACCCATATAGCGCAGCTGTGCTCTACTTCATGGTGATCCAGTTCATTCCTGGGCTACTCTGGAAATTTTTGCTCCATCAGCTGAGCAGAGGGACTGCTACCCACACAACGTAAGTGTAAACCCAGGGAGCGGTGCTAGAGCAAGAGAGATGCAAACTTGGCTGTGGACCACCCACAGGTTACTCAGCTCTGGGGCCCTGCTCCTGCTCCATCCTAGCTGTGTCACATCTGTCTCACCAGGGATCGCTGCTGGGGTCTGTCTGAGCACACGACGGGGGAATCTGGCAGTTCTGGCTGCTTGGTCACTGAATGTCCGATGCTGTCCTGTATCTACCAGGGAACAAGAGCACATGGGGAGAGTTGTTTTCCAAATGAAAATAATTCTCTCTTGTGGATGGCATGGAATTGTTCCAAATCCCATGGGATTGGAATCCCATTGGGAAAATCTCATGGGATTTTCCCATGAGAGATTGCGTAAACATGAGTTTTCAGTTCTTATCATAAATTCTTCCATTCCTATCACCAATTCCATGACTATGGTAGAGTCTGCTGGATTCTGTGGTCCCAACAGCAGGACACTCATACCCCTGCCTGAACCTGGTGCAGAACCTCCCTGCTCTGGGCTCCAAAACAGTGGGTGATGTTCATGGCTCCTGA
Organism: Pan troglodytes; assembly: GCF_028858775.2. Taxonomy (NCBI): domain Eukaryota; kingdom Metazoa; phylum Chordata; class Mammalia; order Primates; family Hominidae; genus Pan; species Pan troglodytes. The sequence goes on from NC_086016.1 coordinate 24,872,176, forward strand.
TATATGAGTTGGAGCCACATCCCCAAGGGTTAAATATGCTGCCTCTAGACACCAGAATGACCTTAAAGCTTTGTGTTTCTTTCTGGTGGGAATTGTAAGATCTAATAACGTGCTCTTTATTTTGTGAGAGATACTAAGCTGCTCCAGAGAACTCAATCCTAAACATTTCAGCTACTACACAGGATGAATGGTCTTAGGGTTTGTTTCCCACTCTCAGGAATGCATGGCTCTCACCAAAGCTTCCAATAGACAGGGCCCCCTCATGCACATCTGATCCAAATACAGAATAGAGCCCTAGGAGGTTCTCCTGGGTGTTCAGATGGTCAAAGCCCCTATGACAATATCATGAAAAAGAAGGGAGAGTTAATGAAGTTGAAAAAATAAAAGTATAAACCTATACTGCTGTCTACTCCTTGTATTCACACCGTTTCTGATCCTGTTCTGAGAGGAATAGAATGAGTTTCTGCATTGATGGTGCCTGCTGTGCACCTGTAGCCATGCATGGTGGTGTGTTCTATCAGGGTCTTCATCTGGCACAGCAATCGCGGATGGAACTACCATCTGACTGCGTCTGTAGAAATCCACTTCCATCTTCCAGGATCCATTCAACAATTGTAGGAATCATTTCAGTAAACCGAACACAAGGGCCTCAACTATAACTACAAGTCCTCCAGGAGAGGAGAACGCTGTCTCAGAGGGTGCAGTCCTACTGGAATTTCTCTTCTCTTTGGGACAAACCAGCCCAGAGGAGGCACAGGGGCTGTGTGTCATCTGGTTTCCTAGATGAGGTGTCTCCTCCTCACTGTCCTGAGATTCTGAAGAAACTGGGGAGATTGGTGCAGACACTCCTTGGATCCTTACAGGAAACTTCCTTCAGACCACACACTCCTCAATTTGTTCCCAAGCTCCAAAGTTTCTAAAGTCACTGTCTAAAGGGCCCACAGTGTTTGTGTGGAGTGGTGGAAAAGCTCTGGGGATGGAAAGTGGTGGTGGTTGCAAAGCATTCTGAATGTACTTACTGTTGCTGAATGCACACTTACAAATGATTGAAATGGTTTAAAAACTATTCATTTTGCCATAATAAAAATACTGCACACTCTGGAGGAAAGTAAACCTAGTTTAATTTTGAAATTGTTCAATGGATACCAATCAAAGAATAGTGTAGCAAGCACCATTTCCCCTCTCGCTATAGCAGCAACTGATCCCCTTGTGCTCTTTTGGCCTCTCTCCCCTGCTCTCTCTCTCTCAATAATAAGCAATGCTCTTCTCTCCAGTCCAAGCTCACACTTCCCCAGTTGTGCAGGAATGCCTATTGTAGCTGTTAATTTATTTCCAGGCAGAGTCCTCAAGATTCCTCTGCTCATATTCTGTTCTCAGCTGTCTGGAGCCAGCATGACAAGTGAGCCAAGATCACTTGTCATGAGAGACTTGTGGAAGGTTTTGCAAAAAGTTCCCCAAGAAAAAACAATGCTCATTGTTGACAGCAGGACCATTTCCACACAGTAGGGCCATGCTGGGTGTGCAGTGGGGCTGTGCACACTGTGCCCACAGGCCAGGCTCTGCACTGCTGACTCTGATCCTGTGCTTGGTAGGACCTTGTGCACTGCTGAGTCCACTGCAGACTCGACCCTGAATGGGAAGGTGGTTCCTAGCTGCTGGGCACTGAGTCTCATAGAGGGACAGATGGTATTGAGGATGCCCGGCCCCTGATGTACATAAGGGGACAAGGTCTGCTGGTAGAACAGGAAGATGAAGGAACCTGTGGCTCTAAAGGTGGGGTCTCCAGCCCTCAGTCTCAGCTGCCCATGGCCTCATCTGTGTGCACCTTGTCAATCCGGACCATGTGAATTAGAGGTGAAGGGAATTGAAGGACTTTCCCATTTTCTCCCATTTTCTCTCTTGGTTACAGAACGCACCCTTCCACATATACTGTATTAGAGCCTGTGCTCTACAAACATACCTGACACTAAATTAGTGACTTTCGAAAGTGCAGATAGGTACAGCAACCAGTCCCTCTGGAGACATTTCCCATAACATGAACCAGTGAACCCATCTCTGAAAGCCCTCATGTTTTAAAAGACAAGATTTTTGAATTTCAAGGAAAACTAAACCTTTGAAAAAAACATGATTCAAAAGAGAACCTTGCCACTTTCCATTCCTGCTTGGGCTGCAGTGAGGATAGATGCAACAAGTGCTTCTGATGTCTGTGTCTGTTCCCCTGTGTGGACGCACATATCCAGGCGAGTTTCAATGAGGTAGGAGACTTCGGCAGCATTGGCCAGGCTCTGGTTTGCTTCTGGTGCTAACGGAACATGGAAGAGAGGACAAGGTAGCGTGTCCTGAAGATCACATATTTCCTTTTTGCAGGAAGTGCCTGGGCTCCTGGAGTGTTCTCAGGGCTTTGATCCAGGCCACCGGCTCCACAATCAACATCACTGATATTTCAGCAGGTCATTGACCTAATTCCATTTTAGTGCTATCTCAAATGGAAACATTATTTTCTTATAACTATTCATATAGCAACATAGCACATAAATATCTAAATAACACATACAGAAACAGTAGTCTCAAATGCAAAGCTGTCACCTCCCCACACCACACACTTTCTCACCCGAGCCCCTGAGCCCACCCTTCACTCGGGCCCCCCTCTCCTGTGCTGTTAGAAATCTCTGTCTTCTAACAGGGACAGTGACACAAAACAGTCCCCCCTCCCGCCCAGCACTCACACCGCAGAACCCCCAGTCCATCTCCTGAGGGAACGTTTACGTTTCTATTCTGACAGAGAGAAGTCGCCCTGATTGGAGTCTTTACCCCAAACCCAGGAGTTTCTGAGGAACACATGGGGTCAGCCGCTGTCTGTGTGGGGAGGCTTCACCTCAGGGAGGTGCCCGGCTCTGGGCTGAGGGGGACTCAATGTGCACTAAAGGGCAGGACTAAGGCAAGTCCCGGGTCACAGTGTGAGGGATGCATGCGCCCTGAGGAGGGGTCCCTGGTGCTAGGCCTGACCCAATTCTAACCCCAGGCACCTTTCCTCAGCTCCTCTGGCCCTGGGACACCTCCCTACCCTGCTTCCCATGAGGCTGGTCACAGCTCTTGTGAGCACCGCCTCCTCCATGTCACACTTTTTCTGTCAACATTTTGAGGAGCCAGTTGGTTTTCTCCTCATTCCATGTTCCTGTCCCACCTGCCTGCTGGGGGTGGATTTATTTCATGTGTGCGGTTTCCTCAGCCTGAGCCAGAGCTGCCTCAAGGACACCAACCCTGTGGGACACTCCTCTGGGAAAAGCAAACAGGTGCCAAGAGGAGCATCTGGAGCTCTGGTGTGGGAGATGCCCTCCACCCTGGGTCAGGGGAGTCTGGAGGGGATGAGAAGGGACCAGGGGCCTGGGATTGAGCTGCGAAGGGAACCAAAAGGCAGGAGGGACAGGGCAGGGGCTGTCAGCTATGACTCAGGGGAGGCTCCTGGGCCTCAGGATCCTCCCTCTGAGGCCACCAGGGGGCGGGGTGGTGCATGCCTGGACCTGGGAGGTCCCTGCTGGGCTTCACCCTGGGTGGGTCCTAGGAGCTCCTTCCTCCTAAGTCCCCCAAAAGAGACAGAGGCATTCTGGTGTCCTAAATCTGTCATGCCCCCATAAATGCATTTCTACAAGGGCCAATAAATGAACCCCAGGTTTATCCAAGCAGCAGCTTCAGGCCTCTGCAGACACAGAGGGGGAGGAATTAGCCGACCTGAGGCACCCTAGAAGGGCTGAAGGGGGCTGAAGGGGACTGAAGGGTCCCTGTGGGGCCTGTGGTCCTGGGGAGGGGAGAGCTGGGGTGTCTCCCAGCCACTCTGGGCCCTGTCCTGACACTTCTCCCACAAAGAAGGGAAGGGAAATCCTGGGACCCCACAGCCAGGACCAACCGTGAACCACAGGACAGGAAGGACAGGGACCCCCAAGGCTGGCTCCATTTCCCAGGCACTGTCATGGGCTGAGTCTCAGGAAATCCAAGTCAAGGAGTTTCAATCCCCCCGGCTGAGCCCCACTGTCCAAGGAAACAGAAGTCTATGAGCCCAGGCCCAGGTGAGGGTGGGCTAAGAAGAGGAGTTTAAGATGCAGATTTGCATGGAGGCCCCGCCCTCCTCTGAGGCATCAGGGTAAGACAAGGCTGGGGGCAGGCCCAGTGCTGGGGTCTCAGGAGGCAGCGCTCTGGAGACGTCTCCACCATGGCCTGGGCTCTGCTCCTCCTCACCCTCCTCACTCAGGGCACAGGTGACACCTCCAGGGAAGGGGCCTCGGGGACCCTTGGGCTGATCCTTGGTCTCCTGCTCCTCAGGCTCACCTGGGACCAGCACTGACTCACTAGCGTGTGTTTCTCCCTCTTTCCAGGCTCTTGGGCCCAGTCTGCCCTGATTCAGCCTCCCTCCGTGTCCGGGTCTCCTGGACAGTCAGTCACCATCTCCTGCACTGGAACCAGCAGTGATGTTGGGAGTTATGACTATGTCTCCTGGTACCAACGGCACCCAGGCACAGTCCCCAAACCCACGATCTACAATGTCAATACTCGGCCCTCAGGGGTCCCTGATCGTTTCTCTGGCTCCAAGTCTAGCAATACGGCCTCCATGACCATCTCTGGACTCCAGGCTGAGGACGAGGCTGATTATTAGTGCTGCTCATATACAAGCAGTGCCACTTAACTACAGTGGTCCAAGTTCTTGGGAAACTGAGACGAAAACCTGCCCTGGGCTCTCAGGCTCCCTTTTTGCTCTGAAGATGTTTCCTCACCCAGTGCAACGGGCTTCCTGAAACACAGCCTTGAGAATTCTTCTTCCTCAGCAACTCTCTTTTCCCACCGTGAAATCCAAAGGAAACCTGCTCTGTGGTTTCTCATCCAGGACAGGGACAGCTTCCTTTTGCTTGTGTGTTGTGGTCCCTGAGTGGGTGCAACTCTTCCTAGCTTTTTAAATTATGGGAGAGTGACAATGAGCTCCCTGACTGGTGCAGTCCCTGCTGTTTTCAGGAACATCCTCATCCTAAATGCATCTGAATCTCCCACTGTGTGCAGACCAATCTGGACAGATGTTATTAGGGGGAGTTTCCAGAAACCACATCTCACTCAACTCTGTATCCACCACACTCTGGTGAAGATGCTTTTATGGTGCCCATCCTATTGGGTAAAGTCCACTCTCTACTCATGACAGCCATGTGTCCCATCTTCTGAACTTGGGAAATTGCCACACCAAACCCTCAGGCTCAGGGCCCACATAGGAGCTCAGAAAGACGCACTGGGAAATGGAGAAGAGATCTGCATCCACCCCTCAGTGGAGAGACACCTAACTAGATAACAAGATAAGGAAGTAGGTTTGCATGGTGAGTCTCCCCTTCTTACGATAAGAGAGACCTAGAGACCCCCTTCTCAGGTGTGCGCTCAGAGGCAGAACTCTGAAGCAACTCCACCACAGCCTGGACTCCTTTCCTGCTCACCCTGCTCACTCTCTGCACAGGTGATGCTTCCCAGGGCTCAACCCCCACAGCACCAGGGAACAGCCTGGCCCTGACTTTCAGCTCATCACGGCAGTGATGCAGGGTATGGCATTCTGAGAATGAGACCCTCATCTTCAGACTCACCTCTCCTGTCCTCGCTTGCAGGTTTTGTGGCCTTTTCTAAGCTGACTCAGCTGCCTGAAGTGTCTGTGGCTTTGGGACAGATGGCCAGGATCACCTGCCATGGAGAGGACTTAGAAAGCTATTATGCACACTGGTACCAACAAAAGTCAGTCCAAACCCCTAATCTCATTGTATACAATGATAGAAAGCTGTGCTCAGAGATCACTGAGCGATTCTCTGGCTCCTGCTCAGGGGGAACAGCCACACTGACCGTTACTGGGGCTCACGTTGAAGACGAGGCTATTTTTGTTTTTCTGGAGATAAAAACACATTCATAGTGACACAGACAGATAGGGAAGTGAGGCACAAACCCCATCACCATCTGTATCACTCTCTTTCTTAAGCCCCAGGAGTACTGTGGACAAAGTCGTGAGCAGGGTTAGCCCAGCTCAGCTGGATGTGTGACCCCCAGGCACCTTTCACTCTAGTCATCCAGGCAGGCTCTACAGAGGGTGGGTCAGGAGAAAATTTGGGGCTGAAAACTAAGCTGTCCTGGTGTTGTTTAGCTGGGTATGAATTGGCTTAAGATGACCTGACTGGTAGGACAGTCACAGCAAGATAACCATTGAGTAATCATGTTGCCTGGATTTCCTTTTGTTTAATGACCAAACCTAAGGTAGCTCTCTGGTCCAAAATGCCCTGGATTAGTCCCCTGGACTCCTCATTCTTTAACTGAGACCTTTGATCACAGCTGTCATGGCATCATGATGTCGTGAACAGGGAAGTCCATCGTAATGGCAACTGTGACATCAGGGGTAATTTACCCACTATCTACCCAAGGCCGCAGGGAATCCTTGGCTTCTCACAGCTTTTTCTCACCAGAAAATGCCATTGAGTGCAGAGTACTGTGTCTTCCAAGGATGTGCCCCCTCCATAATGTGGTTTGGGAGCAATGATTGCCTGATGCCTAGATTCCAAAGCCATGCTTTAATTCAGGATGACCTTGAAGTGCCTCCTGCTGAGTGCTCAATTGTAACACATTCCCAGAAGAGCCTCCCACACTTATTTTCTGGGACTATATACCCGAACCCTACTGCATGGAATTCAACCTCTCAGAGTAACTTTCCAAGAAACCCAAAAATTAAAAACTAAACAACAAGAAAACAATATAGAGAGAAGAGTATCAAAGAAAAGCAAGTTGTACAAAGAGAGAACTCTGGAGTCTTCAAATATTAATAAGCATCAAGCAGCACATGTGTGGACGGAAACTCCATTTTCAGACAAACAACCGTCCAAAGACACTTGCGGGAACACTCCACAGAGCATTCTTTCTCTCTCTCTCTCTCATACACACACACACACAAACACAAAATATGAATCCTGCTTGTTCCTACAGTCACAGAGGAAAGGCCTGAGTTAAGGGGCATGAGGTCGAATCCTCGGAACAGCTTTGCCTCAGTCCTGGGGAAAATGTCAGCCTAGACAATAGGCTGGTCTGGTCTCAACTAAGTAAGTTAAAAAGCAAGTTTTAAAAAGTACCAAATTTCCGAGTAATTATACTAAATCCAAGAATAAAAGACCAAATAGACAGAGAAGTGCAAGTATATTCTAAATCCAACAAGGAAAAACTCAAAATGTCTAGCACCTATCAGATTTCCTTGCAAGAAGCAAGAAAATACATGCTATAAAAAGCAGAAAAGTTCATCAGTCCAAAGTCTCCCTGAAGTTGCACAGATGATAGACTTTGTAGGAAGAATACAAAAGCAATACTTATAACTATCTTCCACTTGCTCAAGAGGGTACGGGATTGATTGAACATGTTAAGTGGAGACACGGTAGACATAAAAAGATCAAAGTTGAACTTACAGAAATTACCTCTAAAATGTCTGCGATAAAAATAAATAAATAAATAAATAAATAAGGGCCAGGCATGGTGGCTAATGCCTGTAATCTCAGCATTTTGGGAGATCATGGTAGAAGGATTATTTGAGCCCAGGAGTTTGAGAACAGCCTGGGTGACACAGGGAGACCCTGTCTCTACAAAAAAATAACAAAATCAGATAGATGCATGGTGCACACCCATGGTCCTAGCTACTTAGGAAGTGGTGGAAGAATTGCTTGAGCTCTGTAGGTCAGGATGGCAGTGACCTGTGATCATGCCGCTGAACTTTGGCTTGGGTGATAGAATAACACCCTGTCTCAAAAAAAAAAAAATGTCTGAGAATAATTGTAGATTAGCTCCCGCAAAATAATAGATTACTGAACCTGAAGATATAACAATGAAGCTCTTCAAAATGAAACACCAAAAAAGAGAAGATAAAATATTATACTGAGCATCAATGAGTTTTACGATATCTTCAAGGAGCCTTAATGGTATAATTAAATGAACTAAAGGAGACAAGATTGGTGGAGGGAGAGGGACGGTACAAAAACCACTTAAAGAAATAATGAAAAACGTGCAAAATTTGGTGAAAACTATAAACTTATGATTTCACATAGTTTAACAAAACCCAGACACCCACACACAAACACAAACACACAGACATCATATACACAAAAAAACACACACATAAAGAAAACATCAACACCTGCCATAATCAAATTGCAAAAAAAACAAAAACAAAAACAAAAACAAAAAAAACTGTGATGGAGAAATGCTCTTAAAAGCAGCCAGAGAGAAAAGACATGTTTGATGCAGGTGAACACCATAATGATGAGAGCAGCTTTTCCATTAGAAACAATACAAGCAAGAAGGCAGTGGAGGTACATTCATAAAACTTTTTAAAACTTACTGCACACAGCATTGTACATATTCAGTGTAATCCCTATCAAAACACCAATGTCATTCTTCACAAAAATAGAAAAAAAAAATCAATCTTGAAATTTGTATGGAATTACAAAAGACACTGAATAGCCAAAGCAATAGTGAGCAAAAAGAATAAAGCTGCAGGTGTCACACTACTTGTTTTCAAAATATGCTACAAGGATATAGTAACCCAAATTATACTATACTGTTTTATAGTATAAAACAGACACAAACCAGTGTAACAGAATAGGAAACACAGAAATAATCCATGTATTCACAGACAACTGGTTTTTGCCAAAGGCACCAATAACGTACATTGGTTAAAAGACAGCCTTCTTGGTGCTGCTGAGAAAATTGGACATTTACAGGCACAAGAATTAAAATAGACCTCGATCTCTCACCACATACAAAAGTGAATTCAAACTGGATTAAAGACTTATATGTAAAACTTGACACTATTAAACTACTAGAAGAAAACACAGGGAAAATAGGGAAAATGCTTCTGGACTTATGTGTAGACAAAGATTTTATACCTAAGCTTTCAAAAGCACAGGCGACAAAAACAAACATAGACCAGTGGAGCTACATTAAACTAAAAGTTTCTGCACAGCAAAGAAAACAATAAGCAAAGTAAAGAGAAAACTTGTAGAACAGGAGAAAATATTTACAAACTGTTCATCTGGCAATGGATTCACATATAGAATAAGACAATAAGACAAGAAAGCAAAACAATTCAACAGCAAAAAAAAAAAAAATGCCAAATAATACCATTAAAAAGAGGTCAAAGAATTTGAATAGACATCCCTCAAAAGAAACATACAAATGGCCAAAGGGTGTATTTTTTAAAATGCTCAACATCACTAATCATCAGGGCAATGCGAATCAAAATCACAATGAGACATCATCTCACCCCAGCTAGAGTGACTATTATCAAAAAGACAAAACATAACACATTCTGGCAAGAACGCAGTGTAAAGGAACTCTTATACACTGTTATATACTGTTGGTGAGAAGGTAAATTGTAAATTAATACGGCCATTATGAAAAACATGATAGTGTTTCAGAAACACTAAAAATAGACCATCATCATACAATGCAATAATCCCACTACTGGGTATTTAATCACAGGAAAAAATGTCAGTATATCTAAGGAATTCCTGCACTCCCACGTTTATTGCAGCACTATTCATAATAGCAAAGCTACAGAATCAACCTGTTTTCATCAACAGATGAATGCATAAGGAAAATGTGGCATGTATACACGATGAAATACTTTCCAGTCATAAACAAAAGAATGAAATCTTATCCTTTGCAGCAACATGACGGAACTGGAGGTCATTATGTTAAGTGAAATTAGCCAGGCACAGAAAAACAAATGTCACGTGTTCTCTCTCATGTGGGAGCTAAAAAAAGTTGATCTCATGGAGGTATAGTGTAGATTAATAGTTACCAGAGAGGCTGGGAAGGGTTAGGGGTTGTGGGGATGAGGGGTAGTTGGTCAATGGGCACAAACATATGGTTACATAAAAGCAATAAGGTCTATTGTTGTATATCACACAGCAGAGTGAACATAGTTAACATAATTTATTGTACATTTCAAAATATATAGAAGATTTAAAATATTCCCAACATATAGAAATGACAAACGCTCAAGGTGATGGATATCCTAAACACTGATTTGATCCTTACATACTGTATTCATGCATCAAAATAGCACGTGTACCCCATAAACATATACAATTATAATGTACCAGTAAAACATGTTCTTTAAATTAAAAAAAACTGTCAATTCTGAATTCTTTACTCAGTGAAAATATCTTTCAGAAGGGAAGGCAAAATAAAATGGTTTTAACCATAAATATACTTGCACTATTCATGACCTGCAGACACACACTATAGAAAATAATAAAGAACACTTCTCAGATAGAAAATCATACTAAAGATGTGACTCTGAATAAAGAAAACAAAAACATCAAATATAGTAACTACATAAAAACATATAGAAATGGTAAATAAACATAGATATAAAAGACTTAAATTACATTACAAAACAACTAGACTTAATAGACAACTATAGAACAGTCCATCCAACACAGCAGAATATATAATAATCTCAAGTGCATATGGAACACTCTCCAGGGTAGAACCTGCAAAAAAAAATGAGTACCTTAAAAAAATAGAAAATCTATAAAGTATATTCTTTGTGTTACTTCACTCCTGTATTGCTATAAAGAAGTACCTGAGCTTGGGTAATTCATAAAGAAAAGAGGTTTAATTGGCTCATGGTTATGCAGGCTCTACAGGAAATCTGGTGCCAGTATCTGCTGCTGGTGAGGGACTCAAGAAGCTTACAATTATGGTGGAATGTGAATGAGGAGCAGGCATGTCACATGGTGACAGTAGGAGAGAGAGAGGTGGAAAGTGCCACACTCTTTTAAACAACCAGTCTCACATGAACTGGGAGCAACAACTCATTGTCATGAGGGCAGCACCAATTTATTCACGAAGGATCCACGTGGCCCCATGACCCAAACACCTCCCACTAGGCCCACCTCAACACTGGCAGCTACATTTCAACATAAGATTTGGATGGGACAAATATTAAAAGTATATAATTCCACCCCTGGCCCACCAAATCTCATGCCTTTCTCACATTGCAAAATGCAATAATCCCTTCTCAATAATCCCCCAAAGTTCTAAGTTGTTCCAGCATCAAGTTTAACATCCTAAGTCTCATCTGAGACTAACCTCCTGTCACCTATGAGCCTGTAGAATCTAAACAAGTTATTTACACCTAAGATGCAATGGTGGTACAGGCCTTGGGTAAACATTACCATTCCAAAAGGGAGAAAACAACCAAAAGAACAGGCCCCAGACAAGTCCTAAACCCAATGGTGCAGTAATTAAATTTCAAACTTCCACAGATCTCTAGGGCATGAAAAGAATTCAGCCAAGCTTTTTACTAAGGCATCACAAGGGTGAACTTTGCTCCAGTTCCCAATAACTACCTCATTCCATCTGAGACCTCATCAGCCTGGACTTCACTGTCCGTATCTCTATCAGCATCTTGGTCACAACCAGCTGACCAGTCCCCAGGAAGCTCCAAACTTTCCCTCATCTGTCTGTCTTCTTCTGAGCCCTCTAAGCTCTTCAAACCTGTACTTTTTACCCAGTTCCAAAGCTGCTTTCACATTTGCATTATCCTTACATCAACAATCTACTTTTGGTACCAATTTTCTGTGTTCTTTCATTCTTGCATTTTTATAGCACCTTTATAGCACTGCTATAAAGATGTACCTGAGGCTGGGTAATATATAAGGAAAAGAGGTTTAATTGGATCACTGTTCTGCAGGCTGTATAGGAAGTATGGTGCCAGCATCTACTTCTGGTCAGGCCCTTAGGAAGCTTACAAAAATGGTGGAAGGTAAAGTGAAACCAGGCATGTCACATGGCAAGAGAAACAAAAAGAAGAAAGAGAGAAAGGAAAGGAAGAGAGGGAAGGAGGGAAGAAAGAAAGAAGGAAAGAAGCAAAAAAGGAAAGGAAAGAAGCAAAACAAAAGGAAGAGGAAGGAAGGAAGAGAGAGAGAGAAAGAAAGAAAGAGAGAGAGAAGAGACGAGACAGGGAGGGAGAGAGGGAGGGGGGGAGAGAGGCAGGGAAGGAGAGAGGGAGGGAGGAAGGAAGGAGGGAGAGAGAGAGAGTGAAAGAAGAAAGAAAGAGAGAGAGAGAAAGAAAAGGAGAAAGAAAAAAAGAAAGAAAGAGAAAGAGAGAGAAGAGTGGGGAAGTGCCACACTCTTTTAAACAACCAGATCTTGTTTAAACTAATGGTTAGAATTCATTCATTATTATGAGGACAGCAGCAAGCCAATCATGAAGGGTCAGCCCTCATGACCCAAACACCTCCTACTAGGCTCACCTCCTACAGTGGAGTTCATCTTCCAGCATGAGATATGGAAGGAATAAACAATGATATCATCCTCTGAACACTGATATTGAAATATAAAAGGTATTATATAAGAACACTGTGAAAAGCTGCATACCAAAAATTAGATGAAAAGAAAAAAATCCCTAAAAACATAAAAACTACTAAACTGGCTCAAGGAGGTATAGAAAGTCTGATTAACACTATAACAAAAGTTTAAATTAGTCATTGAAACCTCCCACAAAGAACGGCCCAGGCATGAAAGGTTTCATTGATGAATATTATGAACTGTTTAAGGAATTAATAATAATTATTCATAAACCCTTCCAAAAATATAAGAAAGGGGAACATGAGCAGCTCATTCTATGAGGCCAGAAGTATGCTGATAACAAAAACAAAAGACATGAAAAGTGAACTGGAGCACAACAGCCTCTATGAAAACAGATGCAAAACAACCACCCTTCAACAAAATACTAGCAAAATATAAAAAGGATTAAACACCATAACTAACTTGTATTCATCCCCAAAATTCAAGGGATTCTTAACCTATGGAAACTAATTATTTTAATGCTCCATATTAAAATAAAGAATAAAACCACATGATTATTTCAACAGTCACATCAAATGTTTTCATGTAAGCAGACATGACTTCCTGTTGTTTTCCCATTCCTGTTAAAGCATCATAAAAGGCACAATTTGTGGTGCTATTGGATGGGGTGCTACTTCATGCAAACTGGACATGTCATGTCCAACCATGAATATACTTAGCCATAAATGCTAAAAGATTGTAATTTGGTGTCAGAGACTTGGTGGTCAGAGACCACTTCCTCGGCAAGTGATAAGTACAGACATCTGAAAGGATAACTAGGATTTAGGTAGGTGTTGGATAAGGAGGTGAGTTACACACAGAAAAAGTTTCACTTAAAAACTCATAGACGCTTGAACACAGAAGATGGCTCAATAGGTCTGAGAAATAAACAAAGTCCAGAATAACTGGAGCTGAATGGAAACAAGGCAAATGACATGAACCATCTGTTTCTCTCTCGACAACTCACTGGGGCACTGTCTCCTCCCAACATACCACCCACGTGGACTGTAAAAACATCTGTTCTTAAAACTTTCTTGTGCATCATGACAGCATGTAGCACCTGAATCAAGCTCAGTTAAATGAGGGCAGGACAGTCAACCACAAAACCCAGGTGGCCTAGGAAGCACATCAGGGAGACAAGACCTTGCTGTCAAAAGCAGAGGAAGTGAGATTTTCCATTGTGGCTAAGCCCAGAGCATATGAAATTTCAATGGGTACACAAAAACCATATAGGGTTTGGTTAAGCTGCAGATGCAGTCTTTGCAGGTTTGAATGGGGCCCCAGATTCTCCATGGCAAATAGCCTCCAGTTGAGGTTGATTGATGCTGGTCCTCCAAGGAACACACTTTGGGTGGCTTAGCTCCTATGCACCCTCCTCACTCATGCACGGCTGAAACTCACCTACATAACGCACCTTCTGAGAAGCATAAGTGACCTATTTCTCCTCCACTAATGTGTCTCAGTCCCTTTTGCTAAAAAGGAATATCTGAAGTTGGGTAATTTGTAAAGAAGCAAAGGTTTATTTGGGTCGTGCTTCTGATGTCTGTAAAGTTCAACAGTGGGCATCTGCATCCAGTGAAGACCTCAAACTGCTTCCACTCCTGACAGAAGGTGAAGATGAGCCGGTGTGTGCAGAAATCAATTGGAAACAGAAAGCAAGTTCTTTCCTAAAAATACTGCAGGAGTTTAATGATCATATTTACAAAGTGTTTAACACAGAGCCTGACACACCCTAGCTGCTCATGAGTTGGCAGCAATTATTGCTGATGTCATTCATGAAAATTGGACCTCAGATGGAGAAACTGCAGTGCAGAGAGTTTGAGAAGTTTAGGGACAAGAAAGACTTAGTGACTTAAAATCGAGTTCTAGGAACTGAGGAGAGCATCCCTGGGCATTTTACTGCCATCTTTTCCAATGTCTCAGAAACTGTTTCAATGTGACGTCAACCAGAGAGGAAAGCAGAAGGGTTTGCAGAACCAGGGACTACAACTTCATCCACGGGAGAGTGATGTAGTAAGCGGGTGGGAAGGGACAGCTGAGCTCATCTGAAGGGTGTTTAAGGTTTTCTGGCCCAGGGATCTTTGGCCATCTCTCCCTGCCCAGGGCCTCATTCTTCCACTGACCGGCAGGAGCTGGAGAGTGGCTTCTGAGTCTGGTTAGAGATTCCAGCAGCACCCAGAGGGGGAAGATATTGGAGAGATGGGTCTAAGGTCACTGGAGACACTGTTTGCTGCCTAGAGGGCTGCAACAGCCTCCTTGAAAAAAAAATTCAGACACTTTAGGGGAAAAAAACACAGGATGGGAAGGCTCCTCACCAGGGGATTGTGGATAACAGAGACCAAAGCATCTACAAGGAGCCCAGCCCTACTGGAGGTGCCCTGAACACAGAGATCCTAGGGGTGTCTGTATTATTTTGCCAGGGCTGCCATAGCAAAGTAGCACAGCCCTATGGCTCAAAGAACACAAATGTATTTTCTCACTATTCTGCAGATGATGTTAGAATCTAAGATGAAGGTATCTACAGGGTTGGCTCCTTCTGAGCACTGGAGAATCTGTTCCATGCCTCTCCCAGCTTCTGCTGGCTGCGGAGGTGTTTGCTGTTCCCTGCCATGGAGGTAAATCACCCCAATCTCTGCCTCACATTCAAATGGAGTATTCCTCATGTGCGTGTCTGTGTCACAGTTTCCCCTTTTTATAAGGACATGAGTCGTGTTGGATTGGGTACGTACTCTGCAGCAGTATGACCTCTTCTTAACTAATTTCAACTGTAATCACCCTATTTAAATATAAAATCCCACTCTGAGGTCCTGGCAGTGAGGACTTCATTATACAAATTTGAGGGGCCTGAAATTCAAATTCCTAACAGTGTGTCTGCCATGACTCAGGCCTCTCCTTGGGGTTCTGCAGGTGGGATGTGCACCACCAACCTCTCAGGTGGGGCATTACCTGACAGCCCAGAAGGACCCCAGGCCCTCTGAAAAATGACGTCTCTCTCATCCACCTTGAGGGACATGTTTTCTGGCTGTCCTTCTCATCCTTTGCATGCTGACATGGGAGACATCATCCTCTGCTTTTTAAAGAAGGACTCCTTCACCTTCCCAATCATCCCAAGTAGACGCCCATGCTGGTTCCAGAGAATCAAACCACGGTGGGTTACGAGTTATATTAGCCACCAGCTGACAATATTCCCTGAATGTCCAGGATCCACCCATGCTCTCTGACCATCACCAGAGTGAGCAAATCTCTGATATGTGGGTAAGAGTTTCTCCCATGGGCTCCCAGCCGGGCTGTAAGTGAGGCAAGACCCCTTCTTCAGTGCACGGGGCTCAGTGCAGCTGCCTCCCTGACCAAGTCTTCCTGGGACACTAAGCTTATCAGTTTCTCTCCCCCAGGGACAGTTTTTGGTTGTCCTAAGCCTAGCTCAGCTCTGCTATGAACTTTGCATCCTAAGAGCCCATTAAACACCCCCTTGTGCCTCAATGGAATAACCTGGAGTAAATAGTGTGAGGTGCCCCTGCTTTCTGCTCCCAGGGCCTCTTCTCCTCGGTGGCACCAGCACTGCCCTATTGACCAGCAATCCTCACCTGCCCATTCAGGCCTCTACACTGCCTACTGTGAACAGTCACAGATCACAAACTGATTGCCAAATTTGTGCAGATCATCTTGACAGTTTCTGTGGAACTGGGTGCCTTCTCATAGAACCAGGAAGTCACAAGCCAGGCCAGCTCTAGAGAAGCAACTGGGGGAGTAACATGCATCACAGCGCCTGGACACAACAAAGGGATTTTGCTGTAGTCCTACTAGGACACATCCTAGTGATGTCTCTGAGAAACAGTCTTGGTCCCTGCAACAGAAAGCCTACTAAACAGGACAGTAGGCTGCAAGGTTGGGCACAATTTGTGCCGTATGTGAGCCATGTAGACTGTGCATGTGTGTATGTGTGTACATATGTGTACATGTGCATTTAGTGTTGCAAGGAAGGGTTGTGTCAAATGTCCCAACTCAAAACTTTTCTGTTCTCCTAAATTATCTGCTTCTATCTTTACTACCTTTGTACTATCATAAGAATAAGGATAATGATTAGGGTAGAAATAGGAGAAGGAATAATGTTTAATTATTCATTCTTATGTGTTTAATACATATCAAGCACTCTTCAAAACAACTCATATTTATTAAATCACTCAATACGAACTACTCCATGAGCCAAATATTGTCATTATCTCTCCATTTCCAGTTGGAGAATCTGTGATACAGATTTTGACACATGGGAAAGCTAAGGCAAAGAAAGGAAAAGGACTTTGCCCGATGTCAGAACTAGAAAGTGCCTGACCCAGGAGCAGAACCTGAGTCTTCCAGTCCCAGAGACCCTGTTCTTTAACAACAGCCTGTGGGCCTGTCACTGTGCTAATTCAAGGTAAAGCACTGGCATCTCCCTAAGACTCCAGAAAGTTCTCTGTACTTTTTGAATCAAGTAACTCATACTTGCAGTGATTTCCAATGCAGTAGGAATTCTCTGGTGCTGAGGAGTCTACTAGGAATATAATTTCAATGCCTTTAAAATTTTTCAGTAGCCACATTTTAAAAGTAATAAAGAACGGGTGGAAGCAACTTTCGTACTATATTTTCTTTAACTGAGCTTACCCAAATATTATTTCAATATGTAATCAACATAAAAATATTGAGATATTTTATGTTATTTTCCCACAACCTTTTTGAAATCTGGTGTGTTTTACCCCCACATCACATCTTAACTTGAACTACCCACATTTTAAGGACTCAGAAGCTCCCTGGGACTCATGGTTGCTATATTGGACAGAGCAGATCCACATGAATGATGGTCCATTTGGATCACAGCCCCTGCAGTACTTACTTAGAACCATCTTGGGGCAATGGAGAGTCCTATGACCCAGAAGGCCTCCTTAGGGAAGAATGGCTGTTCCATTTTCCAACCAAAGTAGAAATATGGCGGGCTCTCAGAAACCAGGGAATTTTTACAATGTGTTTCACACTTCTTCCCTTCTCAAAGACATTGACTATAACTTCCAGTTCGAAGATAAATCTGAGCCATCAAAGGCATTTTTTTCTATTGGTCAGTGGAATGAATGGCAATGGTCCCTGTGAATTGTGCTCCAAGGATCCCTTTCTGTGGGAAGATTCTTAAAATAAAACCAACTCAAAGTAGGAAGTTATTGTTTATATGTAGATCTAGATGAAAGGGGGCTGATCATGAGGAATATAGTATTGAAGGTGAGTGTGTTGCTATTCTTCACAAAGGGCTATTTTTGCCTAACTCACAAGCATCAATCATTTTTATGAAGGTGTATTTTCCCAGAGTGGTCTTAGCAAGTTACATCCAATGCTGTATCAGGACCCACAAGCAAGGGTGTCAGAACTGACCTGCCTGAGTGGTCAGCAGGAACCAATGTGGAGACTCTGAGGTCTCCACACCACCAACCATGTCGAACCTCCAGTCAAGTGACAGGAGGAGTGGAAGCATTGGTTGCGAAGGGCTTGGAGGAGCTGCAGTGACATGCTCAGCCAAGTACAGGAGCAGGCATATTGGTGTCATGTGACCTCATCCTATCTCAGTTATCTCTTTACACCAAACTCCAAGGTGCAATGTGTGGAGGCATCTGTCTGTACCCATGGACACCTTGGGCTTCACACATTATTTCTATTTCTAATGAACCAGTGTTTTGTTTATGAATTCATTTCATCACATCCTTAGTAGTTCTAGGTTGGAAAAGCAATACATGTCTCTAAGATATTAGGTAGGAAATATTCTCCCGCCACTCGTATTGATTAAAGTTAAAATGCTTCAGTATTAATGTGACAGTTGTCCAAATTCAATACCCTTCACCTTGTTAGAAATGGAATCCTGATCCTAACTTGTCTGGAGAGGAGCCTGGCATGAGGAGCATGACCACACATCTGGATGTCCCCAGTGTCACTGCTAACACACGCTCTTTTGTTACTTGCCGTGAAGGGAGCAGAGGGAGCATCCACACCTTTGTCCCAAGGACTTGGAGGACAGTGCACCTGATTAAAAAATGCAGGGCTGTGATAAGTGGGTTCAGGGTCCTGGATGAGGGAAGAGAAGATGAGGAGGCATGGGGTAGGAGGCAGGGCAGGGAGGAGCTGTAAGGTCAGGCTCTGAGTATGGGTGAAATCCTGACTCCACTCACTACTCTCTGGCAGGATTTGATAAATCTTGTAACCTCGTGATGTTTGTTCTCCCATCAATAAACTAAAGGAGAGGTCGTGTCTTAAGCGTATGCTTGCTGTGGGGCTACTGTGAATGTGTGGTTGAGGTGGTGCCTGTAAAACACTCTCCAAAGGGCCTGGCACGTATTAATGTCTCAAAGGAGTCATTCTGCTTGAGCTCGTGGAGGATGACATTTCTCCTGTGTGCACTAGAGGGCCTTGTTGTGAGGACCCTAATGACTTCCCTGGTAGGGCTCAAGCACAAAGGGCATGACTGATGCTTCCTCTGAGGCCCCTTCTATTGGGTAAAATTCATGCTCCACTCATGACACCCACCTGGCCCTTCTTCTGACCTTGAGAAATTGCCAATATGAAGCCCTCAGACTCAGAGCTCAGACAGTAGCTCAGACAGACATGCTGGAAAGTGGAGAGCAGATTTGCATTCAAAGCTCCTCCCTTCTTGAGCTTATCTGATAATAGAGCTCTTGGAAGTCCCTCCAACCATGGCCTGGGTCTCCTTCTACCTACTGTCCTTCATTTTCTCCACAGGTCAGAACATCCCAGGGAATTCAGGGAAATGTTTTCACTGCTATTTTCCCATGAGCACCAGTCCTCAGGGGCATTCTTTCCAGTTCTTCTGTGCATTCAGCATCATTCATGACATTCTGTTTACAGGTCTCTGTGCTCTGCCTGTGCTGACTCAGCCCCCGTCTGCATCTGCCTCGCTGGGAGCCTCGGTCAAGCTCACCTGCACCCTAAGCAGTGAGCACAGCACCTACACCATCGAATGGTATCAACAGAGACCAGGGAGATCCCCCCAGTATATAATGAAGGTTAAGAGTGATGGCAGCCACAGCAAGGGGGACGGGATCCCCGATCGCTTCATGGGCTCCAGTTCTGGGGCTGACCGCTACCTCACCATCTCCAACCTCCAGTCTGACGATGAGGCTGAGTATCACTGTGGAGAGAGCCACAGGATTGATGGCCAGGTCGGTTGAGCCACAGTGACACAGACGAAGGGGAAGTGAGGCCAAAACCTCCCACCTCCCCTTTCTCCTCAGGGACTCAGAGTCAACAGCCCTGGGTTCCTCTCCAGTACTCTGAGACCTCTGACTCCCTCCCTCCAAGACACCCCTAGGCAGAAGCAGATGAAGGCCATGACTGAGGCCATTTTGAAAACTCATCTTTCTGTTTCCTCCACAACAGCCTGTGGGGACCATGCTGGGAGAGACCAGAGCAGCCCAGGCAGGAAAAGGACCTTGAGAGAGTGGCTAGGATGAGATGACCGTGTCCCAGTATCTCATTGTGCCCTGTGCTCCATTACCAGGCTCTGCCCCAGGAAAGGACATGGATCTTGACCTGTCACCCATCATTTATGAGAGTTCAATTTTTACATTTTTTAAAATATAAAAACTACAATCTCCAAGATGCTAGGAGCAATTTCACTGAGACTCATCATGGAATTCTGACCTCCCCCAGCATGTCCCCTGTTCCTACAATCTCCTGTTCAAGATCAACTCAACTCCATTACCCAGACCAGCTGCTGGATGATCAAGACAGGGCTGTGAGAGCCTAAGAATCTTTAAGGTCCACGATGAGAACACGTCAAGAAGGATTTATGTTGGAACTTCCTTCCCCATGGATATTCACATCAACAGAGAAGATGTCTGAGTTCTTGCTTACACCTATGAATACCTAAGACATGAAGTGTGTGTGTGCATATGGTGTGGGCAGCACTTCCTCACTCAACACCAGAGAGTGTCTGAGGCCACTGGGTACAGACATGGAGACAGGGCATATTTTTATACACTCAATTAAGCCCTTGTCCTTCTCTGCTCACCAAGGAGCCACCCAACAAGGCCACAGCAGGAAGAGAAGTTGATTTCCATGAAGAGCCTTTCCTTTCTGTGATAAGAGTCCTGGAAACCCACTGTCTAGTTGTGGAATCAGAGGCAGAGCTCTGGGGCATCTCCACCATGGCCTGGACCCTCCCCTGCTCACCCTCCTGACTCTCTGCATAGGTGCTTCCTCCCAGGGAATAAGCCCCATGGAACCAGGGGTCAGCCTGGCCCTGACCTTGAGCTCAGTGCAGGGAGTGATGCAGGGTGTGGGGCTATGGGAATGAGACCCTAATTCTCAGTCTCACGTCTCCTGTCTCCTCTTGCAGGCTGTGTGGCCTCCTCTGAGCTGACTCAGCTGCCTGCAGTGTCTGTGGCTTTGGGACGTACGGCCAGGATCATCTGCCAGGAAGATAGCATAGGTGACTCTGATACAAACTCGTACCAGCAGAAGCCAGGTCAGGTCCCTGTGCTGGTAATCTATGGTGACAGCAACTGGCCCTCAGTGATTCCTGAGCAATTCTCTGACTGCATATCAGAGGACATGGCCACCTTGATTATTAATGGGGCACAGGATGGAAACAAGGCTATTACTGTCGCTCGGAACAGCACTGCTTCTCATCTCACAGTGACACAGCATACAGTGAAGTGAGATGCAAACCCCTTCCCATCTATGTCCTTCTCTCCCTTCAACCCCAAGAGGACTGTGGTCACAGCCATCAGCAGGTCTGGCCCAGTTCATTCAGATTTGAGACCCCCAGGCTGCCCTTCCCTCCAGTCCTCCAGGCAGGTTCATTAGATGGTAAATCAGGGGTGGATACACAACTATTATTATCATCATGTTCCAATTTTTCATGAAGTAGAGGAATGATTGAACATGTTAAGTAGAAGCACAGAATAACCAAAAAAGGACAAATTGAGCTTGTGTACAGCTAATAATTGCAATGTCTGTCACTTTAAAAACATACTGGATGTGATTAACAACAGATTAGATGATGTAAAACAAAAGATTAGCAAACTTGATAATGTACACTAGAAAATATTCAAAATGCAGCACATAAAGAAAAAACAATGACAAAAATGAAGAAAGCATTATCGGATATTCATAAAGAAAATGAAGGTGAGTTATAGGACAACTTCAAACAGCCTGAGGTTGACTAGGAGTAATGGTTCACACCTATAATCCCAGCACTTTGGGAGGTCTAGGACGGAGGATCTTTTAAGACTAGGAATTCAAGACCAGACTAGGCAACATAGCTCTACAATTAAAAAAAAAAAAAAACTTAAAAATTAACTGGGCTTCGTGGCTTGCACCTGTAGTCGTACCTACTTATAAACCTGAGGCAGTAAGATTGGTAGAGCCCAGAAATTCAAGACTGCAGGGAGTGAGCTATGATCATGCCACTGGACTGCAGCCTGGGCAACAGAGCAACTTCCTGTCTCTAATATAGGGTCTCAATCTGTCATTCAGGCTGGAGTGCAGTGGAGCAATCATGGATCACTGCAGCCTTGACTTCCCAGGCCCAAGTGATCCTCCCAGCTCAGCCTCCCAAGTAGCTGCGAATACTGGTGTGCACCACCATGCCCAGCTAATTTTTGTTTTTTTTGGAGAGACTGGGTCTCCTTATGTTACCTAGGCTTGTCTCGAACTCCTGGACTCAAGCAATCCTCCAGCCTCAGCCTCCCAAAGTGTTGAGATTACACGGGTGAGCCGCTGCACCTGGCCTCAAAAAGAAAAAAAAATTTTTAATACAACAACCTAAGTATGTATAATTCACATCCATGGAATGTAAAAGGTATGGGTGGGTAGAAAAGAATATTTGAATAAATAATAGTCAAATGTGCTCCACATTTGGTAAAAACCAAAAACTGGTATAACCAAGAAGTTCAACAAAACTGAAGCACAGGAATCATGAAGCAAATGATTCCAAATGACATAATAGTCAAATTAGTAAAATCTGGTGATGAAGAGCCACTTAAAAGTATGATTCTAAGAGTACATTTCTCATTAGAAGCAATGTAAGCAAGAAGACAGTGGAGCAATAATTTTAAAATACTGAAAGAAAACAGCTGTCAACCTTAAATTCTTTATCCAACAATAATAACTTTCAAAAGTGGAGGATAAATATAATGTTTTCAGACATATAAAAACTTACAGAATTGATTACTATCACTCTTGTCATTAGAAATGACAAAAGACACCCTTAGACAGGGGGAAAATCATACCAAATTGAAATATGAATTCACACAAATATCAGATAATGCAACTCCATTTGAATACATAATCACATTTGAAGACAGATTTTGATAAGTGATATATGTATCACAAAGCCTAAAGTAAACATTAAACTTTTTTAAAAAAGAATTATGACTAGTAAGCTGTATTAGGATTCTCCACAGAAACAACATAAATCAGATATGCATGTATGTTATACGTGTGTGTATATATATACATATGTGTATAGTATATATGTGTATATACATATGTGTATAGTATATATATGTGTGTATATATATATACATATGTGTATAGTATATATGTGTGTGTATATATATACATATGTGTAGAGTATATATATGTGTGTATATATATACATATGTGTAGAGTATATATATGTGTGTATATGGTGAGAGAAAACGAACATGAGAGAAACTAATTTTGAGGAATTGGATCATATATTTGTGGTAGCTGACAAGGATGAAATATGTTGGTCAGGCTGAAGGCTGGAAATTCAAGTAAGAGTTGATGTTGCAGTCCTGAATCCAAATGTAGCAAGGCAGCACTTCAGGAAACCTCCACATTTGTTCTAAAAACACTCAGCTCACTAAAGAGTGCCACCCACATTGTGAAGAGAAATGTGGTTATACAAAGTTTACTAATTAAAATGTTCATCACATCTGAAAGTTATCTTCACGTCAACTCCTATACTGGTATTTGATAAAATCAATCTGGCGCATAGCCTACCCAATCTAACACTTAAAATTAACTATCACTTAACCCAGCAAGGAAATAAAAAGATAATTTAAAAAATCAATCAAAAAAGGAGACAGCAAAAGGGAAAGAAAACTAACGAACATATGGGACAAATATAAAATAAAGAGCAAGAAGATCCTTCCAGCTCAGCCTACTGAGTTTCTGGGACTACAGGAAGGTTTGTAGTTCTCCTTGAAGAGGTCCTTCACATCCCTTGTAAGTTAGATTCCTAGGTATTTTATTCTCTTTGAAGCAGTTGTGAATGGGAGTTCACTCATGATTTGGCTCTTTGTCTGTTGTTGGTGTATAAGAATGCTTGTGATTTTTGTACATTGATGTATCCTGAGACTTTGCTGAAGTTGCTTATCAGCTTAAGGAGATTTTGGGCTGAGACAATGGGGTTTGCTAGATATACAATCATGTCGTCTGCAAACAGGGACAATTTGACTTCCTCTTTTCCTAATTGAATACCCTTTATTTCTTTCTCCTGCCTGATTGCCCTGGCCAGAACTTCCAACACTATATTGAATAGGAGTGGTGAGAGAGGGCATCCCTGTCTTGTGCCAGTTTTCAAAGGGAATGCTTCCAGTTTTTGCCCATTCAGTATGATATTGGCTGTGGGTTTGTTGTAGATAGCTCTTATTATTTTGAGATACGTCCCATCAATACCTAATTTATTGAGAGTTTTTAGCATGAAGCGTTGTTGAATTTTGTCAAAGGCCTTTTCTGCATCTATTGCGATAATCATGTGGTTTTTGTCTTTGGTTCTGTTTATATGCTGGCCACTTCTCAAAAGAAGACATTTATGCAGCCAAAAAACACATGAAAAAAATGCTCACCAGCACTGGCCATCAGAGAAATGCAAATCAAAACCACAATGAGATACCATCTCACACCAGTTAGAATGGCAATCATTAAAAAGTCAGGAAACAACAGGTGCTGGACAGGATGTGGAGAAATAGGAACACTTTTACACTGTTGGAGGGACTGTAAACTAGTTCAACCATTGTGGAAGTCAGTGTGGCGATTCCTCAGGGATCTAGAACTGGAAATACCATTTGACCCAGCCATCCCATTACTGGGTATATACCCAAAGGACTATAAATCATGCTGCTGTAAAGACACATGCACATGTATGTTTATTGTGGCATTATTCACAATAGCAAAGACTTGGAACCAACCCAAATGTCCAACAATGATAGACTGGATTAAGAAAATGTGGCACATATACACCATGGAATACTATGCAGCCATAAAAAATGATGAGTTCATGTCCTTTGTAGGGACATGGATGAAATTGGAAATCATCATTCTCAGTAAACTATCGCAAGAACAAAAAACCAAACACCGCATATTCTCACTCATAGGTGGGAATTGAACAATGAGAACACATGGACACAGGAAGGGGAACATCACACTCTGGGGACTGTTGTGGGGTGGGGGGAGGGGCGAGGGATAGCATTGGGAGATATATCTAATGCTGGATGACGAGTTAGTGGGTGCAGCGCACCAGCATGGCACATGTATACATATGTAACTAACCTGCACATTGTGCACATGTACCCTAAAACTTAAAGTATAATAATAATAAATTAAAAAAAAAAAAAAAGAAAATGTCTCTAGACAGCTTGGTTCCTGCGCTGGGAATCAACCGTCTTTTCTCTCCCTTTCAACCCAGAGTGTGGCAGGCGCGCCCCCTACAGGCAGCTAAAAGAGCTGACTGAGATGCCGTCTCCATAGGGAGGGATTTGGGCTGAGAATTTGGTCTGAGGATTTTCCCATGCCCTCCCTGGCAGGCTGGTCCCAGGACACTAAGAAGACTTACTGTTACAGGTCCAGGGCATTTCTCGTCTTCCTTTTCTCTCTCCTTGCCAAGTGACCTTGGAATTGTTCCTCCCCATCTCAGCCCCTTCCCTTTTGTGTTAAGTGCAGTTTGCAGATTTTGTGTTCCTAGGTCCTATATCTGTAGAATTTTAGGGAAAGCAGTGCTGGTCACCCACATGGAATTCAAGACAGCGAGCCCAGGACCAGAGACACAGACAGCAGTGGGGGTCCCCACAGAGCAGCATGGTGGGCACCAGGTGGAGGTAAGAAACCAGGAACCACTCCCCTGAGTGTCTTCAGCCCCAGGTGAACTAGGGAGGGGTCAGTGGGCTGGGCTCAACCCACCGGGGACTCTCCTGTCACTGCCCCAGCAGCACCATCCTGGAAGCCCCTATATGTGCTAAGCAGCTGCCAAAGAACTTGATTAATTACCTGTAAATTTCCCTTCACCACACCTGACCACACATGACTCCTGCTCCCAAATTACTAATTTATTAAAATGGCACAATTAGCCAAAATGGCCTGAATCCAGGACCCCTTTCAGGTTTGCCGCTGACCTCTCAGGTCCTCACACGTGCCAGACTCTTTCCACAGGGGCCTGACTCCACTGTTTCCAACACAGATCCCAGGACTCATTTTTCTCTATCAGTCCTGACAGCAGTTCCAGAGACACTTCCCCATTAAGATGTCCCCAGGCTCTTATAATACAACCTGTCTGTTATTTTCTGCCTAAATCTTTTTAATTATCCCCATAGCATTTACAACTATAGGAATCTTTGCCTATTATTAATTTTATTAATTGATTGGTGTTAACTATTTACTTAATTGGTCATGGATGCTTTTTTACCACAGAATCACACATAAAAAACAGACACAAACAGCTAAGGGCGTATTTCTCCCTGCAATAGTACCCACCACTTTCAAGAAGACACCAGGGTCTTTCTCACTTTTTGTCCCACCATCCCTATGATATTGGCTTTATCTTCATCCCCGCTGATGTGTGACCTCAGGGTGGCTGCTGCAGCTCCAGCTATCACTCCCATATTCAAGGAGAAAAGGGCCTCATGAATCTAGTGCTCTTTCACAAGAGCAAAGCTTTCCTAAGAAGAATTTCACCCACTGATCTCACATCCCACTGATCAGGCCTGAGCCACATGGTCAATCCCAGCTGAGCAGGACCTGGGAATCACAGGCACCAGTCTTTTCAGTGAATATAGAAGACAGTGCTCAGGTGGAAGGTGACAGGGACTGTCTGCTGGGTCTGCAAACCCAGTTTTCCTGCACAGCCAAACCAGCACAATGAACAACTCACTTCAAGAAGGCTGTGTCTTGTTCCTGCCGAATTCCCCGCATGGAACGTGTCCCAGACCACAGTGGGTCTGGATTAACATTTGTTGGGTGGATGTTCTTCTGTCTCTGACTTTGGTGCAGGAGTCACCACTGTACGCTGGCCCTGCATCCACAGCGGGGACCAGTAAGAGCCAGTCCCTGAGTCCTGTGATCCCCGCCCTGCATGCCAAGCCCTGGTATTACTCCCATGACCACCCACCGCCCAGACACATGTGCAGGCAGCCTCAGATGGACCTTCCTCCTCCTCTTCCAAATATTCATGTTCATATTGTCATGAGTAATCTGCACCCCTCGCACCTGGTATTGAGGCAGGCATGAGTCACAAAGAGAAGAGAAAAATTTCCTCCATTGGCACCAGCAGTCTGCAGACCAGGGAATCAGGGACCTGAACAGAAGATTTTAATTATACACCCGGACCCAGGAGGCCCTTGAGCCTCCAGCAGCCAGTATGGAGCAGCCACCAGGGGACAGAACAGAGTCACCTGGCAAAGTCACTTGGAGATAGGGTAGACCTGGGTGACAAGGAGATGCTGACATGCAGGGAGGGTCAGTGACCACAACCTGAGATCTAGAAAGGTGTCGTTTTTCTACAGCATCATCCTTAACATTGAGTACAAATTCTCCAGGCTTTGTGTTTCTCAGCTTTGTCTCTGGCCAATGTTGCATATTTGACACAGGTGCAGACACTTTGCTTCCCCCTACACACTGGCCCACTCTTCTGTGCTGAAACGCTGTCATTGTCACAAATGCCATCCTCCCCTGTGGGCACATGTGTTTCATCACCCTCCTGTTTGCTCTGAGAGCCCCCTCATTCTGCTACACAGCAAAGTTTTCTTTCAGCATCTAAGCTGTACCTGACCATGACCACATACTGGGGGTACATAGGCACAGCACCTGTGCCCTACCCTAGGAGCTCACAGCCAAGGCCAGGAACTTACAGCATCTCCTGAGTCTTTCAACACTCCGTGTGCACATGACAAGGGTGAAGTTTGATTGTGGAAAGCACCACTCAGAAGCAATGGCAGGTGCCTGCACGTGTGCCAGCCTTACGGTGTCACCTGTAGAGTGGGGTCATGAGGGTCACTGCATTGGGTTGAAAGGTGCCCTCCAGAGGGGGAGCTAGAACCACACCTAACTTCTGGACTTTGCCACAAAATATTTAAGGACAGGACACCCCTGGAGTCCTCAATTACCCAAGTTATTCTGAGCCAGTATCCAACAGAGGAAGTACCTTAAATCTCAGAATAATCCCTCAGTCGCCATTGTAAGTCAGTCCCTGGCCATCTCCACGCAGGACAAGGAATGGCCACATGGGCAGGACATCATACTACCTGGAAAACGCACATAGAATTCCTCTCAGAGTTCTGCATGGCCAGATCAGCTCAGGAGTGAGGCCATAACACAACCTGCAGTGACGACGTCAACCCAGATGATGGGACCAGAAGGAGAATGAGAATTCTGTGTGCTGAGGGTGGGTCTTTAGGGGCCCCCTCTCTCTCTGTCCCTTGGGGCTGAGCCCTTCTCTGGAAACCACACAGCTCCTCCTGCAGCAGCCCCTGACTGCTGATTTGCATCACGGGCCGCTCTTTCCAGCAAGGGGATAAGAGAGCCCTGGAAGAACCTGCCCAGCCTGGGCCTCAGGAAGCAGCATTGGAGGTGCCTCAGCCATGGCATGGATCCCTCTCTTCCTCGGCGTCCTTGCTTACTGCGCAGGTGCTGCCCCTAGGGTCCTAGCCACTCGTCCAGTCCCAGGGCTCTGGGTCCAGCCTGGCCCTGACTCTGAGCTCAGCAGGGCCCTGCCTGTGGTGGGCAGGATGCTCATGACCCTGCTGCAGGTGGATGGGCTGGGGGGGGCTGAAATCCCCCCACACAGTGCTCATGTGCTCACACTGCCTTAGGGCTCTTTCATCCCTGGATCTGTGTCCAGGCCAGGCACCTGGGAAGATTTACTTGGAGTTCGGCTCCTCAGTTTCAAGCCTTTTCTCTCCCTTTTTCTCTCCTGTAGGTTCCGTGGCCTCCTATGAGCTGACTCAGCCACCCTCAGTGTCAGTGTCCCCAGGACAGACAGCCAGCATCACCTGCTCTGGAGATAAATTGGGGGATAAATATGCTTACTGGTATCAGCAGAAGTCAGGCCAGTCCCCTGTGCTGGTCATCTATCAAGATAGCAAGCGGCCCTCAGGGATCCCTGAGCGATTCTCTGGCTCCAACTCTGGGAACACAGCCACTCTGACCATCAGCGGGACCCAGGCTATGGATGAGGCTGACTACTACTGTCAGGCGTGGGACAGCAACACTGCACACAGTGACACAGGCAGATGCGGAAGTGAGACAGAAACCAGCCACCTCGGCCTGGCTCATAAGACCCTTCCCTCTCTCCCGCCCTGTCACACTGAGCAGGAGGGAGCCTTCCATGTGGAATGGAAGTTTCCAGTCCTATCCCTGCCCTTACGTTCCTGAGAGACGGGAGCAAGTTCCTGCCCACCTCTAGGTTCAGCTTATCCCAGAATAAACTGAGCTGGTCATTTTGATGATCAAATGCCAGCTCCCAAAAGACCCCAGAAACCCTGATATCTAAGTAGCACCAACTCTATTAGTATCAAGGGAGACTAGTCCTAGGGTGGAATCATTTTAGTGTCTCGGAAGGCACAGGGCAATGGAAAGTGTTTATGAGGTTTCAGTATATGCACGTGAGCAGTTAAAGGCAGGTCTTACAAGGAAGGAACCTACTAGAATTGGGGCCCATCTGTGACATCATAGCACAGCCTGGTGGACACAGAGAAGGGAAGGTCTTGAATCAAGTCTTGATCAGTAAATATTTATTGGATAAGTGAGCAATTTACATAGGTGAGAACTGTGTGCTCTCTTGAGCAGAACACTTACCTGGATACTTGGTTTTCAGGAATTCCCTGAAGCAATGAGTGACATTCTTTATTGTTTTCACCCTCATCCACCTGGGAAAGAGTATCCTGGAACCAGCAGTTAACATTGACACAGCTGGTCTCCGTCCTCAGCACAAACATTCATTGCAGGCTGAAAAGTGATAACGGAAGAGAAAGGAGTTTATTAAATCCCTAGACACAAACAAATCCATAAGCAGAGATGAGAGATGCGGGCTCAGTTGGCCCAGTCCCACAGGGGTCATTCCTCTTGTGATGGAAATGACCACATGAGGGTCCCCCAAGCGGTGTTGGGGGGCAGTCATGGGGAACTGGCCTCCCAGGGCTACCTGCTGCTTGGGCTGGGCAGAGGTTAGTGGGATGGAAGTCTGGTCCAGTCCTTCCCAGCAGCATCTCCAGGCTCCTCCTCCCTCTACTGGGGCTTCCCCTCCACTCCCCAGAACCATCATTGCTTCCTCATCTCCTGTCTCCTCCCTGCCCCAAGGCCCCCCCTGTGCTCACCCTGGCTCCTCCCCCTGCTCCATGCCCAGCCTCTGCAGAGCAGCCCAGGCCCAGAGACTTGGGCAGAAGCTTCCGTCCCACCAGCTGCAGAACCTTCCCTACAGAACCAGGCCAGTCCCTGTGTCTCATATTTGTAGAGATCCCAATCACCCTCAGAGATGACGGGTGGGAAACCAGCCCACAGTGACCTAAGCTGTTGGGCATATGGCCTTCAAGCTGGCCTTCAAGCCCACTTGGCTGCATCTCCTTGGCCAACTCCAACATCCAGGCTGGGAGTCTGGAATCCTAGTTCCCCTGGCCCATTCACTCCCACTAGGGTTGCTTCTAAACTCCCTGGGCCTCAGCTTCCTAGTCTGCCCACTGGAAGCAGCGACAGGCATTTTCCAGGGCTGCGGTAAGGGCCCTGGAACTCTCTCTCTCTCTCTCTCTCTCTGAGCCTCTGTTTCCTCATCAGTAGTGGGAAGACCCCCTGCCAGGTGGGCCAGTCCATGACATCTACAGAGGGAGCAGGAACCTCTCCTATTTCCTGGAGGAGAGCTGGGGTGGAGGCTGCAACCCAGGATCATCAGAGGAGCTGGGGTCTTCAAGGTTCCTAGGGACCCCTTAAGCGGGGGTCAGAGTGGCTTCAGGGGTCTTATTGCTCGGTCCAGACAGAAGATGTTTCCAGTTGTGAAAAATGACTTCAGGGACAACAAAAACAGAGATTCACCTCTCCAGACACCAGTGGTTGATGTGCCTGGAGGAGTACTTGTACCAGGCAGGGGAGAGAGTCCTAGACAGAGGAGGTTCTAAGTGTCACCTAGATTTCGGGCCTCGGGGCCTTTATCAGGGGTAGGTGATGTCACAGTGAGTTGACGCTCTGTAGCCCCTTCCCTAGGAGGTGGCAGAGGGAAGAGCTGGTGGTCCTCTGAGGTGTGAGTGAGTCCAACCCTGAGGGTCTTCCCAAGCTGGAGGTCCCTGGGTGTAGACGGAAGAGGTTCTGGTCAAAGAGGCCTGGTGTTGAATCCTGGTCCATTTATTCATTTGGTCAAGAAATATTCACGGAGGACCCACTATGTGCCAGGTGCCAAGCCAGGTGACTGGGGACACAGTGTTGAGTGGGACAGTTGGCTCCTTCACTGCTAGAGGTATGATATTCTCAAGCCGAGACTCGGCTCTACGATTGTATGTCAGATATATAGCCTCTATGTGCATGTCTCCAGAGACTGGTTTCCTGGAGTTCCAAGTGACAGCCATCACTCACCTTGAATGCAAAAGTTAAAGGAGCATCCAAAAACCTAGTGACCCAGATAAATAATACTTAATGCAATATTTTCAAAAATCAAAATTAATGCCCAACCCACAATGAACAAAATTTCAGGATCTGACTCACTCACCTCAGTGGTTTCGTTCTTGGTCCTACCCACAGTCCCACAGGTGAGTGAGTACCCACAGGGATGCAAAACCAGAGTCAGGCCCCTGCACCGCCTTCTGCCCGGCCACCAGAGCCCTCCCCTGGGTCTTGGCCTTTCTCTTCTGAAGAGCTCCAGCCAGTTCCGCCTCAGGCTTCCTCTACTGCTGGTCTCTTCTGCCCCCTACTGGACTCTCCCCCTACAGCTGCACTCCAGGCAGCTGGTGGAGGTTAAAGAACAGAAACTTCCCAAAACTCCACCCTCCAGTTCCAGGCTGGCTCCACCTTATGTCCAAAAAGGCTGGTCCTCCAGGTCTTTGATTGCTATTAGTAAGTCCCAAGACACAGTCTTTACACCAAGTCACTGTGTGCCTCGGGCAAGAAACTCTCCCTCTCTGAGACTGTGTTTCCACATTGGTAGAAGGAGCTAGAAGACCTCCCTGCCAGGTTGGCAAGTCCACTCTGTGACATCTACAAAGGGAGCAGGGATCTCTTCCATTTCCTGGAGGAGAGCTGGGGTGGAGGCTGCAACCCAGGATCACCAGAGGAGCTGGGGTCTTTGGGGTTCCTGAGGACTCCTCAGAGGGGGATCAGGAGCTGCAGAGCCAGCTTCTAACTCTGGGGACTCAGAGATCCAGAACCTTTGTCATATCCCCAGCCAATACTTTGTCATCCTGTGCCTCAGACTCCCCCAGATCCCAAGAGTGAGAAGCTCAAGATGAGACAAGAAAGACCAGCCAGCTTGAATTTAGGGATGGTGGGGAGTGGGGAGCTGGGGACCCCTGGACCTGGGGGAGAGGAGTCTGCAGTGCCTGCAGGTGGAGTTTCTGGGACCTGGGGGATGGAGACTGGGCAGGGGACTGACCAGCAGGAGGCCAAGGTGGGGGATACCCTCAGACATGGAGCAGGGCAGAAGCAACTGGATGGGGTACACCCCTCTGCTTTGGGAGAGAAGGGCCAGGGTGGGACCCAGAGAGCTCTGCAGAGGCACCACAGACCCTCAGCAGGGGGTCTGCCAAACAGGACAGCTGGACTTGGCTGCTTCTGCCCAGGCCTGGATCCAGCCCTTGCACATCTCAGGGCAGGGGGTAGGCCTGGTGGCCAGAGCTGCAGCTGCACCTGCTGGGGAGGCCTAGTCCAGTCCTCCAGGGTCCCCAGACAGACTCGGATTTCCGACTGCAGCCACCATGGGAGGATGTGGTCTGTGGTGACGACGTCTATCCAGAGGCCACGGCAGGTGCAAGGGTGGGGGTAGGGGCAGCAGCTGGGGATGCTACATTTAGGGACAGCCCCTTTTTATCCCCAAGACCTGGGACTGTCCCTGAAAGGAACCACAGCTTCTGGGTCCTGAGCAGTGGGTGAGTGTCATACCCACAGAGGGGCTGGAAGGGAGCAGCTTCAGCCTAGACTCCCAGGGCAGACCCTGCCCCAGCCCCGAACATCCAAGGAGCCCAAGATCAGAGGCAGGAATAGGCCAAGCTCCCCAGTGGAGAAGCTGTGCTGGACCAGGGTTTCCCAAGGCCCTCCCTTGTGCCCTGAATGATGTCTGTTAGGGCACCTACACCCCGTTACTGCTCAGTGCCTTGCCTATCTTGAAGGACAGGGATGTGTGGTGATTATTTGTATAATCCAGCCCCCAGCACCTGGTCCTCAAAAGTTACCCAAGCAATGTGTATAAAGATCCAGCCTGGAGATCTTTGAAAACCGATTCAATGAGTCGAACCATTAAGTCATGATCACCATCCTCAACTTCATCTCTTTCTTCCTCCTCCTCCTCATTATCATCACCTTCAAGAACTGTTAAGAGTCTGAGACTTCATCCTATTTGCAGACTAAAAAGTAAGCCTGCCACAGTGCCATGGATACTGGCAGAAGATACAAGACTCCTGGGTCAGAGACAACGAATAATCTGTTTTTCACAGCAATAGCAGTTGCCAAGGTATCAGCATTGTCTTGCACCAGTTCCACAAGGTGATGCAAAGAGGGCCAGGTGACATCTGCATGCCAGAGCTCAGGGATCCCAAATATTTCATACTTGACAGTAAGCATATATCTGTGTTTTGCTCCAAAGAGAGGCATTCTCTGTACCTTCCGAGGTTGTTCACTCTACAAACACTCTTGAAAAGATAATCCACAATCAGTGCCTTTGCCCGAGAGACATGCAGAAATGCAGAGATCCATAGTAGACCACTGTCTCCCAACAACCATCAACTTTATCAATGAAATGAAGTCTCAGGCTATTTGTCTGTTACCATAGCTCACAAAAATGTCTGGCTTGATTGTCACCAAATGTATCAAGGAAGTTAAGGAGTATCTGACACAAAATGTGAACCAAGCAATTCTCAAAGGAGCCTCCCAGGAAATTCACTTTAGGAAGTCCTAGGAGGCTCCTCTGAGAGTTGCTAAAACAAAACATTGAGAGTCCTAGAGGGCTGCAGATCTGAACTTGAGCAGATATTTTTAAAGATTTTGTGGCAGAAAAAGAAACTGGAAAGCAAGAGGACAGACCCTCATTGCAGTTCTGTAATGTAAGGTGGCAGAGCAGGGGCCTTTCTCACCAGAGTATGGGGTCCTGAAGATCTCCTCAAACATTTTTATACTAGGCTCTCAGGGCAACAGAAAAGATGGGAGCGGTGAATGGGGCGTAAAGGAGTGCAAATGACACAAGGGGCCACATGAAGCAAGAGAGGTTTATTCAACCAGATTTAGTCCATGTTTAATTGAGCCACTCCTTTGTGCCAAGCTCTGGGTTTTCCCATGCACCAAGCAGTGTGTTACCACCTAGACCCAGAGAGCCATGTCATCATCAGCAAAGCACGCCCTAGTGTCATGCAAGGACCAGGCCTCAGATTCCGACTCCAGACCTACTGCCTCTTGGCCCTGTGATATTAAAAAAGTAGGGAATCAGCCTGAGCAGCATTTCCTCATCTTCAAATGTGGAGGACAGTAGATAATCTTAGCTCCCAGGATTAGTGCTTGTAAAGCAATAATAATGTAATGCATTATTATTGTATTATGCATCATATTCCCATATCATAGTCAAAAAGGACCCCAACTTAAAGCACCTGCCAGCCCTCTCCTCCTCCACCACTGCCGAATGGAGCCAGGCACGAGTATTCCAGGTGGACAGACAAATAGAAATACAGGGGACGAGCCCCTTCCTAGATCCTAGCGCAGCTTGCTCCCTACTTAAGGAATGACATTGGACCCTGCATTCATTTTCTCTGGATGGTAATTTTCTCACCTGTAAAACAGGGACACTTGCCCCAAGGACACCCCACAAGTTGTTCTGAATCCCAAAGTAAGAGAAGAACAAAAAAAGAACCAGAATTTATTCAACACCCACTGAGTGCTTAGCAAACACATGGTTTCTTTAACCCTCATAAGCTTCATGCTGCAGAGGAACTCTCCCCATTTTACAGATAAGGAAACTGAGGCCCAGAGGTAATCTAGGTCTAGATAGACTCCACATTTATGACTTCACCACTCTTCCTTGCCTGAAGGATATAGAATCACTCCCTGCAGGGCTCTTGCCTGACTCAGGAAAGGGCCACAGGGTAGCCAGCCAGGCTTAACCAACCCAGCCAAGAAAGGGCTGGTCCCAACTGGCTGGAGTGCAGTGTACAGGCACCCAGCCTGGAAGACTGATCAGAAAAGAAGCCACAGCTCCAGCCCCAGCCCCAACCCCCTGAGCTCAAGCCCTTGGGGACTCCTGCTGGGCAGCTCTCTAGGCCCTAGGGAGATGCTCCACAGACCCAGGCTGCCCTTTGGGAAATGGGGAAGGGAAGTGGGTCAGGTGTGCACCACCCAGGGGCGGGGCCAGGCAGGCGGCTGTGGTGGGAGGCAGTTGAGCCCTGGATTGTGACCGCATCAGGGCAGTTAGTAGATGCCCCTCTGGGAGAGATCCCCAGGGGTGACAGCCATGGACCCTGGAAGGGCCTGGGCTAGGGACAGGGACCAGAGCCAGTCCAGGGAGAGGACAGAGCCAATGGACTGGGGTGTACTGTAACAGCCCTGCTGGCGAGAGGGACCAGGGCACCGTCCTCCAGGGAGCCCATGCTGCAAGTCGGGCCAGAGGTGCCCCTGACCCTGAAGGCCAATGAGACCCAAGACAGGCCAAGTGGGTTGTGAGACCCCTGAGGAGCTGGGCCCTGGTCCCAGGCAGCGCTGGCCCCTGCTGCTGCTGGGTCTGGCCATGGTCGCCCATGGCCTGCTGCGCCCAATGGTTGCACCGCAAAGCGGGGACCCAGACCCTGGAGCCTCAGTTGGAAGCAGCCGATCCAGCCTGCGGAGCCTGTGGGGCAGGTAAGGGGCAAGAGATTCCAGGGGATGTGGGGGTCCTGCAGCAGAGCTGGGAAAGGGTGACCAAGGGGAGACAAGCCAGAGGAGTGAGGAGGAAGGTTAACCCCTAAGAGGGGCCTGGGCTGACACTGGCTTTAAGTAATGGGTTGATATTTTGTCCATCACAGATTTGTTTGAATTATTGTTTTTAATATCATATTACGATATTATTTTTCTTGATTTCTGAGTTTTCTGGCGCCACTTAAATTTTCACCAGGGTCAGTGCCTCAATCACCTAGTCCTAGTCCTCTGGGTAGGGAAGGAACAGAGGCAGGGACAGGACATCCACAGGCGGTGGTGGCCACTGTCCCCACAGGGTGCCCAGGCCTGTTCCTCCCCCTCCTCCTCTCTGCCCGTGTGCCTCCTGCCCAGTGAGGGCAGGGGCCACTCCCTGGAGAAGGCAGCAAGGGCTTGGTTTGGTCTCCCCCAAGGCTGTCTGTTCACCGACTTGCACATAAATGCTTACTGGGGCCAGGCTCAGGTACACAGGGAGGGTGGCTTGAACCGAGGGGAGCTGTCCAGTCATTGGAACAGGCCCGCGGCCCATGTTTGGAGCAATAAAGGGAGAGGGGATCTCCCTCTGGGATGATGCCCAGGCTGGTCTCACAGATCGAGGGGCACTGGCTGGTGATGGGTGCCCCCAAAAGACAGAGCAGCGTCAGAGGAGAGGAGAGCACAGGATGAGGCTGGGAGCTCCTGGGTGACTGGGAAGGGGAGGCAGGAAGACCATAGGGTCCGTGCCCCATTCCCAGTCCAGGATGAGTCCTTGGATGGATTTAGGTAGATTGATTATCAGAGTCAGATTTGTGTTTTTGGAAAAATCAGCACCGGATTGGAGGCTGATGCGACGCCCGATTAGAGGAGGGAGGAGAGGGGATGACGGCCAGGTCCAGGGTAGGTGGGGATCCTGGAGGAAGCCGTGCCTTGGGGATGGGGAGGACACTCAGATTCAGAGCACCCAGGGGCCCAGTTTCCTATGAAATGGGAGCGTGAAGTTGAAGTGAGGGCTGAGCAGAGGGGAGCAGACACGCTCGGGGACTGTCTATGGGCATTGAAAATGTGTAACCATTTTAGCAACAGGCGGCGAGTCAAAAAACAAAGTGTGTTTATCTAAACTGGGCAATTCCACTTCTAGGAATTTATCCTAAGGGTTGGTGGGGGGAATAATCAAAGCTGTAACCAAATCTTTATAACAAGGGTGGTTAGCTCAGCATTATTAGTGATGGGAGAAAACTGGAAATAATCCAAATATCTACCAGAAAGGGTGTGAAAAAACACAATTGTATTTGGGGGATTGTTGTTGTTTTCGTTTTGAAACAGTCTTGATCTGTTGCTCAGGCTGGAGTACAGTGGTGTGGCCACAGCTCACTGCAGCCTCAACCTCCAGGGCTCAAAAGATCCTCCAGCCTCAGCCTCCTGAGTAGCTAGGACTACAGTTGCAGGCCACTACGCCTGGCTAATTTTGATTAGGATTATTACTATTTTAGAGACAGAGCCTCGCTATATTGCTCGGGCCTGTCTCAAATTCCTAAGCTCAAGCAATCTTTCTGCCTCAGTTTCCCATGTGCTGGAATTACAGGCGTGAGCCACTGCACCTGACCCAACTGTGTTTTTAAAGTATATATGCATTTTCAAAAACCTGTCAGAAAATATAGAAAAATGTCAATGGTGTGTCTGGCTGACTGATGGGATTTCACCTAATTTTAATGTGGCTTTATAATTTTCTGGTTTTGTGAAGTTGTTCACAAAAAGAGACATTTCTTCTAATATAATTTTTAATACAACAGTAATGTACTCATGTGCATTACTCTTTTTGTAATGAGTATATTACAAAATGTAATGACTTTTGTACATTACTCTTTTTTCTTGCCAAAAAAAAAAGATTAAGCAGAGAAGTATATAAAGTAAAAGCAAGTGCTTCTGCCTACCATCTCCCACTTCTTCCCAGAGATAGCCACTGTCAGGTTGGTCAATATACTTCCAGAACTTTTCCTGTGTGTGTGTGTGTCCCTGAAAACACACACACACACACACACACAGTTGGTGTTGGGATTTTATTTTGCAAAAGTAAGAGCCATATTCTGCATATTACCAACTTTTAATCTATTATTGACACTTTCTGTATCAGTCCATATGGATTAACCACATTCACTGCTTATAAACTTTGTTTTATAAGCAAAGTTTAGATGAGCCAGACTTTATTTCCACTAAAAAATCTAAATGACAAATGATGCTGCAGTGGAAATTTGTGTGTGTGTGTGTGTGTGTGTGTATGTATACAAAGTGCACTTATATATCTCCCCAGGATAGATGCCTAAAAGTGGAATTGCTGGATCAGAAAGAATGTACTTTTGAAATCTTATAGGTAGTGTTTCCAAAAGTCTGTGTCCACTCACTCCGGTGAATGGTAGTGCCTTCGCTCCTACATTCTTACCAATAATGCAAAATTGTTGATCTTTTTATATTCTGCCCATCTGATGAGCAAAAAATTGAATGTGTTTATGGTTTTATTGTGTATTTTATTAGTGGTGAAATTATTTTTTATATTTTTATTTATTGGTTTTATTTCATCTGTGAATTAACTGGTCATCATGTTGCCCGCCTTTCCATTCAGTTGCTTTCATCTTTTTATATATCAATAACATATTGGGATATATTTGGGATTTTAACCACTTGTTTAGTGTATGTATTGTAAATATTTTTCCCTGGTCTGTTTTACGGGTCTTTTGTTTATGGGGTCTCCCACCATAAAACTGTGGTAAATTTTTATGTGTCGAACTGGTTTAATCTTTTCTTTATGGTTTCTGTGACCTCCACCATGTGTAGGAAGTTGTCTTTATTTCAATATTATAAAGTCATTTTTCTGTTTTATTCTGGTACTTTTGGTGTATTGGTGTTTTATTTTTTTTTCTTTACTTCCCCTGGAGTTTATTTTTGTGGATGTAGGAATAAGACCTTCTTTTCCAAATAGGAAAGCCAATCATCACACATTTGTTGAATATAAATGCAACTTTTCTCAACTACTACATTACTGATTTATTACATTCTTTCTGTGGTTCTCTTGGTTTATTGAGCTATTCCTGCACCCACCCTGTTTTGATTATTTTAGCTTTATGGTATGTTCAGTAACTGGTAGGGAAAGAACCTGTCATTGTTACTTTTTCTCAAAATAGTCATGTCTATTATCTGTCATTCTTAGAGTTGGACTGCAGAATTGGTTCTCTAATTTTCAAAAATCATTCTTGTGTTATGTGGTAATATCACAGAATATGGGATTAATTTGAGAACTGCTATCTTTATAATGCTCAGTGTTTTTGTTCAGAGACATGATGTACTCTCCATTCACTCAGAGAAGTGGTTTAATATTTTATTCATGCAAATCTTGCACACTTTGTTTTTTATTCATAAAGGGTTTGTAAATATAATTTTATTGAAGTTATAAATTTTTTCACAATTTTATATCGTAAATGATTACTGTTTCTATAGCAAGGAACCCTATTAACTTTTGTATGTTGCTCTTGTATCCAGACACTTTAACTCTTGTATTAATTCCAGCAGTTCTTCAGCTGATTCTCTGTGTGTGTGCGTGTGTGTGTGTGTGTGTGTGTGTGTTTAGTTAACTATCACACCATTTGCCAAGAACAATTTTCTCTCTTTTTCTGTAATATATATACCTCCTTCTCTCCCCCTTTTATGTCATTTCATTGGCTGGAATCTATACAATATGCTGAATAATAAAAGTGAGACTAGACAACCTTGCCTTGTTTCTGATTCTTTAAATGTTTTGCCTTTAAATATGAAGGTTGCTGTAAATTTGGGGAGATATTCTTCACTGAGTTAAGAAAATTTTCTTCAGTAACTTAATAAAAGGCTAAATGTTTGCTTTCTTTATATGAGAAACAAGTGTTGAATTTATATTACTATTATATTAAATTCTGTTTCAAAAATCTTCTGCACATGTCTTAAATACAAATGTATTAAATACAAGCTGCTGCTAAGATGAAAGTTGCTGGCCCCGTCACAATGGGTATCTTCCAATGTGAATAAATTGCCTTGGGGAATAAAATCAGATTTGGAAAAACCTGAGGATTGTTGCCATCATAAACTCTTAGAGTGTGACCTGGGTGTTTTTCTTTTTCTCTGTAGGATGTTAATAGTATCTTGTGTCATGCTAGCATGTCTAGGACAGAGGGCAATACAATGAGGGGAAGGCATTCTGCGATGTCCCCAGGCCTCTGGCTTGAAGAGTAACTTGCTGAAGTGAGGACTCTGTGGAGGAGCAAGTTATACAGAAATAAGTTTAGTTGTGATCTGTTGAGTTGGAGGTGTCTACAGGGCATCCAAGCAGACATAGGTTGAGGAGGCAGAATATATGTGAATCTGGAGCCAAGAAGAGAGGTAAGGGCTGGAAATAGGGATCTAAGACCCCTGGACAGTTGTGAGTGTGCACAATGAGGGTCAGATGCAGAGAAAATTAGGAGAATACAGAGAGCAGAACCCAGGGTGGGGATCTGGGAGTCAGCAGTGGGGCATGGGCCTGGTAGAAAGGGAAGCCAAGGAGGAGGAGAGGGGGCAGTCTCAGACACCAAGGAGGGGAGAGTGACTAGAAAGAAAACCTTCTTGCAGAGACATAAGGGGATGGGGAAGAACTGCAGACTGAACTGGGGCAAAGGACTGTTGGCCTTAACCAGAGAGATTTGAGGGAGAGATGAGGCTGAGAGCCAGGGGATCCTGCCATGTCCCAGCATAAATACAGTACCTGACACAGATGGGTACTTGGGAGCTGTTGTCGGATGAATGAGTGGACAGATGCATGGATGGACGGATGGATGGATGGATGATAGATTGATGGACAAACAGATGAACAGATGAATAGCTGGATGGACAATTGGATGGATGGGTAGACAGAATGATCTCAGAGATCAGAAAAAGCTTCATGCACTAAGTGGGACTGAACCGCGTCTCCATAGGTAGAAAGCAGAGGAATCTCCACTTGAGTCAGGAATGACCCAGTGCTCTCAATCCAGGGAGAAAGCCAGCCTGGCTTCACTGGGGACACTTGTGTGGGGGACTCAGAGGCCCTTTAAATGAGGCCAGACGAGGTTGGACAGGTCCAAGCCAACTCAGCACTCCTCTGCCACACTGCACAGGAGGGGATGTGTCACTCAGGGAGCTACTGGGACCTATGGGTCCCAGTGTTGTCATCAGCACCGACAGCCTCAGAGAGGAAAGACACACACTGGGGTGACTCCAAGGCTGTGTGTGGTGGCACTTGCCTTGGACAGGAGACAGGCACAGGGACACCTCTAGGGGGCTGGCCACCCCCCTGCCTCATGTCTAGGTCCCAGCCCCGCCCACTGCAACCCTGTGCCCGTCATGCCCAGCAGGCTCCTGCTCCAGCCCAGCCCCCAGAGAGCAGACCCCAGGTGCTGGCCCCGGGGGTTTTGGTCTGAGCCTCAGTCACTGTGTTATGTCTTCGGAACTGGGACCAAGGTCACCGTCCTAGGTAAGTGGCTCTCAACCTTTCCCAGCCTGTCTCACCCTCTGCTGTCCCTGGAAAATCTGTTTTCTCTCTCTGGGGCTTCCTCCCCTCTGTCCTCCCAGCCTTAAGCACTGACCCTTACCTTTCTCCATGGGGCCTGGAGGAGGTGCATTAGTCTCCGGGTAACCGGCAGGAAGGGCCTCCACAGTGGGAGCAGCCGCCTTCAGGCTCCAACAGCTGGATGCAGCCTGGTCCCGGGGCCTGAGCTGGGATTGGGCAGGGTCAGGGCTCCTCCTCTCTTCCAGGGCAGATGTCTGAGTGAGGGACAGAGGCTGGTTCTGATGAGGGGCCCTGCAGTGTCCTTAGGGACATTGCCCAGTGACTCCTGGGGTCAAGGACAGAGGCTGCTGGGGTGGGCCTGGGAGCTGCTGAGTCTCATAGTCTAGGGGAGCAGCCCCAAGAACAGCTGAGGGTCTAGGCTGAGGACTGGATGCCAATCCAGCCTGGGAGGGCCACACGGCCTGGTGACACAGAGGTCACCCCAAGGGGAGACCAATGGAGGGCACAGAGAGGGCTGTGGGTCTAGGCTGCAGCTCTGTGGCCTGTGCTGGGTCATGAGGACATGGGGACACAGAGGGACAGGTGAGACTGGGTGAGGTGCCAGAATCCAACCCTCCCAGGACAGTCA
The DNA here is from genome assembly GCF_028858775.2 of Pan troglodytes. Taxonomy (NCBI): domain Eukaryota; kingdom Metazoa; phylum Chordata; class Mammalia; order Primates; family Hominidae; genus Pan; species Pan troglodytes. The sequence goes on from NC_086016.1 coordinate 24,914,070, forward strand.
CCAGAAAGGAGACAGTCTCTTAGGGCAGAGATGTGTCTGTCCCTGGAGCCCTGTCACCTCTGGGGCCCAGTGTCTCTCTGTTCACGGATCGGCCTCCTGCCTTCCTCAAAGGGCATGTTAGACTTAGGAAATGACCAGAGGGGAGTGAATGAGGGGTGCAGAGAACTCCATGGCTACCAGGTGAAGTTTGGGGTCATCAGAGGCTGCTGGGGTGGGCCTGGGGGCTGCTGAGTCTCATAGTCTGTGGGAGCAGCCCCAGGAACAGCTGAGGTGAAGGGTTCTGTGGTCGGGCTTGTGGAGACAGGAAACATCTCAGAGCCTCAGAGGAGCCCTGAGGCTTGTCTAGGTGGAGCCCACTCCTTGCCAGGAGAGCCGAGTGGGCTGGGCTGGGGCAGAGCCCGGTGCCTGTGAGGGATAGGAAGCTCCAGTTCAAAGCAGGCTTGGGTCTCCCCACACACTGCCTGCCAGGACAGTCCTACAGGATGAGCAGGGGACCCACAGTTCACGGAGGAGGCTCTAGGTCCTGGAAGAATAAAGTGGGTGATGGAGGGGGGTATAGGGATGGAAATGAGGGATCCAGGGGTCAAGGCCAGATTCTAAACTCAGACTCCAGAGATCAGAGAAGAAGGAACACAGCCTGCCCTGGGTATATGGAGAAATTGAGGCTGTAGAGGAGAGGGGCTGGGCCAGGACACCTGCGAAAGGTGACTTGGGAGGGCTCCTAGGAAGGCACAGAGCTGTCTGCTCTCCACAGGGCATGAGTGGAAAGGATGGGGAAAGAAGAGGAGAGAACCCTGGGTGGACCGGATGGCCACACTGTGAACCCTCCCAGAGACTTTAGACAGAGAGAGGGGCTCCACAACACCCCGGTGTTCTGTCTGCCCTCTCTCACCCCCTTCCCTGTCCACACAGGTCAGCCCAAGGCCAACCCCACAGTCACCCTGTTCCCGCCCTCCTCTGAGGAGCTCCAAGCCAACAAGGCCACACTAGTGTGTCTGATCAGTGACTTCTACCCGGGAGCCGTGACAGTGGCCTGGAAGGCAGATGGCAGCCCCGTCAAGGCGGGAGTGGAGACCACCACACCCTCCAAACAGAGCAACAACAAGTACGCGGCCAGCAGCTACCTGAGCCTGACGCCTGAGCAGTGGAAGTCCCACAGAAGCTACAGCTGCCAGGTCACGCATGAAGGGAGCACCGTGGAGAAGACGGTGGCCCCTACAGAATGTTCATAGGTTCCCAACTCTCACCCCACCCACGGGAGCCTGGAGCTGCAGGATCCCAGGGGAGGGGTCTCTCTCCCCATCCCAAGTCATCCAGCCCTTCTCCCTGCACTCATGAAACCCTAATAAATATCCTCATTGACAACCAGAAATCTTGTTTTATCTCCTTTTTTCTTTTCTCACATAAATTGCTAGCCTCCCCGGGGTTCTCAGTGTGGGGTACAGGGAATTCTGCACCCAGTGTGAAAATCACCCAAGGGAGGAGGCTCACAGCCTCCCTGAGTCATCTCCCCAGAGGGTCCTTCCTCTCCCAGTCACCCCTTCTCCAACTCTCCACTGTACCCCTGAGCCAACAGTCTGGCATCAGTTCAGACCAGTCCCACACCCTCCTAAATTTTACTTCTCAATAAATACCTGATCATGTAAAACCCAGCATTTCTAATGTGCAGTCTCTGTCTGGTCATGTGTCTGGGCTGAAGGGTCGCTGCTCAGGGACAGGGGGCAGTTCCAGGTGAGATCCCATGTCTCCGTCATCCCACACCCCACCCAACCTGCCAGGGAACCGGGTGAGCTCCCTGTGCCAGTGGGAACTGCAATCCAAGGCACAAAATTGTCCTGCAGTCCTTGCCCACCTGGGAAGGGACAGGGGCCCAGTGAGAGGTTTGCTGGCACCCTGTGGGGAGATTCAGGAGAAATGAAGGGGGTCCCCGGAGACCAGATGAGGGCTAGAGGCAGCAATAATGGAAAAAGGACACCCTTGACTCAAGGCCATGGTCTCAGCAGGAACAGAAGGTGAAATTCCCCATTGCATACGAGGAACCAGTCAGGAGAGTGTTTACTGGGTGAGGGATAAATAACTGTGCTGCCACTGGGAACTTGTGAAAACATTGGGAAAGGAAACATGCAAGTGTCTTTCTAAGACTTGTACAATGCACATTGGCTAAGTAAACATACTGACAAGTCCTGCACTAGGGAACCAGTTTAATATGATGAGCCACAGCATATCCAAAAGCATGTTGATCTCCTTCTTCACCTTCAGAAGACCCAAAACACTCTGAAAGATACCAGCGTTTCCTGGAACTAGTTTGTGGAATATGGGGTGAGGTTGATGCACATGATGTTACGGGTATATGATCACATGGCTGTGGGTTGGGGATCAGGCTCGAAGTTAACACTAGCGTGGGGCTGGATGTCAAGCATGAAGGGTGTGGACCACTAAGTCAGGCCCAGGTAGAGTTAATTTCTGATTGGTTTGTGGCTGGAGCTTGATGATGGTCAGTCTGCAGGAGCAGAAGGATGTGGGGAAATTGGGAAAATGAGAAGTCACCAATCCAAGCTCAAACTCTGCATCTATTGATTGCCTGGGGGAGGCTAATCAGAGTTGAATTCAGGATGAGCTTCAGGGCTGGGTCAGACTGGATAAGAGCTGAGTGAATGTGGGCTGACGGCTCCAGGCAAGGCCTGGCCTCCACTAGGAGTCAGATCCCACAAACCCTCCTGCCCGCAGAGCACCCTCTCCCTCCGTAGCTCATGGTGGCGCAGCCTCCCCACCCCATCCCATGTACACCTGCTGCCTCATCTCAGAGACACTCATTCCAGTGTCTCTGACAGCAGATGATGTCAGCCTCCTGGGTGTGGAGACCCCAGCTGTCTTGGAGAGTCCTCAGTGCCTGGGTACTCTCAGACCCCCTGTCTCTGCCTCCAGCACATCAGAGACGTAGCAGCTGCCTTCACCAGAGCTTCTGGGTGATCCCAACAGGCCAGGGACAGAGCCTGCAAAGACAGGAATCTCTGCAGTCACAATGAGGCAAAGAAAGAGCCCCTTAGAGCTTGATCACAGCCACCCCTGATTCAAATCCCAGCCTCTCATTAGAAGGAGGCTTGAGGGTTCTAGTTGCCACAGCACCTGTCTGAGCCCATTTCATGGAGGGGAAAACTGAGATGACCAAGGGCCAGATCCATAGTCCTGCTGGGTACAAGGCCATCCCCAGCAGCTGCCTAACCTCCTTTCACTGTGTTATAAGTTTCCATTAAGGAAAACTTTGAACACATACATAAGGAGACAGAGAAATAATAATGCCCCCAAGTTCCCATCACCCAGCCCCCCAAATAAGCAATTCACAGACATTACTGACCCACCCATAGCAGAATAACCCCTCCATTACACAATACCAGACATCACATCTTTTCAGCTGTAAATATCCCATTTCTATACTGGAAAGATATGGGCTTAAAAATAACTGCAATATTATTACCAAACCTAAATAGAAATTATCACTAATTCCCTAATATCAAGAAATAATCACGGGCTCCTCAAATCCCTCACAAATGCCAGAAGCGTATTGACTTACTTAAGTGTTGGTGCTGTGGTTATTTTGGGGTTTTTGGTGGTTTATTTCAGAATTCAATAAGGCATCAAATGGTGATGGGCGCATGTGCTGTCAGGCTGGTTGTCACTGGTGAATATCTCCTAAGTTGCTCTAGTGCTGCCTGGCAAGGCAGGAGCTGCAGGAGTTGAGAGCTGTCCGGGGACCTTCCCACGGTTGGAATACAGCCACACCTCCCAAAACAAGAACCCAGGGCTATCATCTACTTCTTTTTTTTTCCCTGCAAAATGGTTCTAGCATGGAGGGACTTAACTGGATTCAGACTAGACATTGCAAAATAGCTTCCAAGGACAGGGAGCTGCTAACAGCGAGGTCACCCATGTCAGATTCTCACTCTTGTAGTAATGTTAGCTGCATAGGATGGTCAATAGCTACATCCCTCAGAAGGGAAGGAAGGCAGAGGGTTGAAGCTTCAGTTCACCTCCTTCTCATGAGTGCTGCAGAGCATCTGTGAATTCAGAGGTCTGCAGCTGGGCTCTGTTCACCCAGGAGTGTGCTTCATGCTCTAGGAAGGAGCCACTTTGCACACAGATGATCCAGGGCCCAGCCATCCTTCCAGGGTGAATAATTAATGTCTTCTCTCACAGTGAACTCTAGGACTCAAGCCATCTAATGTTTTTGAAGCCACTGTCATTATATTTAATTGATGATGACAGGTGGCCACCAATGATGAATATTTTCCCAGGGGGAGTCTCCCCAAGTGGCTTTAGACTTCCTCACATGGCCCCAGGGGATTAAATGGCTCCTGATTACTCAGAGGATAAGAGGTTCTGTCTTATCATGTTCTTTTCTTATTTGTCTTATGTGTCTTTCCTGCCCCAGGCCTGGGATCCCCCACTGATCTCCCTTCCCTTAGTGAGAGGTGGTATTTGGAGACCACATTCTGGAGGCTCCCTCATGTCCCCCATTTGAAAAAGACAACGGCAGCCACCACCCCAGCTGAACCACCCAACATGAGGCCAGATTCAGGGGTGCAGGGATGCTCCCAAGGTTACCCTAACAGATGTGACTGGCATTTCATATTGGGACCAGCCAGGCCTCACTGACCAGGCCTATCCAACTAGAACTACTCCAGAAGGTGGGGCTGAAACCCACCAAGGTTCCCAGAACACTGCACTCTAGGGCAATCAGCCTCTGCATGGGAGGAGAGGGGCACCCTCTGCACCACCCCATGGTGTTACCAAAAGTTGAACCATGGGTTGGTTCAACTTTGCAGAGAAGAGACCACCTATCCCATCTGTGGAAATTCACTCCTTAGCGATACTGATGCTCCCTAATAAATTCAATCCTGGGCCTGAGTGATGGTTGGTGCAAAAAACAAATTCAAGATCCCAGTGTCCTCCAGAAGCCTGGATTTCCAGGGATCCTGCTGTGAGTCACAGGATGTCACCGGTCCCCTTCTCTTTGTGGGTTGAGTGTGGGGGCCATGTGGACTCCCTCATGAGCAGATGCCACCAGGGCCACTGGCCCCAGCTTCCTCCTTCACAGCTGCAGTGGGGGCTGGGGCTAGGGGCGTCCCAGGGAGGGTTTTTGTATGAGCCTGTGTCACGGTGTGTGGTATTCGGCGGAGGGACCAAGCTGACCGTCCTAGGTGAGTCTCTTCTCCCCTCTCCTTCCCCGCTCTTGGGACAATTTCTGCTGTTTTTGTTTGTTTCTGTATCTTGTCTCAACTTGTGGTCAGCCTTTCTCCCTGCATCCCAGGCCTGAGCAAGGACCTCTGCCCTCCCTGTTCAGACCCTTGCCTGCCTCAGCAGGTCACTACAACCACTTCACCTCTGACCGCAGGGGCAGGGGACTAGATAGAATGACCTACTGAGCCTCGTCTGTCTGTCTGTCTGTCTGTCTCTCTCTCTCTCTCTCTCTGTCTGTCTGTCTGACAGGCGCAGGCTGGGTCTCTAAGCCTTGTTATGTTCTGGCCTCCTCAGTCTGGGTTCTTGTCGGAACAGCTTTGCCCTTGGGTTACTTGGGTTCCATCTCCTGGGGAATTGGGAACAAGGGGTCTGAGGGAGGCACCTCCTGGGAGACTTTAGAAGGACCCAGTGCCCTCGGGGCTGATGCTCAGGAATCACAGAGCTGGGACCCAGAACCAGAATCCAGACCCAGAATGAGGTAGGAGGTAGAGGGGCTGCCCTGGGTGTCTGGGGGCTGCCAGGGACTGAGCCCTGAGCCAGCCTGAGACTCAGGAAACCCCGTCAGGAGGGAGAAGGGAGAAGCAGACTCTGGACACCAGAAAGCCATGGAAAGGGTCACCAAACGAGTAGATGTGAGGGAAGGGCGGGCTCCTGGGTCTCTTCAGAACATATCCCCTGTGCCCAGGGTGATCAGAGGGGCAGAGTCCACTGCGTGAAAGCCCCATTGCTATGACCAGGTAGCCGGAATGTGGGGTGGATGCCAGAAAAGACTCCATGGAATAAGAGAAAGCCCAGGACAGCAGACAGGCTCTCCGATCCCCCCAGGCCCTTGCCCCATACGCAGGCTCCAGAACACACATTTGGCTGGAAAAGCCTGAGGGACCAAAAGGCCCCAGTATCCCACAGAGCTGAGGAGCCAGGCCAGAAAAGTAACCCCAGAGTTCGCTGTGCAGGAGAGACACAGAGCTCTCTTTATCTGTCAGGATGGCAGGAGGGGACAGCGTCAGGGCGCTGAGGGTCAGATGTCGGTGTGGGGGGCCAAGGCCCTGAGAGATCTCAGGACAGGTGGTCAGGTGTCTAAGGTAAAATAGCTCCCGGTGCAGATCAGGACATAGTGGAAAACACCCTGACCCCTCTGCCTGGCATAGACCTTCGGACACAGAGCCCCTGAACAAGGGCACCCCAACACCTCATCATATACTGAGGTCAGGGGCTCCCCAGGTGGACACCAGGACTCTGACCCTCTGCCCCTCATCCACCCCGCAGGTCAGCCCAAGGCTGCCCCCTCGGTCACTCTGTTCCCGCCCTCCTCTGAGGAGCTTCAAGCCAACAAGGCCACACTGGTGTGTCTCATAAGTGACTTCTACCCGGGAGCCGTGACAGTGGCCTGGAAGGCAGATAGCAGCCCCGTCAAGGCGGGAGTGGAGACCACCACACCCTCCAAACAAAGCAACAACAAGTACGCGGCCAGCAGCTACCTGAGCCTGACGCCCGAGCAGTGGAAGTCCCACAAAAGCTACAGCTGCCAGGTCACGCATGAAGGGAGCACCGTGGAGAAGACAGTGGCCCCTACAGAATGTTCATAGGTTCTCAACCCTCACACCCCCTCCACGGGAGACTAGAGCTGCAGGATCCCAGGGGAGGGGTCTCTCCTCCCACCCCAAGGCATCAAGCCCTTCTCCCTGCACTCAATAAACCCTCAATAAATATTCTCATTGTCAATCAGAAATCTTGTTTTATCTCATTTTTTCTTTTCTCACATATAATTCCTAGCCTTTCCTGGGTTCTCAATTTGGGGTGGAAAGAACCCTGAACCCAGTGGGAAAGTTGCCTATGTGAAGGGGTTCTCAGTTCCCTGGGCATCTCTGCAGGTAAGGCCTTCCTCACCCAGACACCCCTTCCTCAGCTCTCCACTGTACCCCTGAGCCACCAGCCTGGCCTGGCTGGGACCAGGGGGGTGTCACACTCTCCTAGATTCTGCCTTTCAATAGAAACCTAACCACGCATCACACGGCACTTCTCGCATGCCTTCAGTGTCTGCTCCGGTCTCTGGGCTAAAGAGTTGCTGGTCCGGGACAGGGGATAGGTCCGCTCTTGGTCAGATGCCAGGTCCCTGCCATGGCATCCCTGACCCTATGCAACAAGCCAGTGACTCTGGTGAGCTCTCTGTGTCAGGGGAATCCATGATCCAGAGCTTCATATTGTCCTGCAAGCATCTGGTGGGCTGTAGCTCTTGCCAAACTGGGAAATACCATGGCCCAGCATCAGGATGCATGACAGTCCGGAGAGGGAAATCAGGAGAAGTGAAGGGGTCTCTGGGGAGCCCAGATGTGGGCTAGAGGCAGAAGTAAGGGTGAAGAGCACCTATGAGTCAATGTCATGGTCTCAGCAGGAACACAGTTGAAAATCCCCATTCCACACGAGACCGTTTAGCAGGAAAGGAGTCCATACTTGTGCTGCCACCAGGATGTCCTGAGAAGCCTTGGAGAATGAAACATACAGGTGCATTTCCTAGACTTGACAATGCACGTTAGCCAAGTAAAGGCAATGAAAAGTTCTCTACTAGGGAAATAATTTCCTATGGTAAAGCTTAGCTTATGTAAAGTCACATTTATCCATCTGGCACCTCTAAAAGCCCCATAATATTCTGCAAGATACTAGTATGTCATGGAAGTAGTTTATGAAACATAAAGTGAGATTTAAGAACAAAGATGTTATGGGTGTATGATAAGATGGCTACAGGCTCAGGGTCAGGCTCGAGGAGTGAAGGAGGCCGTGTCAAATTCATGACAAGAGTTGGAGCTGGGCCAGGCTGGGTCAGGGCTGTGTGAATGCAGACAGAGGGCTACAGGCAAGGTCAGGCATCCATGAACACTCAGCTCCCCCAGACCCTCCTGCCCACTGGGACCTTCTCCCTCCCTTGGTCACAGTGGTGGAGCCTTCCTACCCAAACCTCTATGGAGGCCCTGGATGACTGTGCGTTCTTACTGCCCACGCAAACTTAGACTCCCTGTCTCTGCCTCCAGCACATCAGGAATGTGGCAGCTGAGTTCACCAGAGCTGCTGGGTGGTCCCGACAGGCCAGGGACAGAGCCCGCAAAGACAGGAAGCTCTGCAGTCACAATGAGGCAGAGAAATGGCCCCTTGGTGCTTGATCACAGCCACCCCTGATCCAAATCCCAGCCTCTGAATTAGAAGAAGGCTAAAAGGTTCTAGTGGCCACAGTCCCTGTTTAAGCCCATTTCACAAATGAGAAAACTAAGACCACCCAAGGAGGGCCAGTTCCGTAGGCCTGCTGGGTACAAGGCCAAGGTCTACTTCACACCCAGCAGCTGTCCAAAGACTGACCTGTGTCATAAGTTTATATTATGAAGAACTCTGAACATATAAATAATGAAACAGAAAAATAACAGTGTCCCATGTTCTCATCACCCAGCACTCAAAATAAGCAATTCACAGATGATGCCGACCCACCCACAGCAAAGTAAATTCTCCCTTACACAACATTTAGAAAGAAATACAAGACATCAGATCTGTTCAGCTGTAAGTACTCCATTACTGTCCTGGAATGACATGGACCTTAAAATAACTATAATATCACTACCAAACCTAAATAGAAATTATCACTAATTCCCTAATATCGAGAAATAAGCAGGGTCTCCTCAAATGCATCAGAAACACCAGAAGTGCTTTGGCTTAGTTACATGTTGGTGCTGTTGGTATTTGGGGGTTGAAGTTTATATGAGGAGCAATATGACATCAAATGGTGATAGGTGCATGTGCCATCAGGCTGGTTGTCACTGGTGAATATTTCCTCAATTGCTCTAGAGCCTCCCGGCAAGGCAGGAGCTGCAGGAGCTGAGAGCTGTCTGGAGACCTTCCCCTGGCTGCTATACAGCCACGCCTCCTGGAGCAGGAACCTAGGGCTTCCCTCAGCTTTTATTTTCCTGGAAAATGATTCTAGCATGAAGGGGATTAACTTGATTCAGACTGGACATTTCAAAATAGCTTGCAAGGACAGGGGGCTGCTACCAGCAGAGTCACCCATGTCAGATTGCCACTCTTGTAGTAATGTTAGCTGCATAGGATGGTCAATAGCTACATCCCTCAGAAGGGAAGGAAGGCAGAGGGTTGAGGCTTCAGTTCACCTCCTTCTCATGAGTGCTGCAGAGTGTCTGTGATGTCAGAGGTCTGCAGCTGGGCTCTGTTCCCCCAGGAGTGTGCTTCATGCTCTAGGAAGGAGCCCCTTTGCACACAGATGATCCAGGGCCCAGCCATCCTTCCAGGGTGAACAATTCATGTCTTCTCTCATGGTGAACTCTAGGATTCAAGCCATCTAATGCTTTTGAAGCCACTGTCATTATATTTAATTGATGATGACAGGTGGCCACCAATGATGAATATTTTCCCAGGGGGAGTCTCCCCAAGTGGCTTTAGACTTCCTCACATGGCCCCAGGGGATTAAATGGCTCCTGATTACTCAGAGGATAAGAGGTTCTGTCTTATCATGTTCCTTTCTTATTTGTCTTATGTGTCTTTCCTGCCCCAGGCCTGGGATCCCCCACTGATCTCCCATCCCTTAGTGAGAGGTGGTATTTGGAGACCACATTCTGGAGGCTCCCTCATGTCCACTATTTGAAAAAGACAACGGCAGCCTCCACCCTAGCTGTCCCGCCCAACATGAGGCCAGATTCAGGGGTGCAGGGATGCTCCCAAGGTTACCCTAACAGATGTGACTGGCATTTCATATTGGGACCAGCCAGGCCTCACTGACCAGGCCTATCCAACTAGAACTACTCCAGAAGGTGGGGCTGAAACCCACCAAGGTTCCCAGAACACTGCACTCTAGGGCAATCAGCCTCTCCATGGGAGGAGAGGAGCACCTCCTGCACCACCCCATGGCGTTACCAAAGTTGAACCACGGGTTGGTTCAACTTTGCAGAGAAGAGACCACCTATCCCATCTGTGGAAATTCACTCCTTAGCAACACTAGTGCCCTCTAATAAATTCAATCCTGGGCCTGAGTGATGGTTGGTGCAAAAAACAAATTCAAGATCCCAGTGTCCTCCAGAAGCCTGGATTTCCAGGGATCCTGCTGTGGGTCACAGGATGTCACCGGTCCCCTCTCTCTGTGGGTTGAGTGTGGGGGCCATGTGGACTCCCTCATGAGCAGATGCCACCAGGGCCACTGGCCCCAACTTCCTCCTTCACAGCTGCAGTGGGGGCTGGGGCTAGGGGCGTCCCAGGGAGGGTTTTTGTATGAGCCTGTGTCACAGTGTTGGGTGTTCGGCGGAGGGACCAAGCTGACCGTCCTAGGTGAGTCTCTTCTCCCCTCTCCTTCCCCGCTCTTGGGACAATTTCTGCTGTTTTTGTTTGTTTCTGTATCTTGTCTCAACTTGTGGTCAGCCTTTCTCCCTGCATCCCAGGCCTGAGCAAGGACCTCTGCCCTCCCTGTTCAGACCCTTGCCTGCCTCAGCAGGTCACTACAACCACTTCACCTCTGACCACAGGGGCAGGGGACTAGATAGAATGACCTACTGAGCCTCGTCTGTCTGTCTGTCTGTCTCTCTCTCTCTCTCTCTCTGTCTCTCTGTCTGTCTGACAGGCGCAGGCTGGGTCTCTAAGCCTTGTTCTGTTCTGGCCTCCTCAGTCTGGGTTCTTGTCGGAACAGCTTTGCCCTTGGGTTACTTGGGTTCCATCTCCTGGGGAATTGGGAACAAGGGGTCTGAGGGAGGCACCTCCTGGGAGACTTTAGAAGGACCCAGTGCCCTCGGGGCTGATGCTCAGGAATCACAGAGCTGGGACCCAGAACCAGAATCCAGACCCAGAATGAGGTAGGAGGTGGAGGGGCTGCCCTGGGTGTCTGGGGGCTGCCAGGGACTGAGCCCTGAGTCAGCCTGAGACTCAGGAAACCCCATCAGGAGGGAGAAGGGAGAAGCAGACTCTGGACACCAGAAAGCCAGGGGAAGGGTCACAAAAGGAGTGGATGTGAGGGAAGGGCGGGCTCCTGGGTCTCTTCGAACATATCCCCTGTGCCCAGGGTGATCAGAGGGGCAGAGTCCACTGCGTGAAAGCCCCACTGCTATGACCAGGTAGCCGAGACGTGGGGTGGATGCCAGAAAAGACTCCATGGAATAAGAGAAAGCCCAGGACAGCAAACAGGCTCTCCAATCCCCCCAGGCCCTTGACCCATACACAGGCTCCAGAACACACATTTGGCTGGAACAGCCTGAGGGACCAAAAGGCCCCAGCATCCCACAGAGCTGAAGAGCCAGGCCAGAAAAGTAACCCCAGAGTTCACTGTGCAGGAGAGACACAGAGCTCTCTTTATCTGTCAGGATGGCAGGAGGGGACAGCGTCAGGGCGCTGAGGGTCAGATGTCGGTGTGGGGGGCCAAGGCCCTGAGAGATCTCAGGACAGGTGGTCAGGTGTCTAAGACAAAACAGCTCCAGTGCAGATCAGGACACGGTGGAAAACACCCTGATCCTTCCGCATGGCATAGACCCTCGGACGCAGAGCCCCTGAACAAGGGCACCCCAACACCTCATCATATACTGAGGTCAGGGGCTCCCCAGGTGGACACCAGGACTCTGACCCTCTGCCCCTCATCCACCCCGCAGGTCAGCCCAAGGCTGCCCCCTCGGTCACTCTGTTCCCACCCTCCTCTGAGGAGCTTCAAGCCAACAAGGCCACACTGGTGTGTCTCATAAGTGACTTCTACCCGGGAGCCGTGACAGTGGCCTGGAAGGCAGATGGCAGCCCCGTCAAGGCGGGAGTGGAGACCACCACACCCTCCAAACAAAGCAACAACAAGTACGCGGCCAGCAGCTACCTGAGCCTGACGCCCGAGCAGTGGAAGTCCCACAGAAGCTACAGCTGCCAGGTCACGCATGAAGGGAGCACCGTGGAGAAGACAGTGGCCCCTACAGAATGTTCATAGGTTCTCAACCCTCACACCCCCCACGGGAGACTAGAGCTGCAGGATCCCAGGGGAGGGGTCTCTCCTCCCACCCCAAGGCATCAAGCCCTTCTCCCTGCACTCAATAAACCCTCAATAAATATTCTCATTGTCAATCAGAAATCTTGTTTTATCTCATTTTTTCTTTTCTCACATATAATTCCTAGCCTTCCCTGGGTTCTCAATTTACAGTGGAGGGAATTCTGCAACCAGTGGGAAAGTCACCCAAGGGAGGAGGCTTACAGCCTCCCCGAGTCATCTCTCTGGAAGGTCCTTCCTCTTCCAGTCACCCTTTCCCCAACTCTCCACCATACCCCTGAGCCTCCAGCCTGGCCTCAGCTCAGACCAGTCCCACACCCTCCTCAATTTTACTTCTCAATAAAGACCTGATCATTTAAAACCCAGTTTCCAATGTGCCGTCTGTGTCTGGTCATGTGCCTGTGCTGACGGGTCACTGCTCTGGGACAGGAGGCAGTTTCAGGTGAGATCCCATGTCCCTGTCATCCCACACCCCACCCAACCTGCCAGGAAACCGGGTGAGCTCCCTGTGCCAGTGGGAACCATGTTCCAGAGCAGAAAGTTGTCCCTGCAGAGTTGTCCCTGAAATGCAGTTCTTGCCCACCTGGGAAGGATGTGGAGCCTAGTGAGGACAGAGTGGTGGCCCTGAGCAGGGCATCGGGGAGAAACGAGGAGTGTCCCAGGACCCCCTGCTTTGGGCTAGAGACAGAAAACCCTTGAGCCCGGGCCAAGATCAGAGCAGGAACAGGGTTGAACTTCCCTGTCCCATCCATGATACCCAGTTAGGAGACCATTTACTAGGTGCCATCACCTTACATTACATTACAACATTACGTGATTGTGCCATCACCAGGGAGACATGAAAAAGGCTGGAAAATGGAACCCTTCAGTGTAGTTTACACTTTCACAATGTACGTTAGCTATGAAAGATGCTGACAAGTCCTGCAGTTGGAAAACAGTTCATGTTACATAACCTTACAAGTCAAGAATTCTATTCAGTGTCCCAACCCACTTAGCCCTAGAGTGCTCTTCAAGACACTGGTGTTCATGTCACTAGTGCTAGGACATGGGCTGAGGCTGAGGCACACAGATGATTCATTGTGATCAAATGGGTCAGGCTCAGGGTTAACACTGGCCAGGTCAGAAAGACAGCACAGGGCTGAGATCTCAACAATGAAGAGTCTCGAATTCTAAAGTCAGGGGACGCAGTAGAGTTAGATTATGGTTATGGCTGGAGCCATGATGGCCAGCCTGTGTGAGGGTAGGACTCAGGTGGACTGGGTCAAATGAGAAAGGCACCATCCCAAGCATAGAATCGGCATCCATTGGTTGTTTGATGGAGGCTGTGTCAAAATCATACTCGCCCAAGAATCAGGGCCAGGTCACACTAGGTCAGGGCAGGGTAAGTGTGACTTAAGGGCTACAGGCAGGTCAAGCTTTCATGGGACTCAGCTACCTTAGACCCCACCCCACCAGGGCCTACTCCCTCCCTCAATCATGTGGTTCAGCACCTCCATGTGCACCTACACCCTGATGTCAGAGACACAATCATCCCAGGGTTCCTGACAGTGAGTGAGGGGGCCTTGGGAGATGCACTTCCCAGCTCTCCTCATCAGTCTTGAGCACTGTCAGGCCCCTTCTTGGTGCCTCCAGCACATCAGCGATGTGGCAGGTGCCTTCACCAGAGCTGCTGGGTGGCCAGGCCAGGCCTGAGGCAGAGCCTGCAAGGGCAGGGAACTCTAGGGCCATAGTGGTGCAGAGAAGGGGGTCCTCTTGGAGCCTAATCGTAGAACCCCTGCCTCAAGTCACAACCTAGAAGTTAGAAGGAAACTTAAGGGTCCTAATTCCCCCACCCCCGTCTGGCCCCATTTCATAGATGTGAACACTGAGACCCCTACAGCAAAGAGGACCGCATTGATCTCCACCTTCTCAATGGCCCTGCTGGGTAGGATCCCCTCTGGATGTCCCCCTGGTGCTGTCCCAAGACTAATCTCTCTAATTACTGCCTTGTAAGATATTACAGGAAACTGACAGCAAGAAAATAAAAAAACAGGAGGATAATACAGCTCATGTTGACTCACCCACAATCAAGTAACCTCTTTTACACAGTTGTTTGAAGCAAATTGTAGACATCATGTCCATTAGTCTAAATATTCCATTTGTGTCTCTAAAAATATGGACCCCCCCAAAAAAACTACATTCTTACAAACTAAATATAAATATCTAATTCTTTCATATCAAAAAAAGAATGTTTCCCATCAAATACTTCAAAAATGTCCTATGCTTCTTTCACTAGACCTGTGTTTGTGTTGTTGTTATTCTGTGGTTTTCCATTTCATTCCTATGAGGATTCAATATGGTTTGAAATTGTGACTCGTGACTGTGTTTTTAGACCTGTTCTGTCTGCAGGCATCTTCCTCATTGATTTTTAATTTCCTTGCAAGGCAGGAGCTACAGGAGCTGGGGGTTGGTCCCAGGACCTTCCCATGGTCAGGATGCAGCCTGTGGCCTCCCCAAGCTGGAAACAAGCGCTCCTCTCTGCTTCTGCGTTTCCTGAAAATTGGTTCTTGGCCAGAAAGGTTTAACAAGGCTCAGTGTGACTTTTCAGCAAGACCGCTTGGCTACTGGGCTCCCATGTGGGGTCATCTATTTGTGACGTTAGCTGGGCTTCACACTTTGTGTCCAGTGCCATTAGATGGTATATGGATGCAAGGTGACTGCATTTCAGTTCGACCACCTTTTCCTTCTACTGACTGTCTGTAAAAGGTGTGCCCTCATATGTTCTTTGCTTTGCTCCTCTGGGAGTGTGATTCTTATTTCAGTAAGAAATAGCATAGACATGTTGAGTCTTTCCTTGCATTTAGCATCTTAATAATGATGACCGTGTTGCCTGCCATCTCGTGAAGATGAACAATTATTTCATGGTGAGCTCAAAGTTATGTTACTGTATGTGACTCACTTGAGTCCACCATGGTTCTATTTTATTGATGATGACAATGACCCACCGTGGCCCACTCGGTGCCTCTTCTGGTGGCCCCAGGATCCTCCTGAAGGAACCCAGGAGACCTCGATGGCTTTCCGCTCTCTGTTCACAATCTGTCCTGGGCACATCTTTCTCCTGCCTTGTGCCTGGAATTGCCCATTAACCCCAAGTGGACTAGTCCCCATAACTGGGAGGTGGGATTTAGTGACCACACTTGGGGTGCTTCTCACACAGCCCTTTTGAGTCAGACACTCCAGACATACCCAGAAATGAGACAAGACCCTGAAAGGGTAACAGGGGCTTGCTTCCAACTTCTCCCTGGAGGCTGAGGCTGGCATTTCATACTAGAACTTAGTGAGACCCATCCCAAACTAAGACAACACAAGGAGGACGGAAATGAGACCCCCTGGAGTTGTGGTTACGTTGGAGCTTCCCATGACTGCTGACTCTGGGGCAAGCTGCCCCTCCTCTAAGGCACTCACTGGGGACACCTGAGGACACCTCCTGCTCTTACCCTGTAGTCACACCAAGAGATCAGGGTTACAACAACCCTATAGAGAATCCCTGTCCCCTTCCATGTCACTTCACTCCTTCGTGAAGCAAATGCCCTCCAAGGAGCTCATTCCCATTCCTGGGTCACAGTCACCTGGAAAACCTGATCCAGACACCAACCTCCTCAGGCCTCTCCATTTCCAGACGTCCCGTTACTGCATACGCTTGGTCGACTGTCCCATCTCAGCTTGAGAAGGGCAGGCAGGTGTGTGGACTCTGCTGAGCAAATGCCTTCCAGGGGCAGTGGTCTGGCTTCCTGCACCATAGCTTCAGGTGGGGGATGGGGAGGGGGAGTTAGGGGCCCCAGGGAAGAGTTTTTGTATGAACCTGTGTCACCGCATTTTGTATTTGGTGGAGGAACCCAGCTGACCATTTTAGATGAGTCTCTTCTTCCCTTTCTTTCCCTGCTCTCGCCAAGTTGGTGACAATTTTATTCTGATTTCGATCTTTGTCGGTGACTTGCCACAGCCTGTGGTCAGGGTTTCCTTTGGGACCTCGGTCCTGGGAGGCTGATCTCTCTCCTCCCTATACAGACCCCTGTATGCCTCAGCTGGTCACTGAGACACCTTCATCTCCTCTGACCCCAGAGGCAGGGAGCTCCAAGACAAGGCCACACTGGTGTGTCTCATGAGTGACTTCTACCCGAGAGCCATGACAGTGGCCTGGAAGATAGATGGCATCACCATCACCCAGGGTGTGGAGACCACCACACCCTCCAAACAGAGCAACAAGTATGCGGCCAGCAGCTACCTAAGACTGGCACTCGACAGTGGAAGTCCCACAACCTCTACAGCTGCCAGGTCACGCATGAAAGGAACACTGTGGAGAAGACAGTGGCCCCTGCAGAATGTTCTTAGGTCCCCGACCTTCACCTACCCATGGGGGCCTAGAGCTGCAGGATCAGGGCATGTGTCTCCCCTCCCACTCCAAGTCATCCAGCCCTTCTCCCTGCACCCAGTAAACCCTCAATAAATATCCTCATTGTCAACCAGAAATCCTGCTGTCCGTCTTCATTTCTTATCTCATATTTAATTTGCAACCTCCTTGAATTCTAAGCGAGGATGAGGAAAATCCAGGTGCCCAGTTTATCAGGTGAGAAGTCCATGGTGGTGCCATCACCAGGAACTTGTGGAAAGGTCTGGGAACGGAAACTCACAGGTGAATTTCACAGATTTTCACAATACAGGGTGGCTAAGTAAAGACACTTACAAGTCCTGCAATAGGGAAACAGGAAGTCCAGAATCCTGCTCACCATCCCAGCCAACTTAGTGAGCCCTAGGATGCTCTGCAAGATACTGGTGTTCACGTCACTAGCTCTGGAAAGTGGGGTGAGGCTAGGGCACACGGGTGATCAGTTATGATCAGATGGGCTTAGGGTGAGGTTCAAAGTTAACCAGCACGTGGCTGAGATCTCAACCATGAAGTTCCCAATTCTAAAGTCAGGCTCTGGGGTGGAATGAGTGTGTGCTTGGTGTGTGGCTGAGCCTGTGATGGTCAGCTCGTGTGAGGGGAGGACTCCTGTGGACTGAGATAAATGAGCAAAGACACCATCCCAGGCACAGAACGGGCATCCCATGGTTGTCGGGGAGAGTCTGTGTCAGAGTCTCATTCTGGACTAGAGTCAAGGCTGGGTCACGCAAGGTCAGCACAGGGTGAACATGACCTTGGGGCTATCTATAGGCAAAGTCAGGCTTTCACGGGATCTCAACTGCCCCAAACACCCCCATCCCACCAGGCCCCACTCCCTCTGTCACTCACGTTGTTCCGTCCCCTCACCCCCTGCACCATGGTGCACCGGCAGCCTCACTCAGAGACACCCTCGTCCCAGGGTCCCTGACAGTGGGCAATTTGGTCCCTTGAAGGCCTTGGCAGGCTCGGTTAATCCATAGTGCCCGGGCTGGGACCACCACTGTTTCTGGTACATCAGGGACATGGCAGCAGCTGCTGGGTGGCCAGCCAGGACAGTGACAGAGCTGCAAGGCCTGGGGGCTTTTTCCACAATGATACAGAAAGAGAGGGGCCCCTTTGGAGCTCAGTCCCAGCCACCCCTGCCCCAAATCACAGCCGTGAGCTGAATTGAATTTCAGGTGCCCAGAGTCCCTCAGCCTCTGTTTGACCCATTTCACAGCTATGAAAATTCAAGCCCATGGGAGACACTGTCCCAAGCTTCACCCTCTCTATAAGTTGTACATTTTTATGATGAAGATCTCTGAACACAAAAATAGGGAGACAGAAGAATAGTAATGACTCCAAGGTTCCCATCAGCCAGTCCGCAGCATCATCCATTTTCAGATAATGCGGACCCACCCACAGCAGAATAACTAAACTACTCCTTCAAGCAAGGGTGTGAAGCAAATGCTAGTCATCACACACTTAACTGGAGAGAATATCAAGGATTTCTTGACATCAAAAATAGTTAATGAGAGTCTTATCAAATGTCTTGTGAATATCATTGTGTCTATTTTTGTCGACTTTGTGGTGCTGTTGCATATTTGTGGTTTAATTTCATTTCTATGTGGATTAAATACTTGATGTTATCATTGGTGAATGTGTTTTTAGACCCATTCCATCTGCAGGTGTCTCCCAAATTGCTCTAGCTTTCCCTGGCAAGGCAGGAGCTGCAGGAGCAGAGAGCTGTTCCCGGGACCTCCCACAGTCGGGATGCAGGCGCCACCTCCCTGAGCAGGAACCCAGTGCTTCCCTCAACCTCTCTTTTCCTGAAAAATGGTTCTAGCATCAAGAGGCTCAAGGGGGTTCAGGCTGGACATTGGCAAAATCGCTTCCCAGAACACGTGGCTACTTCCAGCAAAGCCACCCATGTTGTGTTGTCATTCTTTCAGTGACATTAGCTGCATTTGATGATCAATAACTTCGCGCCTCAGATGAGAAGGAAGGCAGATGGTCAAGACTTCGGTCCACCTCCTTCTCATGAGGGCTTCCAGAAGGGAGGGCACAGCAGCTGCACTGTGCGCTCAGGAGTGTGCTTCATGCTTTGGGAAGAAGAAAAAATGTACATTCTTCCCTTTTGTTCACCACTTTGATAACTGATGATCTGGTGCCCAGCCATCCTCCAGGGCGCACAGCACAATGTAGTACCGGAGTGAGCTCTAGCGTGTGAGGACATCTGACATGCGGGCTCCACTGCAGTTATACTGAATTGCAATGACAATGCGGCTACAAAACATAAACATTTACCCACTAGGCGCCTCCTCAGGTGGCATCTGATTTTCTCCCATTGCCCCAGGAGCTTCCGTGGCTCCTGATTTCTCGGAGGATGAGAGGTTCTGTCTCATCATGTCCCTTTCCTGCCCCAGGCCTGGGATCCCGCACTGACCTCACCTCCCTTAGCAGAAGGTGATATTTGGAGACCACACTCGGGAGCTCCTTTATGTCCCTCACATTTGAATAAGGCAGTGGCAGCCACTACCCCACCTCACCCACCAAAATGAGACCAGGTTGAGGGGTGCAGGAGATCCTTCCATTTTACCCTGGAGGATGGGGCTGGCATTTCCAGTGGGGACCAGCCAGGCCTCACTGGCCAGGCCCATCCCAACTAGGACAAGCCCAGGGAAGGCTGGGCTGAGGCTCCTGGAGTCACAGATAGGTTCATGGGAAGCTTCCCAAGACACCGCACTCTAGGGTAACCAGCTTCTTCCTGGAGGGAGAGGGCACTCTCTGCATCACCCCAGGGCGTCACCAAGCAGTCAGTGTCGAGTCAGCTCCACCAGGGAGACCATTTATCCCTGACCATGGGAGTTCACTCCGAGTGACACAATGCCCTCCAATAAACTCATCCCCATGGCTGCATGATGGTTGGTGGGAAAACCAAATCCACTGTCCTCCAGGAACCAGGATTTCTAGGGATCCTGCTGGTCACAGGATGTCACCTGTCCCCTTCTCTCTGTGGGGGTGAGTGTGGCAGCCGTGTGAACTCCCTCATGAGCAGATGCCACCAGGGGCTGTGGCCTCAGCTTCCTCCATCACAGCTGCAGCGGGGGTTGGGGGTAGAGGCGTCCAGAGAGGGTTTTTGTATGAGCCTGTGTCACAGCATTGGGTGTTTGGTGAGGGGACCAAGCTGACCGTCCTAGGTGAGTCTTTTCCCCCTCCTTCCCTGGTCTCCCCAAGGTACTGGGAAATTTTCTGCTGCTTTTGTTCTTTTCTGTATCTTGTGTTGACCTGTGGTGATGCTTTCTCTCTGGAGCCTAGGCCCTGGTCAAGGACCTCTCCCCTCCCTGTTTAGACTCTTACCTCAGTGGGTCACCAAGACCCCTTTACCTCTGACCTCAGATGTAGGGCACTAGACTGGATGACCTACTGAGACTCATCTGTCTGTCTGTCTGCCAGAGCCAGGCTGCTTCCCTAAAACTTGCTCAGTTCTGTCCTCCCCCACCTGGGCTTCTGTCTAACGAACTTTGTGCAAGGGAAACTGAGGCCCCATCTCATGAGGGAGAGGGAACAAGGGGCTCGAAGGAGTGACCACCTGGTAGACTTTAGAAGGACCTGAAACCCTCAGAGCCAAGATAGGGGAATGAAAACTCAGAGTCTCAGGGCCCAGTCCCCTGGACTGTGGGACTCTGGATCCAGGCTGGGAACAAGGTAGGAGGTGCAGGAGCCTCTCCAGGTTTCTGTGGGCTCCCAGGGAGAGAGCCCTGAGCTGGCCTGGGACCCATGAAGCCCTGTCAGGAGGGACGGGAAGGCTCTGGACATGAAGGAGCCAGGTGAAGTGTCACGAAAGGCCATGGCATTCAGGGAGGTGGCTGATGGGTCTCTGTGGGAGGCACCCCTAGAAGCAGGAACCCCTGAGTTCACCGACAGGCATATCCCAAGGCAGAAAAACTGTAGATTGGCCCTAAACACAGAGAGACTCTAACACAGACTCCACAGACAAAGAGCCCAGGACAGACAGACAGTGGGACTTGGGTGAGCAAAGGCCCTGACTCCACTGCAGAAGATCCAGGAGAGACGGATGTGGGTACAAACAGAGCCCTTACATGAGAGACCCACTCTCCCGCAACCCAGAGCAGCTGTGTCAGGTGAGAAAAGTTTCCAGAGTGAATCTAACAAGAGGCTCACAGAGCTCAGAGAACACAGCCAGAGCCGGACCACGTCAGGATGACAGGGTGAGGCAGGGCCAGGCAATTGAAGGTCCACTGTCTATACAAAAGCCCAAGTCCTTGGAAGATTTCCAAACAGGTGATGGGCAGGGGCCAAGCTCAGAGGTTTTCTGACTGACAGAGTTCTTTTAGGAACATGATGTCACACCCTTCTGAGACAGTGTGGACCACATCTGAGAGGTCCTGCACTGGTACTGGGGGGCCTGAACACTCCTCACACACTGAGGTCAGGGGCTCCCCAGGTGGACACCAGGACTCTGACCTCCTGCCCCTCATCCATTCTGTAGGTCCGCTCAAGGCCACCCCTTTGGTCACTCTGTTCCCGCCCTCCTCTGCGGAGCTCCAAGCCAACAAGGCCATGCTGGTGTATCTCATAAATGACTTCTACCCAGGAGCCATAGAAGGAAAATGGCACCCCAGTCACCAAGGGCATAGAGACAACCACACCCTCCACACAGAGCAACAACAACTATGCGGCCAGCAGCTACCTGAGCCTGACGCCCGAGCAGTGGAAGTCCCACAGAAGCTACAGCTGCCAGGTCACGCACAAAGAAAGTACCATGGAGAAGACAATGGCCCATGCAGAATGTTCTTAGGCCCCCAACCCTCACCCCACCCACAGGGGCCTGGAGCTGCAGGATCCCAGGGCAGAGGTGTTCCCTCCCACCCCAAGTCATCCAGTCCTTCTGCCGACACCCAATAAACCCTCAATAAATGTCCTCCTTGTCAATCAGAAAACATGCTGTCTGCTCATTTTTGTTTATCCACTTTCCATCCTAAATTTTTTTATCTCCAAAGATCAACAGAATCCTTTGGACTTGTGACAATGCAGCCTGGGACCATCCTCATGTTTCTCTGAGCCATACTTTTTCCATCACCTTATCCCCATAGAATGTTCCAGAACAAGGAAATAGTCTTCAGAAGGACCCAGGCATCTTCATTCTTACCCACGTCTCTGTTGTGCTTCCTGCTGCCCTGTGAGCACGTCCACCTCTGGCTGCCAGGGGACACACCCTCCTTACATCCCTATGGCCCCGGGAGAACATCTCAGCTCCCTTCCTTGTTGTCCTCAGCCCTCACTGTCCAGATGCCATCCCTCTCGCAAGGTGTTTGTCCATCCCCCTCCAAGGCCATGTGGTCACCCCACCTGTATTTCCCCTCATCAAAGCCTAGAGCATCTCCCCTTCTCCATGGGCACACTCTGTTCCCGTCATCCCAGGGACCCTGCCCTCAGCCCCCACAGGCCCTCCCTATAATAATCACTGATGGGATGCTTACCCCCTGGACCCTGGTCACTCACCCCACATCCCCCTCTGGGTGCCTCTCATCCCACATGTGTCACCGGATGCCCTAGCTGTATTCAACATTCCTAGGGGACAAGGGTCGGCTCTGCTCCTCACTGATGCCATTATGAATGCCTAATGTCCTGCTGTGCACAAGTTGTCAATTGACTGGTGAGTTCAAAGTCAGATTCTGGGGTTATGCCAGGAGCTTGGGTGACGCTGATTCTTCTGAAGAACTCAGCATGGGATCTGAGCTATAATACACACACACGTGTACACACACACAATGCACATAAACAACACACGTCCATGTTGGGCATCCTTCTGGGAGGATCAGGAAGGTAGAAGGGGCTGCAGTCAGGCCCAGGTCAGGACATGAGCAAAGCAAAGCTGAGACCTGCTGTCTCCAGGCTTTGGGACTAGGGGGTCGCCCCTGGATATGGGAGGGTGGGGCAGGGTTTTCTGTCCAGGCCAAGAGGGAGACAGGAGAAGATGTGGACGGGATTCTGATCAGGGAGCAGCAGGCCACATCTCAGCAGTCAGGGGAGGCGCTTGCTGTGGGGAATACTGTTGGGGACTGCATGGTGCCAGGGGTGTGTCCCAGGTGTGAGCTCTTCAGTGATGGGCCCAGACCAGGATGCAGGTCCAGGCTGTGTGTGTCCAGGC
Organism: Pan troglodytes; assembly: GCF_028858775.2. Lineage (NCBI taxonomy): Eukaryota > Metazoa > Chordata > Mammalia > Primates > Hominidae > Pan > Pan troglodytes. Next base: position 24,936,882 of record NC_086016.1, read on the forward strand.
CCCACACTGCCCGTGCCCATCCACTGTGGGTGCCCCCCGTGCTGGTGACACTCCAGAGCACAGGCTGTGTGGGTCACCCGTGCATGTAGGGGACTGCAGAGCACACACATGTGGGTGTGTGTGTAAGCCGGGGGAGCTGAAGTGGACAGCAGAGATCCCCCACACGTAGAGCTCCTGGAGGAAACCACACTGCCAGTGAGGCCTATGACCTCCCTTGAGAAGCTCTCCTCTGGGCCATTGCAGCTCTAATCCAGCACACACGGCCTATAGATAGGAAGCTGTCCCCATGGGCTCAGGAGGCGGACTTGGGCAGAGATCTGTGAGCTGCTCCTTCAGGACAGCTGGGCCAAGGATGCTGGAGCTCAGACCTTGCAGTGGGGTCTGTGTCCCTGTAGTCAACGTCATTCTTCCCACTCCAAGCCCATCCCACCATAACCTCCAGTGCTGAGGATGTGGGGGGCATCAAGGACCCTCCCCACCATTCCCAACTTCTCAAAGAGGTCCCAGCTGCACCATGTCAGTGGCGTCACCCAGCCGCTCACCTCCCCTTCCTCCCTGGCATTCCTGACACCAGCTGATCCAGGCCACCCAACTCCTCAGAAATGCAATTACCTGGGAGACAATTCCACACACAGACCTGTCAACCCTTCCCATGACTGAGGTGGATGAACCCCTAAGCCCCCAAGGAAGTGATATTCAGGTCAGTAGAAGGTGACCCCCTTCACCCCACCCATGGCTCACCCACCCATGAGAAAAGGGGGCTGGACCCTGGGCCTTGTGAGCAGCTGCAGGGGGTTGGGGGGGGGGTGGCCTGGGTCGGGTGTATCAGGAGGGTTTGTGTGCAGGGTTATATCACAGTGTAATGTGTTCGGCAGTGGCACCAAGGTGACCGTCCTCGGTGAGTCCCCTTTTCTATTCTTTTGGGTCTAGGGTGAGATCTGGGGAGACTTTTCTGTCCTTTCTGTTCTCTCTAGGGTAGAGGTCTCAATCTCTCTGGGGTCTGCCACCATTGCCTTTTTTCCTGGCCCCAAATTCCTCCAGCCTGTCCCTTCTTAGGCACCTGGTGGGGCATGATGGGAAGATCCCAGTGACCTCATAATGCTCCCTGCTCAGGCCTGAACCTGCCGCTGTCACTCAGGGGGCATTCTCCCCTGGGCTCTGGGATGTTCTGCTCCCTCGCACAGAGTCTCCAGTCCCCAAAGACCAGCAGAGCAGGGGCTCAGGCTGGGGCACCAGCACCATGGGACAGGGGAAGGATGCTGGAAAAAGTTCAGCTTCCCAGGGCTCTGGGTCCCAACTATGGGGCTGCTTTAAACACCAAGAAGGGAGGCCTTTGACTGGGGACTTGGGGAAATGAAGGGGGACAAGGATGGAGGAAGAATGTCCTGTGAGGTGGCCCCAGGGTGCTGGGTCCCTCCTCCTCCCCCAGGACAGGCAGGCTGCCATGGACAGGGTGGTTCTCAGGACACTCAGTCCAAGGTTAGAGCCTCCCCATCCCACCCAAAAAGAGAGACCCCCAAAGCAGATGCTGAGGGAGGCACTCCTGGTGGGCGCAGGTGACAGGGACCTGTCAGGACAAACATTTGTCCTAGGACAGCCAGATCTCCCAATGACAGGGAGACCCCATAGAGCAGACACAGCGCCAGGCTCAGAACAGAAAATATACCTCACATGCAAGCCCTCCATCTCCTGGACTCCCAGGACCCGGCTCCCAGGACTGACATCCCCTCCCCACCAAGGGGCCTCTGTGGGAAAGTGGGGCAGAGACTGCAATGATGGTGCCGGGGGATATGTGGGGAAGAAATTCACTTGTCAAAGGGGAGGAGAACCTAAAAACAGGACACAGATGCCCTCGTGAACAGACCCAGAGGAGGGACCTGGCAGGGGATGTTCAGACAGAGATGTCCCCCAAGGAAAGACGAGGGCCCAGGGCTGAACCCAGCCAGCATCGGGGAGCATAGGTGAGGTGAGAGCTGGCTGATAAGGAGGGGAGAATCTGGAGAGGAGGCTGGAGAAGAAGAGGCCTGATTCTCCTCAGTCCTCAGATGCTGAGGAGTTTCCCATCAGGAGGTAAGCGTCCCTGCCACCGCCAAGTTGACCTCAGTACAGCAAGGGCCCGGCCTGAGGTCCCTATCCTGGGCCTTAGTCCTTCACCCACCTGAAAACTGAGGCCAGGGGCTCCCCAGGTGGACACCAGGACTCTGACCCCCTGCCCCTCATCCACCCCGCAGGTCAGCCCAAGGCTGCCCCCTCGGTCACTCTGTTCCCACCCTCCTCTGAGGAGCTCCAAGCCAACAAGGCCACACTGGTGTGCCTGATCAGTGACTTCTACCCGGGAGCTGTGACAGTGGCCTGGAAGGCAGATGGCAGCCCCGTCAAGGCGGGAGTGGAGACCACCACACCCTCCAAACAGAGCAACAACAAGTACGCGGCCAGCAGCTACCTGAGCCTGACACCTGAGCAGTGGAAGTCCCACAGAAGCTACAGTTGCCAGGTCACGCATGAAGGGAGCACCATGGAGAAGACAGTGGCCCCTGCAGAATGCTCTTAGGCCCCCGACCCTCACCCCACCCACAGGGGCCTGGAGCTGCAGGATCCCAGGGGAGGGGGTCTCTCTCCCCAACCCAAGTCATCCAGCCCTTCTTCCTATACTCAATAAACCCTCAATAAATATCCTCAGTCAACCAAAAACCCTGGGTTTTGTGTTTTGTTTCTGTTTATACATTTTCTACCCTAAATTGGTCCAACTTGCAAGATAAACAAAATTCTTTTAGCCTTGTGGGAATGAAGTCTGGATTGTTTTGGAGGGGTAGTTCCACCATCACCTAGAAAGGCCCAGAGAATATTCCAGAACAGAGCCTTGGGCAGCAGGCCCCAGGATTGCCCCTTTCCCATACGTGCTGTGTTTGTGTGGACATGTCCACCTCCAGCGGCCTGGGGCGACCGCTCCTTGGTTCCCCATGGCCCAGAAGAACGAGTACCCTCCATGGATCATCAGGCCTCACCCCTGGACAGCCTCCTTCTCTCAAGGGGTCCCTCCTTCTCAGGCGGAAGGAGCCTCTCCAGTCCATGGGCCCTTGGTCTCCCCTACTCCTTAAGGGCCCACCCTGTTCCTGACTCCCAGGACCCTGCTGTCTACCCCCACATCTATCTCTGAAGCAGGCACAGACTGGACCCTGACCCTCTGGACCCAGGTCACTCACCCCACAGGCCAGCTGGGTACCCCTGGTCCCACATGTGTCACCAGTGTCCAAGTCCCCTGGGGGATAAGGGTCAACTCTACTCTCTCTCACCCCTAAGTAACCAGCCCAAAACTGACCACACCTCAAGTACCTAATGTCCGGTTATCCACGGATGGTCAGTGGGGCTGGGGAGGTCAAAGTCAATCATGAGATTCCAGAGTGGTGCCATAGACGTGCCTGTAAACCAATTGGTCTTTTTAAGAGCTGTATGTGGGATCCAAGAACCGGGTTGATGATTGTCCCAGGAGGTAGCACAGGATGGGGGGCCTGGGCTATGAGACAAACACACATACATACATGTTCACAAACATAAACACACATGAACACCTCATAGGCACACAGGTATTCACAACAAACATGCCTGCATGCAAATACATACACACACACTCTCCTGTGCTATTTAGAATCATTACCACATGGGCATCCCACTAGGGGCTGTGCTGGGCATCCAGGACCCTCCCAGGGAACTCGGATCTCCATAGGGGACCAGCTCCACCTTCCCTGTGGCATAAACAGGCTTCTCACTTCTTCCATGGTGACAGTCTCCAAAGGAGCTGAGCCGGGACACATGGCTTCCTCCAGGACAGAGAGTAGCAGGGGACCCAGATGTGATGTGCAGACATGCCTCCTCCCTCTCCCCTCTCCCTCTGGGGGTGAAGGGATCCCTAACTTCCAGTAAAGTGTGCATCCATGCATGGAGGGGCCATCCCCCTCACCCTCCTATCGGCCAGACCTGCTTCATGACAGGGCCACTGGACCTGGGCGCCCAAGCAGCTGCAGCGAGGAACGGGTCGGGTGTGTCAGGAGGGGTTTGCGTGTGGGGCTGTGTCACTGTGTGCTGTGTTCGGAGGAGGCACCCAGCTGACCGTCCTCGGTAAGTTTCCCCGCTTCTCTCCTCTTTGAGATCCCAAGTTAAACACGGGGAGTTTTTCCCTTTCCTGTCTGTCGAAGGCTAAGGTCTAAGCCTGTCTGGATGTCTGGAATCTTTGCCCCTCCTTGCCCGGGCTCCTGGGTCAGTGTTGTAACACATCCTCTCCTGGGGTCCTGTCCTCTTCTGTGATTCTGTCCTCTGTGGGTCCCAGTTATGAGGCTGCATTAAACACAGTGACAGGAGGCCTCTGACTGAGGACTTGGAGAGATGGGGGAGGAAATGGCAGGAGGACAAAGATAGAGGAAGAATATTCCGTGAGAAGGTGGCCCCACAGCGCTGGGTCACACGCCATCCCCCAAGACAGGCAGGACACCACAGACAGCGTGGTGGGTCTCAGAAAACTCAGGCCCTAAACGTGGATGCTTACCAATTCCTCCACTGGAGGAAGACCCCAGAGCAGATGCCCAGGACAAGGACTTCTGGTAGGGACGGTGACTGGGACGGGTGCCTGTTTGTCAGGGAAAACCCACTGGAGAGTCAGCTCCCCCATATAACTTCTCACGACATGGAGACTCTTTTGAACAGACAAAGCTCCACGTTCAGCTCAGGGAGTAAAAAAAAATGCCTCAAATGGAGGCCTTTGATCTACTGGAATCCAGCCCCCAGGACTGACACCCTGTCTCACCAGGCAGCTCAGAGGGGTCTCTGCAGGGAGGTGGGGTGGGGACTGCAATGATGGCGCCAGGGAGATGTGTGGGTAAGAAACCCACTCCCTGTGAGAGAGAAGAGCCTGAACCCAGGACCAACAGCTGCCCTGCATGAAGAGATGAGAACAAGGGGAACTGGTAGGAGGTGTTCAGACAGACACCCCCAAGATAGACAAATACCCAGGGTGAGATGTGGTCCTGGACTCCATCCCATCCAGTGTGGAGCCAGCACCGGTGGGGGTCTATAGGTGATGGAACATATGAAAAAGAGACAGATCCAAGAGGGGGTCTGTGACCCCCAAGAGTGGGGGGAACTCCCATCTGACAGCGAGTGTCTCCACTCACCGCTGACCTGACCTCAGTCCAGCAAGGGTCCGGCCTGAGGTCCCTGCCCGGGGCCTTAGTCCCATACCCACTTCAAGACTGAGGTCAGGGGCTCCCCAGGTGGACACCAGGACTCTGACCCCCTGCCCCTCATCCACCCCGCAGGTCAGCCCAAGGCTGCCCCCTCGGTCACTCTGTTCCCACCCTCCTCTGAGGAGCTTCAAGCCAACAAGGCCACACTGGTGTGTCTCGTAAGTGACTTCTACCCGGGAGCCGTGACAGTGGCCTGGAAGGCAGATGGCAGCCCCATCAAGGCGGGAGTGGAGACCACCAAACCCTCCAAACAAAGCAACAACAAGTATGCAGCCAGCAGCTACCTGAGCCTGACGCCCGAGCAGTGGAAGTCCCACAGAAGCTACAGCTGCCAGGTCACGCATGAAGGGAGCACCGTGGAGAAGACAGTGGCCCCTGCAGAATGCTCTTAGGCCCCCGACCCTCACCCCACCCACAGGGGCCTGGAGCTGCAGGTTCCCAGGGGAGGGGTCTCTCTCCCCATCCCAAGTCATCCAGCCCTTCTCAATAAATATCCTCATCGTCAACGAGAAATCCTGCTCCCTCTCTTCTTTTCTTATCTCACACATAATTTGAGGCCTCCCCTGGGTTCTCAGTGTTGGGTGGGGGAATCCTGGCACCCAGTGAGAAAGTGGCCCTGAGGGAGAGGCTCATAGCCTCCCGGGGTGTCTCCTGGTGAAATAGGCCCGGATAGGAGAAGTCTGATCACTGAACACCAGCCCCTCTGCCCTTTCATTCCTCCCCCTTCTCCTCAAAGCATAGCCCCCCACCTCCCTGCCTCCTGCCTGGATGGAGTTGTCTCTGGCTGGGACTCCAGTTACACCCTCTATCTCTGCCCTAACAGAGACCCTTCACCCACCATCTCTTTTCCCAGCCTGAAAACCCTGCTCCAAGCCTGGAGCCTCTTTGCCCCTGGCCCTTGCCCCCGGAATGCCCTCCTCCCTCTGTGCCCAGCTCAGCTCCCACCCACCCTCACCCCCTCCCTGTCATCCCTGAGAGCCAGACTGTCCAGGACACTCCAGCACCACTGACTTCTCAAGCTGTTCAATGAGGGACCCACCTCGATTCCTCACCTGACAGCAGGTTCAGACACTTAAGAGGAATGGGAGGAAGCCAGGAAGGAAACTCACACGAAAGGCTTACAGGAGGCTCGGACACTTGCAAAAGATAGGCTCTGAACTCCCTAGGAACCAGTGCAAGGAGGGTAATAGGCACTTCACCATTTCTGTAAATTTAAACAAACCCTTTGCTGAAGGGAAGGTGGTGTTCTCAATGCTGGGGCCAGTCATCTCGTCACAACTAAAAGTGGGAACATGTTCTATCCAAGGCCTCGGTAGTAATGCGATGTGAACCTTGACACACACACAGGTAACTATCTGGCAGCCCTTAGACATGGTGATTCTCTCAAGTGTGTGAACAGAAAGTCACTGGCCGTCTTTGGGAACATCATTTTTGGGAACACTTCTCCATTGGATCCCGGGCCTTCACTGGAAAACCAGGTCCCTCATCAGGACTTTCTCTGTGAGGTTCCCTGAGTCTGGGGCTCCAACTGCTCTCTGAGAGGAAGGGGTGGGGGAAGAGAACACGACCCAGCCCCACCCAGCCCCTCCTGCATGGCCCCTCCTCTGTAGAGTGGGGGCACCTGCAGGGGTCAGGCCTGGGTCACTGTGGGTGGGGCCTGGGAGGGGCCCTTGTGGCATCCTGGGGAGTCTCTCCCACGGCTCCTGTTTGACTTTCCTGTGGCTGCTGGCTATTATCACAAATGACCCCTAATTTAGTGCCTTAAAACATCACACACTGATTCTCTCCCAGGTCTGGAGGTCAGAAGTCCAAAATGAGTCCTTGGGGGCTAAAATCAGGGTCCCAGCAGGGCCGGCTCCTTCTGGGGACTCTGGTGAGAATTCGTTTCCAGGGCTTTTCCAGCTTCTAGAGGACAACCTCAGCTCCTGGCCCCTTCCTCCAACTTCAGAGCCTGAGCTCAGCATCTTAAAATCTCTCTCTTGCTCTTCTCTCCCTCCCTACCTTCTTCTCTCCCTCTCTTCCTTCTCTCTCTCTCCCTCTGTCTCCCTCCATCCCCACATCTCGTCCTCTCACTCTGACCCTCCTGCCTCCCTCTTTCTTTGATAAAGACCCCAGCTTGGACCCACCTGGATAACCCAGGAGCATTTCCCACCTCAGGCTCCTAATTGACATGACATCTGCAAAGTCCCTGTGACCACACATGACACATACACAGGTCCAGGATTGGGACATGACTGTCCCCGCGGGGCCTAATTTAGCCGACCACAGCCCCTTTCCCGAGTTCCTCTCCCTTTCTCCATGCCCTGCCCAGTCCAGGCTGAGCCACTCCTGGGGGGCCGTCCCAGCCCAGCCCCAGCCCTCCGTATCCCTGGTCTCTTGTGGCCCCTTCTCCTCCTGGGGTTCCAGGAGGGCACTGGGAGTTTAGCCACAGCTCTAGGGCACTGTCTTCCAGCAGGCCCCCTGAGACTAAATGCCCTCCAGGCCAAATCACCCTTGGAGGAAGATCCTATTGTGATCCTCACCGTAGGATGGTGACATCACAGCCCAGAGAGCCTGAGTGACCTGCCACAGGCCACAGTAGGGATTCAAACCTGGTCCACCCAACTGCAGATCTCAGCTCTGGACCCCAGGTGCCTGGCTGCCCTCAGCCCACCTAGCCACGCCCACCCACTTCATCCAGCTTCCTCCCTGGAGAGCTCAGAGCCCACTGGACCCAGGCCCCCATCCCGGGACCCGGGATTCAAGTGACAGAATTATTGGACCAACAAGGGATGGAAGGGGACAAGGGCCTCAGGTTGGAGTAGCCAGATTCCTCATGCCCCTTCTCCTTCCTCCGGGTCAAATATCAGGGTCAGGGCACTCGGAGGGAGGGACCATGAGAGTCCCCTTTTCCTAGAGACCCCATCTCAGTCCTGGTTCTGGATCCAGGGCTTACGGTGTCCCCCACCTCCAGGAGAGTCAGTCCCTGGCAGGTGGCTCCCCAAGCCCAATCCCCTCCATTCCTGGTCCCAGTTGCTCCCTCAACATCCAAAAATTCCTGACATCTTCAGTCAGGGACTGCTCTCCCAAGGGAAGAGCACATGGGGCTCTGGGTCTGGGGCTGTGGGAAAGAGGAACCCCGGTCCTCTCGGGGCCCAGCACCAAGCACAGTAGGTGTTCGAGGGGGGCTGAGTGGTGACATGTGAAACTCTTTGTAGAACCCCAGATTCAGGTTCGTGTACCTGATATGCAGCGGAGGTCAAAAACTGACACAAGTGCTTGGAGATAGAAAAAGATTTACTTCATTTGGCTAAAGTAAGAAGACAAGAAAGCAAATTCCTCCACTCCATGTTAACAAAAGGATGAAGCAGGGAGTTTTTATGTGGCTAAGGAGTGAGGGAGGTGGCATTTCAGGGGAAAAGTCTGTGTTTATTCCGTCTCAGGTAACATCTTAAGCAACTAGACTTGCGGGCGACAGCGGCTGGTCTCTACGTCCCTAAAGGCATTCACTCCTGCAAAATACTTTTGTGACTCTGAAGTTATCTCCTCCTCCTTCTTGACAAAGAAACAGGACATCTGCAGCTTATGATCACATTGTGTGAACAAGGGATGCTGGGCAAAAAGCAAGCAGTTAACTTGTACAAGCAGGCAAGGGCCAAATCAGAATTTTCTTTACTTCAGTCACAAAAATGCTGGGTACTGAAATCTCAACTCACCTGGTGTCACTCCCAGGGCACAGGCTAGGACAACACACACCCGTCCCTGGAGAACTCTGGGCTGGTTCCCCCTTCTCCCCCTGCTGACCCCCTCTTAGTCTACCTCCGCTCCTCCCTTCCCCCACCAGAGAACCTCCCAGGGTTTCCATTTCCTCCCGGATAACACGTGCTGCCCTGTGAGGAGTTGCTAAAGTCAAGAGCAAGGTGGCAGAGGGCTTTCGAGCAAGAGGCGACCTGACTTCAGAGACCCTCAGTCCCCAAGACAGACGCATGCCCTTCGAGAGAGCGGCCGCCCCAGGCACAGGCAGGCTCCGGGCTGTCAGGATGGGAGCACGTGGTCCTCTTCCACCCACCACCCGAACCTCCCCTGCTCCCCGCACCCATTTCCCTGTGGTCACTGTAATCGGACCCCAGTCCAGTCCCCTTCCCCACTGACTCTGGGAGCTGGGGTTGATGCTGGGGCTGGAGCAGTGACCAGCCCATGGTGACCCCGGCCCCATCCAGGTACTAGGCCACTGGCCACCAATCAACTATGGTTTCCCAAGCACCCATATGTGCCCAGCCTGGGCTTGGGACCCAGGCCTAGTCCTGCCCGGCCCACTGCAGCAGTAATAGTGGGCTCTTCCTGGAGAGAACCTGGACCACAGTCTCTCTGCCTCAACATCTCAGTATGAAGGGCCAGAGACCCTCCTGATGGTCACCTTAGGAGCACAAATGTGATCCTGCCAGGAAGAAGTAATAAAATGTGGATGTTGCCTTCCTCTGGCTGCCACCTCCCTCTCTCCTGCCTTTTACAAGTGGTAATCAAGGGCTCCTGGCCTCCACGGTCCCCTCCCTTCCTGCCTCAAGCCCAGCAGTCTCACCACCACCCCATCACAGCCCCAGTGGCCTGCACGTGGCTCAATCCAATGGTCCCCTCACTGTCCTCCTTCTGTTGACCTCAGGATGGGCTTGGCAACTCACATCATTCTCATCATCTTGAAGCCCCTCACCCACCCACCCACCCCCGCCCCCCGGCCAAGGTCCTCTCCTCTATGGTCCCCTCCCACTTTGTTCTGCTGCTGCCCCATCAGGGCCACCGGCAGCTGGCACCCTTGGTGACTCTTTCTTTCACTGTGTGACTCATGAACTACCGGAATGTAAAAGGGTTCCTTGCTCCTTCCCCGGCCCCAGCCCTCAGCCCGGTGGTACCTCAGGCTTGATGGCCGCCCAGGGCTGCTGACCACGCTCTCCTGGTGCCGCCCTGCCCAGCATGGATCTGGGGCACCAAGGGAGCCCAAAAGCAGGGGCTGCGCCCCTCACATCCTCCGATGTTCAGCCAGGTGCTGGGCTGGGTATCACTGAGCCCCTCGATGGCCACTGCTCGACAGTGGAACTGCTCCCGGCTCTGCTGAAGATGCTACCTCACCTGACACCTGGCCCAGGGCCACTTCCAGGGAAACCCTGCACTGGCGTCCGTCCTCTCTATGTCATGGGATCCCAAACCACCCCAGGAGGCACGTGTCCAAGTCCTGCACACCTTACAGATGAGGAGACGGAGATTCGGAGACCAGCAGCCTGCCCGAGTCCCACAGCTGCCTGGGGCTGCACAGATGGTGGGCACTGGGACTCTGATCCAAGGTCAACCCAGAGCCAGCCCCTTCCCTAAGGCGTGCAGAGGAGGCTGAGCCTGCCCAGGTCCTGCAGGTGTTCAGGGCAGCACAGTGGGTGTCCAGGCCCCTGACCTAGGCCACCCTTCCCTCCTGAGGCCGTGCCTGGGCAAGGCCAAGAGATGGTGCTGAGTGCATGAACCCCCTTGTGGCTCTGTGGGATGGGGAGACCTGGGCTCCTCATTCTCTGTTGACTCAGTGGGTGAAAGAGGCAGGCAGGAGGGGAGCCATGGGGGTGCCCTCTGAGTCTACAAAGCAGAGCCAGGACAGGTGTTCATGTGCCCATTTCACAGATGAGAGGACTGAGGCTCCGATGGGAGGGGTGATGACCCACCTAGGGTCACACAGTAGGTTACTGGCTGACCCATGCCCAGCCTCTTTTCATGACTCCTCAGCCCTAAGGGCTTTTCATTCATTCATTCATTCATCCATTCATTTGTTCAGACTCACTCATTCATTCATTCAACAAACTCTCAGCTGTGGGCCAGGGGCTGGTGAATGCAGCCCAGGACCACCTGCCCTAGAGGAGCTCACAAGCTTGGAGTACGACATGGAGACACCACTGCCCCCACCCTGTCAAGTCTCCAAGGTTGGCACTCTGCCCAGGGAGTGTCTGGGGCAGCAGGAGCATCTCCCCACACTCAGGAAAAGATTTAACTGAAAGAACCATCTGAGAGAGCCCCAGCTGTGATCCTTGGGCCACAGAGGGAACATCACAGTCCCTCACTGACCCTCACAGTGACCCTGAGGCCTAAAGCTGCCATTGCCCACCTCACAGAGGGGACGTGAACCATGATGGATGCACCAGCGCTGCCCAGGCTCCACCCAGTTCAGGAGTAGCCGAGTTGGGCCTTAGCCCACGCCTGTCTTCACATGCCACTGTGTCTAGCTCAGACCGGGGCCAGCCCCTCACGAGTGATGGCCTCATGACACGGAAGGAGGGTTGGTCTGTGCTGGGGGAACCCCTCAAGGTACAGGGAAGAGTGTCACAGTGGGGGATGGGGTGAGAGGAACTCGTCCTGGCCCTGGCCCTGCTTAGCTGCAGCCTGGGCTGAGGGAGGTGTTCTGAGTCAGATCAGGGAGGGGCCCTGTGGCTTCCTCTACAGCAAAGCCAGAGCCCAGAATAGCCCGGGAGGGGGTGCAGGGGCCCTGCTGGAGGAGAGGGGAGGTTGCTGCTCAGGGCCCTGCGGGAGGAAAGGACTGGGAGCTACTATGAACTGAGTGGGTGACTCTCCCATCAGGCCCAGCCTCCTGTGGGGCCTGCAAAGCCACCAAGAGAGTGTCCCCAGCCAGGCCTGGACAAAGGCACCATTACCCTTCAACCCCCATATTCACTGAATCCAAGGGCAGGAAGGGGGACATCGACACTCACCTGGGAACAAGCAAACCAGCTCAGATGCCCCATAACGAGGCCACCAGATCCCAGGCAAGCCCCCATTCCTCAACACAAAGGTCCAAAATCAAGTTTCCAGCCAACTAGAACATGCGAATTTTGGGGACATAGAGGAAATAATCACCATCCACTCGCAATGCCCACTGCTAATGACACAGCACAATGCTGAGGATGTTGCCCCTCCCTCCCGACATGTCATCCTCTTCTCCAGAGTCTCTGTCACACCAGGGCCAGGTTCTGGATTCCCCACCCACCCCGCCTGCAGGACACGAGTCCTTGATGTTGACCCCACACCCTGGGCTCCATCCCTGACCTAAGGACCAGCTTCTACGGCCCTGAAAGAGTCGTGTGTCATGACTTGACACTGGTCCTCTTCCCTGTGCTGAATGAGACGTGAAGGAAAAATGGCCCCAAATCTGCCCAGGATCCCCTGCGCCACACGTGAGATGCTCCAGTTCCCTCGGGGATTCAGAAGCATCCCTAGCTGGCAGCAACAGAGGCCGGGAAGACTAGGTCTTTTCCCAAAATGTTTAGTTATGCAAACACCTCAAAAGGCACCCGTACCTCTTGTAACAACCCAAGCATGAGGACTCCCTCTTTCTGGGGTGATCTGGGGAAACTGCTCTCCTACATGGTCATCTTGAGGATTGCAGATGGGCCACGGAAATGTCAACACAGTGACATCAGCAGGGGCAGTAGGGTCAGGATCAGGGTCAGTCTTTGTCACTTGGTCACTTGGGACCACATCAAACCTGACCCTGTTTGGCCAGTAATTTCACAAGGGTGGTCTCCCCAGGAAACACGTGGGCTGGGGAAGGTCTGAGGGGAGGGGGATGACCTGCATCCTGCATTTTCCAGGACATTCCCAGTTTGTGCCACTGACTCTGGAAGCTGAGGTGGATGCTAGAGCAGTGTCCAGCCCCTGGTGACCCTAGCCCCATCCAGGTCCCCAGACCACTGGCCACCAATCAGCTGCAGTTTCCCAGGTGCCAGTGTGTACCCAGCCTCAGCTCGGGACCCAGGCCTGGCCATGCCTGGCCCATTGTAGCAGTAATGGTGGGCTCTGCCCAGAGACCCAGGCCAGGGCTGCCTCCAGGACCCCCGCCCACATCTATCAGAGAGACTCGTGAAGTTATTAATAGTGCCCCTTCCACTCCCAGGAACATCCCAGTTTAAACAACAAATTTTGGTTGCCCAAGCTCAGAGTAACTGTTTGCTAAATGACTGAATGACGTTCTTCATAATGGCTAATAATGAGGGGGAGGAAGCCAAGCCCAGCCACCTAGCACTGTGGTAAGCAGTGCTGGACATTACAATGGGGGCCAGGGGCCAGGAGAGCCTCACTAGGGGCCACATCCAGGCAGTCACCATGACGTTCCTGGTCCCCTGCCTGGAGCCCCTAGGAATGAGCTCACTCAGGCCCAGCTCACAACCGGGGGTGGCCTTAATACCATCTCCCACTCAGCAACAGCACACCACGTCCAGAGACGGGCAAGGGACAGCTCCTCTGGGCAGCCCTAGTTCCTGGGGAGACCACAGGCAGCAGGGAGAATGCCTCCTGGCTTTGGGACAGGAGCCAGGGAGGGGCTGGGTGACTTCTGTGGCTGGCAACACAGAGCCCCCGTGTCAGCTCCAGGAAAGAGTAGCCCACAGCCAGGACGACCCACCAGGGCACCTGCAGTGTGCCCCTTTCCATACAGGCCATGCTTCATGGTGATCCTCTCTTCCTATAGCAACACCAACACCCTTGATCTGGCCACGGGTCCCTCCTGCTTCTCACATCAGGTCTGATGTCCACTGAGCATCCAATGTGCCAGTTGCCGTGCCAGGCACCAAAGCCTGGACCCCTCACAAGTGTCACTAGGATGGGCCCTCCCTGCCCACCCAGTTCCCAGCCTGTGCAGGGACATGTTGGGGCTTTCTGACTATGGAGATGATAGAGGAGAAAGGGGCCTCATCTTCACAGTTTCAGGCCAAAGGGGAGCCTCCCACTCAGACCCCTAGACACATCCTCTCCTGACCTGTCTGGGGAGGAGGATGGGAAGTGGTGGTCAGACTTGGCCTGGGCTCCCACAGGGGACAGAAAGTTTGCAAAGGTCTGGGCAGCAGAGAGCAGCTCCCAGAAGGAAGGGGTGCTGGTCCCCAGGGGCTGCTGGGCAGAGTAGCTGAAGAAGGTGAGACCCCAGATCGGCCAGGTAAGTAAGCCCCCTTCTCAGGGGCTGCCCAGAGCGAAGTCACACGTTCAGCTCTCTTCTGAGGACCTGCTGCTCCTGGAAACCCAGCAGGGTTAAGGCAGGCACAGCCAGGTTCAGAGAGCTCATGTTTGGGGGAGAGGGAAATCAACTCAACAGACAAGGAACAATGTCATGTAGGAGGCGGGATTTGTGCTGGGGAGAAATAGGGCAGAGGATGGGGAGTAGGGAGCACCTGGCTGGGGTCTCACGGGGGGTGACGTCCCAGGGGCTGGAGGCAGCCAGCGACTGAGGAGCCCTGACTAGAGCCAGGCCCCTGTGGCTGGAGTTAGTGGCTCGAGCTCAGCCTCAGTTTCCCCTCTGTGCAGCTGGGTTGATAATAATGGAAACTGACTCTCTGGGTGGGGGGAGGGACAATCAGATGGAAAATAGATGTTTTGTTTGTCTCTGCCGTTGGTTGTTTTCATCCTTGGGCTGTTCCAGCCCCAGACAGCCTCAGGCCAGCCCCCTGCCCATGCTGGGCTCCCCACCGGCCCTGGAACCCTTACCCCAGTGCAGCTGGCCTGGTGAAACCAAGAGTGCCTGAGGCCCGAAATAGCCGGGAAACCCCACCAAGCCTCAGCCCTGGCAGCAGGTGCCTCCTTCTCCCCAGGGTGGGAGGCAGCGGGGGGATTCAGTTTCCAAAGCTTCCACCAGCTCAGCTGGAGAATGGTCCTGTGTCCCAGCACCAAGACACCCAAGCCCCGTGCCCAGACTTGAGTTAGACAGGGTCTGGAGATCATGGTCAATCAATGATCAGAAGTAGCACCTTCTGCTCCAGAAGCTTCTATTCATGCAGGCCCTACCCCCTCCTCACAGCTCCCCAGGAACTGTTCTAAATGCCAGGTTCAGAGCTGTGGCCAATTGGGGGGCACAGCCAGATACTTGGAGCTCAGAGGGGCCTGGGGTGGGCAGGGCTGGCCAGGGCTGGACATGGGACCCTGCTGATCACACTCCACCTGCTGCCCCCAGGTCTTGGACCCTTCAAGGGAGCTGGGCCAAGTAAGGGGAGGGGAAGGGAAACAAGAACCCTTCCAAGAGCTTCCCTGGGAGCCCAGAGCCTGAGGCAGTAATGAAGCTCCCAGAAGCACAGCTGCCAAGAGGACTTCTGGGGTCCCTCCCCAGTGGACAGGACCTCAGACTGGTCAGTCACTTGTTTGTGCGTCTGTCCATCCATATATCTGAACATACACACACATACACACACACACACACACTCTCATCCTTCCACAAGCCCCGAGGCCTGGCCTGTGCAGGGCTCTTGACACATGGTGTCCCAGGCAAGGCAGGACTGCCCCAGCCCAGCCCCAGGTGAGACCTGGAGTGTGCCTTCTCATGGGAGGAGGGGGCTGTGGCCCTGGGGTGCCCCATTCCCTGTCCAGTCTTCCCCATGCTGGGTCTAGATGCTGAGGTCAAAGAGAGGTTGACAGGTGTGAGGGACAGGCCACTGTGGTGAGGTTTAATGCCCCCTGTCCGATGACCAGATCCTACCCACTGCCCCCGTTACAGACCTCCCTGTCTTTCTCCATGTGGAGGGGAGGCTCCCAGGATATTCCAGGGCTCCAGGTTCTGATGAGAGTATGGGAGGAGACCAAGTACCCAGCCTCAGGGCCTGGGTTCACCCCTGCAGACAGCAAATCCCATCCACCTGTGGGACTTCACCAGCTCATTCTTAGAGGACACCAGCCTGGAGCTCCCTTGGCCCAGGAAAGCCAGGAGCCAGGCCCGCCACACATAGCCATTGCACATGTCACCTGACACATGAGATGCGAAATGTAGGGTTGGCAGGCCAGGGATGAGTGCCCCCACCTCTGCCTTCCTCCCCACAGGCCCACCCACGAGGCTGAGCAGGGTGGCCCTAGACCCAGCACCATCTTCAATCAGCTCATCCACTGGCATCCCCCACCATCGTCCCCTCAACATGCACAGGATGCCAGCCACCCAGGCCAGTTCCTGAAGTGAAGCAAGCAAGGGGGGGTACTCGTCCCCGCCCAGCCCAGAGCTCAGATTGCAGATGAGACCTCCTTGAAGAAGACAAGGGGCAGGAGATACTGGGGATTCCATGTGGTCAGCAAAGGTGGCCTGGTGGCAGCAGCAACCTCAAACAGGCCTAGGAGCTGGATCAAGGACTGAAGGGCAGAGAGAGGACGGGTGTGTTAGGGGTGAGTGTGAGCAAAGGTATAGGAGTGACCACAGCATCCCTTCTTCCCACAGGGCCACAGTAGTGCACAAGGGCCCTCATGGAAGCACCCTGAAAGCTCACCTCAAAGGCCCCATACTCTGTCCCCCATGTCACCTGGCCTGCCACCCTACTTAATACCCAGGAAGTCCTTGGAATCTGTGCCACATGGATGGGCTCCAAGATGGACCAGGCTTCCATGGGGGCAGGGGACAAGGGAGAAAAGAGGTCTGGGCCCTGAATAGGACACAGGTAGTAACCACCTGGTGGAGGAGAGGGAATGAGCAGAGGATGCTGGGAGCCAGGCCCAAGGCAGGGCCCTGCAGGGTGCACAGTTCTCTGGGTTGGATGGTGGACCAAGGCCATGAACATTCATGCTGGTCCAGGCCAGTGGACCAGAGTGTCCCAAGCCCCAGAGCTCTGCAGAGGGGCAGGGGCAGGGCCCAGAGAGAGTAAGGCCGAGAGTAGAGGCCCTAAACCTCAGGTCTGACCAGATCTGCAACTCTACAGGTAGCTGCATCCTGTGTTGAGATGCTATAGAGTGGCCTTATTGTCCCGTACCATTTATAAAACACGTGGACACATGTTATCCACCTGAGCCACTCAGGGATTCTGTGAGGCCACAGCCAGAATCATGGTCCCATTTCACAGGTAGGAAAACTGAGGCTCAGAGCAGTTAGATCCCAAAAAGCCAGAGCCAGCTCTGTGGTGTCCTGACTTCCAGCCCAGGGCCTCCCATCTGACAAATGGAGAAACAGACCAGGAGAGAAAGGGACCTGCCCGAGCTCACATAGGCGCCCCTGTGTGGAGGGGCCCATGTGGAGGGGACCTGTATGGAGGGTGCCATGTGGAGGGGCCTACGTGTGGAGGGGGCCATGTGGAAGGACCATGTGTGGAGGGGCCCACGTGTGGAGGGATCATGTGTGGAGGCGCCCGTGTGGAGGGATCATGTGTGGAGGGGCCTGTGTGGAGTGGAGGGATCATGTGTGAAGGGGCCTGCATGGAGGGGCCCGTCGGTAGGGTGCCAGGTGGAGGGGCCCATGTGGAGGGGATCTGTTGGAGGGTGTCTGTGTGGAGGGGGCCTGTGTGGAGGGGACCTGTGTGGAGGGGCCCATGTGGAGGGCGCTGTGTGGTGGGACCCGTGTGGAGGAGCCTGCGTGGAGAAGACCTGTATGGAGGGTGGCTGTGTGGACCACTGCCCTCTGCCAGAGACCAGATTGTTCACTTCCTCCACCATTCCACAGCTCCAGCCCCATTTCAGGGGTGCAGAAAAGAGGCCTGAAAGCAGCATGGATGAGAGTTAGGGCTACAGGCCCTGATGGCCATTCCTTCCCTGTGCCTTGGGAGATACAAGGAAGGAGGGTGGCTGCAAAGGCCTGTGGGAGCCCAGAGCACTGTTCTTCCCAAAGGGGCATCTGCCCTGGGAGCCCAGACCTCAGTGTCAGACAGAGAAGGGGTCCCCCCACCATGCTCAGCCCTCATCAACCCTTGACCTTGAGCAATTTGCTTCTCTTCTGTAGCCCTCAGTTTCCTCATCTGCCCAAGGGGGTGATAAGAGTCCCTCCCCAGAAGGTAGGTTTGCGGATTGAGATGATGCCTAAGCTGTGCCTGGCCTATGGGGACCCTCACCTACCCTCAGTCATTGCTCTTGCCTGGGCCTGCGGGTGACACTGCGTGAACCTGGGCAAATGCCTTTGCCTTCCTGGGCCCAGCCTTCCCTCTGGTCAAGGAGGAACTGGGTCAGGGACCCTGAGTGCCAGCCATTCAGGAAACCAGCAGATTCCTGGGTGAAGGGGTTGGCCAGGGAGGCCTGAGATGGGAGTAGGGTGGGGGCCAGGCCAAGGGATGGGGGTGGGGGATTCGCTTTCCCAGCTCTGGTGGCCCTGCCTGCAGCTGGCCACCCCTGGAAATCCCCAGGCTAAATTTAACCCCAAGTTGGCTGAAACCAGAACTCAGAGTGACAAAAGGAGAAAAATAAGAGGAAGAGAAACTGAGCCCATGGCCACCCGGGCATGGGATGAGTGACAAACAGGCCCAGGTGTGGCCCAGGAGGAGCATGGGGCAGTTTCAGGGCTGCTGCTGGATGTTTGTGCAGCTCACAGGTGGGGGCAGTAGAGCCTGCGCCCCACCCCACCCACTCCTAATCCAGCCCCTGGGCCTGATGCTGCCCCCTGGCTGCCTCCCCACACGCTGAGCTCCATCCTGGGTCCCAGGGTCCACCAGAAGGCATCTCAGAACCAGCCAGCAGTGGCCTTGATTGTCAGCAGGACCCCAGGGAGGGGGGTGGCCAGGACAGGGCTCTGAAGCCCCCACCCCAGGACCTTCCCTGGGCAGAACGAGTGGGTGAGGGAGTGATGAGCAACCACAGGCCTCCTAACTTCCCAAGCTGGCGATTCTGAGAGGCCTCAAGGCTGAGACACGGTTCAGCCTTTTAGGCCCTCCTGAACGTGTCCCCTGTCTCCACAGCCTGGGAATGCACTCTCTTTTGACCTAGAAATCCTGCTCATAAGAATTTATCATGGAGATGCCAGAGGGCCAGTGCACGTGGATGTTAGCCAGGGAGCTAACAGCAAAACGTGACAGAAAAGAGCCCGAGAGCAGATGCCAGCCTCACATCCACATCCCCAGATGGCCTTGGAGAAGGGCCATAGACAGATGTTCACAACAGGGCAAGAAGAAGTGAGGAAAGAAGTTCCCATCTTTGTGATAAGCACATGATTTCATGCAGAGAAAGATCTGGAAGGCGCCATACCAACGCGCTAACAGGGCCTCTTGGGCAGGGCAGGATCACAGACTTGCTTTGTATTCTTATTTAATTTTTCCTGTTTTCAGATTTTATGATCGGAGAACAAAACATTAAACCAATTTAAGATGTAAGATCCTATAAAAATGCTGTATTCGATGATGCAAATGGCATCTGAAAAGCCTTGAACATATTATCCCAAAGAGGCCACCAGACAAGACGTGACCTGTGTGTGCATGAATCCCTGCATTTTTATCCGTACCTAGATGCACATCCATATCCACATCTATTCCCCGGGGCTACCGGTTGCGGGGGTAAACTGTAGGTAATATTGGTTTTCATTTTGTACATCTAACTTTTTTCATTTTTTGACAATAATTATACATTTATTATTATGAAAAATAGAAGGTTTTGTCACTTAAATCAACATGTTTATTCCAATTCACTTAACATTCAGCAAATATTTCTTGTGTGTCTGCTACACCCACAACAGTCAGGGTGCAGGGTTTGAGATTACACTGATGAGAAGACAGAGCGTTCTCTCTTGAGGAGTAGTACAATGGGGGATTATATGGAAGAGGTCACTACGATCCTAACATGGATTCGCATCCTGTATGTCTTAGGTGCTGCCCAAAGCCCGAAATTGTCTCACAGCTCCAGCCAGCTCAGAGGCAGGAAGCCCAGGGAAAGTTGCTGAGTCATAAAAATGGAAAGAGAGGGCATTCCAGGGGGGATGAGTACCTAGCAGCCGACATTTAGCAAAGAGGATTGGAAAATGAACCCCCCCTTAAAATACAGTTAAACACAGAGGAGGGAGCAACTGCAAACAAAAAGTTTAAGCGATTTCTGCAAAGAGCAATAAAAGCCATACAGCAGCTTGGGACAAGGTCAGGTCAGAATGAGCAGAAGTTGGGAAGGAAAGAAGGAAGCCAGGATGGACTTGGAGAGTTTTTACCAGTTCCTCAGGCAGGAAGAATTGTATGGTAGATCAGAGCATATTTCTAGGAAGACCTCGGTTGACAAGTTTCTCTGCCACTGAGAGATGACAATTTACCTTGGTAACTAATCTCTCTCCTCATGTTCCCATCTATTTGATATTGATTTAATATGAGTAGCTACCTCCCATGTGTATAATAGGAAATGTATGGGAGAATGCATATTAATTCCTGAATAGAATATCTGGTTCCATGAATGATGGAAGTTGGTTAGAATTTATTATTGGAAACTCACCCTGCACTACCTATAGTTGGTTTATTTTAATTATACTTATATTCATTATATAGTAACTCATATATATTTGTCATTTCTTTTCTTATATTCAAAAAGTCTCTACATAAATAAACTCTGCACCTATGGTCATTGCTAGGTATCTGTTCTATACACAGCAAGGAGCCAGACGCCCTATCTTACTTGTTCACTTTCCAGCTTCTCCTTAGAAAAAATAATACAAGTTTTTAACCCAATTCTAAGAGTCTAGTACTGCGACCCAAAACCCAAAGGGCAGGAACTCAACAGCCACCTCTCCATCCTGCCTGCCTCCCAACCCACATTCCCCTTCCAGAACCCTCACTGATGAGGGAAAAGATGATGTCTCCAAGAGGAGCAGCCCGTTCACACATCTTCAAGCTTCATCTCCCCAGCAGCCATCCAAGTGCCTGACCTTCAAGGCTCTCAATAAACAGTCTGAATGAGGAAAGAAAGGGAGGGAGGGAAAGAAGGAGGGAGGGAGAAAGGGGTAGGTGGATGGATGTATAGATGGGTGAGTGATTGATGGGTGGATTGGCAGGTGAATGGATGAGTGGATAGTTGGGTGGGTGAGTGGATGGGTGGATAGATGAATGCGTGGACTGGTGGGTACATGTGTGGGTGGGTAGTTGGATGGGTAAATGGATGGGTGAATAGTTGGATAAGTAGGTAAATTCTAACCATGAGAAGCACAGATTGGTATCTGGCAACTCTGTGTAGAGATTGGATTCCAATTCCTGCTCTGATCCTGACTCAGGTGTGATCTTGTGCCCTTTCCTTAATGTCTTGAAGCCTTTTCCCTTCATCTGCCCTGCCCATCTCACAAACTGCTGGGAAGAACCCTGGAAGGACATATGTGCACGAAGATGCTTTAGAAACCCTAGCAAGCTTCTCAGGTGTGACCTTAGCATTGGAGGGAACTTGAAGGTCATTGGGCTGACTCTCCCGATGGTTGGATCACAGTTCACGGTAAGAGCCTAAGCTTAGAGTCCAGACAGACCTGGGTTTGTGTCCTGGCTCCACCACTTGTCCAAGTGTGACTGTCCTGCCTGTGTACTCCTCTGTGATGTGGAGGTGATGATGGTGGCAGCTTCCCCTCAGGGCTATGTGAGGATTCAGTGGGATCATCGTGGAAAGCCCTGGGCACATCACCCAGCAGGGGTGCCACGATGAAACCCAAGGTCTGCCCTCCGGGGTCCCAAAAAAGAGGCCCAGTCTTGCCTTTCCAGAGCAGGGTACCCTAGAGGCCATGGGATTGAAGGAGGGCTCTAGGATGTCCAGCTCATGGGTTCACAAAACCCTGAAAAGTGTCTGTATAAATGCTCATTGCAGGGAAAGATCTGTGGCTTTATACAGAAAGAGGCCATGACACATAAAGGGTTAACCACAGTCCATCTAATCCAGGACTCTCACTTAGGAAACTGAGACCTATGTCCTGTCCAAGGGCACTCTGTGGGTCAGGGGACAGCAAAGCACAGACATTCAACCCAGCATGGAGGCCCCTCCCCACCCAGGAGCAGGAGCCTGCCTTGGAATGCCAGACCTGAGATAGGATTACTGCAACCTGGGAACAGCATACACTGGTGAGAGGCAGGGGCAGGGAGAACACCACCAGGATGGGGAAAGGGAACCACAGGGCCTACTGTTTGAATCAAACACCACCAGGATGGGGAAAGGGAACCACAGGGCCTACTGTTTGAATCAAGCAGTAGAATTGTAAGAAAATTGCAACTTTCTTTTAAAACCTGTCTTTCAAGGTTGTTAAAATGGGGTTTTAATAACAAAACTGTGGGAGAAAGAGGTGGCTCATGTCAAAAACATCTCAACCCACTCCCCTGGGGGACCTGCAGTTCTCTAGTTCGTGAGTTTCTGCTAATAAAAAGCACACTAAAAGAGGGGCCAAAACAAATGGAAATCAAGCTTATCAAACACAGATGACATGGAGTTGACCAAAGCATCTAGAGCCGAGATTCCAGGAAGCAGATCTCTCTCCTTTCTCTGGGACCATCCTAGGAGAGGTTCCAGGGCCCCCTGGCACAGAGGTGCCACCAGCGACCTCAAACTTCAGGCGCAGGTGGGGGCAACAGGCGTAGTTGAGGCTACAAGGACACAGGTGTCAGCACAGCATACGAGAGGGCCACCTTGTTTGTTTTCTGACTTCCTCTTAAAATACAGTTTATCGCCCTTGATCTTTAGTTTCAAATAGTAACTATTCACAGTAAACAATGTGACACAGTAAACAACGTGTACAGAAAAACAAACAGGAGAAAACAATTTGCCCCTTGTACTTCACCCAGAAGAGCCACTGCTAATATTTTGATGTATTTCCTTCTATTTTAGTTGCAAACTGTAACAACCATTAAATAAATAAATACGATGAATTTGTAAAGTTTACAAAGTAATAATAGGAGTGATGATTGCACAACATCGTGAATGTACTAAATGCCACTGAACTGTACACTTTAAAATGGTGAATTCCACATGATGTGAGTTTCACATCTATTAGCCTCCTGGGCTAGGAATACTGCCAAGACATCAGGAACCACAGAATTCATCATCTCTTTCCTTTTCCTTAAAGTTTGACCTCCTGTGTGTGCCCTTCAACAAACGGTTTTTCAGCTTGTACTGCTTTTGAACTTCATACGGATTGAAGAAGACCGTGTGTATTTTCCATGGTTTGCTTCTTTCTCAACACTGTCTCTTTGATATTGATGTTGATGAATTACTCATTTCACTGCTGACTAGAAGCCCACTGTGTGGAGGTCCCATCACTCAGCTGTCCACTCTGCTGCCACTGACACATGGGCAGTTTTGCCCAGGAGCAGGGCATCAGAAACACCCAATTGGAGTCCAGTGTGACAGTTTGTCCACGGCCTGTCATTGTACAACACATCATTTCACTTTGTTTTTCAAACATAGTGAATTCTTTCCTAATTAAAGAAGAAAAGAGTATAAAGAGAAAGTTTCCAGTGCAGCCTGGAGATCTGTACTGGTTGTATCTGGAATTCCAGACTCAGCCTTGCATTTCACATAGCAGATAGATGATGATGATGGAGAAGGAGAAGAAGGAGGAGGAGGAGGAGGAAAGAAGGAAGAAGAAGAAGAGGAGGAGGAGGAAGAAGAAGACGAAGGGAAGAAGGAGGAGGAGGAGGAGGAGGAATAGACAGACTGACAAAGATTCTCTACTGTTGTCACTTAACAACATATCCATGCAGGTGTGGATAAACCTGGGTGCGCATCACACTGGGAACAAGCAGCTCCAACAACACTGAGGCAGCCTCTTCCCAAGTCAGCTGGACAATTAGGCTGCTTTGCTCAGGTCGTTCACTGTTCTGAGCAGGACACAGCCAAAGCCCCTCGCCCCCACCTCTGTGCAAGGATCCAGTGACTGACTTGGGGTTGACCCTCTCTGCAAAGATCAAAGGTCATGCCTAAGGCCTTGGACGCATGTCCCAGACTGACTTCCAGAAAAGAGAGCCTGAACTGCCCTGCTGAGTGCCCAAAGAGGCCCCCCTGCATCCACGAAAGGGACTCATGAGGGTGTGGAAGGAGAGGCATCCACAGGAACTGGGCTCCCACCTGCCCCACCTGACCCCAGCTCTACACTGAGAATAGGGGAGATAGAGGGGCCCCCAGGGCCTCCTCCAAACTCCCCAGAGCATCCACTGTGAGGTGACCTGAACCAGGCCCTAAGCTCCCTCCTCAGGGAGGCCTCAGACTCCTCCACCTCCGCAGCCTCCACCGTGGCTGCTCTGTGTCTCCCCCTGGCAGCACCAACCACCCCCACTGCTACTGACACCACCATTGGAGGAGAAGGCTCAGGGCTATGAGTTCAGCCTCTGGCTGCTCTGGGGATCTAGGGAGGCAGGAGGGCTGCAAGTGGGGGCTGGGAGAGCTACTCCAGGTCAGGGGTCTGTGGGCTGGAGTCTGTGAGGTGTGCACATGTGGGGCTGAGGGATGGCTGGAGAAGCCCTGTTGGTGGCCACTGTCTCCACCTTCAGAGCCCAGGAAGGAGATTTGGTCCCTCCTGCATCAGATAATCCCTAGCTCCTTAGTTCCCAAGGCTTCAGTCCCCAGCCTGGCCCTCCTGGGGTGGCTGCCCTTGCTGTGGGAGGCTGGGGGGATCTTCAGCCCAGCACCTCCAGCAGCAGGGCCTGGTGCCCCCAGCTCTGCACTGGCCCAGGTCTCAGATCCTGGGCTGTCAGCCTCTCATGGGTCCCAGGTGCCCAGCCCAGCTGCCCCAGGAGGCAGGGGGGTCTGAGGGACACCAAAAGAGTCTTAGAGAATGGACCTCACCACTCAGCCACACAGAAAAACTGAGGCCCAGAGGGGACAAAGGACTTGTCATGGGTCCAGCTGTGAGCCTGGCTGCCAGTCTTAAGGCCCAGTGCTCCCCCACAGGGTGCTGTCACACACACTTGGCCCTGATGAGGTCCCCTCTTAGCTGGGATCCAGCCCCATGACCAGCACCCAGAGGCTGCAAAGGGTGCTGGGCTCCAGCACCCCAAGACTCCACATTGACCACTCTGAGCAGAGGAGCCCTTGGGTCTTTGGGGAGGTTAGAGAGCTGGCACCCCCACCCCAGTCTACCCGGCCCCGGGGTTCCTCTCTGGATAGGGGGCCCCAGTGCAGTTCACACAGGCCCTGCCCATTGCTCCCTCCATTGGGAACAGCGTGGCCGGCTTCTGGGCTTGGGGAAGGAGAGGGAGAATTCTGGGCGGGCGATAGAGGGGCCCAGGTTCCCTCTGGTCATGACCTTGAAGTTGCCCAGGTGACCAGGAAGGAGGAGGGTGCTCCTCTCTGTCAAGAAGATCTGAGCTTCTCTTCCCTAGAATCAGCTACTCTTCTATACCCCTAAAAATGTACAGGAATTTTGCATGTTGAATGAATGGATAGTTTACTAACCAGTTTGGGAAGAATTGACACCTTTCAATCCATGAATATCCTCTGTCTTTCCCATTAGTATACTTTAATAATTCTCAAGAAAGTTGTACAATTTTCCCCATAAACAGCTTGGACATCTCTGTAGATGAACCCCTAGTTTACTGATATACATTTGTTGTGAGTTTTTGCAGGGAGCGGGTCGGGGGAGGTGTTTGTTTCGGTTTTGTTTAGAGACAGGGTCTGGCTCTGTCACCCAGGCTGGAGTGCAGTGGCACAGTTTTGGCTCACTGCTGCCTCAAATTCCTGAGCTCAAGTGATCCTCCCACCTCAGCCTCCTGAGTAGCTGGGACTACAGGCATGCACCACCATGCCTGGCTAATTTTTAATTTGAAATTTTTTTGGTAGAGACAGAGTCTTGCTATGTTTTCCAGGCTGGTCTCAAACTCCTGGGCTCAAACAATCCACCCGCCTCAGCCTGCCAAAGTGCTGGGATTACAGGTGTGAGCCACTGTGCCCAGTCCAACTGATATTTTTAATGTGATTGTAAATTGTATCCCTCTTTAATATTATTTTCCATTCATCTGCTGATGTACAAAAATATATTAAATAATAGGCTTATATATTTGAAATCAGATCTGGTAAATTTGCTACACTTTCTCATAGTTCTAAAAGTGTATCTGTGCAGTCTGTAGGATTTGCTGCACACTTAAACATGTCATCTGTGAATGGTGACAATTTTGTTGCCATCTTCTCAATTCCTATACCTTTCATTTTTTTCTTTCACCTTACTCTCCCTGCTGGTATTCAGTACAATGTGCCACAGAAGGGAAGATGATGGGCATCCTTGTCTTGTCACAAAGGATGTTTATATATAGTTCACTATTAAACACGACGCCTGCTGTAGGTTCCTTGCAGGAGTCTCTCACCAGATTAAGGAAGTTATTTTACATTTCTCGTATGGTAAGTGGTTTCTGAAAATCATTCTTCAGATTTTATTCAATGTTTTTTCTGCATCTTTTATTGTGATTTTTTTCTCTTTTAATATTGCAATTTGTCATTCTTCTAATGTCAAGCCGATTTTGCATCCTTGGAATGCATGGACCAGACTTGTCCATTATGTACTAGCCAGCACTATATGTGGCACTACTGTGATTAAGGCATCGTTTATTCTTCAGAATTGTTTTATTCTCTGGAGGATCTTATGTAAGGTTGGAATTTCCTACCAGTGAATCTCTCTGAGCCAGTTTTGGGGTTGTTTTTGTTTGTTTTGAGACAGAGTCTCGCTCTTTGGCCCAGGCTGGAGTGCAGTAGCGCCATCTCAGCTCACTGCAACCTCCACCTCCTGGGCTCAAGTGATTCTCCTGCCTCAGCCTCTGGAGTAGCTGGGATTACAGGCTCGTGCAACCACACTCAGCTAATTTTTGTATTTTTAGTAGAGAAGAGGTTTCATTGTGTTGGCCAGGCTGGTCACAAACCCCTGACCTCAAGTAATCCACCCACCTCGGCCTCCCAAAGTGCTGGAATTACAGGCATGAGCCACCGCACCCTGCCTAACCCAGTTTTGTTTGTGGGAATATTTGTCACTATGTATTCAATACCCTTAGAAGAACTGAGATTTTCTACTTCTTCTTGAGTCAAATATATGTGTTTGATTAGATTTTTCTAAGAATACTCTCATTTCATCTCAAAGTACTGGCATAATGTTGTTAAAATTGACTCTATTACCCATTTTAGGTATTCCACATCTATAAAACAAACCCCGCCCCCAGCCCTGTTTACACTCGATATGGGTGATTTGTGCCTTCTTTCTTCTGTTTTTGTTTTGTTTTGTTTTTATATAGAGTCTCGCTCTGTCACGTAGGCTGAAGTGCAGTGGTGCAATCTTGGCTCACTGCAACCTCTGCCTCCCTGGTTCAAGTGAGTCTCCTGCCTCAGCCTCCTGAGTAGCTGGGATTACAGGCGAGTGCCACCACACCTGGCTTATTTTTTGTATTTTTAGTAGAGACAGGGTTTCGCCATGTTGGTCACGCTGGTCTTGAACTCCTGATCTCAAGTGATCCGCCCACCTCAGCCTCCCAAAGTGCTGGAATTACAGACATGAGCCGCCGCACCCAGTCCTTTCTTCTGTTCTTGATAAATTCACCGAATCAGTTTCAATTTCTGTAATATTGTAAAGGAACTAACTGCCACTTTCTTGCTGCATCATCCCACTGAATATATGATCTACTTCTTTAATACTTGTTCTTCCCTTTCTTATTTCCTTCAACTTTTCAAGATTATTTTACTGCATTTTTCTGAGATCTATGCATAGCTCATTCTTTTTCAGCTTATTTTCTATAAAATTTCTATACATATTTTAAGGTAATCAATTTCCCTCTATGTACTACATTAGCTGTATCTCACAAGGTTTTCATGTAATGATTTCATTATTGCTTAGTTCAAAATGTGACCTAATTTCCAATTTGAGAATCTCTCTAAATCACTGGGAACATATTTCCTCATTTCCAAGCATATGAGGATGTTCTAGTTATATTTTTGTGACTGATTTCTAGTATTTTGCTTACAGAACATATGTGGAATGTTTTGGTCCTTTGAAATTTGTTTAGGCTTGTTTTACAGCCCCACGTACGGTCCATGTCTTAGTCCATTTGGGCTGTTATAACAAAATCCCATAAAATGGGTGGCTCATAAACAACAGAAATTTATTTTTCATAGTTCTGGAGGCTGAGAAGTCCCAGATCAAGGCACCAGCAGGTTCAGTGTCTGGTGAGGACCTGTTTCTTGGTTCACAGAGGGTGCCTTCTTGCTGTGTCCTTATAAGATGGAAGGGACCAGGCAGCTCTCTGAGGCTTCTTTTATAAGGGCACTAATCCCATTCATAAGGCCCCTGGCCTCATGACCTAGTTGCCTCCCAATGGCCCCACTTCCCTAACACCATCACATTAGGTTTCAACATATGAATTCTGGGAA
This sequence comes from Pan troglodytes, assembly GCF_028858775.2. Lineage (NCBI taxonomy): Eukaryota > Metazoa > Chordata > Mammalia > Primates > Hominidae > Pan > Pan troglodytes. The sequence goes on from NC_086016.1 coordinate 24,965,108, forward strand.
CACAAGAATTCAGACCACAGTAGTCAATTTCTGCCCATGGTCCTTTTCTTTTTTTTTCTTTTCTTGTTTTTTTGAGACGGAGTCTCACTCTGTTGCCCAGGCTAGAATGCAGTGGCACTATCTCAGCTCACTGCAAGCTCCGCCTCCCAGGTTCAAGCGATTCTCCTGCCTCAGCCTCCTGAGTAGCTAAGATTACAGGCATGTGCCACCATGCCCGGCTAATTTTTTTTGTATTTTTAGTAGAGACAGGGTTTCTCCATGTTGGTCAGGCTGGTCTTGAACTCCCAACCTCAGGTGATCCATCTGCCTCGGCCTCCAAAAGTGCTGAGATTGCAGGCATGAGTCACCGCGCCTGGCCAGTCCTTTTCTGCTTGAAGAGAATATACATCCCATAACTCTGGATGCCATGTTCCATAGATAAGTCCATTAGCTCAAGTCGATTAAGTCTTCTAATCTTCTGATATCTTCTTCAAGTTATTTCAGGTAATGCTTCTTGGCCATAAAGTTTTAAAATTTGATGTCAACATAACTATACCAATCTTCCTTGGAGTTGAAATTTCATGGTATCTTTTTAGCCATTCTCTATCTTAGCCCACCATTCTGGAAATAGGAGCTCTTCTCTAAAAGGCTTTCTTCATGCATCATTTCTGAAACGTGCCCTTATATTATGCAAGAGTTGTGTCTGTTCTCCTTGCATTTCCAACAGTTTAGTCACATCTCTGTGATGGGATTTCTTGGCCTTTTCTGCACAGTATCTGAGGCAGGGGCAGCACTGCCGGGCGCCCCTCCCCCATGCTTCCAGAGCACACATGTAACATCTGTTATAGACCATGTCAGAGAGCCATCCTGCAGGTCCCAGAAACATGACTCAAATGGCCTCAGACAAAGAGGGAGTTATTGCCTTGCATAACTGGAAATCCAGACGGGCACTCAGAGCCGCCTGAACCCGGAGGCCCAGCCCTGTTTCTCTGGGATTCTCTCCACCCTGTCTTCATCTCCGCATTGGCTGGCTTCCCTCATGGAGGCAAACAGCTCTGGCAGAGCAGGGCCTCACCCCGTACATGAAGCCATCCAAAGAAGGAGGAGGTCGAGACCAGAATCCCAGGAGATGCAGAGAGGCCTATTCCTGATGACCAAGACCAGGGCTGAGGCCTACTGGCCTTCCTCAGGGCAACCAGGGGTGGGGTGGTGCAGGCCTCGGGCCTAGGACAGGCAGATGATCACCCCCACCCCTATCCTGCCAGGCCAGGGACAATGGAGATTCCTGAGCAAGCACAGCTCAAGAACCAACCAAAAATTCCAGCAAGAAGAACACACTTGGCAGAACTCTGGGGACATGCAGCAGGAACCAGGTCCAAGGCCTCTGGTGTAAGGGTCTCCCCACCTGAGCATGGGGTGAGGAGTCCATGCTGGGGACAGCACAGCATCAGGAAGTTGGGGCTGTGGGCAGACCTGTCCTGGCCCTCAGCAGCCAGGTCCCTGCTCTGTCTCCTGCCTGGAGTCCTGAGGACTTCCCTTGTGTCCACTCTCAGCCTGATTTTCCCACCTCCTTGCCAAGCATGGGCATCCCCTCTGCCCCTGCCCTGGCCCTGCTGCAGCTGTTACAGAGGGAGGAGACCATGGGATTTGGGTCATACTTTGGTCCAATTTCAGGTCCAATCATTTCCACCAGGGATATTTGGAAAGATATGTAACAGCTTTCGGGGTAATGGCTACTTCAAGTTCATATGTACCATGTTTTGTTGATTTGAGGATTAAATGAACATGTAGGTGAATGGCCTGTCATGTTACTGGGCACAGGATATGGGCTCAGCACTGGTCACCCCTTCCCTTCCTTTTGGATCAGAGACAGAGCCTGTCCCCTAGTCCTTAAGCACTGGGGGCTGACCTCACATACACTGCAGATCACCCAGAGATACACAGGCCAGCATCCACATTAGGCTGAGCCCAGAGGGATGGAGTCACAATCACACAGGGGAAAAGGTTGAAGAAAAGGGAGGGTTGGGCCAGATGTGGGTCGGGTGGCTCACACCTGTAATCCCACCACTTTGGGAGGATGAGGAGCGAGAATTACTTGAGGCCAGGAGTTTCAGACCAGCCCTGGCAACAAAGTGAGACCCACTTCTCTATTAAAACAATTTTTTCTTTAAATTAGCCATGCACTTGTAGTCTCAGCTGCTTGGGAGGCTGAGGCAGGAGGATCAGCTGAACCCAAGAGTTCAAAGCTGCAGTGAGCTATGATCACACCCAATGCACTCCAGCCTGGGCAACAGAAAAGAGAGAAAAAAGAAAAGAAGAAAGAGAGCGAGAGAGGAAAGGAGGGAGGGAGAGAGGAAGGTAAAGATAGAAAGATAGAGGGAGAGAAAGAGAGAGAGAGAGCAAGATAGATTGAGAGAGACAGAGAGTTGGCTTTGGGGCCTGAAGAAGGCAAGACACCCATTACAGGACCCAATCAGAGTTCCTCCACCAAAGTCACATGATTGAGCCTTTTTAACAACCAGAACTCACGGGACAATCACTATGGCCACAGATGTGCAGCCTGTGAAAGATGAGTGGCTGCAAGTCACACCACCAGCCATGAACACAAAGCCTGGTGGGCCTTTATGGCTGGAGGCAAGATGTGCCTCAGTGGAGTGGGCCACGTGGACGCATCTCCCAAGTCACACACAAGGTGGCCAGTGCTGAATGGGAACAGACAATGAGAAGTCTCTGCAGCAAGCCTAAGCTCCAGTGCAGGTGTCTCTTCCACTTGGACCTTATAATCTGGCACATTCAGTGAAATCCAGTGTCTGTGGAGAGACTGGGGGTGCCACATGGAGCATCTGGCAAGCAGCAGAAGAATCACCATGCAGACCTCTAGGACGTGGGAGCAAGTCTGCACCCTCTTCTGCAGGTGACTCTGCTTCCTCTGAGAAACAGCTTCCGCTCACCACTGGGCCTTGGTGGAAACTGAATGCCTACCCGTAGGACACCAGGCAAGCACCCAGCCTGAGCTTCCCACCGTGACCTGGGTGCCCTGACCCACGCAGCCAAAGCAGCAATCAATCACCAGAGGAAACTGCCTATAAGAGCCCAGGCTCAGTCAGGCCCAGAAGGGACAAGCAAGTGTCATGAGCAGGTGGCTCAGATCCCTCAACACCTGCTCCTCAGACTCCATCCAGCCTAAGGCTTCCTGGGCTGTTCCTCGGGACCAACTGACTGAGGAAGAAAACACATGAGCTTGATTACAGCTGGGTATGCACAATGTGCTGCTGATCCCTGAAGGTGACCAGCTGCAGCACTACTGCACCACTCGAGCTGCCCTGAATGACACAGGGAAGGTTGGCTTGCCCAGGGGCTGGAGATTGATGGGGGTATTTCACTGGCAACTTGGTCTGGATTGAGAGATGGCAAATAACACAGATGATGGTGACTCATGAGGAGTTGCTAGAGGTTTGGCTGGTTGGTCAGGGACTCAGAAGGATCAATGATCAGATTTGAAAATTAATGACAAGGAAGGGTGGGAAGAGGCATAGGGATGGGCCCCTCATTATGGACACTATGAGCAGACACCAGCATTGCATATGAATGCTGACCACATGGCACATGAACACTCTCTGCAGAAGAGGCCTCGATAATCAGGTGGACAAAATGACACATTCCATAGATGTCAGTCAACCTCGTTCCCCAGCCATCCCAGTATTTGCCCAGTGGGCTCGTGGACAGAGGGGACAGTCATGGTGGCACGCGTAGAGGCTGTGCATTACCTCATGAGCATGGCTGCTATGGCTTGGATGTGGTTTTTCCCCTCCAAAATGCATGTTGAAATTCAGTCCCCGTTGTGGCAACGTTGGGAGGTGGGACTTCATGGGAGATATTTGGGTCATGGGAGCAGATCCATTGTGAATAGATTAATGCCTTTCCTGGGAGTGAGTTATTGGTCTCACAGGAATGGCTTACTTCCCTCGAGAGCAAGTTGTTAAATAAGAGAGTCTGGCTTCCTTAGTTTCTCTCTCTTGCTTCCTCTCTCTCCATATGGTCACTTTGCCTGCTCCCCTTCCATCTTCTGCCATCAGCTGAAAAAGCTTGAGGTCCTGACCAGATGTAGCTGCCCAACCTTGGACCTTCCAGCCACCAGAATCATAAGCCAAATAAATGGCTTTTATTATAAATTACCCAGCCTTGGTTATTTTGTTATAATAACACTAAATGACCTAAGGCAGAAAATCTCCCTCTTCCTAAGGTTGACCTGGCTACCACTGACAAAAGTGGCCAATCTGTCAAGGGCAGAGACCAACACCAAGACCCTCATATATCATTAATGTCGGGGACCAGCCAGCCTCCTGCTGGCAGATTAATTCCATTGATCTCTTCTACCATGGAAGGGGCACAAATTCTGGATATGGATTTGCCATCCCTGCTTGTAATGCTTCTTCCAGCATCACCAACCTTGGACTCCTGCGATCCCTGGCCACCATCGTGTCATCCCCCACAGTGCTGTGTCTAATCAGGGAACTGATTCCACTGCAAAGGAAATGCAGCATGGAATTAACTGCTCTTACTACCTACCCATGCCCAGGCATGGTCAGACTAAAAGTGGAGTGACTTAATGAAGACTCAGTTGTGGCACGACTTGAGAGATGGCACCCTGAAATATGGAGGTCCTATCTTAAGGGTACAGTCTATGCTTTGACTCAAGACCATCAAGTGACAGTGTTTTAACGGTGCCTGGGATATTTTTAAATCAGGTATGGTAAGACATGCAGACAAGGAAATGACTGGTATAAAGAAAAGATTTGTTACACTCACAGATCTCAAGAAAAGGGAACAAACCACGCCACACAGGGCCACACAGAGAAGCACCAGCATTGGTCAGGAGGCAGAGGGGAGGGGGAGAAAACAGGCAAGAACCTCTATTGGGGTTTCCACTGGGAAGAAACAGGGGAGGCAAGGTAAGCAAGTTTAGGATTGGCTAGTTTGAATAATTTTGGTGGGCTCTGGAGCACAGGAACAACTAGATACCTACTTGTCTGGTACCTGGTCTTGGAGTGATGAGGGCAGGTGGATAGCAGCCCAGCCTGTGAGAGCCCAGTAAAGAAAGTGCTTCAGGGCCGGGCGTGGTGGCTCACACCTGTAATCCCAGCACTCTGGGAGGCCGAGGCGGGTGGATCACAAGGTCAGGAGATCGAGACCATCCTGGCTAACATGGTGAAACCCCGTCTCTACTAAAAATACAAAAAATTAGCTGGGCATGGTGGCAGGCGCCTGTAGTCCCAGCTACTCAGGAGGCTGAGACAGGAGAATGGCGTGAACCCAGGAGGCGGAGCTTGCAGTGAGCCAAGATCGTGCCACTGCACTCCAGCCTGGGCGACAGAGCGAGACTCTGTCTCAAAAAAAAAAAAAAAAAAAGTGCTTCAGGGTATGGGTTCTGGATTGGTTGGTTTGCACAAGAAAGGCTCGCTGTTTGCCATCTCTAAGAATTAGCTAACCCTGCAAGGGGCAGTGCCCCAGGGTCAGCAAGGCCCCAGATGTCAGATCATCAGAAAACAGAAAATAAAAGAGCATGGTTAATACACACAGTCTCCCCAGGAGCCACAGTACATGGGTCTGAGAATAGATGGATAGAAGTGAGAGTGGCTTCTTCCACAAATAATCCTCCTAATACGCTCAAATAAGGTTTGCTTGCTATCCGAACATTTCAGCTCTGCTGCTTTGAAGATCTTAGTTCCCAAGAATATAATGCCTCTCCCAGGGGACACCACAATGGCTCCATTGAGTTGGAACTAACAGTCAGAAACGGGGGCAACTTTACTGGAAGGACTGATTGGTGCTAACGAGGGGAAATTGGGCTGCTGTGTCACATAGTGGGGGCAAGAAGGACTTCACCTAGAACCCCAAGTACTCATCATCTTAGTACTTCTGCCTACTCAGACCCTTCAAGAATGAAGGTTTAGATCTTCCCACCAGGTAAAGATCTGTAACCAGGTGAGGTTCTAGCTGTGGAACAGGGAAATATCAAATGGGTAGTGGACAAAAGAAGTCACAGATAGCATCTGTGGCTCATAACTAGGGTTTACCAGGTTTAGTAAACGAAAATACAGACGTCCAGTGAGATAGTAACTTCAGATAAACAACAAATAGTATTACTAAAAGTACTATTTGTATGTCCTATGCAATATTGGGGACATATTTATGCTTAAAAATGCATTCACTGTTTGGACATCCTATATTTTATCTGGTAATTCCATTCATGACCAAGTAAAAAAGCACATTTTTTTACTTTGCTTGTCATGTGTGGTATATGTATGTATTTGGAGTTATTAACCATTTATCTTTTCTTATTATGAGTTGTTAGCAGAGTATTCAGTGAAATTGTGACTAAAGATGAAGATAAACTAATATAGTTAGCTGTGGATGCAATGGCTCTTGGGAGCCTGCATCTCGCTTGGAGGAGAGGGTGAGAATTTCGTTCATATAAAGGATAACTGCTTCTTATTAGACGGAAACAGAGTTGTTTTTTGGTTCCTCAGAAGTTCAAATGTGTGTAGAAAGATAAATACGGAAGCTAAGTAGGAAAGTGGGCGAACTCGGCCAGTTATCAGCGGAATGTTCTAGCTGCAAATTGCCCCTTTCTCACAGGCTCTAGGAAGCCAGCTGGTAAACAGTGCCCTCCTTCGCCCGCCGCTGCAATGTTAGGCTTTGCCAAGAGAGCACCTGGGGGAAGCTGCGAGGCCACCGCGGCGAGAAGGTGCTTTCCTGTTTCCCTGCTGTCCTTTCTTTTTATTCCGCACAGGAGCCATATATATATAGTGTACATTTATATATTAGGCTTTTAGGCCATATATATATATGTGTGTGTATATATGTATATGTATCACTACATATATATACTATATATAAAATATATATAGTGTATATATATACTATATATAAAATATATATAGTGTATATATACTATATATAAAATATATATAGTGTATATATACTATATATAAAATATATATAGTGTGTATATATACTATATATAAAATATATATAGTGTATATATATACTATATATAAAATATATATAGTGTATATATACTATATATAAAATATATAGTATATATATACTATATATAAAATATATATAGTATATATATATACTATATATACTTTCTACACACTATAAATAGATAGTGTGGCACATCTATATATTACACATTTAGGCTCTTTATAGATATGTACCACTACATATATAGTGATACATTTATATATATATATATATATATATATATATATATATATATATATATAACGACTAAACAGCATTTAGGCTGTTCCCAGCTTTTTGCTACCACAAGTAATGCAGGAATTAGCAAATAAGATCTTCCAGATAATACCCAGAGGCAGGACTGCTGGATCAGGAGGAATGCACATTTTCAGTTTTACTGCCCTCTAATGTGGCTGATGAATTTACACCCCACCAGCAATGTGTGGGTTCTGTTTCTCTAACTCTTTACCACACTTGATATCAGCAGGCTTTTCCATTTGCACCACGCAGCTCTTACTACAACCCTCCTTTACAGCTCTCAACTAACCCAGGCAGGCAGCATGCGTGGGCCAGATACCAGGGCGGTTCTCCACTGCAGTTAGATATTGAGTCTCCCTCCTGTGACTGGGCAGACGAAAAGGACTTGTTCACTCTTGTTTTCTCTAACACAGTGCTTCACACACAGAGTTCTTTTCCAGTTATGTGACTAATTCAATAAACTGCCTGAGCCTTAGTTTCCCAATCCTTGTCATTAAATGGTCACTGTGCCCACTGGTGTGCTGGGAAAAGTTTAACAACTAACAGAGTAGCAAGGGCGGTGGGAGTCCTAATTTGCAGCATTTGCCCATTTCCATGGTATAAATAATCCCACCATGGCTGATTTCAAGCTACCAAGGTGCCCCACTGAACACAGAGTTGGGAAGAGATGCTCTTAATCATCAGCTCTCCTGAGCTGGTGCAAGCCGGTTGCGGGACACCACTGGGCTTTTTGCAACCCTGTTTCTTAATTCTCAGTTCTGGGCAGGCTGTAGTCGCCTCCCCGTGCTTCTGTACAAGTAGACAGCGACATCTGGTGGCAAAGTCAAGCAAATCCCAGACCATGCAGAGAAGGGCCTAGAGTATGGGAAAACAAGAAACACCCCTCTTCTCCCACCAGCACCCCCACGAAAGGTTTCTGTCCTCTTCCTCAACCAACCCTGGGACCCATCAACTCCAGCAAAAACTTAATGCCTGGGGAGTTCCTATATGGGCAGCCTGCAGGTCTCCCTTCCTGTGGCAGCTGGGGTAGAGTGGCATGGCTCCTGGTGTCGGAATCAGCAGTGACCTCGTACAGCAGTCATTCCCACTGCCTGCCTGCAGACCCCTTGCCTTCCCCCTGGTTGAGAATTATCAGAAGGGTCCCTCAACCCAAAGCAGTCACCACAGCACTCCTAGAACAAGAGTTACTCAGCTAGTGTGACCAGAGCACTGGTTCACCATGAGTGCTTCCTCCTGGAATTTGGACAACCATCTCAGGGCCTTTCTTTGGTCAATTTCCTTCTGATTCTGTGTGTAAGACTTGTGTGCAGAATCTCAGTGGCCTAAATATCTCAGCCTATGGTAGGATAGGTGGGGAAGTGAGGGTGGCCCCTGCAATAGCAAAGCCATTACACTTAGCCTTTGGCCACTAAAACCCCCTATGGCAGCAACAGGCTGCTGACCACCGAACGTTCACCTCCTTTTCCATAGTGTATTCCTTTTCTTGAGACAGGGTCTCCCTGTATCACCCAGGCTAGAGTGCAGCAGTGCATCCATAGCTCCCTGCAATCTCAGACTCCTGGGCTCAAGTGATCCTCCTGCCTCAGCCTCCTGAGTAGCCGGGACTACATGCACACACCACCACACTTAGCTAATTTTGTATTTTTTGTAGAGATGGGGAATCTCATTATTTGCCTAAGCTGGTCTCGAACTCCTGGCCTCAAGGAATCCTCCCACCTTGGCCTCCCAAAGTGCTGGGATTACAGGCATGAGCCACCACATCCAGCTTCCATAGTGAACTGTTAAAGAAGGCATCTGTTTAGCCCAGGACTCCACTTTCCAGATCCCTAAAAGGGCAATGTGTGAAAAGATTATCTGTGCAAATATAAAGTCCCTGGCTGCTGCTTCTACAGACAAGCTCCTACTGCATCCTCAGGCAATCACCTTTCCACCCTGGGGCTGATCCTCCAGACCTGCACCAGCCCACCCACATGCCCCTGGGCAATGATAGGCCCTTCCATGGACCAGCTTCTGCTCACACTCTCTGGCAAGCGTCTTGGCCTCTGGCAGGCTACAGCTCACAGCAAAACCATGCTCTCCTGGAAAAGTCTGAATCTCAGCCTTGCCTGGGGTCCCATTCTCAAGCTCTTAGTTCCTTCACTCACTCCGCGTGAGTCGGTAGCTGCTTTCTGAATCTGCTACTCATGAACGTTGTACAGTCCTGCTTTATCCTTTTCATGAGCTCACCACTCTTTATAGTTTAACAACTCTGAAAAAATCCCTGTTCAAATTACTGGTGTGGTTTGCCTCCTGAGTCTACCCTGATTGACACAATATCTCAGCATCAAAAGATGGCATGGAAAGGAAGGTCATCTCCGAACTGCTACTATGATAGACCTTCAATCAAATGAAGTCAAATGAAGCCTTCAGGCATTCATCTTGCAGAATGCAGACAGTCAGCTGCCACAGGGAACTGCAGAAGGCAAGCGTTGTGACCAAACCATAAATGCTGGTCAGCCCCATCTAAATCAGGTTAAAATGGGGATAGATATCAGCCAGTGAGAACACAGGCAGCTTTCTTTGGAATGGCCACTTCGGGGGTGGTGGGTGAGCAAAGAATGGATGCAGAGGCTCTCTCCTCTCCAAGGAGCAATGTGGACTACAAAGCCCACAAAGATTCGTGAGATTTATTCCTAGAATAAGTACCCTAGAGAAGCCCGCCCAGCAGCGTATAAAAGAAATCAAGAATTTCCAGTGGACCCAGAACGTGTCACAGCTTGGGGCCAAATAAATACACTCCTGCAAATGCCTCGGGCCTAGCTCCAGTAAAAAGTGACAGGACAGCCATGTGTCCAAAAGCTAGTGCATTGCACAGCAAGGAGGAAACCAATTTTCCTTTAGCCTTTGCTCCCCTAGAGACGTCATATGACCAGAGTGAGGTTGGACACTCAGCTCTCTATCTTTTCAAATACTTCCCCATCTCCAAGTTCATGGAAAGAGAGAAAACCATCATGTCACCATAGCGATGACTCCTCTAATGATGGTTCAGAGTGGAAAACTTCTGACTTCAAGGATGGCCTCATACAGGATGGACGTGAATGCTGGTCCTCAAAACCCCAATGTCACATTTTTAAAAATCTGACCATCCCTCAATCAGTGTTAGGGGTTTTCATGTGGGAAACCTCAAAGAAGGTGAGAAGGCAGGGGAGGTGTAACCCACAGTAATTATTAATAAAACCAACATTCCAGGACAAACTACTGCTAAGGAGGTTGAATTTTTTTTCTAAATGATCCTTCACAAGTAAAATAAGGAACTGGAGTCCTTGGACTGATCGCTATATTATGCTAAATGGATGACAGAATACAGCTCAGGAGTCAAAGATCATAAGCTTCCGAGTGGCCACAGGGACAATAAGCCTTTCAGCCCTTGGGTAACAAAGTCAGACAATCTGGTCCGGCAGCCAGAAGACGGCTGAGCTGGAGGAACATCGACGATGGGACAGTCCCAGTGTCTGCCCTCTCTGCTGGAAGGACATTAGCTGCTGAGAATAACTGGATCCAAATTGTTAACGTGACCCCCCACTGCTCATGGGGATGAAGAAAAAGATCTGGGGTGATTGGAACCTTACAAAGCAGGGACACAGATGCTTTATGTCTTTTGAAGGTCTAGTTGTAAAAACAAGACCCGAAAGCAGCCTCTCAGTCTTTTCACTGCTGGCCAGCAAAACTGGGAGAGGACTATGTTGTGATGTCCCCAGGATATCCTTCATGATTGCCACCAAGATCTGCTGAGATAGGTGCCCGAGACCTGGAAGGAACACTAAACTAGAGACCCAGGGATGCACACACCTTGCATGTTCTCACAATGAGGCTAAACCAGACTCACCACCGGAGAAAAGCCAGCCAACAGCCTGTGGACATGGATGCAGGTTGACTATTCCAGCCCCTCAGTGAACAAGCTCCAAGTGTGTTTCCTTGTAAAGCAGTTATACAGGTCAAAAATCACCTCATCAAAAATGAAATACGGTCAAACTACCACAAAACACAGGGCTAAAATATCTCATCACCGGAGGGTGCCAGAGACCACCAAATATAATCCAGATTCAAGGTAGTCCATGTAAAAATTGCCCACCAGGTGGCGGAAATGCAGGGAGAGGGCCAGCATGTACAGATAATTTGTTTCCCGGGTCCACACATTATCTGATGAGAGTGAATCTGACCCTAGAAGAGAACTACACAACTACTTGGTTGCATTAGGGTTCAACAAGACTGTGCACGCTCCAAAAATTCTCAAAAAAGTCAAATCCAAGTAACAAGGGTTTTAGCCTATGAACCAAGGTGTGGCTAGAGAAAAAATTGTTTGAATTTGAAAAGAAGCTAGGAGGGTTGACTCACTGGGGCATCTATCCTTGAGTCTTCCTGCAGTGGGAGGCAGAGTGAGCGGTCAGCTGGGCATCCACATCTAGAGTGTTGAAAACCTCCTGGGTGGTGGAGACGGGGGACTTCCACTTCCAGAATGGGCAATTGTGTGTGTGTATAAAATGTTTAAGATATATGTATTTATTTAAAGTCTCTAGAAATGGCCTTAGGGCATACAGCAAATTAAAAAACATGTAATTCAAGAACATCTATTAAAACCTGGCAAGAAATGGGAGGGTCTGTGGCATTTCAACCACAACCTGCTCCATTCCTCCCACTGCCAGCAAAATGTGACAGAAACTCCACTCCAGGTGGGTGCAGCCAAAGACACAGCACTGTCTCCACCCAGCTCCCAGTCAAGGGCTATGGTATTTTCCCAAGAAGGAAAATCCATCAGCATTTTTCTTCCCACCCCAGCTACCTGTTGCAGAGACTAAATTCCAGGTGATCGTAGTAATCGATTGAGGCTCTCTTCTTTTGCTCAGCCCCTACTTGTGGGACAAAAGCCCTGCCTTGGGTGCAACACACTGAGAATACCGGCACCATCAACCAGCTCATTTGTAAAGTAGAGGTTCCACGCTATGAGAAGCAAGCTGGGAATACAACAGACCCTCCAATAAGCACCCACCTCCTAAAGCTGGGGTGTCACTCAGAAAGTAGCTACCTACCACTGTCCCCACCCAGCCCCAGAGCCATAGCCAAAAACTCCTGAAACATTTCCCCAAGAGGAAAGGCAGGACATAGAGAGCTCTAAAGCCCTTCCCGAATGAACTGACTTTATTTGCAAATGAGTACGAAGTTCAACATTAAGGGGACTTTCAAAACAATGAAGCTTGGGCAAAAAGCAATTGAGAGGAAACTGGTAAGTTCATTAGTGACATAAACTAGACCATAGGCCAGCTAGTTTATCAGAGAGAACCAGGAAAAGACACGGCTAAAAACAGACCTCTTGAGGTCAAAGCAAACCTCAAACACTGACCTCAAAAACTATCCCTGCAAATGAGCCTCAGTTTAATTGGATCAGTCATCTCAATAAAGGTGTTTTTTAAAGAAAAAAAACAGCAATAACAATTATACATTCTGGTCAACATGGAGTAACAGGAGCTGGATTTATTTTTAGGCCTGGAATAATTTTAAAAACAACACAAAATATTTAAGTCACTGGACATCAGGCAATGAAAGATAGTGGTTTATAAGAGATGAGAAATGAATAAGATGAGCCCCACGATTGCCCCAGATTACTGCATGGAGAGTTTCCAGTCTGAGGCTCAAGGAGGAGAGAACGTAACCACAGCCCACTGGCCTCCCCGAGTTGAAGAAACAGAGCTGCTTGGGATCCCAGGCCGCTGGAGTTCATAGGGCAGAGTACCAAAGAGGAGGGAGCTTAACAGAAAGAGAACTCTGCAAATACGAGAGTGTAAGTATTATACTGAGTAGTGATCAGTGTATGCATATGAGGAATGTACCTGAGGCCAAGAAAAAGACTACCCAAAAGCATTGAACAGAAAAATCCCGAGAGAAAATTCAGGGCTGAAAATAATGCCTGACCTCATCAACAAGTACAGAAAATCTCATAATTCATTAAGCATCAGGTAGAGTACTCAGAGGAGTCTTCCTGATCTGTGGACAAAATTAACCATAGACTTAATGCTGTTGTGGTCTCATGTAAAAATGTTAAAAGAAAGCTGGGGATAGATTAAACTGTTTCAAAATAATTTAACTGTGTACCAGAACACAACTTAAGAATACAAAAATATCTAGCACCTGCAAAGATAAAATTCACAATGTCTAGCATTCAACTACAAATTAACATGCAGGCAAAGAAGTGGAAGAATATGATCCATAGTTAGGAAAATATCAGCCAGTCAAAGCTGATCCAAAATTGACATAGGTAATAAATAGATAAGGTCATTAAAGCAGTTATTATAATACTATTCCATATATATAAGGAACTAGAGGAAGGATTAAACATTTTTGGCAAATGCACAGAAGGTTTTTTCTAAAACCAAATTAAACTTATAGAAAACAATGTGATGAAAAATACTCTAGATGGAATTAATGACAGATTAGAAACTGCAGAAGAAAAGATTAGTGAACTTGAAGGCAGAGCAGTAGAAATTATACAAAATTATCAGAGGGTTAAAGGACTAAAAAAATAAAGAGAACATCAGTGACCTGTGAGATAAATGCCAGTGGTAAAATATATATGTGGTTAAAGTCTCTGAAAAAGAAGGGGGGATTTGAAAAAATAATGACAGAAAATTTTCTTAATGTGATGAAAACTGTATACCTACGGATTAAAAAAGTTCAACCAACCATAATCACAAAAACATGAAGAAAACCATACCAAGTCACACTATGATCATCAAATTTCTTAAACCAACTCATCTAAGAGAAAATTTTAAGTGGCCAGAAGAAAAAAAATACATTATATGCAGAAGAACAAAGAAAAGGATGACAGCAGATTTCTCAGAAAACCAATGCAAGTGGCCAGGCACAGTGGCTCATGCCAGTAATCCCACCACTTTGGGAGGCCGAGATGAGAGGATCACTTGAGGCCAGGAGTTCAAGACCAACCTGGGCAACATAGCGAGACCCTGTCTCTACAAAAAAAAATTTTTTTTTTAATTAGCTGGTGTGATGGTGCATCACTGTAATCCTAGCCACTCAGGAAGCTAAGGCAGGAGGATCACTTGAGCCCAGGAGTTAGAGGCTGCACTGAGTAATAATCACATCACTGCACTCCAGCCTTAGCAACAGAGTGAGACCCTGTCTCAACAAAATAAAAAATAAAAGACACAATGCAAGTTAGAAGAGAGTGGAACAATATCTTTAAAGAATTTAAAGGAAAAAAGTTCATCCTAGAATTATTTACCTAGCACAAATATCTTTTGAAAAAGAAGGCTGAGATTTTTTAGACGTACAAAAGCTGAATGTATCATTGAATTTTCACTATAAGAATTTTTAAAGAAAGTCTTCAAGCAAAAAGAAAATGACGTCGCATGGAAATCTGGGTCTACACAAAGGAATAATGAAGGGTGCCAAAAATGGAAACTATATGGATAAATATACAGACTTGTTCCTAATTATTTAAATCTCTTTAAAGAATATTAGACTATTTAAAGGAGAAATAATGACATTCATAAATTAAAATTTAACATTTATAACAAATGTAAAGTAAAACATACAACAATATCACAGAGGCTAGAGAGGAGAAATTAAGTACAGATACTGGGAGATCAGTTCCAGGACCACCCAAGGATACCAAAATCTAAGGATGCTCTAGTGCCTTATATAAAATAATGTAGTATTTGCATATAACTTAAGCACATTCTCCCATATACTTTAAATCATCTCTAGATTACTTATAATACCTAATACATGTAAATTATCTGTAAATAGTTGTTATACTGCATTGCTTTTATTATTGTATTATTTTTAGCAATAAAATATTTTTTAATTTTTAATTTTAATTTGGGTGGGTACCTAGGCAGGTGTATATACTTATGGGATACATGAGATGTTTTCACACAGGCTTGCAATGTGTAATAATCACATCTTGTAAAATTGGGTATCCATCCCCCTGAAGAATTTATTCTTTCTGTCACAAACAATTCAATTACACTCTTTTAGTTATTTTTAAATGTATAATTAAATTATTATTGACTATAGTCGCTCTGTTGTGCTGTCAAATTTATTCATATTCATTCTTTTTAACTACTTTTTTGTACCCATTAACCATCCCCACCTCCCTCTCCCCTTCCCACCCCCATCTCATCCTCTGGTAACCATCCTTCTACTCTCTATCTTCATGTGTTCAATTGCTTCGATTTTTAGATCCCATAAATAAGTGAGAACATGTGTTTGCCTTTCTGTGCCTGGCTTATTTCACTTAGCACAATGACCTCGAGTTCCATCCATGTTGTTGCAAATGACAGGATCTCATTAATTCTTATGGCTGAATAGTACTCCATTGTGTATATGTACCACATTTTCTTTATCCGTTCATCTGCTGATGAACATTTAGGTTGCTTCCAGATTTTGGCTATTGTGAGCAGTGCTGCAGCAAACATGGGAGTGCAGATATCTCTTCAATATACTGATTTCCTTACTTTTGGGTATATATCCAGCAGTGGGATTGCTGGATCATATGGTAGCTCTATTTTTAGTTTTTTGAGGAAACTCCAAACTGTTCTCCATGGTGGTTGTACTAATTTACATTCCCACCAACAGTGTACAAGGGTCCCGTTTTCTCCATATCCTCTCCAGCATTTGTTATTGCCTGTCTTTTGGATATAAGCCATTTTAACTGGGATGAGATGATATCTCATTGGAGTTTTGATCTGCATTTCTCTGATGATCAATGATGTTGAGCACCTTTTCATATGCCTGTTTGCTATTTGTATGTCTTCTTTTGAGAAATGTCAATTCAAATATTTTGCCCATTTTTGGATTGCATTATTAGATATTTTCCTATAGAGTCGTTTGAGCTCCTTGTACATTCTGGTTATGAATCTCTTGTCAGATGGGTAGTTTGCAAACATTTTCTCCCATTCTGTGGGTTATCCTTCACTTTGCTCATTGTTTCCTTTGCTGTACAGATTTTTAACTTACTCTGGTTCCATTTGTCCATTTTTGCTTTGGTTGTCTGTGCTTGCAGGGTATTACTCAATAAATTCTTGCCCAGACCAGTGTTCTGGAGAGTTTCTTCAATGTTTTCTTGTAGTAGTTTCATAGTTTGAGATCTTAGATTTAAGTCTTTAATCCATTTTGATTTTGTATATAGTGATAGATATGGGTCTAGTTTTATTCTTCTGCATATGGATATCCAATTTTCCCAACACCATTTATTGAAGAGATTATCTTTTCCCCAGTGTATGTTCTCGGCACCTTTGCTGAAAATAATTTCACTGTAGGTGTGTGGATTTGCTTCTGGGTTGCCCATTCTGTTTCATTGGTCTATCTGTCTGTTTTTATGCCAGAACCATGCTGTTTTGTTTTATATAGCTCTACAGTATAATTTAAAGCCAGGTAATGAGATTCCTAAATTTTGTTCTTTTTGCTTAGGATAGTTTTGACTATTTAGAGCCTTTTGTGGTTCCATATACATTTTTAAATTGTTATTTCTATTTCTATGAAGAATGTCATTGGTATTTTGATAGGAATTGCATTGACTCTGTAGATTGCTTTAGGCAATATGAATATCTTAACAATATTGATTCTTCCAACCTATGAAAATTGAATATTTTTCCATTTTTTGGTGTTCTCTTCAATTTCTTTCATCAGTGTTTTATAGTTTTCACTGCAGAGATCATTGACTTCTTTGGTTAATTCCTAGGTATTATATTTGTGGCTATTGTAAATAGGATTCCTTTTTTATTTCTTTTCAGATTGTTCACTGTTGACATACAGAAATGCTACTGATTTTTGTACATTGATTTTGCATTCTGCAACTTTACTGAATTTATCAGTTCTAATAGTTTTTTGTGGAGTCTTTAGGTTCTTCTGAATATAAGATCATCTATAAACAAGGATAATTGGACTCCTTCCTTTCCTATTTGAATGCCTGTTATTTCTTTCTCTTGCCTAATTACTCTAGCTAGGACTTCCAGTAATGTATCAAATAACAGTGGTGAAAGTAGGCATCTTTGTCATATTCCAAATCTTAGAGGAAAGGTTTTCAGTTTTTCCCTATTCAGTTTGACGCTGACCATGGGTCTGTCACATATGGCTTTCATTATGTTGAAATGTGTTTCTTCTATACCTAGTTTTTCAAGGGTTTTTATCATGAAGGCATGCTGAACTTTATCAAATGCTTTCTCAGTATCAGTTAAAATGATTGTTTTTTTCCTTCATTCTGTTGACAAGATCTATCACATTGACTAATTTGTACATGTTGAACTATCTTTGCATGCCAGGAATAAATCCCTCTTGGTCATGATGAATGATCTTTTGTTGAATTTTGGTTGCTACTATTTTGTTGAGAATTTTTGCATCAATTTCATCAAAGATATTGGTCTGTAGTTTTGTTTTGTTTTTTTCAATGTATCTTTGTCTGACTTCATCAGGGTAATGCCAGCCTCGTAGAATGAATTTGAAAGTATTCCCTCCTCTATATTTTAGAGTAGTTTGAGTAGAATTGATATTAGTTCTTCTTTAAACATCTGGTAGAATTCATCAATGAAGTCATCGGGTCTTGGGCTTTTCTTTACTGGGAGAATTTTTATTATGGCTTCAATCTCATTACTTGTTATTGGTCTGTTCAAGTTTTAAATTTCCTCATGGTTCAATCTTGGTAGGTTGCATGTGTCTAGGAATTTGTCCATTTCTTCTAGATTTTTCCAATTTATTGGCATATGATTGTTCATAGTAGCCACTAGTGATCTTTTTAATTTCTGCAGTATCAGTAGTAATGTCTCCTTTTTTATCTCTAATTTTATTTTTTCTTAATGTGACTAAAGTTTTGTCAATTTTGCTTAATTTTTTTTAAAAACAACTTTTTGTTTCATTGATCTTTTGTATTGTTTTCTTCATTTCAATTACATTTCTCTCTCCTTTAATCTTTATCATTTCATTCCCTCTACTAATATGGGGTTTCATTTTCTCTTGCTTTTCCAATTCTTTAAGCTGCATCTTAAAGATTTATTTGAATATTTATTTGAATATTTTTTCTTTTTTTGACATAGGCACTTACAGCTATAAACTTCCCTCTTAGTACTACTTTTGCCATATCTCATAGAATTTGGTATGTTGTGTTTATCATTTGTCTCAAGAAATTTTTTAATTTCCTTCTTAATTTCTTTATTGACCCATTGGTCATTCAGGAGCATATTGGTAATTTACACATATTTATATTGTTTCCAAAATTGCTATTATTGATTTCTAGTTTCATTCCATTGTGATAAGAGAAAATATTATATCTTGATATTATTCCAATTTTTTTAATGATTTAAGACTTGTTTTCTGACCTAACATATGGTCTATTTTGATAATGATCCATGTGCTTAGGAAAAGAATGTATATTCTGCAGCTATTGGATGAAATGTTCAGTAAATGTCTATTAGGTCCATTTGGACTATAGTGCAGATTAAGTCCAATGTTTGTTGCTTTTTGTCTGGAATATCTGTCCAGTGCTGAAAGTGGGGTGTTGA
Source organism: Pan troglodytes (assembly GCF_028858775.2). Lineage (NCBI taxonomy): Eukaryota > Metazoa > Chordata > Mammalia > Primates > Hominidae > Pan > Pan troglodytes. The sequence continues at coordinate 24,983,926 of NC_086016.1, forward strand.
AGTCTCCAGCTATTATTTTATTGGAACCTATTTCTCTCTTTAGCTCTAATAATATTTGCTATATATATCTAGGTGCTCCAGTGTTGGGTATATATGTATGTTATATCCTCTTGCTGAATTGCCCCTTTATCATTATATAGTGACCTTTGTGTCTCTTAGAGTTATTGTTTTAAAATCCATTTTGTCTGATATAAGTGTAGCTATTCCTGATTTTTGGTTTATTTGTTTCCATTGGCATGGAATATTTTTTCCATCCCTTTATTTTCAGTCTACTTATAGGTTAAGTATGTTTCTTGTAGGCAACAGATTATTGCATCCTTTTTAATCCATTCAGCCACTCTATTTTGTTTGGAGAGTTTAGTCCATTTACATTTGATGTTATTATTGATAAGAACTTACTCCTGCCATTTTGTTATTTGTTTTCTGGTTGTTTCATGATCTCTTCCTTCTTTCCTTCTTGTCTTCCTTTTAGTGAAGGTGATTTTCTCTGGTGACACAATTTAGGTTCTTGCTTTCTATTTTTTGTGTATCCATTGTGGTTCTTTGGTTTAAGGTTACTATGAGGCTTGAAAATACTATCTTCTTACCCATTTTTTTAGGCTGATAACAAGTTAACACTGCATAAACAAACAAACAAAAAGAAAACTAATGAAGACTGTACACCTTAACTTTGTCCTCCTGCTTTTTTACTTTTGTTGTTTCTGTATATATCTTATTGTACTGTCTATGCCTTGAAAAGTTGCAGTTATTTTTTGTTTGTTCATTGTTTAGTCTTTCTAAAGAGTTGTACACCACAGTTAGAGTGTTGTAATATGCTTAATTTTCTGTGTACTTTCTGTAATAGTGAGTTTTGTACCTTCAAATGATTTCTTATTGTTCATTGATGTCATTTTCTTTCTGATTAAAGTACTCCCTTTAGCATTTATCATAGAACAGTTCTGGTGTATTAGACTGTTCTTGCACTGCTAATAAAGACATACCCAAGATGGAGTAATTTATAAAGAAAAGAGGTTTAATTGACTCACTGTTCCACATGGCTGGGGAGGCCTCAAAATCATGGCAGAAGGCAAAGAAGAGCAAAGCCACATCTTTCTCACATGGTGGCAGGCCAAGAGAGAATGAGAGTCAAGTGAAAGGGGAAACTTCTTTAAAAACCATCAGATCTTATGAGGCTTATTCACTATAATGAGAACAGCATGGGAAATATCCGTCCCCATGATTCAATTACCTCCCACCAGGTCCCTCACATGATGCATGGGAATTGTGGGAACTACAATTCAAGATGCGATTTGGATGGGGACACAGCCAAATCATATCATTCTGCCCCTAGCACCTCCCAAATCTCATGTCCTCACTTTTCAAAACCAATCATGCCTTCCCAACAGCCTCCCAAAGTCTTAACTCATTTCAGCATTAACTCAAAAGTCCACAGTCCAAAGCCTCATCTGAGACAAGGCAAACCCTTCTGCCTATGAGCATGTAAAATCAAAATCAACTTAGTTAATTCTTAGATACAATGGGAGTATAGGTATTGGGAAAATACAGCCATTCCAAATGGGAGAAATTGACCAACACAAAGGAGCTGCAGGCCCCAAGCAAGTCCAAAATCCAGTGGGCCAGTCAAATCTTAAAGCTCCAAAATGATCTTTGACTCCATGTCTCATATCCAGGTCATGCTGATGCAAGAGGTGGGTTCCCACAGTCATGGGAGGCTCCACCCCTGTGGCTTTGATCCTCCCTCCTGGCTGCTTTCCTGGGCTGGCATTGAGTGTCTGTGGCTTCTCCAGGTGCATGGTTCAAGCTGTTGGCAGAGAATGCCACAAAGATATCCTCGGGAAGAGCAACCCCAAGACACATAATTGTCAGATTCACCAAGGTTAAAATGAAGGAAAAATGGTAAGGGAAGCCAGAGAGAAAGGTCGGGTTACCCACAGGGAAGCTCATCAGACTAACAGTGGATCTCTCAGCAGAAACCCTATGAGCCAGAAGAGAGTGGGGGCCAATATTCAACATGCTTAAACAAAAGAATTTTCAACCCAGACTCTCATATCCAGTCAAACTAAGCTTCATAAGTGAAGAAGAAATAAAATCCTTTACAGACAAGCAAATGCTGAGAGATTTTGTCACCACCAGGCCTGCCTTACAAGAGTCCTGGAAGAAGCATTAAACATGGAAAGGAACAACCAGTACCAGCCACTGCAAAAACATGCCAACTGGTAAAGACCATCAATGGTATGAAGAAACTGCATCAATTAACAGGCAAAATAACCAGCTAGCAACATAATGACAAGATCAAATTCAAACATAACAATATTAACCTTAAATGTAAATGGGCCAAATGCCCCAATTAAAAGACACAGACTGGCAAACTGGATAAAGAGTCAAGACCCATTGGTGTGCTGTATTCAGGAGGCCCAACTCATGTGCAAAGATGCACATAGGTTCAAAATAAAGAGATAGAGGAAGATCTACCAAGCAAAGGAAAAATTTAAAAAATTAAAAAAGCAAGGGTTGCAATACTAGTCTCTGATAAAACAGACTTTAAACCAACAAAGATCAAAAGAGACAAAGAAAGCCACTACATAATGGTAAAGGGATCAATTCAACAGAAGAGCTAACTATCCTAAATATATATGCACCCAATACACGATCACCCAGATTCATAAAGCAAGTCCTTAGAGACCTACAAAGAGATTTAGACTCCCACACAATAATAATGGGAGACTTTAACACCCAACTCTTAGTATTAGACAGATCAATGAGACAGAAAGTTAACAAGGGTATCCAGGACTTGAACTCAGCTCTGGACCAAGCAGACCTAATAGACATCTACAGAACTCTACACCCCAAATCAACAGCATATACATTCTTCTCAGCACCACATCTCACTTACTCTAAAATTGACCACATAATTGGAAGTAAAACACTCCTCAGCAAATGTAAAAGAACAGAAATCACAAAAAACTGTCTGTCAGACCACAGTGCAATCAAATTAGAACTCAAGATTAATAAACTCACCCAAAACTGCACAAATACATGGAAACTGAACAATCTGCTCCTGAATGACTGCCAGGTAAATAACAAAATGAAGGCAGAAATAAAGATGTTCTTGGAAACCAATGAGAACAAAGACACAATGTACCAGAATCTCTGGGACACATTTAAAGCAGTGTGTAGAGGGAAATTTATAGCACTAAATGCCCACAAGAGAAAGCAGGAAAGATCTAAAATCAATCAACACCCTAACATTACAATTAAAAGAACTAGAGAAGCAAGAGCGAACAAATTCAAAAGCTAGCAGAAGGCAAGAAATAACTAAGAGCAGAACTGAAGGAGATAGAGACACAAAAACCCTTCAAAAAATCAATGAGTCCAGGAGCTGGCTTTTTGAAAAGATCAACAAAATAGACCACTAGCAAGACTGATAAAGAAGAAAAGAGAGAAGGATCAGATAGATGTAATAAAAAAGATAAAGGGGATATGACCACCGATCCCACAGTAATACAAACTACCATCAGAGAATACATAAACACCTGTAGGCAAATAAACTAGAAAATCTAGACGAAGTGGATAAATTCCTAGACATATACACCCTCCCAAGAGTAAACCAGGAAGAAGTTGAATCTCTGAATAGACCAATAACAGGGTCTGAAATTGAAGCAGTAATTAATAGCCTACCAACCAAAAAAAGTCCAGGACCAGATGGATTCACAGCCAAATTCTACCAGAGGTACAAAGAAGAGCTGGTACCATTCCTTCTGAAACTATTTCAATCAATAGAAAAAGAGGGAATCCTCCCTAACTCATTTTATGAGGCCAGCATCATCCTGATACCAAAGCCTAGCAGAGACACAACAAAAAAACAGAATTTTAGGCTAATATCCCTGATGAACATCGATGCAAAAATCCTCAATAAAATACTGGCAAACTGAATCCAGCAGCACATCAAAATCTTATCCACCATGATCAAATTGGCTTCATCACTGGGATGCAAGGCTGGTTCAATGTATGCAAATCAATAAACATAATCCATCACATAAACAGAGCCAACGACAAAAATCACATGATTATCTCAATAGATGCAGAAAAGGCCTTCGACAAAACTCAACAGCACTTCATGCTAAAAACTCTCAACAAACTAGGTACTGATGAGACGTATCTCAAAATAATAAGAGCTATTTATGACAAACCCACAGCCAATACCATACTGAATGGCCAAAAACTGGAAGCATTCCCTTTGAAAACTGGCACAAAACAAGGATGCCCTCTCTCAGACTCATATTCAACTTAGTGTTGGAAGTTCTGGCCAGGGCAATCAGGCAAGAGAAAGAAATAAAGGGTATTCAATTAGGAGAAGAGGAAGTCAAATTGTCTCCGCAGATGACATGATTGTATATTTAGAAAACCCCATCATCTCAGCCTAAAATCTCCTTAAGCTGATAAGCAACTTCAGCAAAGTTTCAGGATACAAAATCAATGTGCAAAAATCACAAGCATTCCTATACACCAATAATAGCCAAATCATGAGTGAACGCCCATTCACAATTACTACAAAGAGAATAAAATACCTAGGAATCCAACCCACAAGGGATATGCAGGACCTCTTCAAGGAGAACTACAAACCACTGCTCAATGAAATAAAAGAGGACACCAAAAAATGGAAAAACATTCCATGCTCATGGATAGGAAGAATCAATATCGTGAAAATGGCCATACTGCCCAAGGTAATTTATAGATTCAGTGCTATCCCCATCAAGCTACCACTGACTTTCTTCACAGAATTAGAAAAAACTATTTTAAAGTTCATATGGAACCAAAACAGAGCCTGCATATCCAAGACAATCCTAAGCAAAAAGAACAAAGCTGGAGGCATCGTGCTACCTGACTTCAAACTATATAAGGCTACGGTAACCAAAACAGCATGGTACTGGTACCAAAACAGATACATAGACCTATAGAACAGAACAGAGGCCTCAGAAATAATACCACACATCTACAACCATCTGATTTTGATAAACCTGACAAAAACAAGAAAGGGGGAAAGGATTCCCTATTTTTTAAAATGGTGCTGGGAAAACTGGCTAGCCATACGTAGAAAGCTGAAACTGGATCCCTTCCTTCTACCGTATACAAAAATTAACTCAAGATGGATTAAAGACTTAAATGTAAGACCTAACACCATAAAAACCCTAGAAGGAAACCTAGGCAATGCCATTCAGGACATAGGCACGGGCAAGGACTTCATGACTAAAACACCAAAAGCAATTGCAACAAAAGCCAAAATAGACAAATGGGATCTAATTAAACTAAAGAGCTTCTGCACAGCAGAAGAAACTATCATCAGAGTGAACAGGCAACCTACAGAATGGGAGAAAATTTTTGCAATCTACCCATCTAACAAAGGGCTAATATCCAGAATCTACAAAGAACTTAAACAAATTTACATGAAAAAAAACAAACAACCCATCAAACAGTGGGCAAAGGATATGAACAGACACTTTTCAAAAGAAGACATTTATGCAGCCAATAGACATATGCAAAAATGCTCATCATCACTGGTCATCAGAGAAGTGCACATCAAAACCACAATGAGATACTATCTCACACCAGTTAGAATGGCAATCATTAAAAAGTCAGGAAACAACAGATGCTGGAGAAGATGTGGAGAAATAGGAACACTTTTACACTATTGGTGGGAGTGTAAATTAGTTCAACCATTGTGGGTCTTAAGAAAGTGTGGCTATTTCTCAAGGATCTAGAACTAGAAATACCATTTGACCCAGTGATCCCATTACTGGGTATATACCCAAAGGATTATAAATCATGCTACAATAAAGACACATGCACACGTATGTTTATTGTGGCACTATTGACAATAGCAAAGACTTGGAACCAACCCATCAATGATAGACTGGATTAAGAAAATGTGGCACATATACATCATGGAATACTATGCAGCATAAAAAAGGATAAGTTCATGTCTTTTGCAGGGACATGGATGAAGCTGGAAACCATCATTCCAAGAAAACTATCACAATGACAGAAAACCAAAACCAAACACCACATATTCTCACTCATAGGTGGGAGTTGAACAATGAGAACACATGGACACAGGGTGGGAAACATCACACACCAGGGCCTGTTGGGGACGGGGGGCTGGGGGAGGGATAGCATTAGGAGAAATACCTATGGTAAATGACAAGTCAATGGGTGCAGCAAACCAACATGACACATGTATACCTATGTAACAAACCTGCACGCTGTGCACATGTACCCTAGAACTTAAAGTATAATAAAAAAATTAAAAAGATCATCCATATAACCAAAAACCACTTATACCCCTAAAGCTATTGAAATCTGGAAAAAAAAAAAAAAAAAGATGTCCCTTAACCACACTATCCAGGGCCAGATACAGCCTATGTTCCACTGGAAGGTCAAGGGAGTATGAAAGTTTAGGTTGGTGTCACTTATGTCCCCTAAGCTGAGCTATTAACCATTAGAGGCCTCTGCCTGGCCTGCCTCACCAAGCAGGAGTGGCTGGTGACAATGCCACCAAAACAATGCCACTAATTGCTAACCAATGGTGGAGTTTTTATTTTGGGTGGCCCCTACTCAGCTGAAGACTGCATGCCCGTGTGACCTTACTTTGGGGTGTTTATTGGGTCACAGCTTCTTACAGTGGGACATGTGGCCCTTTGAAGTATAATCTTTGGGCAATCTTGAGGGCTTATGCGTCACTGCGCTTCTAGTGGGCAGCTGCAGCAATGGAGCTGTGGACTCCTTTCTTTTAAGAGACATTTGTATCAGAAGAGAATATACAGGCCCTTTATTCCAAATGTAAAGGGACTCCTTTATATCTGAGATTTTTATCCAGATCATTCAAATAATTTTTAAAATTGTCCTCAGTTATTAGAAGCATCCTTCTGGGTGGCCTGGGCAGGGGCTCTGAAGATTGAGCACCTGTTTGGGGATCTTTCCCTTACTGCTGTTATTGAATTAGGAAGCCCACACAAAGCTTTGTCTTGGTCACACGTTGGGTCTATGTCTGGCCAAAGGCAAAGGATGAGTGAGACATCTGGTCACTTCCAGAGGACACTTGTTGCTCCTTCCTTTCTGGAAGTCATAAAACATGCATGCAGATCCAGAAAGCTCTGATTCCTTTCCTTCTTTAGATTATCTTTCCCCTGGTTCTTTTTAAGAATCATACATTGTTTTAAAAAAAAAAAAAAAGAATCATATATTGTTAACTACAAAAGTTTTGCATGCTCATTGTAAGAACTGAAAAATGCATAAAACCTTAAAGAATAAGTTACTGTTCTTCCCCCATCCATTCCTATCTTTCTGAAGATACACAGAAGCTGTGTATCTTTCCTCCCCTTCCTTTTGTCTTGTCTTTCTCTCTCTCTCTTTTTTTTTTTTTTTTTTTTTTTACAGAGTCTTTTCTCTCTTGCCCAGGCTGGAGTGTAGTGTGCAATAACATGATTTCGGCTCACTGCAGCCTTGAATTCCTGGGCTCAGGTGATCCTCCCATGTCAGCTCCCCCAAGTAGTTGGGACTACTGGTGCATGTCATAACGTCTGGCTAATACTTGTTTAATTTTTTGTAGAAACGGGTATTACCACGTTACCCAGTTTAGTCTCAAACTCCTGGACTCAAGTGATTTTCCTGCCTTAGCTCCCCTAAAATTCTGGATTACAGGCATGAGCTTCCTCCCCTTTCTCAGTGCTTATGTAAACATACGAACGCATATGTAGAATTTTTGCATTGTCTTCACAAAAAGTAGGATTATATCAAACACATTACTCTGCAGCTTGATTTTTAACTTAATATATTAGAGTCCTAAGGTACAATAGATACAATACAATAGATACAGACCTAGCTCATGTTTTAATCAGCTACATAGTCGTCATACAAACATGTACTATTCAGCTCTTCCCTATTAATTGACACTTAGATTGTTGCCAGGTTTGTTTGTTTACTGTGTTGGTGCTTTTCATTTGTGTGGTGTGGATTCCCAAAATTGAAATTGCAGAGTCAGAAGGACATGTTTACTTTACATTTTAATAGCTATCGCTAAATGGCAATCCCCAAAGGTTGTTGACATCTGCATTTCACACTGGCAGCATATGAGCATGCCCTTTTCCCCAAGCTCTCCCCAGCCTTGACAGCTGCTTGTTTAATTTGTGCATGTGCCAATCTGATGGGAAAGCAGTGATGTCTCGTAGCTTTCATTTGCTCTTCCCAAATGCTATTGATACAGGAGTTAAGAAGAAATCACTTAGGCAGATAGTAAGGGTATGGAACTCCTTGGTAAGGCTTTTCTCATTAATAAAAAGCAGCCCCAAATTATTTTCTTACAAAGAACAGCCTGTAAATTCAAGCTGCAGCCATAGATAAGCAAGATGGGAGCTTGCACAGGTGAATACTGGCAGGAACTAGGGACTAGACATGTTCAAGACGACAGCTCCATATTCCCTTCACTTTGTCAGCCATGTGAACAGTAAAGAGCAGACAAGATGGCACCGGGCAACTGGTAAGCTCAGTTGCATAAGATTACTTATTATGCAATGCTATGTACACATCATACCTGATTGAACCAATCTGTGAGCCTTATGTAAACCAGACACCACCTTCTCCAGCCTACTTATAAAATCTGCTGCGGTCCACTATCTCCCGCTTTTCAGACATCTCTCTCTCACAAGGAGCTTCTCTTCTCTCTCCTTTCTCCTATTAAACTTTCCACTCCTTAACCTACCCACATGTGTCCATGTACTCGATTCTTTCTTGGTGTGAAACAACAAAACCCAGGGTATATACCCCAGAAAATGTAGCCATTTCAGTTGGGGGTTCTCATCTGGGATTGGGATCAGAACAGAAGGTACAATCATTGGAGTGGTAAGTATGGAGTGAACCTCAAAATCTGTCCTTTCATTCTGAGGTTCTCAGCCTCCATTTTAAAATCAAATTAAATCAATAACACGTATACATCAGCCATTTAAAAATATGATTATCATGGCTACCCTTCTTAAAGACTCGGATGTCAGGCTTACTGGGGAGAATATGGAAAATCCCCCAATACTCACAGGTCATTGGGTTCATTGACCATGCTTTGAACAAGTTTCCTTTCATGGAGAACCTAACTATCGTGTAAGGCCAGAAGTCCTGGAGCAACTAAAAGTTTCCGACCAGGGCACACCCTGGTGTTATTCAAAGGTTTCTGGACTAACCCAGCTTCTGACAGCCCATCTGGGTGTTAGTAAAGGATCCGCAGCTATCTTGTTGCAAAATTTTCCTCCTTTTCCTATCTATAGTCGCTATGTCTCTATCCTCTCTGTGTGCTCAGTGTGTGGAAAGTTTTACAGTTCAGGGAAGTAATCATGTTTGACAAGATCAGGGAATGTCGTACTAACCAGGGATATAGCTCAAGGGAAGGCAACTCTGTGATTTTCTATGAACAGAGGGTCCCCCCACACACAGTGAGCATCTCTCTCTGCCCTTGGTCTGGAGAGCACATGGCATTTCCAGGTCTCTCTCTGCCCTTGGTCTGGAGAGCACATGGCATGTCAAAGTCACTCTGCCCTTGGTCTGGAGAGTATATGGCCTTTCAAGGTCCACTGTGCCACCTAGTGGAATAGGGATCCTCTCCACGAGGCACTTTGTCGGTCCTTCACCGAAACAGCCTCACTTTCCAATTCTCTCCCCTTTTTATGCCTCTCTACTAGAAACCAGGCTTCATGCTACTTCTGTAAATGGGAAAAATCTGCTGTCAACAATTAGGAGTAAAATATCCTCCAAAACCGAATTTCAGTCTCGGTACTGTCCCATCAGCAGCAAAAATGGCCATTTGGTCCTTATGTTCTCTTAAGGCACCTATTCTGTCTCCAATTAGTATGGCTTCCAGTCTCACTTATCTGGGGCCACCTCCAACCATGCCACCAGCTCTTCCACCTCCACCATCTCCAAAATTTCCCACTCCCCCACCTTCACTCTTACCCCTACAGGAAATGCCCAATGGAGGTGATGCCACTAGGGTTCAAGTTCCCTTCTCATTGCAGGACCTTAGACAAGTAAAGGGAGACTTAGGCCAATTTTCTAATGACCCTGATAGGTATATAGAAGCTTTCCAAAATTTAACTCAGGTACTTGACTTCTCACAGAGGGATGTTATGCTGCTGCTAAGGCAAACCCTAACTGTGGCTGAAAAACAGGTAACTCTGCAGGTGGCAGAGAATTTTGGAGATGAGCAATATGTCTCCTATAACAGGCAAAAATGAAAAAGAGAAAACAGGGAAAGTGAAGAAATAGGGAAAACACCATTGTCAATAAGAAGGAAAGCAATACTTCTTGACAAGTCTAATTGGAACCCCAGAATTTTCTGTGGTATTTGACCTTCTTTCACAGTTTAAAATGGCTTCTATCTTCTTTTATAATGTTCTTCCAACCTGGGAAAAGTCAATTTTCCAAACCTTAAAATGATTGGCTTAGAGTTGAGCTAAGGGGAAGAGAACCCAGAAGCCTGACATGCTAGCAGAGTAAAAATTTCTTACCAGTCAGACTTTTGGCTCCTCTCTCCCTGTGCAAACCAGTAAAAGGGACAATAAGGATCATTGTTTATATTCTCTGTAAAGTTTTAACTAATGAAAAAGGATTTGTGAGTTTGGTCTTAAGCTGTAGCCAATCTGGTGTGCTTTGTGTGTTTTTCTGTATGGTTCTGTCAAAAGAAAGGGTACTTTAGGTTAGGTTACAGACACAGGAAACCAAAAGCCTGCTGTTCAAGCAAGCCAAACAAAACAATCAGTAACAAACTTGGTTACAGGCCACCATCTTGTTTCATGTCCTTGGGAACATGACCTGTAACCACGTGGCAGTACTTTGTTTTAGTCTCTGCCATTTTACAATGGTGGCTGTCTTCTTGTGCTAAGTCAATTCCTGGGTGAGGGCCACAAAATCAGGTAAGCCAGTTTGTCAATCTGGGTGGTGCCAGCTGATCCATCAAGGGTAATGTTTATAAAATATCTTAAGCACTGATCTTGAGAGCAGTTAAGGAAGGGTCAAAAATCTTGTAGCTTCCAGCTGTATGACTCCTGAGCCACGGTTTCCAGTCTTGTGGCTAGTTTTTTGGTCTGGTCCCCAAACAAGAGGGAAGTATATCTTAGGAAAGGACTGTTATATCATCTTTGTTTTGGACTACAAACTGTGAACCAGGCCCCTCCCAAAGTTGGTTCAGCCTACACCCAGGGATGGGCAAGGACAGCTTGGGGGCTGGAAACAAAATGAAGTTGGTTGGGTCAGATCTCTTCTACTGTCTCAGTAACAATTTTTTAAAGACAGTTTCAAAAGCGCTTATCACCCCCTTAAAAATACTTCGTACACTCGCAGTTAAGTCATAACCTAATTAAGGCTTGTTGGCTTCAACTGTGAGGTTAATTTTTGTAAAGTTCAAAAACCAAAAATTTTAACTCCTTGGCATGGCTAAAGTTGAGTAACAAAAGAATTAAAAGAATTTTCTTAAAGAACACTCAGTTTAATTAAAAGTGGATATTCAAGTTATAGGTATATTTAAAAGACCTTTATATTTTTCTCTTCTTAAATTTTTCTGGGGAAAGGGTTTTTCTCTCCATCAACTGAATTATTTTTCTCCATTCTTTGTCTTGACACTTTTAATACATGCACAAGAGGCCCTAAGATAACTTTTGGTAACATGGGATTCCTTGGGAAAAACAGAGACCACAGACTCCATTTTGGGGGGAAAAAACCCTCTGTTTTCCTCATAAAACCCCAGGAATTAAAAGCAGATAGTTCCCTCTCAAAATCAAAGGCTCTGTACTGTTTTGCATTGTGTTATCCGACAGTTTTAAGTTTGAGGGGCATCAAATTACTGCACATTACAGAGACCTTTGGTGTCTAATAACCAGGTAAGGAAAACACTTTAAGGGATGGCTAATAGTAGTTATAAATCAGAGAAGCATGTTATTGGCCACCTGAAAGATATGGAAATATCCCCACCCCGCACTGAGAGATGAGGCTCCTGTGGGAAATGGGCTGATTACAAAATAAGCCAAATGTCTTTGGGTTGCCTTGCAATGAAATGCATAGTAGAGGCACTGCACACTGTCTTCTCCCATAGAATCTCCCTCCTTTTGGGGATCCAAGATCCAGAATAAAATGGCACCCTTAATTTTGAGGATCTGCCTTTGCCTTCAGCTGTGCTTGCTTATTTTGCCCTAGAAATGCACGCCTTCCTGGCACTGTTCCTCCAAGGGCTCCACCCTGAAGCAAGTAATCCAATTAGGAAATTGGCAAATACAAAAATCGTACAAGTGTTGAATCTTCTGTTTGTGGTCGCTATAAATGTGTTGTGTGTAATGTCTATAAAAAGAGCTCTAATTGATTGGCTTAAAGAAAAATAGGCACTTAAGTCAAATATTTTTTAGTTCATATGACTTTAATCTTTAAGAAATAAAAATAGTCTTAAGGATTATTGGTAAAATGCAAGTGTCATCAAAATTCAAATAGGTGGTCTAACTCATACAACTTAGACACTAGGTTTGCTAAATGTTCCAAGGTTGTATTACTGGTTGCTTTACAGATAGGTAAGGCCTTGGACACGTAGAGTTAGATACTAGAAAGAGTCAAACCTTATCTGCACTTCTATCTGGGTCCTAGGTTCCACACCTGGTAAATAATTACAATCACTTACTAACCAGGTTTTTCACCAATGTAAAAATTGCTAAGAGTTAACAGCGCAACATGTATTTGAGATGACTAAACAGTTTTATCTGCAAAGTGTATAAAAACAGTAAAGTATGTCTTTTAGTAAAAGATTACAAGAAAGCATAGAAATGTAAATTTTGCCTAGGGATAAGGGATTATCTTAAATTTGATATGATAAAGGTAAAGGTTTAAGTAAGTTGTGGAAGATTGTAAAAATTAATCTTGCAAAAAAATGTGTAAACATTAACTAAATTCAAAATGGTATTTTATAGTCTTTTCACAGATTGAACATTGAAATAAAAGCACAGCAAAGCTGTCTTAAGACAATCATCTTCCCTTTAGCAAAAGGGGTTATAAAAGGTTTCTATAGATTTCACCTCATGGTTAAATTGGTTAAGATTAGATGGAATTGTCTATGAGGTTTCATTAGAAATTGGGGTTTAACATTAATAAACTAATGCAAGGGAAGATTTTGGCTTTGAACAGGATTTCCATGCAGTAGTAAAGGCTAATGAAAGGTTTTTGCTTTTTGAGTCATCATTTTGGCAAAATAAGTAATTTACGGTAATGTGGAATTCTATTTTGTAACATCAAGTGTTTTAAACCTCTAACACTTAACAGGCATTCCAAAATCAAACTTCAAGTTTCAAAATTGTCTTTCCTGATGCCTGGCATTCTGGATGGTTCAGAGGGCCCCTGAAACATTCAGAAAAGAGGTGAACAGGATTGTTTGACCTGTTTAGTCGCACGAAATTGCCAAATGATGTCCAATTCTCTTTAAGTTATATTTTGGTGAATACTAATATATGTTCCAAAATTGTATGGGATTTCTAAAATTCTACCTTCTGAGTATATGCTATCAATCATAATTAATGGTAAAGTTATTGTAAACCATGGAGATAACTGAACTTCATCAGTCATGTTTTTAACTGTAACTACCCTGGAAATTTTGTCATTCACGGACAATTGTTGTCTTGCTTTGTTCCTTCTCAAAAGATGGTTTATAATCAAGCTATATTAAGGACTTTAACACATGTTCTCGAATGCAGGTTTTTAATAGCTTTGAAGATTGTAACATTGGAATAGAGAAAGAACATACAAGGCTCATGAAAAACTGAAATGTTTACAAATGTCAAGCAAAACAAGAGTTAACTAAATGGCCTGCCCTCAGAAAGTTAAAGCAATGTTTTTGACTTTTGCTTGGAATATTCCTGATCCTTGTTTTGTTTTTCAGAGTCAAGGAAGCTTGTTTTGAACTATTTGTGGCCTTTATTAATTGAGTAAGGTATGCTGCTGTGAACAAAATTTGGAAGATGTTTGTTTCTGTCTAGTTCCTCTAGAATGTGGAAACTATCTGTGAGTATTCTTAACATATGGCAATATAGTTGTTTAGATCAATGCAATACAAATCCATTTTTTTTTTTGCAACAGGACACAATTGGAAAAACTGGCTATCTTATCAAGGCTTTGACTGGACAGGTATGCTTCCCTTTAAGGAGTCAATCTTGACCTGCAGAGCCAATAAAAGCCCCTTGGGGAAGACTGGCCTCATACCTTGTCTACACAGTCCATGTACAGGGTTTCTGACCTGTGGTCAGTAAAGAATGTCACTTTCTAACAGGTTCAGGAGCTCACAGGTATTTGAGGAGATGAACCCATGGCTGGGCTCAGCTCTAAGGGATCCTATTTAAGATTCCTTGTGAAATAGAGTTCCATCAAAGTCAATCCAAAAGGCCTATGTAGAGATAACCATTGTTGCTGCACTTTATGCAAATGATCAGGCCAAGTATAAGACTGAAGTTTATTCTACAAACAACACAGTCCTATAATCATTTGTGAAGTGAGAACTGGAGAGAAAAAGATTACGCTCCAAAGCTTACCAACATTTGTCATTAAATCCTAGTCTTACAGCCGGGCATGGTGGCGGGCGCCTGTAGTCCCAGGTACTCAGGAAGCTGAGGCAGGAGAATAGCGTGAACCCAGGAGGCAGAGCTTGCAGTGAGACGAGATCGCGCCACTGCACTCCAGCCTGGGTGACAGAGTGAGACCCTGTCTCAAAAAAAAAAAAAAAGAAGAAGAAGAAATGATCTTGTATGGTAAATACTTGTCTCAAAGAGAATACTTGGTTGTTTAAAACATGGATGTTAAGGACAAGTCACTAGCTTCAAGCATGTTGTAGATGGATCATGGAAGTAATGAAAGGATTAAAAGGATGGTAAATACTTGTCCTTAAATGAAGAGTTGGTTGTTTAAAAAGAAGGGTCTTTAGGACAAGTCAGAAAGTTTAAGCATGTCTTAGATGGTCTGTGGAAGTCATGAGGGGATTAATAATTGCAGGAAAGATTTAGCCAAGGTTAACATTGAAGTTACTGTAGCCACCCAAATTCAATGCCACTTATTCTAAAAAGAATGTTACTTTTATATTAATGTTTCAGCAGCATCTGGTGGAAGGAAACCAGTATCACAACCCACTGGAATGACTGACAGCAATCAAACTCCAAATGATGCTGCAGATCAAACCACACATGGACACATCTTTCTTCCAAGGACCCTTAGATCAACCCAGGAGGAGTCCTAGCTGCTGCTCCCCACATAATGGCCCCTTTCAGCAGGAAGTAGCCAGAAAGAGTCATCATCCAATTTCCCCAACAGCAATTAGGGTTAACACTCCAGAGGGGGGAGTGATACAGGAGGTAAGAAGAAATCACTTAGGCAGATAGAGCAGACAATATGACACTGATCAACCAGAAAACCTATTTGCATAATAAGATCAGGGTGAGACAACCAGGCTTCCCTGCATGCTATGTGAATGTCATACCTGACTGAACCATTCTGTGATCCCTATGTAAATCAGACACCACCTTCTCCAGCCTGCCTATAAAATCTGCTGTGGTTGACCACCTCCCCCTTTTTGGATGTCTCTCTTGCAAGGAGCTGCTCTCCTCTCTCTTTCATTAAACTTTCCACTCCTTAACCCACTCAGACATGTTCATATCCTGAATTCTTTCTCAGTGAGAGACAACAAACCCCAGGGTATATAGCCCAAACAATGTAGCCATTTCACTATGAGGTTGAGCATCTTCTCATGAGTTTCTCTGTTGTTTTTCGTCTTCTGTGAATAGCCAGTTTATTTGGCCATTTTTGAATTGGGTTGTTTGACTTTACTTTTGTCAACCTGTCATTTCACTAATGATTTTTCCAAAGTACCAGTTGTCTAGACCAGTGTTCCTCAATCTCAGCACTACTGACATTTGGGGCCAAATAATTCCTTGTTGTGAGGCATCTGTCCTCACAAGCATGCTTAGAAGTATCCCTGGCCCCTACTCAGTTGTGACAACCAAACATGTTCCGGAGGTTGCCATATGTCCCCCTCAGGGGATGGTGGAAAACCACCAATGGTCTAGACTCTGCTGTTGGTGGCTTTTTCTCATTTGAATTTTTGTTCACTTTTAAATGTCAGCATTCTCTTTTCCTTTCTACCTTCTAGATTTCCTAGCTTGCTTAGAATGTTTTTCCCACTTCAAGACTATACAAATATTATTCTAAATGTTCTAACATTTTTACGTTTTTTAATGTTTACATTTCTAGAATATCTAGAATTCACCTTTTTGTATGATGAGATAGGAAAAGTCTAGCTTTATTTTATTCCAGTTATTGAGCAAATCAGTCTTTTCCCACTGAATTGAAATGTCCACATTTGCACAGATGAAAACTCCTTTCTGAAAGCATGTGTAAGCTTCTGCCTGCTGGGCTCCCACAGGAAACCGAGAAGCCTTGATCTTTGTTGCTGATGCCCTGGTTCTTACAGGAGATTAAGGTAGGGGAAACATACACTTTTTGTTTCTCTTTATCAATTTTGGCCCAGAGATCTTTGAGAAAGTATTAAATATATCTTCCGCTCCCCTACCCAAGTCTGGCTATTGTGACTGTTGTATTATTCCAGAAAGGGAACAGGGAGAAAGAAAGAGTCAGAGAAGTGGTTAAAGCCATCTTCTTTCTGGAATCTCTTCGTCTGGCTTGTTTTTTGTTGTTTTGTTTTTTAATGAAAAGAGGGTGACTTTCTTCATCTGAGAACATTTTATAAATTTCTTTCAAAGTTCTAATGCCCTTCTACCTACCTACCATTGATACCTTCTATAAGAAAGGTCAACTATACACATAGTAGGCCCTCAAATACTTACTGAATGGATGAAGTAAGATTAACTTAATGTGATTCAGGTGTTCTGGTTTAAGCCTCTCTGATGTGAAGAAACTGGCTGTAAAATGCAGATACTGCTGGTGGCAGTAATAAGTTCACTTGTTGCATGGAAAGTATTTCTACCAACAAGTTGTCATCCTTAGGTCATGCTAGGCCCAGGGAATTAGGGAAATCTCTAATATTGCCTTTTGACCTACCTGGTCTGGGGATCAGGGCTGGGGACCCTGAGTAGAGAGCACTTGGGTTAATTAGAAGGACACTATAGCAACAGCAATGTGACTGTCCTTTTGGAAGAAGCAAGGCATCTATTAAGCTTTGCTAGTCCTGATTGATGCATACATTCACTAAACCACTTCTCTCCCTGACCCTGCTGGAAACCATGGTACTGCTTAACTATTTGGGTGCGGGGGGGAGAGGCAATCTTATTTTCACACGAGGAGAAATGATTTAGTCTTGCAGTTTCATAGCTGAAAGGGACTGTAGTCTCCACGGGCCCTCCTCTAACTTAGGGGGTAGCAGGTTCCATTCCTAAAAAGAAGGGAGGAATGGACTTGGGAACAACTGAAGGTCATCGATTTGAGAGATCTGTGTCTTTGGAGCAGTCTGGTATCTTGTATTCCATTGTGACTTTTTGGTTTTGTTTTTAGGCTGTAATGATGAGCAATCATGGAACCATAGGAAACTTCTTCCTGGCTGGCCAAAATCTATCATGGTTGCCAGTGAGCAGGCCTTGCATCCACTTTGGAAGGTATGTGTAAGCTTGTCTGTTACTTCGATTTAGATGTCTAATCCCCAAAATAATGTGAAGTTGCTAAATCAAGAATGTTATTTAATTAGTAGTTTCCTTAACTTTCAAGTAGTTTACCTAAATGTGTGCATTCAACTCCAGTTTAGTTCAGTAATTATATAATAAGTGCCCAGTGTGGACAAGGCTGTGTTGTAGGTTCCACAACATAGATAGGAAATAGCCCTGTCTTCTGTAAGCACACAATCCAGAATGAGAATTAGACACATATTCAACTAATTACAGTAATTACATCGCTGGACAATATGTCTAATAGGAGGTGCGTGGGCCAGGGATGGGTGAAAAGGAACCAAGGGCTTGCTGGGTGGAGGGAGTACGTATTGCAAGATAGGCAGGATCTTACTGAAGTGGGGTTATTTGAGCAGGATGTGGAGATGAAATCAGTGTTTGCCAGGTAGATTAAGTGAGAGGGCATTCAGGGCAGAGAGAACAGCATATGCCAAAGAACGGAGGTGTGGAACAGCATGAGGCAGGCTGAGAGGGCTAGAAACATTTTTTGTTGTGTGTTTAACTTATTGATTATGCAAAGTTATTCTGTCCAAGAATGACTCAAAAACCCCATGGCAGTGGAGGCAGCTGCCCGCACTGTATCTATGATGTGGGTGGTGGTGGGGGTGCCCTGGGGAGGAGGAGGATGTGGGGACCCATGCCAAGTTTGAGCCAGGACTGCTTTATAACTTACTATGTAAAAATATGTATGCATTTCCCACATAGGAGTGTAAGGAATATTTAGAGAATTGTGTGAGAACCAGGCCTTTGTTGAATAATTTATTGAATGTCCTCAGTTTCTCACATTGGGGTAACACTTGATAGAGAGAAGTCTTGCCTCAGGAGGAGAAAAGTACCTTATTCCAAGGGAAGAAATAAGTGCAATCATTAACTCTGCTGAATCAAACAACCTAAAAGAAATAGCCTTGCCTTGGTTATCCTGGAGACTGGGGGAAATCTTTTTTCCTGGTGTTAACTCTCTGAATGATGTTTTGGTTTTCTTCCTTTGTAAACCCAACTTAGAGAGATTGACACAGCAAAAAGATGTTTGTAATGGGCCTCCTACCTTCATTTCTTTTTTGGCAGAGGAGTCTAGCGATGCATTTCTATTCCTAGGCTGTGAGGCTCCCAGTCTTTTGTCTGAGCCACTCTTTGGCCTTAAAGTTGTATTTTCTGTATCCAGAAAAGAGGAAATCTGCTACCTGTGTGACCTTGTATAACTGCGACAGCTGTAAGGATTTTCAGAAGTCCTGAACATGCTTTAACCTCCCAATGTTTATATACATTATGATTTATTAATTTCTGTACTATGACTTATTTTTTTCATTATTACATTAATTGCTTTACGAACAAAACATATTATGGTGTTATTAAAGGAAATTAAAACCAAAGAATAATTTTACTACTCTTTCTGCACTTGTATTTTTCTTCAATCAGCACACATCTGATGAGTGTCAATAGCTCTGGTCAGGGACCCCAGCGACCAGCACACTGCTTATTTTTGCATTCAATTCTGAGCCCCCATCTTGCCTGGCTTAGCTGTGATGTCTGAAACCCTCAGACTCCACCCTCCCTACATGGTCACCTGGCTCCCAGGCCATCGCCCTCTCCTTCCCCTGCTTCACCAGCCCCTGCTCAACTCCCTGCCTTGTTCTTTCCCATCTCCCCAGCTTCTTCATACTGGAGGTCCCCAGGGATTTGACCCTGACCTCTCTTCTCCAATTGCACTCCTCACTTGGCAATCTCATCCCATCTCCTAGCTTTAAATGCTAATTGGAGGCTAACAACCCCCAAATTTACATCCGTAGGCCAGATCTCTCCTTGAACTCCAGACTTATGTTGTCTGGCTGCTTGCTTGACACCTGCCCCGGAAAGGCCTCTCAGGGCTCTCTCCCTGAACATGCTACAAAGGGAACTCTGGGTTTTCCTCTGTAAATCCTCTTCTCCCGTAGTCTCCCCATCTCATTCACAGCAGCCTCCTCCTGCTTGCTCAGGTTGGCAAACTTTGCGTCAGCATAGGCTCTTCTTTTTCTCTCATACCCAACATGCAATCCATCAGAAAATCCTGTGCTCGATCTAGAAGATACTTGGAACCTGACCAATTCTCACCAACTCTACCCCCAGGGCCATGCTGCCGTCATCTCTCATCTCAGTTAAAACAGCCTCTTTGGGTTCCCTGCTCCCACCCTAGCTTCTCTGCATGAAGACTCCACAAAGCAGCTAAAGGAGCCTATTCTAACTCAAGGCACACAATGGCACTTTCCGGCTCAGAGCCCTCCAGCGCCTCTCCATCACCAAGAGTGAAAGCCCAGTTGCTTACAATGGCCTACATCAGGCTGCAGGGGATCTGCACCTCCTTCCCTCTCAGGATGCCTGTCCCCAGCTCTAGTCAGCATCCTTCAATGTTTCTGCCATGCTTCCACTTCAGGGCCTGTGCCTGGATGCTCTCTCTGGATATCCCCACGGGTCCCTCCCCTCACCTCTTCTGGTCTCCCTTGGCTCTCTCCTATGCAGTCAGCCCCGACCGCCCTGTTACTCAGGGTTCCTGGCCACTTCCCCACCTTTCTTTGCTATATAGTGCTTATTGCTGTCTGTTATGCTATAAAATCATCCTCTAATTTATTGTGTTGTCTTCTTTCCAAAAGCATGTTGGCCTCATGAGGGCAGGGATGGGATTTTTGTCTATTTCACTCACTAATGTGTCCTTAACACCTACAATGGGCCAGGGGCAGTGGCTCACGCCTGTAATCCCAGCACTTTGGAAGGCCGAGGCAGGTGGATCACCAGAGGTCGGGAGTTTGAGACGAGCCTGATCAACATGGAGAAACCCCGTCTCTACTAAAAATACAAAATTAGCTGGGCGTGGTGGTGCATGCCTGTAATCCCAGCTACTCAGGAGGCTGAGGCAGGAGAATCACTTGAACCCAGGAGGCGGAGGTTGCAGTGAGCTGAGATCGCACCATTGCACTCCAGCCTGTGCAACAAGAGCAAAACTCCATCTCAAAAAAAAACAAAAAACAAAAAACACCTACAACGGTACCTCACCTATAGTTGGCAATGGACCCTAATGCATATGAAATTAATAATGACTTTTTTTTAAAATGGAGTCTTGCTGTGTCACACAGGCTGGAGTGCAATGGCGCAATCACAGCTCACTATAACTCCCATCTCCCGGGATTACATGTGCCCTCTACCATGCCCAGCTAATTTTTGTATTTTTAGTAGAGATGGGGTTTTACCATGTTGGCCAGGCTGGTCTCAAACTCCTGACCTCAAATGATCCACTCGCCTCAGCCTCCCAAAGTACTGGGATTACAGGCATGAGCCACCGCACCCAACCATGAATGACTTTTTACTCTACCTTTTCATTTAATAATGTAATAAGAATATATTTCTAAGTCTATATAAACACAGATAGAGATACTTTATATGCAGTTGCGTGGTACTATATCATATAGATATTTCATTATTTATTCACTGCATTACTGGGCAATTTAGACTATAAGTAAGTTTTCACTATTCTGATACAGTCAACATTAACAGTAAAAATAACCATTACTCAAGCACTTATTTGCCTCTTCTAGATTTTTTTGCTTTATATTTGTCACTGCTAAGATGTTTAGGAAGTAGACTGGTGGCGGTGGTGGCTTTGGCAGCTCAGGACCGAGTGCAAGTAACATAGAATCAGCATGACTCTTCAGAGGCTCTTCAGCTTCTCCTCTGTCATTCTGTCAGCAGTCTCAGTCCATTTGTGGAGGAACATCAGTGTTACAGCAGTGGCATTTAATAAGGAACTTGATCCTATACAGAAACTCTTGTGGACAAGATTAGAGAATACAAATCGAAGTGACAGACATCTGGAGGACCTGTTGATACTGGTCCAGAGTATCAGCAAGAGCTGGAGAGGGAGCTTTTTAAGTTCAAGCAAATGTTTGGTAAAACAGACATGAATACATTTCCCAACTTCAAATTTGAAGATCCCAAATCTGAAGTCATCGAAAAATCCCAGGTCTGAAGAAATAAAGTGAAATTAATCTGGTAATTTATCATGGGTCAATTGTACAACTAGTTAGAAGTTTCAGAATAAACATACATTTCATAACTGTCACAAAAAAAAGATGTTTAAAGCATGTATGTTCCCAACTGTCTTATTAGTACATTTTACCTTTTATTTTGAAAAACTGTTTTCTTTAATGCTTTTGGGTTTTTTTTTTTCCAAGATCTCTCTGCTGCCCAGGCTAGCATGCAGTGGCACAACCATGGCTCACCACAGCCTTGACAACGGCTTCAATTGATCCTCCCACCTCAGCCTCCCAAGTAGCTGAGACCACAGGTGCATGCCACCATGCTCAGCTAATTTTTGTATTTTTTTTTTTGAAGAGACAGGGTCTCACTATGTTGCCCTGGCTGGTCACAAACTTCTGGGCTCAAGCAACCCACACACCTCAGCCTCCCAAAGTGCCGGGACTATAGGCGTGAGCCACCACACCTTGCCTGCTTTGATTGTGAATGCTACTTTATTTCATATTAATATCATCGATGCTGTTTTATTTTTGTTTTCATTTACCTAAAGGACTTTGTTGTTTTCAGCCTCTCTTGATAATTTGGGTTCAAATGTGTCTCATGTCAGCAGCATAATAGTGAGGTTTTGGTTTCTATTGCAGTGGTTACCTCCACTCCATTCAAAAGTTATTATTGGTTTAGGAGGTATTTTATTCATTGTAAATGCTTCTAGGAGTTTTTATTTTGAAAGTAACAGGTGTTGATTCGTTAAAAAAAAAAAAAAAAGTTACAGCCCAAGCATAGAATTTGAAATTTCCTCCCTACTCCATCTCTATAACCAATAATTCCAGCCCCCAGAAATATTGTTATATCCACTGGTAGAATTACTCCCAGGCAAATATAAACATATGTGCACAAGTGTAATAGACATAGATAAAATTTTAATGCGATTATATTTATTGTTTACCTTATTTTTATGACTTAATAAAGCTACCCTATTATTTTTGTATGCTATGTTATATTTCATCATATTCATGTACAACAGTATTCTAACCAGTCTCTTAATCCTAGATGTCTGTTAGATTGTTAAATTTTTAAATTACAGTATTTCAAACAAATTACACTCCTACAAATATTTCTGCATTAGGGAATTGCAAGTACAAGTTTAGTATCCATTCTCCAAAGTGCTTGAGACCAGAAGTGCTTCACATTTTAGATGTTCTCAGATTTTGGGATATTTGCATTATAATACTAGTTGTGATATCGGACAGGCAAGCCCCAAACAGGGGCCTGGCCCATGAAGGCTCTTGGCTTTGCCCAGGAAAGAATCCAAGGGCAAGCCAGAGGTAGAAGAAAACAGTTTTATTGAAGAGGCAGTGTTACAGCTCCGTACTGCTCTTGCAAAGCAGGGATACCCCATAGGCAGAGAGGAGCAGTTGAGGGCAGTTTTGCAGTCACATTTATACCCACTTTTAATAACATGCAGATTAAAGGACAGTTTATGTAAAAAGTTCTAGAGAAGGGTTAGTAACTCTTGGGTTTTCAGGTCATTGCCATAGAAAGGGGCGGTAACTCCCCGGTGTTGCCATGGCGGTGGTAAATTGACATGGCACACTGGTGGGTGTGTCTGATTGGAAAGCTGCTTCCACCCTGGCCCTGTTTTAGCTAGTCCTCAATCTGGTCCAGTGTCTGAGCCCAGCCTCTGGAGTCCAGTCCCACCTCCTACCTCAGTTGAGCATCCCAAATTAAAAAACCCAAAATCCAAAAACGTTCTAATGAGTATTTCCTCATGTTAGTGCTCAAAAAGTTTCAGATTTTGGAGCATTTCAGATTTCAGATTTTCAGATATAGGACGCCCAACCTGTATATCAGTGGAGCACGTGAAGAGCAGCAGCAGCACAGTTATTCTACTTTTTTCACTTCCTTCCTTGTTGCCTGGCTTCTAATTCATGGTCAGAGATTATATGGAAGAAACATTAATGGGAATTCTGCCCAGGGAATAATTCCTTTTGAGAAAATGTGAAATTCAGTGAGAATGTGCATTTGTGAGCATTAATTCTTGGAGTTAGACTAAAAGTTCTGATATGTAGTCCTCTTTTGATTTTCAGATAGGTATATCTCTTTTGGCCTTGAATATTGGCAGTAGCCATATTATGGACATGGCTGGGATAGACGCATCTTCAGGAATTGCTATTGGGGCTGGTAAGTGGAATGTAAGTAATATTATTTGCAGCAACAAACCTCCATCTTTATCATTATCCAAATAAAACTATATAAACATAAAAACTTGCTTTCAACTTTGAGTAAATATAAAAGAATTCTTGTGAAGTCATAGAGGAAAGAAGCCAAGTCTTTGACTTGTCAAAAGGATTCTGCTGATTTTCATTCTACTTAGTAAATTAATGGAGAGAGAATGTTTACATTCCAAGGAAATAGGAATGCAGTGAAGAAAGAACTGTTAGTAGATAGGTTAAGAAAAGATCATATTTAGCCAGGCATGGTGGCGCCTGCCTGTAATCCCAGCTACTTGGGAGGCTGAGGCAGGAGAATCGCTTGAACCCGGGAGGCAGAGGTTGCAGTGAGCTGAGATTGCACCATTGCACTCCAGCCTGGGCAACAAGAGCGAAACTCTGTAAGAAGAGAAAGAGAAGGAGAAAGAGAGGAGAAGGAGAAGGAGGAGAAAGAGAAAGAGAGAGAGAAAGAGAAACAAAGAAAGAAAGGGAGAGAGGGAGAGAGGGAGAGAGGGAGAGGGGAAGGAAGGAACCATATTAACATTAAATACATATGAAGATATATATGTATATGTGTGTATATATATGTGTGTGTGTGTGTATATAGAGACACACACACACACATATATATATACACACATATATATCTGTATGTATATATTCTGCCCTTTGCAGTACATACTGAGAATGGGCTCAGCCAGTCTCCTTGAGATATTCAACTAGTAACTACAAATCTTCTGATTAATCTCCCAGGAGTACCAGGTTTTAACCATATAAATATTTGATTATTTATTTAATTTGTGGCATATCTTCATAAAAAAGGATGAGTTCATGTTCTTTGCAGGGACATGGATGAAGCTGGAAACCATCATTCTGAGCAAACTATCACAAGGACAGAAAAACAAACACCACATGTTCTCACTCATAGGTGGGAACTGAAGAATGAGAACACTTGGACACAGGTTGGGGAACATCACACACCGGGGCCTGTCATGGGGTGGGAGGCTGGGGGAGGGATAGCATTAGGAGAAATGCCTAATGTAAATGATGAGTTAATAGGTGCAGCAAACCAACACGGCACATGTATACATATGTAACAAACCTGCACGTTGTGCACATGTACCCTCGAACTTAAAATGTAATTTTTAAAAAATTGTGGCATATCTTTGTTATAGGAAATAGAATTTATTCTCCTAAATTATAAATGATTTTATAATTCTTTGGTAATTAACCTATCTCTGTATAAACCATTTGACATTTTAGAAATAAATCAGAAAGCTCCATCCTTTCTGAGTCTCACCTTTTTTCTCAGACTATAAAAAAATAAAGAATACTTCTGCAGTCAAAACCTAGTAAGAAGCCCTGGCCTTCACCGCCATTTACCCCTCAGAATTTTCTGGGGTTTGTTTGTTTTGGTACCTGGTAGTCATCTTAGTAAGATTGTGTTATACTTTCCATAGTTTCCATACACATTGTTTCAACATAATCAACAGACCAAATGCAGAGAAGCTGGTGGGAGCCCAAGGCTGTGGAGGCTGCTGGAAGACAGCCTCCCAAGCTTTAGATATGAAGGCCTGACTAGAAGCAGGTGCAAATTTTCCTTCTTGATTATGAGGTGGGGAAATCAAGTCCAAACATTATTCCTATGTAATCCCTTTTGTAAGTCAAATTTGTTTTCTCCATGAGCCACTTGGTTTTAAGTTTCCCAAGTCATTTAGTGGTCTTGCTGCAGTTGTTGAGATCTACCTGTGGCCCCTTCCTGGAATTGGGCAGTGGTTTGACCCCCATCTGCCTCTTCCAGAAAGGTTCCCACCCAATTCAGCAGTCCCAGTGAGGTCCAAGAATGCCATCTTCATTCTTTCCTAACTTGTATGCTGTGGATCAGGCACAGAGACAGTACTAGTTCCTGCTTTAGAAGCTGAGCTTGGCCAGGTTTGGTGGGAGCCACAGAAAACCAGTCGGTTCATTCAAAATGGTTTCACAAGCCGTCTTTACATCTTTGGAGTTATCTACACATTTTACCATATCTCATCCCAAATCCTCAGTTCCTGGTGAGGGGGTGAGAAGATGTAAGAATGTACCTCCCTCAATACAGAGCAACAGGGCCATTTTCTCTCATAACCAGACCAGTCTGCTCTGATGGCACCGGAATGACAAATGTGGCTCAGTTCTGAGGGCCTGGGTGGCAGGCTCTGAAGGTGGGTGGAACATCTGCAGGATGCCGCTCCTTCCAAGAAAGCCTGTGGGCTGAAGATCTGCTAGAAGTCTACATGTGGGCAGCAAGGAAAAACAGCCCCAAGCCTGGGGCCAGGTAAAACCCCACATCAAGCCTCTAAATTGGATTTCCTGGGTCACGTCCTCATGTGACTAGGAAGCAACCTTAGACTTGGACACCACACTCCAACGTTGGGAGGGGCACCTTGCTGGCTATAAATCTCCAGGTGACAAACTCCAGCACAGGGAGTCAGATCACCTACATGGTAGGCCTGGAGCTTGAAGAGGCGTCTCTGCGAAGAGCACTCTGGGCACTTCGAGATCTTCCCACAGCTAGAAGCTAAGCTAGGAATGAGGATTCCCAGGAGAAGGTAAGAAGGAAGTTAATAGATGGAGGGCACAAGACCTCATTGGGTACATCAGGAAATAACCACTTAAGCACAAGTGTCCTGATGAGTCCAAAGGTACTCTGGTTCCTCTTGACCCAGTGGGAGGCAAGCTTTACAGAGAAAATTTCTGAACTCCAGGGGCTGGAGGAACCTGGGGCTTCGGTGATCATCACAGGGTTCTGTGAGAACCAGCTGCCTGGTCTCAGAATTTTCAAGTATCTTCTTTCTTCACATATTTAACTCATCTTATTCCTTCTTTGTAAAGAAAATCAGAGCCAAACTTATTTAATTTCAATGGTATGGAATGTTAGTATAGTTTATTTCCCTCTTCCCTGAATGGTTATTTTTCTTTCTTTTTTTAAACTATCTTAAATTTAATTATAAACCACCTTTATTCCCATCTGACAAATAAATTAAAAATAAATGCCTTGAAAATCAGCTCAAATAACCACCCCGAATTAAGAATGTATCCTTTTACAAGTAAAGATCATGTTCCTGCAAATTAAGTTTCTGTGCTGGAAAATGTATCCAAGCACCTTTATTGGTAAGGTCCCCAGTAATGACACATTCATTAGGCAGAAGACAAACAGGAAATAAGCTTCCTTTTCAAGCTTGGCCTAGATGAGATCCTGATTTAATTGCTCTTTTTCTTCTTGGTTTCAGGCTGTACTTCTACTCTATGGCATTGGTTGGATATTTGTTTCTGTTTATAATAAGGCTCAGGTAAGTGGCCATTATCACTCTATTATTTACAATATGTTTCCTTATAAATATAATGTGTGTACTAAAAACATCCTAGAGGAGAAGTTAAACTTTCTCAGTCTTTTGATCCTTGTGCTGACTTCCCCAAATCCTGAGATGGCTGAGATACCATCAGTCTGTTTGGGGCAAACAGACACCTGTAACTCTCCACTATTTAACTCTGGACCTTATTCAAGAGTTTACCCCTTAAAGATTTTATAGTAAACCTTTTAAAGCTCTATGAAAAAATAAGACCTAAATAAATGAAGAGAAAAGCTATGTTAATGAATGAAGACTCAATATCCCAAAACTGTTGGTTATTCCCAAATTGATCTATATTGAATGTAATTCCAAATTTATCCAAACAGTCTTTTGAGGAATTTGACAGGCTGATTCTAAAATATATGCAGAAGAGTAAAAGTAAAAGAATAGCAAAGATACTCTTATCAAATAAAAAGACTTGCCCTACTAAATATTAAGACACTATAAAGTTGTAATAATTAATACTGTGTGACTTTGACACAGGGATAAACACTGATAAGTGGAAGAGGGGAAAAGCCCAGAAACACCACATATATGGACACTTTACTGATGACATTGATGCACTGCAGGTAACTGAAGAAAGGAGGGCCAATTGACTATCATATGGATAAAAAAAATTAGATTCCTACTGTATACAAAAATACTTTTAGATTGATTTAAAACCTGAACATAAAAGGCAAACATTTTTAACTTTTATAAGAAAGTATAGAGTATCTTTATGTCCTCGAGATAGAGAAGGATTTAAAATAAGACATAAAAATCTCAAACCCCTGGCTGACAACTAAGCACATATGCATGCATGAGACCCCAGGGATACCAGTTAGAAAAAAGCAGAAACTAGAATGAGATCTATTCTGGAAAGACACAACTGCACCTGGTAAGATTTGTGAGTTAATTGTGCTTTCAACTGAGTACATTCTTCAACTCACACAATGTAGGCAGTAGAAATCGGAAGTTTTACTGGTTTCAGGGGTCAAAGGACAAAACTAAGGACTAGTAAAGCAACTGGAAATGTATGTGGGAGCTCCAAAAACAAAGGAACCAAAGAGAGAGTGAGCCCCCAAATCAGAGTATAAATTTTGTTCAGATTTTTGGCTGACTGCCAAATTACACAGGTACATGAGAAACCTCCAGAAAGCCAGACTAAATTAGCAGCAGCTGGAAGCTGATTAAGAAAAAAAAAAAAAAAAAAAAAAAAAACAAGCAAAAACATCAGCTGCTGCACATTACAGAGTGGGTATGGGGGATGGCATAAAACATTTTGCAGTTTTGAGTCCAGTAAAGTTAATTGCCTACTAAAACAAGAAACAGCAAGCCCCAGAAAAACAAAACAGACTGCTACATTGTATTACATATGATAGCCAGTTTTCTGCCAAGAAGTACTAGACATACAAAGACATGGGGAAATAAATGTAACCCACACTCCGGGAGAGAAAAGGCAATAAACAGAAACTGACTCTAGGCTCAGATGTTAATTTAATGAACAAAGACTTCAAAACTGCTATTATAAATATGTCCCAAAAGTAAAGGAAAATGTGATATTAATGAATGAACAAATAGGTCCTGTTAACAGATAAGTTAAAACTATAGACAAGAACCAAATGGAAAATTTAGAGTTGAAAAGCTAGTAACTAAAATGGAAAATTTACAGAATTTCAACAGCAGATTTAAGGTGACAGAAGAGAAAACTAGTGAATTTAAATATCATAAGAATTACCCAAGAACAAGGAAAAAATTGAAGAAAAAGAAGCAAAGCCTCAGAGATCTGTGATAGAATATCAAGCAGTCCAACATACATGTCATTGGAGTCACAGAAAAAGAATAGAAGGATAAGAAAAAATTTTCTTGAGAAAATGACTGAAAACTTACCAAGTATGGCAGAATATGTTACTTTACAGATCTGAGAAGCTTACAAAACACCAAGTAGAATAAACACAAAGAAAACCACACTTAGGTACATAATAGTGAAGCTGCTGAAAGCAAAAAAAAAAAAAAAGTTTTGAAAGCAGTAAAAGAAAAATAATGTACATACAAGGGAATAATGACACACTTAATGGTTGACACCTCATCAGAAACTGGAGGTCAAAAAACATTAGAATGACATATGCAAATGCAAAAGGAAAGAAAACACTGTAAATCAATAATTCTACATTCAGTAAAAATGTTTTTTAAAATCAAGGCGATTGAATAAGTAATGGTTTTTTAGATAGGCACAAACCATAGAAAAAGAAATTGATATTTTGGACTTCATCAAAACTTAAACTTTTACTACGTGATATTATTAAGAAAATAAAAAGTCACCTGGGGCCTGCCACCACTACCACCAGTGCCTGCACACTCCACTCAACTGTGGAACCTGAGAACTAAGGACCAACTTGCCCAGGGCTCCCCTGCCACCATCATCAGCACCAACACAGACTGCACAGGGGCCCAAGTGCCAGTCCATCACTGCCACCACCCAGGTGAGCCATCAGGAAGCCTGTCACTTAGGAGCCTGAGGACAAGCATCCTCATTTTCAGCAAAGCCTCACCACAGCCTTCAAAAACAACATAAGCCACTTGAGGGACTTGAAGACACCACTGATGTTGCTTATAGCTGAATAAATCATAAGGAGTTTACACTATGGCACCCACCCAAAACCAAAGCCAAAGGATCCTACCCAACCAACACTATAGATACAGGTATAGGAAGAGTCTTTCCCTATGAAAGCTACTTCACAAAACTGGAAGAAGCAACCATTGCACCAGATGCACACATTTCAACATAGGACCCAAGAAACAAAAAACCAAGGAATCATGACACCTCCAAAGGAACACAGTAACTCTTCGGTAACATACCCCAAGAAAAAGAAATCTATGAAGTGCCTGAAAATGGATTCAAGCTAATGTTCTTAAGGAAACTGAGTGAGATATAAGAGAACACAAGCAATATGAAGAAATCAGGGAAACAATTTATAATCTGAATGATAAATTCAATAAAGAGATAGATATTTTTAAAAGAACTAAGCAGAAATTCTGAAACTGAAGAATTCAATGAATGAAATAAAAAATGTAACTGAGACCTTTAACAATAAACTAGACCAAGCAGAAGAATTTCTAAACTTGAGGAGAAGTCATTTGAAATAACCCAAAGAAAAAAGATTTATAAAAGCCTACATGACACATGGAACACCACTAAGTGAAAGAATACTCAAATTTTGGGAGTTCCAGAAAGAGAAGAAATGGGAAAGTCATAGAAAACCTATTTAATAAAATAATGCCTGAAAACTTCCTAAGTTTTAGAAGAGATATAAACAGCCAGATAGAGACAGCTCAAAAAATTCCCAAATAGATTCAACTCAGAAAGGTACTCTCCAAGGTACATTATAATCAAACTGTCAAAAGTCAAAGACAAAGAGAGAATTCTAAAAACAACAAAAGTGTCAAGTCACATATAAGGGACTACTCATCAGACTAAAAGCAGATTTCTCAGAAGAAATCTTCCAGGCCAGGAAAGAATGGAATGATATATTCAAACTGTGGAAAGGAACAAAATTGCTAGCCAAGAACACAACACCCAGCAAAGCTATCCTTCAGAAATGAAGGAGAAATAAAGTCTTCCCCAGACAAGCAAAAACTAAGGAAATTCATCACCAGTAGACTAGTTCTATAAGAAGTAAGAAGTTTCTACCTCTGGAAGCAAAAGGACAATATTTACCATCATGAAAACACTCAAAACTAAAAAACTGACTCAGAGCAGATAGACAAATGAGAAAAAGGAATCAAATTTTACCACTATATAAAACCACTAGATCTCAAAGATAAACAATAAGAGAGGAAGAAAGAAACAAAGGATATACAAAACAATCAGAAATTAATTAATAAAATGACAGGAGTAAGTTCTCACCTAACAGTAATAAACTTGAATGTAAATAGTTTAAATACCCCCATTAAAAGATATAGACTGGTTGAATAGCTATGCTGATGTAAGACAAAGTAGACTTCAAGTAAAAGAGCATAGATACAAAAAAAGTCACTATATAATGACAAAGAGATTAACTCAGCAAAAGGATATAATGATTATAAATACACATGTACTCAATACTAGTGAACCCAGATATAAAAAGCAAATATTACTAGAGCTGAAGAGGAGAGATAGAGCCCATACAATAATTGCTGTGGACTTTCACGCCCCAATTTTGGTGCTGGACAGGTCATCTAGAAAGAAAATCAACAGAAAAATTGCACTTAATCTGGTCTACAGACCAAATGGGCCTCACAGACACTTACAGAAAATTTTATCCAACAGCTAAAGAATATCATTTGTCTCATCAGGACATGGAACATTCTCCAGGATGTATCATATGTTAAGCCACAAAACAAATCTCACCAAGGATTTTAAAATTGAAATTATATTACCTATCTTCTCAGACCAAAATGGAATTAAACTAGCAATCAATAATGAGAGGAACTGTGGAGACTGTACAAATACATGAAAATTAAATAACATGCTCCAGAACAACCATTAGGTCATGGAAGAAATTAGAAGCAAATCAAAAAAATTCTTGAAACAAGTGAAAATAAAACACAACATACCAAAATCTATGAGACAGAGCAAAAGCAGTGTTACAAGGGAAGCTTATAGCAATCTTTCTGCACCTATATCGAAAACATAGAAATATTTTAAATAAACAACCTAAAGATCCACCTCAAGGAACTAGAAAGCAAGACCAAACCAAACCCAGAATTAGAAGAAGGAAAGAAAGAATAAAGATCACAGTAGAACTAACTGAAATCAAGACACAAAAATACGAAAGGGCCAGGCACGGTGGCTCCTGCCTGTAATCTCAGCACTTTGGGAAGCCGAGGCAGGCAGATCACTTGAGGTCAGGAGTTCAAGACCAGCCTGTCCAAAATGGTGAACACTGTCTCTACTAAAAATATAAAAATTAGCTGGATGTGGTGGTGGGCACCTGTAATCCCAACTACTCAGGAGGCTGAGGCAGGAGAATCACTTGAACCCAGCAGGTGGAGTTTGCAGTGAGCAGACATTACACCACTGCACACCAGCCTGGGCATTGGAGTGAGACCTAGTCTCAAAAAAAAAAAAAAAAAAAGATCAACAAAAGGAAAAGTTGGTTTTCTGAAAAGACAAAATTTACAAACCATTAGCTAGACTGAAAATACAGAAGACTCAAATAGATAAAATCAGAAACAAAAAGGAGACATTACCATTCTATGGTAATTTTCTGATACCACAAAAATACAAAGGGTCTTTAGAGGTTATTATGAACAACTATATGCCAACAAATTAGAAAACCTAGAGGAAATGGATAAATTCCTGGACACATATAACCTACCAAGATTGAACCAGGAAGAAAGAAAACCTGAACAGAGCAACAGTGAGTAATGAGATTGGATCAGTGCATTAGTCTGTTCTCACATTGCTATAAAAAACTACTGGAGACTGGGTACTTTATAAAGAAATTTATTTGACTCACAGTTTCAAGGATGTACAGGAAGCATAGCTGGGGAGGCTTCAGGAAACTTAAAATTATGGAAGAAGGCAACGGGGAAGCAGGCATGTCTTACATGGCCAGAGAAGGAAGAGAGAGTAAAGGAGGACGTGCTACATACTTTTAAACAACCAGACCTCACAAAAACTCACTATTACAAGAACAACAAGGGTAAGTCCACCTCCATGATCCAATCAACTCCCACTGGTCCCTCCTCCAACATTGGGGATTACAATTCAACATGACATTTGATTGAGGATGCAAAGCCAAACCATATCATTTTGCCCCCTCCCCTCCCAAACCTCATGTCCTTCTCACATTGCAAAATACAATCATGCCTTTGCAACAGTCTCCCAAAGTCTTAAGTCATTCCAGCATTAACTCAAAAGTCCACAGTCCTAAGTCTCATCTGAGACAAGGCAATTCCCTTCTTCCTATGAGCTTGTAAAATCAAAATTAGTTCGTTACTTCCAAGATACAATGAGGGTACAGGCAGTGGCTAAATACTCCCATTCCAAAAGAGAGAAATTAGGCAAAACAAAGGCTACAAGCCCCATGCCAGTCCAAAACCCAGCAGGGCAGTCATTAAATCCTAAAGCTCCAAAATAATCTCTTATGACTCTAACATACAGGCCATGCTCACACAAGGGGTGGGATCCCAAGGCCTTGAGCAGCTCCACCCCTGTGTCTCTGTGGGGTACAGCCCCACAGCTGCTTTCCAGGCTGGCATTAAGTGCCTGTGGCTTTTCCAGGTGCACAGTACAAGCTGTTGGTAGATCTACCATTCTGGGGTCTGATGGACTATGACCCAATTTTCACAGCTCCACTAGGCAGTGCCCCAGTGGGGACTCTGTGTGGGGGGGTCCAACCCCAGATTTCCCTTCAGCGTTGTCCTAATAGAGTTTCTCCATGAGGGTTCTACTCCTGCAGCAGACTTCTGCCTGGACATCCAGGCATTTCCATACATCCTCTAAGATCTAGGTGGAGGCTCCCAAGCCTCAACTCTTGCCCTCTGTGCACTTACAGGTTTAACACCATGTGGAAGCCACCAAGGATTATGGTTTGCACCCTCAGGAGTAGTGACCCAAGATGTGTCTGGTGCTCTTTTAGCCATGGCTGGAGCTGGAGCATCTGGGAGGCAGGGAGCAGTGCCTCAAGGCTGCACAAAACAACAGGTTCCTGGGCCTGGCCCACAAACCCATTCTTCCCTTCTAGGCCTCCAGGCATGTGATGGGACAGCTGCCACAAAGGTCTCTAAAATGCCTTCCAGGTATTTTCCCAATTATCTTGGTTATCAACATTTGGTTCCTCTTTACATATGCAAATTTCTGCAGCCGGTTTGAATTCCTCCCAGAAAATGGGTTTTTCTTTTCTACCACATGGCCAGGATGCAAATTTTCCAAACTATTACACTCTGCTTCCCTTTTGAATATAAGTTCCAGTTTCAGATTATCTCTTTACTCACACATAACAAAAGTGGCCTTGGCTCCATTTCTCAATAAGTTCCTCATCTCCACCTGAGACCTCCTCAACCCAGACTTTATTATCCATATCACCATCAGCATTTCGGTCACAACAATTTAACAAGTCTCTAGGAAGTTCTAAACTTGCCCTCACCTGTCTTCCTTTGAGCCCCCCACACTCTGCCCATTACCCAATTCCAAAGTCACTTCCACATTTTCAGGTATTTTTATAGGAATCCCCCACTTCTCTGGTACTAGTTTTCTCTATTAGTCCATTCTTGCACTGCTATAAAAAAACTACCCAATAATGGGTGATTTATAAATAAAAGAGGTTTACTTGACTCACAGTTCCACAGACTGTACAAAAAGCATGACTGGGAAAGCCACTGGAAACTTAGGCAGAAGGTGAAGAGGAAGCAAGTATGTCTTACATGGCCAGAGAAGGAGGAAGAGAGACTGAAGGGGGAGGCACTACACACTTTTAAACAACCAGATCTTGTGAAAATTCACTCACTATCATGAGAACAACAAGGGGGAAATCCACCCCCATGATCCAATCACCTCTCACCAGGTCCCTCCTCCAACACTGGGGATTACAATTTGATATGAGATTTGAGCAGGGACACAAACCCAAACCATATCAATCAGTAATAAAAACTCTACCATCAAATCTGAGGACTGGGTGTCTTCACTGCTGAATTCTACCAAAATTCCCAAGAAGGACTAACACCAGGTCTCCTCAAACTATTCCAAAACATTGAAGAGGAAGGAATTCTTCCCAACTCATTACGTGAGGCCAGCATACTCTGGCCAGAGTGTCAGTACTCTGTCTGGTACCAAAACCAGACAGAGACACAATTTAAAAAAAACAAAAACA
This sequence comes from Pan troglodytes, assembly GCF_028858775.2. Taxonomy (NCBI): domain Eukaryota; kingdom Metazoa; phylum Chordata; class Mammalia; order Primates; family Hominidae; genus Pan; species Pan troglodytes. The sequence goes on from NC_086016.1 coordinate 25,019,085, forward strand.
AAAACAACTGCAGGCCAATATCCCTCATGAGATACAAGAATCCTCAATAAAATAATAGCAAGCTGAATCCAACAACACATCAAAAAATACACCATAATAGAGCAGGATTTATCTCAGGAATGCAAGGGTTGTTCAACATGCACAAATCAATAAATGTGATACATCCCATCAACAGAATGAAGGACAAAATCTATATGATCATCTCAATAGATGCAGAAAAAGTATTTGATAAATTTCAACATCCCTCCATAATAAAAACTTACATGACAAACCCACAAAAGTTTATACTGTATGAGGAAAAGCTAAAAGCCTTTCCTCTAAGATCTGGAAGAAAAGGAAGCCTACTTTCACTGATCTTATTCAACATAGTACTAGAAGTCCTAGCCAGAGTAATTAGGCAAGAGAAAGGAATATAGGACATCCAATTTGGAAAAGAGGAAGGCAAATTGTCCCTTTTTGCAGACAACATGATCATGTTCATATGTATATGTACATATATACACATATATATATACCTAAAGATTCCACCAAAAATCTCTTAGGGTACAGGTAGTTAGGCATGAGTGGGAGAGGAGAGGGCTCTCCCCCCACACCCACTAGAAATGCTGGGAATGCTGGGTGATGGTTCAGCAATTGTCACATTGCTTCTCTAAAAATGATAATTCAGCAGCGCCAGGGAGAGGCCATTTCCTGATGATCCACACCTGTTAACATCAAAATGTTAATTGAATGCAGACCCCAGGGTAAGCAACTTTCTGGGCATGCATGTTAAGAGTAAAAATGGTGAAGTATGATCTTCCAGGGGCACACTACAACAGAAGAGGGAAGAAAGCCTCAGATGGGCATGTGTATAACCCCCTAAACATACTGTGCAAGCTCAATTCCAAAGGGTAAGGAAAGGGTAAGGAAAGCACTGGGTACACGGAAATCCCACTTTAAGGGAAGAATCATGGGAAAGAGGTGAACTTATAAAAGTCCTAGGATCACAGTTAAACAGAGCACTTGACCTTCTCCCTTTAACCTTTAAGGGCCCTCTTCCAAGCGCACTTTCCTTTATTTCCCGTTCTAAGGCCTTTTTGAATAAACCTCCATTTACGCACTGGCATTTGCCTTGGTCTCTTTTTCTGCTTTATGCCCCTCAGTGGAATTCTTTCTTCTGAGGTGGCAAGAATTGAAGTTGCTATGGACCCTTATGGATAGGCTGCTGGTAACTCAGGGTAACTCGGACCTCTGCCACTGGTAACATTGGAACTGATAAATTCAGTGATGTTCAGGATATAAAATTAACATACAAAAATCAGTAGCATTTCTATACACCAACAATGAACTAGCTGAAAAAGAAATCAAGAAATTAATTCCACATAGAATAGCTACCAAAAACATAAAATACCAAAGACGACATTTAATCAAGGAGATAAACTATATCTACAATGAAAACTACAAAATGCTAATGAAAGAAATTGAAGAGGACACCAAAAAATGTAAAGATATCCCATGATCATGGATTTTAAAGAATATTGTTAAAATGACCATACTACTCAAAGCAATCTACAGATTAAAAGTAAGTCCTATCAGAATACCAACATTCTTTACAGAAATAGAAAAAAAATGATAAAATTTGCATCGAACCAAAGACTTTGTGTAACTAAAGAAATACTGAGAACAAAGGACAAAACTGAAGGCATCACTCTACCTGACTTTAAAATATACTAAAAAGCTATGACTTTAAAATATACTAAAAAGCTATAGTAACCCAAACAGCATCATATTAGTATAAAAATAGACACATACACCAATGGAACAGAATAGAGAACCCAGAAATACATTCACATATTTACAGCCTACTGATCTTTAACAAAGGCATCAACAACATACATTAGAGAGACAACACCCTCTTCAATTAGTGGTGCTGGAAAAACTGGATATCCATATGCAGAAGAATAAAACTAGATCCTTATCTCTCACCATATATGAAAAGCAACTCAAAATGTATTAAAGATTTAAATGTAAGACCTGAAACTATAAAACTAGAAGAAAATATAGGAGAACTGCTTCAGGACATTGGTCTAGACCAAGATTTTATGAGTAACTTCGCCACTATGCAATCTATACATGTAACAAAGTTACACTTGTACCTCATAAATTTATACAAATAAGCAATTTTATAGGTAAGATTTAATAGGTAAAACTTTATTTTATGGGTAAAGCACAGGCAACAAAAACAAAAATGGACAAATGGGACTATATCAAACTTAAAAGCTTCTGCACAGAAAAGTAAACAATCAGCAGAGTAAAGAGACAGCCAGTTAAATGGGTGAAAATATTTGCCAACTATTCATCCAACAAAGGACTAATATCCAGAATACACAAGGAACTCAAACAACTCAACAGCAAAAACCCCAAATAATCCAATTTTAAGATTAGCAAAGTATCTGAGTACACATTTCTCAAAAGAAGACATTTAAATGGTCAAAAGTATACTAAAAATCTTCAACATCACTAATACTCAGGGAAATGCAAATCGAAACCACATCTCACCCCAGTTAGAATGGCAATTATCAAAAAGACACTAGCAAATGCTAGTGAAGAAATGGAGAAGAGGGAACTCTTATACACTATTGGTAGGAATGTAAATCAGTACAGCCATTACAGAAAACAGTATGAAAGTTTCTCAAAAAACTAAAAATAGAAATATCACATAATCCAGCAGTTTTGCTACTGGGTATTTACCCAAACAGAAGGAAAGCAGTATGTTGAAGACATACGTACATCTGCACACCCATTTTACTGCAGGGCTGTTCACAATAGCCAAGATAATGAATCAGCCTAAATGTCTATCAAAAAATGAATGGATTTTTTAAATGTGGTATATTTACACACTGGAATACTATCCAGCCAAAAAAAAAAAAAAAGAATAAAGTCTTTTCATTCCCAGCAACATGGATGATCCTGGAGGAAATTATACTAAGAGAAATAAGTCAGAAACAGAAAAATACATATCACATGTTCTCATTTCTATACGGGAATTTTAAAAATTGAGCTGATATAAATGGGAAGAGTGGGCGGTCTGGAGAAGATAGAGGTTGGTTAACAATCTGAAGTTACACAGCTGATGGGAGGAATAAGTTCTAGTGTTCTGTAGCACTATAAGGTAAAGATAGTTAAAAGTAATTAGTGTATATGTTTGAGAAGCTAGAGAAGAGAATTTTGAATGTTCACAACACAAAGAAATATTATATGTTCAAGGTGATCAATATGCTAATTGCCTCTATTTTATCATTCCATATTGTATACATGTATTAAAATATTATTCTGTATCCCATAAATATATACAATTATTATGTGTCAATTAAAAATAAAAGAAAAAAGTAAAACTAGTCTAGCTAGAGACTGGGAGAAAATATTTGTAAAACAAAAATTAATTCAAGATGGATTAAAGACTTAAATGTCAGACCTAAAACCATAAAAACCCTAGAAGAAAACCTAGGCAATACCATTCAGGACATAGGCATGGGCAAAGACTTCATGTTTAAAACACCAAAAGCAATGGCAACGAAAGCCAAAATTGACAAATGGGATCTAATTAAACTAAAGAGCTTCTGCACAGCAAAAGAAACTATCCTCAGAGTGCATAGACAACCTACAGAACGGGAGAAGATTTTTGCAATCTACCCATCTGACAAAGGGCTAATGTCCAGAATCTACAAAGAACTTAAACAAATTTACAAGAAAAAATCAAACAACCCCCATCAAAAAGTGGGCGAAGGATATGAACAGACACTTCTCAAAAGAAGACATTTATGCAGCCAAAAGACACATGAAAAAATGCTCATCATCACTGGCCATCGGAGAAATGAAAATCAAAACCACGATGAGATACCATCTCACACCAGTTAGAATGGCAATCATTAAACCTCTGGGGACTGTTGTGGGGTGGGGGGAGGGGGAGGGATAGCACTGAGAGATATACCTAATGCTAGATGACGAGTTAGTGGGTACAGCGCACCAGCATGTCACATGTATACATATGTAACTAACCTGCACATTGTGCACATGTACCCTAAAACTTAAAGTATTAAAAAAAAAAAAAGTCAGGAAACAACAGGTGCTGGAGAGGATGTGGAGAAATAGGAACACTTTTACACTGTTGGTGGGACTGTAAACCAGTTCAACCATTGTGGAAGACAGTGTGGCTATTCCTCAAGGATCTAGAACTAGAAATACCATTTGACTCAGCCATCCCATTACTGGGTATATACCCAAAGGATTATAAATCATGCTGCTATGAAGACACATGCACATGTATGTTTATTGTGGCAGTATTCACAATAGCAAAGACTTGGAACGAACCCAAATGCCCATCAAGGGTAGACTGGATTAAGAAAATATGGCACATATACACCATGGAATACTATGCAGTCATTAAAAAGATGAGTTCATGTCCTTTGTAGGGACATGGATGAAGCTGGAAACCATCATTCTGAGCAAACTATCTCAAGGACAGAAAACCAAACACTGCATGTTCTCACTCATAGGTGGGAATTGAACGATGAGAACACTTGGACACAGAAAGGGGATCATCACACACCGCGGCCTGTCATGGGGTGGGGGGAGGGGGGAGGGATAGCATTAGGAGATAAACCTAATATAAATGACAAATTAATGGGTGCAGCACACCAACATGGCACATGTATACATATGTAACAAACCTGCACGTTGTGCACATGCACCCTAGAACTTAAAATATAATAAAAAAATAAAATATTTGTAAAACATATTTACAATAAAACACTTATATCCAGAATCTGTACATATTTAAAACTTGTAACTCAGTTAACAAGAAGGTTTGAACAGATGTTTAACCAAAAGATATATACAGATGGCAAATAATTAAAAGGTTATTAATCATTAGGGAAATGCTAATTCAAATAAGATACCAAGCTGGGCATGGTGTCACGCGCCTATAGTCCCAGCTACTTGGGAGGCCAAGGTGGGAGGACTGATTGAGCCCAAGAGCTCAAGGCCAGTTGCAGCAACAGAACAAGACACCATTTCTAAACTAAGTAAATAAGATACCACTACACACTCTATTTTGTATTCTTTATGAGCTGGTCAGATGGGTTGGGTGCAGCCAAAGGAGGAGACATATAAGCTCAGGAAAAAAAAAAAAAAAAGTTTATTATACTCACAGGTCCTAGAGACAGGAGGTATGGCATGCCATGCAGGGCCACATGGGAAAGACATCAGGTGGTCAGGAGGAAAAAGACAAAGGGAAGGGTTGGGATACTGCCTTTATTGAGGTTTCTGCAGAAAAGGCAAGGCAGTGCAGAATGAACAGTTTACTTTGTTATGGCAGCCCTAGCAAAGATATAAGTAGTAAGTGTGAAACAGCTTGGGAAGCTTGGGACCTTGCTAAAAAAGTGAGCCATCTACGATTTAGAGCCAAATCAAAGGCGAAAATAATAAAAGCTACAGGTATTTAGAAGAAGAGGGCATATGGTTCTTGTGAAATCCCCAGGTAAGTCTTGATAAAGCAGGTAGAATTTGAGATAGAACTTAAAATAGACATGTTTGAGGTCAGTGGACAAGAACATATGAGAATAGTCAGGATAGAAAGTGGAACAATATTCATTAGTATCTATTCACCTACCATGAGCCAGGCACTGAGCTATGGTCCAGGAATATAGTGAACAAAAAGGGCATGGCTCTTGTCCTCTTGGTGTGCACAGCCTGAGATAGAGCAGGATTGTATGGGACACCAGCGTGCACACCGGCAGTGTTGGCACAGGACAAGTCACAGAACTGTGTAGTCAGGACCTGTCTCTCTTGAACACTGGCTATCTTTGTACTATGTGATTAAGCACTTGATTTTGCTCTATGATTATTCCATAAAAGGGATTTGTCATCATTACCATTCTCAGCTGGATTTTCTTCTGCATCAAATATTGCACAAGAAGCTGGATTCCAAACTCCGGGGAGACAGTGGTGTTTATTCTCCTTTCTTATTTCTCCCATCTTAACAGATGCCAGAGGCAGTGACTCCCCATCTTGAATTCTTGGGCTACTCCCAGAATCAGCCATGTCTCTAACAACCAGAACTTGTGAGCAAGACTCATCCCCCTGGGTCTGCCTCTTCAGCACTCACTGTTGATGGTGACTTGTCTCATTGCTTGTACAGGTGGTGACAGTGCCAGAATATTTCAAGAATAGGTTTGGTAGCTATCAGAGTGAGATCCTTCTCTCCATTCTGTATTTATTCCTCTATATCTTCAATAAGATACCAGTGAGTTGTGTAAAATCTAGCCCAAGAAACAGAACCAAGAAAAAAAAGCAAGAGGCAGGACTCAAGATTATGCTGGATTTGTCCCAGCGATTTACTCTGAGTCCTCTAAATTACTTGTTGGCCTTTGTTGTGAAGCCAGAGTAGAAAAAAATGACTCAATATTCACAAAAAATAAAAGAAGCATCTTCTTTACCTCCCAAGCCTAGGTTACAGGTCCCTCCTCTGTATTCCCAGGAACCTTGGGCTTACCCATCTCATACCAGTAGGTCATGTGCTTAAAAGAATCCAGGAATTTTCACCACCTGTACAAAACTTTAACTTGTTCTGGCTTTTAAAGGCTGTCCTGCTGAAGCCCCAGTCTACCTTTCTAAATGGATCTCCTTATTTCCTACTGGTTACACACTGTGCTCTAGTCACACTGCTTGCTTCATTGATGCTCAAGTCCAGCAAGCTTATTCCAAATCAAAACCCTTTAGACTTGCTCTGTACTGTGTCTGGATTGTTCTTCCCTCAGATCTTGCATGGCTGACTCCTTGTATCATTCCTTGAAAGAAAAATAGCACTTCCTTGAAGGGGCCTTCCAAGGATGCACCCAATCCATCTCTACTCCATTACTCAGGTCTTGGTTTTTGTCTTTAATTAGAGACAGGGTCTTGCTATGTTGCCCAGGCTGGAGTGCAGTGGCTATTCATAAATGTGATCATCATTCACTGCTGTGGCAGGCCAGGTCTCACTAACGCAGGCCTCTGTAACAACTGTTTCAGCACTGACTGAGTGGTTAAGTTAAATATTAAAAGCTGATAGAGCCAGTGCTCTAATACAAATGCTGGAATGTAACAAAGGCTCACCAAGAGTTTTGTCCAGGCCTTTCCTGGGCCTTGAAGCATGATGAGATAAAAAAGGAATTCTTAAAAGGACCCATTTAGAATTAAGCAAGTTTCACTGGGGGTCTGAAGAAACTCCCCAGGTCTCCACAAACAAGTTTATTGGAGGTCTGCAAGAACTCATCAAACCTCCATGATTTAGCAGGAGACAAGATAAGGGTAATCGCCCCAGCACCTGGGCTCATTTAGATTAAGAAAATTTACTAAGGCTCCAGAGGAAGGTCTTCAGGACTCAGATCTCAGTTACAGAATAGAAGTTAGTCACTTATGCCTTTAGATAAATGCACACTTACACGTAGACATATAGCTTAGAAGGCACATAAGTTCTAGAAAACTGTAATTTTGAGTTAGTCCAAATTTTGATAATTTCCAGGCCTTCTCCCTGTAACCAGTTACATAAATAAAAAACTCTTCTTTCCCAGTTCATCTGCATCTCATTATTGGGCCACGAGAGTGAGCAGCCTGACCCTCGTTTTGGTCCAGGAACACTTGAACTCCTGGGCTCAAGCAATCCCCCTCCTGAGCCTCCCAAGAAGCTGTGATTATAGGTGTGCACCACTGCACCCAGCTTCACTGCTGTTTTTATTTTCTGGGAAATGCCTGCCACCATGTGAAAGCAATTTATTTGCTTGCTTATCTGGCTTCTCCACTTCAGTGCAAGCTTCCTGAGACCAAGGGCCTCCTGCCTTGTTCACTGCATTACCTTCCCCCTGTACTGAGAACATGTTTAGCACATAAGGTGCTTCATAAATGTTTTTTGAATAACTGGAATAGTGGCACTTATCACACTGCACAGAAAATGCCTATTTTGTGGTTTGTCTCCATTAAACATAAGCTCTTGAGGATGGCAACTGAGTTTTGGTAACTTGTGTCTTCTGAACACTGCTGAGTGTCTATGACATGGTTGACACTCAGTAAGCAGTTAGTGAATAAATGGATAGATGAATCTGTCCATTTTATCCCTGGCTTTCGAGATCAGAGTAACAAAGCAAGGGGTTATCCAGTTAAATGATGTGCAGATGTTTCAAAATCAGTGTCAACTAAGCCAGGGGTCAACAAATCCGGTCAGCAGGCCAATCTGGCTAATGATGGGCTTTGTGCAGCTCTGGAGCTAAGAATGATTTTTATAGTTTTAAAAGGTTGTAAAAAAAAAAAAAAACAGAGATGGTATGTGACCAGCAAACTTGCCTTTACAGGAAAAGTTTGCTGATCCCTGAGAAGTCATTCCCGTTCCCTTTTTCCAGTGGTGGAACTGTAAAAACAACTAACTCTCTGAACTAATTCCCTCTCTGAAGCTCCAGAGCGGAAGAGGCTAAGTTGTGCCACTGGAGGAATGGGGTTAACTCAAGCCCTAAAAGTACTAACCTTGGCTGAACTCATGGGGCACAAGCCTATGCTCAACAAAACTTGGATGAACCTTACCCAGTGTCCACTGGTGATGTAGTGCTATTCAGATACCACCTCTGGTAGATGGCTTCTAAGGTCAGTGTCTTTGTGGAATCACTGTGGATTCAGTTGGAAGTGAAAAGTGCAGCCTGCCGACTCCGTATTCATTTCAGTTGGAGGTTTGCTCTTCTGCCGTGTTCATGAAGATAGTTTAGGAAATGGGTGTTTAACTGATCACAATCTCGCTGAAAATTGCTGGCATTCATACCATCTCAGGTGAGGCTACTCTAACCACACAAGTACTTACGTTGGCACACTCTACTTAGTGGATGACAGAGAAGTCATTCTACCTAATGATAGAGAAGTCTATCTCTGTGAATGACAGAGATGTCATTCTACCTAACATCTCTGCAGTTTGTAGAAAAACTCTTTATAGAGTTTGTAGACATTGAAGCAGCAGTCTCCAGCTTTTGCACTTACCCTAAGTCTGTAAATGACATTGCTAAGGCCTGAGGAGACTGAACAATGAAAAGAACAGAGACGGGGGGCCTAAGTAGTGTCCTCCCACTAGAAATCAGCTTGGGCTGGCTGGGTCCCTCCCAGGGGTCTGACAGGGACAACAGCGATTATGTCTGCGGTGGGGAGGGACACTGCAGGCCACCAGGTAAAAGACTGGGAGCACAGAAGACAAATGATGGGGAGGCAGCAGCCATGGGCCACCTGGTCAGGCCTGATCAGATGGAATCTTTTGTAGGGGCAGTTCTGTCCTAGGCAGCTACTGCCTAGGTTTTGAGAGTGGAAGCTCTCACCACTCCTTCTTTCCAGCAACAGTGCAAATCTCAGATGCTGGGTGTGTCCCTGGCAGTTCACCAGAGACCAAGGGGAAAGAATCAAAGTGAGGCACAGAATGCCCTCAAATCAGTGGTTCACAGTGCAGAGGAGTGGGAATTGTATTTTTCTTCCCAGAGGGCACTTGGTAATGTTTGGAGGCACTCTGGGTTGTCACAGCTGGGCCGGGGGAGCTCTGCTGGCTGTTAACTGTTGCTTCCAGGTCAGGTGCAGTGGCTCATGCCTATAATCCCAGCACTTCAGGAGGCTGAGGCAGGAGGATCCTTTGAGCTCAGGAGTTTGAGACCAGTGTGGGCACCATGGCAAACTCTGTCTCTACAAACATTTTTAAAATTAGCCGGGTGTGGTGACACACACCTGTAGTCCCAGCTACTCAGGAGGCTGTGGGAAGATTGCTTGAGCCTGGGAGATCCAGGCTGCAGTGAGCTATGATCATGCCATTGCACTCCACCCTGTCTTAAAAAATAATGATAAAAATTTTTCAGAAAGGGAATTAAAGGGAAATTAGGAAATTGTGACACAGAAGGGCAAGATAAGAATCCAACAAGAGATCATGAAGGACATTAAAGAGAGAAAACAGGATGGACTAAAACTAAGCATAAGTCACTCACTGAATTAAAGAGATCAAGCGCCTGAATGTGGAGAACTGGGGGTGTGGTGGGGAGTATACAGAGTACTTGATGTGGGAGTAACTTTCAGAAGAGTGAGTCAAATGTGGCTTGCTTTCTCTCTGCCTGTTCAGGTGGTTTGATAGCTGTGGTTTATACCAGCATCTTGAATGCTGGCATTATGCTTTGGGGATCAGTCATGTTAATAGGCTTTGGGAAGTAAAACAAGACGACTGGGTACCATGGTGGAACCTTTGGCTCTAGAGCTGCCTGGGCCATCAGCATCTTTGTCTCACAGATGAGGATGATACAGAAGGACTGGGCTCTCGGCTAAACCCCAACCTTAACCCTGGAACCACAGCTCTAAGTGAAAACAGCTGACCCTGTTTTTCCACCCAAATGTTGCCTTTTTGGCCTGCTCCACCCCTATCCTGTGCCCATAAAAAACTTCAGAGGCAGAGCAACACAAACAGCTGAGTGTCAAGGTATAAGCGGCTGAGTGGCAGACAAGCAACTGAGCGTCAGAGACTATAGAAAAACACAGCTAATTTCAGACAGTGCAGTTTTGGAGAAGGGTCTGACCAGAAACGGTTAGGCTTTAGGAAAAGATCACTTTCCCATCCTTTTTCCAGCCAAGTGGGAGGTGCCAGCCATCTGGCTACATGGGACCCCTAACCCGAGGCTTCCCTGGGGACTGGGAGGTGTGCGCAGCTCATTGCTGCCTCGCTTAGCCCTTGAACATGGCACATGCATGCAGCAGACACGCCCAGGCTCCTAAGCAGGGAGGGGAGGGGGTGAGCAGAGGAACCACCACACACCATGCCTGCCTGTGGCTGTTGGGGTGAGTGTGGGGATGGCACCTCTAAGAAAAAACGGGAATCACATTGTTCTGAATTCCATATCTAATGGCTAGGCCAAACACTCATTCTACCTAACATCTCTGCAGTTTGTAGCAAAACTCTTTATGAGATAGATAGAAGCCAGTCAGGCACGGTGGCTCACGCCTGCAATCCCAGCACTTTGGGAGGCCGAGGTGGGCAGATCACCTGAGGTCAGGAGTTCGAGACCAGCCTGGCCAACATGGTGAAACCCCATCTCTAGTAAAAATACAAATATTAGCCAGGTATGGTGGTGGGTGCCTGTAGTCCCAGCTACTCAGAAGGCTGAGGCAGGAGAATCACTTGAACCTGGGAAGCGGAGGTTGCAGTGAGCCAAGATTGCACCACGCACTCCAGCCTGGGGGACAAGAGCAAGACTCCGTCTCAAAAAAAAAAAAAAAAAGAAAGAAAGAAAGAGATAGAAACCATTTGCAGCCATTAAAGAAGAAAAGATACAAAGATATCACAGCAAAGTCTGCAGATTTGGGCCGACGCCTGTTAGGGCAGTCATGGATGGAGTTTAGCCTTGGGGCCTTCCAGCAACACTGAGGAGTGGCCTCAGTCAGATGCCTTTGGTTCCCCAGGACCTTATTCCCATCCCATATGACAGTTTGACCACCGTGAAGGAAAACAGCCACAAAGCCAACATTCTTTTCACCCAAAAGAGACATTTCGTCATGTACTCACTTGTCTGATGTATCCAGGACAAGCCTTCAGATGAGATGGGATAGTTCTCTTGATCCCCTTCATGGGCAGAAACTGGAGTGGCTCATTTCACTCAGCCCGGCGTTGGCCACTCCTCACAGGAGACAGCGTGCAAGCAGGAGCGTGCAGGAACCAGAATGAACAAATGCTGGAACCGCCAATCACTCCTCTCTGCTAGGAGCAGGTTCTGTGCGGGCCCAGCAGCGTCGTCCAAGCATGTTACAACCAATGCTCTTTCAGCTCTTATGTCTGGAAACAGCCAAGTGCCAACTGGCTTGGTGGAGGGTCAGGGTGGCAGCCCCTGCCCTCTCAGCACCTGGGTTCTTGTCCAATGTCCAGGAAGAATCAGGTCACATGAACCATTTGAAAGGTGATGCATGTGGAGGAACTTATTGGGTGGTGGGTGGCTCTCAGCAGAAACGGAGGCTGGAAAGGGAAGGGGATGATGGGAAGGGGATCTTTCCCTGAAGCCCAGCCATCTCCAGCCAGGCCCCTCTCCACAAAGCTGCACCATCTGAAGTTAGCTGCGTCTGTCCACAGCCTCTGATGCTCAGTTGCTTCTCTGATTGCCGCTCAGCTGCTTCTGTTGCTCTGCCGGCTGAAGTCTTTTTGGGGCACAAGATAGGGGCGGGGCAGGCCAAAAAGGCAACATTTGGGTGGAAAAACGGGGTAAGTAAGCTGTTTCACTTAGGGCCACAGTTCCAGGATTCAGGGTGGGGTTTAGCTGGGAGCCCAGCCCTTCTGTATCAAGGAGACTGAAGCCCAAACACAACCCAACAGCATTGTTGAAAGTCATGCTGAAAGTTGGGGAAGATGTTTCTGCTCACTTCAGGAGAAAGACGAGTCAAAGCATGGGAGTGGAAATGACAAACACTAGTGCTTTGGTACACCACACTCCTCCTCACTTCTGGGCCGTCATCAGTGTTCTTCTTCTCTAGTTAGAAGGCCACCTTTTTCACCACTCAATTAAATCTATCCACCAAGGTCAACAGAAGATCCACCCCTAAAGATATAATTCCACCATTAATCCATCAACACAGCTCTCTTCTCTGGAGCTCACATCACTACCACACAAGTCAACATATTTAAACACATAACCTAATTGTTTATTGAGTGTTTCACATAAATAATCATACTCCCTACATCCAAAACTTCTGAAGAACCGGAACCATGGTACTCCCTATGCAAATCACTGTCTGATGCATTAAGTAGATTCATGCATCACTAAACAGCCAGGACACATTCTGAGAAATGTGTCATTAGGCAATTTCTTTGATGTGCCACCATCATAGAGTATGCTTACACAAACCTAGAGGGTGTAGCCTATTCGTCCTAGGCTGCAAACCTGTACAACATGTTATTGTACTGAATATTATAGGCAATTCTAACACAATGGTAAGTATTTGTGTAGCTAAACCTAAAAAAGGTACAGTAAAAGTATGATATAAAAGATAAAAGGTGGGCTGGGCACAGTGGCTCACCCCTGTAATCCCAGCACTTTGGGAGGCCGAGGCGGGCAGATCACGAGGTCAGGAGATCGAGACCATCCTGGCTAACACGGTGAAACCCCGTCTCTACTAAAAATATAAAAAATTAACAGGGCGTGGTCGCAGGCGCCTGTAGTCCCAGCTACTCAGGAGGCTGAGGCAGGAGAATGGCATGAACCCGGGAGGTGGAGGTTGCAGTGAGCCAAGATCGCGCCACTGCACTCCAGCCTGGGCGACAGAGCAAGACTCTCTCTCAAAAAAAAAAAAAAAAAAAAAATTACCATGAACTGACACGTAGACTCATGGACCAGAATAAAGAGCTGAGAGAGAGACTCCTGCGTTTACTGAAATTTTTTTTTTTTCCAAGACGGAGTTTTGCTCTTGTTGCCCAGGCTGAAGTGCAATAACGCAATCTCAGCTCACTGCAACCTGTGCCTCCTGGGTTGAAGCGATTCTCCTGCCTCAGCTTCCCAATTAGCTGGGACTACAGGCGTGCACCACTACACACCAGGCTAATTTTGTATTTTTAGTAGAGATGGGGTTTCACCATGTTAGCCAAACCGAAATTTAATATATATTCAAGCGGGCTCAACAAGTCAATGAGGGAGAGGCTAACTCTTTGATGATGCTGGAAAAACCAGCTTACTTTTGGAGTAACAAAATCTCATGTCTCCCTAACACTTAAACAAACGTGGCCTTCAGATGAATTAACGACTTAGTGTGACAAGGAAAACTACAAAAGAAAGGAATGTTGGAGAATATTTTTGAGACAGCGAGGGAAGTAATCATATCAGTTTATCACGTTACATATAAGGCCTTTTTTTCCTGAGACAAGCTCTCACTCTGTCACCCAGGCTGGAGTACAGTGGTGTAATCACAGCTCACTGCAGCCTCAAACTCCCAGGCTAGCAATCCTCCCACCTCAGCCTCCCAAGTACCTGATGTGTCCGGAATTGGTGGGTTCTTGGTCTTACTGACTTCAAGAATGAAGCCGCGGACCCTCGCAGTGAGTGTTACAGTTCTTAAAAGTGGCGTGTCCGCAGTTTGTTCCTTCTGATGTTCAGATGTGTTAGGAGTTTCTTCCTTCTGGTGGGTTCGTGGTCTCGCTGGCTCAGGAGTGAAGCTGCAGACCTTCGCGGTGAGCGTTACAGCTCTTAAGGTGGCACGTCTGGAGTTGCTGTTCCTCCGGCTGGGTTCGTGGTCTCGCTGGCTTCAGGAGTGAAGCTGCAGACCTTCGCGGGTGAGTGTCACAGCTCATAAAGGCAGTGTGGACCCAAAGAGTGAGCAGTAACGAGATTTATTACAAAGAGCTAAAGAGCAAAGCCCGCACAAAGCGGAAGGGGACTGCAGCGGGTTGCCGCTACTGGCTGGGGCAGCCTGCTTTTATTCTCTTATCTGGCCCCACCCACATCCTGCTGATTAGTCCATTTTACAGAGAGCCGATTGGTCTATTTTACAGAGAGCTGATTGGTCCGTTTTGACAGGTTGCTGACTGGTGCGTTTACAACCCCTGAGCTAGACACAAAATTCTCCACATCCCCACTAGATTAGCTAGATACAGAGTGTCCATTGGTGTATTTACAAACCCAGACACAAAGTGCTGATTGGTGCATTTACAAACCTTGAGCTAGATACAGAGTGCCGATTGGTGCATTCACAATCCCTTAGCTAGACATAAAGGTTCTCCAAGTCCCCACCAAATTAACTAGATACAGAGTGCCCATTGGTGCATTCACAAACCCTGAGCTAGACACAGGGTGCTGATTGGGGTATTCGCAATCCCTTAGCTAGACATGAAGATTCCCCAAGTCCCCACCAGGCTCAGGAGCCCAGCTGTCTTCACCCAGTGGATCCCGCGCCGGGGCTGCAGGTGGAGCTGCCTGCCAGTCCTGCGCCGTGGGCCCGCACTCCTCAGCCCTTGGGCGGTCCATGGGACTGGACGCGGTGGAGCAGGGGGCGGTGCTCATCCGGGAGGCTTGGGCAGAGCAGGAGCCCACGGCGGCGGGGGGCGGGGGAGGCTCAGGCATGGCGGGCTGCAGCTCCCGAGCCCTGCCCCGCGGGGAGGCAGCTAAGGCCGAGCGAGAAATCGAGCACAGCCGCTGCTGGCGCAGGTGCTAAGCCTCTCACTGCCCAGGGCCGGGGGGGCCTGCCGGCGGGCCGCTGGGAGTGCGGGGCCCGCCCAGCCCACGCCCACCCGGAAGCCGCACTGGCCCGCAAGCACGCGCGCAGCCCCGGTTCCCGCCCGCGCCTCTCCCTCCACACCTCCCCGCAAGCTGAGGGAGCCGGCTTCGGCCTTGGCCAGCCCAGAAAGGGGCTCCCACAGTGCAGAGGCGGGCTGAAGGGCTCCTCAAGCGCGGCCAGAGTGGGCGCCAAGGCCGAGGAGGCGCCCAGAGCGACCAAGGGGTGGGAGGGCTGCCAGCACACTGTCACCTCTCACTGAAACCGCAGGTGCTCACAACCAGGCCCGGCTATTTTAAACTTTTTTTTTTTTGTAGAGATGGCATCTTGCTATGTTGCCCAGGCTAGTCTCAAACTCCTGGCGTGCAGCAAATCTCAGCCTCCCAAAGTGCTGGAATTACTGGCAGGAGCCACCATGCTCAGTCAGTGAGAACTTTTTAACAAAGAACACTATAAACAAAGTTGTCAGATGACAGATTAGGGAAGATTCTCAGAAATGTTTATAATGGACAAGACACTAATAGTAAAATCAACAAGAAAAATGAGCTCCAATAGAAATGTGAACAAAAGATGATGACAATTTACAGAAAAAGGACGAGGCGTGTGGAGCACAAGGTCAGGAGTTTGAGACCAGCCTGACCAGCATGGTGAAACCCTATCTCTACTAAAAACACAAAAAATTAGCCGGGTGTGGTGGCGGGTGTCTGTAATCCCAACTACTCGGGAGGCTGAGGTAGGAGAATCACTTGAACCTGGGAGGCGGAGGATGCAGTGAGCCGAGATCACGCCATTGCACTGCAGCCTGGGCAACAGAGCGAGACTCCGTTTCAAAAAAAAGAAAAAGGAATTTCAAACAAGCGTAACTTCTAACAAGCACATAACTCAGAGGTATCAGGGAAATGCGATTTGAAGCCACAATGCACCTGGCAAAAATGAGAAAGGTCTGTAACACCAAGCATTGAGGATGCGGATGTTTAGGGACCCTCGTGCAGTTCTGGAGAAGGTCTAGACTGCAGCTGTCTGTTCTAGGGGGCAATCTGGGAGGATTTAATAAAATTATATATATTGTACTCCATTACCTAGCAATGATGTTCCCCAGAATCTACCTAAAACATCCTCACAGACGTTCATAAGAGAATATGTGTGAGACATTCATCAAATGTTGATTGTGTCCATTACTGTAAAGTGGGTAGATGACATGAGGCGGAAACATTTTGGAGTGTTATGCAGCGGTACAAACAATAGGCTAAATGCACCCTATGGATTGTGAAAATGTACTGAGTAGAAGAGCGAGAAACAAGATGAGATCTGGAGCACAATACGTGGGTATTCTCTATAATGTCGTTGTCTTTTTTATTTGTTTGTATTCTTTCCCATCTATTTGTTGTGTTTTTATTGTGCTACTTTACCTAGAAAATTTTTTAAAACTTTCTATGTTTTTCTTTTTCATTTCTTCTATAACCATAACTGGAAAAGTTGCCTCTGAGACTTCATGTCTGACAATAAGTGAACTTCCTGAACTACCTCCCAATAAAACACCTAGGAATGCTGGGCGAAATAGAGAAACATCTTTTAATAGTCACAGAGGAGCTCATCAGAAAGGAAGAAAATCTCCAAAGGCTGAAAACAAAGAAATAACTGAAATCAAGAGAGCTAGGCTGACAGTGATGCTAAGGGTGCACTGGTGGCATTTACCAAGCTTGGTTTCCAAAGTCTTAGATTTGAGTGGCCAAGTGAGAAAGGAGAAGGGCCAAACATTCATGAGTGAGTGGTGAAGAGTAAGCCCTCCAGTAGAACTTGGATTCTTTTTTTTATATTTATTTTTTTATTTTATTTTTTGAGACGGAGTCTCACTCTGTTGCCCAGGCTGGAGTGCAGTGGCTCGATCTCTGCTCACTGCAAGCTCCACCTCCCAGGTTCATGCCATTCTCCACCTCCCAGGTTCATGCCATTCTCCTGCCTCAGCCTCCCGAGTAACTGGGACTACAGGCGTCCGCCACTACACCCGGCTAATTTTTTGTAGTTTTAGTAGAGATGGGGTTTCACCGTGTTAGCCAGGATGGTCTCGATCTCCTGAGCTAGTGATCCGCCCACCTCAGCCTCCCAAAGTGCTGGGACTACTGGCGAGAGCCACCACGCCTGGCCTTTTTTGTTTTGTTTTGTTTTTTTGGGAGAGTCTCACTCTGTCACCCAGGGCTGGAGTGCCTTGGCCTAAAGGGCTCACTGCAGCCTCGAACCCCCAGGTTCAAGCAATCCTCCCACCTCAGCCTCCCAAGTAGCTGGAACTACAACTGCACACCATTACACCTGGGTAAACTTTTTTTTTTTTTTTTTTTTTGCAGACATTGGGGTCTCATATGTTGCTCAGGCTGGTCTCAAACTCCTGGGCTCAAGTGATCCTGCCACTTCCATCTCCCAAATTTCTGGGATTACAAGCGTGAAGAACTTGAATTTTTGAAAGGTCTCAGCGGGCTAGGAGAAAATCTGGCCACTAGCAAAGAGAAATAACAATAGAAAAAAAAAGTGCCTTAACCTGGGCTCCAGGAGATGGAAAAAAGTCTTCTCTGAGAATTCATAATGGTGAGCCTGCTGTCCTATATATTTGGGTTTTTTTAAATTTAACCTTATGGTAAACCCCATGTGAACAAGTAAACATAAAATCATCTAAAATTTGGCCGGGTGTGATGGCTCACGCCTGTAATCCAAGTACTTTGGGAGACCGATGCGGGCGGATCACAAGGTCAAGAGATCGAGACCATCCTGGCCAACATGGTGAAAGCCCGTCTCTACTAAAAATAGAAAAATTATCTGGGTGTGGCGGCACACGCCTGTAGTCCCAGCTACTCGGGAGGCTGAGGCAGGAGAATCACTTGAACTCGGGAGGCGAAGGTTGCAGTGATCCGAGATCACGCCATTGCACTTCAGCCTAGGCAACAGAGCAAGACTCCATTTCAAATTAATAATAATAATAATAATAATCTAAAATTTGTTATACTCTGGCCTGGCAGGGATAATGGCAAATTCTGTCTGCAGGGATGCAAGCTTGCTGTAATTGGAATGCTTACGTCCCTTCCAAAATTTACATTGAAACTTAATCTTCAATGCATCAGGAGTAGGAGGCAGGGCCTTTAGGAGGTATTTAGGCCGTGAGGGCTCTATCCTCATGGATGGTACTACTGTCTTATAAAAATGCTGGATGGAACTAGCAAGGCCCTTTTTTCCCTCCTGTCCCTTCCACCATGTGAGGAAACTGTCTTCAAGGCACCATCATGGAAGCAGAGATTGGGCCCTCACCAGACACTGAATCTACTGACATTTTAATCTTGGACCTTCCAGCCTCCAGAACTGTGAGAAATAATTTCTATTGTTTATAAATTACTTATTATAAGGTATTTTGTTATAGTAGCAGGAACAGATGAAGACAGCCCTCAACCAAAATCTTGCATGATTCCCATAAATAAATTGCTGCTCAAGTTAAGCCCTCAACCCAAAATTAGAAGACATGGAAGAATGAAACTACCATGAGGAAGAATCAGTACAATCAGTTACCTTCAAATGTCAGAAAATTGAAGTGTTAGATACTAAACACAAGAAATAAAAGTGGAACTGAAAATATTAACAAAATTTTGTCAGACAAGATCAGTCAGACTTGAAAACTCAAACCTCTAAAAGTGGAAAATAGATTTATTGAAATGTCAAATTCAGTAACTGATTAAATAGCAGATTACACACAGCTGAAGGAAAAAAATTAGCAACCTGGAAGATATAACTGAACAAACTCCCCAGGACACACACAAAAAGTGTAAGTGTAAAAGAGAAACAAAGTGACATGGAAGACTAAATGAGTATCAAAATACATGTCAGTGGAGTTCCAGAAGAAAAGGAAAGAGAAGCAATATTTGAAGAGAAAGTGGCTGAAAATGTTCATAATTTTTGAAAGAGCAAAAATCATCAGAAATCACAGAGCAACTTGATAGTACATTTTAAAATAACTACAAGCATGTATTTGGATTGTTTGTAACACAAAGGATATATGTCTGAAGGGATGAATACCCCTTTCTCCATGATGTGTTCATCTCACACTGCATGCCTGTATCAAAACATCTCTTGTACCCCATAAATATATATACCTATTATGTACCCACAAAAATTAAAAATAGAAAACTTTTTTAATTTTTAAAAAGAAATCACAGTGAATCTGAAGCATAAATAATTTTATTTATTTATTAACTTTTATTTTAAATTTAGGGGTACATGTGCGGGTTTGTTATACAGGTAAACTCATGTCACATGGGTTTGTGGTACAGATTATTAACACCCAGACATTAAGCCTAGTACCCATTAGTTATTTTTCCCAATCCTCTCTCTCCTCCCACCCTCCACCCTCAAGTAGGCCCCAGTGCCTGTTGTTTCTTCTATGCGTCCACGTGTTCTCATCATTTATCTCCCACTTATTAGTGAGAACATGGGTATTTGGTTTTCTGTTACTGTATTAGTTTGCTGAGGATAATGGCCTCCAGCTCCATCCCTGTTCCTGCAAAGGACATGATCTCATTCTTTTTTATGGCTGCATAGTATTCCATGATGTATATATGTTGCATTTTCTTTATTCAGTCTACCATTGATGGGCATTTAGGTCGATTCCAAGTCTTTGCTATTGTGAATACTGCTGCAGTGAACATACAAATGCATGTGTCTTTATGGCAGAATGATTCATATTCCTTTGGGTATATACCCAGTAATGGGATTGTTGGGTCAAATGGTAGTTTGGGTTTTAGGTCTTTGAGAAAGTTGCCACACTGCTTTCCACAATGGTTGAACTAATTTACACTCTCACCAACAGTGTATAACCATTCCTTTTTCTCCACAGCCTTACAAGCATCTGTTATTTTTTGACATACTCTGATGGGTGAAGCCACAGGGGCAGAGCAGGCAACTTCCATGGGAGGAATTTGCTGCCGTGCTTTCGACAAGGTCAAAGTGTAGAACACTTTCTATTGCTAAGTAATGTGCAGGAGACATCTCTAACCCTAACTCATCTTTTAATCTGCCCCTGAGACATGCCTATTTTTAAATACAAATTCCTTTCCAGTTTTAACAGAGAGGAGCGCTCTGTTTCCATGTTCCCGGGTTTGGTCTTCAGCTGTCAGGCAGCCCTTTGTTAGGTCTCTAGGTGGTGCTTCCTCACAGGTTAAGAAATAGCTCCCTGGCAGGGCCGGGTGCAGTGGCTTACACCTGTAATCCCAGCACTTCAGGAGGCCGAGGCAGGTGGATCACAAGGTCAGGAGATCAAGACCATCCTGGCTAACACGGTGAAACCCCGTCTCTACTAAAAATACAAAAAATTAGCTGGGCGTGGTGGCGGGCGCCTATGGTCCCAGCTACTCGGGAGGCTGAGGCAGGAGAATGGCAGGAGGTGGAGATTGCAGTGAGCCGAGATCATGCCACTGCACTCCAGCCTGGGCAACAGAGCAAGTCTCTGTCTCAAAAGAAAAAAAAAAGTAGCTCCCTGGGTCTCCAAGATGTTAGAGCCCCAAATACTCTGAAATAACACCCCCATCATGGCTAAGGGAGTGAGGTTGTGAATTGCTCATACATTAGTGCATAAACAAGTAATCTGTTTGCTTTTCTGAAACCTGGCTGGCATCACTGAAAGGCTTGTTGAGGTTACATGACTTGCTTTGGGTCACGCAGTGAATTGGAAGAACATCTATATCACCCTAAAAGCCTACATTATTCTTAATGAAGAAACTAGAGAGGAATAGTAACAGTGTCCCCATCTCACCACTATATTTAGACAGACAGAGAAACCGAGAGAAAGAGAGGGAGGGAAGGAGGGACAAGAGAAAGGGAGAGGTAGACCCACAGGTGATATTAGCAGACAAGGACTTCAAAATAACCATTTTCGTCTGTCTTTTTCCTACTGGTTGCTGTTCTTTATGATTTCCTTTTTCTATTTGCTTTGGATTTACTGCACTGTTCTTTTCTCTGGCTTTTTAAGTGGAAATTAAGATAATTGGTTTAAAACCATTCTTATTTTTTACTATAACTCCTTAAAGTTATAAATCTCAATTTCTAATTTACTTCCACTGTGATTCAATAATATACTCTAGGCGATTTCGGTCTTTTGAATTTTACTGATACCTTTGCAGATGAGGAGCCAGAGGCTCAAAAAAGGCTACTTGCTATCTAGGTAAACTTGGGGTCAGTTTCTATTGATTGCTTTTTGTCTAAACTATGGGTCACATTTTCTTATTTCTTCACATGCCTAGTAAGTTTTATGTATGCTGGACATAGCAGCTAACATGTTGTAGAGACTCTGCATCATGTTCCTCTGGCTTTTGTTCTAGCATTCAGGTAAATTACTAGCTGATCACCTTAAACTTGTGGAAGTCTGGTTTTAGGCTTTGTTGGGGTGGGTCCTTTCCGTTTTGCTCTTAGTCCTTAGGCAAGTTCTTAGTCCTGGGGTACAGTCTCTACTCCAAAAGCATGATCTTTCTGAAGTTTCAATGGCAGGCCTGTGGTGGTTACACAGTCCCTCTAACTTGATGAGACTCCAACTCTGATTTCTGTCTCCTTTGCTGTAAGCAGTGGCTGAAATCTTTGCTTCGCTTTTCCTGCCTTCCAGTGGTGGCTTGTTGGTGGAATCTTTGGAGATTCTCACACACATGCACAGTTCAGGCATCAGCCAAGGGTTGAAGGGGAGTATCCATGCAGATTTGGACCCCTGCACTCTGTGTCTCCCTCCCTTCTGAAATTTTCCCCTTAAATTTTCAACCACTCTAAATCCCCAACCTCTCCTCCATCTCCTCAACTCAGCAAGAGTGGGGCTTTATGTCCAACTTCTGGCCACCCTACACCATGAAGACTAGGGAAGGCACCCAGGAGAAAATCTGTGTAAATGCAGCTATCACCTAGTGTGGTTCCTTTCTTTCAAGGATTGAGTCCTATCCCATTTCTTCCTGCTTTGGGTGGCTCTTCAGTGTCTTCAAGTTGCTTTTGCATTTGGCTCAGAGTTCATCATTGTCATCTGTGGCAAGGTCAGTCCACTGCCAGATACTCCATCATTCTTGGAGTAGGAACTCACATCCTTGCCTCTTCTTTGACTGTCAATGAATTAGTCCTTTCTAGCTTCATTCACTCTCTCCAAATTATAATTTTTCAGCCCTTGTTGACATAGAACTAAGTTTTATTCATCTTTGGAGTGACATTTGATCTAGTGTAATTTTATACATGGATACACATTAGAACATTATTTACTTAGAAAAAATACTGAGCATTGGCTGGGCGCGGTGGCTCACGCCTGTAATCCCAGCACTTTGGGAGGCCGAGGCGGGTGGATCATGAAGTTAGGAGATTGAGACCATCCTGGCTAACACGGTGAAACCCCGTCTCCACTAAAAATACAAAAATTAGCCAGGCGTGGTGGTGGGCACCTGTAATCCCACCTACTTGGGAGGCTGAGGCAGGAGAATGGCGTGAACCCCAGAGGCAGAGCTTGCAGTGAGCCAAGATCGCACCACCACATTCCAGCCTGGGCGACAGAGCAAGACTCGTCTCTAAAAAAATAAAATTAAATAAAAATTTTAAAAAATTTTAAAAAGTACTGAGCATTTGTAGCCTCTAGTCAGTTCTTTAAAATTTTCAGCAAAATTTAATAAAATACATATATGAACTTAATTTGTTGAAATCTTTTATATCATGTGCTATACTTATCTCTCTGAAATTTTTAAATATATTACCCCTCAAGAAATTAATATTTGCCATGTATTATGTGTTTTAAGCCTGACTGCCCCAAACGTACCCTCCAAATTTGCTGAAAATTCATCCATTATCCAGTAACAGGCAAACAGACACTTGGTTTTATTTGTTCAGAAGTTGAAGTGTTTTTCTATGTAGCTCAGTAACACTCGTTTGTGTTTAAGCATATGGCTGTCTCCTCTGCTCCCACAGTTAAAATGGGCATCTGAATTTAAACTAGGGAATAACTAAATTAATAGCTTATGGTTTGTAGATATTTTATTGGCAAGAAGAAAAAACTCACCAAATTGTCATTGACTGTTGGTTCAATTTGCTGTTTTTTTCTTACAGTCTTACTTGTTTCCCCGTTGCATCCCTATTATGGAGATGTGTTAAAGAGAACAATTGTTTGCACACGTGCAGGCATTTAGGAGTTACCTGATGCCACCCACTACGGTAGTCTCCCTGCTTGCTGTTATAAACCAAACTAAAATGTTAAGCCCTCCAACTGACTGATGGACCCCCCAGCCAACCAAGGGCATTCCAAAGTAAAGCTGAAAAACTAGTTCAGGCTATTATGGGAAGTGGTGGGGGTGGGGGAAAGGTGGGACATACCTCATTATATCATTCTGTCTTTGGAATTCATGCACAACTGACCAGCATTATCATTAAAAGAGATTTTTAAGATTGGCAGGGCATGGTGGCTCATGCCTGTAATCCCAGCACTTTGGGAGGCCAAAGTGGGTGGATCACCCGAGGTCAGGAGTTCAAGATCAGCCTGGCCAACATGGTGAAACCCCGTCTCTACTAAAAATACAAAAATTAGCCAGGCATGGTGGTGTGTGCCTGTAATCCCAGCTACTTGGGAGGCTGAAGCAGGAGAATCGCTTGAACCTGGGAGGCAGAGGTTGCAGTGAGCTGAGATCACGCCACTGCACTCCAGCCTGGGCAACAGAGTGAGACTCCATCTCAAAAAAAAAAAAAAAAAAAGATTAACAGTGTAGATTTTTTGTAGCAATAAGACACTAGATTCCAGCCTGACACTAGTATAGCATCACATGATGGATAGCAGGCCCTGAGACAAACCAAAGTATTTTATCCCCAAAATATATTTATTTGACATATTTTGAAATGACCCTGCAAAGCTGTCTCTCATGGGGGAAATCTGAATTCTGTAGAGAATTCCCTTTTCTTCACAGGTCTTTCCTTTGATCCAGGAGAAAATTATATAAGAGCCTGGCATGTTTTTTGGTCTGATAAGAGCTCTGAAGCCTGCTACCTGGAGGCTTCACCTGCGTGATAAAACCTTGGTCTCCACAACCCTTTATCTGAACCCAGACATTCTTTTCTATTGATTCCAGGTCTTTAGATAATAACTCTTTTAACCAATTGCCAATCAGGAAATCTTTGAATCTGCCTATGACCTGGAAGCCCCTCCACCTTTCCTGCTTTGAGTTGTCCCACCTTTCTGGACTAAACCAATGTACATCTTACACATATTAATTAATGTCTTATGTCTCCCTAAAATGTATAAGACCAAGCTGTGGCTTGACCACCTTGGGCACATGTTCTCAAGATATCCTGGGGCAGTGTCACAGGCCATTGGTCACTCATACTTGGCTCAGAATAAATATCTTCAAATATTTTACAGAGTCTGACTCTTTTTATCAACAATAATTGGCACCCAACATCGGGCCTCAGAGCCCCCAAAAGAGTTGCCCAAATCTGAAGCTAAGGGACCAGCAGGAACCCACTGAAATATTGACTTAATGAAATTGCAAAAAGGTTTTAATTTTTAAATTCCATAATCTCTTTCTTTTTGAAATTTTTCAAGTTGGTATCTCAGAAGTTCAACTTCTGCTGTACCCCTGCTGCTTCAGCTCTTTCTTTCTTTGAGAAGGCCTGGGATGGTAACTTTTGTCAGCTCCTGTGTGTGTGCTCCTATAACTTTTTTTATTAATAGTCTAAAGTAAGGGAGAGGATTTTTGAAAACAGGCAAATCTTACAGGATCTGCCACTGTCTGTCTGTTATGTCAACATGTTTATATGTGCCATGTGGAAGTGATGTTTTACTACCAAACTATATAAAAGAGCTCTAATCAGTTGGCTTAAAGAGGCCAGGCACAGTGGCTCAGGTCTGTAATCCCAGCACTTTGGGAGGCCGAGGCGGGTGGATCGCTTGAGGTCAGGAGTTCAAGACCAGTCTGGCCAACATGGTGAAACCCCATCTCTACTAAAAATACAAAAATCAGTCTGGTGTGGGGCGCATGCCTGTAGTCCCAGCTATTCAGGAGGCTGAGGCAGGAGAATCACTTGAATCTGAGAAGCAAAGGTTGCAGTGAGCCAAGGTCAGGCCACTGCACTCCAGCCTGAGCAACAGAGTGAGACTCCATCTCAAAAAAAAAAGAAAAAGAAAAAAAAAGAAAAAATTGGCTTAAAGAAAAGTAAGTGCTTGTCGACTAACAGACGGTAGCTCAGATGCCTTTTACTTCACATGATTTTAGTAATCTTTGGTAAGATTAACTTGGCAAATTGAAGCTCAAAATTGTCTCCAGTTCTTAAGAAATTTAAAGTCATGTTATGTTAAATTAAGTAATCCTGGATTTTCCACTGGGAATTTGGATTACTAAAAATTAGAATAGTTGGAGAATAAGATATGTTTTTGGTGAGGATGTAAAAACATGAGGATATGGTTTTGCTAAAGAAAATGTATTTTTTTCTAGTTTAGAGACCATTTAAGGGTCACTTTAAAATAAAATTTTTAAAAAATTGTTTCACTCTGTTGCCCAGGCTGGAGTGCAGTGGTGCCATCTCGGCTCACTGCAACCTCCACCTCCCGGGTTCAAGCGATTCCCCTGCCTCAACCTCCCAAGTATCTGGGACTACAGGTACACATCACCACATCTGACTAATTTTTGTATTCTTAGTAGAGGTGTGGTTTCACCATGTTTGCCAAGCTGGTCTCAAACTCCTGACCTCAAGTGATCCACCCGCCTCAGCCTCCCAAAGTGCTGGGATTACAGGCATGAGCCACTATGCATGGCCTAAAATAAAGAAAAAATTATACAGACTAAATGGATAAAGAGAAAAATAAAAGAAAGGGTGGAGAATGGATGTGGTCACCCATCTTAAAGAGCTGCAGCTGGGCTGCATTCAGTTACTAAAAGTTAGCAGTAGAATTTAAAGATGGATCATGCTCCCAGGAAGTTGGTTCACTGGATGCATAAGGAAATACAAGCTATAACCACAAAATAAGTGATAGAATTTTTAAAAATAAAGAAAATGCAAATTAATAAGGAAGAAGGAAAATATTTAATCCCTTGGTTATTGTTATCTGTAATAGCTGAGATGAAAACAAAAGAGAGTGCTGGGTTGGGCCTTAAGACTGGCCCAAGCTCAGATGTGGGTCTCTCTCAGCTCAGGCCACTAGCCTCAAAGTGAAACAGGAAAAGTTCCCTTGTCCCCTTCTCAGGGCATGCAATGGGGGCGTGGCTCATTTCTTCAGTGCCCCACTGCTCAAACCTCTAGGGGAGCATACAGACGGGCAGCCTGTGGGGCTCCCACCCCACAGCAGTGTCTAGGGGTGAATGTTTACAGCTGAAGCCCCAGTGGGCGTGTGTTACAGGGTGCTCTGTTACAAGTTTGCGGCCTATAGGCGGCTTGTGTAAACCCTCTCAATTAGACCCTCTACCTTGTCACAAGGACAGAGGGCTTTCCGTATCCTGGGTTCTTGCCTTAGTATACCGGAAGAATCAGATCACACGTGGGCTTGGATAATGGGTGCAAGGTTTTACCGAGTGGAGGTAGCTCTCCACTGATGGAGGATCCAGAAGGGAGATGGTTTTCCCCTGTAGTTGGGCCACTCAGCAGCCCCAGCTCTCCTCCGACTGCTCCAGCCAAACTCCGCATTGTTCTGCTGGTCATGGCCTGCCAGCAAGCTGGCATCTGCCAGCGTGCTCTTCCACCAGCGTGCTCCCTCGACGTCCTCTTGCCATCCAGCTGCTTGTGTCTTCTTCCGGTGATGTGCTCCTCTCAACGTCTGGCTGCCTGTGTGTTTGCCTGCTAGGGTCTTGGGTTTTTATAGGCCCACGATGGGGACATGGCAGGCCAGGGTGGTCTTGGGAAATGCAACATTTGGGTGCAAAGGCAGGAGTGCCTGTCCTCACCTAGGTCCATGTGTGTTGAGCCCCAGCCAGGGACCACACCCTCCTCTACCCAGCACTTCCCTTTCCCTTTTCATTTAAAGGGACCACGCTCTTCCCTTCCCAGCACTCCCATATCAAAAGCTACCCACAAATGGAAACATTAAGCCAGGGTGACAAAAGGTACCTCTGAGGTATGTAATTACCAAGAAGGTAGTCAATGTAGGGGAAGGGCAAAACCAAGTAACTATTAAAATAAGAGGGTATAATATAAAGAAATTGTACCATTTGGTAGATTGATATCATCAGCTTCCTGAGAAACCTTTGCTAAAATGGACTGTAAGAGTAACTACTTTAAGGACAGTATCTTTAATTTTAAATGCTACAGAATGAAAGAGCATCTCTGGGTTGATGCAGGACCCATAGCTCACTATTAAACAATTGCGGCTGAGTATATGTGATCCAAATGCCCAGGAGGTTATTCCTGAGCAAATGGCCAGCCTAGTGAACTGGATAAATGCCCATGTAAGATCTGTTTACCCTGAGAAGGGCATTTCCTAACTCTTCCTATAAAATGCCAAGTGGAGCACCCCAGATGAAATAGCTGATATGCTTTCTATACAAGCCATCTAGGACTGGCTTTATCATGACCAGGATATTCACCCACTGAATATGGCTATTACCCAAGTTATGGTAAATGCTGTAGTTAAGGGGGTCCCTTCCACATGGACACCCCAGGTTGTAACCAGAAAGGGGTCCCAATCTAGACTCCAAGAGAGGGTTCTTAGACCTCATGCAAGAAAGAATTTGGGGCAAGTACATAAAGTGAAAGCAAGTTTATTAAGAAAGTAAAGAAACAAAAAAATGGCTACTCCATAAGCAAACTTATTTCTCACTTATATGATTAATAAGAGATGGATTATTCATGAGTTTTCTGGGAAATGGGTGGGCAATTCCTGGAACTGAGGGTTCCTCCCACTTTTAGACCATATAGGGTATCTTCCTGATGTTGCCATGGCATTTGTAAACTGTCATGGCACTGATGGGAGTGTCTTTTAGCATTCTAATGCATTATAATTAGCATATAATGAGCAGTGAGGATGACCAGAGGTCACTTCTGTTGCCATATTGGTTTCAGTGGGGTTTGGTTGGCTTTTTTTTTTTTTTTAACCACAACCTGTTTTTTATTTATTTATTTATTTATATTTTTTATTTTTTTTTAGATGGAGTCTTGCTCTGTCACCCAGGTTAGAGTGCAGTGGCACCATCTTGGCTCACTGCAAGCTCTGCCTCCTCGGTTCACGCCATTCTGCTGCCTCAGCCTCCCGGGTAGCTGGGACTACAGGTGCCTGCCACCATACCCGGCTAATTTTTTCTATTTTTCAGTAGAGACGGGGTTTCACCGTGTTAGCCAGGATGGTCTTGATCTCCTGACCTCGTGATCTGCCCACCTCGGCCTCCCAAAGTGCTAGGATTACAGGTGTGAGCCACCACACCCAGCCACAACCTGTTTTTTATTAGCAAGGTCTTTGTGACCTGTATTTTATGCCAACCTCCCATCTCATCCTGTGACTTAGAATTCCTTAACCTCCTGGGAATGCAGCCCAGTAGGTCTCAGTCCTTTTTCTTTTCTTTTCTTTTCTTTTTTTTTGAGATGGAATCTTCCTCTGTTGCCCAGGCTGCAGGGCAGTGGCACAATCTCGGCTGTCTGCAAGCTCCACCTCCCGGGTTCAAGCGATTTTCTCTGCCTCAGCCTCCTGAGTAGCAGGGATTACAGGCACCCACCACCAAGCCCGGCTAATTTTTGTATTTTTTAGTAGAGACAGGGTTTCACCATGTTGGCCAGGCTGGTCTTGAACTCCTGACCTCAGGTAATCTGCCCACCTTGACCTCCCAAAGTGCTGGGATTACAGGCGTGAGCCACCGCACCTGGCTGGTCTCAGCCTTATTTTACCCAGCCCCTCTACAAGATGGAGTCACTCCACTTCAAATGCCTCTGACTAAGTGACATTACTTCTGCAGAACAAATTTGCTGTTCTTCATGGGTCTTGCATATGCTAATAAAACATTAGGCTTAAAAGAAAAATAGGAAAGGCAAATGGGAGTCAAAAGACTCTTCTAAGATGAGTGGTTATTAAGAAATGAAATAAAATGAAAATTGATGGGGTTAAAACAAAGGTCTTTACAACACTATCAAAGGTTATAATAGCTTTGATAGTGGCTATTATATATAGCTTGGCTATAATAGTCCTCTAAAGACAAACCAGGTTACAATTCCCTTCCTGATGTTTTTAGTTGATGCCCTAATGGAATAGGTTTCTTTTTCTGTTCTGACACACAAGTTCTCTTCTGATTGTCAAATTATTGACTAAAGGGAGCCCCTGCTGGTCCCCAACATTATAAAGCCCGACACCAGTTTTTAGTTTTCTGCTTTCTGCATTTGCTCCAGATTGGAGAAATTGAAGAAAAATCAAAAGACACGGAGTTAAAATGAGAGAGCTGACATTGCCTGGGGCAATGTTGAGGCAAATTACGATAATGATTGACAAAAGGGCCTGAGGCCCTTCACCCAGCCCCCTGCTGGAAACCCAGATTCACTCTCACCAGGGAAGATAAAATGGTCTCGAATAGAGAAGAAATGTTCCTAGAACAAGAACGTAAAAATATAAGGGACCTGAAGCTATCCCTGCGGTAATGGAAATAATGATGCCCAAAAGAGTTCCATGAGAAAACAAATGGTTTATGTAAGATCTTGCTTCCTGGAAAATGCAAGGAGAAGATACTTGCAAGCAGGGAGCTTCTTTTCCCCCTTAGGATTAACACTGCATGAGGAGCTGCTAGATTCTACAGTGCTTGATAAATAGCTCTTCCCTGACTGACAAAGAGCTGCTTAGTTTGCGGATGGCCGTTCCTAGGTGAACAACTGACATCCTATTTGGAAGGCTGCTACTCTGATTGTGAAGTATACTTTTATGAACAGAATTTACCTTTCTTGCTACCTGAGTTCCCCTAAATTCGGTAACTATTCATGAGTATCCTTATTTTATGGCAATATACTTGTTTGCATAAGTTCGGTTAAGAGGACACAATTGGAGACACTGGTTATTTTACCAAGGCTTTGACTAAATAATATATTTTTAGGAGTCCCAGCAAAGCCAACTTGAAAAGAGCCTATGTGGCCAATCAATTCTTGTTGAACTTTATGCACATAATTAGGCCAAGTATAAGCCTAAAACTTAACTTACACACAAATTGGCCTTACCATGATTTCTCTTTAGTGGAAAAACAGGGCTAGAGAGAGAAAAATTATGTTTCAAAAGGAAAACTATTCACACACCTGTTACTAGATTGCAGCCCTGACCTTTGTTTCTGAGCACAGATTAAATCATGAATTATTTCTTGGCTATAACAGTCCTCTAAAGACAAACAAGGTTATGATTTTCTTTATGATGTTTTTAGTTGGCATTCTAATGGAAGAGGGTTATTTTTCTGTTCTGACACACAAATTCTTTTTTGATGGTCAAATTATTGTTATTTAGCTCACATAGCTTTACTTCTTCTGAGAAAACCAGAATTATGGTATTCTGAAGGCTAGAGACAATTTGACAAAGCCTGTGAATCTCCCTCATTTGAGATCCTGCTGGGCCCGATGTGTTTTTCACTGCCAATGCCCTGCTGCTAAAACTATACAAGCACCTGGCTGGGCGCGGTGGCTCACGCCTGTAATCCCAGCACTTTGGGAGGCCGAGGCAGGCAGATCACAAGGTCAGGAGATCAAGACCAGCCTGGCTAACACCGTGAAACCCTGTCTCTACTAAAAATACAAAAAAAAATTAGCAGGGCGTGGTGGTGGGTGCCTGTAGTCCCAGGTACTTGGGAAGCTGAGGCAGGAGAATGGTGCACCGATTTCCACATGGGAAAGAAAGACTCTGAAACCCTACTTCACACTATGCACAAAAAGTCATTTAAAATGGATCAACAGCCTATGCTGGGCACGGTGGCTCATGCCTGTAATCCCAGCACTTTGGGAGGCCGAGGTGGGCAGATCACGAGGTCAGGAGATCGAGATCATCCTGGCTAGCACGGTGAAACCCCGCCTCTACTAAAAATACAAAAAATTAGCCGGGCGTGGTGGCGGGCGCCTGTAGTCCCAGCTACTCAGGAGGCTGAGGCAGGAGAATGGCATGAACCTGGGAGGCGGAGCTTGCAGTGAGCCGAGATTGTGCCACTGCACTCCAGCCTGAGCGACACAGCAAGACTCTGTCTCAAAAAAACAAAAAAAGAAAAAGAAAAAGAAAAAGAATGTTAAGGGTTGATGAATGCCTGTCCACCTTTATTCCTGTCTGGCTCAGAACATTTAAATTATGTCTTTTAGCTCTGAGTCTCTTGGCTGTAGGAGTCCCACTTAGAGACAGAAGGGACCCATGGCAGGCAGCCACACCACCCCAGCAATGCTGTGGGACGAAAGAAAAGTTTGGTGGCTTGCTGTTTTCTCTGGGAAATCTTGGCCAGAAGCAGGAGAATGTAAACCAAAAATAAAATTCTAAGCCCTACAACTTACTGATGGACACCCCTCTTAACCAAGGGCATTCCAAAGTAAACCTGAAAAGCTAGTTCAGGCCATGGTGGGAAGTAGAGGTCAGACATGCTTCATTATACCCTCCTCTTTTTGGAATTCAAGCATAACTAACCAGCATTAACATTAAAACAGAGATCTTAAGACTGACAATACAGACTTCTTGTAGCAATAAGACATCAAATTCCTGGCTGACTCTAGTATAGCATCACATGACAGATGGCAGGCCCTGAAATAAAGTATTTTAGCCCCAAACATGCTTCTTTGACATATTTTGAAATGGCCCTGCAAAGCTGTCTCTTCTGAGGGAAATCTACATTCTGTAGAAAGTCCCCTTCCCTTGCCAGGTCTTTTCTGTGACCCAAGAGAATTAACTAAGAGTCTGGCACCTTTTCCGTCTGATAAGAGCTCTGAAGTCTTCATCTACATGACAAAACCTTGGTCACCACAATCCCTTATTTTAACCCAGGCATTCCTTTCTATTGATTCTAGGTCTTTAGGTAATAACTCTTTAACCAATTGCCAATCAGGAAATCTTTAATCCACCTATGACCTGGAGCCCCTCCACCTTCCCTGCTTTGAGTTGTCCCACTTTTTTGAACTGAACCAATGTACATCTTACATATATGGATTGATATCTTATGTCCCCCTAAAATATATAAGACCAAGCTGTAGCCCCACCACCTTGGGCACATGTTCTCAGGATCTCCTGGGGCTGTGTCATGAGCCATTGGTCACGCATATTTGGTTCAGAATAAATATTTTCAAATATTTTGCAGAGTTTGACCCTTTTCATCAACACCATGTTTTGCAAGAGAGTCATTGAGCAGGTGGGTGTTGGCATGGCCACCGCATGGACCAGGGTGATGGGTTGCCTTCACATTGTAGTTGTCTTTGCAAGTGTTGCCCTAGAAGGGTCTATTTCACCTCATGGGTTTACACCCTGGCATCATTTGCTTTCTGAGACATGATTGTCTCCAGGCCAGGGTTGATCCAAGCTCCTTCTTGCTCATGGAGGCAGAGAGCTCTTATTTGTTTTCCTCCCTTTGTAGTGTAATCTGCTTTTAGCCATGCCATAGATTATGCAAAATTGTAAATGGTTCTCTCTCACACAATTTGGCTGTAGGAAAATATTATTCTGTGGCCTCTGTACACGGACGTGTCATGCTTAGAGATTTCATGCCCACAGGGGATGCATAGCAGTGGGCTCCTTCCACCTTCCCTGCAATGAGGAGGTAATTATTTGACCATCTCTTTCAGCCACACTTAACACCAAAGATCCCAACTAATGGCTCGATATTTTATCAATAAGACTGAAAGTGTAGCTTGTCAGATATTTTCTTTCTTTTTATTTTTGAGTCTTGTATTAAATCTTGTTTCCCCTAACAGCACTGCATAGCTGGGCATCGCAAAAGCACAGCACCGGAGGCTCTGTGATCTGGTCCTGCCTGCCTCTCTGGCCTCACTCTCTGCATGCACAGCCCTAGGTCCCAGCCACTCCAAACGCTCACAGTGCTGATTACTGAATTGTCGTGTACCTTCTCTGGCCTTTCTTCATTGGCAGAGACTGTTTTCTTTGCCAGAAATATCTTTTTACTCCTCCACCTGGCCAGCGCTTCCTCCCTTGAGTTCAGTCCTCTAAACCAACCTGCCAGTGCTCCCTGCACCACCCAACTTAACAGGACTTAGCTTAGCACCATGCATGTGGAAGGAGAGCACTAGGCTTCAGGGATGCCAGAGCTGCC
Organism: Pan troglodytes; assembly: GCF_028858775.2. Taxonomy (NCBI): domain Eukaryota; kingdom Metazoa; phylum Chordata; class Mammalia; order Primates; family Hominidae; genus Pan; species Pan troglodytes. Next base: position 25,052,546 of record NC_086016.1, read on the forward strand.
TCTCTTTGCTCTCCCTTGGAAGGGCATGAGCAAGAGGGCAGGCAGTAATGGGACTCTGCCTCCCACCTGGGATGCCAGCCTCAGGGTATTGGAACCTATCACCACAGAAAACTGGAGGATCCAGTCAGTGGCTCTCCTGCTACCCATGGTCTGAAGTTGCGGGCACATTGCACATACTTTCCTGGATTAGAGAACTCTCCAAGCCCTCCCTCCTGCCCTGCTTCAAAGAGCATGCCAATTTGGCTTCTGCCCATCTCCAGCAATGGTTCCTGTGGATCCTCTGCCTAGCAACAGGATTTACCAATGGATCAGTGGCAGGGCAGAATAGAAAGGAACCAGGGATGGCTCCCAGAGGATGTTTTACCTTAAGCAACCAGAGAGATGAAGGTGCCACATAGACAGATGGAAAACTGTTATTTAGGACACATTTGGAACTCAGCTAGTCAGGGGAGCAAGGATGAAAATGGTTTGTCTCATCACCCACCTTCCTGCCAGGTGACTCCGGTGGGCTCCTCTTTGGTAGGGTGCCTTCTGGGGGCTGACTTATGGGATGGTGATTGGCTTCTTTCAATTGGGGGTCCATCGGGCCTATAGCCCCTCGAGCTGCATGGAGAACAGCAACGGCCCTTTGCTCATCTGCAGCTTACAGCACTGTCTCCACTTCATCTTGATGCTGCTCCTGGTCAGTCTCAGCATGCCAGGGATCTCCTTACTCACAGACCCAACTCCTGATAAACAAGTAATTGCTACTAGGTAGGGTGCTCTGGGGTGGACCCTAATAGCACTTTGGAAGGCCGAGGCAGGCGGATCACCTGAGGTCAGGAGTTCGAGATCAGCCTGGCTAACATGGAGAAACCCCATCTCTACTAAAAATACAAAAGTAGCCAGGTGTGGTGGTGCCTGCCTGTAATCCCAGCTACTCGGGAGGCTGAGGCAGGAGAATCACTTGAACCTGGGAGGCAGAGATTGCGGTGGGCCGAGATCACGCCATTGCACTCCAGCCTGGGCAACAGGAGCGAAACTCCATCTCAAAAAAAAAAAAATAGGGGAATTCCTGCATTCTCTTTGGAAAGAGGAGGGCTGGGGGTGGCACTGGAGTGAATTAGAAATAGGAGGGTAAACCTGGAAGGGCCCGGCTTAATGAAACAAAGCTGAACTCACCTAATGCTCTGCAGTGATCTGTCAATTAGGTGTTCATTTAGATAGAGAAGTTTGGCTTTTAAAATGCAAATTTTCTTTGGAAGTATTAAGTTCACCAACCTCAGTATGCATTAATGCAATCAGGGCAATCCCAGCTGCTACCCACCCAGGGGGAATTAAGCCAATGGCAAGGGGGAGGGGTGGTGTTGTGGGCAGCTGCCTACAGCCTTCTCCTCATGAGCCATTTCTTACCTCCCAGGAGGCAGGTGTCAGTCACCCCTGTTTTGAATATTTATTACAAAGTCTGGGTTCAGAGAAATTAAGTAATTTCTCCAAGGTAACAAAACTACTAAGTGTCAGGCCTGGGCCCCAACCTGGCTCCAGAACTCATGCTGGCTCCACCAGGTTGTTATAAGTTTAGATAAGTGTGAACAGGGCAGGAGAGGGCTCTCCCCTACCCACTAGAAATGTCAGGTGATGGTTCAGCAGTTATCACATTGCCTCTCTAAAAATGATAACGCAACAGCACCAGAGAGAGGCCATTTCCTGATGTTCCACACCTGTTAACAGCAAAATGTTAATTGAATGCAGGCCCCAGGGAGAAGCAACTTCCTGGGCATGCAAGTTAGGAGACAAAAATGGTGAAGTATGATCTTCCAGGGGCACACGCCACTGGAAAAAGAAAGAAAGCCTCAGACGGGCGTGCATATAACTCCCTAAACACAGTGCGCATGCTCAATTCCAAAGGCTAAGGAAAGCACTGGGCATGCGGAAAGCCCGCCTGAAGGGCAGAACCATGGGAAAGAGGCGAGCTCATAAAAGTCCTAGGATCATGGTTAAATGGGGCACTTGACCTTCTCTCTTTAACCTTCACATGTCCTCCTGGGTCTCTTCCAAGCACCCCTTCCTTTCTTTCCTGTTCTAAGGCCTTTTAAAATAAACTTCCACTCCTGTTCTGGAACTTGCCTCAGTCTCTCTTTCTGCTTTATGTCTCTTAGTTAAATCCTTTCTTCTGAGAAGGCAAAGACTGAAGTTGCTACAGACCCATATGGATAGGCCACCAGTAACTTGGGGTAACTCGGATCCCTTCCATCGGTAACAAAGTCACCCACTTTGCCAACTTAGCAGGACAGGGACTTGGCCCCAACAGAAAGCAGCAGGAGAGAGGGTCCTGAGGGTTCAGCCAGCAACCAACAGGGTCTGAAGTTCAGGGAGGACCGCAGAAGGGACTGGGGACAGAAGACCTGTACCTTTCTACCAACTTCACCCAGGGTCTGGATAAAAACTGGCACTTGGAAGACTGCAAGCCCCAGGGTCCCCCAGCTCCATCGTGGGGATTTTCCCTCTGGCCACCCCATTTTTCTGCTCAGCATTTTCCATTTGGTTCATTCCTCTCTTGCACATACAGCCCTGCTGGAAGAGGGGCAAAGCACATGGGGAAAGGAGCTGGCTGCTCACACCCCACGTGATTGCCACCTGCATCAGTGACACACATGGGAGACTTCCCTGCTCCTGGCACTTTGAGAAGCTGGGGGTGGGTGACTTTCTATTTCCTGTTGCTCAGGGTCTTATCCGTTTTCTGCATTCTTTTCTGCTGTTCTCTTACTCTCAACTTCTTGATGTTGCTCACTTCTTGTTTAGTCAGCCACACATTTTTTGAGTGTTTCCTACCTGCCTGGCTCTAGAGAACACAAAGAAAGTAGCTGCTGAAGCCAGGCGCGGTGGCTCACGCCTGTAATCCCAGCACTTTGGGAGGCCAAGGTGGGCAGATCACGAGGTCAGGAGATCGAGACCATCCTAGCTAACATGGTGAAACCCTGTGTCTACTAAAAATACAAAAAAAATTAGCTGTGCATGGTGGCACGTGCCTGTAGTCCCAGCTACTCGGGAGGCTGAGGCAGGAGAATCGCTTGAACCCGGGAGGCAGAGGTTGCAGTGAGCCGAGATTGCGCCACGGCACTCCAGACTGGGTGACAGACTGAGATTCTGTCTCAAAAAAAAAAAAAAGAAAAGAAAAGAAAAGAAAAGAAAAAAGAAAGTAGCTGCTGAAAGAGGAAGGGGAGAGGAAGATAAAAATGAGTGTTTATGGGTCAGTGACAACGTGCCAGGCCCTGGTCCACTGTGCATGGCACCTCTGCTCACCACTGTCAGGGAAGGATGACTCTGTCCCCAACTCAACGCAAGCTCAGAAGCCCACAGGCACTGTGCAGCCCTTGGCCCTGGCTCTTCCAGTGACCTCATCCACAGGAAGCTGATTGTGTCCTTGAGAAGGCAAAATGTGCACATATGGCATCACCAGGAAGCAATTAAAGGCTAAGCTGAGTCTCTGTCATCAACACAGCAGAATCTGAGTCCCAGAATTCTAGTCTGAGAGGTGGGGCTCAGGCTGGGGAGGCAGCACAGCCCAGCAGGGCTCTAAACATCCCTGCCATGGTTTAGCAGGAGAGAGTGTGGACCAGAGCTTCAAATACCCTCCACTGAGGCTGGGGTAACAGGTTCCAATGTATCTACTCTCCTGATCCCAGCCCTTAAAACAAAACAAAACCACAACAATCAGCTGGGTTTTGTTACTTCCCCAAGTTCCCAGATATGTTTTTAGGAAGAGGAAAAAATGACAGACCAGGAGGGAAAGGGAGTGCCCCCCTTAGGGTCCGCAAAGGTGCAGCTGAACTAGGCCCTAGGCCCAGGTGCTGGCTCTTCTGGACTGAGCTAGCACCGTCTCTGATGCCCATAGAGGGCTCTGGAATGAAAGCAGCTCTGGGGCTGCCCTGTCCTGTGCATCCACATGACAGAGCTTCTCCCAGCACCACCATCAGAAGTAGACCCCAGCGTGATGGGCAGCTGCTCCCCATATGAAGAGGTTCACATTCCTGCACCCTCAGACGGGGAAAGAGCTCTGAGCTTATTGCCTCCAACTCCTGCCTCACAGCTGAGGGACACTGAGCCCCAGAGCAGTGTGTCACCCTTTGCCAAGGTCACACACCACAGGGTGCCAGAGCCAGAACAAACTCCAGGGTCCTGATTCCTACACTTTCCCATCCACATTCCATCTTGTGTTGGAGTCTAACAACCAGATCTCTTTTCAGTCCTTTGAGATCCTGGTGTCCAGCTGTGGTCTTCGTGGCAGGGTCCCAGGTGGTGACACACCCCTCTCCTCCCTCCATGGCTCCACCAGCTGTGTTGGAGTTTATGCATCAGCCAAGAGGAAACGGTAGATCAGGATGCAGAGACACAGGGGAGCAGAATCCCCATCCCCGCAGCACAGCCAGATGAGAGGAGGTTCCAAAGTCCTGTGTGCAGTACTCAGCACCCCTTGGCCCCACACTCTGCACCCTCAGAAATGTCCCTCCAGGCAGGGGCCCAGGCATTCACTTGTCCTGAGACACCTCATGGGGGTGTTCAGGGCAAGTGGAGGCACCTATGAGACAGCCAGGTGGAACCATCTGGGCTGGTGGGATGGGCATGGGAGAGGACAGAAAATGCACTGGTAGGCTCCCAGAGGTGCATATAAGGGAAACACAAGGGGTGCGAGGGCCACCCCATGGGAAGTGGAAGAGACAGTGCAGGGGCAGAAAAGCAGAAGTACTTTGTTTCCTGGAAATGTTTTAGGGAGGGGGAGGTGGTGAGGATCCACTGAGGGAAATGCTGATGGCTGAAGAAAGATGAGGCCTGATGACTGGTAGTTGGGTTCCTACACATGGAGACCACGTTGTGCCCCACAGAAGCAATCTGGTGGTGTGGTGTTGGGGAGGGTGGAGGAATTGGGTTACAGAGCCTGTGCAGGGATTTGGAACCAGAGGGCTCCTCAGAACGGGTGAAGGAGATGGTCTGTAAGGACCTGTTCGACTCCAGTGAGGGTATGAGGGACAGTGAGGGAGGAAAGCAGTCCCACATAGGAGGACGCCCAGAGTGGGGAAGCAGGTCTTGGGGAGAGCTAGGTTTCAGTCCGAGCGAGAAGGGAGAGGATGTTCCAGGAACAGGCTGAGACCCTGGGGCCTCCAGAAGGCTTGAAAGAAAGGTTTCAGCAGATGGGGTCAGAAAAGGAGTGTTCAGGGTCATAGGGGGAGGGTGACCTGAGCTTCTTGCAGCCCCTGACGCAAACAGGGATAAAGGACATAATGAGATTAGTCCTGAATCTGAGGCAGACAGTGATGAGGAGGCTGTGAGTTTGCGGGAGGGAGGGGAGGGCCTGGCTGGGAGAAGGCTGGGTTCTAGGTTCCCTATAGTCCTGCCAGAGAAAGTCAGAGCCCAGAGAGTCAATGGCTCCCTCCTGACACCTGCACAGGGAAGTGTACACCTGGCCAGGGTGGGTGCTCTGTAGACTGCTGTGGGGTGAGGGAGCAGCTTCTCCTGGGCATAGGACTCAAGGCACCTGCAGGATGCAGGGCTCCAGGCTCCCTCAGTGCCTGCTGATGGCTCTCCTCTGAGAGGGGGTAAACTGGCTTCCTGGGTACCCACAATGTACAAGGCACTTGTTCTCAGTAGGATGCACCAGGAACTGTCAGAAGTATACCTATATGTGACAGGCATGATTACTACCCCGATTTTAGAGCTAGGGAAACTGAGGCACTGAGCAGTTAATCAATTTGCCCCAGGTCCAATAGATAAACAATCAGTGTAGAGCTGGGGTCTCAACACAGCAGGCTCCCTCCACAGTGTGGGCTCCAAGCCACACTGGCTGTCCTGCTGCCATCATCCAGCCTTGGCTATGTTTAAAAAGAAAAACAATGTCAGGCGCGGTGGCTCATGCCTGTAATCCCAGCACTTTGGGAGGCTGAGGTGGGTGGATCACGAGGTCAGAAGATGGAGACCATCCTGGCTAACACAGTGAAACCCCGTCTCTACTAAAAACACAAAATATTAGCCGGGCGTGGTGGCATGCGCCTGTAGTCCCAGCTATTCGGGAGGCTGAGGCAGGAGAATCACTTGAACCCAGCAGGCAGAGGTTGCAGTGAGCTGAGATCGTGCCACCGCACTCCAGCCTGGACAACAGAGCAAGACTCTGTTAAAAAAAAAAAAAAAAACCCTCAGCCAAATTAAATTTAACAGACTTTAATTGAGCAAAGAATGATTTGTGAATCAGGCAGCCTTCTGAGCCAGAGTAGGTTTAGAGAAACTCCAGTGCAGCCACTTGATGGAAGAAGATTTATGGACAGAGAAAGGAAAGTGACACAGAAAACAAAAGTGAGGCATAGAAATAGCCGGATTGGTTACAGCCCAGCATTTGCCTTATTTGAACATGGTTTGAACAGTTGGCCCTCTTTGATTGGCCAAAACTCACTGATCCGCACCAGAGTAGGTTACAGTCTGTTTATACCTCCATTTAAGTTATAGTTCACTATGTACAGGGAAACTATGAGGGCAAACTTAAAAATATGTTAGGAGGAAGCTTTAGACTAAATTTGATGTAATGATTCCCCTCTTTCGGTCATGCTCTCAATTTTGATAGATTGACCAAAACTGTAGTCATTGATGTCACTATCGCCATTGTAAACATACTTATTTGGTCTCAAAACCTACGGAAATAGCAGAAGAGTGGATTTTGTAAGGCGAGAACAAGGACATCAGGTTATTTTTGTGTAAGGGTTAGAGTAGAGAGTACCTCCTCATGCTGGAATGTCCAGTTTACAGAAGAAAAGCAAAACCTGGTCTGTTCTAGGATATCTTTGTATCCTTAAAGTCTTAGTTTGATTATATCAAGTTTACCATAAGTGACTCCATTTTGGTTTGATCTGATCTGTTGGGGTTAGTACAGGAGCTCAGTCCAAAACAATGGTCTTTCATAATCTCGTTTAAGAATTCCTCCCTTTTGGTCACATTCTCACATAGGTGAGGGTCTGACCAAAACTTACAGCCTTAGCACCACTCTCAGTTACCATCATTTTGGGTTTCCAGTCTCAACACATCATTCGTAGGTTACAGTGCCCTCATGGTCATACATTTATTTGAGCTCTTGTCATTCCAGTTGAAGAGACACCATCTGAAATTCTAGAGATGGCTGCAAGCAAATATTTAAAACTTTTGAGAGAATACAGTGCACCAGTGAGGCTACTATTATGACTATCAAGAGGATAATACACGAGTTTGGAGTATGCTCCTTAGCCAGGGTCCCCATAAACCAAACCATCTAAAACCAAATAGATCAAAGAATGAGCTAGATGAAGAGTCTACTCGCTTTAACCAAGCAGCCCGTTCATTCATTTCTTACAACCAAATCTCTATAATACCTGATTTATTTCTCCACAGGAAACAAGAAGTGCCACCAACTGCAGAGATACTTCTCTGTTTAGCCAGTAAATAATCTAGAGAAATTCTGTTATTTAGCATAACTTTCACAAGAGAATTTATTTACTGATTGATTGATTGATTGACTGATTGACTGAGATGGAGTCTTGCTCTGTCACCCAGGCTGGAGTGCAGTGGTTTGATCTCAGCTCACTGCAACCTCCACCTCCCGGTTTCAAGCGATTCTCCTGCCTCAGCCTCCTGAGTAGCTGGGATTATAGGCGCCCACCACCATGCCCAGCTAATTTTTTGTATTTTTAGTTGAGGCAGGGTTTCACCACGTTGGCCAGGCTGGTCTCAACCTGATATCAGGTGATCTGCCTGCCTTGGCCTCCCAAAGTGTTGGGATTACAGGCATGAGCCACTGCACCTGGCCTTCAAAAGATAATTTCAAGCCTGCTGTGTAACCATGGCCTTTACAATAGAATCTGCTGTAGAGCCTATCACCAGGGATACATTTCTAATCATTGCCTCATTTACTCCAAACCTTGGAAAAAGAGTCCTAAGAAATGATGCCCATCTAGAAGAATGAAGGATCGTGGAAATGTTCTCTTTAGCATGTGATGCATCAATAGGTTAAGAGGAGTGAATGAATATTCTGTTTCTGACTGCTTATGAAGCAACACACGTGCCACTAAAATTTCTTACCTACATTGGCCTTTTATCTTCCATCTATCAAGACATAAGTTTGTCCATGTATAAGGCTAGCTGTAAAATTCTTCATTTAAAAGTATACCCCATGCGTGCACACAAAAGACCCCCTTTTCACTCCTATTGTTTGCAGAGGCATAAGCAAGGAAAAAATTGAAAGATAAGAGTCTCATGTTAGCAGAGAAGTCTTGATTCATGATCTTGGAAAAAAGCTGTCCACATCAAGGATGCTGTCTACTTCTGGGGAGAAACTTCCCTGGTTAGCTTTACCTAAGGTTTCCAATGGATGTACAGTTCCAAGAGTGTGGAGGGGCCCTTATGAGTTGTGAGATTAAAAACCCAAGATTCAAGATCTGGAAGTTTTGCTGTAGTGTGGATGGCAAGTGCAGTCTTTCTCCAATTTTCTCAGAAAATTCAATCTTCAGGTTCTAGATTGTGAAGGTGTTGATTGTCCTGTCAGTGGACCATGAAAAGCTTTCTTTACCTGAAAATACACTTTGGCATAATGACCTACTGTTATATCAGCCCTCTTGCATGCACAAAAAGTTTTTATACGACCAGAAAACATGCACTGGAAATGACAATGGAATGAAATCCCTCTATAAAAATTTAAATGACTCTCTATGTAGCAAAAATGTACCTGAAGTTTTGATTATCTTTCCAGGAATGTGGGTTTGACAAACTAAATATTGGTCATAAACTATTTTAGCAATTTAGAACAGTCACCACATACACATATATATATTTAATTTGAATCATTTTATCTCTTTCACGATTAGTCATGGAATGCAAAGCTTTTAATAACAAAAGCTTTAAGGACTCAGGAAGGATGAGGTGGGCATCCAGGTTCTCCATGAGTCCACACTTAACACTGAACTTACGTCCTCTTACATACCAGCTGTTTCTCCAATGTAGGTGCATAGCACTGATAACTGATAGGTTATCATAGGTAATTTGACCTGGACCATGGAATTCATTTGAACTGCGTATCTAAACAATTCATTGATTTAGCATAAAAATCTGGCAAAGTACCTTCTTGGTATTCAATTTTTTTCCTGCTTGGGTAGCAGTTTTATAAACCAGTCAGTCTCTTTATTAGAGTTCAGGAATTCTTACCCAGTCCAAATGATTTGATTTGAAAGTTATCAGAAACCTGTATTCGAGAGTGTTTGTCAGGGTCCTTTTCATCCCTTCATGAAACTCCTTAAAGACACCATATTCTAAGACTTTGTGTGCTTGTGAAGTTTTCAGAAACTGCATCAGAATTAAGCAATTAACTGTGGAAATAACTTTAAATGGTCATAGTTAAAGAGACAATTTACAAGGAAATTTGGTTATTTCTGTGGCTTATAATAATTTAACGTAATAACCATAATTGTGACTGATAGCATATACCCAAACATTAGAATTCTATAAATGCCATATAATTTTGGAATATATATTAATAACATAGTCACTAAAATATAACTTGAAGAAGGTTAAACATTATTTCTTATTTGACAATGCCTCCCATGTAGTTTAACATGTCAAATAATTCTATTTATCTTTCTTTTGGATGCTTCAGGAGCCTTTTTTAATCATCCAAAAGTTAAAGATAAAAAATACTTAATTTTGAAGGTGAAATTTGATTTTGGGAAGCCTGTAAAATATGTCAAAGGTTTAAAACATGTAACCAAATAAGATCACAGGCTACCATAAAATAATAGTCATTTATTTAGCCAAAGTGATAATTAAAAGATTTTTTAAAACCCAAAACCTACACTCTTTGATAGAGGATACTCAGTTTTCCAAACAGTCAAGAGACCTGAGAAAGACCCCATGAGTTAGAATCTGTCTCTTCTCTTCTCTCTTTTTTTCCTTTTTGCTGTTTACTTAAAAGATGAACATAAATATTTTACTATGCCTTATTGATACTACACAATATTTTTGTTCAAAAGAGAAAACCAAATTTTACTTTTGTATTAGTGTATTATCAACACTAAAGCTAATTTTTATAAAATCTTATAAAAATTTATCAAATCTGTCATTTTTAACTACACAAGATTTTCATAAGCCTTTTGCTTTACGTTTTCTCCCCAACTTTCTATGTTTATCTGGTTTTATCTGTTTTTTACTCCTCAATTTGAAATCTTTAGTAACTTCAAACTAAAAATTTTTAACAAACACATTTTTATGCCTTTAAAACTTCCTAATCAAGGCATAACTTACTTTTGTTTAGATACTCTTTATACAGAATTGTTTCTCTCATATCTAGTATTTTTAATTACATATATTAACTATAATTTTAACTCTTAATAACCCTAATTTCTAGTGAAAACCACTCCAACCAAAAAGTAATTTTGAACTGTTTTATATTAGTATTTGTAGAAAAAATTATAATTTTTTAGAAAGATGTTTCTTCAAATTACTGTTTATTAACAGATCTAAATATGTTTGGCTTTTCTATACCATGTTAATAAAAATGTCAAGGTATATAGGCTTAAACTCTTGTTTAATAATTAATATTTCAGGTCGGGCAAGGTGGCTCACGCCTGTAATCCCAACACTTTGGGAGGCCGAGGCAGGCAGATTACAAGGTCAGGAGTTTAAGACCAGCCTGGCCAACATAGTGAAATCCTGTCTCTACTAAAAATACAAAAATTAGCCAGGCATGGTGGTGAGTGCCTGAAATCCCAGCTACTCAGGAGGCTGAGGAGGGAGAATTGCTTGAACCCAGTAGGCAGAGGTTGCAGTGAGCCAAGACCACACCATTGCACTCCGGCCTGGGTGACAGAGTGAGACTCTCTCAAAAAATAATAATAATAATTAATATTTCAGTATTTTAAGTTATAAATGACTCAGACATTTTGTGATTATCTGTTACTTTGGCATAACATGACATTAAGATTTTTAATTACTAAAAAGAATTTTGAAACTATAACCCAAGTACCATCCCTAATGTTGTAGAACTCTTAGTTCAGCTAAAGATGGGGGTCCTTGTCACACGGCCACAAAAAAATTAGGCTCATAGATAATTTGAAGGATGAGGATGGCAGGGTTTATTGAGTGAAAAGGAAAAAAGATAAACAGGGATTCTCCACAAAGCCAGAGTTCTGCTAGTGTGCTTCCCACCTCACAAACTGAATCCCAGGTACCACCCAGGAAGAGGAGGGGCCAGGCTCCTCCCCACTGCAAATGGCACGAACTTCTGTGGCTCTCATAACATCTTCCCCAGGTCATCTGGGGTCTCAAGTAACCATGTAGTACCAAGGAGGACTATGAAGGTCAGGGCCTGTCTGAGTCCTGAATTTACATACCAGGTGTAGAGGCCAGGACAGAAGACAGCTGTAAAGACTGTGCCTAGAGGATCCAGCCCCTTTCCAAAATAGCCAGTAGGCAAGTAGGGAAAGCAGGGAAGAAGGGTCATATCTGGCTTGATTCTGACTTGTAGCTGCTGGTCTAGGAACTGAGAACATGTCTCCAGACCTCATCATGGACACTTATTCACATCCCTAAATCCAGAGGCTCTAAACCAAAAAAACAGAAGTTCACAGTCAAGTCAAGCAGGTATCTAATTATATTTAACTGATAATTGTGAACTCATTCCTATTTCGCCAAAAATAAACCAGCTTTATTTATCAAATATTATCACATACACATAACACATATAGACATACAAACACACAAGGCAGATCTTACAGCTTCCATAAAGGATTTTTATTTGCCAGATTTCAAATAGTTTTTCTTTCCCCCATACAGACTATAAATCTTCCAGTTATCTGTTTCACTGCCCTAAGCAATTGTTAACTAGGCAACAAATTTGCATTTCTAAAGGGACAGCTCTTACATGAAACAAAAAAAATTATATTTCATAAGCACAGAGCTAAGATTTTAGGCATAAATATTGTATCATCATTTGCTCAAATCAAGGGAAAAAATGGTACATAAGTGAAAGTTGATCAAGATAAAGTGGCCAGAAAAGCACCTTAAGCAAAGGCATGACTTATTATGTAAATTTAAAACAACGGCAAGAGTTTCTAATGTACATAGGCAGACTCCCTTACAAATGGAGGTTTCCTTTATAGATGTAAATTTCTTTTACAAAAGGCTTTTAAGATTGCCACTTCAATTCCAGAAAGGTGTATTTTAGTTCAGTTGGTGTTCTTTTTAACTCATCTACTGTTTCTTAGCTAAAATTACTAAATTCAGGGTGGAGCCTCTTAAGGAATAGGGCAAAGAGAGCATTCTGTATGCCTGGACTTAGCATGAATAGATCTGAAAAAGAAGCAAGGCTATTTTAACTGAGGGTCTACCTTTTATAAATACTTTATCTAGGATATCTTTCATTTCACCTTTGGGGCAGCATAGCAACTAAGCCAAAAGGTTAGCAGATTTAATTTTTCTTATCTATTAGTAACTTAAGCTTTTTATTTGCCTTTTTTAAAGTCTTTAAATAAAAATATTGCAATCTTTTTAGAAGCTTCTGCATATCAATAGACATCCCTAGATGAGACTATATTGGGAGACCTCATTTTCAAATGCACTTCTTCAAGTGCAGGGTTGTTCATTTGGAACATTTCACTGTAACTTTAAATTATCTTTAGTAAGATTTTGCCATTTCTGTAGTCCCAGCTACTTGGGAGGCTGAGGCAGAAGAATGACGTGAACCTGGGAGGCGGAGCTTGCAGTGAGCCGAGATTGCACTACTGCACTCCAGCCTGGGCGACAAAGCGAGACTCTGTCTAGCAAAAAAAAAAAAAAAAAAAAAAAAAATGCCATTTCTGTAAGCCTTTGCTACTACTAGCACCCTCTAGGGCCTAATACTGATACACATATTAGCCAGAAGGTACTCAGCTCTTTAGAAATAAAGGATCCCGGCCTGGCGCGGTGGCTCACGCCTGTAATCCTAGCACTTTGGGAGGCCGAGACGGGCGGATCACGAGGTCAGGAGATCGAGACCATCTTGGCTAACACGGTGAAACCCCGTTTCTACTAAAAATACAAAAAATTAGCCGGGCGTGTTGGCGGGCGCCTGTAGTCCCAGCTACTTGGGAGGCTGAGGCAGGAGAATGGCATGAACCCGGGAGGCGGAGCTTGCAGTGAGCCGAGATCGCGCCACTGCACTCCAACCTGGGAGACACAGCGAGACTCCGTCTCAAAAAAAAAAAAAAAAAAAAAAAAAGAAATAAAGGATCCCATTTTTACCTCAAATATTGACTTTGGCTCTCAGGTCCCCTCAAGCAACTATGTCAGTGATTTTTTTCCATACCTAAGTGTACAGGAAAAAAGAAACAAAGGAAGTAGAAAACACAAAAATCCCTGTGGACTTCCAAAAGCCAAAGTTTACACCCCCTGCAATATTGCCATCTGCTACTGGTTTCTTTCTGACCCAGTCAGACAAAAGAGGCCCCTAACTGTATCCAAGCCAGTTAATTATCAGATACAATCCAATTGTAGACTCAGTTCAGTTTCTGTCAGAACTTCCAAACCCAGTGTTGATCAAAAATTTGCTCAAACAAACTCAGAGAGCTCAAATCTCTGAGCAAATCTGTGGAGCCTCAGAATCTGAGGGAGAACTTACCAAGATCCCCAGTTGCTGTGAGAGAGCAATGGAAACAACAGGCACAGTGGGTAACTTGCTTGCTCACTTGGCACTTTGGGGGTTACTAGAAGTTCTAGCTCGGATCCCACTTCTGACACCATCTGTTAAAAGAAAAACCTTAGCCAAATTAAATTTAACAGAGTTTATGGTTTTTTTTCCCTGAGGATCAAGGCAGACAGGAGGCAGAACTAGATAGCAGCTTTCACTCAAACGGACCAGAGCAGCATGTGGAGTCTCTAGAACTACTGCAAGAATAATTCAGGAAAGCCAAGAGAACCCACAGACCCTCTTAAGGAAGTGGATTGCTCCTGCAGGACCTGGGAGACACCCCAATTACCGTGAGTGCCCAAACTGTGGGAGTGAGAAAGGGAGATTATCTGGCCCTGAATACACACCCTCACTGGGGAACCTGAAGTCTAGATCACAGGAGAAGATTCTGACAATACCTGGAGCTGAGTCAATTTAGAGAGCCGAGGGAAATACAGGGGTAGGGGAAGCAGTGGGAAAAGCTCTGTGGGCTCTCTGGGTTCCCAGCGAAGCCATCTCTGACTTGTCTCACAGGGTTACCTGGAGAGGGCTGCCAGAGGAACTGGGAAAAGGCCACAGAGAGAAGGAAACCTCCAGCTGAACTTTGCAACAATTCCAACCAAACAGGAAGTCTCCTGGCCAGAACTCAGGGGAGGGCGTCAATCCAGTGTGCAGACTCCACAGACAGGGAAGCCTAAAAGCCCTACTTGCTTTCGCAGCTGGGGGCTGGTAGCCTGGGGAAAGTTCTTGGCCCTGCTCACAGACTGCCTGGAAACAGACTCAGTGCTGTTGTGGGGTGGGGCACGGTGAGAGTGAGACCAGCCTTCTGGGTTTCATGGGAGCTGGGTGAGGCCTGTGACTTCCAGCTTTCCCCCACTTCTCTGACAACCTGCATGATACAGCAAAGGCAGCTACAATTCTCCTAGGAGCATAACTCCATTGACCTGGGAACCTCACTCCCATCCCCCACAGCAGCCGTAGCAAGATCTGCCCAAAGAGAGTCTGAGCTCAGACATGCCTAGCCCTGCCCTCGCCTGATGGTCCTTCCCTACCCACCCTGGTAGCTGAAGACAAAGGGCATATACGCTTTGGAGTTCTAAGGCCCCACGGCCCCACCTACCACCTGATCCTCCCCATACTACCACAGCTGATGCTGTCTTGAAAGTGTCACCTCCCAGCAGGAGGCCAATCAGCACAAAAATAGTGCATTAAACAACCAAAACTAAGGACCCTCACAGAGTCCATATCGCCCCACTGGCACCTCCACCAGAGCAGGTGCTGGTATCCACAATAAGAGACCCACAGATGGTTCACATCACAGAACTCTGTGCAGACAACCTCCAGTACTAGACAGGAACCTGGTAGACCTGCTGGGTGGCTAGATCCTGAAGGGAGACAAGAATCACTACAGTATGGCTCTCAGGAAATCACATCCCTAGGAAAAGGGGGAGAGTACTACATCAAGGTAACACTTCGTGGGATAAAAGAATCTGAACAACAGCCTTGACCACTAGACCTTCCCTCTGACAGAGCCTACCCAAATGAGAAGGAACCAGAAAAGCAACTCTGGTAATATGACAAAACAAGTTCTTTAACACCCCCCAAAAAATCACACTAGCTCATCAGCAGTGGATCCAAACCAAGAAATCCCCAATCTGCCTGAAAAAGGTGTCAGCGAAACTAAGCTTCATAAATGAAGGAAAGACCGTCTTTTTCAGACAAACAAATGCTGAGAGAATTTGCCACTACCAAGCCAGCCCTACAAGAACTGCTAAAAGGAGCTCTATATCTTGAAACAAATCCTGGAAACACATCAAAATAAAACCTCTTTAAAGTATAAATCTCATAGGACCTATAAAACAAAAATACAAATAAAAAGCAAAAAACCAAGGTATGCAGGCAACAAATAGCACAATGAATGGAATAGTACCTCACATCTCAAAACTAATGTTGAATTTAAATGGCCTAAATGCTCCATTTAAAAGATACAGAATCACAGAATGGGTAAGAATTCACCAACAAACTATCTGTGGCTTTCAAGAGACTCACCTAACACATAAGGATTCACATAAACTTAAGATAAAGGGGTGGAAAAAGACATTCCATGCAAATGGACACCAAAAGCAAGCAGGAGCAGCTATTCTCGTATCAGACAAAACAAACTTTAAAGCAACAGCAGTTTAAAAACACAAAGAGAGACATTATATAATGATAAAAGGCCTTATTCAACAGGAAAATATTACAATCCTAAATACATGTGCACCTAATACTGGAGGTCCCAAATTTATAAAACAATTACTACCAGACCTAAGAAATGAGACAGACAGCAACATAATAATAGTGGGGGGCTTCCATATTCCACTAACAGCACTAGACAGGTCATCAAGACAGAAAGCCAATAAAGAAACAATAGATTTAAACTATACCCTGGAACAAATGGACTTAACAGATATTTACAGAACATTCTACCCAACAACCACAGAATATACATTCTATTCATCAGCACATGAAATTTTCTTCAAGATAGACCATATGATAGGCCACAAAACAAGCCTCAATAACTTTAAGAAAACTGAAATTATATCAAGCACTCTCTCGGACCACAGTGGAATAAAACTGGAAATCAACTCCCAACGGAACCTTCAAAACCATGCAAATACATGGAAATTAAATAACCTGCCCTTGAATGATCATTGGGTCAACAATGAAATCAAGGTGGAAATTTAAAAATTCTTTGAACTGAATGACAACAGTGAACAACCTATCAAAACCTCCGGGATACAGCAAAGGCACTGCTAAGAGGAAAATTCATAGCCCTAAATGTCTATATTGAAAAATCTGAAAGAGCACAGACAATCTAAGGTCACACCACAGGAACTACAGAAACAAGAAAAAACCAAACCCAAACCCAGCAGAAGAAAGGAAATAACCAAGATCAGAGCAGAACTAAATAAAATTGAAACAAAAATATTCAAAAGATAAATAAAAAAGCTGGTTCTTTGAAAAGATAAATAAAATTGATAGACCATTAGCAAGATTAACCAAGAAAAGAAGAGAGAAAATCCAAATAAGCTCAATTAGAAACGAAATGGGAGAAATTACAACTGACACCACAGAAATACAAAAGATCATTCAAGGCTACTATGAACACCTTTACATGCATAAACTAGAAAACCTAGAGGAGATGGATAAATTCCTGGAATGATACAACCCTCTTAGCTTAAATCAGGAAGAATTAGATAGCATGAGCAGACCAATAACAACAGCGAGACTGAAATGGTAATTTAAAAATTACCAACCAAAAAAAGTCCAGGGCCAGATGGATTCACAGCTGAATTCTATCAGACATTCAAAGAAGAGTTGGTACCATCCTATTGACACTATTCCACAAGATAGATAAAGAGAGAATCCTCCCTAAATCATTCTATGAATCCAGTATCACCCTAATACCAAAACCAAGAAAGAATGTAACCAAAAAAGAAAACTACAGACCAACATCCCTGATGAACATAGATGCAAAAATCCTTAACAAAATACTAGCTAACTGAATCCAATGACATTTCAAAAAGATAATTCACCATGATCAAGTGGGCTTCATACCAGGGATGCAGGGATGATTTAACATACGCAAGTGAATAAATGTGATACACCACATAAACAGAGTTAAAAACAAAAATCACATGATTATCTCAATAGATGCAGAAAAAGCATTCGACAAAATCTAGTATCCCTTTATGATTAAAACTCTCAGCAAAATCGGCATGCAAGGGACATGCCTCAATGTAATAAAAGCCATCTCTGACAAACCCACAGCCAGCATAATACTGAATGGGGAAAAGTTGAAAACATTCCCTCTGAGAACTGGAACAAGACAAGGATGCCACTCTCACCACTTCCCTTTAACATAGTACTGGGAGTCCTAGCCACAGCAATCAGATGAGAGAAAGAAATAAAGGGCATCCACATCAGTAAAGAGGAAGTCAAACTGTCACTGTTTGCTGATGATATGACTGTATACCTAGAAAACCCTAAAGACTCCTCCAAAAAGCTCCTAGAACTGAAAAAAGAATTTAGCAAAGTTTCTGGATACAAAATTAATGCACACAAATCAGTAGCTCTCCTCTATACCAACAGCAACCAAGCTGAAAATCAGATCAAGAACTCAACCCATTTTACAATAGCTGCAAACAAATGAAATACTTAGGAATATACCTAACCAAGAATGTAAAAGACCTCTACAAGGAAAACTACAAAACAGTGCTGAAAGAAATCATACATGACACAAATGGAAACACATTCCATGCTCATGGATGGGTAGAATCAATATTGTGAAAATGACCGTACTGCCAAAAGCAATCTACAAATTCAATGAAATTCCCATCAAAATACTAGCATCATTCTTCACAGAACTAGAAAAAACAATCCTAAGACTCATATGAAACAAAAAAAGAGCCCACATAGCCAAAGCAAGACTAAGCAAAAAGGACAAGTCTGGAGGCATCACATTACCTGATTTCAAACTATACTATAAGGTCACAGTCACCAAAACAGCATGGCACTGGTATAAAAATAGGCACACAGAACAATGGAAAAGAATAGAAAACCCAGAAATAAACCCAAATACTTATCTTTGACAAAGCAAACAAATACATAAAGTGGGAAAAGGACACCCTATTCAACTAATGGTGCTGGGATAATTGGCAAGCCACATGTAGGAAGATGAAACTGGATTCTCATCTCTCACCTTACACAAAAATCAACTCAAGATGGATCAAGGACTTAAATCTAAGACCTGAAACTGTAAAAATTCTAGAAGATAAAATCAGAAAACCCCTTCTACACCTTGGCTTAGGCAAGGATTTCATGACCAAGAACCCAAAAGCAAATTCAATAAAAACAAAGATAAATAGCTGGGACTTAATTAAACTAAAGAGCTTTTGCACAGCAAAAGCAACAGTCAGCAGAGTAAAGAGACAACTCACAGAGTGGGAGAAAATCTTCACAATCTATACATCTGACAAAGAACAAGTATCCAGAATCTACAGCAAACTCAAACAAATTAACAAGAAAACACAATCCCATCAAAAAGTGGGCTAAGGACATGAATAGAAAATTCTCAAAAGAAGATACACAAATGGCCAACAAACACATGAAAAAATGCTCAACATCACTATGATCAGGGAAATGAAAATCAAAACCACAATGTGATACCACCTTACTCCTGCAAGAATGGCTGTAATAAAAAAAATCAAAAAATAATATATGTTGGTGTGGATGCAGTGAACAGGGAACACTTCTACACTGCTGGTGGGAATGTAAACTAGTACAGCCACTATGGAAAACAGTGTGGAGATTCCTTAAAGAACTAAAAGTAGAACTACCATTTGATCCAGCAATCCCACTACTGGGTATGTACCCAGAGAAAAATCAGCCATTATACAAAAAAGATATTTGCACATGCATGTTTATAGCAGCACAATTCGCAACTGCAAAAATATGGAACCAACCCAAATGCCCATCAATGAGTGGATAAAGAAACTGTGGTATATACATACAATGCAATACTACTCAGCCATAAAAAAGGAATGAATTAATGGCATTCGCAGCAACATGGATGAGAATGGAGACTGTTATTCTAAGTGAAGTAACTCAGGAATGGAAAACCAAAATTGTATGTTCTCACTCATAAGTGGAGCTAAACTATGAGGATGCAAATGCATAAGAATGACACAATGGACTTTGGGGATTCTGCGGGAAAGGGTGGGAAGGGGATGAGGGAAAAAAGACTACAAATTGAGTGCAGTGTATACTGCTCAGGTGATGGGTGCACTAAAATCTCACAGATCACCGCTAAAGAACTTACTCATATAACCAAACACCACCTGTTCCCCAATAACCTATGGAAATAAAAAAATTAAAAATAAATTAAAAACAAATTAAATTTAACAGAGTTTAATTGAGCAAAGAACAATTCATGAATCAGGCAGCCTCCTGAGCCAGAATAGGCTCAGGGAGACTCCAGTACAACCACATGGTGGAAGAAGATTTATGGACAGAAAAAAGAAAGTGGCATACAGAAAACAAAAGTGAGGTAAAGAAATGGCCAGGTTGGGTACAGCCTAGCATTTGCCTTATTTGAACATGGTTTGAACAATTGGCCCCCTTTAACTGGACAAAACTCAGTGGTTGGCACAAGAGTAGGTTACAGTCTGTTTACACCTCCATTTAGGTTATAGTTCATTATGTAGAGAAACTTTTAAGACAACGTTAAAATATGTAAGGAGGCAACTGTAGGTTAAACTTCATTTAACTGCTGTGTGGGATGGCATTTGTGCCTTTGGGCTGTGGGGTTGAATGACCAGCTGCTTTTTCCAGACTGGCTCCCACACCTCTTAGGTCCCAGAAGCTGATAATGGTATAATTAATGGGCATTTGAGAATAGAGGCAAGGATGTGGTCCTCAGGACTTCTCAGTCCCAGCATAGGCTCTCTGTGTTCCTGCCCCTCCCCTTGTAACAGAGGCTCCTCTGTCCCTGTCTGATGAGTTCCTTCATTTCTGCTTCCTCCTCAGCCTCTGCTGCAGGGGTGGGAACACAGGAGACACTGGCATGGAGGCTGCCCAGCAGGATGACACCCAGAAGACGTCACAATGCACACTGCTGGGAGCCTGATCTGAATGAACACAGGGTCGTCTCATCTTCCAGGAGGGAATGATTCCCAGGAGCTGACCATGGTGCTAAGCCAGGTAAGCAGGCCCCAGGGGACAGGCCAGCGCTGCATGGACATCTGGGTGATGTTCAAGCCCCTCAGTTAGGTGTTTCCCCTAGTTTGGCCTAGAGAAGTGAATGGCAACCTTCCTGTGATTTCTAGGCTCTCCTCCTGGACAGCACCAAAAATGTGCTTTCAAGGGCCCCAGGACAGCCTTACTGTGGGCCAAGTGCAGTGAAACTGGGAGTTGCCTCGAGAAGACACTCCCCAAGAGATTGCCAAAGAGAATGGTGCCTATTTCCATGACTCAAAGGGCTTCCTCTGTCCTCCAAAGAGCAGTATTTGGAGCGTAGAGGTGAAATGTTCAGAGGATCAGGGACCATCTGCCCTAGACCCATAGGGACAGAGAAGGGTGAGCAATTACTGCAGCACCCCAGGGAGGGTCAAGTTCTTGTAACACCACCTCCACCGGCCAGTTACAGGGATCTGGGCATGCTAAGGTCAGTTCTTTCTTATTAAGAGTAAGCCCATGGGTCTTCACACTGGACTCGTGGAGGCTGAAATGTTGTGAGTCCCTACACAGGCTTCCCTCCTGTGCCATGGCCTGCCTGCCTCCTGACCTTTGCCTATTCCCTCTGTTCTAGATGTAGGCAAGGAGACCAAGAGCTGCACCTGGATGATCTGGGACATGTTCTGTGGGCTGGAGTCAGGAGGGCCCCAAAGTGGCCCCAGCAAAGGCAACAGAGGAGGTAGAGAATGGTGACATGTTGCAAAGTGCAAAGGCGCTGGCCCTGGGAGAGGCAACTGAGAAAGTAGAGGTTGCTGAGAAGACGGAAGGTACAGAGTGGGGCAACATGTCAGACAATCCCTACTGGAGGAGAGTTGTGGGCATCAGTGGGATCATCCTGATCACGCTCAAGGTCCTTGGCGTCATCTACTTTGCCTGAAGCAGCTGGGCTGGGGCCGTCCAGGAGGAGGCAGAGCTGCTGCTTCTCCAGGATCATCATGAACAGGGACAAAGCGTTTCCTACTGGGAGACCCATGGGCCTGGGGCCAAGGATTACATTAATAAAAATGTTCACTTGGTGTCATGCATCAAGGGCTACCAGCAGCAGCACACACATGCCGTGTGGCAGGACAGAGCAAAGTCCGTTCGCCATTACAGAAAGTATGCAAATGAGAACATCTGTTCCTTTACAAAATGAGTCATTTTCTCCAAATGGCTGCACTGCATAAACACTTTCACTTTAAATTTAATTTTGGCTTTTCATCTCTATATATATTTGGAATTTTTGCTTGTGTTTACTTCACTGTCACCAATTCTTTCATGTACCCAACTTCCATTGCTTGGTTCTCTCCTTATTTTCCAAGGTATGTCCCTGCTGGCCAAGATGCCGAGTTGTGGAAGCCCCACCCCACCCCTGCAAGGGAATCTCACCTATAGGTGCTCTCCAGCACTGATGACCACACAGGCCATGGGGAAACAGGTGCCAGGGATGGAAGCTTTGGACCCTGCCTGAACCTCAGTGGGACTGAGGCAGGCTCTGCTTTAATAGAACAGGCCTCCCCACCACTCAACTCTGTTTAGCTTCTGCTGTGCTGCATCCCTTGAGGGCAGATTAAGAAGAAACTCCCTCCAGGCCAGCTCTCCCCAGTCACACTCACAGCCTGCCTGGCATCGTGACATTCTTGGGAGTTGGCCCCATAGGTTAGATCCACTTGAGCTATCAGATAGAGGACACTCCTCAGCCGTGTTTCCATAGGGGTTCCCTAAACCTCTCCTTCACTTTTCTTCTTCCCAGTCCAAAATAAATGATTTGTGTCTTTAGGAAAAGTTCCAGGTGCCTTGAAGTTATTTCATCATGAGAATCACGTTCTGAAGGTATATTCACATGACCAGCCCTCATCCTTTCTCTAATCCTTCAGCTGACACTTTTGAGTGCCTAATATGTGCCAGCCACCATGTCGAGCTCGAAGAAAATAACCGTGAACAAAGCACATGGGAACTTCTCTCTGGAGTATATGGTGTATGGTGGAAAATAAGCAATCACAGCAATAGCCAGCATTTCATGTGTCCTGCTGTCTTCAGGCAAGCCCAGGGTAAGTGCATTATCATATTCAAGCCACAGAACCATCCTTGTGGAGGGACAAGAATTAGCCACATTTCACAGGATGCAGTGTGTGCACTGCAAGAGAATCCAGCAGAAACCTCCATCTAGCCTCAGAGTCAGGGAAAGGGGGAATCAGTTGGATGGATAACAGAAGGGACATGTGTGAGAAGACATGCAGCAAGAGTACAAGGTATGTTTGAGGATGCTGAGATATGGCATGTGCATGGAGAACAGTGGGAGGGAGAGAGTCGGAAGCCTGACCAGCAGGCCTTGTATGCTTTGGGGGCCTACGTCCCTGGAAGTGTAGGCAAGGAAGTGATAGGATCAGATTTGCTTCCTGCTGCTGGGAAGATAAAAGTGAGACAGGAACACCCACCAGGACACTGCTAGAGCAAAGCAGGCAAGTTGGTGGCAGAGAGGTAAAGAGGTGGAGACCTTTGGAGGGAGGGGCCAGGGATGACTCTCTGGCTGGAGCAGGTGAATGAAGGGGGCACCTGCTTCATTCAATGAAGGTGAATGAAGAGTAAGTGCAGTATGGGGAAAAGATGAACTCATTTCTGATATGTAGAATTTGAGCTGCATGAAGATGTTTATTGCCATCTTGATAATACTAAGTCTTCTAATCCATGAACATGGGATGTCTTTCCATATATTTAAGTCTTTAACATCTTTCAACACTATTTTGTTTTCAGTGTACAAATCTCGCACTCCTTTTGCTAAATTTATTTCTGAGTATTTTATTCTTTTTGATGTTATTGTAAATGAAACTGTTTTCTCAATTTTGTTTTTGGATGGTTCATTGCTAGTATTTGGGAATACAATTAATTTTTGTATATTGATTTTGTATCCTGCAACCATGTTGAACTTATTCATTAGTTCTAATCATTTTTAAGTGTACTTCCTTGGGAGTTTTCTTATACAAAATCATGTAATCTGTGAATACAGAATTTACCTTTATTTATTTGCAATCTGTATGCTCTTTCTTTTTCTTGCCTAACTGCCTAACTAGAACCTCCAGTACAATGCTGTATAGAGAGGTCTTGTTTCTGATATCAGGGGAAAGCAATCAGGTTTTGCTATTAAATATAATGTCAGCTGAGTTTTTGCAGATGTTCTTTATTATGTTGAGGAAACTACCCTCTTTTCCTAGTTTTCTGAGAGTTTGTTTTTCATCATGAATGGGTGTTGAACTTTGTGGAATGCTTTTTCTGCATCTATTAAGATGATTATGTGACTTTTGTCCTTTATTCTACCTATATGTTATATTACATTAATTGATTTTCATATGCTAAACCAACCTTGCATTCCTGGGGTAAATCCCAGCTGGTCATGCTGTATAATGCTTTTTATATGCTGCTGAATTTGGTTTGCTAATATTTGGTTGTGTTTTTGTTTCTATAATCATAACAAATATTGGTCTGCAGTTTTCTTTTGATATCTTTGAGTGGTTTTTGTTTGTTTGGCTGGTGTGCAGTGGTGTGATCTCAGGTCACTGCAGCCTTGACCTCCCATGCTCAGGTGATTCTCCTGCTTCAGCCTCCCAAGTAGCTGGGACTACAGGCACGAACCACCACACCAGGCTAATTTTTGTGTTTTTTGTAGAGACATTGGAATGACAGGCATGAGCCATCGTGCCCAGCTGATATCTTTGGTTTTGGTATCAGGGTAGTATTACACTCATAGAATGAGTTGGGAGATATTTCTACCTCTTCTATTTTTTGGAACAGTTTGTGAAAGATCGGTATTAATTCTTGCCTGGAGACATTTAAGGGTAGATGTTAAGTTGAACATAAGAATCCAGAACTCAGGAGAGAGGCTGGGGCTGGAGTCCCAGATCTGGGGGAGACAGGGGAGAAAGATCAGGCCCAGCTCAGAAGGGAACCTGGTAGAGAAAGCCCAAAGCCAGGCGGATGAGATTGCACAGGGAAAGTGGGAGAAGAGAGAGCCTAGAACAGAGGCATGAGAAGCATCAGCACCACTAGCCATGTAAAGAAAGAGGGTTCTACAGAGGAGACCAAGAGCACAGGGTCTTGCAGCAGGGAGTTTGATGATCTTGGCCAGAGCCTGTGGAAGGGGTAGAGCCAGCCTGCTGTGTTAAGGCAGGACTGGGACATGAGGAAATGTTTCCTGAAGGAGAAAAGGTTTCCTCTCAGGGGGCCTTTTTTAAAGTTTTATTTTGAGACAGAGTCTCACTCTGTCACCCAGGCTGGAGTGCAGTGGCATGATCTCAGCTCACTGCAACCTCCACCTCCTAGGCTTAAGTGATTCTCGTGCTTCAGTCTCCCAAGTAGCTGGGAATACAGGCGTGCACCATCATGTCCAGCTAATTTTTGTATTTTTAGTAGAGAGGGGGTTTTGTCATGTTGGCCAGGCTGGTCTTGAACTCCTGGCCTTGAGTGATCTGCCCACCTCAGCCTCCCAAAGTGCTGGAATTACAGGAATGAGCCACTGCACCCGGCCACCCGGCCCTCTTAGGGGCAGCTTTTTTGAGAATGGGGATGAACCTGAAACCCCAGCTGGGCCCAGCTGCCCGTCCCTTCCACAACAAGAGGCCCTACTTGGATTCATCCTGTGATTCCAAGGACAATAACTTCCCTGTGTTTCTTCTGGGAAAGTGAGGGCCCCTGGGGCTCACTGAAAGGACTGCAAGAAGGGGCTCCCTTTGAGATTCTGGCTTTGCTGAAAGGTTTATTCTGGGAGGAGTGGGCACCTCACAGGAAATATGACTGCCAAGGGGTGATGTGAATGAGGGGAACCTTCGAGAGAGAGAGAGAGAGCCTCAGAAAGCTCCTGGAGAAAGAGTAAGGCTCCAGCTCAGACCCAGATGAAAGGGCCCAGCCTGGAAGCTGAGTTCTGCTCTAGCAGCTCCTCCAACAGAGGCCAGGACAGGCTGCTTCTCCCCCGAAAAGAGGAGAACCATTGCCTCACCAGACCATGCAGAGATGAGTAGGAAGAGATTAAGGAGCTCTCCCAGTCACTCCCCAACCTCAGCCCCATGCCCCATAGCCCCCTGCAGCTGGGCTTCTCCCCTCCTCCACCTCTCAGCCCACCTCTCTCTCCTTGCCTAAGCTCCCAGCCTGCTTGTCACCTTCACTGCAGGGAAGGAGCCCAGATGAAGGCACAGGCAGAAGAAGGCTGCCCTGGGGGCCACATACACCCAAAGGGAGATAATGGAGGGTGGGATGGGCTTCAGGCCAACCTGGGGGCGTGCTTGAGTGACTTCCTTGCTTTGGAGAAGAATGCGGCTGTTTGGGGTAAGACGTTAACGAGGAAACCAGAATCTACCCCTGTCCTGAGCACTCATCCCTAGGGGAGCCTCTATGACTGAGTCACCTTCTCCACAAAGAACCTGCATGGGGTTTCACCTATCACCTTCCTTCCCATCACCCAGGGTGGGGAAGGGACAGACCTGGCTGAGCAGAGCCACACCCAGCCACACCCCAGGGGTCAATCACTGGATCTTCTGAAACCTGGGTGGTGCCTGGCGCATCTGGGTTCCTTCCTTCCCCAGCCCAAGTCCCTGCCCCCAGCCTTGTCTCTGGAGGGCTCAGCCCTACTCTCTACCTTCTGAGGGGAACTCTTGGCCCCAGGAGAGAGAGCACAACTCCAAGGCCACCTCCCACCCATCCCCCGCACTGGGTTCAGCCTGTGCCACCCAGACCCGGTGCTTCTGGGCCTCGCATTTCCCCTTTGGCAGGAGAGCAAGAGAAGATGTGACTGTGCTCCAGGAACAGAAAGTGCCATTCGGACCCGAGATAAAGAGACTTAGCACATTTATTCACTCACAGAGGTGAATGAAGGGCTCAGGGTTTGAACTCGATGACACTGATGGCGATCCGGGCTGCCCGCTGTAAGGCTTCGGCCACTTGAGGCTTTTCGTAAGTCTCCACCTCCATGGCACGGAAAGTGGGCACGTGCGTCTGCAGGGCCTTGCGGCCCTCGGGGGCCTCTGCCAGCATGGTAAGGGCCTTGGTGGCATTCAGGCGCGCTATGGTCATGGGGGAGTGCAGCAGCTCCAGGAGCGGGCCGATGGCTTGTGCCTCCAGGGCCGCATACTTCCCTGCAGGCCACCAACACAAGGCTTCCAAACAGCCCAAGGGGCCCTCTTCTCACCCCCTCTCACCCTAGCCCTCTCCTGACCCTCCTCCTTGTGCAGTCTCAAGGGGTTTTTGCCTGGTTTATGCCCCACCAACATGCCCTCACCCTCAGGGCTCTTGCACCTTCGCTGAGTCCGGCCTGGGCCTGGCCTCTTCATCTCCTGCCTTTCCGGCCTCAACTGGCTCCTCTCCATCCACTCTCGTATCCTGCCCAGGAGTTCAAGACCAGCCTGGGCAACATAATGAGATTCCATCTCTACAAAAATTTAAAAATTATCCAGATGTGGTGACAGGTGCCTATGGTCCCAGCTACTCAGGAGACTGAGCGGGGAGAATCACTAGAGCCTGGGAGTTTGAGGCTGCAGTGATCGTGACATTGTACTCTAGCCTGGGTGACACACTGAGACACTGGCTCTTTAAAAAAAGTAAGCCCAGCTGGGCGCGGTGGCTCACGCCTGTAATCCCAGCACTTTGGGAGGCCGAGGCGGGTGGATCACGAGGTCAGGAGATTGTGACCATCCTGGCTAACACAGTGAAACCCCGTCTCTACTAAAAATACAAAAAATTAGCCGGGCATGGTGGCGGGCGCCTGTAGTCCCAGCTACTCAGGAGGCCGAGGCAGGAGAATGCGTGAACCTGGGAGGCGGAGCTTGCAGTGAGCCAAGATGGTGCCACTGCACTCCAGCCTGGGCGACAGAGCAAGACTCCATCTCAAAAAAAAAAAAAAAAAGTAAACCCAATAGTTCATATATGTTGCCAATATTTCTTGAGCACCTACTCTGCACAAAACACACATGGTTCCTGAGAGATGCCCTCCTCAACCCTTCACTGCCCCTTCCTGCTGTCCTTGCCGGTCCTATGCTCCTGCAGTGCCCAGCGGACTCTCCCCTTTGCTGGTGGAACCTCTCAGCCTGGGCCCTGCCAACTCCCATTGTCCTTGGGATTGATCCCAAGCCCTTCCCAGAGGCGACTTGTCCCCTGTGTTTGCCCCACCCATGCTGGGCTTCTCCTCCACATCCCTCATCACTGCCTCCCAGGGCCTGGCACGTGGCAGGGGCTTCAGGACCCTCAGCTGGAGTGCCAGCTTGGGAATAAGTGGCCTCATCTCCCTGGGTCTCAGCCTCTTGTGTCTCGAGCCCCGTGGCCCTCCAAGCACTCCTACAGAAAGCCTGGACTGAGAAGGACACTGGGCTGAAGCTGCCCCAAGATAAACACGCAGGGGGAGCCCCTGCCACCGTGCAGTCAGCATCCTGACTACACCAGTAAAAGGAGGGGCTGTGGACTCCAAGAAAGCCCCAACCTCTCCCATCTGCATACCTCAAGCAGCATTAGGGTCAGGTGTGCAGGGCCTGGGAGGACCTGTCTTTGGGAGGCTGATTGCAAATCTAAGCCCAGATGGTCCTCCGTGGAACTCAAAGGAAGCACAGGGCCCCAGGCTGGTGGGTGTGTAGGGGCCAGAGGGAAAGTCAAATGCTTTCAGGGGTCCTGGGAGTGCCACGCCCCAGTCTGCCAGGTGTGGAAACAGCCCAGGGTTCTTCCATGAGCCCAGGGTTGGGTGACTTAGAGGGGAAGCCTGACTGGCTGGGAGTCCCAAGGTGGGGGGCTCGAGGGAGATAATTCTGAATTTGCCCCCTCCTCCAGTTTAAGAAAAATAATTAGGATGAATAAACACCATAGAGTCAAGGGCTCCAGGGTTTGCTTAGACCTCAGGGTAACAGAATCATGGATGGCAAACTAATCAACCCTTGAGTCACAGCTCACGAGGGGCCTGGGTGGGAGGCGGGAATTCCAGGCCCAGGGAACAGACTGGTGCGAAGGCACAGAGGTCCTAATGTGAGTGACCGGTGAGGGGCCACTGTGCTGGGGAGAAGAGGGAGGGCTGGGCCTTGGACCCAACCTTGAAAGGACATCAGTGATAGGCCAAGGGGAGGGTTTTTTTTTTTGTTGCAAAGTGTGGAGTTTGGGGGACGATACCCAGCCCCTGAGTACAGAAAGCTCATCACGGATGCTAGCCTGCTGGGGTCTCCCTCCCTGCGGCACCCCCCACCGCCTCACCTTCAGTGATCACTGTGGCGAACATCAGGGCACCGGCAGCGTTAGACTTCACATGCTCCACTGGGTCTTTCAGCAGATGGACCAGGATGGGGATGACGTCAAAATGACACACCTGTTTCTTGCCCTCTCGAGATATGCTGGGGCAGAGAGGGAACAGAGAGGGGCTCTGCTTGGAAGGGAGAAGAGGCGCAAGGCCCAGGAGTGCCCCAGGGAGACACAAAAGAAATAATTGTGTGGGGGCTACCCCAGGTAGTCCCAGGACTGGTCCCCATGATCCAGGACTGGTCATGGCAGGGATGCTGGGCTGCAGAGGAGCATTGGTGTCAACGCGGCCCACTGCCAGTGAAGACCACGGGGTGACAGGGCCTCATTCTGAGCCAGCACACAGAAAAGAAATAGGGCATGTTCTCTGTGGCCCCAAAATGGGGAACAGCAGGACCCAGGGGTGTCAACCACAGGGAGACCTGTTTTGACTTTGCCTAAGAGCCAGAGCTGACAGTGATGGGCCAAGCTGCCCCCAACAGCAGCAGCTGCCGGGCACTGGGCAACTGCAGCTAAGGACTCAGACCAGGTGACTTTTAGGCCATTTACTCTGGCACTGAATGAAGTTGTGGAAATGAGGATGATGGACTCCCCAAAAGTTTCCTGAAAGAGGGTCAATTCTGTCCCCTAAAAAGAAAGGGCTCCCTGGGCCAGGAAACACTGTTCACAAGCCCCACAGGAATGCCACAGTGCAAAGACCCCTGTGTCACTTAGTTTAATCAACCTTTCCCAAATGTAGCCACCAAAGAACCCTCATTTTTGTAGAGCTCTTAATGACCTCAAAGACACAGGTGTTCCCTGGGAACACAGATTGGGATATGAGGTTGGCCAGCCACTAGCTGTGACACTGGGAGCCTTTCAGGGCAGTGGGCCTCGACCCCGAAGCCCATGATCAAAGATGCAGAGTCCTGGGCCCCACATGCAGGGATTCCCCGATTCGTTCACACAGCAAGACACTGAGACAAGAGCGATGCAGGGATTCCCCGATTTGTTTACAAGAGTGGGGACAAGAGCAGGGTTTCTCCAGCTCAGTGTTCTTTAGGGCCAGATAATTCTCAACTGGGAGCCAAAGCTCCCCCGCTGCAAACCCTGGGTTTAGGGCAGCAAACAGAGGAAAGCCCTGTCCTCAGGAGCTCCCCTCGGGGATGACACACAAAGTAACGGCAGGGATGGTGGTCACAGTGGACATGGGAGGACAGGGGACAGCAAGGAGGTTACAGTTTCAGAGAGAGAGCTCTCTCCTGGAAAGCCACTCTCATGGTCCCACAGAAAGGGGACCTCTGAGCAGACCTAAGAATGATGGGGCTGGGACAGGGCCCAGGAATCTGCATTTTCACAAACCTCCCGGGGGCTTGGGTCAGGGGCCCCACTTGCAGAAATACTGGCCTGAGCCTCTAGTGAGACTCTCAGAAGAGAAGCCAGGACTTAGGGAAGGCAAGAGGGCCTCCACTAAAGAGACATAGTCACAGCTAAGGCAGAGACTCTGGGGTTCGGTGACCAGCCTGTCCTCGTGAAAAGGGGCCCAGTGTGAGAACACACACCGCACCCTGCCCCCTGCAGCTTTGAGGCTTTGGGCTCCCTCAGTTTCCAGGCCAGGATGTAGACTGTGATCCTGTGTGACCTGGTGTGAGACACAAGACACTGCCTCCTTTTCTCACCTGTGAAGGCAGACATCACCTCCCTGGAGGGTTGCCTAAATGTGAGGTTTGTAGACAACGCCTGGCACACAGGAGGCACTCAGTGACCGCTGGGTGTCATGATCATCACCAGTGCATCTCCTGTGCTGGCCTTCCTCATGGGGAGGGGGTGCACAATCATCTGGCTTTGTCCAGGCTGAGGGGTTTCCTGGGATACAGTACACTCCCAGGCCAACGGGATGGTGGTCACCCTAGGGGAGAAGGTCATCCTCCGTCCCAGCTCCCTCCTGCCCCTGGGCACAAGCAGGCAAGGGGAAGCAGGCCCAGGGTGGCCGCCCTTGAGCTCTGGACCAGTCCAGCTCAGGTGCCTTCTCCCAGCCTTGGTAGAAACCCAGCCTAGGCCAGGCCTCACCTGACATTAAGGAGCGCACGGGCGGCCTTGCTGCGGATGTTCTGGTTGGCGCTGAGGAGCTTCTGCTTCAGGACAAGCACCACATTGCTGCCCAGGGCCTCGGTGGCATCCTCCTGCAGGCAGAGGACCAGTGTGTCCAGGATGAACTCCTGGAACTCCTCCTCCTCCACCTCCACCTGCAGCTTCCATACCAGTGAGGAAATCAGACCTTTGCTGATGATCTCTTGGGCCCCTACAAGGCAGGAAAGGGCACTGAGGGCGGGCTGGCCACACACCCACCCACCCATGCCAGTTGGCCTGCAGGGCTCAAGGAGGGTCTTGCAGAGCCAGTGGGTGGGTTTGACAAAAGGACTTGCAAGTGCCACCCCCACACACACGTCCCGCCTGGCCAGGGGCCTGAGCGACCAGCAGGCAGCTGCAGTGACAGCCATGTCAGGGGCTAAGGGCGGAGGCTCAGAGAACCCAGGAAGGACCGGTCTTTTGTCGCCTGTGTCTCAGGGGGCATCAACCATAGCAAGCGCACAGCAGCCGGAGAGGCAGTAGCCACCCCTCGGAGAGCTGACAGCTCACTCCTGCAGGGCCCAGGCACACCAGGAGACCTCCACTCTTCCCTCCCCCTGCCCCAGAGTTGGGGAGCCAGCCAAGCCCCCGCTTCCCATCCACCAAAATATTTCAAAGCTGCTGGAGACCCCACACTGGTCTGACCAGCCCTTGAGAAGAGCTTGGGTTTGACTCTGAGACAGAAGACCTAGAGTGTAGGCCAGTGTCACACACACCAAAAAGAGCTGTGCCCCAACTAAAGGTGACAGGAAGCCATAGGCTCTGGTCTTCATGGGACCTGGGGCTCTGTGGGAAGGGGGCTCCACATGGCACAGCTGGGGTGCAGGTACTGGGAGAAGCACAATGAGGCAAGGCTCCCCCATAAACAGGCCCCACCTGGCTCCTCCCAGCTCCCTTCCCTCCTGAGGAATGTCAGCATGTGGTTGCCTAGAGAACCCAGCACGAGTGGCATCCTGAGCCCAGGACGGTGGGCAGAACAGCCCTCCTGAGTCACTGAGATGAGAAGCACAGGGAATGTGCACAGTGCCCTTCCCTACGGCAAGCGGCTGCCCTCGCCACTGCCCTGCAGCCCACTGCCTACTGCAAAGCCATCTACAGCCCCCAGGGAGGTGGCCACCAGCAGACACCTCTTTCTTCTGCCCTCCCCAGCTAAACCGTCTAATTTACTCTAGAGACAGAAATAAACAGGTTGATTAGCCTAAAGGTCTCCAAGTGCCAATTAGTACCAGGGATTTCCTCTTTGAAGACATCACCCCAGCCTTCTTCCCCAACTCCCTGAGGACATCAAACAGCAGGTGCCCAGGGTGATGGGGTAGAAAGGCGGAGCAGGGTGCTGAGTGGCTCTTACCGCCCACCCCCTCCCATGTCTCATAATGTCCAGCAGCTCTCCATGCCCCATCCCCCAGGTCCTCTGGTGTCAGGTGGCTCCCAGTGCCCCTGGCCAGCTTCTCACTGTGGTATCAGATGGAGCAGCTAGATCTGCCCTGTTTGTTCTCAGGGCTCTGACCACCCAGGAAAAGTGGGTTCCTGTTGCTTCTACTGTGTTGGCCTTTTTTATTTAATATGCACAGATTGCAAAAAAAAAAAAAAAAAAAAAAAGCCTAGGTCTCATTTAAAACATATCCTTTCCAATCTGTGTGACCTTGGACAAGTTACTTAACCTCTCTGAGTCTAGTTTCCTTATCACTGAAACGGGCCTACCTGGCAGGGGGTTGTGGATGAAAACGTGTTCCACGTGCTGTGGATTTCTTCATCCATGTAAGGGTCTGTCCCTGTGTGCCCAGAACATCTGGGCCTAGGGTGGCAAGACTCTCCTGAATTCCACCAACACTGAGTCCCAGCTACAAGCAAGGGCCTGCTGGAGGCTGAGGAGTAGGATACAAGACAAATGCTGCACAGCCCAAGCCCTGCAGATCCCATCAGTGCAGAAACCCCCCTGCCCCACCACCCCTCCCGAGGCCTGATCCTCTCTCGCGCACAGCTCCCTGCTTTGCCCATACCACACACCTGGCCTCCTGCTCCCGCTCTGCTTCCCCTCAGGTTCTGCCCACGGTCTCCCTACCCACTACTGGCTATAGATTCAACTCAGTGGTGACTGGACGGCCCTCTTCCAGCTCACAGCAGGGAGGTGACAATTTGACCTACTGTTAATTTTGCTGGCAGATGGAAGGACAAAGTTCTGGGATGGGGACACGAGCAAAGACCTGGGGGTAAGGAAGTTGTTAATTTTCAAATCAGGGCTAGATTGTAGCCTCGTCTCACCTATCTGAGCTTCCCAGGAAATCCCTGGGACAGGTGTCATTGCTGAGTCAGGATGGGCACAAGTTAGGGGAGGAATATAGAAGGAGTTGATGTCAGAAAAGTCAACATTCAAGGTGATCGCCTCCATTACCCACCTCTCCTTGGTGAGGAAACTGAGGCCCAGAGAGGCAACTTGAATACCCAAGGTCACACATCAGATGGTGGCAAAGCCAGGCGGGGCCCTCAGCTCCTTGGGTTTTGTTTCTCAGGCATTTGTCTTGTACTTCTGCTCCTAGAAATGCTTAGCACGGGGACCGGGGTTCATTTTGAGACAGAGGGAGAAGATTAAAAATAAAACGCGTGCCGGGTGTGCCTTTCTGCTCGTTCACTTTGCTTCTTTTCAGCTAAAAGAAGAGTCTCGGGCCTGGCTATTTATAACTAACCCAGATCTGCGATGGCTTGCTCAAGTGGGGGTGGGGCACACAGACCCCAGGGAAACAATCGGGGAAATCCACCCAACTGGGCGGCAGCCTGAGCGTCCGCTGGGGGTGGGGGGTGGTTGCAGAAGAGGTAGGACAGGTGGGGCACAGAGAATCAGCCAGATGGGGTGGCACCAGAGCAGGCCAGGCTCTGGGCCATCCATGGTTTAGAGACAAGCAACCCCCGGGAAGTGGGAAAACTAGTGGAATAGTCAGCTGGGGACAGGTCACTACAGAACAGGTTGACATGTGTGTAGACCAGGAATTCCAGGGTCCTAGGGGCTCTGGAGGTGCACAAAGGGAGGCCCCAGGGAAGCTGGTTCTCATGGATGTGGAGGAGAGCCCAGAACAGCAGGGCTCAAATGTATGTGTTTGTGGGGAGTCCCCGATCTGGCCTGGCTGATATGTAGGGGCTAGGATGGGTTCAGTGGTTGATGAGCCAAAGAGATCCAATGGGATTGAGGGGTCACGGATGTCCATGGTGTGGAGCCCCAGTGGTGGAGGCTGGGTCATTTTCTTTGTGGTGGGGCAGGGCGGGTGCTGACACCATGTTGAGGGGCCACTCCTCAGCCAGCTGTGCCTGCTGGGTTGGGGAGGTGCTGAGTGGGCTCAGTCACCACCATGGCCCCCTTCCTCTGGCTACTGCAAAGCCCCAGCTGTTGTCTCCCAGCCAATGAGGGCTCAGGACAGAGCACCAGCACCCAGGTTCTGGTCGCAGCCACACCCTTTCCTGTTAGGGGACTGCACATCTACACATGGCATCTGGGGCCCACCTTGCCGCAGGTGACCCACCTGTCCAGCTTTAGCCTTGCGTGGCCCTGTGCCCTGAACTCCTGGCCCACTGGGCCTGCCTTTGCTCCAAGGGGTGCTTCTCTGTCCTCAGCTTTCTCGGCTTCCCGGTAGCTGGGAGCATGGTTAACAGCTTCTTCCTTCACCACATGCTCTCTTCCCGTGCCTCTGGTACCCTCCATTCTCTGGTTCCTGACCACCTCCCCAACTGCTCCTCCATCTTTTTGGTAAGCACCATCTCTTCCTCCAGTGGTCCCCACCCTCTCCCCTTCTCTCATCTCCCTGGGTCCTGATAATGCCCCGCCACTGTCTCCTAACATGCTGTTGGTCTCCCTGCCATCTCACAGCCACAGCAGACCGTGCACTGAACTCAGCCTCACAGACTGACTTCTGTGCTCACTCTCACTTCCTCTGGACTAACTGATGTTTTTGTTATTTTATTATCTCCAGTAGGACAACTCACATTGTCTGTGGGACCACACCTACTGTAAACAGGCAATTAAAAACTTCTCCTCCTCCTTCTCAAATTTAAAAGACTAACGTTAAAACTCTCTAGCAGTTCTTAGGCCAACGTCCCTGATCCTACTGCCCCGAGCTGGCATCTGTGCATGGGCAACGACCCTGGCCCCAGCCACACTGGTCTTCTCTGGGTTCTTCCTGGCCTCGTGCTCCTTCATGTCCTGCACCGTCCCCGCCTTGGAACTCACTTCCCTCCCACCCTATGTCACTGGCCACCTCCACGCCCGCTATGGCCTCATTCCAAGCATCTCTTCCTTTGGGAAGCTGGCCCAATGCCCAATGCTCCCCTACTCCACAGGCCCCCAGAGCCCCAGTGGGTCTCCTCAGATAGCCTCACATGACTGTAAGGCCCAATCGTTGTTTGCTTTCTGCCCCTGCCCTACAGGCAGAGGGTCTGCCAGAAAAGGGCCAGTCTGAATCCTAGAACTGTGCCTACAACTATACCCTGGTGGAGGAGGCTATCTGTAAGTGACTGCTGCATGAATACAATATTGGTTTGATGCCAGGTGAGATGTCCCTCTCTTACTTTGAGGTCAAGTCAGGGAGGTGTCAGCCAGCCCCAGTGGACCCCTCCGCAGGCTAGCCTCTGCTCTGGACCACTGGAAAGGGCCATCTCACTGTTGCATGTGGGCTTACCTCTGCAAACAATTCAACTCTGACCCCCAGACTCTGCAGTGGAAACAGCCTCTGGCTATCCCAAGACATGCTAATATGCATTTCCTATATACATTAACCCTCAGAGCCACCCTCTGACCACAGTCTGTTACATTCCCTTTTGACAGAAGAGGAAACAGAGGCTCAGCCAGGTAGCACAGCTGCTGGTCTCTGTGTGGTCCTCCTGGCAAGAGGTCCAGCCTGACACAGCCTGGTGGTGTGGAAGGCAAGCACAAAGGGTAGCCCCTCAGCCATTGGCTGAATTCCCTTGGTCCTCACTGGACACCTCCAGTGAGCACTAAGTTTGCCTCCATGATGCCCATAACAAATATATGTCCTGTTCCTGACAGTTGAGGCAGCACCCTCACAGGTGGCCCATGACCCTGCAGGTACGTAATACAATGGTCTCCATCTCACAGAAGAGGAAACATTCCTAGGGAGGTTATGGGATGATGCTGAGATGCCACAGTGTCCAGCTGGCAAAGCCAGGCACATGCCCCTGCCTCTCCACCACAGAGCTATGATGGAGAGACCGCTCCATGGACCTCTGCCATGGTCAGGTCCAGGGCTGCTGCTCAAAGAATGGCATGATCCACACCTTACAAAGGTGTAAGGTGATAAGGAACGCGTTAGCTGGGAAGGCATTTGCACTTTGTCAGGGATGCTCTAGGATACACAAAGCTTCAGATTTACAAAGATGGAGAAGAGAGACAGGAGCATTCATGTCTTGGCCCTCTGGCTTGAGAGTCTTTTAAGCATGGAACTGAGGGACTCCTGGCCCTGAGGTCCACAGATAGGCTTTGAAATTGAAAACAGAATTTTGCAGCCTGGGTTCAGCTGCGTTTTGCTGAGGGTCTGATGCTTTCCACCAGCTTCCCAAAAGCGCCAATCAGTGGCCTTAACTGAACTGGCTCTGTCACGCTTGTCTGGGCTGGGGGCCAGCTCCTCGGTCCTTCTCCCTTCCTTCCCTCCCAAGGCCACCCTTCCGTGTGCCAGGATTGCCAGGGACGCCAAAGAGCCCCTAGACACTGGGCGGTGGCGGGGGGGGGGGGGGCCGGCGGCAGAGATGACTAATGCCCCCTCCCATCGCTGCACAAACCTCACCGGTGTAAATCGTTAGGGTTTGCATAGGCTTTCACACGTTCTGAAGGATTGATGAGACAATCCAGGAAAGCAAGTGCCACTAGCCCCACTTTGCAAACAGAAAGGCTGGGAGAGGTCAGTCGGTTGCCCAAGGACGTAGAGCTCACAAGAGGCCGAAATGGGTTTGAACCCGAGTGGAGAGAAGGCGAGCCGGGACTGGCTGCAGTAAAGAGGGCCAGGACCATGGCTGGGCTCAGGCTTGGTTTCCCGGGCTGCCAGAGGTGGCCCCTGGGGCTCGGCTACCAGGCCTCAGCGCAGCGGAGTCGGTGGAACGCCGGCACCGGGAGCGCTTGCGGGACTGCGGCGCGCGCGGAGCTGCGACCCCGCCCCTGTCCGTCCCCATTGGGCTACTGGCCCGTCCGTCAGCTGCCTGTGCCCAATGGACAGAGGGCCGGCGCTCGTGGCGGGGCGGAGGTGCCCGGCGCGTGGTGCCCGGCGGGCGCGCGGCACCCCCCCGCCCGCGGTTGGCCTGGCAACGGGCTGCGCTCGCGGCTCCGCCCCCTGCCGGCGGCGGCGCGGCGCGGGGCGGGCGGACCCGCGGACTGGCGGCGGGCGGCGCGGGAGGGCGGGCGGAGGGAACCAGGCCGGCCGGAGCGTGTGCGCCGCCCGCGGTCCGGTCACGTCCCCGCGTGGGCGCCGCCGCCCGCGTCGTACGGAACGAGGGCGCCGCGGCCCCGCGCTCGCCGCCCCGCCCCGCCCCGCCCTGCCCGGAGCAGCTCGGCAGATGCTCTGTGCTGCGGCCCGGAGGTGAGTGAGCCGACCCGCGGCCGGCCGCGCGCCGCTGAGCCTCAGGGGTCGGGGGCACGGCCGGGGCATCCACCTTGCCCCCACTTGGGACTCTTCCCAGGCCTTTGTGCCCCGGATCCGCCAGGACGCAGCGTCAGGGATGCCCCTCAGGGGTGGGGGACACCAAGGGCGGGGACGCCTGCGAGGTGGGCAGGGGGCGGCTTCTGGTCGGGCAGGTGCTGGGGGAGGGATGCGCCGCCAAGCCGATGACCCCGCGGGAGGGGGCGGCTGAGGACCCGGGAGGGTGGACAGAGGGCGCCGGGGATGCCGCGCGGGGCCGCCGGGCGCCCCCAAGCAGCGGCTGATGCGGAGCCCGGGCGGGCCAGGCGAGCTGCGGGAGCGGCGCTGAGGCGGGTCTCCCTAGGGGGAGGATCAGGGAGGGGCGGCCAGAGCCGATGCAGGGCCTTGCCTGAAACCGAGGAGAGGGCCCCAGAGGCCTGGGCCCGAGGACCTGGGCCCGCAGACGGACAGCTAGCAGTTCTCGGTCACTGCTCTCGCAGCGAGCAGGTTCCTCACAGGCATTTAGAGGAAGAGATGAGTATCGACCTGCTGCGATTGTAATACGTTCCCGGCTCAATATTTTTTCCCTTAAAAGGCGGTGGGGGTGTTTGGGGGAGGGGAGTGAGGGCCTCAGGGCTGGCGCTCCGTATCCTGCGGGCGATCCGAGGGGGCTCTGCCTTTAGGGCGGTGCTGAGCCTTCCTGGGTGATGATGGCAGGATTCGGCCTAGGCCGAGAATGGGGGCTCCTGTTAACTGAGACAAGAGGATGATGCCAAGCGAGACCAGCGTTCCGCGTAGTCCGTGTTGGGGTGGAGGGACCCGCCTGGTAGAGAGGTCTGTCTTGCTTGGGGAGACAGCTGAGCCCCTGACCGGCTCCTTTCTGCCCAAGTGATTTCCCTGCCCTGGGGATTGAGCTCTCTGGAGAAGGCTCCTTGGCCAAATTCAATTAAGCAAATATTTATTGAGTGGTCACTCCCCCAGAGCCTTGGCGCTGGGGTGCACCGGGTGGGAGTGGACTGGGCCTGCCCTCCCAGGACTGATTGACCACCGCATAGGGGAAAACGTCTCTACTCGACCAACCCAGCTTGAGTGCAGGTGCAAGGGCCTCGGGAGGGACCTCAGAGTGGTGTCCTGGGCTGGGGGGTCAGGTGAGCTCGTGGGCAACATGACATTTGAACTGGAGCTTGAAGGACATGGGCACAGCTAAGCTGGGCATTGTGGGCAGAGAGGAGAGAATAGACCGAGGCACTTGGGCAGTTAGATCTGATGGGAGCACTCAGCATGCCTGGGGAGTAGGAGGAGGTATGGCGGGAAAGGCCGGTGGGGGCTGCACGGGGCTGAGGGAGCTGGGAAGTGGAATGACCCCACTGCTGGTTAACTGTGGCTATGGTGGAGACCACGGCTTCCTCATCTGTAAAAGTGAAGCAGTTCCATGACCCCATGAGCTGGGGTGGGCCTGGAGAAGAGCTAGCTTTAAAGACTGGGGAAGGCTCCTTGCAGTCTGAGACTGTGCTTCCAGGCACTTCTCCCTCGGGCACAGCCAGGGCACTGGGTAACCACCCAGGCAACCCCCTTGTTAGGACTGAGTTGCCTGTTTCGGGGATGATGCTTAGCTAGTGACTCTGCCTCTGGGATGTGGATGTTTGAGAGCAGTAATCGTGGCAGCCTGGGAGCATCCATCTACGGGGTGCAGTGGGGGTGTGGATGGCCTGCGGTGCTTGGATAAAATATGCGCCTTGAGCAAGCCTCATTCTCTAGGAATGAGGAGATGCTGGCATCTGGTTTAAAAGTCTTCCTGTGTGTTCCTCTAACTGACGTTGATTTTCTGAGACAGGAGGTGAATAAGACATAATTTCTCCCCCTCGGAAATTGGTGTCACTTTCCCCCCTAAGTCAGCTCCCTCATTTCTGGGGATGTTTTTGCTCTCCCTCTGAAGGGGCTGTTTGTTACTCATCTTTGTAGTGTGCCTACCCTCCCCACCCAACACACACTTGGCTTTGGCCAAGGCCCAGGTTGATGCAGCGAGAACAGGGCCTGCCCTCGTGGGGTGTGCAGTCTGTGCTGAGCAGGGTGAGCTGCTGCGCTCTGTGCCTGTCGCCTGGACTGTTGGAGGGACCTGGCATGTGACTGTGGGTTTGGGACACAGGGAATGGATTCTTCCCTCTGTCCCCAGCCTCTCAGTCCTTTTGTTTTCTAGAGTCTCAGGAGGAACCTCAGAGACCTGGAGGCCCCACCAGAGTGGCCGGAACCTGGTGCAGGAGTATGGGTGGGGTCTCAGTCTGGCCCTCAGGAGCTTCTAGAACAATTCCAGGAATTTGCAGGTAACTGGATTGACTTCAGAAGGGCTGCCCAGGGCCCCCGCAGAGAGGCCAGTGGGACAGGAATGCTGAATATAGCAATTCAGGAATGCTGAATTTAGTCATCTTGTGTGCGAACACATGTGTGCGGCTTCCTCCCCTGGAGGCAAGGAAGGCAGCCCTGTGCTGTCTGTCCCACGCTAGCCTCAGAATACTTAAGACGGTGTGTGGCGGCAAAGGCACTCTCACTGCTGCTGACCATGGCAGGTGCACGGGCACACTGGAGGAGGCAGGTCAGCACACTGCTCTCCCGAACCCTCCAGCAAGGAAACCTGGGGTAGCCAAGCCTCTGAGCACCTGTGAGCACTGTGCTTGGCTGGAAGGAGCACAAAGCGAAATGAACAGAGGCGTCAGTGCAGATGCCAAGGGTCAGCCCCAGGCAGAATCCCAGAGCAGAGGCTATGCTGCGGCCTGGGCAGAATGAAGAGGGACGTGGGAGCACCCAGACTGTTGTGGCCCCGGGGTGGTGAGGTGAGAATTCCAGTCTAGGTGGCAGAAGACCTGGAGTCAGGCCCTGGCCCCACCATCCTAGGTCCAGCCCCTTTTTCTCTGAACCTCATTATCCTCATCCATACCCAAAGCCAAGAGTGCCCCGCCCTGTCCCCACACCAGCCCCTGCCACACATTTTGGCCCTTTCGTGCGAACACCGCCAGGGGAGGCGCTTCACAGGATTGAACCAACAGGGACCGCTTGACAGATCCTAGAGCACATAGGAGGAGACATCAGCCCTCTGGACTGACCTGGAGGAGCAGAACCTCACGCGATTCATCCATTCATTTGTTCAGCTAACATTTACCAGCGCCTGCTGCATGCCAGGCACTGTGCCAGGTGCAGGGGTACAGCAGGGACATAGCATCCACTCACAGTGCTCACACCAGACGGGCAGGGGTTGACAGTAACACGTGTAACTAAGTGCTGCACTGTGGAGAACACTAAAGCAGAAGGTGGGGGACACGAGATGAGGGTGGGGGGCTGACACAGTGCCATGGAGAAGTGCTGGGTGAGTGGTGTGGCTGAGCAGGGGAGAGACAGCAGGTGCAAAGGCGCTGAGCAGACACTCCCTGGCCCCTGGAGGCCCCACCAGAGTGGCTGGAACCTGGTGCAGGAGTGTGGGTGGGGTGTCAGGGCCAGGTCCTGCAGGACTCAGTGGGCCCCAATGAGGCAGGAAGACCTTGGCAGGGTTGGAGCAGAGAAGAGACTGGAGCTGCCCTCTCAGGAGGAGCTAATCTACACTTTGAAAAGATCTCTCTGCTGAGGTGGGAAAATAGGCTAGGGTGGGGTAAGGCTGGGGGCCATGAGGGGCTATTGCAACATTCCAGGCAGAGAGGCTGCTGACCCAGGGGTGGGAGCTCTGGAGGCCCTGAGAAATGCAGGTGGGAGATTTGTTTTTTAAAGCTGCAGCTTTTAAAGGACAGCTGCAGTTTTGGTCTGAACCAGTAGAAAGATGGAGCTGGTATTGGCTGAGAAGCAAGATACAGAAAAACCCATTCTGGAGAGGTGGGGAATTAGGAGGTGGGTCTGAGACCTGGAGAGCCATTGATGGGCACATGTGGCCAGAGGGAGAGCAAGGCTGGAGGTGGCAACCTGGAGCCCCTGGCACTGAGGTGTGTGGGAGGCCGGGGACCACGTGAGGTCACTTAGGGATCAAGGGTAGGTAGGATCAGAAGAGGCTGAGCTGGGCCCCTGGGCCTCCACTGTGGGGAGGATGAGTTGAGAAGCATCGAGAAAGAGAGATTGAGGATTGACGGGCAAGTGAGGTGGAAGCACAGTCACAGTGGCGCCTCGGGAGGCTGGAGAAGAGCGGGTCCCAGAGAGCAGGTCCCCTGTGTCAAGCAGGCAGGGCATGCCCAGGGACTGAGCAATGCAGGCACAGCTGGCCACATGATTTTGGGGGCCCCCTATTTGAAAATTATTAAGGGCCTGACATGATGGCCCACACCTGTAATCCTATACTATGGGAGACTGAGGTAGGAGGATCACTTGAAGTCAGGAGTTTGAGACCAGCCTGAGCAACATGTAAGAGCCTGTCTCTACAAAAGTAAAACTAAAATTATGCATTCCAAAACAGCAACAGCAGAGCATTAAAACTGTATGGATGCCCAAGTGAGTGCCCAGGAAGCTGGCTGGTCACAGGGACCTCAAGGATAATATTGGGGATGTAGTGGCCCCTGTGGAGAAGGAAGGCCTGGAGGGTGGGCCGGTAACCTGCCTGCTGCCCACTCCCCACAGCATTTCTCCTCCCTTCCCTGAGTGGGCGGGTGGGTTGCGTTGGACTTTCAGGGCCGCTGGAGTCAGTCACACCCAGCCTGTGAGCTTCACCTTGGCTCCATGGCCCAGGGAACCCAAAGTGAAAACTGCAGCAGGCAATTGCCTGCTGCAATTCTTCACTAAATGTCTTGCTTCTTGCCCCTTGGTCTGTGGACCCTTGGGCAAGAGGCAGCAGGAGGCACATCTCGAGGTTGAGGTTTAGATGGTCCCATCAGCAGGCCCTGGATCTACATGGCCACAGCTTCACACAGCAATGGCTTCTTTGCGTTCATCTCTTTTCCAAAGGAACCTGCCACATCACAGAGTTTTGAGTTATTTGCTTCTAAATTAAGGTATAACTCTCTTTTAGAGACGTCCCTGGAGAATCCATCA
Source organism: Pan troglodytes (assembly GCF_028858775.2). Taxonomy (NCBI): domain Eukaryota; kingdom Metazoa; phylum Chordata; class Mammalia; order Primates; family Hominidae; genus Pan; species Pan troglodytes. The sequence continues at coordinate 25,094,960 of NC_086016.1, forward strand.
AAAAGTGCTAAGAAGCGAGACTGTTAAAAGCCACAGTGCAGGGAGGGGCCTTACACATAGTGTCAAGCCCGGGGGTGTTCCTTCTAGCAGCCTCCAACCAGAAACACACCCCGTCCCCGAGGGCTCAGCCAGGCCTCTCATGGCCATGGGGGGCCGTGGTTAGAGCAAACCTTTCAGGAGACCCTTGGCCCCTGGGATGGAGAGCTGCCAGGACAGAGGTCCCTTTGTGAGGTCTGCCCCTGTGAGGTCTGCTCCTTTGTGAGGTCTGCCCCTGTGAGTCATGGAGGCCAAGGTCCTCTGAGGTGTGGAGAGTGGACCTCATGTGCCCAGTGCCTTAGTAGGTCTGGGCAGCCCCGCATCTGGGCAGCATGGTCCCTCTCACCCTGGTTGGTCATAGGAAGGGTGGCTGAGGAGGAGGCTGTGCTGGAGGCTGGCATGGCAGTGAGGGCTGGCTCTTAGGCTGTGGCCCTGCTCCAGACAGGGCTGGTGGGGCCTCTGTGTAGAACAGCGCCATGTTCCTGACCATGTTTCCTATGTCCTTTCCTGCTGCTATTTTTTTCCCCTTAGCACTCGCCACAGCGTGACCTGCTCCCTATTTGATTCATTCATCGTATGTGTTTGTGTAAGCTCCATGAGGGCAGGGACGTTGCGGAGTCACCATTGAGAATCGCCACCCAGGGAGTCGCTGTAGAGGGACTGAATATTCACAGACAGTCATGCCTCAGTGGCCCTGTCCAGCCCCTTTCGCCCTGGGGCTGGGCTGTGTGCTCGTGCGCTGCAGAACCCCTGCTCCAGCTCAACCCTCTGCTCCTAAGAGGTTGTACCTTTGGGTCCCCAGAGATGTGTCTCTGGGCCTCAGGTTTGGCCACCAAACACAAACCACCCTCAGGTGGATGCTACCAGCTGGGCCCCGTCAGGCCCAACTGTGGGTTACTCTCAAGCCAGAGGCAGGTGGACAGATGCCTCGGGCTGATGCCGGGCCACTCAGTGATGCAATGTGACTCAGTGGGGCCTTTGTCAGACACGGGGATTCACAGAGTGATGACCTTCAGAGGCATGTCTATGGAAAACTGTCCTAAGGGGATGAGCCAAGACCCTGAAGGTAGCAAAGGAACATGATGATGGTAGAGTGGCCTTTCCAGGTGGCCCCTGTGCCCCAAGATCAAGGAGTGGCCTCTCAGGCCAGCAGAGGAGCTCAGGGCAGGGGAAGGCACCAGGCCTGGGTAGAAGTCCAGCTCTGCCTGTGATGGTGACCCTGCGAATGCTTTCCACTCTCTGGGCCTTGGTTTCCTTGCCTTTGAGTTGGAAGCTCTGGGCTGGGTCAAGTGTACAGATAGTTTCCTTCCTTATCTCAACTCTGGAGTGGCCGTCCAAAGCACGCAGTGCTGAAGAGGATTCTAAGGCTGTGCTACAGCCCAGAGGGAAAGAGTCATGGTCGATTAGTGATGTCTGCAGCGGGCACGGGAGGCAGGATTTAGATGAGCTTGCCAGTGACTGGTGAACCTCACCACTGTACCCCCTCCTATCTAGCAGCTTTAACCCACCCTATCTCTCCTTACATGCCCCTTCCTTAGTGACACTGATGCTAACCCCTTATTGGGAAGGACTGGCCTCCATCTTCCTGAGTCCCATGAGCAGCTCAGGTCATTGCTTGCTGACTGTCTCTTCTCTCATTTGATGCCTCACTCCCTGTAGTGATCTCAGGGTCCAACCCCATGCTTCGTTCATGGCAGCCTCTTTCTGTACACTGAAGAATGAATAAGTGAATGAGTGGTAGAGACTCAACCACTCTACAAGGCCGGGAGTCTCCTCTTGGATGTACACCTGATGTTGATCTCTGTTCCAGCAAGGAGCCCCTAGAAGCCTTCTTGGAATTGGGAGGCTGGATGGCCACGGAAACAAGGTGCTAAACCGTGTGGTTTCAGCTCCAGGTATTGCAGGAGTGGGGTCAGCAAGGGAGGAGGGGGCAAGGTGACTAAGGAGGGCTGAGGCATGTAAAGTACCAGGCTCTGTGTTTGTGGGGCCCGGTGGTCCTGTCTGACCTTGGCTATGGAGCCGCTAATCAGGCTTCCCCAGAGGCAAAGCTGGGAAAACCTTCCAAGCTGCCAAGAGGGGCCTTCTGAAGACCCTTCGGACTATGGGTGGGAGAACTTGGCACCTACAGCCTTCACCCTGACCCCAGCAGGCCCTGACCCCCTATGAACTGGTGGTACCTCACCCCTACTCCTCTTGTACCCCCACACTAGTGGCCCTACCCCTAACTGTGGCCAGGCCAGGGGAGGAGCAACTCCACCATGAGGGCTTGGCCCTCATGCCTCCTCCTGCCCAGCTCTGCATGGCATGTCCTCTCTGGCCTTAGCTGCCCCAGCTGCATGTGGCCTCAGGCCAGCCCCACCCAGCCCTCTTGCTTCCTGTGGCCCTGTAGAGTGGCTACCAGGACCCCTGCTGGTGAGGGCGGGTGCGGGTGGCCTGTCTCCGAGCTGGGCTTTCCTCCAGCATGGTCACCCCCTCACCCGCTCAGTTACCTCTGATATGCTGTGCAAACATATTTCTCGATGAAATGCTGGGAAGAAAAATAATTAGAGTGTTGCCTCCATTATCCAATTTCTGATTAATCAAACTCCCTTTGTCCTCGGCCAAAATCTATTCATTTCCCTTAAACACTGGGCCAGTGCCAGGCATTGATTTCCTCTATGATAACACCACGCACGCAAGCACAGCCATGCCCAGCCTTGCCCCACCCCATGGCTGGGACACAGAGGCACTGGTGGGGCTGCCCTTGTCCCCCCAACACTGCCCACCTCCTCCAAGGAGTCTCCTGGCCACACTGACACCCCCATCTCTGTCGCGGCTCCTGGAGTGCTTGGCCTCAGTCTCCAGTGTGTTTGTCTTGCCACGCTGGCTGTTCTGGGGCTCTCCCTCCTCCCAGGATGGTGTGGAATGGATAGAGGAGGTGTGGAGGGTGTGAACACTGCGGTCCCCAGGGACCACAGGGAATGGGCTGCAGCCCCAGGCTCTGGGTGGGCCAGGGTTTGGGGGATTATCCCCATCACTGGCACAGGAAGAAGGCCAAGGGTGAGGGCCAGGGCTTCTAAGGGGGCTGAGGGGCCATGCAATGTATGTGGGGTGGGAGCACACTTGCAGGGGTAGCAACAGAAGCCCAGCCCCAAAGGGCTTACAAGATGAAGGGACATCCTGGCTCCCGGGCCTGGGGGCTTAGTAGTGGGGCAGCATCAGGATCAGCCAAGTCCAGGTGGGAGGGGGCTCTGCGTCTCCCCATGTCCACCCAGGGAAGGCCACGGGCCTTTCCAGAAGACCTCCCAGAAGTCCCCAACTATCCCCTCCATGAGCCACGTTGACCGATTCCTCACTCAGTCACTACAAGGGCCTGGGATTGATTTATTGGCACCTGCTTGGTGCTAGGTCCTTGTGGGCACATGGGATATATCAATGAACAAATAGACCAACAGTCCCTGCCCTATGGCACAGTGGGAAAGAGGTGGGCGATAAACACTCTAAGTAAATTATACAGTGTGCTAGAAAGGGACCATGCTTGGGGCAAGGCAGCACACGTGGTGTGGCTGTGTGCGAATATGGGGGTCATTTTCCATCGTAAATAGGATGGGCAGGGAGGCCTCCTAAGGAAGGGACATCTGAGCCATTGGATGGGGAGAGGGCGCGGAAGCCAAGTCCACTTGGCTTTCTGGACAAAGAGTTTTCCAGGAGGAAGGAACAGCCAGTGCACAGGCCCTGAGTTAAGAGTGAGGGATGGTGCTAGAGAGGCAGCTAGAGGCAGCGTGGCAGGAGTGGGGGAGGGGGAGCATGGGCGTGGGAGTCAGAGAGGCCAGGCATTGCACAGCCCTGGTGCCCTGGCTGGACTTTGACTCGGGGTCTGCCCATGTCAAGCAAGCGTCGGGAGCAAGCATGAGAAGGTTTCAAGCACAAGTGAGACATACTCTGCCTCATTTTTACAAGGATGCCCCTGGCTGCTGGTGGAGCACAGGGCACAGGGGGCTGGAGACAGCAAGACCAGAGAAGTCATACTGCTGCAAAACAGATGAGAGGCTGGGGCTGGCTAGCGGGAGCGAGTGGTAGAATTCTGGACAGTCAGGGCAATTAAGGGTTCCCCTGAGGCTGGCTGGGTCCAGCCACAACCTGTGGTGCCAGCCTCAGTTCTCAAGGAAAGGGACGCAGGGAAGGCGTGCTGGGCATGTAGTGGACACCACTCATGCCCCTAGGTCCCCAAGGTAGGGGATGGGATTGTGGGATGCCACACATGGAGGCGGGCAGGAGGTTGCAGGGCCTCAAAGACCCAGAAGGTGAAATCAGATTCCCCACTCAAGTGAGGGATTTGATGGAGTCAGCAGTTTCCTTCCCTGGGGAAACTGGGGAGCCAGGAGCCTGGGGCTACGGCTCTCTCCAAGGCAGCAACCTCTTTGATTTGGCTCTTAATGAAGGCCCCACTTCTTCTCTGCTGTCATAGCCACCCTCTCCTCCATAGGCGGAACCTTTGCATATTGATTTATTTATTTACTCCTGGCCCAGAGAAATATCTGGCTTGATTTCCTCCTGAGTCAGTGTTCCTCAGGCGACACTATCACCCTTTGTCTGGTCAGCCGTGGTGGCTGTGGGCCAAAAGACAGGACAGGTGGCTGAGGGTGTCCAGAGCCAGGACAGCACAGGGTTACAGGGAAGGGCCTCCCTGTTCATCTCATCTCCCCGGTCATCTCATCTCCCCTTCCTTTAGCAGAAGGACACTGGGAGGCCCAGCCGGGGCAGAGCCTGGGGTTGTCTGTAGGATGGGGACACTGTGTTCACTAACCGTAGTCCTTCCTCCCATCTGCTCGGACTATGGCTTCAGGATAGGCAGAGAGCTTTGAGGAGGCAAAGAAAGGAGGACCTGTTTCTAAGGTGAGACCCGTTGCGGATCTGCAGGTGCAAGGCCCATCAGGCAGGTTGTGGGGAGAGTGTAGAGAAGCCAACCCAGTGGCCTGGGCCCTGGTTACTGTGGAGTGGCTGCAAAGAGCCCACAAACACGGAGTCACATGTCCCCAAGCCATGAATCAGTGATGTCTTGCATGTGCGTATGCTCTCATTTTTCAAACACTGCAAAAGCTATTGTGATAAATGAAATGCAGAGTCATTTACAAGCCTTGAGGAAATCTTGGCGCGCAAAAACCCTTTTTACCTCTGTCATCAGCACTCACTGGATTAATGGGTGCTCTCCCTTCTCACTGTAAAGCATGCTGGCTTGTGTCAGTACAGGGTGGGCCCTCCAGGGCAGCGGGCACTCTCTAGAACCCCCTTGCCCTTCCACATGTATCCCTTTGAGTCCGTTGTGATTGTCCCAAACCTATTTGTGCCAGTTGTACTCATTGTAATCACAGCCTGGAATACTGTGTAAACTGATGGGCTGTGACTGTATAGAGGGCTTCTGTGGAAATGAAAGTGGTTGCTTTGGAAAGCCTCAGTAAAAGCCGTGGTTAGGTTTGGTGTGGGCAAGCCAACCACGAGTTTGGGGACAAGGAGTATAACAGCCTAAAGTTCAGATTCCGGGTCCTTTGCCACCTCACTTGTGTTGGAAAAAGTAAACGAGATGTCACACAAGGTGTGCTGTGGTTTAAGCAAGAAGTGGCATAACCCCAGAACCGGAAACTCTGATTTAGGAAGAGTTTGTGTCTCTGAAAATTGACAGATATATGAATGTATGTTTATCTGAGTTAAGTGAAAATAAAGTACACGTGTGTCATTTCTTAGGTCTTCCTGCTTTAATTCACTTTTCAGTAGATCAGCCAGCCAGCAGTCTCAGGTGTGATTGCAACTTTTAGCCATCAACAGTTATTAGAAATATATGTTATAGGCCAATCAGGTTATAGGCCAATATGTTATAGGCCAATCAGGTTCATGCCTGTAATCCCAGCACTTTGGGAAGGAGACGCAGGTGGATCATTTGAGGTCAGGAGTTTGAGACCAATGTGGCCAACATGGCAAAACCCCGTCTCTACTAAAAATACAAAAATTAGCCAGCCATGGTGGCGGACACCTGTAATCCCAGCTACTTGGGAGGCTGAGGCAGGAGAATCACTTGAATCCAGCAGACGGAAGTTGCAGTGAGCCGAGATCGTGCCACTGCATTCCAGCCTGGGCAACAGAGTGAGATTCCATCTCACAAAAAAAAAAAAAAAAAAAGGCCAGGCGCGGTGACTCACGCCTGTAATCCCAGCACTTTGGGGGGCCGAGGCGGGCGGATCATGAGGTCAGGAGATCGAGACCATCCTGGCTAACACAGTGAAACCTCATCTCTACTAAAAATACAAAAAATTAGCCGGGTGTGGTGGCGGGCACCTGTAGGCCTAGCTACTTGGGAGGCTGAGGCAGGAGAATGGCATGAACCCAGGACGCGGAGCTTGCAGTGAGCCGAGATCGTGCCGCTGCACTCCAGCCTGGGCGACAGAGCAACACTCCGCCTCAAAAAAAAAAAAAAAAAAAAACACCCCAGAAATATATGTGTAATAATGTCGGAATCTGCAGGTTGGTCTTTTTCGTTGTGTTTTTTTGTTTTTGTTTGTTTGTTTATTTGTTTTGAGTCTCGCCCTGTTGACCAGACTGGAGTGTAATGGCGCGATCTCGGCTCACTTGCAACCTCCGCCTCCCAGGTTCAAGCTCCTGTCTCAGCCTCGAAAGTAGCTGGGATTACAGGCGCACACCACCACACCTGGCTTTTTTTTTTTTTTTTTTTTTTTTTTTTTGTATCTTTAGTAGAGACAGGGTTTCACCATGTTGGCCAGGCTGGTCTTGAACTGACTTCGTGATCCACCTGCCTCAGCCTCCCAAAGTGCTGGGATTACAGGCATGAGCCACCGCACCCGGCCTCGTTGTGTTTTTTTGTTTATTTTTGTTTTGCATGTGGAGGATCATTCCATAATACTTGGAAAGGTTGTAAACCAGGAGTCTACAACAGAGCCAAGGCCACAGGGGCCAAGTATGAGGAGGAGGCTGCTTGATGACACTGCAGAACTCCCATGGCAGGCCAGCCTGGAAGCCCCTCTTTCCCCAGGACTAGGATTCACAAGGCCCTTGGAGCCCCAGCCCACCCAAGCGGAAGAGTCCAGGGACAACCTGCAGGGAAGTGTGAGGTTTTCTAGCATAAGAGGACATGGAGGATGGGCCTGAGGACCAGGAGATGCTGGTTTCACAGAGCTGAGGCTAGCTGGGCTCTCAGCCTGGGGTGTGCAGAGTCCACAGTGTCTTCCCCCCAAACCTTGCCCCCAGAAACTCCCATTTTAATTCAATAAGGTGTGAAGTGGTCAAGATCATATTAAGATGGGGCGTGAGCTGGCTGGGATGGGAAAGGGCACGTGGGAGACTGGGAGACCAGGCAGGAGGCTCCAGGGAAGTTGGGAGAGTGAAGGAGGAGGGTGGGCAGGAGAAGTTTCAGGAAGAGGACTCTCCACACAGACAGAAGGAACTGGAAACCATACCAAAGGAGGGGTCCTTAGGGGCTAGCCTGCAGCTCGGAGAGGGGCAGGTGTGATGCACATTTGAGAAATATTTGTGGAAAGCAGAAGCAAGAGGGCTGTGGGAGGCCTGGGGTATTGGGGGTAGTAGGGGAGGGTAGACCCAGGCAGAGGGGTCCCAGGGGAATCCAGTAGAGCTGGCCCACAGAGTCCCAGGGATATCACGGGCTCCAGGAGCAGGCCATGGGTCAGCAGCGACCTCAGGTCCTGAGGCCCGTGGACTGCAGGGTGACCCCTTTGCAGGCTGCTGGGAAAGGTCATTTTAGGTAATGCTCTCAAAAGGGAGTGCTGGGGAAGCTTCCGAGCTCTGTACAAATATTTTTTGGTGTTCCTCCATCTATCCATCCATCTGTTCTGCGAATCTTTCACAGAGCACCTGCTTCGAGGGAAGCAGAGCTGGTGCCTGGGGGAGGGAGGGCAGAGCAGGAGCCCAGACCAACCTGCGGTGGGTACCCTGGGGAAACCACACACAAGCCATTGGAGGCGAAGGTGGGAGGAGGGGATATGGGCCAGATGTGGTCAGGGAAGGTGCCTGCAGGAGGAGCCGGCAGCCCTGAGGCTGAAAAAGGACCGGTTTGTGGGGCATCCCTTCCATTTCTTCCCCAGGGGAGGTCCAGTCCCACTGCCGAACCAGCGGCACACCACACCTGTTCAAGGTCACGCGGGCCAGGTGACAGGCCCAGACTGAGTCCACTGGGGTTCCAGGGATCCTGATGCTGCAGTAGTCAGGGGTCCTCATCAGGGAAGGAGGTTCTCCCTGGGCTTCACAGGGCTGTGTTTTCAGCCAGGTGGGGTGGAACAGGGCACTGTGGGTGTGGTGGGTGGGAGGTGCAGCCGGAGAGGCAGGAACCTTGCTTCTTGTGGAGTTAACAAGGAGGGAGGGGTGAGCTATGCAGGCGATCTTTCCCCAGAGGGCAGTTCCTGGGAGGGTAGCTTGTCCCTACCCATGTCCAGTGTCACTGGCATTAAGGCAAGTGGGGTTTTTATCTTCCCCGGAAGATGTGGCTTTTTAGTCCAAAAATACAAGCAGTCCCCAACTTAGGATGGTTTGACTTGCAGTTTTTCAAGTTATGGTGCAAAAGCAATAAACATTGAGTAGAAGCCCTACTTTGAGTACTCATACAACCATTCATTCTGATTTTCCCTGTCAGTACAGTATTCAGTAAATTCCACAAGATACGGGTTAGATTCTTTTGTCTACCTGCAGGCTAATGTAAGTGTTCTGAGCACATTTAAGGTAGGCTAGGCTAAGCTGTGAGGTTCAGCAGGTTGGGGGAAGTCAACACATTTTCAACTTAGGATGGGTTTATCAGGACATAACCCCATCCTAAGTCAAGGAGCATCTGTAGGTGTTGTATCAAAAGCCTTAAACCATCAGGCCTTCTTGCAGACAGCCACACTGGCCAGGATGAAGCAGCATGGGGAAGCCCTGAGCACTGGATGTGAACATATCCTTGCTCATTTTTGCCTTCATCCCCACCTGGTCCTAAGCACCTGCGCTTCGTGGCCCATGATGTAATGCAGCCTTGAGAGCTGCAGCCCCGCCCTTCACTACCCCAAGGCCCAGTGGGGAGCTGGACAGGGAGCCATTCAGTGGGGATGCCACAGACAGTGTCGTGCTGGGAAGGCAGGGAAGTCAGGTCCCTGCTTTCCCAGATGAGTGTGGGCGTGGACACCAACCCTGGCTCACTTGCCAGAGGATGCACTGTCTGCGGTTTTGTGGTCACCCTACCATCGCATGTCCAGGTGACATCGCACGTCCAGGTGCCATTGCACACTGGAGGTTATGATGCAGAAGTGCTGCTCCAGGAGGCCATACCAACCCCCATCCTGTCCTGGGTCCCCTGGGGCCACCTGCCACTAGGTGGGGAGCCTCATCTGGAGCCCCTGAGTTTTCTGGAGGTAGCTCTCAGGCTGGAACCCCCACCTCAGATAGGTGGACATGGTTTCCAGGCAGCTTCTCCCCAGGCTAAGCCCGTCTGCTGCATCTGTGGGGTCAGCTCTGGGAATCACCCCACCCCTTGATGTCCTCAGCGATTCCTCACTGCTGCCATTCTACATTTTTCTCTGTGTCCTCTTCTCCATGGTGCTGAGCTTTATTTGAAATGGCCTGGCTGCCTTATGTGCTCACCATCTCCCCAGCGAGAATACAAGCTCCTTGACACACAGACTCAGCTTGTTCCCCACCATGTCCCCCTGTCCCCAAGCAGGGCCACACACAGTGGGGCTGGATTCTGGGAGAGCAAAGTATTGATCATAGCAGGTTGAGTGACTGATCAGTTGCCCATACAGATCTGAGGGTGGAAGGCCTCAGGCCTGGGCGCACGTGCTGGGTGATTTAGGAGCAACGGGAGAAGCAGTGGAGGATGCTCTGCTGAGCAGACAAATGGAACTGAGCCAGGGAGAGGGTGACCCACTTTGCTGAGATAAGAGATGGGCTCCAGCCTGAGGACAAGGGGTGCAGTGTTTATACCACAGCCCAACAGCCTCCATCCCTTCAACACCAGTACCAGTGCCTCTGCCCTGGTTGTCCCAGCTTGTCCCAGCAGAGAGGGCCTCTGGCCCTGGTTCCCCATGTACCCCACTTGTGTCCTCAGGAGGCACGGGCAGTGGGGACAGAGCAGGGGGCTGCAACACCATCGAACCCTAGGAGGTGGCCTAAGGCCACAGCTGTGAGTGGCACTAACCCTTCCCCAGAGGAAGGTAATCCTTTTTGTTACTCTCTCAATCCTTCTCCTTCAAGGAGAAAATCCCAGTTTGGTGCCAACGTGGCTCTCACACCCTCCAGCAGGCATTAATCCCCGCTGTTTAAGCAACAGCCAGTGGCCTTGCCGGGCCCCTCGGCAGGGTCCCACCCCTGGCTAGTGGCAGAAGCGGTTCCTCTACACTGTTTTGTATTTAGATTACTTCTGTCTACGGCGGGTGACCCTGGCTTTCCACTGAAAGTAGGACTATGAAGTCATTATGAAGTACATTTTTTAAGTAAAAAAGGCAGTCAATTTAAAGAAAAATGCTGAGTAAAAACAGCAAGTGATACCCAGATGTGGCCAGGTTAGGCAGGTTGCAGTCCCGTGGGGCCCAGTCGGAGGGCTTGGTGGGAGCAGAGGCCTGCAGACTCCCAGCCAGGCCACCCCGGGAAATCACCTCCATCTTTGCGCTTTGATTTCTACAGCCGTAAAGCCGAGGCCACCTCCCAGGCCTGCTTTTAGCATGAGATGACGTGTGTGAGCAAAGCACTCGGCCCAGCAGTGGCAGCAGACGGGGTGGCACGGAGGTGCAGCTGTCCCCTGCGTGTCTCCAGCCACGGGCCTCTGGACCTAGGTTCCCTGGGCACCTTCCTCTCCTCCCAGTGGCCTCAGCCACCCGAGCAGGCACACTATAGTTGAGGAAAGCACAGCAGAGCCACAGCTGGGACCCAGAGTCCCCTCCCTGACCCCACCATGCCCAGCTTCCCTGAGACAGACCCTCCCCGGGGCCCAGCCCACAGTTGCCCCTGACCTCCCATGAAGAGGTGTGGAAATGGCTCCATGAAGAGCCTGTGAGGACACTGGACCATGACCAGACCACTGGAGAGGGGAAATGCAGTCATGGGGCTGCAGCATCTGTGGAGCCCACTTCCCACTGGGTGGGGCCAGCATGACAGGATTGAAGGCAGTGGGACAGAAGAACTGGGCAACACAAAGGACACCTGGCTCCTCAGCAACAGAGAGCTGCCACCGAGGAGGCCCCTACAGGTCCAGGCCAGGCCCTGGGAAACCCATGATGGGACACATGGCTGGGGCAGGACAGGGAGTGTGCAGCTTGTCAGCTGGAAGCAAACGTGGCTCCGATAAGTCAGGCATAAAAGGGCAGTGGAAAGTGCTTCCTCATTCTGCGAGGAGGAAACCTGGTAATCTGCAATGGCCACAGGCACAGGCTTTTCCAGACCTTCGGTTTCTAAAATAGTATCATGGTGGGAGCTGATGTAGGGACGGCGGCTCCAGAGTTGGGGGCAGCACCCACTCTTTAAGAGATGATAGAATGAGCATGGTGGCTCACACCTATAACCCCAGCACTTTGGGAGGCTGAGGCAGGAGGATTGCTTGAGCCCAGGAGTTCGAGACCAGTCTGAGCAACATAGTGAGACCCCCATTTCTCCAAAATTAAAAAGATTAGCTGGGCGTGGTGGCGCGTGCCTGCAGTCCCAGCTACTCGAGGCTGAGGTGGGAGGATCGCTGGAACCCGGGGGGTTGAGGCTGCAGTGAACTGTGATGGTGCACTGCAGCTGGGTGACAGTTAAAATAAGATAAAAATGCCTCAATTGAGCTTATAACCGCCCAAGGGGTTCACCTTGCCCGCTGCCTAGACAGAGCCGATTCTTCAAGACGAGAATTGCAATAGAGAAAGAGTAATTCATGAAGAGCCGGCTGTGCAGGAGACCGGAGTGTTATTATTACTCAAATCAGTCTCCTGGAGCATTCAGGAAGCAAAGTTTTTAAGGATAACTTGGTGGATGGGGGGTAGCCAGTGAGCCAGGAGTGCTGATTGGTCAGAGATGAAATCATAGGGAATTGAAACTGTCTTCTTGTTCAGTCTGTTCCTGCTCAGTCAGTTTCTGGGTGGGGGCCACAAGATCAGATGAGCCAGTTTATTGATCTGGGTGGGGCCAGCTGATCCATCAAGTGCAGGGGCTGCAAAATATCTCCAGCACTAATCTTAGGAGTAGTTTAGGGAGGGTCAGAATCTTTAGCCTTCAGCTACATGACTCCTAAACCATAATTTCTAATCTTGTGGCTAATGTGAGTCCTACAAAGGCAGTCTGGTGCCCAGGCAAGAAGGAGGTCTGCTTTGGGAAAGGGCTGTTACCGTCTTTGTTTAAACTATAAACTAAGTTTCTCTCCAAGTTAGTTCAGCCTACACCCAGGAATGAACAAGGACAACTTGGAATTTAGAAGCAAGATGGAGTCAGTTAAATCTCTTTCACTGTCTCAGTCATAATTTTGTAAAGGCGGTTTCAAGCTTGGCCTGCAGGTTCCCATACTCACGCAGCAAGTCAAGTGATCTGAGTTATATGAACCGTCTACATGCCCAAAATGTGGGTTCAGGGTACCCCAGTGCATTTCCTCCTGCTGGTCCCTGCATGCTCTGAGCTGTGGGCTGGCTTGGGGTTGGAGCCTTACCCACTCTGCCCCACATCCTTGTGTGAGGAAGGGCCTGTGGTCACAGGCATCAGTGAGCCTGGAGATCTGTCAGTGCGCGGGCCTCCTCCCTCCCCAGACCAGCTGCTGGGTGCCAAGGTGGAGCTGGCAGGTACAGGAGCCGCGGCTGCCTGGATAAAAGGCGTCTCAGCAAACTGGGGTCGGGATGGGGGTGGGGCAGTGCTGAGTCATAGCCCCGCTTGGGGCATGCCAGGCAGCTCAGCCTCCACAGGAGACTCCAGGACAGGGTGAGTGGCAGGTAGGCGCAGGCAGCCCTGGGGTCGGCTCCGGTAGGGTGGAAAGGACTTGTTGGTCTGAAATGGGTTCCATGACTCCTGTTGCCACCCCAAGCCTGGGACAGTGGACACCACTGGTCCCCACATTGAGGCTAGAGAGTCCTGCAGGTTCAGGGTGTGTGGTAGGTATCTGGGGAGGGCTGGGAGCCCATCGGGCATTAGGGGTGTGGCCTTGCTCTCCCTTGCTGGCCCTGTGGCCTGGGCTGCCTGCCACCTCTTGGGGTCCTAGCTTCTGTTACCAGCAAAGGTGGCCATCTGAGTGGCCTCTATTGGGCCTCAGGCATGACTGCCTGTGCCTCTCCCCCAGTCACAGTCTGGGTACAGTTCCGTCTCCTCAACAAGCCTAAACTATCTCCCTGGGGGCAGGGTCTGTGTGTTGAACCATCACTTCGTCTTGGCTCACTCTTTCCGTCGCCCAAGCTCAGCATGGGGCAGGCTTTCCTGGGAGGTGAGGAGGGAGGGAGGCAGGTAGCTAGGGACCTGGAGAGTGAGGGGCTGGACTGCCGTCTCTGAGGAAGTCAGGCACAGTGATGAGGGAGCTGGTCTATAAGCTGATAAGTCTTCCCACCCCTGGCTTAGCCGGCTTGGGCAGTGAGACCTTCGGTGACCTTGGCTGTGGGCTGTCTTCTTCTGCCTCAGCCGGGGGCACTGACTCTGTGCTGTGCTGGCTGTTGTGGAGGAGGCCTTGAGCAAAGCTTTGGGGACAGCCTGGAGGTTACGGGCAGGGCAGGCTGGCTCCCATGGCCTGGTGTGGTCCTGGCGAGCTCAGGCTATGGTGGGTGTGGCCATGGGTATTATGTTGCCCCAGCTCTATGCCTAGCAGCAGGCTGAGCCTCCAGGGATTGTGCCTGGGGAGGGAAGTGGTTCCTAGAGTGGAGGGCATCCAGGATGCAAAGGTCCCAAGAGAGGTGGCAGCACTTTCCCTCCATGACCATGTCCCCATCCTGACTCAGGGCTATCACTCAACATCTGTTACAGGAACAGACTTGAGAGGGCCACGTCTGGAAGGAGGGTGATGAGGGCAGGCCGGGCCTGCTGGACGGTGGGTGAGAAGGGAGGGTCTTGAGGGGGATGTCCATGTGTGGGCTGAAGGATCTGTCCCGAAACCACAGGAAGCAAGCGGCTCTCAGCAGAGGGTTCCTGAGTGGGCTCAGGGCTTGGAGATCGTGCCTTAGGAATCTTTGGGTAGGTGAGTCAAGGACCAGGATGGAGCTCCTTAAGAGCCTACAGCCAAGAGATGCTAGTTTCCTGAGGCTGCTGGGGAGGAGGCAGGCAGGTGCAGACTCTGGCCTGAGCACAGCCCACTAGGGCTTCTTGGCCTCTGGCTGCCAGCGTGTCGAACCTGGTGCCTGGCCCTATGTCGCACTAAGTCCTAAGCGACCTCCTGGTGAATTTGCCACACCCTTCATGCTGCAAACACTACACATCTGCTGGGGGCGGGGGCCAGGGACTGGATACTAGCTGGTGTTCACTGATACAGTCCACTCATCTGTACTGAGCCCTGGCCATAAGCACAGCAGGGTCCTGTACCACAGGGACAGCTGACAGTCCCCCTTTCCCAGTACCTGCCACTTTCTCCTAATATGTCCCCTCTCCAAGAGCAGCCCCTGCTTCAGCCTACTGGCTGGTCCCTGGAGTTCCCTGATCGTCTCCCTGTTCCCACCCAGCCGCCACTCCATCACCAGGCACTGTGCAGCATACAGCTCACACATCTTGCAGAGCCTCACTGCATCCACTTCCCCCAGCCCTCACCCGTGTTGCTCCCCTTTTATCACCTGGACGTTTGCATCCAGGAGCCTCCTCTGGTCTGGCTTCAGCGCAGCAGCCAGAGGGATGCTGGTCACACAGGGCAGGTCATGGCACTTCTCACCCAAACCCTGGCTGGCTCCTGACTCGCCCTTAAGTGACCTCCTACCCTCTTGGCACCAGCCACATGGCCTCCTTCCTGCCCCTCAGACTGGTCAGGCATGCTCCCACTTCAGGGCCTTTGTGCCGGTGGTTCCCTCATCCCTGATGCCTGCTTGCCTCCCTCCTTCACCACCTGTTCATACTCATCTCTTACCTATCAGGAGGCCAGCCCCACCCACCTTTGCTGACTTGCAGCCCGCATGCGCCACCCCCAACCCTGCCCACCTGGAGCTCCATTTCCACTGTAGCACTGGGCACCTTCTGCCACTTGCTGCTTATTTACTGCCTGTAGTCTGACTCCTGCCCTCCCACCTGAGCAAAAATAGGGAATAGATCTTCATCTGCCTCATTCAGCAGCCCCAGCCCAAGTGCCAGAATCAAAGCCATGGTTTAGCAAGTAAGTGTGGGATGCTGGAGAGCCCCTGACCCATCTCCCTTCTGCCCCAGTCGCCTCAGCCTAGCTCCACACCACAGCTGGTTCCTCCTCTCCAGGGCATCTCTGCTCCCAGGATGCCACATGCAACCACATGCAGATGCCCACATGCACCAGTACACATGCAGCTGCACACACGCACAACCACATGCAGACAGAGGCATGGACCTGTGCATGCACACCCAAAGATGTGTACATGGACCTGCTCACAGACATGTACATGGATCTGCGCGTGCACGTGAACAGACACATGCACACACTGGCATACAAGCAACCAGACACAGACACATCCATGCACCTGCACTCTCACGGACACAAACAGGGACCTATGCATACACGCACACATACCGCAATGGACCTGCATACACATAGGCACCTATGCATACACGCACACATACCACAATGGATCTGCACACACACAGGGACCTATGCATACACACACACACACCGCAATGGACCTGCACACACACAGGGACCTATGCATACATGCACACACACCGCAATAGACCTACACACACACAGGGAGCTACGCATACACGCACACGCACCGCAGTGGATACGCACACGCACCGCAGTGGATTTGCACACACACAGGCACCTATGCATACACGCATACATACCACAATGGACCTGCATACACACAGGCACCTATGCATACATGCACACGCACCGCAGTGGATTTGCACACACACAGGCACCTATGCATACACGCATACACACCGCAATGGACCTGCATACACACTGGCACCTATGCATACACGCACACACACCACAATGGACCTGCATACACACACACGCACCGCAATGGACCTGCACACAGGCACCACATACCGCCACAAACATGCAGGTACACACATGGCTTAAAACCTTTCAGTGGCGTCCTGTTTCTCTTCAGTGAAGACCAAGGGCTCAGTTGGACTTCTGGTGAGCCCTGCCCCTTCCTCTTGCCTGGTACCTGTCTCCTCCTCTCCCTCAGTCCAGCCACTCTGACCTTCCTTCAGTTCCCCTGTGTGTTAGGGATGGTTTGTCCCCTTCATCCCTAACACACATCCCCACACACCGCAGGGCCTTACAGCATGTTCCTCCTCTGCCTGGCACACTCTTTTCCTGGCCCATTCCTCTGGTATTTCTAGCCATGCCCAGAGGCACTGTGGTGGGGGGTCCTGGGTGTTGAGCTCCAGTGACCCATCAGTGGTTTCTGGGCCAGGGAACAATGTGGTCATCCAACTCTTGGCCTTTGTCTCTTGGCCAACCATCATCAGGTTCCATCCTGGGACTTGGGGAGTCCTAGCATGTCCAGTAAAGCCCGGGTTAGACTCAGAGAGAGGGCTGGCTACAGCCTTGTGTAAGAGCCAGGAAGTCAAGCCTCAGAATAGGTGGGACTGTCATAAGGTCCCATTTGGACCACAGCCAGGCTCCCAACGCAAGGCTTCCTTACATCCATGCACAGCCCTGTCCCATGCGTGGTGCCCCTGCACAGGGCGCTCATACCCCCAAACACAACAGAGCCCCACAGAGCCACAGGGAGAATTCTGGGTGGGGCCTTCTGCTTCAGGTGATCTGAAAGATGAGGGTCCTCGAGCAGGGGACCTCCCCTTGGTTGTGACTGTTCGTCACTGCCCCATGCAGGTGACAGACTTGGCCCTGATGCATGTGATTGCTACCTGGCCTCAGTTTCCGCTTTCCTTGCACATTGCCCTGTCGTTGCCGGCGCACACTGATCAAAGACTGCATGGGCAGCCCTTAGCTCCAGGCTTCCAGACAACAGCAGTTCAGGGCCCAGGCTGCCAGCCCGGTGTCCCCAACCTGCTCTCCTGATTCCCCAGCCTTGGAGCCAGGGAGCACATACATCCCAAAGCACAAATCACACATCCTTGGACAGAGCAGCTTCTCTGCCCACCACTGGGGACAGAAGGGGTGCCTGGCTGTACCTCAGATTTTCAAACGCGGAATTGAGAAGAACAGTCATGACAACAGAGGACACCTCCCACTGGGTTGGACACTGCCTTCTGAAAGGAGCATGTTGGCTTCCTGCTGGAATGATGGTGCTGGTAGGGAGAACCCTGGGTCCCCAGGCAGTGGGCTGAGGGCTTTGGACACCTTTCCACACCTAAGGGGCTGTCAGGTCGTCAGCAGGGACAAGGGAGCAGCCACAGGGTCTCCATCCTCCATGTGCTCATGGTTCGTGTGCATATTACACATATCATGTACATGTCATCTTTAAGCAGATGTTTTGCCCACTGTGTGCTGGAGTGGGAGGGTCATCTCGAGGCTTCCATTCTCAGATGTAATTTTCAGCCTCACTGGGATTGGGCTGAGTGACTGTTTAATCACTGCCCTCTTGGCAGAGATGTTTCTAGGGCGTTCCCTGGTGCACTTCTCATCGGTGGCTGCCTGGTGAAGCGGGAAAGTTCCTCAGCCTCTCCATTGATTCCTTCCCTCCCTCCCTCCTTCCACCAACCAGTGCTTACTGAACACCCACTGTGCACTGGGCACTGCTCTGTTCCCAGTGGGGAACGAGGCCAGGACGGGCCCTCCTCACCAGCACTCTGGCTGGGGGTAGGGGCGACGGCAGCACCCAAGGTCATGTAGGTCACACATTAGCTGAGGGCTGCTATGGAGGAGGAGGACAGAGGGCAAGGTGACGCTCACAGCGACAAGCACAGCAGGGCAGTGACTGCTACTGGCTGTCACTCTCTGAGGACCAGGCTTGTGCTGGATGCTTTACTCTTCACAGATACCTGTGGCCAGTGAGGGACAGGCTCTGAGATGGGAGTAAGTCGCCAGAGGCCACACAACCTGGGAGAGGCAAGCAAGGCATGAAGGATGAGACCACCCTGAGAGTGGTGGGGGTAACATCAGGATTTGACCAAGGGAAAGAGGCGGCATTAGAGCCTCTGGCTGTCAGAAGCTGGCAGGGCTAGGGAGCAGGTGTGAGAGGCCACCACCACTGCCAGGAGAGACCAGAACCTCTGCCCAGGGAGAGGACAGCCCACCAGGGGCCTGCTTCAAAGCAGGATCGCCAGGACTAGTGGTCAAGGTCTGTGAGGGGCAAGGGACAGTGAGGGGCACGGATGGCTGCTGGGAGGATGAAGTGCCATTTGCTGAGGGTTTAGCAGGTTGAGTTTCAGATGCTGGTCACACCCAGGAGTTGAGGGTGGGGCCTTGGCTGTTGGGGTCTCTCTGCCTCGGGCCTTCCCACCCCAGGGCCTGTCACAGAGTTGATGGGTGGTATTAAAGGGGCAAATGCTGCCTGTGGCAGGATGGGGAGGCTGCGTGGGTCTCCGGACAGGGACAGAGGTCAGGGAAGGAGCAAGAGAGGTGCGTGCGAGTTGGGTGGGGCCTGGTGCCACCCTGGGCTCACAGCCGGGGAAGAAGCCTGAGCTTTGAGCTGCCCCTCGTGTGGGGAGGCCTGGCCTAAGCACCCGGCAAAGTCACAGGGGCATCCTAGGGTGTGCCCCTCCCTGCTGGCAGGAAAGGTGGATGGGGAGGCCCTGACTCGCGGGGTTGGTGAAAGATTCTGCCTGAGGCCTCTAGGCCACCCTGCCTTGCCCTGGCCTCGGTGATTACTACTACCCTTGGGAGCCACTGTGACATCTGGTCTCCCAGGTGGATTTCCCCGCAGCACCACGTGCAGCCCCCAGCTCCTTGGTCTCAGCCCAAGCCCCCCTCTACCTCCTTCTGCAGGAGTGAGGCAGCCCCTGCCCACTGTGCTTAGGCACCTCACGGTGCTCCCACAGCCTGAAGCCTCCACCTTGCTCTGGTCCCTGCCTATCTGCTGGCTCCTGGGCTGGCCCATCAGAGTGCCCTCAAGGGAAAGCAGGGGCCAGGTCTCCCTCCTGGTGCTTTTCCTCCCTGTGATCAGAAGTGACCCAGCTCCTGCGGGGGTAATGAGAGTCAGGGAGGCGCTCAGTTATCCCAGGGCTGGGCCGAGGCCTGGCCACCCGTGTAAAACAGGGCAAGGCTGAGCTCTATCAGTGCTGTCTGGGAGAAGGGCCCCAGGGGGCATCACAACAGGGTGACCTTATTGAATCCTAACTGGATGCGGTAGAAGTGAGTCCAGCATGGGGGCTGGGTGGGCAGAGGCCTCGCACACACCCTTCTCTCCCTCATGCACCTGGCTTCAGGTGGACTGTCCAGGCAACAGCAGACATATGTGTTACACCATGGTGTGGACCCTACAGCGCCCCATGGAGGAGAGGGGGTTGGATGGATTGTTGCCGGCTCATTTTCCAAGGCCAGTCTCTGCTGCTTTGCTTTCAGAAGAGCTCCCTTTCACTGTCCAGCCTGAGGTGGGGCTGCGGGGAGGAGGCTCACGCTTTTCTCTGTGTTTGGCAGGTGAAGGGCTGGATGCACAGTGGGAGCCGGAGGCGGGGGGCTGCAGGGAGCACACCAGCGACCGGCCCTCCAACCCTCCAGCCACTCAGCAACATCGCCACAGCAACCAGCAACCAGACGGCAGCAGCCGAGGCAAACACAAGCGGACGGCTTCCCACCGTCGCCGAGGACAGGGAATGACTACGGCAAATCAGGCCACTTTGCCAACTAGGGAGGTGGAGTGTCACTAGTGGGGAGGGGCGGCCACCGCCCGCTGCACAGAGCGCCATGCCGGCTGGAGAAGAGGCGCTGGGGCAGGGGCTGCAGTGTGGCTCGGCCTCACCCCCCTGCTGGCACTGAGTGCCTCCAGGGCAGCTGGGCTCTTGTCTGCCTGGTCTCAGTGTCCCCTGTGGCAAGAGGGAGAGGTGCCCCATCCCGTGCTCCTTGTCTGGGCCCGCTGCTGCCAGACCATGGGATGTCGGCAAAGCTCAGAGGAAAAAGAAGCAGCCCGGCGGTCCCGGAGAATTGACCGCCACCTGCGCTCAGAGAGCCAGCGGCAACGCCGCGAAATCAAGCTGCTCCTGCTGGGCACCAGCAACTCGGGCAAGAGCACCATCGTCAAACAGATGAAGATCATCCACAGCGGCGGCTTCAACCTGGAGGCCTGCAAGGAGTACAAGCCCCTCATCATCTACAACGCCATCGACTCGCTGACCCGCATCATCCGGGCCCTGGCCGCCCTCAGGATCGACTTCCACAACCCCGACCGCGCCTACGACGCTGTGCAGCTCTTTGCGCTGACGGGCCCCGCTGAGAGCAAGGGCGAGATCACACCCGAGCTGCTGGGTGTCATGCGACGGCTCTGGGCCGACCCAGGGGCACAGGCCTGCTTCAGCCGCTCCAGCGAGTACCACCTGGAGGACAACGCGGCCTACTACCTGAACGACCTGGAGCGCATCGCCGCAGCTGACTATATCCCCACTGTCGAGGACATCCTGCGCTCCCGGGACATGACCACGGGCATTGTGGAGAACAAGTTCACCTTCAAGGAGCTCACCTTCAAGATGGTGGACGTGGGGGGGCAGAGGTCAGAGCGCAAAAAGTGGATCCACTGCTTCGAGGGCGTCACAGCCATCATCTTCTGTGTGGAGCTCAGCGGCTACGACCTGAAACTCTACGAGGATAACCAGACAGTAAGTGGGGCCGGGGGTTTTCTTCTGCTTGTTCCTGCTGTCGTGGGTTCCTGGAAGCAAGAGGACTTGCGAGGTCCAGGACAGTCTGCAGCCAGAAAGGGAACCAGGCGCAGGCCTGGCCCTGCTGCACGATAACTGAGGCAGCTCCAGCAAGGTGGGGGCAGAGGGAACAGGGTGTGGAGTGCAGGTGTCATGTCCCATGCCTGAAGTACTCAGGGTGTGGAGGCCACAGGGCAAGAGAGTGTGAGGCTCCGCCGGGCATCCATGATCAATCCATGTGATAGTTTGGCAAATCCATGAAGCTCCTGCCAGCACCAGTCTCCTACCAGCATATAGGTCCAGGAACAGCAGCCACCCCTGCAACCCCATCTTGAGTCTGCAAATCTGGCAGAGATGGGGTTAAGAGCTGTTTAGAAGGGATAATCCCAGGTCCTGGTGGAAAGGGGACGACGTAAAAGCAGGTGTTGGGATTCTTTCACAGTGGCATGGGCGCAGCCCGAGGGAGACCTGGACCCAGTGCGAAGCAGTGGGGGCTTGAGAGTGGAGTTGCTGGAGAGGGTGGGGAGCCGGGCGAAGCAGCAGGGCAGTGTGCTGAGGCCCAGCCAAGACAGAAGGTCTAGCACACGAAGGGGGCCACAGCCAGGAGTGGCAGCGATGGAGGCCGTGGCAGGCAAGGGAGGGGCTGTCTTGCCCAGCAGGATTCCCTGAGCACAGATTTCAAGTCTGCCCTTAAGAGAGAGGCCTTTGACCCTGGGGATGGGGGAGTGGGGGCAAATAAGGAGTCACGAAGTTGTGGGTACCCTGGGGCTAGGGGAGGGTGATGCTGGGAGACAAGGGCTCAGCCTCCCCACTTGGGAACACTGGCCTCCGAGGTCACTCCTTGCTTCACCCAGTCCTAAGGCAAGCTTTATTCTTTAGGTTCAGCCGAGAGCAACAATGGTTCTAGCTTTGGACCTGTGCCCCAGCCAGGGAACCTGGACAGCTCCAGGCAGTGGCCATGGTGCTAGGAGCCTGAGTGTTCTGAGAGAGAGGATCTTTGGCTTTCATCAGGCAGCTGGGGAGGCGGGCTTGCCTCCCTCCCCTCCTCGCATCAGGGGTCTCCCTGGAACTGTGCCTAGGTGTTGATGGTGTGCCTGGGGGAAACGAATGACGGACGGGCAGGCAGGTGTGTACGCAGGCAGCTGCGTCCACCCTGTTCCCAGTGTGTATCTGTGTGCTCTCCAGGGTTCTGGCCCCTTACCCTGTGGTTGCCACAAGTTCAGCCCCATGTGTGGTTCTGGGCAGAGGGGACATCTCAGCAGATGAGTGAGGTCAGGCTCCCTTGATGAGGCATGGCTGTGGGCAGAGGGCTTGGGGCTGAGAAGCTGCAAGGCAAAGTGAGGTGCTCAGGCCAGACCCTTGGGACAGTGCCATGGTGGGTCTGCCAGTCACACGGGCTTGCGCCACTGGCCTCATCCATCAACTCAGTGGCAGGCATGGCAAATTCCCCAGGCGCCAGGCCTGGCTCCCAGTTGCATCCTTTGACAGGCCGTGCCCACAGGTGTGCTGGACACAGGAGGCAGGATACCTGGGTCTTGAGTTAGTCCAGTTTTTCATGGAGGGCTTTGGCTGTCATGTTTGCTTTCTGAACTTGTCAGTGAGGAGATGACCCAGGTGTCTTCACAGATGGGCCCAAGCCTAGGCCTTTGCCTGCCTGCAGCCCTCTTGGCTCTGCCTGGCCTGTGCCTGCCACCTTGCTGCCTCTCTCTCCTCTCCTTCTGCTCCAGCCGTGGTCAGCTTGTTTTGCTCCAGCAGTACTGCTCTGTCCAGCCTTAAGCTTGTAATGATCCTGATCCCTGCCTCTCGTACCCCTGCCCTTATCCTCCAGGTCTCATCCCAAGTGGCGCCTCCTGGGAGGCCTTTTCTGACCTAGCCCGGCACCTGCTTACTCCTCCATCTAGTGATGTGTGAGTGAGCTCCTCGGGGCAGGCCCTAGATGGGCTGGGTGGCCCCTGTGGGGCCTCACATCTCTAGCTTTCCCTCTCCCAGGCCTGTCCCTGGGGAGAGGCATGGTGGGCAGCCATGGGCAGGGACAGCAGCCACTGGCCTGGCCTCAGGGATCCCTGTGAGGTTCCAGGCATTCAGGGCACTTTCTAAAGGGAGGGGCTGGCAGCCAGGCTGGCACACCCACCACCATCACCCTGGTTTCTGCAGGCCTGGGGAAGTGGTTGTTCACCAGAAAAGGAAATTCTTGATGAGAAACCCAAGTGAGGCTGGAAATTCACTGGATTCCAAATGATTCTGACCTTTCATGCTCTACCAGTAATATCTGGAGATGGAAAACAAACAGGCTGCAGAGGAAAGACAATCCCCTCCCGCGATTCCTCCCGCAGGCTGGGCTGGCCCCAGAGGTGAGCTGGCCCCCAGAGTGGTGCCGGCAGTGAGGACAGCCCGTCTCCAGCGGGGCCAGGGCCAGAGCCAGTGCTGGCACGGGCTGGCACAGGGCTGCCACTCTCTGCTCTCTCCTTTTGGAACGTACTGAACTGTCCTCCCTGGGCCCTGTCAAAGGCAAGGCAGCCAAGAACAGGCCATGCTCGTTTTCACAAAAGCCGAATGAACCTTGGGGCCCAGTGCCAGGGCTCTGGACACGGCTCCTCCATAGCTCTCCTTCCGTGCTCAGCTTCCAAGGCCTCATCTTCCCTGATGCTGGCAGTGCCTCCCCACCCCCACGCCTGGCGAAGGAGCCACAGCCCCCCGGCCCACCCGCTGGCTTCTGCGTCAGCACGTTGCCAAGGAGAACGTCAGTGTCTCTGGGCTCCCGGGTGTGAGGGCTGCAGTGAGTGCAGGGCAGCACCTCAGAGCAGGGAAGGCAGATTTCCGGGTGTCTGTGGAGCATGGCAGCGAGCCACATGGGGAGCCACGCCCCTCCATGGCCACGGTTCCCACCCTCGTCCGAAGGAATTGGCAGAACCTTGCCCTGACTAGGGCCAAGTCCTGCAGGTGTGTCAGGCACCCCGGTGCCCCCAAGCCCAATACCCAGCTGGGGCTTCCTCAGGCAGCACAGGAGGCCTGAACACAGCCCAGCAACACAAGGGGGTTTTTCTGGCGCACCTGTCCCCTGAATGATCCTGTGGGGCAGCAGCGCCTGTTATTTTTGTCACAGATCGAGGCACTGAGGCTCAGGCACACAGCTGGCACTGGCGGGCCCCCAGCCCTCAAGTCCACAAGGACAGCTCCTGAGAGGCCATGTGTCACAGGACCCACCACGGGCCTCCCACTTAGCCAGAGCCATGGCAGAGGCTCTGCCCCTCGTCTTTAGTACATTCACACAAGGGTCAGTCAGCAAAGACAGTCACTCTGCTGCCCTAGGAGGGAAAGGCAAAGTGGAGAAGCTGGCACCTACCAGCCCACACTGAGGGACAGACACAGGTGGCTGTGACCAGCAGAGCCTGGGTCTTCACTCGGCCCCACTGGAGGCACCTGAGGGGGTAGGTGGGCACTTGTTGCCCAACCTCTGCCCTTGCGGATCAGCTAATGGACTCTGCCGGCCACCAAATGGTGTGGGATCCTTCAGAAGGCAAGATTAAAAGGTCTAGTTGTAAAGCATCAAATGTTCTCATGTGGAAACCCACAGGGAGCTCACTGCCCATTTCCCGACGGAGCTGTCAGCATTCCCAGCCCTGCGGCGGGTCTGTTTTGCACCTGTGATGGACCTGCTGTGCAGGCGCAAGGCTCAGGCTGGGGCCAAGTATGAGGGTGAGCACAACTCTCCCAGCAGCACAGGGAACTGGGGGACAAGGAGGAGGCAGTCACACCAGCCCAGCCACAGCTTCATTTCCACAAAGCCTCTGCTACCAGGGACACCTGCCCTGTCTTTCTAGAGCTGGCAGGCAGCAGTTCCCAGCAGTGTCCCCATTGTGCTTTCATCTAGGACCCACAGTAGTCACTTGGGCCCCACAGGCAGGCTGGGTCACAGCAGGGTTCACCATGGGAGGCCTGGTGTCTCTGCCACTTATCTGAGAGACAGCTGGTCAACATGTTATCAGTGAGGGTATCCAGGGGACGGGGGACATAAGAACATGCCTTTTGTGGGGCAAGTTCTGCAGGTGGCAAGTGCTTGAGCAGCCAGTCTCCAGGCAGGTGGTCTCTGCCTGGCCCTGGATAGTGGTCCCTTGTCCTGGGGCCATTGGCTTCCTGAGGAACCCCTCCCCACTCCAGGGCAGGTCAGCAGCCTCAGCACACCATGAGGGCAGGTCCACACCCACCCGGCACAGCCTGTGCTCTGAGCAGAGGGCCTGGCACACAGTGGGTGCTCTGCAGACTTTGTGGAGCGGGTGGGAGGCGGTAGGCTTGGGAAGAGCTGGAGCTCCAGAGCCCTGGCTTCTGGGTGCAGAGCAGCTGGGACACTCAGCCCTTCCCAAGGAGACCCTATGGGTGCTGGTCCATAACAGGAGTGTGTGCAGTACCCTGAGGAGGGGCTGCCCAAGGCCGTCCTGTGAACACAGCGTGTTCCTGCCACCCTAGCACTGTGGTTTATCATTTAGCCCAAAAAGGGTGCTTGTTTTAGTGCTTTAAAAATGGAGTTTAAACATTTGTGCCATAAAATGGCGTGTTGTGGGTGAAACAAGGTGTTTCCAGTAAGACAGGCTTATACCTATTGATGACAGAGCTGGTTATATTTGCCCAAGGAGGGAATTACAAATGGGCAATAGCCAGACACAGATGATACCCTCTCCCCAGCATACCAGGGCTTAGATTGAGAAGGGACCTTATATATCCTTTAGTGTTCTTAACCAGCCGGCTTTGCAGATGAGGAAACTGAGCCTCAGAGAGGTTCCTTCACATACCGCAGGGCTGAGACTCTGGCTCTCAGGGAGGGTCCTGGCACTGGCCCCTGGGAATTCCAGTGGCCCCCCTCTTCACCATACTGGTCCCACATCCTGTGGGTGCTGGGGTTCTCCAGCAAGGGCCTTGGGGGTATAGACTGGGTTCCACCCTTGGAGCTGCTGTGTAGCCAGCCTCCCCTCAGGAGAGTGGAGGACAGTGACACCTGGGCTTGGGAGAGGTGAGTGGCTGTGAAGGTTGACACTCCTCTCGTCCCCTTGTCTCCTGGCCTAGTCAGTGGCAGGACCACAGGGAGCCCTAGCAGAACATGGCCTCACTCTGCCTCCTGTTCCTGACCTGGTCAAGGGCATAGCTCCAAGCCAGAAGGCCTGCCGCCCTTTTCCCGACACACACAGGTCTCCCAAGCAGTTCCTTCTGATCTTGCAATGTGCCAGGGCCACATGCAGTTTGTCTGCAGCATCCACAAGTTATCATGACCCTGGAACAGCAGAGCCTCCTGACCAGATCCAGAGGCAGGGCCAGGCTGGCACACTGGGCTCCCAAGGACTGGACAGCCCCCATGGCAGTGCAGCTTGAGAGGCTCCACAGGGGTGGGAGACACAGAGGACCAAGCCCACAGCAGCACCCTGATGGCACCTCGCATGGCAAGCATGGAATTGGGAGCAGGGCTCAGCTGGCCACATGATATCCCCAGCCCGCATCCCTCTCTAAGCTTGGCCTGGCTTCCTCTCTATGGCCTGTTATCCTTCCCGAGCACTGGAGCGATGGGGCCAGCCTCAAGAGGGCTGGGCACACACCTATAGCTGGGCCACCCGTGGCCTAGAGGCCCCACCAACACTTGTGAACAGCCCCTGCCATCCCTTCAGCACCGGCTCCCCGCATCCAAGTTCCCTTGCCTCATTGCCCAGCACTCAGCCTTAACTGGGGCTGCAGCCACCTCAGTGGGCCTTCACCGCTCTGAGCCTGTGGCCAGTGCTCAGTGAATGATGGGTATCTGCTCGCCTAGGGTCCCAGGCTTTATGCGTGACCCCATGGGGTGCTGGCTCAAGCCCAAGATGGGAGGGGGATGAGCAGGGAGGGGTGGAGAAGGCAGCATGTCCTGGCACCTATTTGAGGCCCTTGCTAGCACTTCAGTCCTTGGGTTAGCTCCTTCCTTCCTCTGCTCCCAGGGAGGATGCAGCCACAAGGCCCCTGTCAAAAGCAGCTTCTCCTTTCCTGTCACACTGGGAGCTTCCAAGGGTGGGGCCATTTCTTAGCCCGCCTTGTGCAGTGGCTCCTTGCCCTGGGTAGGTCCTTGGTCAGAGGTCAGCCACAAGGCAAGAGGCGGCAGGGCCCTGGGCTCAAGCCCTGCTGCTTGGGCTGCCCCCACACCTGCTCTGCCTGCAGGGCCTTTTCCTTTGGCCCCCAACTCCTCATCATCGTGAACCTGGTGGCTCTGTCGTTCAGTGCATCAGCCACCCCTCCATGATGGTCACCTCCTGCTGTGTCACTAGAGGCCATTCCCAGGGCACAGGCTGTCACTGAACACAGCAGTGCAGCAGCCAGGACACCAACCCCATCACTCTGTCTCTTCCACCATGATGACGTTGTCAGGTGCCTTGGCAGAACCTCCATGGGGATGCCCATGGTGTTCCTCAGATCTCTCAGACAAGTGCTCCTGCCACAACAGGAGGTCAGCCAGCGTGGGCTCTGCTGGGGCCTCCTTTATGGGAAGGCAGGAGTCAGTCTCTTGCCCTAGTGCTGGTAAGCCTTGAGGGAGGAGGGAGGAGAGAACAAGAGAGTTCTCTTCGGCACCATGCCAGGCAGGGCTGCTTCCTGCAGAGGAGAGTGCTGAGACCCAGGGCTAGTGGTGGCAGAGCCTCCCTCTCTGCATGCCAGGGCACTGAGGGGCTAGAGCTGGCTCATACTGGCTCACAAGAGCTAATTTTTCAATTTTCAGGATGTTTGTGAGCTGTTTGACATTATATTTGTGGCTTCAAAGCAGCCAGGTGGGAGTAATCACACCCCAGGAATTGGCAAATGCTACAAAACAGTTCTTCTCCTCCCCAGCCCCCGCCTCCATGCCAGTTGTTAGACCTTTACCAGTGCACCACAGCCAGTGACTCCCAAGCATGGTGGGGAGAGTCTGCCAGCCAGGCTCAGTCACTGGTGTATGGCAGGATTGATCCGCTGCTGCCATCTTACTGAAGAACCTGACAGTGTCCTTGCCTGTCAGTCTCCCACTGTGCTTCCCCAGTGACTCCCAGCTCTGACCCTGTGGCCTCATGGGTTGCATCTGTTCGTGTTTATCCCGCTGGAGAAAGGGAATTTGCCAGAGCGGCTCTTCACTTGCCTGCCTCCCTCCCGCTCTTCCTCAGCAGATTTAAGAGAATCCTACTCCACAGAGAGCAACCTTGCATTGGCTAACATGAGACCACAAGCTGGGGGCCATCTGATGTTCTCCATCTGAGAACAAGCCCTGTGGCATCCTTGCAGGAAGCAGTCCTTGTTCACCCAGTATGTGTGGGCCCTGGGCCTGACAAACTCACAGTCTAGGGACAGAGGCAGTCCTATCCCTTCCTCCCTCAGGTCAGCTGGGGATGGCATCAAGCAGGCCCTGGAGGACCCGTGTAGCCAGGGCTGGCCTCAGGCTGGCTTCCCCAGTGCCTACAAATGCTGGCCGCATGCTCTCTGTGACTGGCCCTGAGCCTGCCCTAGGAAACAGTTTTCTAGGTGCAGAGAAGCCAGGAACGGGTGCCTCCTCTGTCCCAAATACCAACATTTGCAGGAGAGAAGGGGGCCTAGACGTTGGGAGCAGGCCTGCACAGATTGGGATGAACGTGGGGGTGGTGATCTGATCTGGACCTTGCAGAATCCAGTCAAGGCTGTGGGGGAGCAGTGGGGACAGTCAACAAAGGCAGGACTGAGGGGGCTGTCGGGGGCCATGGAGAGCACAGAGCTATGCACAGTGCCCTGGAGCAGGATGACGGAGGACCAGGCGGTGTAAGGTCTAAGCAGGCAGGGCAAGGTCGCAGGCACAGTGTCCAGTCCCCAGTGTGGCCCAGGGTGGGTGTCGCTGCCTGAGCGCCCTGTGATGACGGAGCCAGGGTTCAGCCCCAGGACTGTGTCCCTCCCAGTTTATACACCTCCTGCTCTGCCTTGTGATCAGGCTGGATGCTCACAATGATACCCTGTCTGAACTGTTCCAAGAGCTTCAGGGCAGAGCTGCTTCCCACCCCACATCCCCTCAACCTGCATCCGCTAGGCTTGCCCAGGCCAGTGGGTAATTAATTTCCTGAGCGCATTAGCTCTGCTCAGTACACACACATGAGAACAGCTCTGGGTTTTAAGACACAGATTACTATTGTTTTAAGGGATTTGTATAATCCAGTAACTGAAAAACAATTTTCCACTATCTAGAACAGACTCCAAGGTGGAGGCTAAGAGTGCTGGGGGCCTTGCTGACTTGGGGATCCCTAGTAACCAGTGTAGATGGGGGGATCTGCCACTCAGGGGAGTCCTGTGACTGGCCATGAACAAGACAAGCAGTGAGGACAGGATGCAGCAGCAAGGCTCTGTGCTGACCGGATGCATAGCCCTCTTCACCTGAGGCCCCACTGGCTCAGTCTAGTTTCTGGAGGGATTGGAATGACAGTCAGCTAGGGTGCATGGCCCTGGGCATCTCAGGGGGGACACCCAGTGTTGGCCAGGGCAGAGTGAAAGGTGTTTCTTCTCTCTGCATGTGGCTCCCGTCTGGATAGTGGACAAGCTTAAGCCAGCCCAGGAGCCTGGCTGCAGCTCACCCTAATCCCTGCTTCATCATACCTCGTGGTGGACATGTCCTCAGCTCAGGTACTTTCTCTAATTTCATTAATAATGAAACCAGAGTCGACTGGGGGCCCTGGGCCTTGTATCCTAAGGTTCCCAGCCCAGGCCGGCCAGGGCCACAGCCCCACACACCTTTTCCTGGCCTGTGGTGACCACGGGAGAAGCACAGCGGCATCCTGACCAAGGGGGCCCAGAGCCTCGAAGGCAACTTGGCTCAGCTGGAGGAGTGACTATGGGCAAGGTCCTGCCCCACAGGGCCACCCAGCTCAAGCAGTAACAACCCAAATATGTTTTTTTAAAGGATGAATATTTTTGAAAACCATCTTTTTGGCCATAGGCAGAGGTTCCCCACTGGGATCTCTCCCCACTACCCCCAGTTTCTCATGTCCCTCCCAGGAAAGAGCCTGAGCCTGCTGCAGAGGGGTTCACAAGCCCTTGAGCCTACAGGTGTGGGTCTGAGGCTGCAGTGCCAGCGGCTAGGAGTGCAGAGTGCACCCACCTTGCTGAACAAAGCAAAGGCAAACCAGGCAAGGGTGTCGGCCTTGGGTTCCTGGGGATCCTCTGGAGCTGAAACTAGGAGGGGTTTCTCACACTGTGCTTTCTTCGCATGGTGATGGCGTGCAAGCTCCTGGCCAGGCCTGTGTCTGTGTTGACAGCTTCCAATCTACAACACACCTGTGTCATGCTGTTTGTTAATTTCCCTTCAGCGACTGACACTGGCTGGTGGGGAGCAGGGGTGCAGGTTACTTAAAAGCAGCAAGATTTAACACAAAAACAAATAGGAGACAGTTCTCAGCTGAAACAGAAGTGGACTGGGGCTTTGGAAGAGGCCAGTCCTCCCAGTTGGGCAGGAGAGCATATGGGGTCAAGGTGAGAGCAGGTGGGACCCAGATGCTGAGGGTGCCCACGGCCTCCCTTTCTGGGTCTGGGTGTGAAACCAGGGAGCAGGACACAGGAGCTCCAGGCCCTTTCGGAGCAAATGCTCCCACCATCTTGGAATTTTCTGTCCTAGGACTGGGAGTCTTTGAGCATTGTTAAGGCACCACCTCCAGTCACGTGACTCCCGCCACATATCACACTTACCCTGGGGCTCTGCCTTCTCAGCAACTTTGACCAACACCTGTGGGAATACAGAGGGTCCCATTTGGACCTAAGACCCTGCAAGTCAGTGATGGTTGAGATCTGGTGAGAGCAAAAGGCAAAACAGAGTGGCATGAGGGTAAGGGGGGTGGCGCCTTGGGCCTGTGCTGGAGAACAGCAGCCACCCACCTGCAGGGCTGGACAGGGGTGCCAACATCCTGGAGGCTGCACACAGACTTCTGGGAGAGCTCTGCCCAGTGGGTGAAGCCCAGCTGAGGCATGAGAAAGTGCTCTGTGTACAGCACCGTCTCCATCTCACACTGGGCCCTGGCACTGTGGGTGGGGCCCTGGCCTGGCTGTGGCCCAGGGTAGTCATGTGGACCTGTGTCCATCTGGACTGCCCAGGTGAAGACTGGCCCAGCAGCACAGCTCCTGAGCTCCTGCCCCTCCCCTGGCTAGTGAGGAGGTAGGGCAGTTCTGGAAGTACTCTGAAGGCTCAGGCTGTAGGATAACATGTATGTGCTGGCTGACAACAGAATAGTGGAAATGAAAGGCCCAGAGACGTGAGCGGTTGGCAGAGCCTGGCGCAGGGCATGCTGGTGCACTGCATGCACAACCTCTAAGCCTCCCAGCCCGAAGGGGCTCCCCACCACACAGATGAGGAAACTCGGGTTTCAGGAAAAGTTGTCCCTGTGGCAAAGTGGGGACCTTCTGACCTGGACATCCCGCTGCTGCCCAGGGGAATGGGCAGGGCTGGGAAGCAGCCACCCTTGCCATTACTAGGGTCACCCCACCCCCTCCACACTGCACACACAGGGAAACCAGGGAGGGCAGACAGGACTGCCCAGGCAAGGTGGCAAAGCCGAACTGCTGCGGAAGGCAGGGAGCAGCACGCTCAGCTGTTTCTGGCAGGTTCAGAGCAAGGGCTTTTCAGGCCATTAGGGCCTGAGCTAGGGCTTTAGCGGCAGCCTGTTATCTTGTTTAAACAGCCCTTGCTGTTTGAAGTGCCAGGCTTGGCTGGTGCTGTTACTATGAGCACTACAGTTGTCACCAGGCATAGTTGCAGGGGGGAGGGGGCCACCGGCAAGCAGAGGCTCTGACTTCTGGACTCGGCTGGAACACACCCCTGCCCTGGCCCCCATCCCAGAGGAGCCCCATCTGTCGCTGGCCTGGGACCTACAGGCCTGAGTACTCTGTAAAATGGGCCCCTCCCAAGCTGCCCGTGCCCTCCTGAGCTGCCTACATGGGCAGCTGAGCAGCCCTGGGCGGGTGGGCAGGAGCGGTGGCCTTTCTTATCCCCAGGGAAAAGTCGAGGGCCTCATGAAAACCCAGGGCCTGAGAGTGTCTGAGGACAGGAGTTGTGGCCACCCCAGGTTGTCAATCCTCCTGTGCCACTCGAGAGTCTCCACTTCATCCAGGCAAGTCCTGTGAACTGGGGGCCTCTGTCTGCAGGTGGCAGCAGCTGGGGTGTAGGGAGCAGAAGCTGGGGCAGGAGCAGGGGTCCCAAGCACAGTGTTCCAGCAAGAAGCACCGGAACCCACCAAGGGAGCGCAACAGTGGAGTCGGGTCCTGGGCCTCTGCACACAGAACCCCAGGGGCTTGGCCACAGGGTGTGAAAATAAAACCCACATTTTCATTCGCCAGAATACAGGATCAGATAGTTCCTGATCGTTTTAAAGCCGGAAGAGCACCTGCTTATCAAATGCCTCTTCAGTCTGTTCTGCCAGATTGACCCATTGACCGACGAAGCCACAGTGAGGAAGGACACAGGCCAGCTGTCACTGGAGGGCCAGCCCAGGGCAAGGCCTGCTGCGGGGGAGGAAGGCCCAGCCCGAGTCCCTTCAAAGCCTCCTATAGGTGCCCATCACCCACCCCAGCCACACCCTAGGCCTCCACAGAAGTGGCGGGTCTGGGTGTGAGGCCTGTGCCCCCCGCCCTGATCCAGCCCATCTGTGGGCCAGGAGCAGGTGCATCTGTGCAGAAGGGTGGGGCCAGGGGCACACAGGTGGGGAGCAGCCAGGCAATCCCAACCCCTGCCCCTGTACACAGCTGCCACACCAAACGCCTGCAGCATGTGCCATCTGGCCTTGCCTGCCATCCACCCCGTGCTGGGCAGAGCAGGGGAGAGCGGTCCCCAAGCAGACAGCACTGCTCATAGGCAGGCCATGGGCAATGAGAACAGGGGCCAATGGTGCTAAAAGCTGTGCAGCAAATTAAAAGGGTTGGGGTTGTGACTAGGGCTTACTTCAAGTGAAGGAGTCTGATAGCTGACCAGCTACACAAACCCAAAAGAGCAGCCCATGCAGGGTAGCACAGCAAAGGCCTTGAGGTGACAGAGACAGAAGCAGGAGTCAGGAGACAGCCGGGAGAGGCCTGGATTACACAGCCTGCCATGGAAGGCACTGGAGGGTTTGCACAGGGGGCAACCCCAGAGCAGAAGCAGGTAGATGGATCCTGAGGAGACATGACCATGGTAGAATGGGAAGGAGATTGTCCAGGAGGTGCCCTCATGGGGCAGAACTCAGAGCCATAGCCCAAAACTGGACCCTGCATGCAGTGTCCCAGGGCCCCAGCTTCCTGCCTCATAGGCTGTGTCATGGCCTAGGACCTTTCTTCCCAGGCAGGAGTCAGCTCCACCTGCTCTCTGGCTGGCACAGCCTGGTGCTGGCCACCCCAAGTGTTAGCATCCTCTGCCTGCTGGAGAGGTGGTGTCCCTATTTGGGGACTCAGTACTCTGAAGTCAGGGTTTTGCCATGCTCTTCTCTGTCCTTCGAGGCAGGAGACATGCTGTGCATGCTACAGGAGCTTAGGAATTGTCTGAGGGTGACCAGTGGGGGTCCAGAGGAAAGGTGCTAGGAAGACATGGAGGCTTCCAGGGGAGGCTAGGCCTGAAGCTCAGCTCCATATCCGATGTGTCATCTTGGGAAGAGCAGTGTCTTCATGAGGCCTGGACAGTGCCTGGGTGGGAGATAGCTCCAGCCTCCTTGGAAGACCTATTGACCACGTTTCTCTTGTGACACACTTCACTGTCACCCAGAATAACTGCTGTCTCACAGCTACCAGGACCCGAGCCTCTGGGGTAAGGTAGAGTTCAAGGAGAACCAAGGCAGCCCAAGTGAGCCTGGCAGCAGAGCCGAGGGCAGCCCCACCAAAGCCACGGAGCCAGCCCTGCTGGCATCCAGAGGCCGGGGTGGGCCTGCCCTCCCATGACCCCGAGCTCTGCCCCCACCCTTTAGGATTGCACCCTGCCTTGTTAAGGGATCAGCTGCTGCTCCTCTCAGGTCTTTTTGGGAGTCCTGAATCTGAAGTGAGCCTGGGAGAAAGGGAGTCAGACAGGAGAGGGGTGGGTGCTGAGCCAAGTGAGGGTCTCAAGACCAAGGGGACCCCAGAGCATGGGTACCCAGGGCCTACACTTGGGAGGCCTGTGGGTGGGCCAGGAGGATGAAGCAGTGTGGAGTTGAGAGCCATGGAGTGGCAGAGAATGGGTGCCAGGAGCTGAGGTGTTCAAGCTGGAACAGAGCCCTCCATGCAGGCAGGGCCAAGCCTGTCTCCCTCAGCATCTCAGATGCTCACAGAACCACGGGGGCAGCAGGGTTCAGTGTTAAAGGCCAGGCTAGAGGAGTGGAAACAGCTGCCCCAGCCCTGGAAGCTGTGGGAGTGGTGGTTGCCCTGCAAGAGAAGGCTCAGAGCACAGGCAGGCCTTCTGCTGGGAGGCAGGACCCAGCAGTTGAGCAGGTACCAGCCCCCCACCTCTCAGTTCCTGAGGCTGGCCGTCAGCACCATGTGACCTGTGCTGTCCCCGCAGACTGGCTCCAGGGACAGACAGGAGCTCACTGAGTCATTAACCCTCAATCCAATTCTCCAATCTGTCAAGGTAGCATTGAGGTTTGCGGGAGGAAGAGGGAAGCACTAACCAGATTGGACTGTAAGTGACCCTGGTCATCCAGCTCTGTCCCCAGACACCTCCCCATTTCCTGAGGCTAGTAGCAGTGGGAGGATGACCAGGCCTGAGGGGTGGTTCGGGCTGTCTGGTGCTTTCCTTGGGGCAAGGGTAGTGGGCCAGGCAAAGGGGCCTAGGCAAGCCAGGTAACCCCTCTGAGCACCACTTTCCACATCTAGAATGGAAATGTTTTGAGCCTCGTGAGCCCAGGAGCCTCTCACAGTCACTTCTCGGAGGTGAACAGAACTGGAGGGCATCACGGCAGCCCCCACACAAGAGGAAGTCCAGACTGACGAGGCCACAGGGTGACAAGAGCGAGCCACATTCTGGGGCCCTCCCACCAGGAGGCCCACCCCACCCATGGTGCTCCAGCCAGAAACAGGTCACCAGAGGTCCTCCCCTCTCCCCTGCCCACTGCCCTGTCTCTCAGGGCACAGCAAGGCAGGTCCTTAAAGAGACAGAGGGAGAGCAGGGTACCCTCGCTACCAGAGACCCTCTCCCACCACCTGAGCAGATGGGCAGTAGACAGTGTTTGGCCAACCAGGCTGTGTGCCCCTGTGGGCACCTGCCCCAGCTCAAGGGTCAGCAGCTTCACCTGCCACTGGTCTGCTGTGGTGTGAGACTCTGAGGGTGAGGGTGTCCACCCTGGTTGTCATGGAAACAGCAGTGCGTCTGCAGAGAGTTCATGCCAAGCTCAGCAGAGGGAGGAAGCAGCTGGCCTGGGAGGCAGCTGTTGTCATTGACTCCTGAGAGCTCAGTGTTGGGAAGGACCCAAGGGCCCACCACACTCTGAGGCTGGTGAGCACACGGGGCAACTCAGGCCTCCCTGCCCACCATCTTTCTTTGGGCAGCTGCACCATGTTGTCTGTCCTCTTGTCCACTTGGGGTCAGCGACGATTCCATCTAGGTGCTGGGTGAACCAAGCACAGGGGCGCTGCCTCAGAGCCACTTCGAATGAGGGGGCAGGATAGCACTGGGATTCCAGCAGGCGGTCATCATTTGCTGGGAGGCCTGCGCGCCTTCCCTGTGAGCGTGAGCAGGAATGACTCATGCCTCCTCCACCTGCTCTCACACTGAGCCTCTGCCGGGGAGTGGCCTCACTGTCTGCCTGGTTTTTGTCTGTCTGCCCCTTTGTCTCCCAGTCCCATTACCTGTCCTAAGCTCCTGAGGACAGAGAAGGTGGAGAGTGGCAGAGCCAGAGAGGCTCTCCTGTGACGTGGCTGGCTGTGTACCGAGCAGGGGGTGCGGCCACAAATCTCCAAGCCCAGGCCAGGGGAGAGAGGCAAGCGCACTGGACTCGGTTCTGCCTAGCGGCAAAGAGGCCCAGAAAAGTCTCAAGTGCTTGGGACAGGGCCCCATCCGCATGTGATGTGTTGGGGCCTCTGGAAACGGAGATGCCAAGGCAGTCTTCTCTGAGGTCAGTGGTGATGCCAGAGAGGTGAGGCTCAGGCCATTGCCAGCTGCACCAGAGACACCAAAGCACTCCAGGGTCCCCCAAGGTCACTTTAGTAGAACCCAGTGACCATCTTGGACAAACAGCTTATTTTACTGAGGCAGGAGCTGTGGCCCAGAGCAGAAGTGACATGCCCAGGGTCTCACCGCAGTTTGGTGGGAGAATTAGGTTTCAGAACACAAGACAGCCAGTACCTCCCAGGCCCCTTCCTCAGGGAGCCAGCAGGGTCGTGGGCAAGCGGCCAGGCTCCACAGGGCAAGCCCCTTTGGACTTAACCCTGTTTGTGACAGCCCTGGTCCCTGACAGTCCTCAGATCCCGGTGGCAGTGGGCAGTGGGCTGTCTGAAACCAAGGTGCTCCTTATTTCCAAACCAGAGGGGTCTGATCACAGAGCGTGTCACTAGGAGCATGTGCTGAGAAGCCAGGGAGCCTGGTGCCCAGGTTCCCATCCTTAGACCAGTCCTCTGTCCCTTGCAGCCTTAGTCTCATCCACAGCAAGACTGGAGCCTTGGGGGTAACCAGGAAAGGACAGGCACTGCCCCTGGCATTCATGCAGGGACCAGGAGGGCCAGAACACAGGCACCCTCAGCCTCCTGTCTTCACCCCGCAGCCCAAAGGAGGGCTGCCTGACCTCCGGGCCTCACTTCTCTCCCAGCACCAAGAAAGAGGTTCCTAGCTGCATTTCTGGTTTCTGAGGGGCCCTTCTGCTTCCCCAGCTGCCACAGCCCCAGGCCCTGCCTGGGGTTCTCTGGAGGAAGCAGAAGAGGCATCCTTCGGCCCCGCCCCAAGCACACCAGGCTCTAGGGCCCAGTGCTCACCAGGCCGTTTGCTCTTTGCCTCCCAAGACCGTGGGAGGTCCAGGGACCTGGTCAGTGGCAATGCCTTCCACCAGGTATATGGTTGAAGAGGTGCGGGGAGCATGCCAGGGTGCAGCCAGGAGGCCAGATGACCACAACCAGGGGTATGACAGCCCTGGACACAGCAGGTCTGTGGCCACGGCAGGAGGGCGAGATGGACACTTAGCAGGAGGCTGGGCTGAGCTCCTGGTGGAGTCAGGGTGGGACTGTGGCAGGGAGACCCCCTTCTCCAGCAAGGACAGGGCCACTTCCTGAGAAATGGAGCATCGGACAAACACCAGCAGGGTGGGAATGGCAAGTGCTCAAGGTGAGCACGGTGCAGCTGCGACCTGTAGACTGGCTGCAATGGGGAGCCTGGCCAGGAGAAGCCAGAGACAGACACCAAGGTCAGATCGTGAAGCACAGAAGACCCTCAGTGGGGATAGGGACCTGGCTGCAGGGAGCAAGGTGGCCAGTGTGGACCCATCAGGAAGGCAGGGGCCTGGTCTGGGGACCCCACAGCTCCAGCTGGGCAGAGCTACCCCATGCTGTGCTGTGCCATGGAACACCAGCCAAGAGACCAGGAGCAGGGAGCGTTCTGATAGGAACATCCAGCTTTCAGGTCTGACGTGGCCCATTTTACCAGAAGAAGGGGACCTGCTCTGAGCATAGCAGCCCCCTCTGCCTGGAACCTCACAGGGCTCACCTCCAGGCTAGCACCCTGCCCCTGCGGCTGACCCTGGCCAGGAAGACACATGTTAGACAGCTGGCTGGACTTGGTGCCTGCTGTGGCTGCAACTCCCCTGGGAAGACAGCTGAGTGGTCTGACGTTGGCTAAACTGCATCTTTACAACAGCTGGGGCCCCAGCGCCACCTGGCCCTGTGCCCAGGCAAGGCCCTGCTGGTCCCAGCATCCTTCTCTCCCACAGATCTTACCCCGGCTCCCACCCCAGCACTCTGGCCAGCACCGCCTCCCTGTTTCATAGTCCCATCAACCCCTCACACACTGGCTCCCAGCTGCTGCCACCACCTTGAGCTGTCTCCGATAGCCTGCTGCCCATACCCCTTTGGCCTGAGGGTAGATGTAGGCCAAGAGCTTGCACCTACAAGCTTCCCCAAAAGGGAAGTGAACTCAGGAATTCCTGATGAGGATTCCAGGACTGGCTGGGGAAGAACGGGGTTGCAAGCGAATAAGCTATTTCCTTTGCAACTGATACCATCCTTGGAGTGGATTTCCTCTGGTGCCTTCCCTGTTCCACAGCTGCAGAGGCATCTAGCACAGGGGCCAACACCACAGGCCCCTCCACTCGGTACACCTGCCAGGACCTCGGCGCATCATCAGATGGTGGGGCCCACTCGCCCTCTCCCCACTAGAGAAGTCTGGGAATGCCTGTGTCCCAGACCCCCTCGGCAGCACTCAGGATGGCCCAGGCAGGTTGCAGAGGCTCCTGCCCACCAGGCCTGTCACACAGAGCTCTGGGAAATGGAGATGGGCAGTCAGTGCCAGCCAAGGGCAGGCACCCGCTACCGATGGAGGCATGTTGGTCACTGTGTCAGCAGTGCCCCATGTCCCTCCAGCCACACCCTGCCCAGCAGACAGGCAGCCCCACCAAGGTGTCCCCAAGCTTCCACCACAAAGGGAGGCCCAGAGGTGTGAGAGGCTTGGCCAGTACTTTGTGAAAGGTGACAGCATGAAGCTCGTCTCTGTATGAAACCTCTGCCTCGGCCCCTTAGTCAGGGCGCTGCCCTCAGAGCCTGGTACTCGGTGGCCCTGGTCAGGCCTGGTGGCTCAGCTGCAGGCTGGGTGGCCGCAGGGCTGGCCTGTCCATGGTGAATGGAGCGCATTCATGTCCACAACCCAGCCCCACAGCTCTGCTCTCGGCGTGAAAAAGCTGAATTCACGGTTCGGATGAACACTCCCAGCTTTTCTACAGTGGGCTGACTTGAGCTTCTCAGTCTGTAACAGAACTGAGGACTTACTCTACAGATGAGGAAACTGAGGCCCAGGGTGGGACAGACCGGCCCCGGCCCCACCCTTCCCAGCAATGTGGCTGCATCCCCATGCCTCTGTGCCTCTGTCAGCCCCTCCTGCAATGCCTTCCCTTCCCCTCAGCCCCCAGAGGTCCAGTCAAAACGTCCTGCTCCTGTATCACCCCTCGCCCCCTGCATTCCTGTGGTGTGTCACCTGTCAGAGTTGTAGCTGGCCAGCACTATCTGCAGCAGTGCCAGCTGCTCACAGTCACTTGTGCCTGGGTGTGGGGACTAAGCTGTCCATGTGTATCCCACATCAGCCCTCAGCCCCCTCACGAGGGAAGTATGCTTACATATTCTGTGTGTGTGTGGTTATTTTTTTGGAGGGGGGACAGGTTCAGAACAGCTGGCAGAGCAGGAGGTTGGGCCTGCATTGGCCACTTCGCAGCTGCCATACCGGCTCCAGCATTCCCTCCTGCCTGTCCTCACCCACCATGTTGAGAGCAAGGCTGTCTGCTTGCCTCCATCCCTCACACGAGCACCTGGAGAGCCTCTGCCCAGGGAGGCGAGGAAGGGGAGAGGGCAATGGGGACTGCCATGAAGGCATCTCAGAAGCTGGCAGGGCTGGGGGTTCCAGGTCATCTGTGTCCCAGGGATGATGCTGGTTCCAGGAAGAGCTGAAACCTTAATGTCACGTGCATTTTATGTGAGGTTTGAGGCCCCTAGTTGGGCCAGCTGGCCTTGCTCTGTGCTGTGGCCACAGCAAACTGCATGGGGTCCTGTGGAGTAAGGGACCTAGTGGAGAGTGAGTGGACAGGGAGACCAGATGGGTCAGTACAGAGCCTTCCCCAGCCATGTGGCCATATCACACTGGCATCACCCACCTATTCCCCAACACAACACAGTCCGGGGGCCCCTCACCTGGCTGAGGTATGTGACAAGGCTCTGAGCTGATGGTGTATGTTCAGCCTGAGTAGGTGTTTGCATGTGGTTGCCCCCAAACCAGTGTGATTTGGGGCTGCGTGGATCCAGAGTAGGGAGGTGACGGTCCCACCATCTCTGGGGTGTGTGCAAGGGTCAGGGTTTGGGAAGGGGTTGGACAAGACCAGTGTCCCTGAGGACTGCCTACCTGCTGGGAGCTGACATGGGAATCTGGGAGTGCGTCTGGCCTCCTGGAGGGGGTCTCGGGTTGCCCAGAGGGGAGCGAGGAGGAGGCCCAGAACATACCCCTTCCTAGAACAGGAAGGTGGGGTGACCCTGCAGGGTGGCCTCCCACACCTCAGTGATGCCTCGGTGACCCCTAAGGCAGAAGATGCGTGAAGCAGGCATGAGGCCCTGAGCACTGCTGGCCACCCCTGCAAATGGAGGGGCCCCACCTGAAGTTGGGGGCCAGGGCTCATGTTTGAGCCATTTTGACTGGGTCTTTTTCAGTTTATTTTCTAAACCTCAGTTTATTTGAAGCACAGTACATGATTGCTCACTTCAGGAAATTCTGTTCAAGTTTTCCTAGCAGAGTTACTCATTCCTTCATCTGTGCAAGGGGAGGGTGGTGGTCATAATCACCACCCTGATCCCCCTACCCCCTGGGCCCTGTGTGAAGATGACAAGGCAGTGCGGTTGGCTGAGGGCCTGGGCCAGGCCAAGCACACCAGGAAGGTGCCGCGCATGTGCCAGATGGGCCCTGAGGCCGCTGGGGTCCCACAGCAAACAACAAAACAGTCAAACACGTGCCAGCCTCTGTCATGTGCTCACCACGTGCCCAGGACCACGTCTGTGTGTGCGTTTGCTTGGGTAAGCCTTGCTTTGTGAAGCTGCCATGACCTCCGTCTCCTCACTGAGGGG
Organism: Pan troglodytes; assembly: GCF_028858775.2. Lineage (NCBI taxonomy): Eukaryota > Metazoa > Chordata > Mammalia > Primates > Hominidae > Pan > Pan troglodytes. Next base: position 25,135,553 of record NC_086016.1, read on the forward strand.
CACAGGGCAACAGGCTGCCAGGTGAGGGGCTGAGGGGCCTTCTGGGGGCCACTGGCCTACTCAAGGCACAGTGAGTTGTGGGAACGAGGAGTGACTTGGAGGTGGGGCTGCGGGTGCAGAGGGAAAAAGACACCTGGGTCATGAAGGGCTGGCCTGTCTGCCTGAGGGGCCCAGAAGTGCAGTGAGGGGATGACGTGGCTACGCGCCTGTGACAGGGCACCTGAGGACATTTGCAGTGCAGGAGGGAGAGCGCTTCAGAGCAGGCCAGTGTCCCACCCGGCCCAGTCCCTGGTCCCTGGGTAGTCACTGAGCTACCACATGCAGGACCATGGTCTTAGCAGGACACCTGTGGTGGCCTGTGAGGCAGGGACAGGAAGGATGCCCCACTCTGGGCTCCTCAGGGAGCTGCAACTACAGTGCAGGATGGGCTGTGGTACTCAGCACTGTGGATGTCTGTCAAGGCAGGGTGTAATGGACTGGGGGTCAGAACGTGTGAGGCCCTGGATGAGCCTCTCACCTCCCCACCCCCAGCCCAGGCGCTTGTCCCACACAGCTGCCTTGGATGTCATTAGCTGGAAAGCCGTGAGTGCCTGATGGGGAAGGAGTGGGGTGTGGGGAGGTGTTTAGGCTGTGACAAAGGGATGCTAACTCCAAAAACAGGCCCCCAGTCCAGAGGCCTCTTAAAATGCAAATATGCCACACCTGGGAGGGGGACAGGCCCCTGGCTGAGATGAGGAAGCCTGGAGGATGCCTCTGTTCCCTCTCCCACCGCAGGCCCATGAGCTCTCAGACCAGCAGGAGGCTGATGCTGGAATATGCGTGCACCTGCTGGGGGATCTGTGCGCCTCAGCTCCAAAGTACAGGAGCCAGACTCCAGTGTCCATGTCAGGTCCCATCCAGCTGGGATGCAGGAAACCAAAGGCAGCCCTCCCATGACCCAGCACTGAGGGCCAGACCTGTTACCCGGGAACATTGGTAACTGGAAGAGCCTGGTACTTGGGGCTGTTCTGTGCCCCACAAACAGAGGGACCGACCGTAAGGAGACTGGCCTGATGGGGAATGAGAGAGGGGCTGAGCCAGAGGTGCTGACACGGTATGTTTTAAGTAAGGTCCAGGTGGCTGCAGGCGGGATGGAAACACATCCACCATTCATCACATCGGCCACTGCATCTCCGGGCTAAGGGGCCACAGGAGCCTCCCAAAGAGCCAGGCTGACCTGGGCCCTGTGGCCAGCAAAGAAGTGTTGCTGGCTGAATCCCCATCTGCAGCATCGAGACCTCTCCCACTCCGTCCTGCTGAGCTGGCCCTGCATTTGGGTAGCCTTCCCTCAGCTGCCTCATGCTGGGACAGAGGGAAGCAGGTCTTCCGATGAGACCTCGCAGGTGAGAGGACGTCCCAGTGCCAAGGCGAATCACAGTGGGTGTGGCGTGGAGAGGGCCCACTGGGGTGCCAGTGGTAGCCACAGGGCAAGGCCCAGCAGCTTGGGGTTCTTCCCATGTCAGCACCTTTGTGCCTTCTCACAACAGTCCCAGCATTGTACAGATGAGGAAACTGAGGCCCAGAGAAAGGAAATGACTTGTCCAAAGTGCAGCATGCACCGGCAGTGAGTAAACCCCAGACCCTGTGTTCATGGCCAGGGACATCTGCCCCTTTGTGTCACCAGGAGAACCTTGGTGGAGAATCAGGAGTGAGAGGCCTCACCACCCCCACAACTAACCAGGCGCAGGCTCCTCTCCACTCCCCACCTTGCCCTGGCCGCTGACCTGGTAATGTCCTTCCAGGTGCCGGACCTGGTCTGGCCAGCAGTCTGGCAGCCACGTTCAGGGGAAATACCCCAGACCCGCAGGCCAGCAAGCTGGAAGCCCCTTAGGGATGGGCTGTCAGCTCCCCTGCTGTAGTGAGAAAGCCACGGCCTGGGGCAGAGTCCCTTCCACAATGGCAAGTCTATTTGGACCTGTCTGAGCAGGAGCTCTCTTCTCACAAATGGCCAGGAAATGACTTCCACACCACCCCAGGGACTGCATCCAGCTGCCTGGTGGCTGAAGGCCTGGTTACAAATCACCTCACCATTCCCCGACGCCAAGCAGTGAGATTCCCACCATTGCACAAGCTTCTCACAGGAACTGTCTGCTCCGTGTTATTTATATAAATAAATGTGCAGACAAACCCCAGCCTCCTAGAAGGCGCCATCTTGCTGGTAAGCAGGCCCTGGAGAGAGTGGGATGGGCACTGGAGCCCTGGGCTGGCATCACAGCAGTGAATGGTGGTGTGTTTCTGCCTCCCTCTTCCCCGCCCCGCCCCCCGCGGCTGCCTTGGCAGCCATAGAGGTGAAGGCAAGGAGGGCTTCTTGCCAGAAGAGGACACTGTGGCAGTTGGAAAATACCAGGCTCTCAACTGCACCCTGGGGAGTCAGCCCCTCTTGAGGCCTTGGGCCCCGTATGTGAAGTGAGGAGCCCTCCCCCTTGCCATGGGGTCATGGTTGGCAGAGGCAGCTCCTCTGAATCCAGGGTCTGTCAGGCTGATGGAGGAAGTCACTGCAGGACAAGGGGGTGATGCACTACCATGGGGCAGGGCCACATGACTCCAAAGCTGCATCCAGCTCTACCCCAGTGGCCGACAGGTGGGCTGCACCAGGACAATGTTTAACCCTGCCAGGCCAGTGAGGGCAAAACCCCATGCAGGCCAGGACAGGCCAGGAAGGAAAACAGAGCCACATCCACCAAGGGCAGGAGGACCCAGGGGAGCCCACAAAGGCCAGATGGGTGCAGGAGGCACAGCCAGTCATGTTTTGCAGGGTGAGCAGAGCATGGACAGGTCAGAGGGCTGTGAGGCCAGGCCCTGGAGGCCAGGAGAAGGCATGCTGGGGCTTCTTGCTTCCCATATGCATGCTTGAGTCACAGTTTCCAGAGCTACAGCCTCAAATAGACGGCTCTGTTTTCAGTGGTGGTGATTTGAGTGTCAGGATGCCGCTTTGCCCACCTGTCTGCACTCCAGGCTGCAAGAGTGCAGGCACCGCTGTGACACAGGCTTCCGAGGTCACCAGGCAAGCACCGGGGGCCAGGCTGGGCACTAGGTCAGAGGACAAGACTGGGCTTCTGGCCTGGCAACACCTTTCCCCACTGCCTCCTCTGCAGTTGATCTTTCAGACCCAAATATGAGGCTCTTCTCTAGGTTTGGCCTCCTCTCATCAACTTCAGCTGGTCAGGGTCCTGACTTTGTAACCGTCTGTGGTTCTTCAGCCTCCCCCTCTGTCTTGTCCCCCATCTCTGAGAGCTGCAGCCCTCTGGTCTAGGAACAAACCCACGATGCAGCTCCTGCCTCACTTGCTGGTCCATCAGCACCACACTGTCCCATGCTGGGCCCTCTGACCTTCTTTATAGCCTTCCTGTTCTATAAAGATTACAGGATGGGCACCCACCATCTCCTAAGCTTCACCTCCTACTAGGGTGGAGCCTATGTGCAGTGAAGGCTCAGCCTGCTTCAGGGACGCTGGGATGGAGTGAGGCGGCAAGCTCAGGTGCTTCCCACGCTCTGAAGCTTCCTGTCTGAGCCCGGAAGTGAGGTATGTGGTTGGTGCCTCCTGCAGGCTTTCCTGACTCCTGCCAGACAGGGCCCAGCCAAGAAACGAGACCAGGAAACCAGACATCTACACAGAGATTTTGTTATTATTTGAGGCCCATCATCTCCTCGGTGCCCACTAAATATTAGTCAGTGTGGTTCCCATGGTTTGTCTCAAGGAATAGAGGAAACCAGGAAGCCTGAGCCTGAAATGCCTGCAAAGCAAGGGGAGTCCTGGGCACGAGCGGGGGCCTGAGCTGAGGGAAGGGCCCACACTGGGGAGATGTTTGTCCTGATGAGGCTGCCGCAGTGGCGGAATCCTGGTAAGAGTGTACTGTGAGGCACCGTGCCCACCTCCAGCTGCCTTGTGAGATAAGTACCTGAGTTTCCATGACCTCTAAGTCAGGAACAGGAGGCTCAAAGAGGTGTCCAGGGTCCCCAAGGTCCACTGAGAGGCATCAGCAGGGAAGCAGTTTAGACACCATGGAAGGGGCTCCTAGTGCATTGGGACAGCTTGACTCACCCCAGGACTCACGGGGGCCACAGTCAGGAGTGTTTCATGGCGTTGGACAAGAAGAGTGGCTGCCTTGGCCTTGGAGAGAGGGGGTCCACGTGGTCTATCGGCCCCTCCCACTGCTGCCAGCTGAGCTCTCCCCACACACAGGTGCCCTGCAGAGGACCAGTCTGGTTTAGATCTGAGGCTTCAGATGACCAGTACACGTGAACTGTTTCCGCATCAGTGAGGTGGCCCTCCTGCTCCTCCTCTTACCTAAATTCCACTGCCTGCCCAGGAGGTGATGGGCTAAGCTGGGTATTAAAACCATCTCAACTGTCATCCCCAAGTGACCCATCAGGGCTCAGAGAGGCAGACCCAGGCCTAGCACCCACTCTGTGCTTGTCCCCTCACCCTTGAACCCCCAGGTCCATACCCTGCTGGTGGCCAGATCACGCCCTTCCCAACCCCGGAGGAAGCCCCCTACCCCAAAAGGACCCTGCCATCCCTGCCTGGCTCTATTCCTGCAGCCCCAGGACTCCCACCTCAAGCTCCATCACCTGGCATGAGAGCTGATGTGGACTCAGGGCGTGCTCAGCAAGTGTTTGCTCAGTAAATTAATAATACATGCTAATGGTCATATCTGTTATTTAACTGATGCAAAATTTGGGGTCAGAAGCATAGCCCCCAATTACAGCATCATTTCTATGAGAAACGACAGCTCTGTTACCACAGTGCTCTATGATGTGGCTTCCAGGAATCCATTAGAGCTAATTACTCCCTCAGCAGAATGTGACTTTCCTAGACCACCACTTATCTCACATTTGGGAACGTGCAGCCAGGTTCACTGCGGAGGCGCTGGCTCCTCTCTGCTCTGCTGGGGATGAGATCTTGTGTGTTGCTTGTCTCTGCAGAAAGGCCAGCACCCCCCATCCCCAGACCTGAGGCTGCTCACTCTTCAGGACTCCTGTTATTCCGAAGCTCATTCTAAAGCAAGAGCAAGATTGGTTTGTAAAAACAGTCTTCCAGGTGGAGTGCAGGGTTCCAGGGTAATGACAGGTACCTCTGGGTATCCTTCCTTTCTCTGCACAGATGCTGCCAGAGCTGTTCCTCAGAGAATTCAGGGGCTCTGGAGAGCAGGGTTTCTATGCAGCATCCTCCTGGGCACCCCTGCCCTCAGGCAGCCTCCTTTGGGCCCACCCTGCAGGAGCAGCAAGCCAGAGCACCTGGTTGTGGGGCTTGGAGCACATATCCTGCCTCTCTGAGCCTCAGTTTCTTCATCTGTAAAACAGGAGTGGGCAGATGTGAGAACAGACTGGCAGCTCATGTCCAGCTGTGGTTACCAGCGTCATTGTCACTGCAGTCATTGGTGATGCTGTTGCTTCGTGCCTGAGTCATCACCACCAGCTGCAGTTACCACTTGCATTACCACGGTCACTGGTAATGTAGTCTAGTCAGAAAAGTTCCTTTTTTTTTTTTTTTTTTTTTTGAGACAGAGTCTCGCTGCGTCGCCCAGACTGGAGTGCAGTGGCATGATCTCGGCTCACTGCAACCTCCACCTCCCGGGTTCAAGTGATTCTCCTGCCCCAGCCTCCCAAGGAGCTGGGATTACAGGTGTCTGCCACCATGCCCAGCTAATTTTGTTGTTGTTGTTTTATTTTTAGTAGAGATGAAGTTTCACTATGTTGGCCAGGCTGGTCTTGAACTCCTGACCTTGTGATCCACCTGCCTCAGCCTCCTAAAGTGCTGGGATTACAGGCGTGAGCCACGGCACCTGGCCAGAAAAGTTCTTAAATCCAAAGCATCAGATCTAAGCCAGATTGGTTCCAGATTTTTGATATTTTGCTCATTGAGTTTATCTTAGAAGCAGGGGTAGCTTTTGCCAGCAGCAAATTCCAGGTAGTTCCTCCTTTTAGAAGTTAGAATTTATTCATTTTGCAGGGAAGTGGTGAACTGGGGAGTCAGACAAGAGCATCATGCTTCTTAAAAGCCCAGACCCCTGGCTATAACACATCGAAGGTTCTCAGAAGAGAATTGAGGAGCGGACAGGCGCCACACTCCGTTGTGGTCACTGCCTCTTCCTGGGCCACCACACTCCTGTCCTCTGCATGTACTGAGAGCTCTGTCCAGGATGCCAGGGTCCTGCCTCGGCAGAGAGGCGGTGCCAGATGCCCCACAGCAGCTGGTGGGAGTGCCCACAGCTGGAGGGCAGGGGAGGAGCCTGGCCTCTGGCTGGTGTTTCCTTCCCAGCTCTCAGGAACTGGAGACTTTGGTTACAGAAGTGAAGGCTGCTCCCTCACAGACTTCCTAGTGTCCGATGGTACCACATGGAAGGATCAGAGTTTTGAAGGACTGGGCCAGAACCCAGATAGGGCACAAGGCTGCCAGCGCCTGCATTGAGGGAGCTGTGATGTGACGGGGGCTCCTGCAGAAGATGGCCTTCCTTGTACAGGTGTGGGGCAGCCTGTGGATGGGCAGTGGGAAGATGGGGGGGTCCTCGGAGCTGGAGGTGCCCAGCGGTTTAGGAGGCTGTGCTTGGCACATCTGTAGCCCCAAAGCTATACGTTGAGATCACTGGCACCCAGAGGAGAGACCCAAAAGGGGCAAGAGAACATCTTCCAAGCACTTGCCACTGGCAAGGAGGGTGCTGCCGGCTATTTCTGTGGGAGGTGGGTGAAGACATTTAACCTGGGCTTCCCCAGCAGAAGGAGATGCCATTGCAGGGACCAGTCTTGGGCTGGAGACCCTAGCAAAGGCTTCCTCTGGCAGGGCTGCAGGTCTAGGGTCTGTCTCTGCCTGCTGCGGGCCTGATTAACGCCAGTACTTTCCTTTCCCCAGAGTCGGATGGCAGAGAGCTTGCGCCTCTTTGACTCCATCTGCAACAACAACTGGTTCATCAACACCTCACTCATCCTCTTCCTGAACAAGAAGGACCTGCTGGCAGAGAAGATCCGCCGCATCCCGCTCACCATCTGCTTTCCCGAGTACAAGGGCCAGAACACGTACGAGGAGGCCGCTGTCTACATCCAGCGGCAGTTCGAAGACCTGAACCGCAACAAGGAGACCAAGGAGATCTACTCCCACTTCACCTGCGCCACCGACACCAGTAACATCCAGTTTGTCTTCGACGCGGTGACAGACGTCATCATACAGAACAATCTCAAGTACATTGGCCTTTGCTGAGGAGCCGGGCCCGGGGCCCGCCTGCCTATGGTGAAACCCACGGGGTGTCATGCCCCAGCGCGTGCTAGAGAGGCCCAATCCAGGGGCAGAAAACAGGGGGCCTAAAGAATGTCCCCCACCCCTTGGCCTCTGCCTCCTTGGCCCCACATTTCTGCAAACATAAATATTTACGGATAGATTGCTAGGTAGATAGACACACACACATGCACACACACACATCTGGAGATGGCAAAATCCTCTAAAATGTCGAGGTCTCTTGAAGACTTGAGAAGCTGTCACAAGGTCACTACAAGCCCAACCTGCCCCTTCACTTTGCCTTCCTGAGTTGGCCCCACTCCACTTGGGGGTCTGCATTGGATTGTTAGGGATAGGCAGCAGGGCTGAGGCAAGGTAGGCCAACTGCACCCCTGTTGCCTGGAGGAGGGCCAGCTCGCTGCCCGAGCTCTGGCCTAGGGACCTTGCTGCTGACCAAGAGGGAGGACCAGTGCAGGGTCTGTGCACCTTCCCTGCTGGCCTGCACACAGCTGCTCAGCACCACTTTCATTCTGGACCCGGGACCTTAGGAGCCGGGTGACAGCACTAACCAGACCTCCAGCCACTCACAGCTCTTTTTAAAAAACAGCTTCAAAATATGCAGCAAAAACCAATACAACAAAACGAGTGGCACGATTTATTTCAAACTAGGCCAGCTGGGATTCCAGCTTTTCTTCTACTAGTCTGATGTTTTATAAATCAAAACCTGGTTTTCCTTCTCTGACATTCTTTTTTGTTTTTTGTTTTTTGGTTTTTTTTTTTTTTTTGGCCAAATCTCGTGGTGTTTCGCAGAAAAAAAATCCAGAAAATTTCAAATGCAGTTGAGTATTCTTTTTTAAATGCAGATTTTCAAAACATATTTTTTTTCAGGTGGTCTTTTTTGTGTCTGGCTTGCTGAGTGTAAAAGTTGTTATCTGGACGATTCTGTCTCTCTGCTCCAAAGAAATTTTGGAGTGAGTGGCAGTCCTGCGCCAGCCTCGCGGGACACATGTTGTACATAAGCCTCTGCAGTGTCCTCTTGTTAATGGTGGGGTTTTCTGCTTTGTTTTTATTTAAGAAAATAAACACGACATATTTAAAGAAGGTTCTTTCACCTGGGAGCAAATGAACAATAGCTAAGTGTCTTGGTATTTAAAGAGTAAATTATTTGTGGCTTTGCTGAGTGAAGGAAGGGGAGCAAGGGGTGGCGCCCCTGGTCCCAGCATGCCCCGCGCCTGAGACTGGCTGGAAATGCTCTGACTCCTGTGAAGGCACAGCCAGCGTTGTGGCCTGAGGGAGGCCCTGCTGGGACCCTGATCTGGGCCTTCCTGTCCCAGGGCCTATGGGCAACTGCGTTGAAAGGATGTTCGCCAAGGGCCGTGTGTAAATACGAACTGCACCATGGAGAGGAGAGGCACTGCCGGAGCCCTTGCCAGATCTCCCTCCCTCTCTCCGTGCAGTAGCTGTGTGTCCGAGGTCAGTGTGCAGAATCACAGCCAAGGACGTGAAGAGATGTACGGGGGAAAGAGAAGCTGGTGATTGGATGAAAGTCAAAGGTTGTCTACTTTAAGAAAATAAAATACCCTGAATGGAGCCCAGCATTGTCCCAGTGTGCTATGTGTGTAGCTGACCTGTGGCTGGACTTGGTGCCATCTGGGAGGGCAGCCGGGGACACCTCCATTCTGAGGTCCCATATTCCAAACCCCACCCCTATACCTCCACACATTTAGGTAGAGTCATTTTGCAATGAACATCACGAATAAACATCACGAGAGGAAAGAAACTGCAAAGAGGGGAAACCTGCCAGGTCCATGCAGTCCTGGTGTGGAGGTTTGGGGGTGATGATGACTCCTGCCCCTCCCGCTGCCCCCAAGACCCCACCCAACACTGACCCAGGCTGTGCCATACCCTGGACCCCTCCCACCATGTGGACACCTCAGCCAAGGTCAGAGTCATCCTGCAGAGTGGAAGAGGTGCCCTGAGGGCCTGGAGGGTTCCTGTGCCCCCAGTAGTGTAGGGCAAACCTTGTAGGGTTTTGGGGAGGAGGGGTCCCTGAGCATGCAGTGCTTGCTGACTGGCTTGTGTGGTTAGAGGTATCTGGATATAGTGGAAAAGTGCCGATCAGAAGTCAACGAAGTGCATTCACCGAGGTGCCAATCAGAAGTCAACGGAGTGCATTCACCGAGGGCCTGCTGCGAACCAGACACGGAGCCGGGCTCCTTACTAATGATTTTATGTAACACCCCACCTCGGCAGGTTGCCAGAGGTGCCCATTTTACAGATGAGGAAGGGTGCCTGAGGTCAGGGAGCAGTCAAGCCAGGATTCACCAGGCCAGGGAGCTGTTGCTCCCACTGGAGGAGCAGAGATGCTGATCTTTCCTCCTGCTGGAGTCCTTGCCTGGCTTGGCACCTGCACAGGATGGAAGCCTACAGGGAGCAGCACAGAACCACCCTGCAGCCTCCTCCTCAAAGCAGGACCTCAAGCAAAGTCGGGGGTCGGCAGGCACACACACGCATGCATGCACACAAGCACATGCACACATGCGCAGATACGCACGCAGCCCTGGTGCTGTCACCGCCCCATCCCTACTCCTAAGCCCACGCAGGGACTCCCTTCACACCTTCCTACGTCACCAAACAGCCAGAACCCAGAGGGGCTTTTGTTTCTGAAGAAATAACGTGTGACTTAAAATCGTTGAGACTTATTTTGTGCTTTTAATGCCAACTGTGAAAAGAGCAGTAATTTCGCCGTGAGCATCTTTAATCTAAAAATACATGGCTAAAGGGAGAAAGGGATTGAGCCTCCCTTCCTAATGTGTGCAAAGATCAGAGGAGGCCTTCCCTGGAGGGAGGTTTCTCCCGGTTCCCAGAACCTAGTCAGGAGTCTCCAGTTCCCCCATAGGCTGCAGAGAAACCTCAGGCACTGTCGACCTCTCTGGCCCCGTCCTCCCCTGCAGTTCACCTGCACTGGTTCTTCTCCTGAGCCTGCCTTGTTCCGCTCTTGCCCCCAATGATCCCTTTGCCTAGCATGTCCTTCCCCATCCTCACAGCTCAAAGTCACCTGGGCGGCTTCTTGGAAGTCTCCTCCTTCCCTGCATTCCATCTGCCAGGGCTCCAGGGTTGAGTGGGAAGGGGTGTTGGAAACTCCATTGAGCAGCTCAAGGCCAGCGCCTCTGACCCACCTCATTCCTCCAAACAATGCCCCATGGAGAAGGCGCATGCTGAGCTGGGATGGTCCAGGAGTCTTAGCCAACGGGAGGTAAGCACCAGGACTCACCAAGGTTGCTGGTGAGAGGAGGCTAGAGTAGGTGGCAGGGTGCCTGAAGGGGAGGACCTGGGGATGGCTGGGCCAGCCCTGCCCACTGCAGGTGACTAATCCCGCCTTGTCCTACTTCACGCAGCCCCAGCCTCCTTTCCCAGGACCCACCATCATGTGGGATATTGCCATCCTCACCTATAGCCCATGTGGTCACCCTGGTGGTACAATGGGTCAACAACAGTGGTCACGATAATCCCAGCTCTCCTCAGTGACTGCTCACTGGGGGGCACACTCATGGGAGGCCAAGATGCTTGATTCCATTCTACAGAAGTGGAAGCAGAGACCAGGAGAGGCGATGACTTATCAGCATCACACTATGTGACCCCACCAGGCCAGGACCTGAGGGGCTTTACTCTGTCCACATTCCCCAGATCCCCACAGTGGCAACAGGCCCTGGCACCCTACTTCCAACATCAGCCGTCCAGAACAAATGGTCCATCTGGCTCAGGGGACAGTGCCAGGAAGGGCTGCACTGCACCATGAGGACTTGAGGCAACACTGAGGCTAGACCTAGCCCTGGATGAGCTCACCTCACCCAGATAAGCCTGACGAGATGGGGATGCCTGTCAGGCCGGGAACCAAGAGGCCAGAGTGTCCCTATCAGTGACCATCATTCCTGCAAAGTCCAGGAATGGGGTACAACTACCCACCAAAGACTGTCAGGCTGAGGATGTGCCTGGGGTTCTGGTGCACCCTGCCCTGAGGGCAGGCAAGACAGAAAAGGGCCTGCTCCTCTAGGGCAGCTGGCCTCCACCCCTCACCCTGTGGCATCAAGGGGAGGAGGAGGAGGGGGCTGCTCTGGGTCCATCGAAGGAAGCTGGGTGTCCACGGGTGGCTGCTGAAGAGGGACAGGGTGCAGTGGTGGCCTGCCCAAGGCCACTAGCCTGGAATGAGACATACGGCTCACTGCAGTGGGAGCACCTACTTTGCTTCTCCAGCAGCCCACGTACCTGGGGTTCAGATGACATTGGGTGCATTCTGGGTGGTATAGCTGTAGACCCCCAGATTTCTCCCTAGCTTAGATGCTATGACTCCAGGGATGTCCCCTGAACCCCCAAATGACTTGGATCAAACTGCATCCAGACATTTCACCCGCGGCACCCTCCCCTTCCCAAGCCCAGTTCTCCTTTCCAAGGTCACGGAGCCAATTTCCAGAGGCAGGGCCCAGGCGCATCCTTGCTGCCTCCCTCCTCTTCTCGGGCTGGTGCTCTCCCCCGGGCTGGGAGGGTCATCCATCTCCACCCCCAGGCTGCACACGTGTGGAGTCAGGGTCAGAACAGGCTGCTACTAAAGCTGGGCTGGGGTCTCAGAGCCTGGCACAAGGAGAGGGAGACTGGAGGCAGGGCCAGAACAGACTCACAGGTGTGCCCAGTCAGGACAAGTGGGATGGTAGAGGGATACTTCCGGGGGACCCTGAGCTGTTCAACTGCACCCCAAAATCTGGTTAGAGAAGAATTGTCAATTTCAGCCACAGAACTCTCTCTCCCACAAAAATGAAACCTGTTTTCTCATGGGGTTCTACCTCATTCCTGGGCTTAGCAGGAATGATGGTCACCGATAGGGACACTCTGGCCTCTTGGTTCCTGGCCTGCCAGGCCTCCCCCTCTCATCGGGCTGGGGAGCAGAAGCAGACCCTGTGCATCACTCAGGGCCCAGCAGGCAGGGAGCCTGGGCTGGCAGCCTGTGTGTGACATCTGTCTCTACAATCCTAGTTTCTCCTCTCCTGACACGGCACCACCACAACGCATGAGTAGCCAGCCTGGAAGGAACTTAGAGGAATGCGTGTGGGTGAGCGCAGCAGCTTGGGCCCAGGGCCCCTGCAGGGCCAGGGCCCACTTGGGACAATCCTCAGTCCTGGGGTGCCCCCTCCTGGTTACTCTGGGAAATCATGCAAGTCAGACTTGGCCAGAGCAAGGATTCTGAAACCACTCTCCCACAGACACCCATGACACAGGGGAAGAAACTGAGGCACGGTGGCCAGAACAAAACAGGGGCCCAACACATACTGTCAAATGAATGAAGGAATGAGCAAGCAGGTAAGTGAACTGTAGCAAGAAGACAACCAGCAATTGATCCTTTAAAGTATGACATAAAACCTACTAAACAGCCAATATTTGTTGAGCGCTAGCCACATGCCAGGCGCCCTGCCAGGTGCAGAGGGTGCCATGGTGAAAACGGCCTTCCAGTGTGGCCACTGATAGGAAATCATACCAATGGCCACCAGCATTCACTGGGAGCCAGCTAAGCCCTGCTCAGAGACTGTCCCAGCTAAGCCACACAGGTGACACCCACGTTCCCACAGGTGATGGTACTGCCCAAGGTCACACGCTGGTAAGAACAGAGCCACTGAAATAGATGCCCTCGCCACCCCCCAGGCCCCCCCACCCGGAGGCCCATGAAGGACACCACCTGGGGCACAGTCACACTCGCTAATCCAGAGGCCACGACACTCAGTGTACCCTCAGAACAGATCTCCTGGGCGTCTGCCACATTGCCTCCTTCCCTTCCTCCCTCTGCTCATTGTCCAACTGTCCCCTGCATACCCGGTGTCCCAGGCCTCCCTTCTGGGCCCTTCACAGATCATGAGCAGCACTCAGTAAACCCCGCGATGAAGGGCCAAGGCTCCCCACCCTGACCCTCACTGAGGCTTCTGTTCGTGAGCTTGTCAGTACCACAGCCCCCTACTCCTAATAGTGCATCCAGTGTTTGTGGACTGCAGAAAAAGACAAGGGGAGGAGATGGGGAAAAGCAAACTCATACATTTTAGAAGAAAATATGGCAGAATATCTTCATGAGTCAGGGTAAAGAAAGATCTTACATGGCACTCAAAAAAAAAAAGGCCAGAGGAAAAAAAAATCATGAAATTGACTACATTATTCAAATGAAAAACTGCTAAGGCTGGGCGTGGTGGCTCACGCCTGTAATCCCAGCGCTTTGGGAGGCCGAGGCAGGAGGATCGTGAGGTCAGGAGTTCAAGACCAGCCTGGTCAACATAGTGAAACCCCGTCTCTACCAAAAATACAAAAATTAGCTGGGCATGGTGGCACACGCCTGTAGTCCCAGCTACTCGGGAGGCTGAGGCAGGAGAATCACTTGAACCTGGGAGGTGGAGTTTGCAGTGAGCTGAGACCATGCCACTACAGTACAGCCTGGGTGACAGAGTGAGACTGCATCTCAGAAAAGAAGGAAGGAAGGAAGGAAAGAAGGAGAAAGAAAGAGAGAGGAAGAGAGAGAAAGAGAAAGAAAGGAAGGAAAAGAAGGAAAGAAAGAAAGGGAAGGGAGAGAAAGAAAGAGAAAGAAAAAAAGAAAGAAAGAAAGAAAGAGAAAAAGACGGCCGGGTGTGGTGGCTCACACCTGTAATCCCAGCACTTTGGGAGGCCGAGGCAGGCAGATCACGAGGTCAGGAGATCGAGACCATCCTGGCTAACACGGTGAAACCCCGTTTCTACTAAAAATACAAAAAATCAGCCGGGCATGGTGGCGGGCGCCTGTAGTCCCAGCTACTCAGGAGGCTGAGGCAGGAGAATGGCGTGAACCCGGGAGGTGGAGGTTGCAGTGAGCTGAGACTGCGCCAGTGCACTCCAGCCTGGGCGACAGAGTGAGACTCTGTCTCAAAAAAAAAAGAAAAAGAAAAGAGAAAGAAAGAAAGAAAAAGAAAGAAAGAAGGAAAGAAAGACTGCTGCACCAGTGAATCAACAAAGGCACAGTGAGAAGCCAAGAAAACAGCCTGGTTTGAAATGATATTTGCAATGTAGGTAACCGACAAAGGGTTGGAATCCAGGATAAATTACACACTCCTTCAAATCAATAAGAAATGGAAAAACAACTCGGCAACAGAATGAACACACTCTCTCCAGAGGCACTGGGCAGGAGAGGAATCTGACGAGGTGTCAGGCAGAGGGAAGATGTTTCCTCTCACCAGGACAGGGACAGTAAAGCCATATCACAGTGAAACACCATAGCACATCCATCAGGCTGGGATATGCCCCGGGCTCTCTGGAGGCCAGAGGCTGGGCTGGAAGCAGTTGCAATATCCAGCAAAGCTGAAGGCAAACGCATTCTCCCTGGCCCAGCGATGCCCTCCCTGGCAGATGCGCTAGGGGACTCTCCTTCCAGGGTACCAGGAAGCCCTGGGCAGGAACAGCCATGGCACAGTCCTTCTGCAGTACAGGAGTACAAACAACCAACAAGCCTGCCAGCCTGGGATGGGTGAGTGTATCGTGATACATTCAAACACCGGAACAGTGTGCAGTGATGGAAATGAATGAAATACAGCCAGTGGCGCAACATGGATTCATCTCAAAATTTCTATAAATCTCTAATGTTATTTAGGTTTTTTAAGGTTTTGGAAGTAACAGAGGGATACATACAGCGAGATCCACTTACATAGTTTTAAAACATGCAAAACAAGATTATATATCATCCATATGTAATTATATCTGTGGTAAAATATAAAGATATGCATTTTGGGGACACAGTCACCAGATTATTAGTAGCTCAAGGAAAGGCAGGAGGAAGAGTGCTCTGGGTGGGGGGAGGTTCACAGGGTGCTTGGACTGTACCTATGATTTCTTCAAATAAAAATTTCAAGCAAGTATAAAATATGGATATAGAATGTAAAGATTTGGCAAAGCTGGCTGGTGGTATCCAATGTTCCTTATCACCATCTCTGTACTTCTCTGAATGCTTTAAATAGGTCACAATCATTGTAAGAGGACTGGTTGAGAGCAGCAAGTCCCCTGTCTCCACACTCCAAGAATGAGGGGACAAGACCCTCGCTTATTCCTCAGGTTCCTGCATGGTGAGCACAGGGCATTAATTTAGCTCAACCCAGCACTGGTCCCCCGTGGATCACCCTAATACCCTAGGGGCTCTCAACCCTGGGGCACGCATGACTGTCATTCAAGGTGCATTTTCAGAAATATGTGTGCAGGGCCCCACCCCCAGAGACTGCTCCTGGTGGCCTGGGAGAGGACCAGGGGCATGGTGGTGTTTTTAAAAAACCACAGGCCTAGTGTGCTCAACTCCCAGGCCAGATCAGCTGGAAGAAGATGTGCTTCAGGAGCCAAGCAACAATCCTAGACCCTCACAGGCTCTGCTCTGTTGGGCCTGCCTATCTGCACCTGATCCCGTAGTCATTTCTCTCTGAGCCTTAACCCAGGGAATGCTCACGCCTGGCCTTGAATGTTTGCACTCCATCCTTGGGCAGGACGCTGAGCTACACACCAGGCCAGTGTTTCCACTTCAACCTCATTTCTGGCCTCTGAGGCAGGTACTTTAGACATGGGAAATAACCTGTCCAGGGCACACGGGGAGTGAGGGGAAGGACAGAGGGAACCCAGGTTCATCTGACTCCTGGGCTACAATATCTGTTTGTCCACCTTGAGCTAAGGTATCCCCTTCAAGGCCTCCTATCATGGCCCTTGAAATGATTCCCTCGTCTAAAAATACTCATTGCATCATGCGACCAGGCAGGTATCAATCTGCCATAAATCTTAACTCTCGAGCCGTGGTATCAGGTAGCTGTTACCCCAGACTCCCCATCTAGTCAGCAGGGCCAGTGGGACAGGAACTGTATGCAACATTGCCTCTGGGACGGGCCTTCTTTATCCCTTAAATGTGTGCTATGGTATTTCACAAAAGAAAACATTTACAGGACATCCCCTTTTAATCATCAGGGAAATATAAATTAAAACCAAAATGAGATACTACTACACACCCACCAAAATAGCTAAAATAAAAAGACAGAAAAAAATCTATGATTAATGAGGATATAAATCACCTGGAACTCTCATATACTGCTAGTGGAAGTATAAATTGGTACAAGTATTTTATTCATTTTTTTTAGAGACAGGATCTTGCTATGTTTCTCAGGCTGGAGTGCAGTGGTTATTCATAGGAGCAGTCCCATTACTGATCGGCACAGGAGTTTTGACCTGCTTTGTTTCTGATCTGGGCTGGTTCACCCCTCCTTAGGCAATCTGGTGGTCCCCCCATCTCGGGAGGTCGCCATATTGATGCCAAACAGTGCGGACACCCGACTGGCACAGGGCACTACAGCCTAGAACTCCTAGGCTCAAGCAATACACCTGCTTTAGCCTCTTGGGTAGCTGAGACATGGCATGTGCAGATGCAAGTATTTTAGAAAACCATTGGGTAGTACCTTCTAAAAGCTGAACATAATCTTACCCAGGCCAGCCATTCTCTTCTTAGGTATGTTTCAAAATAAATGCATATACATGTCCATCAAAAGACATTTATAAGGGTGTTCATAGCCACTCTATTCTTGGTAGCCATAAGCTAGAAACAATTCAGATGTCCGTCAGCAACGGAATGGGTAAGTAAACTGTTGTATACTCACATAGTGTAAATACCATACTCCAGCATAAACAAGCAAAAATCAGTAATACATCCCACACGTAAATCTCAGAAATAAAACGTTAAGCAAAAGTAGCTACAAGCAAGATATTACAAGCTGGATGTTTCCATTTATGTAAAGTTTTAAAAGGGGCATCATCTATGGTCTTATAAATTGAAGATACCATTTATCATTGGTAAGGGTAATACCCAGTATGGGCATGTGGGAAGTTTCTGGAGAGGTGGTAAATACTCTCTACATGTCTTGATTGGGGTGGCAGTTACACCACATGTTCACTGAAAACAACTTGACCAAATGTTCATTTAGGATATGTGCTTTTCTTTTCTCTTTCTCTTTTTTTTTTTTTGTCTTAAGACAGAGTCTCGCACTGTCGCCCGGGCTAGAGTGCAATGGTGCAATCTTGGCTCACTGCAAGCTCTGCCTCCCAGGTACAAGCGATTCTTCTGCCTCACCCTCCCAAGTAGCTGGGATTACAGGTGCCCACCACCATGCCCAGCTAATTTTTGTATTTTTAGTAGAGACAGGGTTTCACCATATTGGCCAGGCTGGTGTCGAACTCCTGACCTCGTGATCTGCCTGCCTCGGCCTCCTGAAGTGCTGGGATTACAGGTGTGAGCCACCACACCCAGCGGATATGTGCTTTTCTAATATGTATGTTGTAATTTAATAAAAAGTGGACGATCTACACCCTGGTACATATGTGACCTGGGGAGGAGACCGACGGACAACTTGAGTGCCCGACAGATCTGTGTGCAGGACGCAAGCCTACCTCTAGGCACCTGGACCAGCTGCATGTATGCCTTGTACAGGTTCCCCCGGCAGACTGGGCTGGGGTCATTCAGCAGGAAGGACAGGGCAAGGACGATGTCGTGCTCTAGAAAGGCGTATCTAGGGAAGGGAGGGTGGACAGTGACATAAGTGAGACCATGCCCTGAGAGGCTCAAATTAGAAGAGTCAGGGTCCCTGCTGGAGTCTGATCCATGCTATCTGGGGTAGACCACATTCCTCTGGCTTTGTGGGAGCAGACAAAGGCTACAGGTGCATGATCCATCTCACCTGAACCTCCAGGGGAGCGAGCTCAGCAGGCCCAGCCCACCTTGGCCCCTTGTTCTTCTGGTCTCCCTTGCCTCCACATCTATGTACACCAGTTATGCTTGTTGTTATCATTATATAAGTTCAGTAAATATTAGGCAAGCCAGTTAGATGAGAAGAGGATTTTCTTTTTCAAATTTGCTTATGAGAAAAAGTTGAATGCTTTGGAAGGACTCAAAATTGAGCCCCAACCCCCAACAAAAAAAAAAAAAAAAGGAGATGATTGGCTGGGCGCAGTGGCTCACACTTGTAATCCCAGCACCTTAGGAGACCTAGGCGGATAGATGACTTGAGGTCAGGAGTTCGAGACCAGCCTGGCCAACATGGCAAAACCCCATCTCTACTAAAAATACAAAAAATCAACCAGGCTTGGTGGCACATGCCTGTAATCCCAGCTACTCAGAAGGCTGAGGCACAAGATCACTTGAGCCCAGGAAGCAGAGGTTGCAGTGACCTGCAACTGCACCACTGCCCTCCAGCCTGGGTGACAGAATGAGACTGTCTTAAAAAAGACAAAAAAAAGAGATGATTGTAAAAGATTCTAGATAGCTCACACCTAATCCCAGTGCTTTGGGAGACTAAGGTGGTAGAATCATTTGGGCCAGGAGTTCAAGACCAGCCTGGGCAACATGGTGAGACCCAGTCCCTACTAAAATGTTAAAAGTTAGCCAGGCATGGTGGTGTGTGCCTGTGTTCCCACCTACTCAGTAGGCTAAGGTGGGAGGATCGTTTGAGCCTAGGAGTTTAAGGCTACAGTGAGCTAGGATCATGCCACTAAACTCCAGCATGGATGACAGAGCTAGACCTTGTCTCTTAAAAAATAAAAAGATTCTAGGCCAGGCGCGGTGGCTCACGCCTGTAATCCCAGCACTTTGGAAGGCCAAGGTGGGCGGATCACTAGGTCAGGAGATCGAGACCATCCTGGCTAACACAGTGAAACCCCGCCTGTACTAAAAATACAAAAAAAAAAAAAAAATTAGCCGGGTGTGGTGGCGGGCGCCTGTAGTCCCAGCTACTTTGGAGGCTGAGGCAGGAGAATGGTGTGAACCCGGGAGGCGGAGCTTGCAGTGAGCCAAGAACGCACAACTGCGCTCCAGCCTGGATGACAGAGCGAGACTCTGTCTCAAATAAGTAAATAAATAAATAAATAAATAAATAAATAAATAAATAAAAATTAATAAATAAAAAGATTCTAGAAGGGTTTTGCATACAGGTTATTTCATTAATGTCTTTGAGTTCTTGCTCTACTTTAAAAAAACCAAAGCTGCAAATCAGACGATGTTATGAGTATGGTTTAAGCAAAAAAAATATGATAGGAAACACCAACCAGTGGTCTCATATCTGACAAAAAGCCTGGGTCCCACATGGGGATTGATGAATGCCTTATCATTTGTGTTTTGGGTTAAAATGAACAATTTAAAGGAAACCATTTCTTCGGTTCCTTGCTTAATCATTTCTTTTGATTAACCAACTAACTGACTGCTGGGCCTGAATGCATCTGAAAGAGGCCTTCTGAGGTCACGTCTCTGAGGGCTGGGTTCAGGAATGAATGAGAATGCATGTGCAAACCCCTCAGCCAAGTGCCCACAGGAAGTGCCCAACCAGCTGTGCCATTGCGGCATTTATTATAAATAAAAATAAATTTTATTTATTTTATTTATTTATTTATTTTCACTTATGGTGTGTTTTGAATCGTCTGGAAAAAGAAAGTCACCGTGGGACACACAAGTTGCAGGGGTCTTCCCTGACCACGGGGGCCTCCTTGGTCAGTGTCTAGTCACCCACTCCATGTCTCTCATGCTTTGATAGTCAGTTGTGTTTGCCTGTGTGCTTCCTCACCAGAGGCAAGCAAGAGGGCAGGGAACAGGCTGCCAGGAAGCTCTCTTGTCAGTGAGATGTCATGCAAATTAACTCCTCAAGGTGACAAGATGCCAAGCCCAGGGCTGCTATCCTCATTCCCCCTTTCTGTCACTACTTCTGTGGGTAGAAGAGGCAGAAGAGTTTCAACCTGGGCAGTTCAGGGCAGCTACTTAGAGCTTGATGGGCTCTAAGTAAAGGTTAGGGGCACACAGGAGTCAAGTCACCTTTCCTGCTGTTTTTTTCCCCTTCAAATCCTGAACCGATTTGAAGCCTCTCTGAATAGCTGCCTGTTTACACCAAACAACCCCCAAGGCAGTCAGCACCTTGCCTTTCTTGTCTTTTCTTCCTTCTGGGCCTGTGCACACTGGGCAGTGGCCCCCTTTATCCGAAAGACCTGGGCCAGGGCTTGGGGGTGTTTGTGATGTGGGGTTCTGTTTTTTTGGGGGGTGGGGACGGGGGCTGGTGGGGAGAGGTTCCAGTGAAAACTGGAAAACCTGCTAGAAAAATTCTAAAAGAGCTGTAACACTGGGGTTTTGTTTCTAATACAAAGTAAAACTACTGATCGCCAGTCAAGAGGGTGAACCCAGCTGATGTGGGAAAGCACCTCCAACCACCCTCACCCTGTTGCCCCAACACCTAACTAAAATACTCTATAAAATTTTTTTTAAGTGTAAAAAGTGAAGCTGTGCTTACACAGGAAAAGGACACTTCCAGGTGCCAGAAACCAAGAACTCAGCCATCATGAACAGGAAGTGAGGCCACCAGACCAGATACACACTTTGAGGATGTTATTTTAACACCCTCACAGGGACAGGAGCCAAAGCCACAGGCCCTGTGGGGATCTGGGTTGGGGAACTGGGCTCTCTGTAAAAAGCTAAGAAGTGGCAAAATTGTTGCAGAGGTAAGATCTGAACTTTCTTCCCACCTTGAAAGTCGGAAGCTCAGCTAGGTGCAGTGGCTCATGCCTGTAATCCCAGCATTTTAGGAGGCCGAGGCAGGCAGATCACTTGAGGCCAGGAATTTGAAACCAGGCTGGCCAACGTGGTGAAACCAGTCTCTACTAAAAATACAAAAATTAGCTGAGCCTGATGACACATGCCTGTAGTCCCAGCTACTCAGGAGGCTGAGGCACAAGAATTGCTTGAACCCAGAGAGGCAGAGGCTGCAGTGAGCTGAGATCGTGTCACCGTACTCCAGCCTGGGTGACAGAGTGAGAGACTGTCTCAAAAAAGAAAGAAAAGAAAGAGAGAGAGAGAGAGAGAGAGAGCACGCTCAGAGCTTGGAACTAACATAAAATAAATAAAAATCAGTCTGGAACAGAGGGCCCCGTAAGATCCACACAGAGGCAACCAAAACCACCCCACAAAGAGTCCTGCTCTGGCTAAATAGAAGCCCCTCCAAAAACTGGTGCTGCAGACAAAACTCCAGAGCACTCTAAGCAGCTCAAGGGCATCCACCCAGGGGAGAAGTGTGGCTCGCAAGCGTCACACTGGTTTCCAGAACAGCATCCCACCTGCCCACGCTATGGCTCGCCGTGATGTAGAGCACCTCGGTGGTCTTTATGCGCACCATACTGTTGCTATCCTTCAGCAAAGCTTTCAGGTTCTCCATACAGCCTACAAAAAACAAACAAACCGACCAACCCTTGAATGTTTGCCAGTCTCAGAAACCAACCAACCCAGAAGTCAATAAGTGGGCCAGTTGGGGCAGGAATGTACCAGAGTTTCTGCTGCTTTGGGGCACTGGGGAATCATGTTGGTTATGCAGCATTTCAGAGTCACTGAAGAGGCTCATGTCTCATCCAACCCTCCTTGTGATTCTCCCTGCACACTTCCTACCAGTGACTTCTCACAAAGTCTGTCATGAGGTTAAGAAAATGGCCTTTGCCATTTCTTTGACCTCAGGAGAGATATGGGGTCAAATTATAACCCTGTGTCAAACTAGTCATATGACTTTGAGTGGGTTACACCTAGGGATGCCAGATTTAGCAAATAAAAATCCAGCTTTGGCCAGGCATGGTGGCTTATGCCTGTAATCCCAGCACTTTGGGAGGCCAAGGCAAGCGGATCACCTGAGGTCAGGAGTTCAAGACCAGCCTGGCCAACATGGTGAAACCCCATCTCTACAAAAATACAAAATATTAGCCAGGCATGATGGCAGGTGCCTGTAGTCCCAGCTACTCAGGAGGCTGAGGCAGGAGAATCACTTGAACCCAAGAGGTGGAGGTTTCAGTGAGCCAAGATCGTGCCATTGCACTCCAGCCTGGGCAAGAGAGCGAGATGCCATCTCAAAAAACAAATAAATAAATAAATAAAAATCTAGCTTTATTTATTTATTGGGCAACCCTAGACTTACAATCCTTCTCTGAACCATGCTTTTCTTATCTGTGGGTTGAGAATGGACTCTCCCCTGTAGGTGGCCTTTCTAAGGATTAAGATAATCCAGGCTGGGTGTGATGGCTCACACATATAATCCCAAAACTTTGGAGGCTGACCTGGGAGAATCAATTGAGGCCAAGAGTTCAAGAACAGCCTGGGCAACACAGCAAGATCTTGTTTATAAAAAAAATAATAATAATAAATTAGTCAGCCATGGTGGTACTTGTAGTCCTAGTTACTCAGGAAGCTGAAGCAGGAGGATCTCTTGAGCCCAAGATTTCAAGGTTACAGTGAGCTATGATTCTGCCACTGCACTCTAGTCTGGGAGATGGTAAGACCCTCCCTCAATAAATAAATATTTTTTAAAAAGAACCCGGGCACCGCACCTGTAGTGGAACTGGCCTGGAGTCAGGCTCAAACAATAGCAACCCTTATTACTGAAGTTCTACCCAGCGCCTGAAGCCATGCTAGGACCCCAGTCATGGTCACCTGTGCTGTGTCACGCTCACCTATGTTCATGGCCTTGTAGATACACTCGGGGTCATGCATGAGATCACACAGGGCCATGAGGGCTTTCTGCCTTGTCTGGAGGTCCTCTGACTGCAGTTCCTCCTTCAGCTTGGGCAGGGCCCGATGGCCATAGGCAGTGGTAATCTGGGTGGCATTGATGTTAACGGGAAGCTCCAAGGAGTTCTGGGAATGGGCCATCTTTCCCCAACTACAGAGGCCTTTCCAAATGAAGCTCTGCAGAAACCACTCACTAAAAGAGACCAAAAAGCTGTCATTATTTCTATTATGATTTAAAAGCTACTTCTCATTTGATCCTCCAAACTGTGAGGGCAGGCAAATGGGTATTTTTACTTTCATTTTACCGATGAGCAAACTGAGGCTGAGAGCAATGAAGAGATTTGCTCAAAGTCCCAGTGAAGGTAAGTAGCAGCCCAAACTGCAAACTCCAGAGCCCTCCCACACAATAGTGCTTCACAGAAGAAACCACTGATACTTTCATCTGGATCTTCAGTCAAAGGCATTAAAGGACAAAACAAACCAAACAAGCAAACTCCAAGTTGGTCACTCTGTTTAGTGCTTACCTTGTGCCAGCAATAAGTAGTATCCAATTCAGCTACCCCATAAGGAGGGGGCTGGTATTATCCACATTTTACAAATGAGAAAACTGAGGTTCTGGCCAAGGAGCTTACTGGAGGCCATGAAACTGGTAAGATTAGAAGCCAGTGTTCAAATCTGGGTCTAGCTCATTCACTGCCAGGAACCCATATTCAGATGCTTCTGACACATCCATGAAAAGGAATTAATGTTAAAAGGTGATTTATGGCCACGCGCAGTGGCTCACGTCTGTAATCCCAGCACTTTGGGAGGCCCGAGGCAGGCGGATCACAAGGTCAAGAGATCGAGACCATCCTGGCCAACATGGTGAAACCCCGTCTCTACTAAAAATACAAAAATTAGCTGGGCGTGATGGCGCATGCCTGTAGTCCCAGCTACTCGGGAGGCTGAGGCAGGAGAATCGCTTGAATCAGGGAGGCGGAGGTTCCAGTAAGCCAAGATCACGCCACTGCACTCCAGCCTGGCGACAAAGCAAGACTCCGTCTCAAAAAAAAAAAAAAAAAAAAAGTGATTAACTTTTATTGCAGACACACACACACACTTTCAGCAACTATGGGCAGTGTAGGTTAGTAGTTAAGAACTGGCTCCAGATTCAGGCCTGGGTGACCTTGGCAAGTTACTTCCTCTATCTGTGTCTTTCTGCAGCTTCAAAGGGGAGATGATAACAGTACCTCCTTCCCTGCCTCCCAGAGTTGTCATATTAACGAATACACGTAAGCCTGGCATACCAGGGCTTCAGATATGTTGGCTGTGGTTATTATTACGGTTATTATCATGGTTAGTAGAATGGACAGGCCACAGGCCTGTAGGAATCTACTCCAGTAAAAGGTAAGCCAGATGCTCACGCGGGACACCAGATGACAACGGTAGAAGTGGGGGCCGGACTGGGAGGGACGTGGCCATGTTTGAGTTGAGCTCCCCTCACAGGAACGGTGGGTGCTGGAGACAGGGGCCTGCCTTCTTCTAAGCGGCGTGGGCTGGGAGAGTCCGGCCGGAGACGAAAGACCGTGATTTTGAGTGTGGGGACACGGCCCCGTGTGAATGGGACTGGGTGGGTCACTGGGCCCCCCTGTCCCCGGGCCCCTAGCCCACCACCGCCGCCTCACCTGCCTCCGCAGCCCTTTCTGCTTCCAGTAGCCCGCACAGTGGCCAACCTATTCAGTTGCCAGGCGACATCGTTGCCAGGCGACTCCAGCAGCGTCCGCGGCGCCGCGGTCGACATACTCAGCACCCACTGCGCAGGCGCAAACAGCCCAAGGCTGCGGCCGGCTGCAAAGCGGGAACAATCATTTACAGGGTTGCTGTGGAGACCAAAGGCAGCTCAGCTTTGTTCAAAGTACAGAAGGGAAAGGAAGTGACTTATTTACGCCCTTCTCTGTACTGGGTACTTTGCATGCCTCTGATCCTCAGAGTAAATTCATAAGGTGGTAACATCTAGTTTAGAGACAAGAACCTCAGAGAAGTTCAGTCGTTTCTCCCAATTTTTTTTTTTTTTTTGACGGAGTTTCGCTCTTTCACGCAGGCTGGAGTGCAGTGGCGCGATCTTGACTCACTGCAACCTCCACTCCACTCCGCGCCACCCCCCCCAACCCGGGTGCAAGTGATTCTCCTGCCTAAGCCTCCCAAGTAGCTGGGATTATAGGCGGCCGCCATCACACCCGGCTAATTTTTGTATTTTTAGTAGAGACAGGGTTTCGCCATGTTGGCCAGGCTGGTCTCGAACTCCTGACCTCAGATGATCCACCCGCCTCGGCCTCCCAAAATGCTAGGATTACAGGCGTGAGCCACTGCGCTCAGCCGGTTTCCCCCAAATTACATAGGCCTGATCTCAGGACTGCCTAGCCCTGCCCATGCCCCTTGCTCTTCAGGCTGACTGCCTGGTAATGACAAAGGTTAGCCTCTGCAGTGGACCCAACACACTGCTGGCCAGCGTAGCTGTTCTCAAAAGCAAGCCAGACCCAGCCACCACCTGCATAAAACCCTCCATGGCTCCCCACTAGTCTCAGGGCTGAGTCCAAACTCCTAGCCTAGTGCTCCAGTCCCTGGGTGATGGCCTCCTCCAGCCATGCCAGACTCTCTCTTAACCCCTCAAATGCCACCTCACTCATGAAGCCTGAGCGCTCTGTAACACTAATTATTACCTCTTTATCCTTCAGGATGCAACTTGGTGAACACTTCTTCCATGAAACCTTCCTTCTCCCTGCAGGAGTGAAGTATGGGCCATCCCAAAATATGCTGGATTGGTATATTGACCATTTTGAGTGGACAACATTGGAAAAATAGTGGCCTCAGAAAGGGCTAACTGGGCCAGGTGCAGTGGCTCATACCTGTAATCCCGGCACTTTGGGAGGCTGAAGGGGGAGGGTTGCTTGAGCCCAAGAGTTTGAGGTTACAGTGAGATATGATCACACTACTGCACGCCAGCCTGGGTGACAGAGTGAGACCTCAACTCTAAAATAAATAAATAAATAAATATAATTTTTTTAAAAAGATACAAGAAAAGGCAAACAGATATGCTTCTTTCTGCATTCAGCAAGCCATAAAGATTCCTCTAGGAGCGGTACCCTCACTGTACCAGGGCAAGAAAATAGCCCTTGTCACCTGAGACTAAGAATTGGGGACTGCAATGGACCTGAATAAATATACTTAACCCTGTCTTCCACTAAGTTTATGCCCCTCATATTATCTCCTAGTGAATCCCCTAGAATTTACTGCCCCTAGCCAGATCCCCTTTGTCCTGCCATTTCTTCTCAAATTTGTCATCCTTTGTCTAAAAAGTATAAAAGCATCTTGCTTTGGCCACTTCTCTAGACTTCACTCTGGTAAAGATCCCCATGTGCATGTTAAACTAATAACACCTGTATGCTTTTCTCTTGCTAATCTGCCCAGTGTCAGTTTGGTTTCTAGATCTAGGCAAAGAGCCCACTTAAGAGCTAAAGGAGGATTGGGGCCAGGTGTGGTGGCTTACGCCTGTAATTCCAACACTTTGGGAAGCCAAGGCGGGCGGATCACATGAGGCCAGGAATTCAAAACCAGCCTGGCACACATGGCAAAACCCCATCTCTACTAAAAAAATTTAAAAATTAGCCAAGCATGGTTGGTGCGCACCTGTGGTCCCAGCTACTCGGGAGGCTGAGGCAGGAGAATCGCTTGAGCCGGGAGGCGGAGATTGCAGTGAGCCGAGATCACGCTACTGCACTCCAGCCTGGGTGACAGAGTGAGACTCCATCTCAAAAAAAAAAAAAAAAAAAAACAGCTAAAGGAGGAGTTCAGGGTGATCTCTAGCTCCTGCCAAATCCCCAAATCCAAATTAGTAAGTGACCCCACAGCTTAATCTTCCCTTCTCCTAAATCCCATTGGCACACTCCCTTCCCCTAATTCTCTATTTACTTCTCTGCTTCCCGCAGTGGACTCCAGTTTCCCTGAGGGTGGACACCATGTCCCGTTCTCTTTCCTTGTCTCCCCAGTGCTAGGCATATACCAGGAATCTTTCAGTACATGTAGGACAAATGAATAGTTAATGGACTTGAATCAAGCTTTACAGTATAAAAGCACTTTCACCATCTCAGGTGATCCATTGAAATAGATAGTTGCCTTTATTTTATAGTTGAGTAAACTGAGGTGCGGAAGGTGGAACAACTCACCTAAGTTCACCCCCTAAGCCTCAACCTTAGTGAAACTCACTAAAAGACATTAAACAGAGCCAGGTGTGGTGGCCCTTGCCTGTAGTCCCAACGACTGGGGAGGCTGAGGCGGGAGGATTCCTTGAGCCTCGGAGTTCGAGTCCAGCCTGGGCAACATAGCAAGACTCCATCTCTTTAAAAAAAAAAAAAAAAAAAAGACATCAAACATCAGCCTCCAGCACACTTAGCTTTGAATTGAAGATGACTGAGTTAGATCTGTGTACCAAGGCTTCCATATTGTGATGCAGAAAAGTTAAGGAGCTGAATTAAGTAGGTTCTCAAACTGAACCCCGGACTTCGAAGCTGGTTCCACGGTTTTATAAGGGCCACAAGAGGCCATCTAGCCCAAAACAGCTAACTTTCCAAACCGAAACTAGTTCAGAGGAAATCACTGACTCAGGTCAGCTTTTTATTAAGGAAATTAATTTTGTACTGTGAGCTCTAGAAGCCAGGCATATGATATTCAGACAGCACTGGATTCAGAACTATGCAGACTAAGGTCAGTAGATGGTAGGCAGGTCTATCTCTTGCAGCTGCAGGGTGCTTGACTCCAATTAAACATCAATACTACATCAGGAGCTCTTATGCCATAACCGCCCCACCTCTCCCAGCCGAGCTGATCACCAGAACCTGCGCGAATCTCTCCACGGTCAGCCCCACCCAGAGCTCAGGCTCCGCCCCCGGGCCTCCATAGCCCCGCCCACCGCCCACCCATTCAGCACCGCCCTTGTTGTCATGGTGATCTCCGGCTCTCCAGGGTGTCCAGGAGTCTCTCTGCTGCCAGCCCCGCCCAGACTCCAGGCAGGTTCTCGTTGCTATGGTGATCGCCGGTGCAAGCTGGATGCTTGGACGCGCCGCTGCCAGTCCAACGCAGACCCCGCCCACGACGTCGACGATTCGTGTAGCCCGCAGGTCCCGCGTGGCTCTCGTTGCCATGGTGATCGCCGCCTCTGGCTCAGGCGGACCAGGCCGCGCGGAGCCCCAGCTTTCACAGCCATCGCTGGTGAGTCAGCTCGCCCACTCTGTCCGACCCTCCCGGTCACCCAACCCCGTGCTGGCACATCCCGAGGCCAGGGCCGCGAGGGCACAGCGTCCGCGCCCACTTCCCGCCCCTATAACTTGAAAGCGGCCTGCGGCCCCGGGGCTTCCTCATTTCCGGAGCGCAAACTCTGGGCCAGGCCCACGCTGGTTGTGGAGGAGAGCCAGGTCAGATGCGGGAAGACAACCGGACTCCGCCAGGACCACCCCAGCCCAGCCTGGAGAGGAGTCCGGACAGAAAAAGGAGACAGAGGGGCTGTTGAGGAGGCTCGAGGAGTCAGAGGCCTGGTGAAGTGAGGGTTTTCAGGGAAAAGGCCTAGTTGGCTGAAAGTTAAGGCCCCCAGGCCCACCTAGAGCCTTCGTCCTTTGCAGACTAGGAGCAGGAGACCCCTCCCCACTCTACTTCCACTGCCTGAGCTGTGCCATGCCTCACAGCCCAGTAAGGTAAGCTCAGAGGGGAGCTCCTCCTTGGTAGACACCTGTCAAGGGGAGACCCAGGTCTTCTGACTCCCAGGCAGGGTGGGGCAGGCCTGGTTCCCCCATACCATGCTGCCTGCTGTATGCA
Source organism: Pan troglodytes (assembly GCF_028858775.2). Lineage (NCBI taxonomy): Eukaryota > Metazoa > Chordata > Mammalia > Primates > Hominidae > Pan > Pan troglodytes. The sequence goes on from NC_086016.1 coordinate 25,164,238, forward strand.
GATTGAGAGAAATGGCCTCTGCCCCATATTCCTGACAGAGAGGGAAGCCTGGATCTGGTTTTATTTATAATTCTTGAGACAAGGTCTTACTCTATCACCCAGGCTGGAGTGCAGTGGCACCTTCACGGTTCACTGCAGCCTTGACCTCCCAGGCTCAAGCATTCCTCCCACCTTCCTCCCAAGTAGCTGGGACTGCAGGCACAGGCCACCATGCCCTGCTAATTTTTTTTTTTTTTTTTTTTTTTTTAGAGACTGAGGTTTCACTTTGTTGCCCAGGCTGGTCTCAACCTCCTGGGCCCAAGTGATCCTCCCACCTTGGCCTCCCAAAGTGCTGGGATTACAGGCATGAGCCACTGCACCCAGCCTGGATCTGATGAAAAGTTAGGTGGAAACTCATGGGTGAATCCCCAGGTATTTGCACAGCTCCTTAACTGTCTTTCTCCTGGTTGGGTCCACAGGACTGTGGAAGAATGAGGTCCTCCCTGACACCTTTGGGGCCCCCTGTGAGCCGCGACCGTGTCATCGCCAGCTTCCCTAAGGTAGAGAGTCATTACGTCTGCAGTGCTCTCCTGGCCCTGCAGCCACATCAGCTCTCCCCACTCTACACTCATGCCTAGAAGTAAAGCAGGTGAATCAAGGAGGTCTGTCCATTGTCAGATTTACCTTGAGGAGCTGGGAGACTGGCCACTGACTGCCCAAGGTGGGACCGCAAGTTAATGGTGACACTGGGCAGCAATGTGGCCTGGAGGTTATAAGGGCTAGGATTTTGCAGCCAGACAGTCCTTGATATGAATCCTTCATTCTGATTCTGTCATTAAGCTGTGTGGCTGTGGGCAAATTGCTCAACCTCTCAGAGCCACTGTTACATGGAGGTAATTCCTCTCATATTGGGTGCCTGGCTCATGGTATGCAGGAGCTCCCCTGCAGCCATAGTTGCTGTTGTTCTCATTATCGTTGTTGTTATCAAAGCAGCATTCCAGTTCCATGACCCCAAATCCAGGGCTCTCTCCTCTTGCCATTCTGCCTCTGTGAGCTTGAAAACTCACAGCTCTCTTGTGTCTGTATTAAAATCCAATATTAATTGCAGCAGGGAATACAAATTGAGTACAACCTCCATAGGGGGCAGTGGACAATATTTACCAATATGGAAGATGACCCTGCCCTCTAAGATCCAGCCATTCTGTTTCTTTTTTCTTTTTTTTTAGAGACAGGGTCTTGCTCTGTCACCCAGGCTGGAGTGCAATGGTGCCATCATAATTCACTCCTCTAACTCCTGGGCTGAAGCAATCCTTCTGCCTCAGCCTCCCGGAGTAGCTAGGACCACAGGCATGTGCTACCATGCCTGGCTAATTTTTAATTTTTTTTAATAGAGACGAAGTCTTGCTATGTTGCCCAGGCTGGTCTTGAACCCCTGGCCTCAAGCAATCCTCCCACCCGGGCCTCTCAAAGCACTGGGATTATAGGTGTGAGCCACCACAACTGGCCTTGCTATTCCATTTCTAGGAATTTACTTGGCAGATATTCTGGCATGGATTTACAATGTGCATAAGGATAGAGGTTGGAGCAGTTTGTAAGAATAGAAGATAAGATACAGCGTAAACATCCTCGGAGAGGAGACTGGTTAAACAAGTAATGCTTCCTGGCACAGACATGAGGAAGAATGAGGCAACCTCTTCAGGAGCTGACATGCAATGAGAGCCAAAGTAAACCGCTAAGTAAAAATGCAGGGCATGGAACAGAGTGCAGTAGAGTGTGTGCAGCACACTCTGGTGTGTGAAAACAAGGAGAGGGAGAAATGTCTGTTTGTTTATATATGCAGAAAATAATTTCTGGCAGGATATATAAGCCCCTACTCTCAGTGGTTGCCTCTGTGGCTTCGGACAGGTGCAGAGGGAGAGATCCTCTCCATGGAATGGCCTTTTGCATCTTGGATTCTGTGGCCAGGCTGGTGAGGAGGAGGTGACTCTAGATAGGTCCTGGGTATTTGGAGTATGTGGCCATTCCTCCTTCCCCCTTCTTTACCTTCCTCCCTAAGTTCTTTCTTCACACACCTACAGAGAAAGCCTTTGTGTCTCAGACCTGTGGACAGTTCCCCATGGGTTTTCCATCTCAACAGAGGCTCAGGCAATTATTCTCTCTGCAGAGCTTGACAGTGGTAACTAGGGATGACAGAGACTGGTCTTTCTTGAGTCAAAAGGAAGGAAAGTGTGATTGGCACAAAACAGTCCAGGTATCATGAGATGAAGAACCTCATTGGCAGAGCAGACGGCGAGGATCAGAGTTAAGGAGGGTTGCCTGACATCACACAGCTGCTCCTGGTACCTCTGGGATTTGACCTGGCCGTGTCTGGCTCCAGAGCACCCTACCCCAGGGAAGCAGCTTAGGGAATCCATCCTGGTTTCACAGGTGGCATTCTCCCCTCCTGCCCATAATAGTCAGGGATCAAGGCCACTGCTGGTCAAGTTCATCCTGCACCCCAGGGCCCTGAGAAATTCAGTCAGGTTGAGCAGGGTCTTCAGACTGCTTGCCAGGCAAGTCCTTCCCTTTATGCCATGTGCCTCAGTTTCCCTGTCTCTGAAATCAGCTCACACTTCTTACCCTGCAGCCTTCATTATCACAGTCTTCCAGCCATCCTGTTATGACCATTGTGTCTGGGCCAGTCCCCAGCTTAAAGCTGTCATGGAAGCCGACAGAAAGAAGCAGCCAGCTTGTTCATGGTAGCTGCTGCTCTTCTGCAGGAAAGTAGACTATCAGGCTAAGCTGCTCACCTGCATTATTCAGTTACTCCTCCAACGACCACAGGAAAAGGTGCTATTATGAGCATCCCTGTTTAACATTTAAGGAAACTGGAGCTCGATAAGTTTCTGTAACTTGCCCTTTGCCAGTCTCCTTTCACCATCCCTGCTGCCTCAATCACAGCTGGAACTGAGAGGGCAGATGGGCCAGGCAGAGCCCAAATCCATGGTTGAGACACTGGGGCTGAGGGAGGGGAGCTGTGGATCCAAGCAGTGTTCAGAGGGACAGAGCAGGTGGCTGTGGCTGTGCAGGGGTGGGGGGTGGGGGGCGGGACCCTGGCCATACACAGATCACACCAACAGCCTCAATGGTGTCCTTCTCCCCACATCCTTGCCACATTCTGTATTTAGCCTGGGCCAATCCAATGGCAAAAAATAATGGTCATCTTTAGTTTGTTTAATCTCATTTTTTTCTAATTACAGACCAGGTGAGGGTGGGTGGGGTACATGCAGTTTTTTCTGACCCTGAGGCCCATGCTCTTAAACCACTGCTCAGGTCTGCCTTCCAAGAAACGTGGACAGCAGAAAGCGCCTCCTAGGACATTTTCCAGGCACATGTATGCATGTTTTTAAAACAAAATGTCATCAGAGATTCATAGAAGGTATGGATTAGAGACAGGGTCTCACTCTGTCACCCAAGTTGGAGTGCAGTGGCATGATCATAGCTCACTGCAGCCTCTGTCTCTTGAACTGAAGCAATCCTTCCACCTCAGCCTCCTCAGTATCTAGGACCACAGGCATGTACTGCTGCACCTGGCTAATTGGATCTTGGAGGATCTTGGCACCAAAAGAGCTCCACTCGTCTCGCCCTGAGAGGGTTGAGGCCCAGAGCACACAGAGGCCTGTCACATGCATGCAGCAAGGGGACTGCGGCCCCAGGTGAGACACAGATCTCCAAGTCCCTGCCTGGGCTCGCCCCTCTGGACTCACAAGGCCCCAGAGCCTCAAGGCTGAGGAAATAGAGGATACACATGACAGATGGGTCAGGGAAAGCTAATGAGGCTGCCAGCTGTGAGGCCTAGGAAGGAAGGCTGGGAAGATCATCTCCCCTCACTGCTTGGCTACGAGGGCGGAGCCACAGCTTTGCAGGATGATGTGTCCGTCTGTCTGTCTCTTTGCAGTGGTACACGCCGGAAGCCTGTTTGCAGCTCAGGGAGCACTTCCACAGGCAGGTCAGCGCTGCCTGCCAACGCAGGAACACGGGGACTGTCGGGTGAGCCTGCAGGGTGTGGGATGGGGGAGCAGGTGGCAAGAAGGAATGAGTGCATGAAGCACATGTGAAAGAATGAACAAATGAAACACACACATGAGGCTGGTGCAGCCCTGTACAGGCCTGAAGATGACTGGGGTTTTCTTTTTTTGTTTCTTTTTTTTTTTTTTTGAGACAGAGTCTCGCTCTGTCGCCCAGGCTGGAGTGCAGTGGTGCGATCTCAGCTCACTGCAAGCTCTGCCTCCCGGGTTCATGCCATTCTCCTGCCTCAGCCTCCCGAGTAGCGGGGACTACAGGCGCCCGCCACCACACCCGGCTAATTTTTTGTATTTTTAGTAGAGACGGGGTTTCACCATGTTAGCCAGGATGGTCTCGATCTCCTGACCTCGTGATCAGCCTGCCTCGGCCTTCCAAAGTGCTGGGATTACAGGTGTGAGCCACCGTGCCCGGCCAGATGACTGGGGTTTTCATCTGGCTTCAGTTAACACACCTGCCATATGGAACAACTTTCCCTCTTCTAAGTCACGCAGGTGATTTTTCAGCCTCAGGTCTTGGTACAAGTTCATTTCCTCTGTCTGGAATGTCTTTCCTAATCCCCTCGCTTCCCCTTCCCCTTCCCCTTCCCCTTCAGGTCTCAGCGTGTCAAGTCCTCTGGGAGCCTTCTCTGACCCCCCCCTACCCTTGCCCCTGGACTGGGGAGGGTACCCCTCCTGGGTGCTCTTGTGCCCCCAAGAACTTATCTCACAGAATTGCAGGCTGGATTCCTCACTAGACCTAGCCCAAGAGGGCGAGGGCTGTGTCTGTCCTCTTCCTGCCGCGGCAGCTCCTGCCACCACCGGCACAGGGATTGTGAAACAGTCATTCCTTCTTTTAACAAATAGGTACAAGGGCCTGCTTTTGCCCCTCTTCCTAAGGAGCTCATAGTCTGCTCAGGGAGTTGGCTGAGCTCACAGGGGTCACAGAGGTGCGATGAGGCTGCCAGAGAGCGCAGCTAGAGGTTCCCAAACTGCACTGAGTGGGTGAGGCAGAGCTGAGATCAGAATAGCCGAAGTGGCCATGGTGGTGGGATGAGAGTAATGGCATCTGTTGGGGAATGCTGGTGCCATATCAGGTGCTTCACACAGATGATCTCCCTGATCCCTTATGGCAACACTGGAGGTGGGGAAACTGAGGATCAGAGGGTACCTGCTGTAAGACCTTGTCAACACCTTTACTCATTCATAGGAGAAATGGAGTCAGAACGAAAGGGCCCTCTGGGAGCAGGGTACACACAATCCCTGCTCTCACGGACCTGGCAAGGTGACCTGCAGCCCAGGTCACCAGGTGACACAATGGTGCCCTCTTGCTGTCTGCAGGCAGAGGAAGTGCCTGTCAGATATTTACCCAGGTTGGTTGCTGTGACCATTTGGCTCCTTGGGGATGAGCTGCAAAAACTCTTAAAGTGTTGTCAACAGTCCCAGGAAGCTGGGACAATGGCACCTGTAGTCCCAGTTACTCAGGAGGCTGAGGTGGGAGGATCACTCGAGCCGAGGAGTTTGAGACTACTAGCCTGGGCAACACAGCGAGACCCTGTCTCTAAAAAAATAATAAACAGTCCGAGAAACGCCTCTGCACAGAGTGTAGGACACACAGAGGGTGAGGGTGGCGGCTGCTCTTGGGGAACAGTGACCCACAGAGAGCCCAAGAACCTCAGAGCCGATTGGCCTCAAGCCACAGCCCGGATGCATAGAGCCTCAGCCCTGTTCGGGGTGTGCCCCTTGGCCTGTCGGACCCTTACAGATCTCTAAGTGAGCAGGGCACGGTGGTGTCATGGTCAGGGAGTGCCTGCTTGCAAGAGGCCGGAGCCCACATCGGCGCACAGCCCCGGGGGTGCATAGGAGGGTGAGGGGCTGCCCGTCCCTTTTGCCGGGGTCTCCCTGCACGTGGACCCTGTGTCTGCACCCACAGCACAGCTCCCGGACAGCATAGACGTGCCCACGGCTGTTGGTTGGTTACCACAGCCACACCCTGGCCTCCTGCCTCTGCCCCTCCACCTGTGACTCGGCCTCTTGTTATGCCCATTCCTAATTCTCAGGATGGGGACTTTGGCCAAATATGGTGAGGGGTGCAGCTCTAGGGGCAGCAGAGTCCCCAGCCTCTCCCGTCTCCCCTCTGGGGACTGTGAAGGGGGAACACAGTGTCTCAGCAGGGTGGCCCATCCTGTGTCCAGGAGTGAGGGGTGTCTCACCAGCAGAGAGCTCAGGGAAGGAAGGGGCTGTGAGTGTCTGAAGACACCGTGGAAGGCATGCCCGACGGCAACACAGCCATATTTCTCACAGGCTCAAACTCTCCAAGGTGGTGGTGGTTGGCGATCTCTACGTGGGGAAGACCAGCCTCATCCACAGGTACAAGGCTTCCTCTGCCCCTTTGGCCACCTCCCCCAGCACCAGGTTGTCATACCTTTGCCTGGGTGGCCCAGATAATATCAACATAGCAGAAACCGTGTGGCTTCCAGGAACTGCTGGGCCTCAGCCTGCTGGGAGCCGGATAAGAGGGGGTGCAAGAAATCGGGGAGATGGCAGGGCTGGGCAGAAAGTGTGGCATCCCAGGAGCCTGGTGCTTGTCAGACTGTCCCCCTGGGGCCACGGGCTCTCCCCTCCACTGCCCTCCCTGCAAATGGCTGCTCAGTTTCTAACTCACAGCTTGCCTTCCGAGCTCCTGCAGCCTCCCTTTCCCCACATTGTCCTTGCTGGCTGCCCTGCCCACCCATGGCCTGCGTGGACCATCGCTTCCTGATGGGAAGTGGACCTTATTTGCCTAAAGACTTGCAGTGTTACAAGTGAAGCTTCCGGGCACATTTCTGTGAGTACACCCCTGTGACAACTTCCTCATCCCCCACAGGTTTTGCAAGAATGTTTTTGATCGAGACTACAAGGCCACCATTGGGGTGGACTTTGAAATTGAGCGCTTTGAGATTGCTGGGATTCCCTATAGCCTCCAGATGTAAGTTGCTGGTTCCCCCATGGCTCGTGGGCGGCTTCCTACAGGCACCTGAGAAAGGATTTGGGGAGCTCCTTCACTGTGTCCATGTCAAGGAGGACTGGTCTAGACAAGCAGAGCCTGGGGGTGTTGTGTGACACTTAGCTTCCTGGCTCCCAGAGCCCCCACATGCTCTGTCAGTCCTAAAGTTGTCTCATTTTGGTCATTGGCTCTGGGGAAGGTGCTCACAGCCTGACCTGCCCACCTGCCCATGACCTCCCCAATGCCCACCCCGCTCCTCTCGAGGCCCTGGCTCCAGTCCCTCCCTGACCTAGGCCTCCTGTGATCCCACTCACCAGGCCAGCAGGGTGGCCTCCCGCAGGTTGCTGCTGAGCTCTGAGCCTCTGTTCCCACCTGTAAAATGGGGTCAAATCCAGTCCCTGCATGCCAGGCTTGGGCAAGGAGGGCTGAGATGGAGTACACAGCACCCACATCCTTCCTCAGGTCTGAGGCACTCGTCTTCCTCCTCACACTGCAGCCTTCACTCCCTCTCCCCTGCCTCACTTTCCTTCCACTTCTGTCTTTTTTTTTTTTTTTTTTTTTGAGACAGAGTCTTGCTCTTGTTGCCCAGGCTGGAGTGCAGTGGCGCAATCTCAGCTCACTGCAACCTCCACTTCAAGCGAATCACCTGCCTCAGCCTCCCAAGTGGGACAACAGCTGTGTGCCCCCACACCCAGCTAATTTATTTTTGTATTTTTAGTAGAGATGGGGTTTTACTATGTTGGCCATGCTGATCTCGAACTCCTGACCTCAAGTGCTCCACCCGCTTCAGCCTCCCAAAGTGCTGGGATTACAGGTGTGAGCCACCGTACCCGGCCCACTTCTGTTTGTCTTCCTTGCTAGGCCCTGGGAGTCTGACTCACCATGGCCTCCACTGGCCTTACCCCTTCCCTCTGCCTTCCATCTGAGTGGCCCAGGGCCACTCTCCCACCCCTTACCCTCTCCCACCCCAGCTGGGTAGCTTCCCTCTGCCCCGGCACCTGGAGAATGCTGCAGGCCTGCCTGGGCTCGGGCCCTCACCTTTACTCTCCTGTGAGACCCTTCCATGCTCCCCTACGTGGCTAGCCCCACCCCCCTCCTCTCCACTTGCCTGCTGGCATTCACCAAGCTCCTTCCTGGTGCCTGAGTTCGTTCCTCAATCCTCCATGCCCTGCCTGGACTGAGCCTTCAGATCCTGTGGATGTCAGCTCCTAACTCTGTCGAGATAGTGCCCCCTTCTCTCAGGACTTCCACAGCCCCAGCAAAGCCCTGGAGATGGAGGATAACAAATCTTGCCAAAGGGAGAGTACAGGCCAGTCAAGAGCAAAGGAGGCTGGGAGAACGCAGGGCTGCAGGACTGAGGGATCCAGAGAGCTGAGAAGAGCAAAGGGCCGGTGGGGGTAGCTGAGGTGGAGCCGGGAAAGACTGGCTGGGGGCTGGGCTCACCCGTGTGACCACAGGCCATATCTCATTAGAGGGCCCTGGACAGAACAGGGACACTGTCTTGGCTCAGCCTTTCATTGTCTTACATTGAGGCCTTTGCCAGCCTCCCTACGGGCTCATCTCTAGGCCACCACCACCAGCTCCTCCCCCAGAGTCTTCAGAAATGAAAGAAAATATGAATGAATTAATGAAAGAATGAAGCCCAAACTTCTGTGTCATACTGGATCACTTGAAAAAAATTCAGACCATGACCGGGCATGGTGGCTCACGCCTGTAATCCCAGCACTTTGGGAGGCCAGGGCGGGTGGATCACCTGAGGTCAGGAGTTCGAGACCAGCCTGACCAACATGGAGAAACCCCATCTCTACTAAAAATACAAAATTAGCCAGGCACAGTGGTGCATGCCTGTAATCCAAGCTACTTGGGAGGCTGAGGCAGGAGAATCGCTTGAACCTGGGAGGCAGAGGTTACAGTGAGCCAAGATCATGCCATTACACTCTAGCCTGGGCAATAAGAGCGAAACTCCACCTCAAAAAAAAAAGAAAAAAATCAGACCATAGATGTCTTGTTTGTGACTTGTCTACTTTGCAGTTTACTGAGAAAAGTTCAATTTTGATCAGTTGACCTCAAAAAGCGATGGATTGCGGAACAATTTTCCGACTCAGCCCTGCATAGTGACTACCTGCCTTGTTCTAAGCCAGGGCAGGTAGATCTCAGTAGGTGCTCTTTCCCCTCTTCTAGACTGTGCCCATGGCAGACATCATTAATCGATTGTTGTACTCTTTTCCATGGAGCCAGGGCTTCGCTTCTAATTTCTTCTCACTACTGTGCTCCAGAGAGCTGGAGCTAACTGCTGAGACCCACCTATTGCTCCAGTGTTAGGTATCCCCAACCCCTACTTTGGGACCTGCAGTGTGGAAGGTGAAGCAATGACCCAGTCACACCCATCACCCAACCAAGTGGCAGAGCCACTGCTGTAGGCCCAGCCTGGAGCCCCAGTGCCATTCACAGAGCCTTCTCTACAAGTGGACTGCTACATCTTCAGAGCGAGTCATGTCTTGGGCCGTATGTTCCATTTTAATGTCTCAGTCAGAAGGGAGTGAGCTGCAACTCCATCCATCCAGGCAGCAGAACAACTAATGCCACACACCCCCATCCACTAGGAATGAGAGAAGTCCACTGGGGACACCCTAGGAAGAGATCATAAGGAGCTGGGGGTAGGGACATCTGGCTCACAACAGGCACTTCCTGAAGCCCATGCAGCTGGCACAGGCCCTTAGGGTCTCCCACCCATGGTCCCGTAGCCTGTTGGCTCAAGACACTGTGATTGTGTAGCCTGACACCATTTCCCTTTCTTTCTCACCCACCTCACAGCTGGGACACAGCTGGGCAGGAGAAGTTCAAGTGCATCGCATCTGCCTACTACCGGGGCGCCCAGGGTGAGCAACATGCCACGTCGCGGCTCAACTGCATGCAGCAGCAGGGTCCCTGCCGGGCTCCACAGTGGGAATCCCGAGTTCTCTGCACAGGCACCAGTTTTTTGTCCTCCAAGACCCACTGAGAAAACACCAGGCCACTGCTTGGGAACAGGGAAGCTGCCTTCATCCCCAGGCACTGGCTGACTTTGGCGATCACACCCTTTAAGGACCCTGTGGTAGTGGGTACTGGCTTTAAGTCTCAGCCCCAGTTTCAGCTCATAAAGATGCTCAGAGATGAAAGTGCTTTTCCAGAGGCTCAGAGAAGGGCAGCACTGGACTCCAGGGGGAGGTCGGAGGAGGCTTGTCCTGTCTTAGCAGAGGGGGCTGGGCCAGGGAGTAGGAGTGAAAGGGGGACCACGGGAGGACTGGGAGGTCCCAGGTGGGGGCCAGCAGGGCCGGATGCTCACCACTTCCATGGCCAAGGGCAGCCAGGTGGTGCTGGGCAGGGCTCACCGTCAGCAGGGGGCGGCAGCATAAGCTCCGGATGCCTACCCCACCTTCCCAGGAAGAAGACAGAAATGGATTTCAGTGGGAGATGTGAGAGAACCTCAAAAGTATCCAAAACCAGACTCAAATTATAAGGCACCGTTATGTCTACTCGGTAGTGGTGAAAAAGTTACAACATTTTCTTTTAGACTTAAAAGAAGCAAAAATAGGAAACAAACCAGTCAGCCCTCAGCCGTGGGTTGGAGCTCCAGCTCTGCCCTGGTCGCATGGCCTCCTGCACCCTTCGCCTCTTCGGGCCTCTCCTTGAAAGGATGCTTCTCCCCTGGGAATAAGAGGTGCGAGGCGCCTGGCCCACCTCTCCATATGGCAGCCTGGCTGCCGTCATCCCTTTCCTCAGATTCCCCCTTCCTTTCTCTTCCCATCTGCCTTGGGAGGGGCGTGGGTCTCCCTGTAGCCTTCAGCCAAGGTGCAGAGGAAGCCCCTGTCAGGCCCTGGTCACACCCCTGGGGGCAGTAGAGAGCATTTGCCTGGAATGTTCTCCACATAGGGCTCCCCTCAGGACCCCACCAGGACCGGGGTGCGGCCAGTGATGAGAGGAGCTGAGGGCCCAGGCTGCATCTCCCGGTTTTCTGCCCACCTGGCTCCCCGGAAGTTGTTTCGCTAAAGCAGGTTGTTGCTAACCATCACTGCTGTAGCTGCTGTTGGTTGAAATGAAAGTTGGCCCTGGACTAACAGGTTTTTTTTTTTTTTGAGCCGGAGTCTCGCTTTGTAGCCCAAACTGGAGTGCAGTGGCGCAATCTCGGCTCACTGCAAGCTCCGCCTCCCGCATTCACAACATTCTCCTCCCTCAGCCTCCCGAGTAGCTGGGACTGCAGGTGCCTGCTACCACGCCCGGCTAATTTTTATTTTTTGTGTATTTTTAGTAGAGACGGGGCTTCACTGTGTTAGCCAGGATGGTCTTGATCTCCTGACTTTGTGATCCACCCGCCTCAGCCTCCCAAAGTGCTGGAATTACAGGCATGAGCCACAGCGCCTGGCCGACTAACAGCTTTTTAAAACAGCTGCTCTTGTTTAATCCTCACAGCAACCCTGAGAGCTAACAGGTCTCGTCCTCACCATTTTACAGGTGGGAAAACTGAGGCTCTCAGCAGTTAAGGCTCTCACCTGAGCTCCCTTAGCCGTAAGTGGCAGAGGGTGTCTGACGCTAAAGCCCATGCGCTCGCTCCACGCCTACCTTGTCCTGCCTCCCTGGATCCCACACTGAGGCTGGGCTGCTGGGTGCAGGCTGGAGGGTCCCGGTGGGGGACAGCCATGGGGTGTTTCCTCCTCAGCCTTCATTGTAGGAGGTTCCGGTGCTGAGTGCCTGGTTGGGGGGCTGCCCTGGCAGTTCCTTGGGAGCTGGGCACCTCCTGGGGAGCCCCCTTGCTCGCCTCGCCTGGCACTGATTGGCTGTTGGCTTTTTCCGGGTGTCTAGTGATCATCACGGCCTTTGACCTCACTGACGTGCAGACCCTGGAGCATACCAGGTAAGTCTGGGCTCTCTGGCCCCTGCAGTCTCCCTGGGCTCAGGAAGCTGCCTGGAAGGGCTCCCAGACCCTGGCCAGTGGACCCTGACCCCATGGTGGGTGTGAGTGACCAGGGCCCCTTGTCAGAACCAGCTGCCCACGGACTACTTACTGTCCAACTGCCTTTATCCCTCGAGATTTGTCCCCATTTATTCTGGAGGAGCCAGCACATGAGTGTGAGCCCAGCACAGCCACCCCCAGGCACGTGCTCAGAGGGGCCCCAACCTGCTTTAATACCCTGCCTTTGCCATGTTGCAAGTCCGGATACTTTTTGAATGAGGTGCCCCACGTGTTCAGTTCACTGTGGGCCCTGAAAACTGTATAGCCAGTCTTTGAAGTGACATGAATTTGGCACTTGCAGTCTTGAGAAGAGAGAATTGGCAATGTGACCCATTCAAGAGGCTATCCTACTTCTGCTGGGAATCGGCCAGCTACTAGAGCAAAGCCCTCTCACCTTACCTTGGTCTGGGGCATTCACACCCAGCAACTTCCAAACCCCGTGAGGGAGGCGGGGTTGATAGTTCTAGTTGATAAACGTGCAGGGCTCATGCAAGGTCTCACCGGGAGAGGCCAGAGGTGGGGCCAGGAGGGGTCTTCACCACCTCCAGCCAGTGCTCTGGTATTCCCACCCCTTTGGGTCCAGCCAACGCCCTTCCGGCTAGAGGTGCAGCATCCTGCTCAGCCAGTGTGGGCCAGGAAGCCCTCCTTGTCCCTCCCAGCCCAGCACTTCAGCCCTGGGGAGGTCCCAAGTGTGCCCTCGGCCCCCTGTTTGGGGTGGGAGGATGGGTGAATCTCTCAGCCTCTCTCCTTATACTCCAGGCAGTGGTTGGAGGATGCTCTGAGGGAGAACGAGGCAGGCTCCTGCTTCATCTTCCTCGTGGGAACCAAGAAGGACCTTCTGGTGAGCAGAGTGGCACTGGTGGTCTGGGTGGCCCTTGGGAAAACGCCTCCCCTTACAGCCCTCATTGGAGGAGCCATGGGGAGGGAGGGAGGCAGCACAGTGGGAAGCAGGCAGCTGCCTATCCCCCTGGGCCTCCCTGCAGGAGAGCCGGGACGCTGGGTCAACAAGGGCCATTTCTCCCAGTCAGGGGCCGCGTGTGAGCAGGCCGAAGCAGACGCTGTGCACCTGGCCAGGGAGATGCAGGCCGAGTACTGGTCGGTGTCGGCCAAGACTGGTGAGTGGGCCAGGGCTGTCACCATGGTGGGGCAGAGCCCTGCTCTTGGGCCAGTCCCGTGGGGCCTGCCATGCGGTGTTTCCCTCTGTAGCCAGTCGTCTGTTCCCTCTGTGGCCCTGGTGCACACTGGCATCACAGCCCTGCTGTGCTGGTGCCTGGCAGCACTTTCATTGCCTAAGAGGAGCTGCGTCATCTCTAGAAGGAAGCTGGGAGGCCTGCCCCATGGATGGGGGAATAGTGACCCCCACCCTGTGTCATGCCGTGCTGGCCTGTTCTCCAAGGCAACCCCATAACTACTCATGAGGCAGGTTCCATTTTAGTCCTGTGAAGTAACTTCCAGGGCCACAGGGTGGCAGGGCCAGGATCCAAACACACCCTCACCTGTAACCACTGCACTATCCTGCCTCTGGCCCTGAAATGCCAGGCATGTGACATCACCTGGCATAGAGAAGGGCCCAGTGACAGGGGCTCCCATCCCTTCCCAGTATCACTGTGGCTCAAAGACCCCAGCTCTCACTGAACTCACTCCCCACCGGGTCTACCCCTGGCCATACTGGGCCCCCAGCCCAAGGCAAGATGCCCAGCATCTTTGAGCCTCCATCTCATCTGGGAAGCAGGTGATGCCATCCATCTCCCTTTTCTGTGAAAAACGTTTTAAATTACAAAAGCCAGGTGTATTTACTGAGGAAAACAGAAAATCCAAAGACACAAAGAGCAGATGGCAAACACAGGTTGTTGGGGGATGAAATGAAGTCATACGCAGGGCCTGGCACATAATAGGCCCCCAAGGCTCTGGGGACTCAGGAATTGGGCCCAGTAGTCTTTACCCTGTGTAAGAGGGGACAGCAGATATCTAGTCGGAGACTGGGTGAGCACTAAGGGTTGGCGTCACAAGTAGAAGCACCACTTTCAGCCCAGCGCAAACAACTGGCAGTGCCTTCCACTGCTCCTTCCCAACAGTGAGAACTGCTCTGTGAGAACCCTTCCTCCTTTATCAGAGTAACAGTGAGTTCACCGACAGCTCACTATGGACCAAGCAGGACTGCCCTATGCGGTTGTGCAGGTTGCTGGCTGCACAAGGGCAGTGTGCGTGTTAAGGGCTGGAAACTGGCCCGCTCTCTGATGGGCAGCCACCTCTACCTGGAGGAGGATGCATAAAGGCTCCATGTGGGGGCTGACAGCAAATCAATCCTCACAGCCCCACCGGACAGGTATGGAAAGTGACAGGAGGGCAGGCACACATCTGTCCTGAGTTCCACATCTTCCAACACTTGGGCCATAGTAGCATCTGATTGGAAGAGTAGATGCTGGGAAGCAAAGGCTCAGAAGTTTGAGGGAGTGGCCCAAGCAGGCAGTGGGGTGGGAGTGGGGAGGCTGGAGCCAGGTGGGAGGCCAGGCCAGTGGACCCTGCCCCTGGCACTGTGCTGCCTGTGTGAGTGGGTGGGGCTGTGCCCTCCTGGGGTCATTGTTACTGTCAGGGTGCTCTAGAAAGGGCTACGTGCCAACCTGAGGGTGGGCTGGCCTGGCTTTCACACCCAGATGCATTAAGGGGCAAGGAGAAACACTGATGAGGTCCCGGCTGTCTTGGCCCACAGGCGAGAACGTGAAGGCATTCTTCAGCCGCGTAGCCGCCCTGGCATTCGAGCAGTCGGTGCTGCAGGACCTGGAGAGGCAGAGCAGTGCCCGGCTCCAGGTCGGCGATGGAGACCTAATCCGTGAGTATAGGTGTGACTGGGTTGGGCTGGGGAGTAGGCTGGAGGCCTAAAATCCACATGCGCCATCCTCGTCACCTGAGACCTTGCCATTTCCTGAACTTGTGGCCCTCTCCTGTCCTTTGACCCTCCTCTCGGGGTGTCACTGCAGCCTCAGGCCTGTAGCCCCCCTGATTCCACCTGCCAGGTCAGACACCCTCCCTAGCCCTCCCTGTTCTCCTGACACATGGACCTCATGGGCATCCATGAGGTCCTCATAGCCCAGGCTGGGCGTCCCAGGCTCTGCAGATGTGTCCTGGCCCCGGCTCTCCCAGTCTGCACCTTTGCCCTCTCTGTTCCAGTGCCTGGAATGCCCTCTCTTGGCTTGTGTCAGGCCATTCAGGCCTTGAACAGCAGGCCCAGAAGCTTCAGCTCACAGTTCTGACTGTCAGGGCTGGCATCCCCTGCCCAGTGTCAGCTACAGGATTCTTGGTTGATGCTAAATTACTTCTCCCCTCCTTACAGAAATGGAAGGGAGTCCGCCTGAGACCCAGGAGAGCAAGAGGCCCTCCAGCCTGGGCTGCTGCTAACTGGGGCCTGCGTGGAAGGCCTCTGCTCCCTGCACACACACGGACAGGAATTTCCGTGACTGTGGTGCAGAGACTGGAGCCCAAGCTCTGCAGCATGTTGCCCTCAAGCTGTAGGCCCATGTTCCAGTCCCTCCACCCACCCACCGGGCTCAGCTCCAGGGCACAGTCACTTCTCCGTTGCAGGTTGGGCGCTAGAAAAGGCCCCCACTGGCTGCCTGGGAGCCCCACACCACCGGGCCAGTGCAGGCACTGTGGTGATCCCATAAAAGGCCAGTCCATTTGCAGGGTCATCAGACAGTCACCTTTGGCCTCAAGAGGCCTCAGAACTGCAAACTCCTGCGTCGGTCTATAACACTCGGCCATGGCCCACATCAGCAGTCAACCCTGCACTCTTTCCCAGCGATCTTGGATGTGTCCCCAGGATCCGTCACAGTGTTCCAGGCAACCTGGACTTGTCAAAGTCAGCACCTGAAGGAGAGGCCACCTGCCATTCCCCCTGGGAGTTTTCTGTTGTCAGCAGGACTTATGGTTCTGGGTCTCAGAGCTTCAGGCCTCACTGTCCTTCTGCCACGGATGCTCAAGGTTCCTGGGCAGACCAGCACCTCTGGAGGACAATGGACAAAATGTCTCTTAGACCTGTTCTGGCTGAAGGGTTATCTCTGGCACCTCTGAGATCCCTAGGTCCTGCCCTCCTGGTCCGTGGGCCAGGATGTGCAGAACAACCACTCAGGCCTTTCTGGCCCACCTGGACAGTGCATTTACCTGTGTGCTGCGGGAGGCAGACTGCACAGCTGTCCTAGGGTAACTCACTCTGCAGCCCTTGAACATGGCACTGCCCTCCTCTGGCACTCATGCTGGGCCTGTGCCCACTGCTGCCTCTTCATCCCTCTCTCATTGGCCTATACATCTCTTAGGACCTTTGTAATGGTGTCCATGCACCTTTAGAGGACTTCAGAGGCCCTGCCAAGTCTAGCATGTTCCTGTCTCCAACACCGCCTCCTGCACATGCAGAGCAGACAGAAATACCCCACACATTCCCCAGCCTCTCTGCCCAGTATGCTCATCCACAGGGTTTTCTCACTGCTATGAACCAGCCCCACAGCCCCAGGCTCCTGTCACCTGGCTATGCCCACTCATCCCACCCATCTCGTGCTGTTGCTTCCCGTAGATGGCGAGCACCTTGCAGGCAGCCTTCTGATCAGTACTGTTCTCCTAGGGCCTGGCACACTGCAGCTGCCCTGTAAATGTTCAGCTCAGCAATTGCCAAATACCAGTTAGGGAAGAACACTGGCATCTTTTTCTATTCATTCCCCCTTCAACATATTTTTTGTACTTTTTTATATAAATGACTTTTTTTTTTTTTGAGATGGAGTTTCACCCTTGTTGCCCAGGCTGGAGTGCAATGGCGTAATCTCGGCTCACTGCAACCTCTGCCTCCCAGGTTGAAGCGATTCTCCTGCCTCAGCCTCCCAAGTAGCTGGGATTACAGGCATGCACCACCATGCCTGGCTAATTTTGTATTTTTAGTAGAGATGGGGTTTCTCCATGTTGGTCAGGCTGCTCTCGGACTCCTGATCTCAGGTGACCTGCCCACCTCGGCCTCCCAAAGTGCTGGGATTACAAGGGTGAGCCACCATGCCCGGCCGTAAATGATTTTATTCATTTTTATGTTTTCTTTTGGGCGGCGGGATGGAGTCTCTGTCACCCAGGCTGGAGTGCAATGGCACGATCTTGGCTCACTGCAAGCTTCCCCTTCCGGGTTCATACCATTCTCCTGCCTCAGCCTCCCGAGTAGCTGGGACTACAGGCACGTGTGACCATGCCGGGCTAATTTTTTATATTTTTAGTAGAGAGAGGTTTCACCGTGTTAGCCAGGATGGTCTCGATGATCTGACCTCGTGATCTGCCCGCCTCAGCCTCCCAAAGTGCTGGGATTACAGGCCTGAGCCACCGCATCCGGCCTCCATAAATGACTTTTAAAGGGGTTGTATGTTTAGTGTGAACAAAGACAGTACAAAGCATATAAAATACAAGGTGAAAGCCCCCCCCCCCCCACATTAGCTGCGCCCCTGAAGTGTCTCCAGCAGAAGAGACGGATGAATGGAAGGACACACAGATGGACAGAGAGCAGGAAAGACTGTTAGCTCTGCTAACAGTCAGTACTGTTCCTTCTGGACTCTGCACCTTTGCCTGCACAGCCAGTGTTGATGGCTTGGTTGTTGTTTTCACCAGAGTGAGCTCCTTCTGGACATACTGCCTGGCAGCCTGCCTTCCTAGGGAGCTGGCGCCAAGCCCTCTCCCTGATGGCACACAAGGAGCCTCCTTCCTGTAGCAGCGCCCAGTTTTCCTTCATGTGGATGGATTGTAGTTCATTTGACCCTCCCCATCTGCGGGCCATCCGGCTTGTCCAGCTTTTAGCTCTTGCCAATGGTGCTGCAGTGGCCATTCTTGTAGTTATAGCTTTGCGTACTCAGGAAGGCCCTTCTCCCGACTGTGGCCCCCAGCCTGGTCCACTAAGTGCAGCCTGTGGTCGGGCAGACAGCATTGGGGTCCATTAGGAAGACCAGGTTTGCTGGGCATAAGCTTCACAGGACAGGAGAACCTGCCCATGGTGGACTGTCGTTCTCCACAGCTCCCTTCCCTTTGCCCCTTCGGGCCTCCAGGATATGTTTGCGGGGGTGGGTGTGGTGTCCAGCTGTTACCAGCTTCTGAGCTAGAGCTGTACTGCCTCACATACACCCCCACCTCTGTAAATGGTCCTTGATTAAATCGTCCTCATATTACCTCCTGCAATGTGCCAGCTGATTCCCACACACCCTGACTGACACAGTTGTGGCCTCTCGAACTTTGATATTTGGCCTGGGAGGACAGAAGAGTAAGGTCGCCACGGAAACACAAGGGGCTCAGTTGTCCCCCCACCCCAAGTTGATGCAGCATCTTCTCGGTCAGAATTGCTTCAGGGTGGTTTGCGCACCCTCACTTTGATGATTTAATGAAGACATTTCCTTCATTCCCAGCATCGGGCAGTAAGTTTCCTGGGCAGAGGCACTTTCTGTTGGTCTGGTTCTGTGGGCCCAGGCAAGCAGCCCCCTGCAGCCAAGGTGCGGCAAGGACCACAGTGACCGCATCCAAGTGCTGCCGAAACGCCTTTTTCCTCTTCCCTGTTTCCCTGGACCCTTTCCTGCTCTCTGTCCGTGTGTCCTTCCGTTCACCTGTCTCTTCTGCTGGAGACATGTACCTGAAGCAAGTCCTCTCCTGTCACTTCCTGGCTCCCCAGGGCTAGGTCCCAGGGTGCTCTCGCTCTGGCTTTCGAGGCTCCTCACCACCCAGCCCACCCCACCCCCACAGGCCCCTGTGCTCCAGTTTCATCCCTGGTCACAATGCAGTCTTTGCAGATGCCAGACCCCTCTTCTGTGCCCAATGGCTGGGACACCCCCACTCCCAGAGTGGCCTTTGTGGACACCCCCACAGCTCTCGCAGCACTTGATACTTTGAGTGTGATTGGTCACATCTGGGCTTTCTCCCCCACCCATCTGTGGAACCCCAAGAGCCAGGACAGTGACCTCATCACCTCTACTGTCTCCCCTAGCACCTCTGGGAGGAAGGGCCCACAGTAGGTGCTCAATAGATGTGTAAAGAAGGCAGGGAAGCAAGAAGGTTGCTCAAACAAGACCATGTTCCCAGCAGACAGATTGCACTCTGACCCAGATGCCACCACACGAAACTTAGACCTGCCTGGGGAACAATCCTGTGCTTGGCTCTCCTTGGTGGCCAGGGACAGTTGTGCCTCATCCCTCACTTGCAAACCCCAGTCCTGTCTGACCCAGAGACCCTCACAGGGCATCAGCCAGTGAAGGCGGTTTGGGGCTGGAGGATATGTTCTGATCTTGGGAAGAGCTTGGTAGGAGCCAGCCACAGCAAGTTTCAGGGCAGAACTGAACAGGTCTCGGGAAGGACACTTCATGCCAGCTAGAGAGGCTCTGGGCACAGGAAAGAATTGGACTTCGGGCAGAAAAATGTTTGTGCTATTTAGTACTATGTAACAAATCACTCCAAAACTTCATTGCTTAAAGCAACAAGCATGTATTATTTCTCATGATTCTATGATTTGACCAGCTATTCTTCTGCTCCCTGCTTGGTAGCTGGGCCACTAGGATAACTCTCCCAGAGTCCAAAATGGCCTCCCTCATATGAGTGGCAGGTGGTGTGGCTCCACCTGAATGCTTGGCAGGGCCTTGCCACATGGCAGCTTGGGCTTCCTCACAGTGTGGTGGCTGGTTTCTAAAAAGGACTGTTTCCAGGCCGGGCACAGTGGCTCATGCCTGTAATCCCAGCACTTTGGGAGGCCAAGGCGGGCGGAGCACGAGGTCAGGAGATAGAGACCATCCTGGCTAACATGGTGAAACCCTGTCTCTACTAAAAATACAAAAAATTAGCCAGGCATGGTGGCACACACCTGTAGTCCCAGCTACTTGGGAGGCTGAGGCAGGAGAATCACTTGAACCTGGGAGGCGGAAGTTGCAGTGAGCCGAGATCTTGCCACTGCATTCCAGCCTGGGTGACGGAGTGAGACTCTGTCTTTAAAAAAAAAAAAAAAAAAAAGGAGTGTTTCCAGAGACAAGCCCCAATGTGTAAGTGCTTATCAAGCCTCTGTTTACATCACACTTGCTATATTTGGCCAAAATGGGGCATTTTGGCCAAATGTCCAAAGTCCAGAGTCAGTGTGGGAGGGGATTTCATAAGGGTGTGAAGAACTGGAGGTCTGATGCATTGGGGGCCAATATGGGGGGGTGGGGTGCAATATAGGGAACTAAGGGAGAGAGTGAGAAGATGAAGGGCTGTGTCCCAATGTCTGCTCCTTTTTTGTCCTGAGGCAAAGCAAGGGCTTTCTCCCTAAGCAACAGCTCCTTACCCTGACCTTTGCCAATGAACTCAGCATAGAGGTGCTTCCTCAAGAAAGCCTGCTTTGGCCTCTCCAGCTGGGTCAGGTTGCCCTTGATCCCTATCCTGGTCTCTTTACAATTCCCTTACCGTCCTGGTGGCCTTGGTGGTCTGCCTTGTTCACTGCTGCATCCCCAGCACCAGCCTACTAAGTAAGCCTTGGAATGAGTGCACGGCTAGTCTCACAGTGCAGCCTCACACGATGTTGTTAACTGGTGCTCTACACCTTGGATCCCAAGAGGGCGAGGCCAGAGCCCAGGTCACCCCTGACCCCAGCAGGCACCACCACCCACCACCCACTGGAACCCACTTGCAGTGGAAATTCTGACCCACTGTTCCCCAAAGCAGAAGTCATCCAGGAGTGGGGTGCCTCCTGGGGGAGTAGCAAGAGGCCACATTTATGGAGCACGCTCTTTGTGCCAGCCCCGTATGCAGTGAGGTGCTCTGGAAGCTCGTTTAACCACAGCAATGCTGTGGGCTCACTACCACCCCCGCCCTGTCCCCGCCTGACAGGTGGGGAGACTGAGGTGCAGACAGCTGAAAAGATGGGACACACCTGAGCACCTCCTCCTCCTCTGAACTCCTGGTCCCTCCCCTGCCTCTGCTGCCAACCCCACTTGGAGTCTAATCCCAGTGGGAATCTGCTCCAGGTGCCCTCACCCCTGGGGCTCAATGTCTCTCAGTCAGTTGCCCCAGCACACTGCCACCCAGGGTCGAACCCCAAAAGGAGTTTATTCGCATGGCCCCAACCAAGCTCAGCCCTCCTCAGGGTCCCCCAGCTGAGCCTTCCCCTTCACTGCCACTCCCTGCACCCTCACAATGTGAGTCTATGATTCTGTCCTTCCCAGCCCAGCAGCCATGGTTGACAGAGGCTCCACAGGGACCGGAGCAAGGCAGTTGCTCTCAGCGTCTTTCAACCCTGTCCCCTGGGTGCCTGCCTGCCTCCCCCTCCTCCCAGCCCTGCTGCAGGCCTCTGGAGTGGAGAGGAGGCCAGCAGGATCCATTCGACTCACATTTCAGCCTGGGGGATGGGATGGACCACTGTCAGACAAACCTCACTCTCTGGAGGGATGCAGGGCATCTTAACCCAGGAGAACTCAGGTCACCTACAATCTAGGTAACTGAATACTGAAATGGACAGAGGATCGGTTAAATTGACACGTTCACTCATTCATTAACTCTTTTTTTAATTTAATTTTTTTTTTTTTTTAAGGCAACACAGCCAGGGTCTCGCTGTGTTGCCTGGGCTGGCCTCAAACTCCCGGTCTCAAGCAATCCTCCTGTCTCAGCCTTCTGAATAGCTGGGACTACAGGTGCACTACTGCACCTGGCTTCATTGACTAATTCTCATTTTTTTTGAGATGGGGTCTCGCATTGTTACCCAGGCTGGAGTGCAATGGCGTGATCATAGCTCAGTGCAACTTTCCATCATCAAGCAATCCCCCCACCCCAGCCTCCCAAGTTGTTGGGACTACAGGAATGAGCCAGCATGCCCAGCTAATTTTTAATTTTTTTTTAATTTCACAGAGATAGGGTCTTACTGTGTTGCCCAGGCTGCACTAATTCTTACTTGTTCATGCATTCAGCTTTCCTGGAGCCCCCTTTCTGGCCCAGCCCTTTGCATTCTCCCATTCACTCCTCCCACAGCCCACACGGCAGATGCCAGCCCGACCCCATTTTCACAGGTGAGCCAGGCTTGGCATGGGGCATAAGCCCTGGGTCCACACAGGCAGGGCTAGACTGGGAGGCAGCTCCCTCCAGCTCTTGAAGTCCTGGGCCCCTGGGGATGCTGGCAGGTAGCCAAGGAATCCCAGGCTTGGAGGGGACTGCAGAGGGACACAGCAACCAAGGGAGCCCAGGACAGGGATGAGAGAAGGCATATGGGGGGTTTCAGAGGAAGAAACTCACAGCACAGAGAGGGACCCCTCCTCTCCTGAGGGAGAAGCGGCTCCTGGAGACTGGGTGGACCCTGGGCACCGCCCCCCGCCACACACACACACAGACACCTGCCGCTTCAGGCACTCTGTGAGATGCGATGCCCTCCCAGCAGTTCCCAGGCTCCTCTGCCATCTGCTGTGGCCTACCAATGTCATCTCCCATATGTCAGCCTTCCCCTGAAGGAAACTGATGAGCAGCCAGGACGTGTGACTGTCACATGCTCCTTCCAGGCAGCACAGACCCTTCCTGGCCTCCGCCCCTTTGTCCAGGCACCCCCTCAGTATTCAGGGCCACCAGCCAGTGTCTGAGCCTGGGCCCCAGGAAGGTGAGGGAGCAGGCATGGGACTCCTGTCCCTGGGCACTGTCAGCAGGCTCACCCCTTGTCTTCTGGGATACATGGTGGGTGGCCTGGGAGGCACACCAGGTCTGGG
This sequence comes from Pan troglodytes, assembly GCF_028858775.2. NCBI lineage: Eukaryota > Metazoa > Chordata > Mammalia > Primates > Hominidae > Pan > Pan troglodytes. The sequence continues at coordinate 25,186,939 of NC_086016.1, forward strand.
CTCCCTCTTCCCTGACAGGTGGTTGGCACCCCTAGCCTGAGGGTACACTAGGCCTCTGCTCACTGGAAGCCACAACCTGGAACAACTCACTGGCCCTGTCTTCGGGAACGAGCTCATCTTGTCCCAGCAATTTCGCCTCCTGTGAAGGCTGCCAATGGTGGCCAGGAGACTCCGCTGGGATTCTCCTGACTGCAGGGACCTCATCAATAATTGATTCTGCAGAAGGCAGTGGAGTTCCTGAGGAGGGGCCCAAGTCTGGAAGGGAAGGTTCATAGCCCCAGTCACTCGGAACCTGGGACCAGCAGCTCCACAAGGGCTCGTTTCTCACTGGACAAAGATGGCCCTCAGATCTTTGCTCCGCACTCTGGCTGGGGGCAGGGATAAAGGACAGCTGTATTGATGGCCCAGTTTTCTGATCTTGCCCCCAGCTCCCTATGGTTGACAGATGACAGATGATGGATGACAGATGATGGATGGTGGTCACATGGCCACATCCCACTTGAAGGGAGCCCTCCTCTGGCCTCCAGCCTCCCAAGTGGGTGGGGACAGGGGTGGAGACAGCACGGAAAAGGAGCAAGAAAGAATAAAAGCTCACGCAGGCTTTTAATTCGGGCTCAGGCAGATCTGAGGGCAGAAAGCCCAGCCATCTACAATGTCTTGCCTGATGGTACTGATTGTGACTCAGGAGGTTGGGCTCAAGTCTGGGCCCCCAGTTATTGCTATGTGACTTGGGGAGGTCACTCTCTGAGCCCCTTTCCCTGCCTCTTGTTGGGGTAATGGCTGGGGAGGTGGAAAGAAATCACGCTGAAGGACCTCAGTTCCAGGCTGGCCCCCTGGTGAGGGCTGGTTGGATACGACCCCTGAAGACTGTGTGACCCTCATGAGCAGAGCCATTGCACCCACCCACAAGGGGCCTTTGGGTGAATTAGAAAAAGGTACCTTGGCTGGGTGCGGTGGTGCACACCTGTAATTCTGGCACTTTGGGAGGTGGAGGTGGGCGGATCGCTTGAGCTCAGGAATTCAAGAACAGGGCAACATGGCAAAACTGTCTCTACAAAAACTATAAAAATTAGCTGGGCATGGTGGTGTGTGCCTGTAGTCCCGGCTACTTGTGGGGCTGAGGTGGAAGGATCGCTTGGGCCCAGAAGCTTGAGACTGCAGAGAGCTGAGATTGTGCCACTGCACTCCCTCCTAAGCAACTGAACAAGACCCTTTAAAAAAAAAAAAAAAAAAAAAAGCAAAAAAAGAAAAAGCCACCTGTGCAGTTCCCCAAAAAGTAAAACATAGAATTGTCACATGACATGGCCCAGAAATATACCGTTCCTAGGTATATCCTCCAAAGAACTGAAAGCAGACTCAAACAAGTACATTGCCTTAGTGGGAGCCTGCCATAGTCTAGGTGGCTTTTAAAACAACAGAAATTTATTTCTCACAGTCCTGGAGGCTGGAAGTTCCAGATCAGGGTGCCAACACAGTTGGATTCTGGCAAGGGCCCTTTTCTAGGTCACAAACTGTAGAATTCTCACTGTATCCTCACATAGCAAAAAGAATTTGAGAGCGCTCTTCAGGGTTCCTTTAAAAGGCCACTAATCTCAGCCAGGCACAGTGGCTCACACCTGTAATCCTAGCACTTTGGCAGGCCGAGGCGGACAGACTGCCTGAGCTCAGGAGTTTGAGAGAAGCTTGGGCAACATGGTGAAAAAAAAAAAAATTAGCCGGGCGTGGTGGTGAGCACCTGTAGTCCCAGCTACTTGGGAAGCTGAGGCAGAAGAATTGCTTGAACCCAGGAGTCGGAGGTTGCAGTGAGCTGAGATCATGCCACTGCACTCCAGCCTGGTGACAGAGCGAGACTCCACCTCAAAATAAATAAATAAATAAGGCTACTAATCCCATTCACGAGGACTCCACCCAGGACTTAACTACCTCCCAGGCACATTGAGGGTTAGAATTTCATATATATATATATATATACCTACATATTTCCCACTTAGAGATGGGGTCTGACTATGTTCCCCAGGCTGGCGTGCTGTGGCTATTCATAGGCACAATCCCACTACTGATTGGCACAGAAGTTTTAGCCTGTTGCACTTTCTTTTTTCTTCTTTTTTTTTCAAGGTGGAGTCTCACTCTGTCCCCAGGCTGGAGTGCAGTAGTGCAATCTTGGCTCACTGCGGCCTCTGCCTCCCGGGTTCAAGTGATCCTCCTGCCTCAGCCTCCTGAGTAGCTGGGACTACAGGCGTGCACCACCACGCCCAGCCAATTTTTGTATTTTTAGTAGAGACAAGGTTTCACCATGTTGGCCAGGATGGTCTCAATCTCCTGACCTCATGATCCACCCACTGAGGCCTCCCAAAGTGCTGGGATTACAGGCGTGAGCCACTGCGCCTGGCCTACACTTTCTACCTGGGCAGGTTCACTTCTCCTTAGGAAACCTGATGGTCATCATATTGATGACCCAGGAGGTCATCATACTGATGCTGAACTTAGTGCAGACACCTGACAGGCATAGTGCACTAAAGCCCAGAACTCCTAGATTCAAGCAACCCTCCCACCTCAGCCTCTGGAGTAGCTGGAACTACAAGTGTGTACCACAATGCCCAGCTAGAATTTCAACATACAAATTTTGGGGGACACAAACATTCAGTCCATTGTATACATGTACATACACATTCAAGTAATATTATTCATGCTGAGCGCGGTGGCTCACGCCTGTAATCCCAGCACCTTGAGAGGCAGTGGGGGTGGATCACCTGAGGTCAGGAGTTTGAGACCAGCCTGATCAACATGGTGAAACCCCGTCTCTACTAAAAATACAAAATTAGCCAGGCGTGGTGGCACGTGCCTGTAATCTCAGCTACTCGGGAGGCTGAGGCAAGAGAATCGCTTGAAACTGGGAGGTAGAGATTGCGGTGAGCTGAGATCTTGCCATTGCACTCCAGCCTGGGCAACAAGAGCAAAACTCTGTCTCCAAAAAAAAAAAACAAAAAAAAAAAACAAGCAATGTTATTGACAACAGTGAAAAAGTGGAAGCCAGGATCGGTGGCACATATCTGTAGTCAGCTTCCTATCTGCCAGGCCAGTCCTCAAGCACCTGGTTACCAGGAAGAAGAAACAAAAATTGTTAAAAGCACCCTTCCTCAATGCATTTTATATCCATCTGTTAAAACAATTGCCATCATAAACTGATTCTGTAAGAATAAGACATACAAATGGAATCATACAATATGTGGCCTTTTGTGACTGCTTCTTTCACTTAGCATAATGTTTTCAAGGCTCATCCATGTTGTAGCATTTATCAGTATAATATTTCATTTTTTGCTTTTTCAGACAGGGTCTGGTTCTGTTGCCCCTCTGGAGTGCAGTGGCATTATCATGGCTCACTGCAATCTCTGCCTATAGTGATGGTGCATGTATAGTCCCAGCTACTTGGGAGGCTGAGGTGGGAGAACTGCTTGAATCCGGGAGGTGGAGGTTGCTGTGAGCCAAGATCGCACCACTGTACTCCAGCCTGGGTGACAGAGCGAGATTCTGTCTCAAAAAAAAAAAAAAAAAAAAAAGGCCAAGTGCAGTGGCTCAGCCTGTAATCCCAGCACTTTGGGAGGCCGAGGCGGGCAGATCACGAGGTCAGGAGATCAAGACCACAGTGAAACCCCATCTCTACTAAAAAAATACAAAAAATTAGCCAGGCGCGGTAGTGGGTGCCTGTAGTCCCAGCTACTTGGGAGGCTGAGGCAGGAAATGGTGTGAACCCAGGAGGCGGAGCTTGCAGTGAGCCGAGATCGCGCCACTGCACTCCCGCCTGGGCGACAGAGCGAGACTCTGTCTCAAAAAAAAAAAAAAAGACTGGGCATGGTGGCTCACACCTTTAATCCCAGCACTTTGGGAGGCTGAGGCAGGGTGGATTGTGAGGTCAGGAGATCGAGACCATCCTGGCTAACACGGTGAAACCGCATCTCTACTAAAAATACAAAAAATTAGCCGGGTGTGGTGGCAGGTGCCCGTAGTCCCAGCTACTCGGGAGGCTGAGGCAGGAGAATGGCATGAACCCAGGAGGCGGAGCTTGCAGTGAGCTGAGATCGCGCCACTGCACTCCAGCCTGGGGTACAGAACGAGACTGCATCTAAAAAAAAAAAGAATGTCATATATTTGGAATCATACAGTATGTAGCCTTTTCAGAATAGTGTCTTTCATATGGTAATAGGCATTTAAGTTTCCTCCATGTTTTTCCATGGCTTGTCAGCTCCTTTCTTTTTAGTGCTGATTAATATTCCATTGTCTGGATGTACCACAGTTTCTTTCTTTCTTTTTTTTTTTTTTTTTTTTGAGACGGAGTCTCGCTCTGTCACCCAGGCTGGAGTGCAGTGGCGCGATCTCCGCTCACTGCAAGCTCCACCTTCCAGGTTCACGCCATTCTCCTGCCTCAGCCTCCCAAATAGCTGGGACTACAGGTGCCTGCCACCATGCCCAGCTAATTTTTTGTATTTTTAGCAGAGATGGAGTTTCACCATGTTAGCCAGGATGGTCTCGATCTCCTGACCTCGTGATCCGCCCGCCTCGGCCTCCCAAAGTTCTGAGATTACAGGCATCAGCCACTGTGCCTGGCCTTCTTTTCATTTATTTATTTAATTTGAGACAGGGTCTCACTCTGTCGCCCAGGCTGGAGTGCAGGGGTATGATCATAGCTCACTAAAACTTCAACCTCCCTGGCTCAAGCAATCCTTCCACCTCCGCCTCCAGAGTAGCTGGGACTACAGACACATGCCACAATGCTCAGGTAATTTTTTTATTTTTGGGTTTTTTTTTTTTTTTTAGAGATGGGGTCTCAATATGGTGCCCAGGCTGGTCTCAAACTTCTTCTCCTTTATTATTTATTATTTATTTATTTTGAGACGGAGTCTCGCTCTGTCACCTAGGCTGAGTGCAGCGGCGCGATCTTGGCTCACTGCAAACCTCCATCTCCTGGGTTCCAGCGATTCTCTTGCCTCAGCCTCCTGAGTAGCTGGGACTACAGGCATGCCACCACACCAGGCTAATTTTTTCATATTTTTAGTAGAGACAGGGTTTCGCCATGTTGGTCAGGCTGGTCTTGAACTCCTGACCTAAGATGATCCACCCTCCTCGGCCTCCCAAAGTGCTGGGATTACAGGTGTGAGCCACTGTGCCCGGCCTCTATTCTTTCATCTGTTGACTGACACCTGCATGCTTTCCATCCCCAGGGCTTTGAGGCATGAGAAGTTCTGCATTGTCTCCAGCAGAGGGGGCGGTTGGGTCCCAGCCTGTTCTTCCAGTAAAGGGAAAGGGTGGCCTCCGGGAGGGGTTTGCTGGAACTTTTGCTTGGGGCCTAGGAACCACTTGGGCTGCTGCTGAGGGTGTGTGACGGTGTGTGTGTGTGTTTTGATTTTAAAATTACTTCTAGGCTGGGCGCTGTGGCTCACGCCTGTAATCCCAGCACTTCGGGAAGCTGAGTTAGGAGGATCACTTGAGCCCAGGTGTCTGAGGCTGCAGTGAGCTAGGATTGCAATAATGCACTCCAGCATGGGTCACAGAGCGAGACCCCCATCTCAAAAAATATATAAGTAAATAAATAAATAATAGAATCATGTAACCACACTCAGAGAACAAGGGAAATTGAGGGGGAACATCACCAAAAACCCCACTTCTCTGTTATATTTTAGTTTTGAGATTTAAAAACATAATATGGATTGGGGATGCTGGAAATACTTGTTATCTAATTGTGGCGATGGCTTCAAAGTATACACAGATGTCAAAACTCATCAAATCGCACTCCTTATGCGCAGTTTATGACACTTCAATTATACTTCAATAAAGTTGTAAAAAAAAAAAAAAGCTGAGTGTGGTGGCTCACGCCTGTAATCCCAGTACTTTGGGAGGCTGAGGCAGGTGGATCCCCTGAGGTTGGGAGTTCGCAACCAGCCTGACCAGCATGGAGAAACCCCGTTTCTACTAAAAATACAAAATTAGCCAGGAATGGTGGTGCATGCCTGTAATCCCAGCTACTCGGGAGGCTGAGGCAGGAGAATTGCTTGAACTGGGAAGCGGAGGTTGTGGTGAGCTGAGATCACGCCATTGCACTGCAGCCTGGGCAACAAGAGCAAAACTCCGTCTCAAAAAAAAAAAAAAAAGATTGTAAAAAAAAAATTTTTTTTTTTTTCAGACAGAGTCTCGCTCTGTCACCCAGGCTGGAGTGCAGTGGCGCAATCTTGGCTCACTACAAGCTCCGCCTCCTGGGTTCACGCCATTCTCCTGCCTCAGCCTCCGAGTAGCTGGGACTACAGACGCCCACCACCACACCCGGCTAATTTTTTTTTGTATTTTTAGTAGAGTCGGGGTTTCACCGTGTTAGCCAGAATGGTCTCAATATCCTGACCTCATGATCTGCCCGCCTCGGCCTCCCAAAGTGCTGGGATTATAGGCATCAGCCACGGCACTTGGCAAAAAATCTATTTTTTTTTAAATTACAAAAGATAGGTGGGTTGGCTTGTTTGTTTGTTTTTTCTTGAGACAGAGTCTCACTCCATCACCCAGGCTGGAGTGCAGTGGCGTAATCTCCCCTCACTGCAACCTCCGCCTACTGGATCCAAGCAATTCTCCAGCCTCCGCCTCTGGAGTCACCATGCCCAGCTAATTTTTATATTTTTGGTAGAGACAGGGTTTCACCATATTGGCCAGTCTGATCTTAAACTCCTGACCTCAAGTGACCCGCCCGCCTAGCCTCCCAAAGTGCTGGGATTACAGGCGTGAGCCATAGATAGGCGTTTTATTATGAAGAATTTAGAAAAGCATGATGATTTAGAAAATAAATGTCACCCACTGCTCATAGACAGCTGTGGAGCCCTTGGTGAAGCCCCGTCCTCCTGCTGAACCCCTCAGAAGGCTCCTGGGGTAGTGCTCAGGGCCCATCCAGCCTCCAGCTTCTGCAGCCAAGCTCCAGGGCCCACCTCTGCCCTGCCGGCCTCATGATGCCAGACTCAGCTAGCATCCTTCCCACTGAGGGAACAGCAGCTATCAGCATGAGGCTCTGCCTTCTTCACTGAGTCTTCTCTGCTCAGACTCCAGGGTCCCCATCATCTCCCTGGCCAGTCCCTTCTCAGTCCCTCTGCCTCTACTTCCCCCCTAGTCCAGTAACTGTCCCTTCTCCACCCAGCCTCACGCAGGCAGGGGGAGAGTCTCCAGCCCCGTGGCAACAAACAACAGCAATTCACTGGCAACACTCCACTTTCTCTCTGAGGTCTTCATTGCTCCTTGGTGCAACAGGGTCACCCTCTGCCTGATGCCTGCTCATGGATGGGCTATGCGGACCTGAAGCCCTGTGCAGGCACCTCTGCTTGCCTGTTGCAGTCACCATCCCAAAGTCATCCCCATGAGCTGGCCTCCCTCTGTTGGGGAAAAGCTGGGTGTTGGGAGAGAAGCTGAGGCAGGGCTTGCATGTCTGCTAGACTTGCTGGCTCCTTCCTTCTAGCACTCTCATTATCTCAAGTAGCCATATGTTTCAAAGAAAATGCTAAACTGTCACAGCTGTAGCTCATTTGCTTGATACACCGCTTCCTTTCAACCCCCACATCCTCACCACCTGTTTCTTTGTTTGATCACCAATAAATAGCATAGGCTCCTAGGGCTGGAGGCCTTTGCAGCCTCTATACTAGCGTTGGCCCCCTGGTCCCACTTTCTCTCTTGCCTTTTCTCACTCCTTTGACTCCGCCACACTTTGTCGCCCCCACGGCCTGGTGTTGGGTCTGATCACCCCAACATCCCTCATTCCCCACACCCACTCCATCTACAAGTCCCATGAGTTTTACTTCCAGAATGCTCCTGAAATCTAACCCCTTCTCTGGGGTACCTTGCTTCTGCCCTATTCTGGGTCACCAATGCCTTCCTCATGAACAATTGCCACAATCCCCAACCACTCCCCCTGCTCCCACCTCCCACGCCCAACCTTCCATGCAACAGACCCCAGCAAGTCACCCCGCTTCCTGTGCGGTTGAATACAGCAGCCACGGTGGCCATTGAAACTCACTAACATGAAACCAAACATTCAGTTCTTCAGCTGCCCCAGCCACGTTTCAGATGCTCAGTAATCACATGGGGCAGCTCGTGGCTGCCACATTGTGCAGCACAGATTACAGAACATGCCCATGGTACTGGAAAGTTCTATCGGACAGTGCAGGTCTAGAACCTTTGAGCAGCTTTTCCTTGCATTTAGAATAAAACCCAAACTTTGTACAGGCCTACAAGGCCCTGCCTCACCTCTGATCCCACTTCCTACTGCCCACACCAGCGTCATCTCCCAACCTGGCTGCTCCTCAAACAGAACTTTGAAGCCTCCTTGTCCTTTGCCTACCTGGTCCTTGTCCTTAGGACCAGCTCAGGCATCACCTCCCCTGACAAGCCTTTGCCCGAACTGTGCCTTCTCCCACAGGACACACACACCTTTGCTATAGCCGGGCTGTGAATGCCTTATCACTTCCTCCCCCATACACAGGCATCGCTCTCGGTGACCTATCTGCCCTCCAGGCCATGCACACATCTGGTTCCTCATTCCACCAGACCTGGTTGAGCACTTACTCTGAGCTCACTATATGAGAGACATAGGGGAACAAGACAAACAGGTCTGTGACCTTGCAGAGTTTAGATCTAGTTGGAACAGACACTGAGTGGGGGATTACAGAGTGTTATGTGTGTCTAAACCCCATGCCCATGCCCATGCCCTGCTGCATTCCTCCCTAGGGAGGGATGGATGATAAGAAAACTCTGCAGGAAAGGCCCAGAGGCTCAGGATAGGGGTGCTTTCAGGGAAGTCCTGAGGAGAGAACAGTGTCCTTGGGGCCAGAAGAGGCTGTCCCACAAGGGAGAAAGCCACTATCTGGACGTGTCCTTGTGCCTAACAAAAAGCCATTTGCTATGCCAAGAGAACGGAGCATGCAAACTCAAACTAAACAGCTTCAGAGTTTACTTAGAGACAGGGTCTTGCTCTGTTACCCAGGCTGGAGTGCAGTGGCGTGATCCTAGCTCACTGAAGCCTCAAATTCCCAGGCTCAGTGCAATCCTCCCACCCCAGCCTCCTGAGCAGGTAGGACTACAGGCAAGAGCCACCATGCCAGGCTAATTTTTAAATTTTTTTGTAGAGATGGAGTCTCACTATGTTGCCCAGGCTGGTCTTGAACTCCTGGGCTCAAGCGATACTCCTGCCTCAGCCTCCCAAAACACCAGGATTACAGGCATGGGCCACTGTGCCTGCCTTTATCATACCCATTTTAAAGAAGAGGCCATTGAGGGCTGGGTGCAGTGGCTCACACCCGTAATTCCAGCACTACAGGAGGCCAAGGCGGGCAGATCACGAGGTCAGGAGTTCAAGACCAGCCTGGCCAACACAGTGAAACCCCGTCTCTACTAAAAATACAAAAAACTAGCTGGGCGTGATGGCAGGCGCCTGTAATTCCAGCTACTTGGGAGGCTGAGGCAGCAGAATCACTTGAACCCAGGAGGCGGAGGTTGCGGCGAGCAGAGATCGCGCCACTGCACTCCAGCCTGGGCAACAGTGTGAGACTCCGTCTCAAAAAAAAAAAAAAAAAGAGGCCACTGAGGATGAGAGCACTGCTCAGTACGGCACTACTGGGATTCCAGCCCCTTTAGTGGCCAGGGCATCATTTGCATCTCAGTTTCCTCACATGCAAAATGGGCTATTTGCAGCCTGATGGGAAGGGGATGAGAAGGTCCGCTGGGTCCGAGGGACCAGGATGGCAGGAGGTTAGCAAGGCCTGCAGAGGGCAGCAGTGAGCTGCGCACCGCCCACCCAGCCTAGAAACTGGGGCCCATGGGTTTTCCAGGGCAGGAATGTTCTCCAGGGGCACCAATATTAACTGGCAATCACGAAATCGACCCCTACACACCATTTATCAGGGTGTGTTTTATGTTTGCCCCATCTGGGCATTTTACGCAGGATGCTCTCAACATTTTGTACCGTGGCCCACAAGACTGGGTGGAAGACAGGACAGCTCAGAGCAGGGAGTGAAACAAAATGTTTGATGGTTCTCTAGGGAAGCCTGGAGATCTGAGACAGGGCAAAGAGCAGGGAGTCTGATGAGCACAAAATTAAAATACCCAAACCAGCCTGCCGGGTCAGGAGAAAAGGAAGCAGGATTGGGCACATGAAGAACAGATGACAAAACTGAGGCTCAGAGAGGCTGAGAGAGACACTGCTGAGGTCACACAGCCAGGAGTCAGCAGGAAGCCCTGAACCCAAGCAGGGCTGGCCTGGCTACTAGCCTGGGCTCAGTCCTTTAGATTGGACTTCAAAGCATCTGCTCCAGATGACGCTGGCATTGGGAGGAGGGCATGATAATCCCTAACATCCACACAGGGACAACAGCACTTGGAGGTGGATGTGCTTCTCACTTCAAGGAAACTGAGGCAGAGAGGGAGAGGTGGTCAGGACTCAAGCCCAGTAATTCATTTGCCAAATCCTGTTTCCTTTTCCCCCAACCCAGCGGGCTGGTTTGGGTATTTTCATTTTGTGCCCATCAGAGTCCCTGCAGAGTGCTCTCCACTGTGTCTCAGATCTCTGTGTCCCCAGAGAACCATCAAAGATTTTGTTTCACTCCCTGCTCTGGGCTGTTCTGTCTTCCACCCAGCCCTGCGGACCTCAGTGCAGGCTGGCGGCCCCCTTAGAGGGAGGCTAATCAGGGAAGTTCTGAGTCAGGTCGTCCTGGAAAAACTACATTGACCTCTGGAGCTCAAGAGAGGCCAGGGGACAAACACATGGCTCAGCACACAGGAAGGCAGGTGTGGGTATTGAGTGACCTGAGGGAGAAATCCCTATTTATCATCCATCATGTGGTCCTGCTGTGACAAACCCGTGTGGCAGCCACCCACAGCAGATCCACAACGTGAGAGGCCCGCTGAAACAAGGGTGCTGGCATTGGTTACTCAGCCTGGCCCTCCCTGCCTTGCGGGGTGACCTGCCTGGTCCTGGCCTCTCTGTGAGTTGGGCCCTGCTGGGTGGTCCCTAGTGTGCCCAGCCCTGAGGCTGGTGAGAGGCCGGGCTGTGAGGTGTGAGGAACTTACCTGCGTCTCCATGGAAGGTGCCCTCCGCATCGTTGGGCCAGATCTGCCTGGTCTTGCAGACGCCCACGATGGTGGCCTCTGACACGACGACTGGGCAGTGCCGGTGACGCTTATGGCACTGCGGCGTGGTAGGGGCAGAGAGGGGAGGTTGCTTCTGTCGGACGACTGCTGCGAGTTCTGCCAGAGAGAGCAGCTCTTGTCCCGGAACATGAGGTAGGTGGTGGGGCTTGGGGACACGCGGCTGGACTGGCCGGAGAAGTCCTCCTGGCCGGAGGGGAGCCAAGTGTTCCTGTTCCAGGACTGCAGAACTGGCCCAGACCTCTGTATTGGAAAGGTCTTTATGGACCAGGGAGTCCGGTGTCCTTTCTATGGGGAACCCCTGGGCTGCGAGTTGCACAGTCCAATTCGCTGTTGTTAGGGCCTCAGTTTCCCAAAAGGCACAGGGACGGGGGGAGGGTGGCGGCTCGATGGGGGAGCCGCCTCCGGGGGGGCCCCCCCGCCCTGTGCCCACGGCGCGGCCCCTTTAAGAGGCCCGCCTGGCTCCGTCATCCGCGCCGCGGCCACCGCCCCCCGGCCCTCCCCTTCCTGCGGCGCAGAGTGCGGGCCGGGCGGGAATGCGGCGAGAGCCGGCTGGCTGAGCTTAGCGTCCGAGGAGGCGGCGGCGGCGGCAGCGGCGGCGGCGGGGCTGTGGGGCGGTGCGGGAGCGAGAGGCGAGGAGCGCGCGGGCCGTGGCCAGAGTCTGGCGGCGGCCTGGCGGAGCGGAGAGCAGCGCCCGCGCCTCGCTGTGCGGAGGAGCCCCGCACACAATAGCGGCGCGCGCAGCCCGCGCCCTTCCCCCCCGCGCGCCCCGCCCCGCCTCACCTGCCACCAGGGAGTGGGCGGGCATTGTTCGCCGCCGCCGCCGCGCGGGGCCATGGGGGCCGCCCGGCGCCCGGGGCCGGGCCTGGCGAGGCCGCCGCGCCGCCGCTGAGACGGGCCCCGCGCGCAGCCCGGCGGCGCAGGTGAGGCCGGCCGCGCCATGGTGGACCCGGTGGGCTTCGCGGAGGCGTGGAAGGCGCAGTTCCCGGACTCAGAGCCGCCGCGCATGGAGCTGCGCTCAGTGGGCGACATCGAGCAGGAGCTGGAGCGCTGCAAGGCCTCCATTCGGCGCCTGGAGCAGGAGGTGAACCAGGAGCGCTTCCGCATGATCTACCTGCAGACGTTGCTGGCCAAGGAAAAGAAGAGCTATGACCGGCAGCGATGGGGCTTCCGGCGCGCGGCGCAGGCCCCCGACGGCGCCTCCGAGCCCCGAGGGTCCGCGTCGCGCCCGCAGCCAGCGCCCGCCGACGGAGCCGACCCGCCGCCCGCCGAGGAGCCCGAGGCCCGGCCCGACGGCGAGGGTTCTCCGGGTAAGGCCAGGCCCGGGACCGCCCGCAGGCCCGGGGCAGCCGCGTCGGGGGAACGGGACGACCGGGGACCCCCCGCCAGCGTGGCGGCGCTCAGGTCCAACTTCGAGCGGATCCGCAAGGGCCATGGCCAGCCCGGGGCGGACGCCGAGAAGCCCTTCTACGTGAACGTCGAGTTTCACCACGAGCGCGGCCTGGTGAAGGTCAACGACAAAGAGGTGTCGGACCGCATCAGCTCTCTGGGCAGCCAGGCCATGCAGATGGAGCGCAAAAAGTCCCAGCACGGCGCGGGCTCGAGCGTGGGGGATGCATCCAGGCCCCCTTACCGGGGACGCACCTCGGAGAGCAGCTGCGGCGTCGACGGCGACTACGAGGACGCCGAGTTGAACCCCCGCTTCCTGAAGGACAACCTGATCGACGCCAATGGCGGTAGCAGGCCCCCTTGGCCGCCCCTGGAGTACCAGCCCTACCAGAGCATCTACGTCGGGGGCATGATGGAAGGGGAGGGCAAGGGCCCGCTCCTGCGCAGCCAGAGCACCTCTGAGCAGGAGAAGCGCCTTACCTGGCCCCGCAGGTCCTACTCCCCCCGGAGTTTTGAGGATTGCGGAGGCGGCTATACCCCGGACTGCAGCTCCAATGAGAACCTCACCTCCAGCGAGGAGGACTTCTCCTCTGGCCAGTCCAGCCGCGTGTCCCCAAGCCCCACCACCTACCGCATGTTCCGGGACAAGAGCCGTTCTCCCTCGCAGAACTCGCAACAGTCCTTCGACAGCAGCAGTCCCCCCACGCCGCAGTGCCATAAGCGGCACCGGCACTGCCCGGTTGTCGTGTCCGAGGCCACCATCGTGGGCGTCCGCAAGACCGGGCAGATCTGGCCCAACGATGGCGAGGGCGCCTTCCATGGAGACGCAGGTGAGTTCCTCACGCCACGTGCGTGGGAGGAAAACCATAGACGAGTAGGGGACACAAAACAGAAGTTGGGAGGGAGGAGTGGATAGATAGTTTTGAGTGATTATCAGGTGCACTTGGGGTTCACGCGGATCCTGCACCCGAACAAACTCCATCCCCTCCTCCTTCCTGAATGCATGTTGTTAGTGTTTGGAATGGAATTGGGTTGAGGATGGTCTTGTGAGGGATGGGAGGTGGTTTATTCCTTTGGTTCTAGAGCAATGTGTTTGTGAAGTACAGCTTGTGAGTTGGAGGAAGATGCTTCAGGCAGTAACCTTGCTATGTGCTCTCTCCATGCCGGGCAGTGAGGATAGCATAAAAACCGGAGTCATCTCTAGCGCCCACATCGGATGCTGTTAGCAGGGACTGATTTATGTCTTGGGCATTCCCCGCCACCCCACTGATCCTGTTCTGGAGGGGTTATATGACACGTTTGTGAAACCTGAGATATGCTAGCTGCTCCTAGGCCATAGAAGTGTCAGGTTTGCTTGCTAACCAGCAGTCCTGAACACAAGTCACAGCAGGTGAGAATAGGAATTAGAAGGAAGTGAGGCGACAGGCAGTTGTGACTCAGTGGGCCACCGAAAATCAACTGCATGGAGATTTTATCTGGGGGTGAAGCAGAGCCACACCCGTTCTGATCTGCCTGGCTTTGATGGGAGGCTTCACCCATGATTATTCACCACCAGGCTCCTCCGTGGTGGTAACCCAGCCCCATTTGCTGCCCCTCCAGTGTGCTCCTGCTGCCTCATCTTGCCAAGGATAAGCACCCACAGGTGCTTATTTGGGGCTCCCAATCTGTGGTCAGATTCTAGCACTAAGATTAAAACTATGGGATTGTACGCCTAACTTCTGTGCTAGATGCAAATACCATCAGGCATTTTGGGTCATGGGACTATGTTTTGAGATCCAGACACAGTTTGCCATTGGGGTAAGGAAAGGGTGGGCTGGGGTGTGTGTGTGAGGCTGTCGGGAATCTTTTGGAGTCCTGGTCCCTGTTAAGCTCATCTGGTTTTCTGCTTCATTGATTTTTCTTTTTCTGCTGATGGAGGAGTTGAATGTGCTTGGTTTGTCAGAATCCTCTTGAAACGAGTGAGGCTATTTTTGGCTCTTAGAGCTGCTGCCTTTTTGTGGTGGGCACTCTGTCCTGTTTGTGTTAGGTACTTCCAGTTGCTGATCTTCCATTTGCAGCTGGGGTTTCCTGTGGTGCACGGCTCCGACCTGCCGTCTGGCCCGGCTGCATTCCCTAAGTCCCTATGTGGGGGCGGGGTGGAAGGCTGTACTATTCAGAAGCCTGCTTTGCAGGCACATCAGCTGGTTCGGGGTCTGGAGGATTGCCTTGTGGTTACTGGGCACCAGCCTTGTCTGGCCAGCTGTTGGTCAGGCGAGCCAGCTTGAACTGGCCCTCAGTGCCATGGTGCAGGAGAGTTATTAATAAAGAAGAAAATTAGAGGTTTTTAGGGAGATGTGCAAATTGAAGTTGATAGTCTTTGCTGGTGGAGAATTCTGGGTTTCCAGAACCTTGGGCCCAGCCTTTCCTACAGCTCCTGTAGACTTGGCCATGTTGGCCACATCACTAGACGCCGAATGCAAGTCAGTAAATGAATATAGGAATTATTATAGAGGGATGGAAAGCCCAGTGCCTTGAGTCACACAGGGCAGGTCCTCAGGAAATGGCTGAGGAGGTAATTTTACCACTTGGACCCACTTTTAGGACTTGCTGGATTCTTCTCCGAATGTCCTCAAGGTCCCACAGTCTCTTTCCCATTAGGTTTTATTTTTTTCCCCTTAAATGTTTTGTTTGTTTTTTGTTTTTAAGAGACAGCGTCTGGCTCTGCCATCCAGGTTGGAATGCAGTAGTATGATCATAGCTCACTGCAACCTCAAAACTCTTGGGCTCGGGTGATCCACCACAGCCTTTTCAGTAGCTGGGACTGCAGGCTCAAACCACTATACTGGGCTAATTTTTAATTTTTTTTTTTTTTGTAAATACAGGGTCTTGCTGTGTTGCCCAGGCCGGTATCAAACTCCTGGGCTCAAGCATTCCTCTAGCTTCAGCCTCCTGAGGAGCTGGGGTTACAGGGATGAGACACCTCACCAGGCCTCTTAGACGTTTTTAGTAACTAAGGTCACTTAAACATTTTTAAAAGGGATTATTTTCCCTCAGACAGTTTTTCTTTTTTAAGACTTAATTTTTTTAGAGCACTATTAGGTTCACAGCAAAATTGATCGGGAAATATAGCAATTTCCCACATACTCCCTACCCCTACACCCCCACAGCCTCCCCAGTTAACATCTCCCACCAGAGGGGCATGTTTGTTACAGTCCATGAACCTACCTGCATTGGTGCCTCATTATTACCCAAAGTCCAGAGTTTACATTTGGGTTCACTCTTGGTGTTGTACAGTCTATGAGTTTGGATCCTGTTATGTTTTAAAACTCCTGCTTCTTTTAGCCCTGGGCACCTTGACACTCTGCCTAGCAGTTTCCCCTGACGTGGGTCCATGTATGGCAGGCATGGAAAGAGGAATCCTCACTGGCTCAGCCATCTGTCTCTGCCTGTTTACTGATGTTCTTTAGAGGGCTGTGGAGCCTGCTGGTCTGAAAAAGGAACAATGAGGAAAATCACTCATGGGGGTGGGTGGGGGGGAGGAAGTCACCCTAATGCTCCGCAGTGGCAGATGTGGTGGCCCAGATCTAATAACCTCGGAATCAGTCTGTTTGGATGAATGGACCGTCCCATTTCCAAGTTGAGGGCCCCTCAAGGGAGGGGGCCGAAGCCATCCCTGGGCACGGTGACAAAGTGCTTCCCATAGGGCCCCTCATGGGCTCATCTGTCGCCCTGGGGTGGGGCTGCCCATTTACAGGTAAAGACACAACTGGGAAGCGGCAAGGCTGGGATTCTGGGTCTCTGTGTGAATGCAGAGCTGTTCCGTTTGGAACGTGGTGGCCCTGCGGTGTTCTTCCCACTACCCCACACTGCTACCTGCAAAGCACAACTGGGGAGGTTCAGGGGGTCCTTCCAGTCTTTGCACCCTGGGCCCACCTGTGGGGGTAATGATAGACGGCTGTGAGCCCTGCTGTAAAACTATGCAGAACCCGGCCGGGCGCGGTGGCTCAAGCCTGTAATCCCAGCACTTTGGGAGTCCAAGGCGGGTGGATCACAAGGTCAGGAGATCGAGACCATCCTGGCTAACACGGTGAAACCCCGTCTCTACTAAAAATACAAAAAATTAGCCGGGTGTGGTGGCCGGCGCCTGTAGTCCCAGCTACTCGGGAGGCTGAGGCAGGAGAATGGCGTGAACTAGGGGAGGCGGAGCTTGCAGTGAGCCGAGATCGCGCCACTGCACTCCAGCCTGGGCGACAGAGCGAGACACAGTCTCAAAAAACAAAAAACAAACAAAAAACTATGCGGAACTCACAGAAGGAGAGTGTGGTTCTCTTTGGTTTTTTTTGTTGTTGTTGTTGTTGTTTTGAGGCGGAGCCTCGCTCTGTCGCCCAGGCTGGAGTGCAGCCCAGCGATCTCGGCTCACTGCAAGCTCCGCCTCTCGGCTTCACACCATTCTCCTGCCTCAGCCTCCTGGGTAGCTGGGACCACAGGCGCCCACCACCACACCCAGCTAATTTTTTTGTATTTTTAGTAGAGACGGGGTTTCACTGTGTTAGCCAGTATGGCCTCGATCTTCTGACCTCGTGATCCGCCCGCCTCAGCCTCCGAAAGTGCTGGGATTACAGGCGTGAGCCACCGCGCAAGGCGGATAGTGTGGTTCTTGCGATCTGGGAACTTACAAGTTACCGGAAGAGAGGGAGAGGCACACATGTATGTGCTCAAGGGAAGTGAGATCAGAGAAGCTTCCGGAAATGGCAGGACTGAAGACGACTTGATCAGTCACCAGAAGTTGGAGGGCAGAGAATAGCCGTTTGCCCTAAGGAAAAATGGCAGCAAAGGCCTGGGGCCACCCACGTCTGCCCTGTGATTCTAGACTGTGTGCTTTTCTTTAAATGGTAAAATATGCTTAACTTAAAATTTACCATTTTTGTAACTTTTAAAAAGTTTGGTAAAATGCACATAACAAAAGTTACTGTCTTAACCCTTTTAAATTGTTTCTTTGGGTAAGGCCAGTCAAGTGAAGCAGGGGAACATTTTAACCATTTTTATCCGTATAGTTCTGTGGTGTTGACTACATTCACATTGTTGTACGACCATCACTACTGTCCATCTTGAACTTTTTCATCTTCCCAACTGAAGCTCTGTACCCAATGAATAATAACTCCCCATTCCCTGCCCCCAGCCCCTGGCACTGCCATTCTCCATCTGTGTCTCTGAATTCAGCTATTATAGATACCTCATGTAAGTCCAGTCCTGTGACTTTTGTCTTTTTGTGATTGGCTTATTTCACTGAGTGTAATGTTACCAATGTTCATCCATGTGATGGCAGAAATTGTGTGGATTTTTTTTTTTTAATGGAGTTTCACTCTGTCGCTGGAGTTTCACTCTAGGCTGGAGTGCAGTGACGTGATCTCTGCTCACTGCAGCCTCTGCCTCCCCAGTTCAAGCTTCAAGAGTCTCCTGCTTCAGGAGTTCAGGATTCTCCTGCTTCAGCCTCCCGAGTAGCTGGGATTACAGGTGTGCACCACCACACCCAGCTAATTTTTGTATTTTCAGTAGAGACGGGGTTTCGCCATGTTGGCCAGGCTGGTCTGGAACTCCTGACCTCAAGTGATCCACCCGTCTTGGCCTCCCAGAGTGCTGGGATTATAGGCATGAGCCACTGCTCTGGGCCAACTGTACTTTTTGATGGCAGGAATAACTGGTTCGTTTCTGGGTGTCCCAGGGAGCCTGGTTCTGAGCTTTACACATAGCACATACTGGAAGAGCCCTTCCTCCTTTTCATAGCCCATGGGGTCAGGACTGGGGACTTTTACTGATCATTGGAAAGTGACTTATCAATTACTCAGTCTTTTTCTCATTTCATCCCTGTAGTTTACTTTCTGAGGATCTTTTTTTTTTTAAGCGGCTTAAAATACTTTTTTTTTTTTTTTCCCACAGTTCTCTGGTTGGCTAGGCAGTTTTCCTGATGTGGGCCCACTGGGCTGAAATAGGACGGTCTAGTTAGCCTCACCCACACATTCTGTGATTGCAGGCTGATTGACATTGGGGAGGAGGGGCTGTCTTATTTGTGTTGCAGCTGGCTCAATATCAGTTGGGACAGCAGACGTTTCTCCTTCTCTTTCTCTCTCTCTTTTTTTTTTTTTTTTTTTTTTTTAATAGAGATTGGATCTCCCTATGTTGCCCAGGCTGGCCTCGAACTCCTGGGCTTAAGCAATCTACCCACCTCAGCCTCCCAAAGTGCTGGAATTACAGGCGTGAGCCGCCACACCCAGCCTCCTCCTTTTTCTTTTTTTCCCCCATTGAGACATAATAATTGTACCTATTTAGAGGGTGTGATATTTTGATACATATCTGCAATGCATAATGATCAGATTGAAGTGATTAGCATATTCATCACCTCAAACACATTTATTATTTGTTTATGCTGGGAGGTCTGAGGAATTCTTGATTCAAACACCCAGCCCAATGTGCCTGTCAGCTTTCTTCCAGGTGTCAGTTGTGAGACGGGACAGATCTTGTGTTTCTTCATGGACTTCATGTGAGTGGCTGCCCTGTGTTTTCACATTTTTATTAAGCAGCTTAATTTGCCCTTTGGATTCTGGTGATGTGTTGGCGCCAGAGTGACCACTGCATTGTTTTTCCCTTGGGTGATGGGCTGGACTGGCAACCAGTTTGAGTGAGTAACTGTGGGGCAGAGAAAGGTCACCTGGGCATGGAGTTGGCTCCATCGTCATCTCTTAAGGCCAGAGCCTCGTGGCCACCTCTCAGTTGAGTACAGCCTCCTTTCCATGGATGGAGACAGAGTGGGCAGATCTGGGTGGAGTCTGAGGCCGCTGAAGGCATCAGCAGCACAGAAGCCGAGTCTAGATCAAATTTTACAAGCGTTCTCTGGTTCAGGAAGGCTGACTTGTTTTGGGAACAGAATGGAGCATTCTGAAACATTTCACTGAAGAAGGAGCTGGGAGTGCTGTTGATTTGACTGGGTTCAGGGGCGCATGCCTTATCCATGACTCCCTTTTGCTTAGTTTGTTGCTTCTAGCTTTATAGCCTCCTTCCTTCCTTGGTTGGAAGTCCTGTGGCTGGGAGGGCTTGTGTTTGTGACTGCTAACCTCACCAGGACAAAGAGCCCAGGTGAGCTATGTGCTTGAGCACACTTGGGAGAGGACACAGCAGTGCATGAGGCCCAGGCTGCAGCTCACCCCTGTGGTTTGAGAGGGTCCCCTGTTTAGAGTGAATGAATGGGCATCTTGGAAGCTTTCTCAGGTTACCAAAGAGTAGGTCTGAGTTTTGGCTGAGGCTGCTGCTTTTTGGGTCAAGACTCGGGGTGGTGGTGGATTAAATTAACTATGAACCCCAGGGAATATCTTGACCCTGACTGGAATACAACTGTTGTGGCTCAAGTAGGTTTTTTTTTTCCCCTTTTGAAAAGTGTAGTTATTTTAATTAAAATACAATATCCATGTAACATGTTAGAAGTTTGTTATTTTTATTATTGTAAAATTTATGTTATATTTTTTATTTTTTCAAGACGGGGTCTCACTCTGTCACCTAGGCTGGAGTGCAGTGGCACGATCTAGGCTCACTACAACCCCCGCCTCCCAGGTTCAAGCGATTCTTCTGCCACAGCCTCCCGAGTAGCTGGGATTACAGCTAATTAGCCTAGCTAATTTTTGTATTTTTAGTAGAGACAGGGTTTCACCATGTTGGCCAGGCTGGTCTTGAACTCCTGACCTCAGGTGATCTGCCCCCCTCAGCCTCCCAAAATGTTGGGATTACAGGCCTGAGCCACTGCGCCCGGCTAAAATTTATATTATAAGATGCACCATTTTCTCTATTTTTAAATGTACAGTTCAGTGGCATTAAGTACATCACCTTGTTTTGCAACCATCACCACTTGTCAATTTCTAGAACTTTTTCATCTTCCCAAACTGAAACTTCATATCCATCAGACTTTAACTCCCCATTCCCCCTCATCCCCAGCTCCCGGAAGCCACCGTTCTACTCTGTCTCCATGATTTTGCCTCTCCTAGATGCCTCATGTAAGTGGAGTGTTATAATATTTGTCCTGTGTCTGGCTGATTTCACTCAAGCAGGGCTTTTGAAGTTCCCCAAGGCGACACTCTCAGTCTTTTCTTTTTTTTCTTTCTTTCTTTTCTTGAGACGGAGTTTCGCTCTTATTTTGCCCAGGCTGGAGTGCAATGGCATGATCTCAGCTCACTGCAACCTCTCCCTCCCAGGTTCAAGTAATTCTCCTGCCTCAGCCACCCAAGTAGCTGGGATTA
Source organism: Pan troglodytes (assembly GCF_028858775.2). Classification (NCBI taxonomy): domain Eukaryota; kingdom Metazoa; phylum Chordata; class Mammalia; order Primates; family Hominidae; genus Pan; species Pan troglodytes. Next base: position 25,207,749 of record NC_086016.1, read on the forward strand.
CAGGCGCCTGCCATCACACCCGGCTAATTTTTTGTATTTTTAGTAGAGACGGGGTTTCACCATGTTGGCCAGGCTGGTCTCGATCGTTTGACCCCGTGATCCACCCGCCTCGGCCTCCCAAAGTGCTGGGATTATAGGCATGAGCCACCGCTCCTAGCCTACCCCTCTCAGTCTTAAGACTGAGTTAACTCCCAGCTCTGATCCTTCACAAGGGTGTTCTCTTCCGGAAAACACCCGTTAGCAATGGCGATCTTCCCTGGGCCTTCAGCCCTTAGCTTTGAAGTGGCCCAGAGTATTAGTTTGCCAAGGCTGTCCCATAACAAGATACCAAGACTGGGTGGCTTAAATAACAGAAATATATTTTCTCACACTTCTGGATGCCAAAAGTCCAAGATCAAGGTGCCAGCAGGGTTGGTTCCCTGGAGGGCTGTCTTTGGCTTGCAGGTGCCATGGTCTTGCTGCCTCTGCACATGGTCTTTTTCTCTGTGCATGAACTCCCCTGGCATCTCTCTGTGTCCAAATTTCCCTTCTTTTTTTTTTTTTTTTGAGACGGAGTTTCACTCTTGTCACCCAGACTGGAGTGCAATGACACAGTCTCAGCTCACTGCAACCTCCACCTCCCAGGTTCAGGCAATTCTCCCGCCTCAGCCTCCCGAGTAGCTGGGATTACAGGTACCTGCCAACACACCTGGGTAATTTTTGTATTTTTAGTAGAGACGGGGTTTCACCATGTTAGCCAGCCTGGTCTCGAACTTCTGACCTTAGGTGATCCGCCCTCCTCGGCCTCCAAAAGTGCTGGGATTATAGGCATGAGCCACTGCACCCGGCCCAAATTTCCCTTCTTAAAAGGACACCAGTAAGACTGGATTAAGGTGGGCAGTAAAGACCCCTGCTTTAACTTAATCAGTTCTTGAAAGGCCTTATTTCCAAATACAGTCACATTCTGAGGTACTGGGAGTTAGAACGTCAACATATGGGGAGTGAGGCATGGTTTAGTTCGTAACACTTGGTGAGTCCGTTACTGGGCAGCAGAGGAAAGGGCTGCCAGGCAGAGGGAGACGGTGTTTGTGCCGGCTCCCTCAGACGTGTTAGGAGGAGTGTGAGCCAAGCGTCATGTGGTTTTAGGCAGCCTAGAGGGGCGTAGAGGACACTGAGCCAGGCCTCAGGAGGGCTGCGTGCTAAAACTTCGTGTGCTGCCATCTCTCTCCACATCCAAAAAGTAGGGGTGGGAACAGGTCATTGCTAAGGTTCTTTCGTTAGCTTCTTTAATTTTTTTCTTTAAATTTAAAATTTATTACCTTTTTTTTTAATAGATAAAGGGTCTCGCTCTGTTGCCCAGGCTGGAGTATAGTGGCATGATCATAGCTCACTGTAGCCACAAACTCTCGGGCTCAAGCGATCCTCTCTCCTCAGCCTCCTGAATACCTGGTACTACAGGCGCATGCCACCATGCCTGGCTAATTTTTAATTTTTGTCGAGACAGGGTCTTGCTTTGTTGCCCGGGCTGGTCTCAAACTCCTGGCCTCAAACGATCCTTCCCGCCTCGGCCTCCCGAAGTGCTGGGAATAATTATAGATGTGAGTTACTGCACACAGCCTGAATTTATTATTAACACAACTTTTTCCATCTCTTTTCTGTTTATCTTGGTTTATGTCTCCCTTATTAAAAACGAAGGCAACCACCTCTCCCTATCCAATCGCTCAAAGGTATTTATTGAGCATCTACTTTGTACCTGGCACTATCTTCATGGAAATCCTTTCTTCCTTATTCATTGATTTATGGAAAGGCCGATCTCCAAGGGCCTTGTCTTTAAAACAACAACAACAACAAACAAACAAAACCTTTCTAATGTCAAAGCATTTTCCCCTGCGTATCTTTCTTTAACGGTATATTTATAGCTGTTTCCTGTTAATCCTTTGTCTATCTGGCTTCCTTTTTAGGGTGATGGGATCCTTAAGCACAGAGTATGCCCTGCTGTAGTGTCCTGCAGGATGGGCCACACTCTGGCCCTTTAACAGTGTTTGATGTGACGATGCACCTGAGCCCATGGAGGTCTGTGTCTTGGGCCCCGTGGGTGTTTGCAGATTGAAGATGGAATGATACACACCATCTCTGAGATTTTTATTTGCTCAGACCTTCCCCTGTTCTGGCCCAACCCCGCTTAATCATGTCTAATAAGTGGTGGTGGGTTTTGGGGGGCCTAGTGATACAGGTGGCCCGGCGATGAAACGTTGGCTTTGGAGATTATCCCGCTGGTTCTGTTTCCTTCTTTGCTGGTGATTGGTACTCCCTGGCTCACCCTTAGAGAACTTCCCGAATCCTCAGACTGGGGCCTGCTAATTAGCTGTCTTGGGTTCTAGCTCTCACTGCCACGACTTTGCAAAATGACTGTAGATGTGGATGGTGGCTGGTGCCCATGGGCAGAGCAATCAGCACATTCATAGACCCAGCTTCCTGGGGCTGGGGTGTGAAGACCGGACACCCTACTGAAGTAGTAAATATGACTTTCATGGAGGCTGCTTCATGGACCCTCGAAAGTTTCTTGTAAAGTGGCTGGAGCAGGATTATAATTATACTCCCTCCACTGATTGAGTCTGGGGGGGTATGAGACACTCTGCCCTGGAGTAACCTGCCCAAGGTCAAGTGGTTGGTGGAGGGGCTGGCGCTGCCTCTCTCCTCAGACTGAGTGGTTGTGTTAATCACATGAGAGCAGACACAGAATGACTTTGCGGAGGTGGAGGAGACCTGGATCATTTGCTCAGCAAACCGGTTTTGGGCACCTGCTGTGTTGGGCACAGATGGTGCTCAGTACAGTCAGGCAGGCCTTCCAGCAGGTCGGCTTTGGTCTGGTGGGAAGACAGCCTCATTAACCTAAGTGCCATGATAGAAATCAACTGACCCCAGCCTTTAGTCTGGGTCTTGAAGGTGTCAGCTGTCTAGGAACATGTTTCCCCTCTCTTATTTTGCAAATCTCCAAGATAGGGATTTCCTGACTCTTGATAGCTCCTTCTGGGACACTTTGGTAAGGCTTCTCCAGCAAGTTGTGTGGCAAGGGGCCCAAGAAGACAGAACTGTTGGAAGGGCGCTGCCCATCCATCTGCTTTTCCCACCAACAGTCAAGGGCTGTGAATGCTGACCTGCTGCTGACAGTGGTCTGTTGTGCAGGTTCTGGGAGGGACAGAGGGACGAGGTCTGGCTGGGAAGATGTAGCAGAGATACACAGAGGTAGCCGGCTGTGTGTGCACAGGGCCAGGTGCAGGGCCCAGAGAGCCAGGTGAGTGACCAGGGAGCACTGGGAAGGAACCATCTCCAGGCAAGGCCAGGACACAGCCAAGGGGACCCCAGAAGAAGAGAGGGGAGCCTTGTGCAGCAGCCACAGAGAGAGAGAGCCAGGCAGAGCAAGGAATTGAGCAGCCCGGGGAGATCCTCGACTCAAGTGCCACTGTTGGCTCAAGAAGAGTTTTTGAAGATTCACTTCACTTTAAAGGCCTGACATGCTTCCGTGTTTAAAGTGCTGCTGGGGTCAGTTTGTATGCCCGTAGAGTAGGGAGAGATTTTCTGCACATGACGAGGTATTGATGAGCATTCGAAGCAACCTACAGGCAACATATGTTGACAGTGCAGACTTTGAAGGGAAAAGATCTGGACTTGCCCAGAGACCTGGCACTTGCCACTGTGTGGCCTTGCACAGGGACTTAATTCTTCTTTGACTTCTGTCAGCTGGAGAGGGTGACCCTTCCCCTTGGGGGCTTCGTGGGAGTAGCGGGTGCAGACCATCTGGCCTCCTGTCTGGTCTCATAGAGTCTCCTGTTCATGTATCTGATGTCAGTTGATTGAACATCACTTAGCAAAAAATCTTAAGAAGAAATGCATAATTTAGTATGGACATTTCACTCACTTGGCTCAGCCATTGTATAACCAGTATGAGCTCCGGGGGGACCCTGGGGTGTGCCAGGGCCCTCATTCTCCTCCTATAATCCTCCTGGGCTGAGTGGAGTTCTTACATTTTGAAGGTTATGCAATGGACTGCATGTTTGGATCCTTCTGCAAATTCCCCTTTTGGGGAGAGGCTGAGTTGCCCTGTGCTTGAGGGAGCTGGGCAGATGGTACTTTGTGTAGCCTGCTGCATTTTACAGAATGTCTTCTCTCACAGGGGTCCCTGTGGAGGAGTGACAGGAACCCTCTTAGCTGAGTGTTGGGAGGTTTTAGGTGGAGGGCTCAGGTCACCCGCAGGGGTCATTTGACTCATACCTTATCTGGGTAGATAGGATCATCTTTGTCCCACAGTCCTTCCCAGTATTGTGAAGTGATGCATTGGCGTGAGCCCAGGGGTGCCAAGGGTGGGCTGGCAATGCCCACATCCAGTTCTCTGTCCCTGAGGCACGGAGGTGGTTGTGCTGGGCTCAGAGCCGCCGTCTGACTGGTTGGAAGCCCTGCTCTGATTTTGTGAATCACCCTAGTTAAGTGGAAGCTCAGCATAGCCTGTTCCCTCTGTGGGGGTGTGCAGAAGCACTACTTATTTTTGCCCGCATCTTAGAGTGATAAATGGAACTCATTTATGAATTTTGACTTCCAAAAGCTTTCCACTTTCTCCCTTAGGAACATGGATAAAAATTGTCCACATTTGTTTTTGGAGACATGGATTGTTACCTGAAACCTACTTTTCAGATGTTCTTGATGTGAAAACTGTTGCCAGGCTGGGCGTGGTGGCTCATGCTTGTAATTCCAGCATCTTGGGAGGCTGAGGTGGGTGGGTCTCCATTTTTTTTTTCTTTTTTTTTTCTTTGAGATGGGGTCTCGCTCTGTCGCCCAGGCTGGAGTGCAGTGGAGCAATCTCGGCTCACTGCAAACTCCGCCTCCCAGGTTCACGCCATTCTCCTGCCTCAGCCTCCCGAGTAGCTGGAACTGCAGGCGCCTGCCACAACGCCCAGCTAATTTTTTTTGTATTTTTAGTAGAGACGGGGTTTCACCGTGTTAGCCAGGATGGTCTCGATCTCCTGACCTCGTGATCCACCCACCTCAGCCTCCCAAAGTGCTGGGATTACAGGCATGAGCCACTGTGCCTGGCCGGATGGATCTCTTATTCCCAGGAATTTGAGATCAGCCTGGGCAACATAGCAAGACCCCATCTCTACAAAAAATTTAAAAGTGAGCTGGGCATGGTGGCATGTGCCCGTAATCTCAGCTCTTCTGGGGGCTGAGGCGATAGGATGGCTTGAGCCCAGGAATTCAGGGCTGGAGCAAACTATGATTGCACCACTGCACTCCATCCAGCCTGGGCGACAGAGCAAGCAAGACCCTATCTCTAAAAAGCAAATAAATAAATACACATAAATACCATTGCTTTTTTTTGTCCGGGAGTGGTGGCTCATGCCTGTAATCCTAACACTTTGGGAGGCCGAGGCAGGCAGATCATCTGAGGTCAGGAGTTCAAGACCAGCCTGGCCAACATGGTGAAATGTCGTCTCTACCAAAAATACAAAAATGAGCTGAGCAGGCTGAGAGCAGTGGTTCACGCCTGTAATCCTAGCACTTTGGGAGGCCGAGGCAGGCGGATCACCTGAGGTCGGGAGTTTGAGACCAGCCTGACCAACATGGAGAAACCCCGTCTCTACTAAAAATACAAAATTAGCTGGGCGTGGTGGCGCATGCCTGTAATTCCAGCTACTTGGGAGGCTGAGGCGGGAAAATCGCTTGAACTCAGGAGGCAGAGGTTGCAGTCATCCAAGATCGCGCCATTGCACTTGAGCCTGGGCTACAAGAGCGAAACTCCGTCTCAAAAAAAAAAAAATATATCAGCTGGGCATGTTGGTGCACGCCTGTAATCCCAGCTACTCAAGGAGGCTGTGGCAGGAGAATTGTTTGAACCCGAGAGGCAGGGGTTGCAGTGAGCCAAGATCTTGCCACTGCACTCCAGCCTGGGTGACAGAGCGAGACTGTCTCAAAAAATAAAAACTGGCCGGGCGCGGTGGCTCGCGCCTGTAATCCCAGCACTTTGGGAGGCCGAGGTGGGTGGATCACCTAAGGTCAGGAGTTCAAGACCAGCCTGGCCAACATGGTGACACTCCATCTCTACTAAAAATACAAAAAATTAGTTGGGCATTGTGGCAGGCGCCTGTAATCCCAGCTACTCGGGAGGCTGAGGTAGGAGAATGGCTTGAACCCAGGAGGCGGAGGTTGCAGTGAACCGAGATCGTGCCATTGCACTCTGGCCTGGGCAACAAGAGTGAAACTCTCAAAATTAAAAACAAATAAAATAAATAAATAAATACCACTGCTTTTTTAATAACAGGTACAAATTTTAAAGAGAAATAAAAAAAATTGCCATCTTCAAATCTCCACAAAAATGGAAAGACAGGACAGTGCCAGTCAGCCACTTTCTGCAGTCACCATGATCCCTTCTCTCTCCCTCATTTTTAATGTGTGTTTTTTTAAATTGTAGTAAAATACACATACTCTAAAATGTACCATCTCAACCACTTCTCAGTGTGCAGTTTAGTAGTGTTAAGCCTCTAGTGTTTCATAAGTGGCAGAGTTGATGGGAAAACACTGATCTTCAGTAGGGGTTTTTTCAGTGCCAGCGTCCCTCTGGATGTGTAGGCAGATAAGAAGGTGGCTCGGACACAGTCCTTAAGTGCCAGGAGCCAGCAGGCCAGGGTGGGAGCCGGGACAAGCAGGCACCTAAAATAACGGTAACATAAGGCAGGTGGTGAGACTCTGTGGATGGATCAGTGCCAGGGGCTGTGCGGGAAGGGAAACCTTACATCTGTCCTGTTTCTTAGGGGAAGAGGTTGTGGAGGGGAGGGTGTTCCAGGCAGGGAATGTGGGCAAGAACTCGGAGGCTCGAAGCATTCAGTACAGTCGTCGCTCGATATCCGCAGGAAATTGGTTCCAGGACTCCCTTGGGCAGCAGTCCCCAGCCTCCTTTTTGACCCCAGTGACCAGTTTCATGGAAGAAATTTTTCCACAGACTGGGGGTTAGGGGATGGTTTCAGGATGGGACTGTTAACAGCTCAGATCATCAGGTATTAGATTCTCATGAGGAGCCTGCACAGCCTAGATCCCTCGCATACATAAGCCACAATAGGGCTTCTGCTCCTATGAGAATCTAATACTGCTGCCGGCCTGACAGGAGGTAGAGCTTAGGCAGTAATGGAGCAATGAGGAGCAGCTGTAAATACAGATGAAGCGTCACTCTCCGCCTACTGCTCACCTCCCGCTCTGCGGCCCAGTTCCTAACAGGCCACGGACTGATACCAGTTCATGGCCCGGGGGTTGGGGACCCCTGCCCTTGGGGATCCCAGAATCCTTGGATGCTCAAGTCCTTATGTAAAATGCCACAGCTAGCTTTTGCATATAACCTATACACATCTTCCTGTACACTTTAAATCATCTTGAAATTACTTATAATACAGTCATGCACCACATAACGACATTTTGGTTATTGATGGTGGTCCCATAAGATTATAATACTGTGTTTTTACTGTACCTTTTCTACATTTGGTATGTTTAGAAACAGATACCACTGTGTCACAATTGCTTACGGTATTCAGTACAGTAACATGCTGCACAGGTTTGTAGCCTAGGAGCAATAGGCTGTACCACGTAGCCTAGGTGTGTAGTAGGCTCTGTCGTGTAGGTTTGTGTAGGTACACTCTATGATGTTTGCATGAAGATGACATTGCCTAATGATGCATTTCTCAACATATCCCCTTTTAAGCAAGGTATGGCTTTATCTAATAAAATATAAATGCTTTGTAAATAGTTGTTACAGTGTATTGTTATTACATTTATATTATTCTTATTGTTGGTTATTTCTTTCCAAATAGTTTCATTCTGAGGTTGCTTGAATCTGCAGATGTGGAACTTGAGGCTGTGGAGGGCCAACTGTATGCTCAGAAAGTAGCAGGCTCTGGTTGGAGAGTTGGTATAAAATGTGGACAACAGGGAAGGTGAGGGATAGGAGAGTTGGGGTCATCCTATGTGGGTCTCCGAAGCCAGGCTGAGGGTGTTGTGCTTTCTTTGAGGATGATAGGGAGTCACTGAAGGTTGTTAAGCTGGAGAGGGGATGCCTTTGGAGCTTTGCCTTGGGAAGGTGAGTTTGGCAGAAGTGTGTGTGATGGTCCAGTGGGAGTCAGGTACCTGGAGCTGTTGTCTTGAGGGGCGGTGGGGAGGAATGGGGAGGGATGGAGAGGACAAGGAATATGAGCTGATTCTGGGGAGGGGGTGACAGAAAGGGAGGCTGTATGAGCCTGGGGATGGTGAGCGCTGTGCTGGCAGGTTTCAGGGCCTTTCGGAGAGAGGACCAGGCCAGGAATGAAGAGGAAGGACAGAAGCGTGTGTTGCGGAGGGTGTGTGGAGTGGAGGGCCGGAGCAGGCCCTCGGGCCTTGTGTCCTGGGGGAGGTCACGTGAGAGAAAGAAGTGGGGGAGTTTATGTTGCGGAAAGGCTAAAAGGAAGTGACTGTTAGGAGGTTATGGGATAAAGGGCAGAAGCCAGGCTCCAAGTGAGTATAGGAGAGACCAGAGCACTAAATTGGACCACAGTGTCCAGCATTCTGGCAGCAGGGAGGAGGGGGGTGGGGATTCAGGATTAGGGTCCGAGTGCTCCCCGAGTGTCCACCGTCGGCCTGCTCTGTTCCAGGGGCAGGGCCACATCTTTGTCCGTGTGCCAAGGAGGGGACTGGTGGGCTGGAGTCCCAGGGGGAGATTATTCCAAGTAGGGGCTCCAGAAAGGTGAGTGATGTGTTTGGGTCTATGGGAAGGTTGGTGGCCCCCACAGAGAGGTGGCTGGGTTACTACTGAACAGCTATCAGGGTGATATGGCTTAGCAGGGGTCCAGTCCATGGGCCTGACATGTTGTAGCTATGCTTTGAAGGCATTTTCCTGGTGGGAGGCCACCGCAGGTAAGGGGAGTGAAAGGGTGGCTATGGCGGCTGTTCCCTGTGGCTGGTGGCCATGGGTAAGTGAAGAGGAACGTGATGCTGGGCACCATGCTGGTGGTGCCTGGGGCAGAGCCTGGCCTTGTGGGGCTGTGGAGCAGGGTGAGGATCTGGGATCTAGGACTGCTATGCACCGGGCCGAATCGTGATACCCAAGGGAGGCATCTTGTCGTGGAGCAGTTGCATGGGCCCGCCCTTGTTCCCTGGAGCAGCTGGTGAGGTACTGTTAGAATTTGGCCCTAACAGGACTGGGCACAGTAGGTCACACCTGTAATCCCAGCACTTTGGGAGGCCGAGGCTGGTGGATCACCTGAGGTCAGGAGTTCAAGACCAGGCTGGCCAACATGGCGAAACCCCGTCTCTATTACAAATACACAAAAATTAGCTGGACGTGGGGGTGCACACCTGTAATCCCAGCTACTCAGGAGGCTGAGGCTAAAGAATCACTTGAACCTGGGAGGCAGAGGTTGCAGTAAGCCAAGATCACACCATTGCACGCCAGCCAAGGCGACAAGAACGAAACTCCGTCTCAAAAAAAAAAAAAAAAGAATTTGGCCCTAACAAATGCAGGTTGTGATTATTAACATAAGTCTGGTTTCCTCTCTCATGGCATTTCTTTAGTGGCCAGATGGTGTGAGTGGCTCCAGAAGACTCTTCTCTTCTCTGTGCAAGAGCCAGGAAGGCTCTAGAAAGGAATGTCTGAGGAAGCATCCGAGACTGGGTCCCGCCATGCCTGTGTCATCTCCTGGCTTCCCCGGCCCTTGTGAGCCCCGCGGTTGCTTATTTATCCTGCTAAGGCCACAGTCTCAGGTTCCAGAAACTCTGGCAAGGAAGTCTGGGAAGGTTGATGGGGATGGGCTGGCGGGCTGGGAGAGGTGCTTTGTTTTCACTCCTCAGGAAGCTTGAGGCTTCTTGTGGAAGCGTCTGCTGCTTTGGGCTGGGCAGCTGCGCCCCCAGAAAGCCAGCTAGGGGTCTGCCGCCTAATACCATGGGTGGAAACTATTGCAGTCAGCTGTTGGGATGCAGGGGAAGGTATTGGTAGGACTGGGGTGCCCTGTCTCCTTTGTCCGCATGAGTGCAGGGGATAGATCTGAAAGGAGAGGGGAAAATGGATGTTTTCTTCTTTGTCTCTCCTTTCTCCCTGCTTTCAAGTCTGTGAATTAATTGGAGTCATTCCCAAGGGAGGAGGGTCACTTTATTGAATTTTAAGACAAGGCGGGGCCAGGCGCGATGGCTCACGCCTGTAATCCCAGCACTTTGGGAGGCCAAGGCGGGCAGATCATGAGGTCAAGAGACCATCCTGGCTAACACGGTGAAACCCCGTCTCTACTAAAAATACAAAAAAAAATTAGCCGGGCGTGGTGGCGGGCGCCTGTAGTCCCAGCCACTCAGGAGGCTGAGGCATGAGAATGGCATGAACTCGGGAGGCAGAGCTTGCAGTGAGCCAAGATCCACCACTGCACTCCAGCCTGAGTGACAGAGCAAGGCTGCGTCTCAAAAAAAAAAAAAAAAAGACAAGGCATGACAGGGCATGACACTGACGAGACCTTGGACATCAAAGGCTGGAGCAGGACTTCCTCCTAGGGAACATCCTCAGATATGTAGATGTCACCGTGTGGGCTCAGACATCCAGGGTGGACCAGAGCCGGTGGCTTAGGTCTGGTGGTCTGTCCCTGACTGCACTTTTTTCAGAGCTGTTTTGGTTTGAAGCTCAAAGCGGGCTTTTTATTTATTTATTTAGAGACAGGGTCTTGCTCTGCTGCCCAGGCTGGTGCAGTGGCACACTCACAACTCACTGCAGCCTCAACCTCCTGGGCTCAAACAGTCCCCTCATCTGAGCATCTCAAGTAGCTGGGACTACAGGCATGCACCACCATGCCTGGGTAATTTTTAAATTTTTTGTAGAGACAAGGTTTCACTATGTTTCCCAGGCTACAAGAGGACTTTAAATTTTTTTTAATTAAAAAAAAATTTTTTTTGAAACAAGGTCTCACTCTGTCGCCCAGGCTGGAGTGCAGTGGTGCGATCATGGCTCACCGCAGCCTTGACCTCTCCAGGCTCAGGCGATTCTCCCACCTCAGCCTTCTGAGTAGCTGGGACAGCAGGCACATGCCACCATGCCCAGCTAATTTTTGTATTTTTTTGTAGAGATGAGGTGTCTTCATGTTGCCCGTGCCAGTCTCAAACTCCTGGGCTCAAGTGATCCACCCGCCTTGGCCTCCCAAAGTGCTGGGACTCCAGGCATGAGCCACCATGCCTGGCCAAGGGGGCTTTTCAAAGGCTGGGCTGGGCTGGGCTGTTGATTTGGAAAAAAGGTTGGGGATGTTTTCACTTCACCAGGACTTCTGCCAGTCAGCAGGCTGGTACATTAGGAGCCCAAGTTTTGCCTGGTGCTGGTGGACGGGCCCAGGCCTGAGAAGCCGTAGTCTCCTAGTGCCTGGTGCTGCTAAGCCCAAGGAACAGAGTGGTTACAGGAAATGGAACATTTAGTCTGGCAGAGGCCAAGGGCAGCAGGTCCCTACTCAGGCTGCCCATGTAGTTAAAAAGTCACACACGTGCGCAGCTGGTCTGATTAATGAGTTTGTTTTTTGATGTCACAGTTTCTGGGCACAGCAGAGCTGGCTCCTCTGCTTGGGAAGTCTCCTCAGGCTGCAGTTGAGGTGTTGGCCGGGGCTGCATTCCCTGCTGGGGCTTGGGGTTCTCTTCTAAGCTCACCTGGGTTGCTGGCAGTGCTTACCTCCTGGCAGTTGTAGGACTGAGTCCCCATTTCCTTGCTGGCATTGGCTGGAGGCCCCTTCTAGAGCCCACCCTGTTCATAGGCAGTTCATACACAGCTGTTTGCTTTTCTCTTCTCAGTGAATCTGGTTTTTTTGTTTTTTGTTTTTTGTTTTTGAGACGGAGTCTTGCTCTGTTGCCCAGGCTGGAGTGCAGTGGGGCGATCTTGGCTCACTGCAAGCTCTGCCTCCTGGGTTCATGCCATTCTCCTGCCTCCGCCTCCCGAGTAGCTGGGACTACAGGCACCCACCACCATGCCTGGCTAATTTTTTGTATTTTTAGTAGAGAGGGTTTCACCATGTTAGCCAGGATGGTCTCGATCTCCTGACCTTGTGATCCGCCCTCCTCGGCCTCCCAAAGTGCTGGGATTACAAGTGTGAGCCACCGCGCCCGGCCAAGTCTGGGTTTTTTGAAAAGCTCCCTGGGTGATTTGACTCTAGCCCTCAGGGTTCAGACCCTTCGGTTTCTGGGAGTCTGTGGACATTGGCTGCAGGTTTTGAAAGGCTGGCATCTCAAGAGGGGAGCACATCTCTTCATGGGGAAGGTTCCTGTGCAGTATAAGGGAGGTTTAATTTTCTTGCCAACTTTTGAGATAATTATGTGTAAATCTTTTTTATATAGTTAAGATGTTGCTGTGTAGTTGGGTGTCCGGCCTTAGTTAATGTGAACGTTTCCATGTATTAGTAAATCTTGTGTAAATATTATTTTTAAGGGCCATGTTATTACTTTGTAGTGGAGTTATGGTTTAATTTATCTAATTTTAATGAATTTTTGTTGGACATTTCGAGTGGTTCTTTATGCAGCTGGTTAGTATAATGTTTCAGTGAACTTCTCTCTCTTTTTTTAAATAGCTTCACTGAGGTAATTCATGTACCATACAATTCAACCCTTTAAAGCAGCCAATTTAATGGGTTTTGGTATATTACATTATTAATTTTTAAAAATTGTGGTGAAATATATGTACAAATTTGACATTTTAACCACTAAAAATTAAAATAATGGTAAAATAACATAAAATTTACGATTTTTAGCCACACAGCTAAATGGTGTTAAGTATATTCCTGTCATGCACCCATCACTACCTTCCATCTCCAGAACTCTTTCCACCTTGCAAAACTGAAAATCTGTACTCATTTCCACCCATTAAACAACAGTGCTTCTTCCCCAACCCCCAGTCCCTGTAACCACCATTCTACTTTTTATCTCTATGAATCTGACGACTCTAGAAACTTTATTTAAGTGGAATCATGCAGTATTTGTCTTTTTGTGACTTATTTCACATAATGTCCTCAAAGTTCATCTGTGTTTTACTGTGTTTCAGAATCCCTTCCTTTTTAAGCTTGAGTAATAATTCAATTGTTTGTGTGTGTGTGTATATATATATATATATATATTTTTTTTTTAATCTATCATTCATTGATGGGCACTTGGGTCATTTTAACCATTTTTAAATGTACAGTTCAGTGGCATTAATTACATTCAGTGAATTTTTTTGTGGGGTTTTTTTTTGTTTGTTTTTGAAACAGGATCTCGCTCTGCCATCTCACTCTGCATCTGCACTGGTGCAATAAGAGCTCACTGCAGCCTTGACCTCCTGTGATCCTCCCACCTCAGCCTCCTGAGTAGCTGGGACTACAGATGCACATCACTACACTCATCTGTCGTTTTTTTTCTTTTTGTAGAGACAGGGTCTTGCTGTGTTGCCCAGGCTGGTCTTAAACTCCTGGGCTCAAATGATCTGCCCGCCTTGGCTTCTCCTAAAGTGCTGGGATTACAGGTGTGAGCCACCATACTTGGCCAAGTGAATACCTTTTTATATGAGTTTCTGCCCATGATGGGGTGGGCCTCTGTCACTGGATTTACCAGGTCAGAGAGGTGGATGGTCTTAAGACCCTTGATGGCTGCTGCCAGGTCACCTTCCAGAAATCCTGCCCCAGTTTACCCTTGGCTTTATGGTTAACTGCCTGCTCTTTTTTGACTTTTTTCTTGCCCTCCTTCTGTTCACAGGATTGTACTGAAGCAGTTCCATCAGGTGCTAAAAAGTCTGAGCTGTGTGGGGCCTTACCCTCCAAAAATCCAAAATTGTGATGTGGGATTTTCATTCCAGAGAAGCAGAATCTGAGATTAAGGTTTGCTTTGGGTCAGAGGAGTCTGTGCTAGACTGGGCTCCACGGTAATTCCCGATTCCTTGATGACCCTCGAAACAGCCCAGCCTTGATAGGGAGGAGCCCTGAGCTGGGGTCACACTGGTCCACTCTCTCATTCAGGAAGTTTCCTGAGGCCACTGGCTGTGTGACACTCAGTTCTTTGTCAGCGCTGTGGTTCTTGGTAGGGAAAGAACTTACTGTCCCCTTGTCTGTTGTGAAGTTTGCTAGTTTATTGCTGTTGTGGGCTGCTTGTAACTGAATCTGAAAAGCATTTTGGCTTCTCTTCTGTGCATCGTGAGTTAGGTCTGCCAGATAGCATTGTCCAGTTAATTCTGGCTCATGGGGTTCCTGCTTGGCTTTTGAAGCTCCAAGGAAGCAGAAGGCCATGGCAGAAAAGGGTTTCTACAAAGGGAAAGGGACTTGCATGGCTGCACTTGGCTGGCAGAAGCTGGGCTGGGACGGGAGGACAAACACCTCCCTGTGCAGGCAGTGGGTTCAGATGGTCTTGGCTGGAAGTAGGGCAGATAATGGCGAGACCACGTTTGGAGGGAGGGCAGCATGGTGTCATGGGCTTGGGGAGGAAAGGAGAGGAATGGCCCCTTCTTCAGCACTGACTAGTCGTCCTGCACCGTGGAGGGTGTTCCGTCTTATTTTCCAGCACTCACAACTAGGAGCCAGCAGTTCAGTTTTAGCCGTCCCAGCTCATGGATTATGGAGCTGGGACCCACGCTTGCTCCTCCTCTTGCTCTGTGTTGCCCATCTTAGCTGTGCCCTTGGCCGCCACTCTGACTCCAATGAATCACGTAGACTCCTTGGGCCTCTGAATTCCTGTCCGTAAATGATGAAGCTGAATGGCAGCATTTTTAAGATCGTTAGTTTTGTGATTCTAAATAAAATTAAGTCATGTTGCTCTGAGTTCCCAGAAAATTATTTTAAGATCTGTTAGTTTTGTGATTCTAAATAAAATTAAGTCATGTTGCTCTGAGTTCCCAGCAAATTATTTGGAAATCCCTCTTGGTGGATGTCCCAAAGCAGCCTTCCTGTAGGATCCTGGTTGTGTCTGGCTTCCTGCAGTAATGTGGATTGGGGTGGATTGGCCTCTGTGTGCACCCTTAATGGGAACCAGGACACTGCTTTGCTGGCTGATTTGTTGTCCTCCCTTACTGCCCACTGGCCAGTCTACAGGTCACCACCAGGACTGGAACAGATTTCAGAGGCCGTGCAGGTTTCATCTGGGGCAACGTGCCAAAGTGCAGAGCGTGGGCAGCGGGAGGCCCTGCCGTCCGCATGGATGGGGGAGACGGCAGCATGGGGATGTCTGCCAGGGCGGAGGTGATGATGTGCAAGCAGGTGGTTGGCAGCAGGAGGCCTGGTAGTGCCAGCTGGTGTCTTGCCAGCCAGAACACAGCCCCGCTTGGTCAGGAATGCATGTGCTGAGGCCAGCACTGAGATGAGCAGGCATGCATGTGTGGCCACCCCTATTTCTGTGCTATAGTGGGAGGAGCACATTAGGTACTTTGAGGCCGTAATTTACCTTTGTTACAGATGACCAATTCCCCAACAGCCTCCCAGCCTTTTGCAGGCCCCACCTGGGATCAGAAGGCAAGGTATCCTTCCTGCAGGGAAAGCCTGTTAGTCTTTCCCGAGCATTCTTAGTGCCAGTTGGAGTAGGGGCTGTCTTGGTACTGAGCTGGCCGGTGCTGGAGATGGGCTGGTCAGTCTGGAGGGCATAAGGACAGGAAGGATACCGGCACTGAACGTTGTCACTCCTGTGGGGGTACAGATGCCTCAGTGGAAGCCACGCTTTCCTTCAGAATATTGCATTTGGTGGGCCTGTCTCAAGGTGCACTTTGACTCCTGAAGACCCTCCTTCTCCTCCTCTCACGGATCTGCCGGTGTTCCCTCTCTGGAAGGCTTGCAGGAGAGACAGGATCCCTCCCTTTACTGGAACTTTGCACTTGGGTTTGGCTTTGTGCTTTGTAAGGGGATCCCATTCAGCGTCCAGGATCCAAGCCTTGCTGTATTTCTGCAAGGAGCTGGTGGTTGCTGCTCGCGAAGGGGATACTCAGACAGCCAAAGCCTAGGCAGGATCAGAAGCTCAGGCAGCAGAGCCAAGATTTGAACCAAGAATTTTTTTTTTTTTTTTTTACTTTACTCTACAGTATTGGGATTGGCTGAACTTTCCTTAAATGACCAGATAGTAACTAATTTTATCTTTGTGGCTGAGAGGCAAAATCGATGCTACTTTGTGGATACTTACATAACCATTTGGAATGTGAGCATGTGAAACTATAAACAGCATTCTTAAGGCCTAGGTCACATGAAAACAGGTGGCAGTGGGCTGGATTTGGCCTGTGGGCTGCAGTTTGCCAACCTGTGTTTCACAGCGAGCTGCCTCCAAATGCCTGGTGGTGATGCAATCGATGACAGAGCCAGGTGTGGGCGTCTCACATCTGTGCTCAGGAGCTCACAGGAGCTTCTCTCCTATAGAACCTGTGAGGCAGGTAGGGTAGTCTTCCAAACCCCATGAGGATTCTTTCCTCAGAGAAGTTGCCGGAGGAGGAAAAGCTGGATGAGAGATGGTCACTTGGTTTCTAACTTCCCTTTCTCTTCCCTGTTTCCTGCTGCTTCCCAGGGCTGAATGAATATTCCCTGAAACAAGGCTGGCCATGAGCTAATAATCGTTGAAGCCAAATGATGGGGTAATGGGCATTCATGATGCTGTGCTCTTACTTTTGTATTTGTTTGAAATTTTCCAGGATAAAAAGTTAAGAAAATAGGCTGGGGGCAGTGGCTCACGCCTGTAATCCCAGCACTTTGGGAGGCCAAGGTGGGCGGATCACGAGGTCAGGAGATCGGGACCATCCTAGCTTACACGGTAAAACCATGTCTCTACTAAAAATACAAAAAAAAAGTAGCCGGGCGTGGTGGTGGGCACCTGTAATCCCAGCTACTCGGGAGGCTGAGGCAGGAGAATGGCATGAACCCAGGAGGCGGAGCTTGCAGTGAGCCGAGATTGTGCCACTGCACTCCAGCCTGGGTAACAGAGCGAGACTCCATCTCAAAAAAAAAAAAAAAAAAGTTAAGAAAATAGTTATTCATTGATTAAAGTTACCAAAAAACCCTTCCACATTGAGAGAACAGGGTGTTAAAACCCAGAAACCTTTTCAAGCCCCAAGATGAGCAAACTTGCTCCTCTTATTTCCTAGCAGCAGATGTTCCTGAGAAAGGGGTAGCTGTGCTTGAGCCATTCCATCATTCATCCAAGCCATCCATCTGTCCATCTATTCATCATCAATCCAAGATCCAAACATTTATCTATTTATCTATCCACCCATCCATCCAACCAGTCATACAACCATCCATTTAACTATTCTTTATTCATCATCCATCCAGCTAAATCTATTCATCCCTCTGTCATCCATTCCTCCCTCCCTCCATCCATCCATCCATCCATCCATCCATCATCTGTCTAACATCCAGCCAACCATCCATCCATTCAACATTCAACTATCCATTATTCACTCATCCATCCAAACATGCATCCATTCAGTCATCACCTATTCATCCATCCATTCATCCTCCAACCATTCATCTGTTCATTTGAAGTTGATGTGACACCTACTGGGGTCCAAGCACAATGCTTAGGCCTTGACTTTGTCCTTGACCTCAAGGAACCCATAGACATATATTAAAAACAGCTGATAAAGGGGTGCTGGGATGGAAGTGAGTACCAACCAGGCACTGAGAAGTGACTGACTCTGCTGGGTTAGCAGAAGGAAGACATTAAGGAGAGGATGGCCCATTAGTTGGATCTTGAATGGACTCAAAAGGAGTATATTGTAATCCCAGTACTTTGGGAGGCTGAGTTGGGAGGGTCGCTTGAGCCCAGGAGTTCAAAACCAGCCTAAGCAACATAGCAAGACCCTGTCTTTACAAAAAATTAAAAATTAGCCAGGTGTTTTGGTGCACACCTGTAGTTCCAGCTACTCTGGAGGCTGAGTTGGGAGGATCGCTTGAGCCCAGGAGTTTGAGGCTGCATTGAGCTGTGATTGCACCACTGCACTCTAGCCTGGGCGACAGAGACAGACCCTGTCTCTAAAAAACAAAACAAACAAAAGGAGTATGTTAGGCCATTTTAGGGGAGGAGGAGAGGCCTTCTAAGCAGGGACTGTCACAAAGGAATGAAAGAGCCTAACAGCCTGGCCTGCCACAGGTTTCTCAGACACTTGGGATAGCTGGCACATGGTGTTGGGGTGAGAGACCAGCTGGTGATGTGGGGTGGTCTGGTGTTGACCCCCAGAGGCCAGAGAAGACTTCTGCATGGAGGATGGAGTGAGCATGGAGTGTGTGACTGCCATAGGCCCTGCTCAGTGCCCTACACCCCGTGTGTGCCTGTGACACCTTATGGCCTGTGCACCCCATACACACAGCTGGACAGCAGACCCCGGCTGCTCTGGCTGAGGCAGGTGTGCCCATCTGTACCCACCTTTGCTTTGGCTCATTGGCTCCTGGTCTCCTGTTGCCGAGCACCTGTCTAGACAGAATGATGTTTTGTGTCTGTGCAAAACAGACACGCTGGAGCTTCGTGTTTGCAGAGCTTCATGCTTCAGTTGGTACCTCGTGAGGCTTGTGTGGGCAGCTGTTCAGAAACCTCAGTTGGGCCCTCTGGCATTCATGAGAACCTTGGGCTGGAACCCACCCGGCTGGCAGTGCAGGAGAGCAGCCCTTCCCCCTCAAGGGCCTTGTCCCTTTCACCTGTGCCGTGTCTGTGTGACACTGAAGCTCTGTCTGGTGCTGGTTGAAGTTTGTGACCCCCGCTTACCAGGCCCAGAGCATGCACGGTGGACTGTGGGAGATAGTCACTGGGATTTTTCATTTGATTTTATGTTTTTTTTTTAATCAAGGTAAAATACATGTAACATTTACCATCTTAACCATTTAAAAATAACACAGTTCAGTGGTGTTGAGTATGTTCATGTTGTTCAGCCATCACCATCTGTCACTGAATGTTTTTGGCTTGTACAACAAAAACTCTGGACTCAGCCAGGCACTGTGGCTCATGCCTATAATCCCAGCACTTTGGGAGTTCGAGGCGGGCAGACCACCTGAAGTCAGGAGTTCAAGACCAGTCTGGCCAACGTGGTGAAACCCCGTCTCTACTAAAAATACAAAATAATTAGCCAGGCATGGTAGCGGGCGCCTGTAATCCCAGCTCCTCAGGAGGCTGAGGCAGGAGAATCGCTTGAACCTGGGAGGCGGAGGTTGCAGCGAACTGAGATCGGTCCACTGCACTCCAGCCTGGGCAACAGAGCGAGACTCCGTCTAAAAACAAACCAAAAAAAGCTTCTGGACTCATTAAATATAGGCTTTCCATTTCCCCTCCCCGCGGCAACCACTGTTCTACTTTCTGTATGGATTTGGCTACTCGAGGTACCTCATATGAGTGGATTCATACAGCCTTCGTCTTTTGTTCCTGGCTTATTTCACGTAACGTCATGTCCTCAAGGTTCATCGGTGTTGTAGCATGCATTAGAATCTCCTTTCTTTTGGCCGGGCGCGGTGGCTCACGCCTGTAATCCCAGCACTTTGGTAGGCCGAAGTGTGGATCACCTGAGCTCAGGAGTTCGAGACCACCCAGGACAACATCATGAGACCCCCATCTCTACTAAAAATACAAAAAAATGAACCGGGTGTGGTGGCACACGCCTCTAGTCTCAGCTACTTGGGAGGCTGAGGCAGGAGAATCGCTTGAGCCCCAGAGGTGAAGGTTGCAGTGAGCCGAGATCACGCCACTGCACTCCAGCTTGGGCTACAGAGTGAGACTCTGTCTCAAAAAAAAAGAATCTCTTTTCTTTTTAAAGCTGAATAATATTCCATTGGTAGACACACATTTTGTTTATCCATCTATCTGCCAGTAGACACTTGGGTTGCCTCCACCTTTTGGCTGTTGTGAATAATGTTGGCAGGAACATGGGTGTACAAATTTCATGGCTTGTTTGCTAATTTATTTATTCATTTTTATTTTATTTTATTTTATTTTTTTGAGATGGAGTCTCGCTCTGTTGCCCAGGCTGGAGTGCAGTGGCGCGATCTCGGCTCACTGCAACCTCCCCTGCCTCCCGGGTTCACACCATTCCGCCTCAGCCTCCCAAGTAGCTGGGACTGCAGGTGCCTGCCACCACACCTGGCTAATTTTTTGTATTTTTAGTAGAGACGGGGTTTCACCGTGTTAGCCAGGATGGTCTTGATCTCCTGACCCTGTGATCCGCGCCCAGCCTATTTTTAAATTTTTTTAGAGATGGGGTCTTGCCGTGTTGCCCAGGCTGGTCTCAACCTCCTGGCCTCAGGCCATCCTCCTGCCTTAGCCTCCTGAGTAACTGTGATTACAGACATGCACCACTGCGCCCCTACTCAATGGTATTTATCTCATATCAGATTTTTACATTATTTGCCCCTCACCCACTTAACAGCTATTTGTTTTTCAACCAACTTCCTTTCCTGTTTCAACAAATTTCCAATTATAGTAATTTTTACCCTAGAAAAAAGAAATTATGGGTTGAAGGTAAAACAAAAATACATATCTTGTGAATTATCTGTTCTTTTTCAAAAATCTTAAAGACTTAGGCTGGGCACAGCAGCTCACACCTGTATTACCGGGAGGCTGAGGCAGGAGGATTGCTTGAGCTCAGGAATTTGAGAGCAGCCTGGGCAACAAAGTGAGACCCCATCTCTACAAAAAAATTTAAAAATTAGCTGGGCATGGTGGCATGGACCTGTAGTCCTGGCCGCTTGAGAAACTGAGGTGGGAAGATAGCTTGAGCCTGGGAGGTCGAGGTTGCGGTGAGCCACAATTGTGCCACTGTACTCCAGCTTGGGTGACATTAGTAAGACCCTGCCTCAAAAAGAAAAAAAAAAAAAATTAAAGACTTGAAAGACGTCATGATGTCATTTGATGGTTGTATATGTGCACGTATGTGCATTCAGATGTAATTTACAGACAATGAAAGTCACTCTTGGTATACTGTTCTGTGAGGTGTGACAGCGTTCTGTAGCCATTACCTTCGTCAAGATACACAGCAGGCCTATCACCCCAGAAACTTGCATTACCCCTTGTTCCTTGTAGGCATTTCTCCTACTTGCAGCCCACGACACCACTGATGTGCTTTCTCCCCTTACAGTTTAGCCCTTTTCCGAATGTCATATAAATAGAATCGTACAGTGTGTAACCTTTTGGCTCTGGCTTCTTTCACTTTGATAATGCATTTGAAATTCATGCAAGTTGTGTGTACCAATGGGGCATTCCTTTTTATTACCGAGGATTATTTCATCCCACAGATGGGTCAGTACTGTTCTTCCCCTTTCTATCCCACTAACATCTTTATTCAGATGTAACATACCTACCATAGAGTTCACCCGTTTAAAGTGGACCATTCAGTGGTGGTTAGTAGTATCTCAGAGTTGTGCAGTCATCATCACTGTCTTGATTGCAGATCATTTTCATCACCCCCAAAAGAAACCCTATACCTATTAGCACTCTCTCCCCATCTCCTTCTTCTGTTAGTCCTGGCAACCACCAGTCTGCTTTCTGCCTCTATGGATTTGTCTTTTCTGGGCTTTTCATAAATGGGATCACATGGTACATAGCTTTTGGTGACAGAGTTCTTAGAGCTTCTTTTTTTGTTTGTTTGTTTTTTGTTGAGACGGAGTCTTGCTCTGTCACCCAGGCTGGAGTGCAGTGGCGCGATCTCGGCTCACTGCAAGCTCCGCCTCCCGGGTTCACACCATTCTCCTGCCTCAGCATCCCAAGTAGCTGGGACTACAGGCGCCCGCCACTACACCCAGCTAATTTTTTTGTATTTTTAGTAAAGACAGGGTTTCACTGTGTTAGCCAGGATGGTCTCGATTTCCTGACCTCGTGATCCGCCTGTCTTGGCCTCCCAAAGTGCTGGGATTACAGGCGTGACCACTGCGCCCGGCCCTGTTTTTTTGAGACAGTCTCACTCTGTTGCCCAGGCTGGAGTGCAGTGGTACAATCTTGGCTCACTGCAGCCTCCGCCTGCCGGGTTCAAGGATTCTCCTGCCTCAGCCTCCCGAGCAGCTGGGATTACAGGCGCCCACCACCACGCCTGGCTAGGTTTTTTTTTGTTTTTTGTATTTTTAATAGAGACAGGGTTTCATCATGTTGTCCAGGCTGGTTGCAAACTCCTAACCTCAGGTGATCCACCCGCCTTGGCCTCCCAGAGTGCTGGGATTATCTTAGAGCTTCTTAATAGAAGTCCTATCTTCCAGGCCACATCTCGCCCTCCAGGGGTAGGGGCTGGTGGAGCTGTTCTCACTCAGTTTGTCCTCAGTTCCTCCTTGAGCCTGGACCCTTCCCTCTAGATTTGGGGCTGTTCCTCTCAGAGTGCCCCAGAACAAAACCCCCTCCGTGTTCCCACTTCCCGCTGTCTGCAGGACTCCCCTGCCCCATAACCAGGGTCCTGCCAGCCCTACCCTCAGCCTCCCATAAGGGTCTGAAGTGGCAGGTGGATGGGAAACTGCACTCTCTGACCTCTGCAAGGGGACTGCTGCTTTCCCATGAGCTTCTCCTCTTCCCGTTGCTGGTTTCTTCTTTGTTATCTTTGCTGCTGGAGTGGCCAGACCCTGGGAAGCGGGCTGGAGAGAGGAGAGAAGCCATCGAGCCACATGGACCCCTACAGCCCGGAATCTGAGCTGTGGTAGGATTGGCTGCAATTGGGATTGGCAGACACACTGGGTTTGTACAGGAGGGGACCCCAAAGGATGGGCTGTGGTCAAAGTGGGATCCCTTCACTGTCCATAGTCCTTGGATCTGAAACTGCTGACAGGTGCCCCTGGGAACTGCTGTGGTATTTGGAGTCTATAGAGACACCCATTGCTCAGGACCCCAGGGCCTTAACAGGGAGTACACTGGCTTCTGGGAAGCTTGATGGAGTTGTTGCTGCATAGGTGCAGAAAATCCCAGCAGTGGAGTAAGGCCTGGAGTAAGCCCCCACTGGGCTCTCTGGGGCCTGGGGCAGCCTCCTCTGTTGCAGGGCCACCAGCATCTCCAGCAGAAGTGCAGTGCTTGCTCTGGGGACACAGGGTCCTTTTGGAATGAGCATGTGGACTTGGCTCATGGATTGTGCCTACCCCAGAGCATTGCTGTGTCTCTCAACACACACAGCTTCCATGGGCTGCTCACTCCAATTCTGATGGAGAGGGCATTTATGACTCTGTCCGTTGGTTTGTTTTCTCACTGAAGAGGAACATAGATGCACCTGCTCTCTGGGCAAGAGATGTGGCAGCTGCAAGCTGCACACCCTGTTCTGAATATTGCCCAGACCAGAATATGAATTACTTGGTCATAAATCAGTGTCTTGTCTGCAGAAGACTTGGCAATGTGAGGGACGGCAGCTTTAACTTGATTCCTGGGAGGCTGCCGGCCTCAAAAAGGACAAGGACTGGCAGTCAGATGGGCATTCTCTCTAATTTGGGAGGCTTTGGGGCTTCCTCACGGAGTGCTGCTCCCGGGGATGTACCACAAGAACCTCCCTTGTCTAGTTTTGTTCTGACACTTGGGCTCATTCACCTGACTGTCTCCTTGCTTGTCTGGCTCTCAGGAAAGCCTTCCCGGAGAGGATGTGGCTGACCCCTGCAGCCATCTCTCCACAGACAATCATGGCCCTGAGCTTGGCTGTCCTTGGTTGGGTACATCCAAGGCTCTGCCTGCCAGGGTAGGCGCTGGCTAGGCTGTGGGATGGCAGCGTTGCTGACTTGTGCTCCTGAGTCTTGGGGGCCCTGAGTGAGGCTCCATGCAGGAGTCAGGGGCTGGGCTGAGAGGTGTGGAGAGTCGTTCCCTTAATGGATGGTCAGGCACAGCAGCTATGGGCTCAAATTCCGGAGGGACCCTGAGCCAGGTCCCAGCCTGTGCACTGAGCATGTCATTCACTTTGAGATCCCCTCTAGGGTAAGGCACACCGTTAGTGGATGTGCCACTAAGAAGGAGGCAGCAGGCTGAGCGTGGTGGGTCACGCCTGTAATCCCAGCTCTTTGGGAGGCCAAGGTGGGAAGATTGCTTGAAGCCAGAAGTTTGAGACCAGCCTGGGCAAGAAAGTGAGAGCTCGTCTCTCCAAAAAAACATAAAAATATTAATTGCTGGGGCGTGGTTGTGCATGCCTGTAGTCCCAGCTACTCAGGAGGCTGAGGCAGGAGAATCGCCTGAATGATCCAGGAGTTCAAGGCTATAGTGAGCTGTGATTGCACCACTGTACTTCAGCCTGGGCAGCAGAGCAAGACCCGTGTCTCTTAAAAAAAAAAAAAAGAAGAAGGAGGAGGAAGACAGTACTCCCAGTTATCATTGCGAGAGGCAGAGATGCGAGATTCCACTTTGAATTATGTTGAAATTTGGGGAAAATGCATGCCTGATAATGGATAAAATACAGTAAGTTTCCTAATCTGTGAAATAGAAATCCCACTAGTCGTTGACTCAGGAACTTGCCGTGAAGATTAAATGAGATGATGTGTGCAAAAAAAAAGCACCTAGCGTGGCTGCTGGCATGCCCTGAGTGCTTAATAACATTTGTTATTCTCATTTTATTGTTGTTATCGTAGTTGCTGTTATGACAGATAGCGGGAGAGGATGTTGGCTGCTTTATCAGCTGGCTGGATTTTTTTTGTTTTTTTTGTGTGTGTGTGAGGGTTAAAGTGGGAGATGGGAAGCTGTCTTTTTCCATCAGAGTTGGAAAGGCCTGGAGTGTTCATTTCTCAGCAATAGTTGTTTTCAAATGGTTTTATTTTAGGGATAGATCCCTTCTTTGCCAATGGTATTTCAGATGACCCCCCAGTACATGAAAAAGATGAAAGAGGAGCCACAGGTCCTGAAGCCTGCCCAGCTCAGCCTCCCCACCCAACCTGGGCTCTGAGGACCTGGCTTGGGAGGTGCTGCTCTTGGCAGCCCCAGCCTTCCACCTCTGTGGCCTGTGCCATGGCCGGGAGGACCTGCATTTCCTTCGGACTGTCTGTCTGCTCAGGCGGATTATTTCGTGCTTCGTGTGCCCTCCCAGGGTAGGGACGGGGAAGCTGTGAGGATGCTCTGTGGGGATCGGCTCCCTATGTTGTCCATGTCTTCTTTTAGGTGGAGTTGGCTAGGCAGGGAACCTGGCACGATTTCCTTCTCAGAGCAGAGAAACAGAGTCGGCGTTTGTGAGCGTGCATTGTCCAAACCTGCATTTGGAAGGGGTCAAAGTAGGCTGGGCTTTGTTTTTACTTTTTCTTTTTAAATTACGATGAACTATACATAATGTAAAATTAACACTTCAGCCATTTGTAAGCATACGATCGATCCATGACATTAACTACATTGATGGTGTTGGGCAACCATCACCACTATCCACCTCCAGAACTTTTTCATCTTCCCCAGACTGAAGGTCTGTACCCATTTATAGCCAGTAAACAACTCTCTACTCCCTCCTCCCTCAGCCCCTGGCCACCACCATCCTACTCTATGTCTCTATGAATTTGACTACTCTAGAGACCTCCTATGAGTGGAGTCCTACAGCGTTTGTCCATTTGCATCTGGTTTATTTCACTTAACATAATGTCCTCAAGTTTCATCCTTGCCGTGGCATGTATTAGAATTTTCTTCCTTTTTAAGGCTGAATAACGTTCCATTATATGTCTGCACCACATTTTGCTTATGCATCCATTGGTGGATGGACACCTGGCTTGTTTCTGCCTTTTGTAAAGCGTGCTGCTGTGAACACGGGTATACATGCTTTTACTCTTGACCCCTTGCAAACAGGTCTGTCTTGCACATGTGCTCCAGGTACCACTCAGCCATCTGCTCATTAATGGGAGAGGGGAGAACCTTCCCGGTTCTCTTGAGTAACTACCGTGATCACAGCTTTCTGGAATGTAGCAGGTTACTTGATAAAGAGGGCGGGAATTCTTAGAAAGGAGGGTTTCTGGCTGCAAGCCCCATACCTGTTTTCTGCCACCTTCTCTGCCAAGGGAGCTTGAGCCAGCCATTTCTGGGAAGTGGTGAGCCTCAGATATGGTTCAGGGAAGATGGGAAGTGTTACAGTGTAATTCCATCTGCTGATGGGGACAGGCACAAACCTGGTGGCTTGTTGTCCTTGGGCCAGTCAGTGATGAAAGCAGAGTGGCGGTAGGACAGGGACCCCGCTTAGTTATGACACTGCCTCCTAAGTGGAACTAAGTGGAAGGTCTAGTAGGGCCTTCTTCGTGGGTTGGGACAGTGGTTCTGCACCCCCACTCAGCAGCTCAGGAACTGAAGTTAGAGCCTGCCTTCAGGGGATGGGCATGTGTACAAGGGATAGGGGACCAGTTAATCCAGGAGTTAGATGGTGACTGAGACTCCAGGAATTTCCCCTTTCCTGTAAACATGGGTCATTTTCTAGAATTACCACATTCCCTTTAATTTTGCCATGTTTAGGAAATCTGGCTGAGCTGGTAATTACCAAGTCTAACTGAGAAATGTCTTATATGTAACCTTCTGTTTCCCTTGAGTGTTTCGGAGGAAGCTGTGGGCACGTTTTATGGATAGGTGCTCCGAGTTCTTTCCGCTTTGGTCCAGCCTGAGTGGCTCTGATAAGCGTTGGCAACACCACCAATTTTTGTGGGGCCTGGCTTCAGAACATGAATGTCTGTGTTTCTGCAAAACCAAGTGTACTCACTGCCTCCTTTTAAAATCATGCTACAAGGACGTCTTTCACTTTGAATTCTGCGCTTACATTGTTCAAGAGGCATCACCATGTTTATAACCTCAGTCGCAGTAATTCCACCCTAGGGCATTTTCCTAAGGAAAATTGCTTCCCCCTTTTCCTTTTTGGTAGTATTATGTGAAATTATTCATTGTATTCATAACAGTGGAAAGCTGGAAACAAACTGAGCATCCTGTAATACAAAAGGGGTTCCATTAGCTTGGTAGACTATTCTGTCATCATCCGATGGTAAGGATAAAAATGAATTAGCAACGTAGAACATTGTCATAAGTGGAAAAAGTGAGATGCCCAAAGTGTGATGATTTGTATCAGTCATCTCTTGCTCGGTAACAAACCATCCCAAAGTTTAGAGGCTTAAAACAATGCGATTTAATCGCAGTGCGATCTAGCTTGGTATGAGGTTCTTCTGCTGTCACACAGGCTTGGTCATGTGACTGTATTCAGTTTGTGGTTTGACTGCCGCTGGCATCCGAGGTGGCCTAACCATTGTAACTAAGGACTTGGTAGGGACACCGGAAGGCTGAGACCTCTCTCTCCTTGTGGTCCGTCATTGTTCTGCAGTGAAGCCTGAGTTGCTTCTCATGGAGGCTAGGTTCCAAGAGCAAAGGTGGATGCTGCAGGGCTTCCTGAGGCCTGGGCTATGGAACTTCTCAGCTGAACTTCCACCGGATTCTGTTGGTACAGTGTGTCACAAGTCTTGCCCAGATCTAAGCGGGGGTAGAAAGCTGGACTCTACTTCTTGATGGGAGGAGCAGCAGTGTCATATGGACACACGGCGTGGACACAAGGCATGATTCTCAGGGGCTCTGGTGATTGCTCCCACCACAGGATTTTAGTTACACAGTCACAGGACAAGGACTGGAAGTGATTGTGGGAAAATGATCCTAGACCATTGGTAGAGGAGGTGAGGTTGTGGATGACTTTTTTAGATTTTTGCTGTTGCCATGTTATATAGTAGGTTTAAAGTAAAAAATCCTTAGCATGTTATCCACTGGACTCCTAGTTCAAGATTGCTGGGGTGTCAGATCCACTGTTAGGTCCCATAAACTTGCAGGCTCAGCCAGTGCAGAACCTCTGCAGCCTGGCCTTCGGGAAGAAGACGTCCAGAGATAGTGACCACACCATGGGGTACCTTCAAGCTCTGGTGCTCTCTCTTCACCTTGCTGACCTTGATGGAGTGGATAGGCCTTGGGTTCAACATGAATTGACCCAGGCCATGGGGGCATTGGTTGGCCGCCTCTGTAAGGTAGGCGTGGGGCTCAGCCTGCAAGAGCTGACCATACTTATGTAGGATTAGGGGGCATCGGTGGGAACCCTGGTGTCCAAGGACAGTATTGTCTGGTTGACTGGAGTTAGGGAAGTGGATGGGGAACATGGAATTGTCAATCCTTCAGGCTCCTTTTGAAGGTCATTGTTTTCCTAAACAGATGGTTATTTGGACTATTACAAGTTCTCTGTAAGTTTGTAAATGTTTGAAAATAAAAAGTGGAATAAATAAATACATGGGAAACCGCACTTTGCCTGCGCGTGGGATGCTCGTGAGACCCCATTAAGGCAGGGATCCCGGGTAGGCGGTGATCTGCAGCTGTGGCCGCCTGCTCGGACAGGAAAGGCCTTGATGTCCAGATCCTGCTGGTGGGAGAGCCGTGGCCCAGGCTCCTACATTGCCTTGGGGAGGAGAGTCAGGCCCTGCAGGGAAGGGTTGTGAACCTGCTCTGGGCAAATGGGCCTGGCTCCTGGGAAACTTCGGGCCTACAGTAACCCTCCTCTGACCAGAGGAATCCTTCCCCTGTTGCATTGGCATCCCTCCCCTCACTGTTCTCTTCATTCTGGACCCCCTTGTCATCACGACGCTGGTGCTGCCCCTTTGGTGTGGGGTTTGTGCTCTGACCTGACCCTCAGGCCCTGCCAGTGCCCTGGCTTCCAGGCAGATCTGGGCAGGCAGGTCTGAGCCCCCGGAGCTGGGTGAGCATCTGGGGCATGTGAGGATTGCAGGAGGTGACCCGGGACAGTGCCTCACGCCCAGGGTGACCAGAAACTGTGTTCCCTTCCCTAACCCACCGGGTTTCAACTTTTTACTTGCTAGCCATAGAGCTCTTAATCAGACAACATCCAGGGGAACCCCCATTATGTAAGGCCGGTAAAGCTGGTGGAAGCTCTCCCACCCACTAGTTGTCCCTGCTCAGCCTTGGCACAGGGCCACTGTGGGACCAGAGAGCTGGGAAGCCACCACCTCAGTCCCTGCCAGTCTCTGGTCTGATGGTGAGGAGGGGTCTGGCCTGCTCAGTGGCAGGGTGCGGAGGTGAGGCTGGTGGCTGTTCTTCAGCTGTGGGACTCGTGTGGGGACAAGCTGAACAGTGTGCTGATCTCTGATCACCACTCAAGCCACAAGTGACTGGACAGGCATGGACCTGTGTCCTCATAGTGAGGACCCATGGGGCTTCACCCAGGACAGCCTGGTTCGCCTGCCCTCCAATGCTGGTGGAGGGGAGGCAAGGCAGAGGGGACTCCTGTAAAGGGCTGTTTTTTTTCTGTCCTGGAATGAGCACGTTCTGAGGGTGAGTGGCTGTCAGCAGTTAGGAAAAATTGCCTGTTGACTTGTTTCATTAAGAGGCCCCTTGCCGAGGGTGAGGTCGCAGCCCGGCTCTGCTCAGGGAGGAAGCGGTGTTTACAGAGCGGCCAGCTGGTGCCGGGTGAGGAGGTGGCTGATCCCTCGTTATGGAGCTAAGAGGGCCTGCGGCTTCCAGCCCATTCCTGCCATGCCGCTGCCCTAATGGCTGTGACAACAGATGGATGGATGGACGGAGGGCCAGGCCAACCAGGCAGTGAAAACAGGAAACCTAATCTTTTAAAAATAATCCAGGGGGAGGGGAGAAAGTGAAGCAGCAAAGCCCTTAAGCCAACAGATGGCCCTAGTGGGGTGTGTCTTCCAACTGGGTAGGTGCTTCTCAAGGCTGAAAATTCCAGTGAGTCGGCGAAAGCTGAGCGTGCCCACCAAAGACACTTGAATGGGCGGCTGGCATTTTCAAGGTCTGTTCCTTATGTTAGACGATGTTGTTTTAGCACAAAGCCTCCCCCCGGATCCCAAGCCTCTCCCCACCATGGCTCCAGAGTCATCCCTATGTGGAACCCAGCGGGGCAGTCTGACCTTGTCCCTTTGGCTGTGACCCTGTCCCACCCTTGGCCTCTGTCCCTGGTTCCTGCCCAGGTCCACTATTGCATGGCCAGATTCATCCTCACAGGGACCTGACCGCTGTTCCCTTCTCACAAACGTCTGAGTTGCCCATGGGCTGAAGGTCAAGGTCACGCATCTCAGGCAGGCAGGTGTGCAGGACCCTCCACGCTCGTGGGCACTGGCGGTGCAGGAGCACAGCTCCCTCCTCTCTGCTAGCTCTGAGAGTCCCCCGCCACCCCTCTGTGTGCTTCCTGCACCCCCTCTCCTTGCCTAGAATGTCCCCGACAATGTCTCCACTTGCCCAGCTCTGTCCTCTGTGTCCGGCTTTGAGGCTACTTTCTGCAGTCACCACTGTTGTCCCACCCCATGTCGTTCTCTGTCCCCGACCTGCATGTAACCTGTTTCCCTCCTCCGGCCGCTCTCAGCCCCTCCTTCATGCCTCCTTCCTGCACCATCTGGGCTCCCTTTGGTACTTGTGTGTGCACTGCCTTCTCGCCTCCAAGTCTGCAGTTCCTGGAGCATTGAGTCATCCTGTTACCATTGCTTCTGACTCGGAGGACACGGCCCCTTGGGGCTAGCTGGTGTCATGTGTGGCTGCACAGAGGGGAGGGGCTGTTCTGCCACCTGCCCTTTGAGGCTGTCTGGGCACAGTTCCCTCTAGAGCTCCATGTCTAGCAGAGCATGCAGGGGTCCTGCTGTGCCCCCACTCCCATGGTGCTTGAACCACTTCACCCCTTGCATGGGGACCAACAGGATCTACCTCCCTCTGTCGAATGTACTTCTGAAAGGAGGAAGGTTACATTGAAGTTTCACCTGCCGTCCATGGGATTTTGACCCTGCTGTAGTGACAGCTGCATGTTTGGTTCTAGGGGAGGAGGGGTGAATGACTTACCTTGGAGAAGCCAGAGCCAGGTGTCAGGGAATGGCCTCTGTGTCTGCCACCTCCTGCTGCCTCTCTGCCTGGGTCATTTGGTTCAGTGGCTATAACTGTCTTGGAGCAGCATTTGCTTCCAAGTTGGGTTCAGGTATGAAGTGCTGAAAACATGGGAATCCCTGAGCCCAGCCCCACCCAGGCTTGGTCTGCTAGGGGAGCTGGAAGCAGGGCTTATGAGGCCCTGAGGCTGCCTGGGGAGTGCGTTTCAGGCCCTGAGGCTGCCTGGGGAGTGCGTTTCTTCTCCACCCACTTGCAAGCTCAGCTCACTTCCTCTTACTGTATACTTGGTGTTTCATTCACACTCCTTGCAGCATGCTTCTGGGATATGATGAAAATCAGCTGTGGGTGTTGATTTCGGAGCTGGGCAACGATCCTCTCTGGACCCGCGTTCCCATCTGTAAGATGGGGGTAGTAACCTCCACCCTCACTGCTTCCTGGAATTGTTGGTGCATCAGAGAGAGCAGCCAGTTTGCACTGTGGGCTTCCAGGGAGATTTATTTCATGCCATGGTTCCCCTTTTGGATAAGGGGCTAGATTTGCTTTCTTCATCAGATTGTCCCCGGGGACACACACAGGAGTTGCTCTCACGTCGTTGCCTCTTGTTATCTTTGAAGCCTGTCTGTTAGAACCCACCTCTTTGATGGTAGGGCAGGATTTGCAGAGGTGATGGCCTCTTTGGGTTGAATTTCTCACTCTAATGGGCTCACAGTACCTTCTGATTACCTCCTGGTTCAGCTTCCTTGACAACAAACTAGAATTGCTTCAGATGCAATACTTCATTCTTCCTAGTGCTTGAGTAATTCATATCCACTATTTGCTCCCTCTTTTACAAATTGGAGGATGGCAATGCAGATGGAAGATGACCTGCTCATGCATCAGGCCGAGACTTCAGGCTTCCGAGGCACATGTTTGAGGTTGAGCCTCCCTAGGGAGAGTGGAGTCACCTTTGCTTTGCAGAGGAGCCATGGGGGACCATGTCTCAGCACCTCTGAAAGGTTTTCTGCCCCATCCAGTCTGCTGCTTCTCTCCCCTCCCTCCTTCACCCTGTTCCCCTTCATCAGGGGTGTAAATGATGGTCTTCCTGTCTCCCCATGCACCTCCCTTAGGACCAGAGCAGGTGGGAGATGTCTTCACAGGAAGGGTACAGGATGATAGGTTTGGAGCAAAGGGCTGGGGGCTTCTGGGGAGCCCCATTCCTGCGCCTCCATGCTGAATGAAGAGGCCACACGAGGATGCTCACACTGCTCAGTGCTTCTTAGAGAAAGCTGCTGGCTCTGATTAGGTCTGGTAGGGGGCCGGGTCCTTATTTCTCAGGACTCAAGACAGATCCTCAATCAATGGCAAGAGTCATTTTTGTTTTCCCGCCAGGCTCACTAGAGTTTCTGTCTCTTCCCACTTTTCTTTGTGGGACAGCTTTCGGGAGGGTGGGGTTGTCTTTGTTATGAGAAGTGACAGCCAGATGGACTCAGTGGCTCACACCTGTAATCCCAGCACTTTGCGGGGCCGAGGCAGGCAGAATCTGAGGTCAGGAGTTCGAGACCAGCCTGGCTAACATGTTGAAACCCTGTTTTTACTGAAAATACAAAAAATTAGCCGGGCGTGGTGGCAGGCGCCTGTAATTCCAGCTACTTGGGAGGCTGAGGCAGGAGAATCACTTGAACCCAGGAGGCGGAGGTTGCAGTGAGCTGAGATCATGCCACTGCACTCCAGCTTGGGCAACAGAGTGAGACTCTGTCTCAAAAAAAAAAAAAAAAGAGAGAGAGAGAAGTGATAGCCCTCCCCGTCTTCTCACCTGTCACTCCTCTTGGTCTCCCTGTGGAGCAAGTTTCCTGCAGTCACTATGTGCTTTGTTCACTTCTACATCCACAGTGCCTAAAACAATGCCAGCACGTAGTAGGCGCTCAGTTAATGCTTGCAGAGTGAACAGGTGACACACCTGCCTGGCGCATCTTGGGCCCCTTATTAGGCACAGTAAGGCATAGAAAACTGTCTGATTCCGGCCAAGTTTCCAGGCTAAGTGGGAAGGTGGAACACAGCATATGAAGATTAAAATGAGAAGTAAAGTGATAGTTCACAGTATGTTGGTGGGAAAAGGTTGATATGATTGTCAGATAAATTGCACAAGTGCTAAGTGCTGAGAAAGTTCAGAGCAGGGGAAGTGGTTCCCGAGGAAGGAGGCAGAGGAGTGTAGATTTTGTAGCGAAGGCTAAGAGAGGGTGGGATGTGGCAAAGGGCGAAGGGTAGAAGGAGACATGACCTGGGAGAGGGGAGCGTGGCAGGGGCCCATGGGCTTCAGGGCTGTGACCAACAGCATGCTGGTGAACAGACCAGACGTGGGCTATGTTGTCTGGGCCTGTGAAGCTGAGTTCAAGAGCCCAAGCCTTCCTCCCTCATGCCCATGCCATTGGAACCTTGAGGTGGTTACCTGGGCGGAATTCCTGTCCTAGTCTCTGGGCAGCATCTCTCCTGCTTCTGATAAAGACTAACAAGGTGTCTTAGTCTGTTCAGGCTGCCATAACAAAATGCCAGGCTGGGCTGTTTATAAACAAGAGAGATTTAGTGCGCACAGTTCTGGATTTGGGGAAGTTTGAGATCAAGGCACCTACAGATTACATGTTAGATAAGGGCTCCCTGCTTCATAGATGGCATCTTCCTGCTGTTTTTCATGTGGCAGAAGGGCCAAAGAAGCTCTCTTGGGCTTCTTATTGTAAAGGCATTAATTTCATTCATGAGGGTTCCACCCTTACGACCTCATCACCTCCCAGCAGCCCCACCTCTTAGTATTATCACATTGGGGGTTAGACTTTAACATAAGAGCTTTGGTGGGGGATACAGTATTAAGTCCATAGCACAAGGGGTGACACCTTGGAGTGGGTGGAGGGTGACCACCTAGCAGTGTGACAAGAACTCCACTAAGGGAATTGGGGTGTGAGTGTGAGCATGTGTGAGTATTTGTATGTGCACACTTGTGTGTGTACATGCATATCTCCAAGTGTCCATGTATGGCTGTGTGAGTGCATATGCCTGTGTGTGGCCCATTGGGGGACAGGAGCAGGGGCCTTGAGGCTGGGCTTTGGGCTTTGTGTACATTTCTTAGCATCTCGTAGATGCGGATGCTGACTCCCTCCTATGGTGCCTCTCAAGATGAAATGAGAGCATATCCAAAGCCCTGTGTGCACAGTGGCTCCCTTCTTCCCTCTTCTCCTGGTATCAGCCCACCTATTCTGGCTGGCTGGGCCCTAGGCTGCCAGTGCAGGGGGTACTCAGGGAGGAGGGCTCAGGCAGGCAGCAGAGGCCTGGAGGGCCTGGCTCTGTGGGATCTGTGACCTTCTCCACTCCAGTTGGCAAGGGTCCAGGTGAGTCTCCCACCCTCCCAGTGCACAGCGAGATTTCAGGTTTTGTTTCTAGACCCTGATTGCCATGTGGTTTTCACCCCGCCTCTCCTCCTGCCATTGACAGTGGGGGGCTTTGATTGCTGTCCCCCCTGTAATGGGAGCACTTTGCTGACCTTTTCCTTCCTTTCCCCGCTAAATGATTCCTGGCCAAGGCCCTGCCTCCCCATGGGGAGCCACCTCTTCCTGCCTTTCCCAAAGGCACAGGCCCTGATGCCCAGGACCCCATGTAGGGCACACAGGGACAGACAGGAGTGCCCTTATCCCACCCGCTGGTTTGGAGGGACAGTTTATCTCTCTTTTCCACATGGTCTAAAGGAAGCTGGTGCTGAAATGGCAGAGACAGGGACTGACTCCACAACAGGAAGACAGGCTCGGGCGCATATCTCTCGACTGTGGCCGCCACACAGTGGTCACTGCTGTTGTCCTGGGCCACCTCTCTGATCCCCAGGGCTCTCCTATCCCAAGTGACTGCCTGAATTGGTTTTTTGCACTGGCATTTATACCTTTACTTGGTTAATGATTCTTAGAGTTCTTTATGGACTGTAGGGGGAGGACCGAGGTCCACGTGGTGGTGATGGCTGCTTTCTAACTGGCAGTCTTGGGCAGTGCCTTGGGGAGGATGGCATTTCTTCTAAAGCTCAGCTCTCACTTGTGCCTCCAGGAGAGTCAAACTGCCGCCTTGCTCTGAGCCATCTCAAAGTGAGGTGAGCCACATTCTCTCAGCAGGGTGGTGGGTTGGCAGATGACTTGAAGGAAGAGCCCACTCCCTGCTTACCCACTCTCGTTTTAATACGCCAAGTCTGCCCAGAGACGCTGGCCTCCTCAAAGGAGGAAAGACACCCTCCAAAACCTGCTCAGAGGCCGGGCGCTGTAGCTCACGCCTGTAATCCCAACACTTTGGGAGGCCAAGGTGGGCGGATCACTTGAGGTCAGGAGTTCCAGACCAGCCTGGCCCACACAGTGAAACCCTGTCTCTACTAAGAATACAAAAATCAGCCGGGCATGGTGGCACATGCCTGTGATCCCAGCTACTTGGGAGGCTGAGTCAGGATAATCGCTTGAACCCAGAAGGTAGAGGTTGCAGTAAGCCGAGATCACGCCACTGCACTCCATCCTGGGCGACAGAGCAAGACTCCATCCCCCCCAAAAAAACAAAACCTGGACAGAGTGGCCCCCTGCAGGCCCCCCGCTTCTTGGGGCTGGAGCAAGTGTTCTTATAGATGTCTCTGGTCGCCTTGGCCACTGGCTCGGAGACAGCCACCGAGACCCGGCATTTGGAGCAGCTGGCTGGGATGCTGCAGGGAGGGGTGTCCAAGCAGGAGGCAGCCAAGCCTGCCTGGAGCAGGATAAGATGAGCTTCCCTCTGAGACTCAGTATTTTCTGTTCAATGAAAGGAACAGTCCAGTATTTGAGACAGGAGAACCCAAATTGACTTGACTGGTCTGTGGTGCCTTTTTTTTTTTTTTCCTGTGCCTTGATTCTTCCATTTAAATACAGAGGACACCTGACCCTAAGGCGCATGGACCAGAGACATCATCTGAACCCAGAGTAGCGTGCATGGTGATTATTTTGAGATTTCCTCTCTGTCCCCATCTGGGCTCATTTTCACTGGATGGACCCCACCATGCTTCTTAGACCCTGCCTGCGGCAGGCTGGCCAGCCCAGGTGGAGGGCATGCGCTTTGCCAAAGGCGAGACCGCTGGCTGGAGACTGGACTGCGGGGCCATCCTCCAGGCTCTTGCACGGGGACCTGGAGGATGTGGCCCAAGCTCAGTCTCCTTCAGTCTGCATTGGTGGTTAATCAGGACATGGGTATGGGGGAAATCCCTGTAGGTCTGGAGGTGGCTGGGATGGCCCAGGGCTTGTTTCTCGCCCTTTACCTCTAGCTTATATCCCACTGACACCGAGGTTTATTCGCAATGCACTTCAGCAGATAGGGTGATGGGGTAGAATCACAGAGCTGAGGAGTCCACGGTAAAGAATTCCAGGTCCCTGTGCTTCTCCTGCATCCCAGCTCTTCTGTCATTGGAAGGCAGTCATCCAAGACTCCTCCCTTTTCTGGCCTTTGCTGTCAGGGAGCCTTGGGGGCCAGTTCACTATTCATTTCGCACAGTCAGTGCATCCCAGGGCCTGAAACACGCTTTGAGCCTTCATTTTTGTTTTCTTCCCAGTGGCCTTATTTTTACACTGTTTGATTTCTTAAGGCTGCTTTGGATCCTTTTAAAAGTAGGCGAGTGAAAAGCTACACAAACAAACTCCTGGGCTTGGCACCCTCCTGTGCCCACATCCGGCGCCCTTTCTTTGGGACCTGCCGGATCCTGGGTCCCCTGGCAGGGTGGGGCAGGGTAGGGTGGGGTGTTGCCTGAGAAACCTTCTTGCACTCCGTAAATGATTCATTTCCTTCAAATGTCCTATGCTGTTTTCCAGCAGAATCTCCATTATGTATGAATCAAGATCCTGGCTGACATTTTCTGCCTTGGCTATTGTGAGCTTTCCCGTCAGAAATATCCTTCCCATGGGGCCTGAAGTAATTATTTTATATTTATTGGCATTAAGTGTATGAGAGAGTGTGTGTGTGTGTGTGTGTGTGTGTGTCAGAAGTGGTGTATCAGCTGCCACATAGTAAGAGAGCAAAGGATATTCTTTTGTCTTATGGTGTTTTACCTGTGCTGATTGGTTCTTGGCAGCCTTTAGATGCCTAGGCAGAGAGGAAGAGAGAGGTTCCTAAGCTTCATGGTGAATTTCTAAGTCTGTGTTGACTGCGGGAAACGTATGAGAAAAGGATGGTGGTTGAGGCCTCTCCCTCACATTTAGGCCAGGGGTTGGCAAATTGCAGCTTAGTCCTGTCTGCTGCCTGTTTTTGTAAATAAAATTTTATTGGAACACAGCTTGCTCATTGGCTTATGTATAGCATTTGGCTGCTTTCATGCTATGATGGCAAGGTTGAGTAGTTGAGACAGATGCCATGTGGCTTGCAAAGCTGAAGATATTCATTAGCTGGCTCTTTCCAGGAAAAGTTTGACCCCTGCTTTAGGATAAAACAGAGAAATGGAGAGACATGGAATAGCAGAGTATCTTTTCAACTAGGTTCAATATGAATGAACAGGTCCCCTCAATTGCACCTGAAAGGGGCCAGAAGTCCTATAGGTTTGGGTTTGGGGGAGATTGAAGTTAGACTTGCTTGGTTCAGAGACCAGGCCAGATTCGAGCATTTGCCATTGGTGACCTGGAGGTGTCTGGAGCAGGATCCTTTTAAATAGGCAAGCTGCTTGCTGGGAACACAGTTCACCTTAAGCTTTAAAAAAAATTCCTTCAAAGCCAAAAACCATGCAAATATGGAGCTGCCTGACAAGCCGAATGATTGATAGGGTAGAAAATAGGGTCTGTCATAAAATATTTGAGGAGGTGGATTTTTACAGCAGGGAGAAGCAGGCTGACAAGTGCCGCTTGTTAATGGTGACTACCACTTTCCGTACCTACTGTGTGCCAGGCATAGCAATAGACACTTTGTTATTGTGTTCAGTCTAGAAACAACCCTGCTAAGTAGCTCCCAGTATTCCCCAGTTACCAGTGGAGGCTCCAAAGATATATCTTTTGTGTGAATTGCACAGCCCACGATCAGGGAGGAAGCCATCCCCTGTGGTCCAGCCCTCTGCACAGGGAATGGGGGAATTAGCTGGAATTGCAGCCATCCTATAGGACATAAGGAAGAACATCTTGACTGTAAGCATGGTTAAACACTGGGATGAGCTGTCAGGGAAGTGTGAGAGATCCCCATCTGGGAGGAGCTTTGGAAAGGAGAAACATTTGTAAGTCTATTTTCAGCTTTCAGCTGCATGGTGACACAGGGCATTGGCCTTGATGGCCTCTAGGAGATCTTGTGACCTTTCTGATTTCAGCATTCTCTCTCCTGTCACATCAGACCCTTTGCTGGTTTAGATCACAATAGTACTGCCCGTGCTGCACCCTTTTAGAACTTCTAAGGCCATGAGTTATTGGAGATTCAGTTTCCAGGGTGGTTCTTGAACCTAAGAAATCTTCTAGAAGCCTGGGTCATGTTGTGAGGTCCTTGTGCCTGTTGAGTCGTGGTTCTGTCTGCCTCAGGTTACTGTTGGCCCCAGGGCTCTTTTTCCTGCAGGCCTTAGTTAGCACCACGAAGGGTTAGGGGTATGGGGGTCAGGGTGAGTGGTCACCAGCGGGTTTCAAGGGATTGGCCTATTTCATCTAAGTTGCCAAACTTATGTGCACAGAGTCGTTCGCAGTATTTCCCTAGCATCTTCTTAATGTGTGTGGGATCAGTAGTGATATCCCCTCTTTCATTTCTGATTTTGGTCATTTGTGCCTTTCTTTTTTTGTTTGTTAGTCTGCTAGAAGTCTGTTACTTCTTTTTGTTGGGTTTACTTTGTTCATCTTTTAAAAAAAATTTTAGAGACCTTTCCTCTTTTCTGATACAAGCATTTGATGCTGTAA
Organism: Pan troglodytes; assembly: GCF_028858775.2. NCBI lineage: Eukaryota > Metazoa > Chordata > Mammalia > Primates > Hominidae > Pan > Pan troglodytes. Next base: position 25,246,331 of record NC_086016.1, read on the forward strand.
ATTTGCCTCCAAGCACTGCTTTAGCTGCATCCTACAAATTTTTATATATTGCATTTTTATTTTCAGTCATTCCAAACCAGTTTCTAATTTTCCTCGAGACTTCCTTTTTCATCTATGGATCATTTAGTAGTGTTTAATAGTAATGTTTCATTTCTAAGTATTTGGAGGTTTTTCCAGGTGTCATTCTGTTACTGATTTTTAGTCAAAAATAAATGTATTAGTTTCCTATTGCAGCTGCAATAAATTGCCACAAACTTAGTGACTTCAAACAACAAAACATACTACCTTATAGTTCTGGCCAGAAGCTTAAAAGAGGCCTTATAGGGCTAAGTCTTAGTTTTCCTTCATCTGAGAAGGCCTTTATTTTGCCTTCATTCCTGAAGGATATTTTCATTGGATATAACATTCTGGGTTGACAGTTCCTTTCTTTTAGGACTTTAAGATGTTTCATCCTCTTCTGGCCTCTATAGTTTCTGATGGGAAATCTACAGTTACGTGAATCCTTATTCTCCTGTATGTAATATGTTGTTTTTCTCTGACTGCTTTCAAGACTTTTTTCTTTAACTTTGGTTTTCCGTGCTTTTATTATGATATGTCTGGCTGTAGTTTTCTTTATTTATCCTGTTTGGGGTTCACTGCATTTCTCGGGTCTGTAAATTTATGTTCTTCCCCTAATTTGGGAAGTGTTCAGCTATTATATTTTCCGATACTGTTTTCTGCTTCCATCTCTCCTCTCTTTCTGGGACACCTGGGACATGAAATTAGACATCAACATCTTTTGATGTTGTTCCATAGATGCTTGAGGTTTTATTCCATTTTTCTCCATTCTTGTTTTCTCTCTCTTATTTAGATTGGATAATTTCTATTGATCTATCTTTAAGTTCACTGACTCCATTGTCATCTCCATTCTGCTGTTGAACCCCTCCAGGTAATTGTTTATTTTTTGGTTCTAAAATTCCTATTTGGTTCTTTTTTATAGCTTCTATTTTTTTTTGGCTGAGAAGGCCTGTCTTTTTATTTGTTTCAAGAGTCTTTGTCCTTTCTTCTTAGAGCATGGTTATAATAGCTGCTTTAAAGTCTTAGTCTGATAATTCAAACATTTGGGTCATCTTGGGGTTGATGTTAGTTGATTGCCTTTTCCTTTCACAGTTTATGTTGCTTAGTTCTCTGTCAAGTAATTTTGGGTTATATCCTGGACATCTTGAGTGTAATATTATGAGACTCCGGACCCTGTTTAAATGTTCTGAAAATGTTGACTGATTTTTTTTTTTAAACAGGCAGTCAACCCAGTTAGATTCAGATGGCATATCCTGGCTCACTTTCTCAGCTCTGTGGTTCCGGTATCCACCCTGCTGTTGACCACTCGGGGATCAGTTTGAAACTGGGCAGTGATCTGTGCTGTGCTGATTCTAAGTGTTTTCACACATGTGCAGTTTAGGGGTGAGCCCAGGGCTTCTTATGAAGATTTAAAGGATCCCTTCTCCAGCTCCCTCTTCTCCATGATCTTCCCTATACTCTCTACTTCCCCATGTCCCCCCTTTCAGGTGTTCTGATTAGAAGGCAGTTCCCCCCTGAGGGTCCACTGTTGCTGTGCTGGTGAAGGGGGCAGGGGCTTCACCTATTTGGTGGCGCTTGGTTAGTGTAGAGTGGAAAGAGTCCACGGGTCTCCACCCCAGGGAGGCCGCTGCTTGCATCTGTGGGGAGAGGAATGGACACGTTGTTTGTGCTGGGGAAAGGTGGATAAAGCCAAAAGAGTTCAATCTACAGGATTTCTCCTTCCTGGGCCTTTGGTTAGAGAGAGCAAGCTTTTCTGTTTGGTTCTTTTTTTTTTTTCCTCTTGTCTGTGCCTGTTGGTAGTTTCAAGCTACTCTAGTGCCCATGCTGGGAGGCAAAATTCCAAAAACTGGAAAACCAGAAAAATCACTGCCAAGGTGTCCTTAAAGTCCTGCAATCTCTGCTCAGTCCTCCTGCCCTTATCTACCTTTTTGAATCCCATGATAGAGGTTTCATGCAGAATTTGTACCTGTGGATAGTGGGAAAGGCTGTAGTGTGCTTTTTCCATCTTGCCTGGAATTGGAAGTTCCAACTTCTACATTTAGACGTCCTTCTCTCTGTGTGTGGTGATGTTCCCTGGGGTAGACCACTACTGCCCTTAGACAGCATTCTGAGGGTGGTGGCCCACACTGATCACCTCAGCCCACCCCAGTAACTTTCCTGCAGCCCCTCCCAAGACCCCCGCCCCAACAGAGCTAAGCTGATACACACACTGCGGATGCAGGTCTGCCTGCTGGGCCTTCCTGGTGTTTGTTTTTTCCAGGCAAAGCACCTCTCTCTGCCTCCTGCTGGTTTATTCAGCAGTGTCCCAGGGTTTGTTCATTGTCTGCTTTGCTTCAGACCCTTCTATCAAATTCCATTGTCTCTGTCTTAATGGTCTTTGCAGGGTAGGCACGGCCATCTGCATGTTCACTGAAGGGCCTGCCTGCATTTCCAGGGAGAGAAAGGCTTCAGGCCACTGGTGCATAAAGATCTTTGGAAATGTCCAGAAGATCCCAAACATTGCCTGTCCTGCATGCCAGGCCTCGCTTTCCACCAGCCTGCTCCCCAGCCGCACATCCAGCTGTCATTTCCTAGAGAACCCATCCCATGCAGTTGTTTTGGACACATAGCGTTCCTTCAGGGAATGTGGCCCCGGGGCCACAGGTGGAGTAGAGGGCACAGTATCCCGAACCATCTAACGGGGCCCGACTCACCCTCACCATGCATCAGGCCAGTTATGGTTTCTTTCTGTGTCTTATTTCCCCCTCCATCAAATGAGAGTTATTGTAGAAACCTTATAGTGCTGTGTTGGGATTAGCAGTAAACAGTTTGGCATGTGGTAGTTGCTCGGGAAATGGAAGCTGCCCTTTTTTCCTAATGGGAAAGAAGGGATTTTGTTTTTGAGACAATTCCCTTCCTCTGCTGCTGCATAGGGACACCTGAGTGCCTTTCTAAAATTAGACCAGGGCATGGTGGCTTGCTCGTAATCCCAGTGTTTTGAGAGGCCAAGGCGGGAAGATCACTTGAGGCCAGGAGTTTGAGACCAGCCTGGGCAACCTAGTGAGACTCCGTCTCTATAAAAAAATAAAATTAGCTGGACGTGGTAGTGCACGCCTGTAGTCCCAGCTATTCAGGAGGCTGAGTCAGGAAGATTGCTTGAGCCCCAGGAGTTTGAGGCAATGGTGAGCCATGTTCATGCCACTGCACTCCAGCCTAGCCAACAGAGCAAGACCCCGTCTCATAAAATAAAATAAAATAAAATAAAATAAAATAATAAAATAATAAAATAATAAAATAACATAAAATACCAACAGCCTGTGCTGGCTGGAGCCATGGTGTTAAAAGGCCCATGGACTTGGGCCATGCCTGAGCTGGCTGTGCTCTGCCTGCCACTTAGGCTGCCCCTCCCTGACCCAGCTTGTGTGGAGCAGGCATGGAATCCTGCAGGAATGTGAAGTTCATCCTTCCCTGGATACTTGGGCACCATCTGGCCAGGCTCATGGAGCAAATGGGCCTGTGAGTTATGTCCCCACCCGTGCCTACGCCCAACCTTTATGCCCCGTTTTTAGTGGGAGAATTTTGTTTGGAGCTGCAGGTGTTGGGGGGTGGCACGTCTCAGGCTTTGGGGTCTTCCTGTTCTCTTTCTTGGCCCTGCTCCACTCCTTGGTTCCCCTGGCCCTGTCTTGCCTGCCTGTTAACTTTGGGTACCCTCAGCCTGTCCCAAGGCAGCTCATCCCTCAGGCCCTGCCCTGTCTTGTCTCTCCAGCCTCCCAGCCCAGGGGCTTGCTCTCCATGTAGTAACTAATACCTTAGTGTGATCCTCTAATTTTCTGTTGCTTTCTTGCTTCCATGGTTGTTGGAAGCCTGGAGACCCAGTGTTTGGCCAAGGACAGGGCCTGCTGGTTTTAGAGCTCCTGGCCCAGTAGGGATGATAGGACCCAGGACCCCAAGTGCTCTAGGCAGGCACTGTTCTGGGTGCTGTAAAGCACGGTGCCTAGCACCTCACAGGGACTCGGGGTGTCCTGGCTGACCAGCCGAATCCACTTTTTATTGACGAGAAGCCTGGGTCCCAGAGACATTAAGTAACGTGCTAAGGTCACCCACCTGGGCAGTGGTAGGGCTGGGTTTGAACGAAGGTCTGCACTGCCCAGCTCATGAATTCTGCTGCTTGGGAGCCAGCAGCACTGCTGGCACAAGGGTAGGGGGACCTCGGGCCTGTCAGAGAGGGTGCCTGGCTCTTTGGGAGTGGGGGGTGCACCAGAGTGGGTTGGAGACAGGACCCAGAGCACCACCCTTTACCTGACCAGCATCTTGGTGGGGTTCCCCACCTGGAAAGGCAGGACCCTGGGGTCCAACAGAGCCTATTGCAGATCCAGGTTCTGGCCCAGCTGGGATGCTCACTGGCTTCTGTGGCTTTATCAGCGAGCCTACCTGCTGCACCCGTGAGCATGGGCGGCCCCATCTGCCTCCTCCTTCAGGTGAGATGGCAGGATCAGAGAGACGGAATGAATGCTGCTGTGTCGCATTCATGTAGGAAGGCCTTATTTACAAACCATCTGTAGCAGTCAGAAGGCCTGATGTCGTCAGGCCAGACCATGGAGCCCCTGTTCTGGATCCATTTGGCAAAGATGAGAGAGAAGCTGGGTTAGGCTTTGTTGGGTAAATGCAAATGCCACATCTGTGTGTGCACACACATAGGCTGAGACACTTTTCTGCGAGGTGGGGGATCGCATTGAGGGAAGAAAAGGTGCTCTAATAGCTTCAGCCTGGACTTGGGTCCAGAGCTTTGGATAGAAGCATCTTTCCAGACAATTGGGATCCTGTAGAAAATCTGCCCTCTGAGGCTCTTCTATGCCTTCTGTTGTGTCCTGGGACCCCTTGGCATCTCCAGGCAGAGCCTATACAGAGCATCCACATCAGAGTCCCCTGTGGGCCCCAGTGCCTGTAGTTCCATCTCCTGCCTGGATGCTCGGTTCTTGGAGCGAGCTTCCTGAGCAGCCTGTGCAGGCTCCAGGCTCTGGCAGCATCTCCACGCCACTCCTGCCGGCCTTTCTCCTGGTGGAAGCAGCCTGCGTTGCTTCTCTGCCCGGTGGTGACAGGCTGTTCTCGTTTGGAAACAGAAGAGACACCACTGCTTCCCCACACCGACTTCCTAAAACATGAGGCTCCCTTCCGTGGTGTATGTGTAAAATGCCTGGCTCTGTGTATGCACGTGGTGCACGCCTGGCCCTGGGGTCTTCACATTCTTCAGAAGAGGCCGGGCGCGGAGACTCGTGCCTGTAATCCCAGCACTTTGAGAGGCTGAGGCAAATGAATCATTTGAGGTCAAGAGTTCGAGACCAGCCTGGCTAACATGGTGAAACCCCGTCTTTGCTAAAAATATAAAAATTAGCCAGGCATGGTGGCTTACACTCTTGTAGTCCCAGCTATTCAGGAGGCTGAGGCACAAGAATCGCTTGAACCCAGGAGTCGGGGGTTGTCGTGAGCTGAGATCACACCACTGCACGCCAGCCTGGGTGACAGAGCAAGACCCTGTCTCAAAAAAAAAAAAAAAGAAAAAAGAAAAAGGAGCATGGTGACTTCACCTGCCCAGGGAGGCGTGCCAGCCAGGGGCCCATGGAGAATCAGATATTCAGCCAGGGACAAGGGCATGTCAGTGGGCAGAGCGCCAGGGTGTGGGAGGCTCTCTGGGTGGTCGCTGACCAAAAACATCACTTTTGGGTTTTGTGACTCAGAAATGAGCTCAGCCTGTATACCCCGCAGATGTGATGAGCCCCAGGCCGAGTCCTCTGGGGGTGTCATTAATGGCGTGTGCATGAGCATTTCCTTCTGGCATTTTTACAGAGACCATGTGCAGCTGGACTCTCCGGAGACAGCAAACAGAAATTCTATTATGTGTCCTATCAGCTAATAAAGGAGGGGAGCTTGCCTTGAGTTGTGTTTTTCTGCGACCCTGTGTGTTTGATCCTTGTCTGCACCCAGTTTGGCCACCCTGACCTCTGTCACTCCCAAGTCCGAGGAACCAGTGGTTATGTGAATGTGAAGTTATTTACTTCATCTGTTTATTTAGATCTGGGCCCTGGGGTGGCCCCATGCGTTGAATAAGTGTGTTCTTATTATGGTCCCTGGGTTCTGGGTGATCAGTGGCCTGAGGAGGGACCAGACTCCAGCCCGTCCTAAGGAGCTTATGAGAAGTTTTGAGGGGACTGGTGCCTGGACATGGGCTGTAGCGTAGGTGGAGTGTCGAGGAGGACCCTACACACGGTGAGTGGGAGAAAGCACCTGGGAGAGCATCCCGCGGCCCAGGAGGGTGGTCAGGTTAAGTCACAGCAGGGATGGGGCTATCAGAATGGTGGGCTGTGAAGAACTGGGAGGGCCAAGACTCGGAGGCCATCTGGATGGGGAAGGTGTGAGCCGAGGCCCAGAATGGAGCACCCAGGGGACCCAGGCTGATCAGGTCGCAGCGAGCATGAGGGGACTGTGCGAAGCCATGAGCTCCAGACTCCCCAGTCGTGGGCCCTGATGCGGGGGTGTGTGTGAGCTGGAGCCGTGGGACCAGGGCCGAACCCGTGTGCTGGACAGTCTTCGGGGCCCAGACACCAAGGGCCACCCGGAGCCTACAGGAAAGTTGGGGAGTAGAGGGGCATGTGTTGTATGGACAGAGCCCTACCATGCTTAGAGGAGTCAGGCTCCTCCCCCGACTCTGTGGCCACACATTGTCCCTCACACTCTTGATTTCTCAGCCACAGTGAGGGTGAAAACCAGGGTCAGCTCGAGACTATGACCCAGTTCCCATTTCACCTCCTGGGTCTTCTCCAGGTTCTGTGGGGTTTTTTGTTTTGTTTTGTTTTGTTTTGTTTTTGAGATGGAGTCTCTCACTCTGTCACCCAGGCTGGAGTGCAGTGGTACGATCTTGGCTCCTAGGTTCAAGTGATTCTCCTGCCTCAGCCTCCCAAGTAGCTGGGATTATAGGCATGCACCCAGCTAATTTTTGTATTTTTAGTAGAGACGGGGTTTCACCATGCTGGCCAGACTGGTCTCGAACTCCTGACCTCAAGTGATCCGCCTGCCTTGGCATCCCAAAGTGCTGAGATTACTAGTGTGAGCCACCATGCCCGGCCTTCTCCAAGTTCTGAATTCCCTGAAAGCAGCTGTGCTGTTGCCCTGCCCTCTGGGGCACAATGTTAGGAGTAAGCAGCGTTTAAGTGCCTCCCTGATTAAGAGAAAGATGTATATTCCCACTGGGTGGTGAGGACATAGATGTCCAGGCCCATGTGTTCCATGGCATAATGTGGGGACTGCAGAGAGGAAGGGACATGTTTATGTCCCAGGTGAGTCATGGAATCTCGGAATATGAGGGTGTGCGTGTCAGATTTTTTCAAGGAGGGGTGTCTTAGTCACTTCAGGCTGCTATAACAAAAATGCCATAAACTGGGTACTTTAAACAACAAACACTTACTCCTCACAGTGCTGGAGGCAGGAAGTCAGTATCAAGGAGCTGGAACATTTGGAGTCTGCCAAGGGCCCACTTCCTGGTTCTTAGCCATCTTCTTGCTGTGTTCTCACCTGGTGTGGAAAGGATGGGGGCTGTCTCTGGGGTTTCAAAAGGGCACTAATCCCCTTCATGAGGGTTCCGTCCTCCTGACCTAATCACCCCCAAAGGCCCCACCTCTAAATACCATCACATTGGGGGTTAGATTTCAACATAGGAATTTTGCAGAGATATGAACATTTATTCTGTGTGCTGTAAGGGGCATCTCAGAGTGCCACCCCCACATCCCCAAAGCTGCTGGACCTTGCATGTGGGAGCTGACTCTTCTGGGGCTGGTGTGACTCATGGCTGGAGGCCTGGCTTGTTAACCCAGCTCTGAGGTCCTCTGGGTGCCACCTCCTGCACACCAGCCAGCCAGGTGGCCTCCACGTACCTTCTGTTTCATGGAGAAGAGCTACTTGCTTAAGACAGGTTCCTCAAACCCCTGGCATCTGGTCTCAGGTGACTCTGAGCATCTCATGGCTACCTCCTCCCCACCTGCAGCCTCATCTCCACCCTGCCGCACTCTATGACTGAGAAGCACAGGGCGCCAGGGGATGTTTGTCTGCACTGCTGCTGTGTTGCTGACTTATGAGACCTCTTTGGAAGGGGCTCAACAGGTGAGGAGAGTGGTGTGAATCCACTTGTCCTAATAGACCACTCCAACTTTCTGAACATCCCAGGCTTTCCTGGTACAGTCCCCATCTGCCAGCCAAGAGGAGAGCATGGCTCAGGTGGGATTCAGGCGAGAACAGGGCAACGCACACCTACTAGCCAAGATACAAAGCACTTAATACAGGGAGGAGTCATGTGGGCAGAGCCCAGTGGGTCTGGGTTCCCCTCATGAGGACCGAGAGGGGACCAACACCTGTTAGATGTCTGCTGTGTTCCTGACGTTGGCCTGGGTGTGGGATGTGACTGGGTGTCTGTTGCTCTCCTTGGCAGGTGCCTGCCCTGGAGGTAAAGAGGCTGGGACAGTAACTTTAGGCAGTCAGCTGGGGTCTGTCTGTTAAGCAAGGAGCAGGAATCAGCCTTGTTCTCTACTGGCCTGTCTGGGAAGCGTGAACAAATTCTGTGTCTTGAATAGTACCCGAGTCAGTTGCCAGCCCTGTGCTGGCTCTGGCAGGGGGTAGCTGTGGAGGCAAGAGTGTTGGGCAGGGTGACCTGATTGAGCCAAGCTGTTATTCTTCCACCTGAGGATTTTCCAGAAGTGCCAGGCTCAGAACCGGCGTCAGATACCTCTGAGAGCCTTTCCGGTTGCCACGGTTCTCCCAGGATCGTGGAGTTCTTGAAGGAAGGCCTTTTCCTGGCGTGTCTGCAGTGGCATGGTGATATAGCCACGCTGCCCCTGTTTGTGAGTTGAATCTCTGCAGAACTCACTTTTCCCAGGAGGTGCTTTCAGAATGCAGCATACCACAGTCCTCATCAGGATCTGCTCATTTGGCTGGGCTGGCAGGTGGCTGAGTTGGCTCCCGGAGCGGGTGTCTAGCAGCTGTGCTCATGGAGGCAGGCTGGGCGTGTGAATCTCACCTCCTCCCACGGCCCCCTGGGGAAGCAGGATAGGAGCTGGGCCTGGTTTCCGAGCCTGGCCGATTGGGAGTAACAGGTGGGATCTGGACCAGGTTGTCACACCCACAATGACAGCTGGGATTATCACCGTGGGTGGTAATTCCCACATGACAGTTTCGAGTTTCAGGTCAAGAGCTGGGTCCTCTCTCTCCTCTTGCATCTGGACAGAGAGATCCTTGCCGGCTGGTTTTCTGGCTCGTTCCTCAGCTGTTTTCTGTGGCCTGCAGAGTTTGCAGCCCCAGGGGAGTGAGGAAAGCTCTGCTCTGGCCTGATTTTTGCTGCAGAAGAGAAATGTGGAAGTCAGGGCGGTGGCCTTTGCAGTGGGTCAGCTTTGGGCTGCTGAGATGGGCGGCGTGAAGGCCGGCTTCCAGAGCCCTGGCTGGCCTTTGTAGTGGATGAGACGGACCAGATTGCCATGCTAGGGTCACCCGCTGACCTGCAGTGGCCTGAGCAGATACATGGCTCTGCCAAATTTCCTGAAGTGGAGCCCTCATCCTCACACTGCATCCCCCAGAAGCCAGGCAAGAGGAGGTCATAAGGTTTTTCTGGAAAGGAGCAAAAGAGTGTGCTGCTAAATGTTGCAGGTGGGAGTGCGTGAATAGGTGAGGCTTCCGGTAATTATGATAAGTGATGCTTATGCTTCTCAGTGCTGTTTCCTCCCTCTGATGGGGCCTGCTTGACACCTCGCAGGGAGCGTGGGTGGAGAGTGTCATTATCCCCATTTCATTGGTGGGAACATTGAGAGATGAAACGGGGAGTTTCATCTGCAGGCCCCTGGGCCCTCTGGTCATCCCGGTCATCCTGGTTGGTTTATTGTCTTGTTTTTTAAGGGGGATGATTGATGAAGGCCTTGGAGGTAGGGTGGGGGAAGCTGGGAATAGAGGGAATTATATTTCCTTTTCCAAATACTTGTTTAAGAATGGAAGAGTTCCTGGCCACATAATCCATGTGCACAGATTTTCCGGGGGAAAATCCATTTGAGTTTAGACTTGGAGACCGTGCCACCTCCCGGTCTGTTCCTCAGGCTTTTGACATCTGCCCACACCTGGAACATCTTAAATTCTGGTGGAGAATACAAAACGTCACTCCCCTGCCCCAGCTCACCCCTAGTTCAGCCCCCCAGGATACCTGAAGTTGGGGATCCTCCTTAGCTGTGGAGCTCAGGGTATGTTGGTTCCACGTCCAAACCTTCAACCTTCATCTGTAAAATGGGGTACTGATGGCTCCCTTGCAGAGGCCTGGGGATTCGAGGCAGCACTTCTGGCCCGTACCTGTTGCCATTTCTGCATGTTGTACCCCTGGCCCTGACTCAGGCTGGCGTCCTGAACACCTGTGCATCCACAACCCCATAAGCCTTCCAGGAGCACTATAGATCAGGGTGACCCAGGATTAGGCCGGGGGTGGGAATTACAGACTACCCCCAGGACTGACCCAGGGCTATACCCCTCCAGGGCTGGTGGGAACACGAGTGGTTTTTGTGTGTGTATGTGGCTTGCAGCTTGCAAGGGGGGTGGGGGGCAGGTGGCGGGGTTGGTTCGAGTCTCAAACTGTCCTCTGTCGGGTCGGGTCAGGCCTCAAACTCTCCTCTGGGCCATTTCCTTCTTTTTCTCAACAGAAAGAACCCAGGCTATGGAATCATGTGTGGGCCCAGCAGGGTTCATAGGCACCTTCTCAGTCTGTCTCCAGCGTTGGGCTCTTCTGGTCCTGCCCAGCTTGTCGCTTTAGTACCTCAGTTTCCTTATCTGCATGGAAGCCCACCTGTCAGCTTGGATGAGGGGAGGAAAGCAAAGCCCCTCAGGCCCTGTGTGGGAAGGAGAGTCTGAAAGTGCAGGGGCTGTGCTCAGGAAGGAGCGCAGCTTCAGGAGGGGCTGGTTGGCTGGCAGTGTTGTGCAGGACATTCAGAACGTGACTGGGTTTCTATTCTGATTTGTACAAGCATAGGATACTCAGGTGGCTCTGGTCTGTTCTCTAGCTAGCAGGAGAGTCTGGGGTCAATCTGTAATAATTTAGCTTCTGAGCAGGTGCCTGGCACTGGAAGAGGAGAGCCCAAGAGAGCAAGGATACATTGTGTGGCTGAAGGGGGCAAGGCCCTGGGCTGCCTCCTACTCTGACCTTGTGGGCCTTGGTGTCTGCTCTTCCCCTCTGTCTGCCACTCTGAGTCTGGAATGTGGCAGTGATATGGGTGTTGTGGGCACTCCTGGCATGTGGGCAGCTCCTCAGTGCTGGTGTCTGAGCTCCACAATGACTTCATTCATGTAATAGTATGTTATGGCTGCGTAACAAAGAACCACAAACTGTGCAGCCCAAATCATAGAAATTTATCATCTCACAGTTCTGATGACTGGAAATATGAGATTGAGATGTTGGCTGGGTTGGATCCTTATAGGTGGCAGTTTTCAAGTTCACATGACATTCTCCCTATATGCCAGTCTGTATCCAAATTCCACCCACCCACCCCCACTTTTTTTTAAGAGACAGCGTCTCCCTCTGGCTCCAGTCCCAGGCTGCAGTGCAGTGGTGCAGTCATAGCTCACTGTAGCCTCAGCCTCCTGGGCTCAAGTGATCCTCCCACCTCAGCCTCCCAAGTAGCTGAAAACTACACTTGACCACCACCATACCTGGCTAATTTTTATATTTTTTTGTAGAGACACGTTCTTGTTATGTTGTCCAGGCTAGTCTTGAACTCCTGGCCTGAAGTGATCCTGCCTCCCAAAGTGCTGGGATTACAGGCATGAGCCACCACGCCAGGCCACCTCTTTTTTAAAGGACACAGTCACATTGGATTAGGACCTAACCTAATGACCTCATTTTAACTTGGTAAAGACCCTATTTTCAAATAAGTTTAGAGGTTAGGACTTCAGCATATGAATTTAGGAGGGAACACAATTTAGCCCCTAAAACTGTACTTCTTTTCTTTTGTTTTAAATTTCAGAGCCTGGCTGATCGTGTGTGTGTGTGTGTGTGTCTGTCTATGTGTGAAAATATACATAGGCTGGGCGCGGTGGCTCACGCCTGTAATCCCAGCACTTTGGGAGGCTGAGGCGGGTGGATCACGAGGTCAGGAGATCGAGACCATCCTGACTAACACGGTGAAACCCCGTCTCTACTAAAAATACAAAAAATCAGCCGGGCGTGGTGGCGGGCGCCTGTAGTTCCAGCTAATCAGGAGGCTGAGGCAGGAGAATGGCGTGAACCCTGGAGGCGGAGCTTGCAGTGAGCCGAGATAGTGCCACTTGCACTCCAGCCTGGGTGACAGAGCGAGACTGTCTCAAAAAGAAAAAAAAAAGAAAAAGAAAAAAAGAAAATATACATAACATGTACTGTTTTAGCCATTTTTAAGTGTGCGGTTCAGTGGTATTCAGTACATCCACATTGTCATACACCTGTCACTACTGTCTATCTCCAGAACTTTTTCATATTCTCCACACTGAAACTCCACTAAACGCTAACTCCCTCCTCCCCTCCTGTCCAGCACCTCACAGCCCCCGTTCTACTTTGTCTCTATGAATTTGACTACTCTAGGAACCTCATATACGTGGAATCTTACGGTATTTGTTTGTTTGTGCCTGGCTGATTTCACTTAGCATAATGTCCTCAAGGCCTATCTCAGTCAGCGTGTGTCAGAGTTTCCTTCCTTTTTGAGGCTGAATAATACTCCTTTACATGTATGTGGCACGTTCTGGTTTTCCACTCATGCATTGATGGATGCTGGGGTTGCTGCCACCTCTTGGCCATTGTGGATGACGCTGCTGGGAATGTGGTGAATGTGCACCTCCTCTCCTAACCTGCCCCAGGCATCCTTCAGAAGCGGGGCAGCCCAAGACCGAGATGGGGGAAGAAGGTGGTTTGCCTGCCCTCCCAGGCTTGCTGGGTGTCTGCCCGTGGCTGGGCCCTGGCCCCGGGCTCAGGGTGGTGACCGCCAGCAGGGGGAAGTCCCTCTTCCTGCCATTCCCCCCCGACCAACCCTCTGTATTTCCTCTTTGGAGGGGCAGTGAGTGGGAAGGGAGGACCCGCAGGTGTGCAGTGGCCATGGCCCGCATCCTGGCTGAGCACCTTTGCTGGTGTGGAGGGACTCCCTCCAGTCACTTTCAGACCTCACTCCCCATGCTGCTCCCACACCAGGGCACTGTTCCCACGCCATCCTCCTTTGAAGGGCACTACCCACCTTCCCTGTCTTGCCCCTTCCCACCCTCTTCCCAGGGACTTTTCTGGTCAGTTCCCTGCTGCCAGGTCTATACCTCAGGGACTAGAAGCTCAGCGTCCCCTCTGCTCTTCCTCCTTTTGCCTTTGTCCTCTTAGCCAGACCCAGGCTCACTGTGCGTCAGTGCCCCTGCCTGCGTTTTTCTACCAACACCAGGCCTACCTGGAGTGACCATCGCAGAAGCCCCCAGCCCTGCCCCACCTCCAGTGCCACACTCAGATGTGCTGCCAGAACGTCACCTGTCTCCCTGCAGCCTCTAGGCTCCCCTCTTGTTCCAGACCCAGACACCTCCTAAATCGAGCCCAAGTCCTTGGCCTGAAGTCTGAGGCTCCCCACAAAATCACCCTCTTCCTCTCTCTCCTCTCACTGCCAGCCTGTATCCCCTTTCCCAGCTGTACCCCCTTTCCCAGAGACCACTTCCAGCCCCCCTTAGCTCTTAGTGGCCTCTGGCTGGATCTAGAAACCAAACTGACACCAGGTACATTAACAAGAGAAAAGCACACAAATGTCATTAGTTTTACAGGTGCATGGGAAACTTCACCAGAGTCAAGTCCAGACAAGTGGCCGAAGCAAGATGCTTTATCCTTTTTCGATAAAGAACAATAAGTTTGAGAAGTGGCAGGACAAGGGGGATCTGGCTAGGGGCAGTAAATTCTTGAGGAGTCACTGGAAGATATATGAGGGGTGTAAACCTGGTGGAAGATAAGGGTTACTTTGTTAAAGCATATTTATTCAGGCCCACTGCAGCCCCCAATTCCATCTCAGGTGATAAGGGCTATTTTCTTCCCTGGTTCAAGGAAGACACCCCTCCCAGAGGAATCTTTATGGCTTGCTGAGTATAGCAAGAAACAGGTCAGCTAGCCCTTTCTGAAGCTACAGCTCGAAGTCAGTGTAGCCATCCGGTGTATTTTGGGATGGCACGTCCTTCACTCTTTCCCAGCCTTTCTGCATTTGTAAGCCCCAGGAAAGCCGGCAGCTGAGTCAGCCTGAATCCCTCCATGGGGCGTCTTTGCAGCTCCCTGCCCCTGCTGGTTGAAGGCTCTGTTGGTCGCATTCTTCTCTCTCACAGACTCTGCCCCTCCAAAGCCCTTCCAGCCCTCTCCTGGGGGCTGGGTTATCTCTGTCCTCAGACTCCATGGCACCGAGTTCAGGCCATGTCTTAGTGTCCTGTGGCTTCCTTAACAGAATGCCACAAGCTTAGTGGCTTACAACAACAAACATTTATTCTCTCCCAGTTCTGAAGACTGAAGTCCCACATCAAGGTGTCAGCAGGGCCAGGCTGTCTCTGGAGGCTCTAGGGGAGGATCCTTCCTTTCTGTTCCCAGCATCTGATGGCCCCCGGCATTCCTCGACCTGGTGACAGCATCTCTCCAGTCCCTGCCTCCGCCTTCAAATGGCCTCTCGTATGCCTGTGTCTTCTGTCTCTTTAAAGATATTTGTCATTGGATTTAGGGTCCATCAGTGTGATATTGTGATATAAGAAACCTGTATGTGGTCTTCCCTCTGATTTCTGGCACAAGCTTCTAAAATCATTGTAATTTCCTGAACGATGGGGTGATAGGAGCATCTTTTGTTATTCATACAAGCCTTTTCTGTGGGACCTGAGGTTATGCTAATGAGGTGATGCTTGAGGGGCCCCTAGATAGCTGTGGGATGGGGCTGGTTGCCAGAGGAACCAGCCACGTGATTAGAGGGTTGGAACTTTAGCTCCACCCCTGAACTCTGGGGATGGGGAGAGGGGTGGAGATTGAATTGATCACCCGTGTCTACAGCCATGCCAGCCTGATCTCGGCTGAACTGATCATCAGTGGCCAGTGATTTAGTCTTGCCTACCTAGTGGAACCTCCATGAAAACACTACACAGTGAGGTTCAGAGAGCTTTCACGTTGGTGAACACATGAAGGTGCTGGGAGGGCAGTGCCCCAAGAGGCCATGGAAGCTCCCCCACAATACACACCCTGTTACCCAGCCCTCTTCCGTTTGGCTTTTGTGAGTGGTATCCTTTACAATAAACTGGTAAATGTGAGTAAAAGGTTTTCCCAAATTCTGTGAGCTGTTCTAGCAATTTTTTTTTTTTTTTTTTAAGATGGAGCCTCGCTCTGTTGCCCAGGCTGGAGTGCAGTGGCGAGATCTCGGCTCACTGCAACCTCCCGGGTTCAAATGATTCTCTTGCCTTAGCCTCCCGAGTAGCTGGGACTATAGGCGCCTGCCACCACGCCCAGCTAATTTTTGTGTTTTTAGTAGAGACGGGATTTCATCATATTGGCCAGACTGGTCTTGAACTCCTGACCTTGTGATCCGCCTGCCTCAGCCTCCCAAAGTTGCTGGGATTACAGGCATGAGCCACTGTGCCCGTCTCTAGCAAATTATTGAACCTGAGGAGGAGGTTGTGGGAACACCCCATCTCCACTCCCAGCTTTAGAGTCAGTAGGTCAGAAGTACAGGTGGCCCAGACTTTCCCCCAGTGCCTTAAGTGGGAACAGTCTTGTGGTACTGAGCCCTTAACCTGTGAAGTCTGACACTTATTCCACATACTTACTGGCAGAATGGAATTAAATTATAGGACACCCGGCTGGTGTCCAGAGACTGGGAGGATTGCCTGGTGAAAGGAGAAAACCCACACGTGTGTTGTCAGGAGAGTTCTGGGGGAATAGAAACACATCATAGTAGTAGTAATTGGACAATCTAGGGTGATCTCATCTCAAAGCCTTTAACTTCATTACATCTGCAAAAAGACTCTTTCCAGGTAAGGTCGCATTCGCAGATTCTAGGGTTAGGATATGAACGTGTTCCTTTGGGGGCCCACTACAGTGGGCTTCTCACCTTGGTGTCCTCAGGGGAGCCAGTGTCTGCCTCCCTCTCCTCCGTTAGGTCCTGGCTCCGTGGTCATTTCCTCAGGGAGAGGCCCTGCTGTCCTTCCTGGGTCTGTCTTCCTCCCTCCTGCATGTGCTCCGGTGCCACCTGCCTCTCTCCCGTGGCCTTGTCATGGTTGCTGTGATGCCCACGTCACGTGACTCCATGGATTCCGCTGGCTCCCATGGGCAGGGGCTGGGTGTGCGGTGCTCACCATTCCATACCCAGCACAGTGTCCTGCACGTATTAGGTACTCAGTAAGTACATTTGTCTGGGGCTAAACCTTCAGGGTCTCCAGGAAGTCTTTCTGAGCCCCAGAGTCCTAAAAAAGCCCAGGTGCTGCTGAGGAATAATAACTGTATCATCCTGGGGCGGAGGGCTGCTGCCTCTTCCCAGCTGGGGTTTCAGCCTCTGCCCTGCCCCCACACCAGCCGGCCCCCAACCTGAAGCCTAGAGCATCAAATTATTATTGCCTCCGGGAATGACTGGGAGCCTTAGGCACAGGTGGGTCCTTGGAGACAGGGGATGGTCCTTTAACAGTGTTCTGGATCCTGATGGAGAAGAGAGGGGGTTCTCCTCTGCCCACACTGAGGCACACTCAGCTTGTGGAGGAAAACGGCTGACTAGTGCCCCCAGAAAATCGCCAGCAAAGTTGACCTTCTGGTGATTCAGTCTCCAACCAGCTCAACCTTCAAGCAGGCAGAGCTGTCAGGGCTGGTCGTGTGGGTTGGACTTTCTCCTCCAAGAAAGCTCAGAGTTGTAAATACCTGTTTCTCATCTGCGGTGTCTAGGGTTGCCTGGGGAGCCAAGGCATCAGGGAGCAGGACAGGCTCAGGCCCTTCCCGACTGACATTTTCCAGCCTATGGGGGGCCTTGGCTAGCCTGGTGGCTTTCTCTGTGGCATACGCTGATTCATGACCCTGACCTCTCTCTACCCGGGCAGCTGCGGCTTTCCATTCTTGGGTGCTGGCCTGGTGATGTCATTGTTGGGGTATGGCATGAGGGCTGGGAGGCCACAGGATCCTGGGGTGCTCTCTGTGTACCCTTCCACCACAGAACCAAGGACCCTGGTGGCAGGCCTTTAGCCAGGGTGCGGTGGCTAACTGGATGGGGCACGTCTCATTTATAAAGAATTTTGAGGCACTTGGCGTGGATGCAAGAAGGGGCAGCTGCCAGCCTGGCAGAGGAGGAGAAAGTAGAAAAACCACCAGAACCAACCACACATCTCCGAAAGCACTCACTGCCTGTGGGTGGCCTGAGGTTATGGCCAGGCGGTACTGACATCCATCCGGAAGGATACTCTCAGCCCTCAGGAAACAGTGGAATTATGTTCCGGGTTCCCTGCTTAGGAGAGGAAAACAGGTCAGCCTTAAAAAAAAAAAAAAAATTGAGGTAAAATTCACATAACATAAAATGAATCATTTTAAAGTGAACAATTCCGTGGCTTTTAGTGCCTTCACAGTGTTGTGCAACCACCATCTCCGTTTAGTTCCGAAACATTTTCGTCACCCCAGAAGGAAACCCCTGCCCATTAAGCAGTCACCGACCTCCTTTCTGTTTTTATGGGTTTACATATTGTGGGGACTTAATATCAATGGAGTCATACAACATGTGGCACTTTGTGACTGGCATATTTCCCGTAGCATCATGTTTTCAAGGTTCATCCGTGTTGTAGCATGTGACAGAATTTCCTTCCCTTTGAAGGCAGAGGCCGGGTGTAGTGGCTCACACCTGCAATCCCAGCACTTCGGGAGGCCTAGGCGAGAGGACCACTTGAAGCCAGGAGTTCAAGACCAGCCTAGGCAACATAGCGAGACCCCTGTCTCTACAAAAAGAAAAAAAAATTATTTTAGCTGGACATAATGGCACACACCTGTAATGCCAGTTACTTAGGGGGCTCAGGCAGGAGATCACGTGAGCCCAGGAGTTCGAGACTATGGTGAGCAATGCTATTCCATTGAATCTGATGGACATTTGGATTGTTTCTACCTCTTGTGAATAATGCTTCTGTGAACATTCTGGTACAAGTTTTTGTTTGAACACTAGTTTTCAATTGTTTTGATTATACACCTAGGAGGGGAGTTGCTAAGTCGTAAGGTTATCAATGCCACATCTTAGAAATGCCTTCTCTTTGGAATGAAAGTTGACCCAGCAGGCAGGTCACACAGGTGCAGCTGGGCACAGTCAAGCTCTGCCTGAGACTCAGTTTTTCCTGTCTGAAAAATAGCAATCTAAAAGTTCATGCCCACTCAGGTGCGTATTCCAAGAGATGATACGTGGGTTTTCAGCACCATATGTGACCTAGAGGAAGTGCCCCGTAAAGGGTGGCGGGTT
Source organism: Pan troglodytes (assembly GCF_028858775.2). Taxonomy (NCBI): domain Eukaryota; kingdom Metazoa; phylum Chordata; class Mammalia; order Primates; family Hominidae; genus Pan; species Pan troglodytes. The sequence goes on from NC_086016.1 coordinate 25,264,855, forward strand.
TTTTTTGCCCACTACTTCAAAGATTTGGGTCTTTTTTGCTGTCAGAGGAACTTACCTCCCTGAAGCACTACGGGTATTCCCTGACCTTACCTGAGGTTCTGCTACGATAGCCAGCTTCGGAGTCCCCAAGATCCACAGCCCTTCTCCAGGGTAGAGTCTGCTCTTGGTAGGTGCATGGTGGTAGGAAGGTGCCAGGCTATGGATGAGCGTGGGGTGCAGAGCCAGCTCCGACTGTGGACTCTGCACCCTTCATGAGACCCGAACCTCTGTCCCAGCCATGGTTTTCCAAGCCTCTCTGGAGGACAGTGCCTGCCTGACAATCCCTCCAAAAGACGTGTGCTGCTGTTTGTAGAAGTCGCTGGCACCATGCTGCCATGGCCTGCCTAGGACCTAGGAGAAGATGGGAGGCCAAGAGGAGGGCAGGAGCCGGGAAGGAGGACAGCTGCAGCCATGACAGGGTGGGGGTTTGATGTCCGCCTCTGTGGAAACCTCCACCACAGCTGGCCGAGCCACCGGATGTTTGATCTGCTTTTACCTTTGTAAATAAATACTGCCTAGTCTTTGGCTGCCAGTGTAAACAAGGATGGAGACCACTCTGCTGATGATCTCTGTGCTCCCTGGAGTTCCTGCCTCCTCCACCCAAATTCCTCCCAGTGCCCCTTTCTTCTCTTGACTCCAGTACATGTTGATCGGAGGGCACTTTACAGCCGCTCTCATTGTTCTGGGTAGGGAGGGCCCAGAGCATGACCTCTGATCCCCTGAGGGCTTGCTCCCATCTCACCCTGGGGCACGTTGGCAGAGGGTGGGTCAGGGGCTGGGTTCCTGGAACCCCACACCTCTGGCAGCCACACCACGGATGGAGGATCTGGGGTCTCTCTAGGCATATCTGGCCTGGGAGAGCCTCTCCTGCCTGGCTGTACCCAGGCATCACATGGCCGATGGTCTGAGCTCAGTTCTGCATGCATTTCCTGGGAGCCCACCGTTCCGCCTTCTGTCTCTATGAATCTGACTACTGTAGGTACCTCATATGAGTGGAATCATAACAATACTTGTCCTTTTGTGTCTGGCTTATTCCACTAAGCAGAACATCAAGGTTCATCCATGAGATTGCATGTGTCAAAATGTCCTTCCTTTTTAAGGCTGAATGATGTTCCATTGCGTGTATACATTACATTGTGCTTCTCCCTTCTTCTGTCAGTGGACATTGGGTTCTTTCCACCTCTTCCTTCCCATGTTGTGATGAATATGGGTGTGCAAATATGTCTTCAAGTTCCTGCTTTCAGTTCTTTTAGAGGCTGGGCGCAGTGGCTCACGCTTGTAATCCCAGCACTTTGGGAGACTGAGGCTGGTGGATTACTTGAGGTCAGGAGTTCCAGACCAGCCTGGGCAACATGGTGAAACCCCATCTATACTTAAAATACGAAAATTAGCTGGGTGTGGTGGCGCACGCTTGTAATCACAGCTACTCGGGAGGCCAAGGCAGGAGAATCACTTGAACCCAGGAGGCGGAGGTTACAGTGAGCCAAGATCGCGCCATTATACTCCAGCAGTGTCCGGGCAACAGAGTGAGACTCCATCTCAAAAAAAAAAAAATCAGTTATTTTGGGTACATAACTAGGAGTAGAATTGCTGGATCATGTGGTAATTCTGTTTAATTTTTTGAAATATTTTTTTTTTTTTGAACCAGTGTGGTCTAGGGGATGTGACCGCAGCACCTACCTGGGCCTGGGCTGACTGGGACCTAACCAGGCATTATTCTTTTCGCTATATTATTTTTATTTTTTGGCTGCCCTTTTTCCTTTTATGAAAGAATAGATTTGCAGAGTTCTGGGGTTGGGTTGCTAAGCAAACTGCCTGGAGAGAAGAGGGTTTCAGATTTCACTAGGCCTTCCCTCTTCCACACCAACCCTGGGCTGTCTGCACTGGACTTCCTCTCCCCAGCCCCACTCCTAGTCTGGTTCCTGGTTCAGGTGAGCAGCAGCCAGATTCCATGCCCCCACCTTCTACCTTCTAGTGTTTGGGTTCTGCCTTGGATAAAGCTTTGCAGGAAGGATGTGGCTGATGAGACCATCAACCTCAGTCCTGCCAAGGGTGAGGAGGCCCAGAGAGGTTTTTCCACTGGGTATTCCTGGTACGGGGGCAGGAGCCAGGCCTCCCAATTGGTTCTGGCTCTTGGGAGATGGCGGCTTTCAAAATGCCAAATAATGTACTTTATCCTCAAGAGGAAAGGGCCTTGGCTGGGCATGGTGGCTCAAGCCTATAATCCCAGCACTTTGGGAGGCCGAGGCAGGAGGGTTGCTTGAGGCCAGAGTTTAAGATCAGCCTGGACAACATAGCAAGACTTTTTCTCAAAAAATGTTTTTAAAAATTAGCTGGGCAGGCCAGGCACGGTGGCTCACGCCTGTAATCCCAGCACTTTGGGAGGCCAAGGTGGGTGGATCACAAGTTCAGGAGATCGAGACCATCCTGGCTAACATGGTGAAACTCCGTCTCTACTAAAAATACAAAAAAAAATTAGCCAGGCGTGGTGGCGCACGCCTGTAGTCCCAGCTACTCCGGAGGCTGAGGCAGGAGAATGGCGTGAACCCGGAAGGTGGAGCTTACAGTGAGCCGAAATCGCGCCACTGCACTCCAGCCTGGACGACAGAGCGAGACTGTCTCAAAAAAAAAAAAAAATTAGCTGGGCATAGTGGCATGCACCTGTAGTCCCAGCTACTTAGAAGGATCCCTTGAGCCCAGGAGTTCACAGCTGCAGTGAGCTATGATCACTCCACTGCACTTCAGCCTGGGTGACAAAAAGATCATGTCGCTGAAAATAAAATCACGGGTGGGGGGTGGTGCTTTGTGTACTTAGGGGAGCTCAGGTGTGAAAAACTGCGTTTTGAAAAAGCAGGTTCCTGTGTGCTGGTTAGAATGGGGGGGATGAGGAAATTGAGGGGCAGTCCTCCCCACACCATCATTTGCCTTGGAGCAGACTGGAAGAGTCAGCAGAATGAGGGGCAACAAGTGTGGATTGGAGTGCTCTGGGTGAGCTGAGGCAGGGGCTGAAGCCCTCATATGGAATGTGGCAGGGATGAGCAGGCCATCTGGAATCCAGACTTAAAAGCATCAGTCACCCAGACATTGATTTGAGATCTCTGCAGGGGGGAAACGGCTGGGGTTTCAGCCACCTGGAGTGTCCTAATTCCCCAGCAGAGTCTGGCCGTGAGACCTGGTCTCTCTGTCTCACCTGGCGGGGTGATGTGTCCACTTCAAAGTCTCACTGGACACAGGCAGGCAAACCCTCACCGGGCACTTGATTCTTGCACCAGGTTTTAGCGTGGACGTTGCTAAGCCAGCATGTGGCTTCGCACATGTGGAGTCTTACAGTTACTCTGAAGCAAGCCCTGGGACCCCAAATCTGACCCCGAAGTTCTTGCTGGGTTGACTCCCTACTCGGTGTTGACTTGACCTTACACGGGAGTCAGTGTAGTCATGGGCGCGGAAAGCACTCAGATAAAAGGTGCTCCACCCGGTGATGAAGAATGTGTTGATGTCTTAAGATCGTCTTTAGATAAACAGCAAAACCGTTGGTTAAAAGCTGGTCTAACCCACCTTATTTTGTTGTTGTTTGTTTTGTTTTAGACGTTTCACAGCCTAAAGCTGTGGTTTTAGTCTCTTTCTCTAGTGATAAGTGGAAAAGAGGGATGAGGAAGGGGCTTTGCTGGCCCGACCAAAAACAAAACTAAGAACCCATGAGTGTATTCTCTCCCTTGGGCACTTGGACACCTCTGCTAGAACATTTAGTAGACGCTGACAATTCCAAGCTAATGTAAAAGCCAAGTCTGGAGGGTCATGGGGTGGGAGACTAGGGTGAGGAAGTTGTTAAAGGAGGCCAAGGGGATGGCAGGGCCTTCATCTAATAGTGACAGTAGCATTTTAGAGCTAGAGGGTCTTTATCGATTGTCTAGTTCACATGCATGATTTTAAAAAAGGAAGCTGAGGCAGGAGGATTGCTTGAGCCCAGGAGTTGGAGACTAGCCTAGGCACCTTAGCGAGTCAACGTCTCTGTTAAAATTAATAAATGAAGTCAAGAAAGGTGAGGCATGGACGGCCTCAGTGACCTGGACTAACTCACAGAGAGGTAGCAATGGGGAGGGCCAGAGCCTCGCTTCTGAGGGATTACACCACAGCTCACTTCCCCCACCCAAAGGCCAAAGGAACTGAGCGTTAATAACCAACATAGCGATCTTGGTACCTGGAGCCCCCTCGATGTCCCATGGATTAAGGGGACCAGATTCCTCCATACAGCTTGTTGAGGGACTTGGTGGGTGCCCCTTGCTCTTGGGGTCTTCCTACTTTGGCTGCTATGCTCAACCCAGACCCAGCCTCTTCCTGGAATTCTCCTTTCAACACGCACAGAGACAGAACCCGGCCCGGACTTTGCAGCCAGTAATTGTGTGCAATCACCTGGGACAGTGCTGCAGGTCAGCAGCCGGCAATGCTAGACACCGGGTTGGGGTCGCTCAGCAGGTCTAAGCCCTGGCTGCCAGCTAGATTCCCCCAGGAAGCCCCTATAGCTTCGGATTCGGCAGGTCTGTGTGGATCCCAGTGAAATCGTTTTCAAAGCCTCCCAGGTGTTGCCGATGTGCAGCCAGGGCTGGGGACACCTGTTAGAGGGTGCTGAGTCCTGTGGGACGAGAAGTGGAGAACCTGGGAGAGGGAGAGGCAGAGGTGTGCAAGGAAGCCGGAACTTCGGCCATCTGCACCCACAGCTAGTGGCAGATCACTCCAGACACACGGCTCTCCCCGGCCTTCCACGTGGAAAGGACTGACAACAGTCTCCACTTCAGGATTGCTGGGTCAGTTGCTCTGAGTGCCTGAGGGCAGCCCTGTGCCCACCCAGCCTGGGTGTGTGTGGTGGCAGTTGTAAACTCCTGAATGAACACCAAGGTCACCTCTGCTGGTAACCTTTGGGCAGGGCTGCTTACAGGTGACTCATGGTGAGAGTGACGTCACCCCATCAGGGTGAGCTCTCAGAAGTCCCATGGGCCTCAAAGTCCCCCTTTGGAAGGAGTGGAGAAGGGATCCTCACATGAGCCATGGATTGGGCTAGAAGATCCTTGTGGGTTGACAGTGGTCGTGATGAGTCCACTGGCTTAGAAAACTCAGGCTGAGAACAGGCCATGGAGGAGCTCCAGATGGCTAAGGCCTTGGAAACACGTGTTGAGCTTTGTCATTCAGCCTGGGAGGAAGGGAGTGATTATCTCCAGGTGCCTCTGGGAGGAATGAATTACTCTGTATAACCAGATAGTCCCAACAGGCAGGGGGCCTCTTGTAGGATAAGCCACTCTGTCCTCCTGCGGGTACTCACATTGGGGTAAGGGTGGTCTGGGATTTTGACAGACCTGCTGGAAGGTGGTCTATGACTCAGCCAGAAGCTGGGCCGGACTGGGGGATGGGGGAACCTGTAGCCCCAGTTCCCTGGGCTGGCATCGGAATAGCATGGTAGGACTCGCTGCTCATGGTGGACAGAACTTGCACCCCAGCCAGCATGCTGGCCTGTGCTCCTCACCCCATCAGACCCCATGGGCAGGTGTGCAAGGTGCAAGGACCGTTCCTGACATCAAGATGGTAACGGTAACATTTTGGGTTTCCCTTTCTTTTTCTTTTCTTTTCTTTTCTTTTCTTTTTTTTTTTTTTTGAGACAGAGTCTTGCTCTGTTACCTAGGCTGGAGTGCAGTGGTGCAATCTTGGCTCACTGCAACCTCCACCTCCCAGGTTCAAGCGATTCTCCTGCCTCAGCCTCCTGAGTAGCTGGGATTACAGGCACCTGCCACCATGCCCGCCTAATTTTTTTATAGTTTTAGTAGAGATGGGGTTTCACCATATTGGCCAGGCTGGTCTCGAACTCCTGACCTCAAGTGATCCACCCACCTCGGCCTCCCAAAGTGCTGGGATTACAGGCATGAGCCACTGCGCCCAGCCGGGGTCCCCCTTTATATAGCAACCCAACCCCCCTGTATGGGGGAGAACCAACTGTTTTCTCTGTACACAAGCTCAACGCAGAACACTTATGTGACCAAATGTAGGGGTTTTCCCCCACACCAAGCAGTTCTCTGCAGACACCAGCTGGGTGTCCTACAATTTCAACTCAGTTCTGACATTGTCTACCTGGAGTTAGCATCAGATCCCACTGTTAAGGGCTCAGCTCCAGAAGACTGCCCCTAACGTCAGGTGTCAGTAGCAAGTCCAGGTTATCTATTGGCCGTAAATTGAAGGTTCCTACAGCCCCCTCCTTGAGTTTGATCACTTGCTGGAACGGCTCAGAGAACTCAGGAAAATAACTTACTAGCTGACTGGTTTTTAATACAAAGATACAACTCAGGAACAGCCAGACGGAGGAGGTGCACAGAGGAAGGTCTGTGGGAAGGGGTGCAGAGCTTCCATGCCCTCTCGGGGCACTGCCACATTTTCAGCAACCTGGAAGCTCTCCTAACCCTGGCCTTTTGGACAGCCCTCATTGTGTAGGCATGATTGATTACGTCACTGGCCATTGGTGATCAACTCAACCTTCAACTGTGGGTCTTCCCCAGAGAGTTGGGGGTGCCAACTCTCTAATCATGTGATTGGTTCTCCCGGCAACCAGCCCCCTTCCTGAGGCTATCCAGGAGCCCCAGCCACCTGTCATTTACTAGCACACATAAAGACATGTATTACTTTAGAGATTCCAAGGGTTTTAGGACCTGCGTGCCAGGAAAGTAGAGGGTGGGATATGCAAAGATCAAATATACATTTCTTAAGTCACAACCCCCTGCCAGGGGCAGATGTATCTCAGAAAGCCCCTTGTATTGTCTGGGGAGTGAGCTCATGTTCATCCCCCCTCACCTTGTGGTCTTTGACCAGTCAGTTATGAAGGGGACGTCAGCATACCCGAGGTCGTTGTGAGATGCCTGTTGGGGACAGAGATGGTGTCAGCTGGGTGCTTGCTGGGACGGGTTGAGTATGGATGCTCCCTTCTCTGTCTCTAACATAGGATGCTTCTTTGCACACACAGATGGCTCGTTCGGAACACCACCTGGATACGGCTGCGCTGCAGACCGGGCAGAGGAGCAGCGCCGGCACCAAGATGGGCTGCCCTACATTGATGACTCGCCCTCCTCATCGCCCCACCTCAGCAGCAAAGGCAGGGGCAGCCGGGATGCGCTGGTCTCGGGAGCCCTGGAGTCCACTAAAGCGGTGAGTCCCCATGGTGTACGTGTGGCAGGAGGGCCAGGTGAGGCTCCCTGAAGTGCAGCCCCATGCTCAGGGGTATGTAGCAGGTAGGTGGTGGAGCAGCCAATGGTTTGGAAGCCAAGTGGGTCACCAAAAACTCCTTCCTCATCTCTACATGTGGTACACAGACAGCCTGCCAGATGTGTTGATCAGGGAGATCAGGGGATGCTTTGAACTGAGCATGGAGGAGGCAGGCAGCATGTGGTCTTGAGGCTGAGAATGTCAGCACCAGAGGCCACCAACAAGACCTGCGTGATGGCGCCGGCAACGCTCCTGAGCCAGGTGGTGTCTGGGCTTGGGTCCCTTTGTTTCATAGCCTTCTTGCTCCCTTTTACCAAAGCGTGTGCTGAGGATGGCTCCATCCATGTGACCAGAGCCTTTCCTGTGAGTTTTCACTTGACCCTCATTAATAAATCTTGGCCTTTCTGTCACTTCCACTTTACAAAGGTGAAACTGAAGTCCAGTGGTGGCTTCCCCAAGGTCTCATGGCTAGTGAGTAGCAGCACATTCAGTAGATGCTCTGCCATGCCCTCCAAGAAAGCAGTGGACCCACGCCCCCCTCACATGAGAACGTAGCCTGGGCTGGTTGCAGGCTGGATGGTGCTGGACCGCCCGGCCCTGCATGAAGTTCTGATTCCTCTCGCTGGTCCCACAGCTCAGGGGGCTGCTTCAGAAATGCTCTGGGGCCCAGATGCTCACCCCTTGCCATTGGTGCATGTCCCCCCACTTGACCTCTTGGGTTCCTTACTTCTTGGGCTGAGAAAATCACTGCCCCAGGGCAGTTGCTCCTTTTTGTCTTTTTGGTCCCTGATGACAGATTCCTTCCGCACTCTGCTTAGCTTATTTCTAGATGGTTTCCACCATAGCCTGGCATGGTGGCTCACACCTATAATCCCAGCGACTCAGGAGGCTGAGGTGGGAGAATTGCTTGAGTCCAGGAGCTCGAGACTGCAGTGAGCTGTGATTCTCACCACTGCACTCCAGCCTGGGCAACAGAGCAAGACCCTATCTTTAAAAATAGTAATAAAAAAATAAATAAAAAGAGCAAGAGAGAGATGGACTTTTCCCCATTTCTGTAAGGAAGCTCCAGAAGTATATCTTCTCACTGGGCTGCTTTTTTCTGGGGCTGACATGTTAGCTGCAGGCCTGGGACTGCTGCTTACGTATATACTTTTGTGATTTCTGAAGGCCTTGGTGCTGGGCAGGCTTCTCGTTCTGAACCGAGAGGATAGGAGAGGAAGCCGGTGGGTAACATGTACCTGCTCCGTGCAGCACACACAGGCTGCTGCCTTAGGTAGCTTCCTATTCCACGTCGAGTGTCAGCTTTTTACAGACTGGGAGACCGAGGTTCAGAGAGGTGAAGTAACTTGCTTGGGCCACACAGCTCCAGGGTTTGAAGCCTTCCTGATTCTTCAATGGGCACACTTTCCCTCCCTCAACTGTCTTGTCTTTCTTGGTGCACCCCTTTCTTGCTGCATTGTGAGCATGGTTTGGTACAAAGAAGGACCAAGTTCAGGTAGGCTAAGTGCTGAACTTGAGAAAGCCAATTTCTTTCCATCATTCTTGAGGGCTATCTGCACCCAGCCAGTCCTTGATGCAGTTCCTGGCCCCGAAAGGAAGCTGATCTGCTCACTCAGTGCCCCGGTCCCTGTCCGGGGGTGGGGGCCTCCCACCCACACCTGGCTCTGACTTGGAGTACAGCCTTCACCTTTCAGTCCAGGGCTTCTCCTCTGTAAAGCCACTCCAGATCCTGGTCCCCCGACCCCTGCTCCCTGCTTCTGCCCTCACAGGAGCTGTAGATGTTTCTCATGGTGCACATCCTGCAGGAGGTTGTACGTCTCTGCCTGTCAGGTCCAGAGTTTCCAATCCCAAGCACGCCCCTTGGCCCAGAGCTGGTCTGAAGAGGAGGGGATTTGATTGGAGGAGAACTGTGTGTAGCTCCTTTCCAGAAACCTTCTGATGCTCTTCCCAGTGGTTGGGGCCCCAGGACGGGTGCCCTTCACTGCTCTGGAGACAAGCATAGCCTTGACTTCCTGGTTTCCCTGCCAGCCATGCAACAAGCCATGCAAATGTCATCTTTCATTTCTGATCTTTGGTTTGAAGACATGGCTGTCGCTTCCTAGGACACCTGACTTCCCCCAGGGAGCATGGTGATCTTGAGGCCAGAGGCACCCTGATCCTGACCATCCAGTGGGAAATGGGCATCAGGCTGCTTATCCCTCTCCTCCTGCACGCCACCCACCCCTCATTTGGTCCCAGATGCTGATCTTGAGTCTTTGGGGTCTCAGTGGACTCCTGTGGCATGGGTCTTCTCTGTGAATACCCACTCGTAGTGCAGACAGAGGCTGGACAGAGGCCAGGCACCCCCTTGCCCGGGGTGCTGTGGGAAGGATTCACACAGGCTGGCCTGTTGCGACAACCTGCAGCCCCAGGACCCTGTACAGAGGCCAGCCCCTTGCCCTCTGGTATGCCTTGAGGGCCAGGTTCTTGGGGTGTTCGCCGTCTGGGCCGCAGGACAATGTCCAGTCTGTTGCTAATGAAAATCTGCCCTTGCCCAGAGCAAGAGGGTCCTTTCTCCAGCAGCTGTGCTGGCTACACACTCCCAGCCCAGAGCAGCCTGCCCCTCGCAGTAAGGGTTTTGCACCCTGATCACCACTGGGCTCCCCCAGATTAGGGGGACTAGGAGGAGGGACTAGAAGGGGCCTCTTTGCACTCTGCCCTGTCCTGAAGCTCAGTTCCAGCTCCCGCCCTCAGTTCACTCGTGGGCCTGGTAGCCAGCTGACAACAGTTTTATTCACCTGTTCTCTGTTGGCTTTTCCTGCTTGGTTGTCACAAGCCCAGTTTGTTTTGTGGGTTCTTTATTGGCTTTTATTTAGCCTCAAGTTTTGTGTTTGTACCCGCCTAGGTAGGGTCGTGGTAGGAGGGCCTTCCTTCCATGTCACTGACTTCTTTTTCCAATTTCCCTTTACCTCCGGCTTCCTACCCGCCCCAGCCTCCTTGCCTGCCTCCATGGCCCTCCCTGCATTCACTTCCTTTCCCATAACTGGCACAAGCACAGCCCTGAGTTATAAATAGCCCCAGGCCGGGCCCTGCCCTTTGCTCTCTCGTTTTCTCTGCATGGACTTGGCTGATTTCTGAGCCGTCTCTGTCTGATGCCATCAGCACTATTCAGGACTCTAGAAGATTCTTAGTCTAAGGAGAAGTGCCTCATCCTGAGTCTTGTCTCCACCCCACCCCGTCCATGCCCTGAGCCAGATGTTCCCTGAGCGGCCCCGCCCTTCAGAACAGGGAGGGAGAGCCAGATTCTGCCTTCCTGCCTGCGCTGTTTTTCCTCCTGGCTTTCCAAACCATGTGGACAGAACGAGACACAGTGCTCCCACCCACGCCGGCACAAGCATCTCACACTGGGTGGGGCCGTCATGGGCCCTGCTGCCCTAGCAGCCTCCCTGGGCCCTACAGGCCACCTGGTACTCATAGTAGCAAGATTGTCCTTAGAACATGAGCACGGCTGGCAGGCTGGGTGAATGGGTGGCGCTGCCCAAGGGACCCACCATTCCCTTCACCTCTTCTCCTCTTGTGGAGCAGGGAGCGGCATCTGCACACAGTAGGAGGCACCTGCAGGGGCAGCTGGGGTGCTTTCCCCAAAGACTCCACCATTCATGATGGGCAGAGAGGGGGTGTCATAGGTCGCCCCACCCTACGTGTATGTGCACCATGGGCAGCAGACTTGCTGAACTTGGGTAGCATTTCAGGGCACCAAGGCAGGCTCAACTGACAGTCCTGGGTTCCTTGGACCCAACTGTCTCCAAGTGAGAGTATGGAGACCCTGAAGGAGCCCTCAGAGATTCATAAAAACGCAGCCAACACTAGGATACAGCCAGGTGTTTGAGATCCACTCATTGATTTATTAAACGAATCTTAACTGAGCACCTGGGTGTTCTGGGCACTGTGCTAGACAGGGAAGTTCCTAGCTCAGGCACAGCCATGGCCTGGAGGCTCCCACCCGTGGAGTCACTGCCTACCCTGCCCTGGGGGGACAGGTGTGCATGGAACCTGCGTGTCCTTTTCCTTGGAGCTGCTCTCAGCCCAGATCTTGATGGCTGTCCCCCCCACACACATGTACGTGTGTATAAATGCATATATATACACACATATACACAGGCACCCGGGCATGCTGACACCTCATGCATACATTCACACAAGTGTGCACACACTTAGGAGATTCCCAGGGCAAAAAGGTGGCCCAGGAAGACTTTTTAGATGGTCCCAGTGGGCAAGTGAGGATGTGTGGTCCAAGCCCCAGGGACTCAAATAGGGCACAGGGTGGGGCTCCCTCCCCGGGCAGTGGAGGCTCAGGGCCGGAGGGCATTTGCCTGAGACCATGGGGCAGGCCAGGCCCTGGGCGCTTCGTGTTGAACCTGCTGTCTATACCATGACATGCCTCCCTCATAGAGGGCCAGGGAAATAGGACAGCAGGGTTGGGAGTAGGCAGGGGCTGTGCTGGGACCCTGATTCCAAATTCTACAGATACCATGAGGCCTGAGCTGACCTCAGTCAGATCCTTCCTCAAACCCATCAGTTCTCACTGGAGGTGATTCTGCTCCCAGGGCATGTGTGGCAGCGCCTGGAGACATTGTGGCTGCCACACCTTGGGGGAGAGGGTGTTACTCACATACGGTAGGTAGAGGCAAGGATGCTGCACAGAATCCTGCAAGGCACAGGATGCCACCCAGCCCCCGACAGAGACTCCTCCGGGCCTAGATGTCAGCGGGGCCAACGAGAAGCCTGCCCGCAGCCAGTGATTTTCCCCGAAAGTGGGAAAGTGAGTGATCAGGGACCACCGCCCCAGTTCCATGCCTGTGAGCCCAGCAACCAGTGGAGAAGTGGGCGGGGCTGTCACAGACACCGGACCTGACACCACCCCCACCCCCCGCGCCCACACACTTTCCTCTGACTGCAGGCAGGGCCATTGGGCACAGGCGGGACAAAGGGAGCACGGCCTCAGCCCAGTGGAGCACTGAGGTGCTGCCATGGGCATGGCCAGCCTCCAACATTGCCAGTGGCCAGGGAGTAGGCGGGAGTGGCCAGGAAGTCAGGCGGCGGTTTCTGTGGCCTTTGGCGTCATCATCTTTGGTGTCATGCCTTTGCTGGGACTGTTGTAACAAAGCATCACAGACTGGGGGGCTTAAAGAACAGGAGTTTATTTTCTCCTAGTCCTGGAGGCCTGAAGTCCAAGATCAAGGGGTGGGCAGGGTTGGTTTCTTCTCGGGCCCCTCTCCTGGGCTTGTCTTCTCTATGTGTCTTCACATAATGTTCCCTCCATTGAGTCTGTGTCCTGACCTCTTCTTTTACAAGCACCCTAGTCCTGATGGGGTAACATGGCTCATGCCTGTAATCCCACCACTCTGGGAGGCTGAGGTGGAAGGACCGCTTGAGCTCAGGAGTTTGAGACCAGCCTGGGCAACATGACAAGACCTTGTTTCTATTACAAAAAAAAAAAATTTTTTTTTTTTTTTTTTTTTTGAGACAGAGTTTCGCTCTTGTTGCCCAGGCTGGAGTGCCACAGCATGGTCTCGGCTCACTGCAACCTTCCCCTCCTGTGTTCAGGCAATTCTCCTGCCTCTGCCTCCCAAGTAGTGGGGATTATAGGTGCCCACCACCACACCCGGCTAATTTTTGTATTTTTAGTAGAGACGGGGTTTCACTATGTTGGCCAGGCTGGTGATCTCGAACTCCTGACCTCAGGTGATCTGCCCGCCTCGGCCTCCCAAACTGCTGGGATTACAGGCGTGAGACATTGAGCCTGGACCCCCCAAAAATGTTTAAGTTAGCAGAGCGAGGTGGTGGGTGCATGAGGTCCCAGCTACTTGGGAGGCTCAGATGGGAGGATGACTTGAGCCTGGGCTCTCAAGGCTGCAGTAAGCTGTGACTGTGCCACAGCACTCCAGCCTGAGCGACAGAGTGAGACATCATCTCAAAAAAAACAAAAAAGAATGGGACATATGGAACCTTTTGGCTTCAGTTTACCTTAAAGGCCCTGCCTTCAGATACGGTAACGTTCTAAGGTACTGGGGGTTAGGGCTTCCACATGAATTTGAGTGGGGAGGGGAGATGTTATCATAACTAGGATTAGAAGGTGGCCTCCCAGGGGCATGGGCTCTGTCCCCTACATCAACATCCAACAATGTGTCAGCTTCATCATTTGGAGACAAAAACAGTAGAGCTTCCCTGAACTTTGAGTAGGGACGCTAATGGGAAGGGGGGACTTTGTCGAGGGTCCCTGCCAGTCCAGTGATGTCAGGGTCTAAAAAGCAGGGTCAGGGGACACAGGCCTTGAGCCCCAGGGACAGGGTTCTTCTGGGGCAGGTGGTAGCAGTCCCTGTGGCTGGGAGGGAGGGCATCTGGAGAAGGCGGTGCTGCCTGGGCCCCGTCAATCGAAGGGTCATGTGGCAGCAGCAGTCAGAGAATCCAGGTGAGGCGGGCCCCAGGTGAGCAGTGGGGAGTGGAGTCTGGCTGCAGCAGGAGCCAGGTGGCCATGCTGTGGGCTCCGACGCCCCCTCAGGTCAGAGCCTCCTTCTCCTTCCCTGACTGTGTCAGGCAGCTGCCCTTGGGTTGCATGCAGAAGCGTGGAGGGAGGCCTGGCCCAGCCTGCTCCGCACCAAACTCTGTTTCGCGGTCTGGCAAGAATAAGGGTGGCCCTGGTGTTGCCAGATGACCCCCCTCCCCGGGATTCTCAGTGACTGTGAGGGTGTGGCTTAGTATGTGCGGAGGGTCCCCTGCCTCCCTTTAATTCCATGTGGAGCCTTTGTGGGGGCAGGGGTTTGTCCAGAGGTCAACAAGCTGGCCCTCCTCTCTCAGAGGGCCCTGATGCAAGAATCCTCCTACCACCCTTCCAGGCTAACTTCTGTCTATTTCTCCTGCAGAGTGAGCTGGACTTGGAAAAGGGCTTGGAGATGAGAAAATGGGTCCTGTCTGGAATCCTGGCTAGCGAGGAAACTTACCTGAGCCACCTGGAGGCACTGCTGCTGGTGAGGAGGATTTAGGAAGCTGAGCAGGGCGGGATGGGGCAGGGTGACAGGGTTGGGAAGCCTCTTTGCCCTTAAGTCCCAGGTCAGCTGTCAGAGCCTGGGTGCAGCTCGCCATCCCTGGAGTGGATACCAGTGGAAGACTGAGTTGCCAAACCAAGCTGGTTTTAAAATTGTATTTATGTGATTTAAAAATAAAAGTGCATATCAGGTAACCATGACTGTCTACTGCCATACAATGCATCTGACGGATGGCAGCCCCTCTCACCTGTGCTACCTCACTTGTGCCCTTTTCCAGCCCATGAAGCCTTTGAAAGCCGCTGCCACCACCTCTCAGCCGGTGCTGACGAGTCAGCAGATCGAGACCATCTTCTTCAAAGTGCCTGAGCTCTACGAGATCCACAAGGAGTTCTATGATGGGCTCTTCCCCCGCGTGCAGCAGTGGAGCCACCAGCAGCGGGTGGGCGACCTCTTCCAGAAGCTGGTGAGTAACCCAGGGCCGGTGCTGGGACTACAGGCGTGTACCACCACGTCCAGCTAATTTTTTGGATTTTTAGTAGAGACAGGGTTTTGCTATGTTGGCCAGGCTGGTCTCAAACTCCTAACCTCAAGTGATCCACCTGCCTCAGCCTCCCAAAGTACTGAGATTACAGGCGTGAGCCGCCATGCCCAGAGTTTTTTTTTTTTTTTTCTAATTTATATTTATTTAGATAGGTATTTTTAAAAAGAGATGGGGACTTACTACGTTGTCCAGGCTGGAGTGCAGTGGCTATTCACAGGCGCAGTTCCACTGCTCATCAGCACGGGAGTTATGACCTCCTTCCTTTCCAACCTTGGCTGTTTCACTCCTTCTTAGGCAAACTGGTGGTTCCCAACTCCTGGGAGGTCACCATATTGATGCCAAACTTAGTGTGTAGTGCACTACAGCCCAGAACTCCTGACTGAAGCCATCCTCCGGCCTCAGCCTTCCGCGTAGCTGGGGCTATAGGTGCACGCCACCACACCGTGTGTGTGGCTGGGACTACAGGGGCGCGCCATCACACCCTGTGTGCGCCATCACACTCTGTGTGCACACACTTTCCCTGAAGCAGGCTTCCTCCGCTGGGAAACAAGTCCTCTAGGGGCAGGTGTGGCCAGAGGCCAGGCCCCCCTCTAAGTGTGAAGAGCATGTGATTCCTTAAAAGCCCTTCCCCCAGCACTTCTGGACTACCGAGACACAGAGCTCTGGCCTCGGGCCTCCCCTTGGCTGGTGCTGGGGGCTGAGTTTTCTGCTCTGAGGTGTGGCTTTCCTGTAGGGGGACCCCTCCCTCTGCCACCCTGTGCTGCAGACCCCCAGACTCCAGGCCAGAGCTAAGGCTTGAGGAACACAGAAGGCACTTAATTTGTTCCAGTTCTTGCTCCCTGGGGCTCTTTCCCCCATGGCCAGAGAGCAGGAGGCTGTATTTTGATACATGCCGCCCCCTCCATCTTTGAAGCCCCCCCACCCCCGTTTCTCCGTGTGTGTGTCAGCAGTTTTAAACCTAGTGGAGGGTGGTGGCTCGGGCTGGGCTCCGCGTCGGGCTGCCCCGCGGCTGCTCTTGGGCAGCCAGGGCCGCTGGGTGGGGGGCCGCCGGGAATGGCGGGCCCGGGTGAGGGCGGGGGCGGAGAGGCGAAGAAGCTGCAGGAAGGGAGGGTGACAAGGGGGAAGCGAAGGAACGGGAAGAGGAAGGGAAAAGCGAGCGAGAGGGGCAAGGCGGAAGAGGAAGCAGGGCGGAAGGGAAGCCCGGGCCGCAGACGGCGAAGGAGGCAGCGGGCGAAGGAGGCAGCGGGCGGGGGGCTGAGGCGGGAGCGAGGACACGCCCAAGAGAGGAAGCAGAGGGAGGCGGAAGCGTGGAGGAAGGGGAGAGAGGCATCATCAAAGGAGATGAGGGGAGCGCTGGGGCCGGGAAAGAGGCACAAGGAAGAGAGTATGGGAAGGAGGAATGGAGGGTCAGGGCTAGGCGGCGGGAGGGCGCCAGGCCGGGAAGAGTACAAGGACAAGGAGGTCAGGTTTGGGCCTACATCCCGGGGACAGGGGCGGCCATGGTGGCGGCAGCCAGGGAGGAGGAGGAGGAGGCGGCTCGGGAGTCAGCCGCCTGCCCGGCTGCGGGGCCAGCGCTCTGGCGCCTGCCGGAAGTGCTGCTGCTGCTCATGTGCTCCTACCTCGACATGCGGGCCCTCGGCCGCCTGGCCCAGGTGTACCGCTGGCTGTGGCACTTCACCAACTGCGACCTGCTCCGGCGCCAGATAGCCTGGGCCTCGCTCAACTCCGGCTTCACGCGGCTCGGCACCAACCTGATGACCAGTGTCCCAGTGAAGGTGTCTCAGACCTGGATAGTCGGGCGCTGCCGAGAGGGGATTCTGCTGAAGTGGAGATGCAGTCAGATGCCCTGGATGCAGCTAGAGGATGATGCTTTGTACATATCCCAGGCTAATTTCATCCTGGCCTACCAGTTCCGTCCAGATGGTGCCAGCTTGAACCGTCAGCCTCTGGGAGTCTGCTGGGCATGATGAGGACGTTTGCCACTTTGTGCTGGCCACCTCGCATATTGTCAGTGCAGGAGGAGATGGGAAGATTGGCCTTGGTGAGATTCACAGCACCTTCGCTGTCACGTACTGGGCTCATGAACAGGAGGTGAACTGTGTGGATTGCAAAGGGGGCATCATATCATTGTGAGTGGCTCCAGGGACAGGACGGCCAAGGTGTGGCCTTTGGCCTCAGGCCAGCTGGGGTAGTGTTTATACAGCATCCAGACTGAAGACCAAATCTGGTCTGTTGCTATCAGGCCATTACTCAGCTCTTTTGTGACAGGGACGGCTTGTTGTGGGCACTTCTCACCCCTGAAAATCTGGGACCTCAACAGTGGGCAGCTGATGACACACTTGGACAGTGACTTTCCCCCAAGGGCTGGGGTGCTGGATGTCATGTATGAGTCCCCTTTCGCACTGCTGTCCTGTGGCTATGACACCTATGTTCGCTACTGGGACTGCCGCACCAGTGTCCGGAAATGTGTCATGGAGTGGGAGGAGCCCCACAACAGCACCCTGTACTGCCTGCAGACAGATGGCAACCACTTGCTTGCCACAGGTTCCTCCTTCTACAGTGTCGTACGGCTGTGGGACCGGCACCAAAGGGCCTGCCCGCACGCCTTCCCGCTGACGTCGACCCGCCTCGGCAGCCCTGTGTACTGCCTGCATCTCACCACCAAGCATCTCTATGCTGCGCTGTCTTACAACCTCCACGTCCTGGATATTCAAAACCCGTGACCGTCAGGGCCACCCCTGCCTGTGGGCCAAGGAGACCAGTGAGTCAGGGACCTCTCTTGCATGAAGGGTGCAGTGATAGTTCCTCCCCACTGCCCCACTGTGCTCCTGGGCCTGTGAGCCCAGTGCTCAGGCACCTTGCAGTAGAGGCTTCTGACTCCTGGAGCTTTGTGGCTTACCAGAGATGCAGTCCCTCCCAGGAACCTGTTGGAGAGGCAGGACCTGCTGCTTTAGAGGAGTGCAGCTGAACCTGGGCCCTGCGACTCTGTTTGGCCAGAGCAAGGATCTGGCCTGGAGAGGCCCATCCTACACCCCTTATTAGAGCCGTGATAGCCTACAGAGTGAGGTGAGGTTCTCCCGCCTTCCCAGGTGGTTTCTTTCTGCCACTTTCTGGAAAGAAAGGTGAGGCTGCCAATAGCCCGCTGGCACCAGCCAGACCTCACGCTTGACCAACCTCTCGGGGCCAGAGGTTCATTCCTGGGGCACTGTGGCCTGGTTTTGCTTTGAAACCAAGAGAGGGCAAAGGGAACCCAGCAGTTCTGAGTGAGTTCTAGCCAGCCCTACCTCAGGCTGGCTGTTGAGAGATTTTACAATTTTCATTTTTGTAAAAATAAAGCTTGATTGTTCACACACACACACAAAAAAACCTAGTGGACGTGACTTGGCCTGCCGCCCTCCTGAGAAATGGAGAATCGTGTTGTTGGGGGGAAAAAAACACACATCCAGAGCTCTTCGCCAGATAATATTCCGAAATCACTCAGAGACTTTTTTAAAACTTTAATATCTGAGGAACACTGGAATTTAACTTTGGAAAGTTTCCGCTGGCTGCCCTGGAGGCCTTGAGCTACCTTCATGCGTCAGATGATGCAGCCGGAAGACTCGGAGGAGAGGCTGGGGTTGCAGTGGGCAGTTGTTCGCCATAACGACGAGCTGAGTACTCACGTGTGTTCAACCTGGGCTGGGTGCTGGGGACTCCCCAAGGACAGATATGCCCGGTGCCTGCCCTTGTCCCCATGACCAGCTCAGTAGGGTTGGCCCAGCATCGCTCTGTCAGGCTTCCGGGTTGGACAAGTCTTAGGACCAAAGGAGCTTGCAGTGCCCTTCCCAGCTCCAGTGCCTCTTCCATGCCCAAGAACTCGTGATCCACGTCCAGTGGTTCAGAAAGCCAGACTCAGATGCGGCTTCTGCCACCTCCTCCTGTGGGGCTGCACGGGCTGACTTCCCTGCTCTGGGTTGTGGTTCTGGCTGAAGTTTTATCAACTCAGAATTTTTATTTTTCTAATTATTTCAAACTTACAGGAGAACTGTAAGAATGGAGCAAAGAGCTCTAGTATAGCCTTCATCCAGATACACTGATGGGAACTTTTTGCCACATTTGCTTTATCTCTTTCTGTGCGCACGCAAACGCACATAGACACATACACACACAAGCACAAGAAGTTTTCCCCCTGAATACTTCATTTGCTAAGAACAAGAACATTCCTGTAACTCACAGTAGAATTAGTCAAATTCAGGAAATTTCACATTCATGAGGTACTATTATTTAATATGTAGTTCATGTTAACTTCCCCCAAGTTAACAATTACATTCTTCACAGCTGTTTTCATTCTCTGATTCAGGACCCGGTTTAAGATCATGTTATGTACTTGGTTGTCACATCTCTCTAGTCTCCTTCCATCTGTACCAGTTCCTTAGACTTTGCTTGTCTTCCATGACCTGGACTTTTTTTTTTCTTTTTCCTTGAGATAGAGTCTCACTCTGTCGCCCAATCTGGAGTACAGTGGTGCAGTCTTGTCTCACTGCAACCTCCGCCTCCTGGGTTCAGGCGATTCTCCTGCCTCAGCTTCCCTGAGTAGCTGGGACTACAGGCACGTGCCACCATGCGCAGCTAAATTTTTGTGTTTTTAGTAGAGACAAGGTTTCACCATGTTGGCCAGGCTGGTCTCAAACTCCTGACCTCAGGTGACCTGCCCGCCTCAGCCTCCCAAAGTACTGGGATTATAGGCATGAGCCACCGCACCCTGCCTTTTTTTTTTTCCCCTTTTGGAGATGGAGTCTCGCTCTATCACCCAGGCTGGAGTGCAGTGGCGTGATCTTAGCTCCTTGCAACCTCTGCCTCCCAGGTTCAAGCGATTCTCCTGTCTCAGCCTCCCGAGTGGCTGGGATTATAGGCATGCGCCGTCACGCCCGTCTAATTTTTGTATTTTCAGTAGAAACTGGGTATTGCCATGTTGGCCAGGTTGGTCTTGAACTCCTGACCTCAGGTGATCTGCCTGCCTCGGCCTCCCAAAGTGCTAGGATTACAGGCGTGAACCGCCGTGCCCAGACAACCTTGACATTTTTTGAAGGGCACAGGCCCACTCGGGTTTGCCAGTTTCCTCAGGAATAGCTTCACGTTGTGCGTAACAGCACCACAGCAGCGAGGCTGTGTGCTTCTCAGTGCATCAGATCCGGAGGCACGTTTTTGATTAGTGAAAAATGTGGAAAGGAATTGCTTAGAACTTTGCACGAGCCACCTGGAAGATGTGAGCTCCTGGAGCGGGAGGGAGGAGAAGCCTTGAAAGGAGTCCTCTTCCCAAGACCCCTGAGACCCTGCTGAGCTGTCGCCTCTTCTGAGAGGCTGTCCTGGTCCTGACCACATTCTCAAAAGCAGTCTCCTCGCTCTCAGTCCCTGTCCTGCTTATAACCATCTGCCATTACTTTGCTTGTGTGTGTTCATGCACGTGTTTATCAGGCGCTGTCCTGTTAGAACACCAGCTTCAGAGGGCAGCGCCGTGTCTGAATTGTTTACCACTGCGGTGACAAGGCCTAAAGCAGGCCCTTGGCTGCTTTGTACCAAGGCTGGGAGGCACTCAGTGACTTGCAAAGGAGGGAGGAGGGAAAGAAGGAAGAGCTCTGGGCCTCATCACTGCACGGATGAGGAAGAACCTAGAATTGGAGGATGCAAGGACTCCTCCGGGTGGTCAGCATGGCAGGGGCCTGGCAGGCGTCTTCCAGCTGCTACCCTTTCCTCGTACACTCTAAGACCCTTCTTGCAGCCCTTCTAGGGAGCAGGGCCAGAAGATCAGACAGTGCCAAGGGTGCCTGGTTTATCCAGCATCTGGGATTGTCATCTGTAGAAACATAAAATTCAATATAAATGCAAATGCACATGGAAATAAAATTTAGGTTTGACACAAAACAAACACCAGGAGCCGTGAATGCCTTGGGCTTCCAGCTTGCAGTCAGCTACAGTGGGAGTCTCCAGCCCTGACCAGTGCGTCTCCTGGGTCTGCCCTTATACTCCCCAGGCCTAGGTTTGCTGATTTTTCCCTCGCTGCCCATAAAGGTATTGTGGGGCCCAGAGATGGCGGTGTCTACTGCACTCACACAAGTTGTTGCTGAGTCGAGTGTGTGTCTGAGCTGGAGGTGCAGTGAGGAGATCTGTTATTGCCGTTGGTTTAATAAAGAACAAACAACACCTCTCGCCTTACAGCCAGTCGGTCTCCCCCCGCCAGGTGTGTAGCATGACACCTGAGGACCCTCACCAGGCCCAGGATGGGCTTGTGTCTGTGCAGTGGGAGGCTCTCTTCTGCAAAGACGGCCGGACTTGGCATTTCTTATGTGTCTGAAGGGACTGGACATGCGTGGAACACCATGGGTGGGAAAGGGGGTGACCTCTGTGTCCAGGGTACACTCCTGCAGCCAGAATGGGAAAGTGCTGAGCACAGACACTTGTCCAGATTCACTGACAACCTCAAACTTCAGCTGCCGCTCATGGCACCATTTCAGCGAGTGGGGTGGGAGGAATAAGTAGCTCTGGAAGGGAACTGTTACCTGCCTGGCGCCGTGAGTCACTTCTCAGCATGTCATTTTGGGAACGGGAAGTGTGCTGGGTGCGTGGGGAGGGGAGCAGGTGGGAGGGAGCAGCACGGAAGCGCCGAGGCCTCTGCAGCCTGTGTGCCGTCTGCTGTCCCTGGAGTTTCTGCAGAGCTGTGCACGGGAGCCTGCTCTTCAGAAAGGTGGGGGAGCAGCAGCACCTGTCCCACTCTCTCTTCCTTCCTCCCCCTCAGGCCAGCCAGTTGGGTGTGTACCGGGCCTTCGTGGACAACTACGGAGTTGCCATGGAAATGGCTGAGAAGTGCTGTCAGGCCAATGCTCAGTTTGCAGAAATCTCCGAGGTAATGCCTTGATGCCATTCAGACAGGTGCACCGCTGACTCCCACCTGTACCCTCCACCTCCTGAGGAGAACAGAGTGCACCAGATCAAGATCTGGTCGTGAACCCCAGCTGTTTCCAGATTCTGTTGGGTTCGTTGCGTCAGCCCTGTGCTGGGGATGCTGTTGTGCCCAGACAGAAGGAGCAGCCCACAGGGCGTCCTGCCTCCCCGGGGGCGAGGGCCTGATTCTGGGGGTTGCCGAGTTCCGGGGACACTCTTTGCACTGTCTGTCTGCAGTGAGGGGTGTCTGTAGTTCTGCCTGTGAGCAGCTCTCTCCACAAGAGTCCTGAGGCTGACTTTGTACCTGGCACTGGAGGCGAGGCCGGAGGTGGCCCACTCTTCCTTTTCTAGCCTGCCAGAGACCTTGAGAGCATTGAGGAAGCATGGGGGCTAGCGCTGTGGGGCAAGGGCTCATGGCACCTGTGCTCTGTAGACCCATGTGGGGAGCAAAGCGACAGGTTGGAGCTGCACTAACCCAGGCCCCGGGTCTGAGAGGCTGCTGACTCCCTGCCTGCATTTAGCCCCAGGAAGCTGAAACCTCAAACCATGCGGCATTAGCGCCCAGGGCCTCGAAAGAGTCATTCAGAAACAGAGACCATGAATGGGCCGTTCAGGAGGCTGGTGGCCTAGCCAGAACCAGAACCCAGCCACACCCCTGGGTCTGCACTCCAGACTGGGGTTCTTTCTGCCCTTCCCCAGCCTGTGTCTGCCTGGTGGTCACTCTGCGACATTTTCCTCTTTGGAGGCCCTTGCCTCTTCATGAGCCCCCCATCTCGCTGTAGCTTTGCCTTCTGACTTGGCTTTCCCCCACCCAGCAAGGGTTCTGAGCAGAAAGCCCTCCGTGTGAGAACCGCAGGGTTAGAAAGAGACATGGGCACTAGAAATAGGGAGTGAATGCGGTCACCCTTGCTGGGACACCCTCAGCTATCACCCCTGGGCTTTGTTGCTGAGGCTTTGTGCCGTCTTATTGTTTATCACCGGATGGAGCATCACGGGCTTTGCTCTGATGTCTCCAGTGGTGACAGTACCTGCCGCTCTGTTCCTCCAGAGTCTGTGGGGCACCCTGCTCCGCCAGGTGCTGCTGGTAACAGGCTCTGCATGTATCCGGGGCTCCAGCTCCCTCCCCACTGCCAGACTCCCTCTGGACCATTCAATCTGTTCTCTTTTCCTTTTTCATTAAATGAGCAACCCTCCTCCCCAACAGCTGGAATGGTGGCATCGAATTTCAAGTGACCTTGACAAATCAGGGACCTGATCTTTTAAGAACAGGTTACAGTTAAGCGGGCAAGTTCAAGTCCACCCAGACAGGTTTCTGCAGAGGAGGGAGGAAACACCATGGGACGCCACCTGGGGATCACGTGGTGCCACCAACCATGCACCAGTGGATTCTGAGCCATGGTTGAGATGCAGGGAGTGGGATGGGGCTCAGGACCAGCCGCAAACCGACCCACCATGAAAGTTTGTGGCACCTGCACCGTCAGGGCGACATGCACTTTGGTTCTCTGTGTTTCAAAAAAGACCCAGAGGAATTGGAGCCACCCAAAGAAAGCAGAGTCAAATGCAAGGAAGAGAAAGCAGCAAGCCCTGCAGAGGTGTTGGGGGGTCAGTGCTCAGGCGTGGGAGTTCAAGGATCACCCTCAAGTACAGGAAGGAGTGGAGTAGTGTCCGTCTTCTCCTGGGACAGTCCTGAGAGATGGGCAGCATCCAGTTAGATCTGGTTCCATGGAACACCAGCTCTCCAGACGGTAGGAATAGGAATTACATGAAAAGGGCTTTGGGAGTCAGGCCAGTTTGGGAAATGCAGGGTTAAACAAAACTCACAAGTTTTCTTGAGGCAGGTGTTCCTGGAGCTCCTAGATAACTCCCAAGCATCACACTGTCCACGGACACGTGGGCCGCCTCCCAGGCTCTTGTGAGCCCAGCACCTGGTTTTTGCAGTCTTTTGTTTGGCTCTCCCACCCCCTTATACCCTTTGGGAACTGCTGAGTCAGATGTACAGAAGAACAGTCACTGCGAGGGCTGTTAAACTCTCAGGAAAGGTACCAAAGTGCATGGCAGCGTTTGGCCCCAGTGAGCTGGAAAACACTTTCGTCTGGTCTTGAGATGTTTCCTGCAGCACAAGAGGTTGGCAGAGCAACCTCAGAACCTCTTCTGTCTCTGTTTATGCTTTTGTTCAGAAGCTTAGTACCAGGAATTAATCTCAGCTCCTTCCCAGAGGATTTTAGGCACACAGGTATCTTTTATTCTGCACTTCTCCAGTGATGCTTTCAACACAGTTGTATCAAAACAGCCTAGGCTATTCGCTTACAAGCCCTGCTTTTGCCCTGGGAATCTTAGCACCTCATTTTTTAGTAAGTACACTTGCAGATCCGGAGAGGGCAGGTGGAGGTATAATCCAGTGTCAGTCTGCAGTGGTGGGCCTGCCCTGGCCGTCTCCAAAGATGGGTGCTCTTCGGAACTGGCAGCCCCCTGCATGCTGTCTAATTGCCCCAAGAAAACAGTGACGTGTGTTTAGGAGCATGCTCCTGTTGGCCTCCATTTACAGGATCCTCTGTGTCAGAGGATCTCAGCCAGGCGTGATTTTGTTCACAAGGGACACTTGGCAATGCCTGGAGACATTTTGGTTGTCAAAACAGCAGGAAGGCAGGCGTGCTCCTGTACCTATAGGTAGAGGCCAGGGCAGCTGCTCAGCACCCTAAGGTGCCCAGGACAGCTGCTCAGAGAATTTGTAGCCCAAAATGTCAACAGTGACCTGGCTGAGAAGCCCTGTCCCAGGTGGACCGCAGCATCCAGGGCATCCTGCGTGCTCAGCTTGCTCGTGGGTCCCTGCACACCCTGTGATTTCATTATCAGCTCAGAATGCACCTGGGGTTTGTTGTAGTGAGGGAAAGCTGAAATTGTTGCCAAAGGGGGAACTTTCTGCATCATCAAAGCTGCTTCTGTCATCTGTGTGAACATGCGCTTTTCTCTCTGCAGAACCTGAGAGCCAGAAGCAACAAAGATGCCAAGGATCCAACGACCAAGAACTCTCTGGAAAGTGAGTTCTGCATGCTGAGGTCTCTGTGTGCCCTCGTCAGGGAGGCTGCTGCTGGCAGAGGGGGCATTGTGGAAAAGCAGACACAGTGCCCACTTGGGTCATCCCTTGGTGCCTTTCCTGTTCTCTCTTCAGATAGAGTGGGCACGAGGAAAGAACAGCTCAGGGAGGGCAGGGAAGGATACCATCAGGACCAGTTTGCCACCAACATTAGCAACAAGGTGCTGCTTAAATTGACTTAAATGTTATCCTGTTGACCCCAGTGGCCTCATAAGGAGGATTTTTTTTTTTTGAGGCGGAGTTTTGGCTCACTGCAACTTCCACCTCCCGGGTTCAAGTGATCCTCCTGCCTCAGCCTCCCGAGTAGCTGGGATTACAGGCACACACCACCACAGCCAGCTAATTTTTGTATTTTTAATAGAGATGGGGTTTCCCTCCGTATTGGTCAGGCTTGTCTGAACTCCTGACCTAAAGTGCCTTGGCCTCCCAAAGTGCTGGGATTACAGGCGTGAGCTACCGCACCTGGCAGTAACAAGGATTTGATTTTCTGTTTTTGCCAATGACAAGTTTGGTCATAAAGTAACCTGTGCAGAGCACAGGCTTTAAGTGGCTGGGCAGGAATTGAGTCCAGATTTGCTGGGAAAGTGCTATCAGGAATTATCAGTCACTTCTTATTTTCAGTTGTTAGGGTGTTGTGAATAGTTACACTTGCAAAGAACAGCAGCCCCCGGAGCTTTGTCCTCCAAGCCTCAGTTTCCCCATCTGCAAAATGAAAATAGCGATGAGTGCCTTATGCTGGTTGTGGGAGTCTTGTGAAGAACATACTTGGCATGTCTCAGAACACACCTAAGCGTCTGTGCCTGGGACGGGCCACACTCACTGTCATCATGGAGAAGCACGGGTGGCTGAGGCTGGCCAGGGCTCCCACCATGCCAGGGAGTTGCTCCCACTGCAGTGGGGCTCATGTGCCTCTGGAGTCCGGGTGTCCTCGGGCAGGTCACCAGAGAACCTGTCAAACCAAGAGTTGTATTGGCATCTGAGTAGGTTTCTGCTTGTCTCAGAGTCAGGTGTCTGAAATGTCCTGGGATCGATGGTAAGAGCAGCTAAGAGGTCTGCTCAGCTTACCCTCTGGGCTGGGGAGCAGGTCTCCCTCCAGAATTGGGGCCCACCCCAGCCCGTCCTTGCCAGGGTGGGTTCCCTGACCTCAGGCTAGAGGAGCAGCAGTGCTGAGCCTTTTCAGCTGTTGCCACCGAGCCAG
Organism: Pan troglodytes; assembly: GCF_028858775.2. NCBI lineage: Eukaryota > Metazoa > Chordata > Mammalia > Primates > Hominidae > Pan > Pan troglodytes. The sequence goes on from NC_086016.1 coordinate 25,290,906, forward strand.
CCATGCAGGCTCGGGTCTGACAGCCGCTCTGGACTCTGCGTGCAGTGAATGTCCTGGACTTAAAGTGTTCCTGTTGGGTGCTCTAGCCTTGCCCTTGTCACTGCGCAGAGGGGAGTTGGGGCCTGTGGAGGCTGGGGCAGCCCCCTCCCCACTCACCTTTGCACTGAGGGTGGTCAGGCAGCTGGTGTGCTTCTCCATGTGCAACCTCTCTCACCTCCCCTCTCTCTCCACAGCTCTGCTCTACAAGCCTGTGGACCGTGTGACGAGGAGCACGCTGGTCCTCCATGTGAGTCACAGCGCCCCTCTGGACCGGGACCAAAACTGCCCCCTCGGGCACACACAGCAACAATGTTCTGAGATCTTTTTTTAGTTGTCATAGCTGCAGCCAAGGGGGTGCTACTGGCATCTAATGGGTAGAGGCCTGGGGTGGTGTTGGACATTCTGTAGGGAAAGGACAGCTCTCTCTTGTCCCTCCACAAAGAGTTACTCCACGCAAAATGTCCACAGTGCTGAGGTTGAGAAACCCTGCCCTAGATCCTTACAGAGGAGTCCTTCTTGGCCATGTGCATGCAGCGTGAGTTTGCTGGAACACATGTAGGACCTGCTTCCAGGATGGTGCTCACACAAGCTCTGTCCACAAAGCTGGGGCCCAAGTGAGAGAGACTGTGGTGACACTGAGGGAGCCGGCGCTCTGGGCTCCGTCCACACTTTGTGTCTGCACTTTGCACACAGTGGCAGGTGCCAGTGCTCCTCTGTGTCTAACTCAAGTCTTTCTTCCTGGGGCAGGACTTGCTGAAGCACACTCCTGCCAGCCACCCTGACCACCCCTTGCTGCAGGACGCCCTCCGCATCTCACAGAACTTCCTGTCCAGCATCAACGAGGAGATCACACCCCGACGGCAGTCCATGACGGTGAAGAAGGGAGAGGTGAGTGTGGCAGGGGATGGCTTGGGTCCACCCAGCCTGCTGAGCTGGGGGCATGCAGGGCACCCTCGATCTGAGGTCTAGAGCCCTTCCTGGTCCTCAGCAGACCTTGCCTTCTGGGATTGGTGAGTTTGGCCGCACACTCAGTCCTGTGTGGAAGGTGTCTGGGTGCAGTCTCAGGGGTGACCCTGCATGCACCATGCCCTCCAGGTGGCAGCCATCACCATGCCTCACTCAGCCACCTCTTTCCTTTTCTGTCATTGTGGGTTGTGTCCAGGGACCCCTTTTTTTTATCCCCCACAGTCTTGCCAGCTCAGGCTCCCCAGCCAAGGAGACTTGTGCAAAGGAGGTGAGTAGGAGGATGGCATTTTGTCTGCCTGGAATCCTCCTACTTCCTCCTGAGTGCTTTCATTAAAAAACAGTTAACATCGGGTTTAAGGATTAGAAAGTGGGGTTCGTGGTTTGTGTCTGTGACGTGAGACTGGTTGAAGCACTTCACGTCTTCCTCCGGGAAGACTCTCCTTCCCCTTCCCCCCCGTCACTGATGTACTCTGTGTGCACGTCATCGATGAGCAGGCATGGCCTGTGCCCGTGCCGCTCTGAGCCTTCCTAGGTGTGGCCTGGCACATAATGAGGCAGATGCATTCCCAGGCAGGTAGCAGCTACTGAGAACAGCCAAGGCGTGTAAGCTGGGGAGCCAGTGTCCAGGGGGAACAGCTTTTGTCAGAAGCAGCACCGAGGCGAGGGGAGCTGACCCACGGCCTCAGGGGTCTCATGCAGGGACAGAAGCTGTCTGGCCCAGGCAGGACACAGGCTGGGCGTGAACCTGACTGTAGTTGCCTCAGAACCACCTCATGGCTGGGTGCGGTGGCTCACACCTGTAATCCTAGCACTTTGGGAGGCCTAGGCGGGTGGATCAGGAGGTCAAGAATTCGAGACCAGCCTGGCCAACATGGTGAAACCCCGTCTCTACTAAAAATACGAAAATTAACTGGGCACGGTGGTGGGTGCCTGTAATCCCAGCTACTCGGGAGGCTGAGGCAGGTGAATCGCTTGAACCCAGGAGGCGGAGTTTGCAGTGAGCCGAGATCTCACCACTGCACTCCAGCCTGGGTGACAGAGTGAAACTCCATCTCAAAAAAAAAAAAGAGAACCACCTCCTTCTCTTTCTTCTGGTTCATGGGCCAGGTGGTCGGCACTGTACCAAGGACACAGGCCCTGTCCTCAGGGCCCCCAGGGTGGACCTGCCCAACACATGGGGCTTGCTTTCCTCCTCCTGCCCTGGGCCACCAGGCAGGCAGCTGTCAGCCCCATCTGCCACACACCACTTTGGGAATGGTACCCTGAGTGTCCAGAGTCTAATCCGAGTTGACCTTTAGTGAGGGACTTGGTCAGGTTTCTCCTGGTGGGCCTGGCCCAGGAAGGGCATGGAGGAGGAGGAAGCTGTCCCTTCCATTCCGCTCTCCGGCTTGTCCAAGCCCTGGAGCTGGGCAGACTCAGAGTCCCATGCCAGCATCGTGAGGACCGACCCACTGGGTGGCCTAGAGCTTCTCCCAACTGGGCCCATTCCTTGTCTTTGCAGCAGGGTGGGAACATGGCCCCACCTCATTGGGCACCTGGGCTGTCAAATGGGCATGATTTAGTGGCAGTCCTTGCCATCCGTGTTGGCTCCTTGGCAGTCTCTGAGCACATTGAAGGTGGAAGTGGGTCCCCAGCACCTTCCAGTGGAGGCGTTGAGCAGTGCAAGTGTTCCCCAGCTGCTCATCCCATGGCTGGGACCTGGGAGTGGTGGGGGATCAGATCTTGCTTCTTGGAGCAACAACCGGGCCCTGCCCTTGGTTCTCTTCCCTGGCTCAGGGCCCCAGAAGGAGAGCAAACCTGTGACAAATCTGTGGGCAGTCCACACAGATCTAAGTGGATGTTGGATTTGCTTCTCCTAAGCCTCCATGTGCTGAGTGGGTTCCTGCCAGGTTCGCCCTATCCTCCTGAGATGCCTGCTCTTTCTCTTCTACCGACTATTCTTTTATGAGCGCTCTGACCTCCTGGGAAGTGAGTGTGGGCATCCTTTTTCCCATGGCTTCTCCTGTGCCGAGTCTGCTCCCTGCAACTCCAGCTGCCATTTAGCATTCCTAGAGACAAGGAAGGGCCTTCTCAGTACTCGGATCATTGGAATCCACTGCTTTGGGGAATTAAGGAAAACACAGTGTTGTCTAGAAGTTGACACCCAGGCCCTCGTTCCTGCATCCGTCCCCATGGGGGCCGACTTCCACGCTTACCCATGGTCATGTCTCGGGGCCACCAAGGAGGAAGTGTAATTTAAGAAGGACTGGGTGCAGCTGGGCGCGGTGGCTCGCACCTGTAATCCTAGTACTTTGGGAGGCCGAGGTAGGCGGATCACCAGGTCAGAAGTTTGAGACCATCCTGGCTAACACGATAAAACCCCATCTCTACTAAAAATACAAAAAATTAGCTGGGCGTGGTGGTGGGCACCTGTAGTCCCAGCTACTCAGGAGGCTGAGGCAGGAGAATCTCGTGAACCTGGGAGGCGGAGGTTGCAGTGAGCCGAGATTGTGCCACTGCACTCCAGTCTGGGCAACAGAGCGAGATTCTGTCTCAAAAAAAAAGAAAAAAAAAAAAGAAGGGCTGGTCGCTTCACAAAGGCAGGGGCCTGGATCTGCATCCTCCCCAGGACCTCGCCCTGGTGGAGGGGCACTTGCTCATTGAGGAGGGGTCACCTGGGTGCCTTAGCTGCAAAGCAAGAGGGAGGACTAATGACTCTAGAAAAGTCACCGTGAGTCTGACCAGCACCCCTTCACTCAGAGCTTTCTATCCGAGGCACGTTAAGGGAGGTGGCTTGATGGTGGCTAAGGCAGGATGATAGATGGCTGTGCTTTGCCCCTGCCCCTGCCATTCCTGGGGCAGATGCTGCTGATCAGTTGGGCACTCCAAGCCTGGACATCCACCTCGGTATCCCCTGGCACTGCCCAACGGGTTTGCAGTCCTTGATGCAGAAAGAAAGATGCCAGATGGGCGAAGCCCCGCCAGGGTCCGCTCTCCCTCACTGCTACCAGTGTACTGATTTGGGGACACCCTTTTGCTTCCCTGGGTGTCCGTGCTCTCTGAGGGCAATGATGCAGGGTCCGTGGCCCCTCCACTGGGTGTTGAGACTGAAAAGGTTTCACAGCCTGCGAGGGACTTTATGAAAGTGAGGGGTGGTGGCCTGCCCGCATGCTGCCATCTGTGTCGGAGGTGACGGGCGAGCTCCCCTGACGACACTAGCCAGGAAAGGGGGGCAGAAGCTCCAGGCTACTTCCTCTTAGAATTTGCAGCCAGGGGCAGGGCCTGAACTTTTCTCAGTTCTGCCCATCTCTTAGTTTGGTACATGACATGGAGTGTCAAGTTCCCAAAGGGAGAAAGGGACTGTGCCTCTGCATTCTCATGACAATTCTGTGGGGTCAGAGGTGATCTCCCTTTTACAGATGAGGAAACTGCGACTCAGAGAGGTTGAGTGTCTTGCCCAGTCACACAGCCACTAAGTAGCTAAGCCAGGATGCGAGTGAGGCCATGGGCCCCTGGCCGCCTGTGTGCCCCTCGGGTGTGTTACTCTTTGGTTCCCTTCCTCCTCTGTGAGCCGATGAGACGTTTCTACCCCTCCTCTTGTTCCTGCACTACCTGGAGGTAGGAAAGAGGAAGAGATGTCCCTTTCAGCTCCGCACACTACCCCATCATCCTCTGCTGCTGCTGCTGCTGCTGGGAGTGTGTCAAGGGGTTGGAGCTGTTTCTGGCTTCCCTGGCATTTGATGTCAAGAGAAAAGCTGCTTCTGTTGGCCTGGGTGTTTCGAGGTTCTCCTGCAGTCACTACTGGGCCTCCTGGGAGGTGGCCCATTGCTACCTGCTGAGCCTGGGCAAGTCTGGCATCGAAGAGAGGCCCAGGTATGAGCCCTCTGCAGGGTCAGCCACCCCAGCCCCAGACCCCCACTGTGGCTCCTGTAATCTCATTGCCCTTTTCAGCCACATCCCATGGCTCCAGGGCTGTGCTCTTAGGGGAACAGTGACTTTGGCCTGCCTTCCAGGTAGCTCCCTGATGCTGAATGGTGGCCAGCAGGTGCTCCGGCTTCCTGGCATCCTGGCCCAAGCACACCTGGGGGCCGTGAGCCACAGGTGCTGCCCAAGAGAATGCCCTCCTTAGCCTCCCCGAAATGACAGGATCAAAGGATCCCGCAGGCACAGTTTCTTTCCAGGCCTGGGTTCTGAGGGCTGGTGGGTGGCGCTCATTTGTTTAGCTGAATTAACTTCACAGTTAGATAACCGATCCCCACTGCTGGGTGACTTCCCACGTGGTTGCCTGTCTGTCTACTCGGAGCCTTGGCACCATGTGCTGCTCAGCACCCCCTCCGCCTGGGCTCGGAAGCATAGCGGACGATCCAGTTTGGATGTTCTGTTTCCCAAGAGCCAGCCAGGCATTGACCTCCAATACTCGTTCTCTGCCTGGGATTGCAGAGGCCCCTCTTTTAGGAAGAACACAGACAGCAGTCCAAACAGGAGCTGCAGGAAGGCCCTGGAGGAGGGAAGTACCACCAGTGCAGGCTTGAGGCTGAGAGATGGTGAGGCTCGGGCAGAGGAGAACCAAGGTCTTTCAGTTGATGATTAAAGAGTTGGAGAACAGGCTGGGCATGGTGGCTCACACCTGTAATCCCCGCACTTTGGGAGGCCAAGGTGGGTGGATCACTTGAGGTTAGGACTTTGAGACCAGCCTGGCCAACATGGTGAAACCCCGTCTCCACTAAAAATGCAAAAATTAGCCAGGCATGGTGGCAGGTGCCTATAATCCCAGCTACTCCGGAGGCGGAGGCAGGAGAATTGCTTGAACCTGGGAGGCGGAGGTGGCCATGAGCTGAGATCACGCCGTTGCACTCTGCACTCCAGCCTGGGCAACAGAGTGAAATTCCGTCTCAAAAAAAAAAAAAAGAGTTGGAAAACAGTTGGAGAAGCCAGACCCTGTTGGCAAAGTTTGCAAGGGGTGCTACGGAGAGGGAGGTGCCCACCCCAGGGGTGAAGACAGGATGGGTGGGGTTCTCAGCTCCACTGGACACCAAACAGAAGCTGTAAGTGCAAGGCTAGTGCCCATGTCGAGGGCTGGGCCTTTCTGGGCCCTTCATAAACATTGGCAAACAAAGCTTGGGTTCTCGGCTTGTCTGGGCCAAGTTCTAATTCCTTCCAGGAGCGTGGGCACGTTGCTTACCTCTGAGCTGTTTCTTCTCCAGGAAGTGGTGGAGCTGGAGCCTGCTGCATGGGAGGGTTCTGTGGAGTGAGATGAGATGTTTTACGTCATGCTCTTTTCACACCTTCTTGGCACCCAGAAAGAGCTCAGCAAACATTAGCTGCTACCAGCCAGCCACCCTGACTGTGGCTGTCAGCCAGCATTGTTCTTCCCAGGCCCTGCCCTACCCTCCTCCTGGCATAGTGTCTCTCAGGGCATAGGAAACTTTCTCGGCCAGATTGGCCATGGGAGGCTTTCTTGGGGACCAGAGAGTCTGCAGGGAGGGCAAGTCAAGAGCAGGTGAGAGGGAGGGAAGGGCGAGCAGGACCCTTGACCTCATTCTCGGCTGCAGTGTATATTGGCCTGCCTGGTGACCCTCCTTGCTCCTGGTCCCACTGCCAAACCTCTGGAGTCTGCCACATCCCTGCATAGACAGGGCCACTGACAGGCAGTGGCAGCCAGTTCAGTGGCACTCAGCCAGGTCTCCAGGGGTGTGCGCTTTGCTCTGGGGGCAGGGTAGCGGGGGCTGAGGCCACTGGCTGCCTCCAGGGCCCCCCCACCAGCCAGCAGCTGGAAGCTCCACCTTGGTCTTCACTTGGGCCGTCTTCCTTCTCCACTTCCTCAGCTGCTACGTGGGCTTCTTTGGCAACTTTTCCTTGTACCACCAGTCAAGGCCCTGCTGATTTGTTGATGATCAGACTGTAGTTCGTGTACCTGGGGAAGTTTTCCAGCATCTCCATGGAGCCATGGTCTCTGATTCCTGGAGCATGTCGTAGTCGGTTCAGGCTGCTGTAACAAAGTATCATCTGCTGAGAGGCTCACACACAGGCCTTTACCTCTCACAGTGGTGGAGGCTGGAGATCCGGCAGGGTGCCAGCAGGGTCAGGTTCTGATGAGGACAGTGAGAAGCACGGCCACCCTCCCACTGTACCCTCACATGGCCTTCCTGGGAGTGGACATGGAGAGAGAAAAGGACCTCTCTTTTTTTCCTTCTTATGAGGACACTCATCCCATCACATGGGTTCCACCGCATGACCTCATCTACACCTACTCACCTCGCAAAGGCCCCGCCTCCAGGTACCAGCCCATTGGAGTTAGGGCCTCAGCATAAATTCTGAGGGGGACAGAAACTTTCAGCCCTAACAGTATGCTTCTTCCAGACTGGCCTTCCTGGGAAGGCCCTGGATAGGCTGTGCCTGGGGTTGGGGGTGATGTTGCACTGGCAACAGCTGGAGGAGGCAGCTGGCCTGGGGGAAGTCCCCTTAGCAAGGAGGTGCCCCTCCTCACTCCCACCAGCCTGATGCGACCCCCTCCTCAGAAGACAGGGCACATAATGTGACCTCACATTATGTGAGGGCCTCAGTTTCCTTGTGTGTAGAAATCAGGGTTATGGTGCCTGCCTCGTAGAGTCCTGGTGAGGAGTGAGTGGTGTGATTCATGGGAAGCTGTGACTGTCACATTCCCACCTGCAGAGGACATGGTGAAGGGTGACAGCCCCGTGTGAGGCCCTGCAGGTCGCAGTTTCATTTAATCCTCAGAACATACCACCAGACTGGTCTTTCTCACCCCATCATGTTTAAGGAAACAGAGGCTCCAAGAAATGGAGGAGCATAGCCAGCATCGTCGTCACAGAGAAGGAGAAGGGTGGGCTCGGGACAGTGAAGATGCAGGCTGTCCTGGCCACCCTTGCTTTCTGCAGGCTCCTGTGGGGATGATGATTTTAGTTGTTCAAGAAGACAGGTGGCGTTTCTTCCAACTGGTGTTTCCCACCTGGGATGTGGGGGGGGCTCCCCAAAGGGAATGTTGTCCTGCCAACTGGGGCCTGCTGTCCCACTGCCCTGCCCCGCTCCGAAGCACACACAGGGACCCATGCCCACACGGGGTTACTTGCACCAGGACACACACAGGCCTGACACGCACAGGACATGCCCTTGCATGGGAACACACACACACACAAACATGGAGACGCACACAGTGAGACACACGGGCACACACCTACCCAGGCCACAGGCCTGTGTGGGGTTCCATGCACGAGGGCACGCTCAGGCACTCACACTCACACAAGAATGAACACACCCGGAAACATGGAGACACACAGGGACACACAGACACAGAGCACATAGGATCTTCCCCTGTGCCCTTTTCATACACAGACTCCCATGGCCCCGGGGAGCCAAAGTGTGGTACCGTCCCTGTCCTGGGGCCACTGAGGCCCTGGCCCTCTCTGTCCCAGAGCTCCAACTGGGAGTGTTTGCCCCAGGTGAGATGCTGAGCCTTGGGGACAGTGGTTTCCAGCCACGTGGTCTTATGCCGGCTTTGGGATGCAGTCAGGATTGTGACCCCGGCCCACCCTTGCCGTGTGCCCTGGAGGACGACTCGGGTGGGCTATGCAGGAAGTCTGTGCTGATCTCAAGGCCGACTGTCCTGTACTCCAGGCCGGGGACCAGGCTGCTGAGCGCTTCCGAGAGGGACATCTCCTGGGCAGGGAGTGACATAGGCCACGCCACGTGGGCCTCCCAGCCATGTGCTGGTGCTGTGTGGGCTGGGAGGGCAGGCAGGGGCCGAGTGACGGGGACTGCAGAGTGGGGCCTGAGATGCTGTGACATGCTGGGCTGCCTGTGGCTTTCGGGCTTCTCTCAGATGAGAGTTGCACAGGTGGGTGGGGGGTTGGGGAGTCTGTGGCAGCATCAAAAGAGTAGCCCAGAAACCGCCGAGTCCACTGTCCGAGCTTCCCGGGCCTGCAGCCCACACCCCAGAGGGGCCACTTCCTCCCCACAGTCAGGCCTGTGTGTCCTCTCAACGTGGCAAGCCGGCATGTGGCTGCTACAGGTCCCCAGTGTGACACTCAGTAGCCTTGCTGAAGGCCGAGGGTGCCCCTTAGGTGGGTTGTGGGCAGCCTCTGCTGGAGAGGGAGCTGCGTTTCTTGACCACAGGCAGAGTGGGCTGGGTCTGCAGTTTCTGAGCTGAGCATGGGGTGCCCTCTGCTGGTGATGGCGAGAAGCTCAGTGCCTTTGTATGGAGAAGGCTGCCATCCAGCCCCGCCACTGCCCCAGAAGGAAGGTGCCTGAGACCCCTCCTCCTTGGCCGGGAGGCCCTTTGCTGTGTCCCTGCCAAGAGGACCTACTGCAGTCCTTCCCGAAGGACCTCAGTGTCCTGGGACCCTACCCAGATCTGGTCCCCGCTGCAGACCCAGCAGTTTGGGTTACCCGGCTTCAGCGCTCCAGCTCTACATGATGTTTCTCCAGGTGCACATGCTGTTTCTTGCTTCCCGTGGGTGCCGTCACCAGGCAGCCGTCTGCCCTCGGCAGGCGGGGTGTGGGTGAGTGCCGATGAGTCATGGCCTTGGCACGCCGGCAGCCTTCCTACCCTTCCACTTATGGGCACCAGCAGACCCTGCGTAATTCATTGGTTCCCCTTCGCAAGAGCCAGCTGCCTGTCGTGAGCCAAGCTGCTTATGATGGTGACATGAAGCCTCCACCTCTGAGAGTGTCGGAGGACTGGCCCAGGCTGTTCTTGCAAATGGGGAGCTGTGTTGCCTCCGGCCCCAGAATGGGGGAAAAGTTCAGAGAGACCGAGGCTCCCCGAGAAGAACCTCAGGCTGCAGGTGACAGCAGGGCAAGGTGCCTGTCTGGCCCCAGGACCAGCCTGGCTCCCTGAGAGCACAAGGCCTCATGACTTCTCGAGATGAGGACAGGTGCACCGCCTGCGGGGAGACACTGGGTTTTCACACTCTCTGTTGTATGTGCCTCCCCTGCCGACCCTTCTGACTCTCAGCGCAGGGCGGGGGTCGTCCTCCCTGTGAGCCTTCCCTGAGACCAGGTGGGCTGGGTGCCCACTAAACACTTGGCCTCTCTGCCACGAGGTTGTGGACTCCTGAGGGTAGAGGCCTGTGAATGTTACCCCTCTCTTTCTGCGCTGCCTGGGACAGAGGCTGGACCTCCCTGAAGCTCTGTTTTCTCATTAAGGACCTGCCCACAGCCTGTTGTGGGGATTGGATCAAATAATTCAGGCGATGTGCTCGTGCAGTGCGCTGGTCCCAGTGTGGGGAAGGCTTGCTGCGACAGCCTCTCCTCCTGTCCCTGTACCCTCGGCACAGCGCCCAACCCTGTGAGGTACCAGGCATGGGTGACTTACCTAGACATGCCCATTCAGCAGCCCCTTGAGCAAGAAGGACCGACCCTTGCCTTTCAGATGCAGACCAAGATGCAGAAAGGCACCCTTCTCAGGCCGCAGGTGTCCAGGCAGGTGTCAGAGGTGCAGCCCGTGCACACCGGGGACCCTATCCATCCTGTCTAGTTGAGAGGACTAGGAGTTCCACATGTGGGACCCTCAGTTCCTGCTGCCTTCAGAACCAGGCCCGACCCTTGCTGTGACCTCGAGGGCTGCGACTTTTCAGAGTGCACTGGGCCCGTCTCCACCCATAGACCATACTGCCCCATCTGTACCTCGGGCACCAATCTCTCCCCACCACAGGGGCCTGTGCCTGAGATGGTCCCTCTACAGAAATACCTGCTCCTGGCATGGCTGGCTTCTTGCCAATTCTGGATCTCCAGCTGCCACCCCAGAGAGGCACTGGCTTCCCTGTTTAAAGAGGGTCCCCCCATCACCCATCTTCACAGCAGACTGTTTGCTTGGCTGTGTGCCCCTTCAGACCCACACCCGTTACCTCCCCCTCTCCCCCATCCTCCCACCTTCTTCCAAAGGCTGAACACACAGGAGGGATTGGGAAATTTGTTGAACAAAGAAGTTACACATAAGCCCTGATGTGTTAGCAGGACAGTGAGATGAACAAAACGTTCTGGAAAGTAGGTGTGAGGGTCAGATGTGGAGGGAGTGAAATCTTCCCAGGGAGAGAACGTCTCTGGGTCAACCTGCTCCTGCTGGGCTGGGAGGGCCGAACACCCCCCACCCATCACCCCAGGCTGGCCCTGACCCCAGCCTTCCCTGTGCCTGCAGCACCGGCAGCTGCTGAAGGACAGCTTCATGGTGGAGCTGGTGGAGGGGGCCCGCAAGCTGCGCCACGTCTTCCTGTTCACCGACCTGCTTCTCTGCACCAAGCTCAAGAAGCAGAGCGGAGGGTGAGTGACGATGTGGCCCCTGTCCCAGCAGTGACCCCACCCTGACTCTCCAGGTCATGGAGGGTCTTGTCATAGCGGAGGTCAGTGGTGATGTAGCTCTTTACATTCCGTTTCTACTTGGGCACAATGCCAGGCTCCAGGTTAAAGATTGTCACTAGCAATCTGGAGACGTCATGGGGCATCATGGTGACCAGCTTTGACTCCTGTAGTGAGGGCTAAACCCGACCGTGGCTTCCGGCACCATTGCAGAAAGGTCACCTCAGGACCCATCCGGGAAGCGTGAGATCAGGGGCTGCAGGCAGTGCTGGGTGGTGGCTGCTCCTTGTCTCCCCGAGCCTGGTAGTGGCTTTCCGAGTTATTCTCGGCATAGGCCTGCACACACTCCCCTCCTCCCTCCTCCCTGGGTTCACCCAGGTTGCACCAGGTTGGAATGGAGCAAAGAGGGCCACACTGGGAAGGACCAGCACGGGGCTCTTTCCTGCATCCTGCCGTTGCCCTGCTGAGTGGGTTTAATCAGTCAACTCAGAGGAGAGCCTTAGTTCCCCCATCTGTCAGGCGAGGGGATGACGCCAGCTAGATCTGTAGTCCCTCAAATTTTACGGCCCTGGGGGTGGATTTCAGTCCTGTCCTGTCATTGTGCAGCCTTGATGTGCTCCCACATGAGCCTTCAACCTTAGAGCCAGCTCAGGATAAGGTGGATCTAGACTCCTGAGATGCCTGGGGCCTGCGGTCACATGTTCAGAGTGTCTGTTCCCAGGAATCCTGGCACCTGCCAGTGGCCTCATCCCAGTCTGTCCCATGGAACACGTGCTGGGTTTTAGGTCAGGTAAACCATGTATGGCCGAGAACACTGGCTCTTGGGCTCTTGACAGCAGTGACATCAGCCATAGAAGGCAGTCGGTGCATGTGAACGTTCTTCTCTCCCCATCCCCAGCAAAACGCAGCAGTATGACTGCAAATGGTACATTCCGCTCACGGATCTCAGCTTCCAGATGGTGGATGAATTGGAGGCAGTGCCCAACATCCCCCTGGTGCCCGATGAGGAGCTGGACGCTTTGAAGATCAAGATCTCCCAGATCAAGAGTGACATCCAGAGAGAGAAGGTGCACACCAGGGGAGCAAGGGCCGGGTTTGGTGTGGTCAGAGTGGGCAGCAGCCCCCGCACACGGCCAGTGGGTGCTGTCTCCGTCAGGCCTCTGGGCCCCAGGTCTGGTCTCTGGGACCCCTGTAAGCTCTCAGCTCTTGGAGGGCTGGGCATCTGGGCACAACTAGGTGTCCAGTTGTTCTGAGAACCCCCAGCTAAATGGGGAGCACCATACCAGAGCGGCTGCCAACCCAGCCCTCCAGAAAAATGAAGGGAGCTGGTCGTGGTCTCTACAGTGCGCCTTTCACGGGATACTTCTTAGACCTGGTGGACTGCCTCATGCTTAGTTGTCTGACCTGTGACCAGGGGTCCCTCACGAGAGAAACTTGTTTAAACTGTGTCCAGTTTATGCCCACCTGACCATTGCTGTGGCACTGGGAGCCTGATTTTGTGTTTTCACTGGCATCCCCGGGGAAAACTTAACCTAGGCAAACACCTCCTAGTTTTTCGGAAACACAGCACCACAATAGGAAACAAGTTCAGAGATTTTACCTACAGGTTTTGGACAAGGAGGTGCCATGAGTAGGGAGGGCAGTCTTCTGTCCCTGGGTCATGCAAGGCAGAAATGAAGAGTTAGCGCATGACAGCTAGCAGTATTTATAAGGGAACAGGGTGTGATCACTTTAAGTTCACAGGCAAATGCCTGGATGGTCCTTTTAAGGAAGCAGCAGGAATGCGGGAGCTCAGTCAGCCGGGCGGGAGAGAGGCTTCCGGGTTCTCACCTCTGGCCATGGGCTTGAGCTGTTCAAGTGTGTGGTCTCCTGATACCCAGGCTGCGTCCTTTGCCGTGTGGTTCCATTACATGGGTGAAGTACTGAGTCACCAGAGAGAAAGTCACAGCCAGACAGTGGAGGGCTTGGAGTAGTCCAGGATGCAGGGTTGGGGGAGGTGCTGGCTGTCCCCCATACAAGCTACCCTGATGGGGGCCAGGCCCAGGTGGGAGTGCCACCCCTCCAGGTGTTCAGGACTACCTGCCCTTGGTTTTTTCCAGAGATGTTTGAAGACTGTAAAAATGGTGAGGACAAGCCCCTCAATCAAAGGTTAGCCAGGCCAGAGGAGGCGGGTGGCATCAAGGTTAGGCCTGGGTCCAGGTATGCCCAGGTAGGGTGGACGCAGCAGGACAGGAGGTCCTCAGCCCTTGCCCAGCTGCCCAGCCTGCTGTACCCAAACCCAGCACGCTTAGGAACACAGGGAGCTTCAAGACTGGGGTGAACATTCTATTGTCATCCTTGTGGGACTGTGACCTCCAGGGTAGGGTGTCCCCACACAGAGTGGAAGCCAGTGCTCAGGGCAGCTGAGGCCTATTGACTGTTACTGTTGCATTCTCCATGTTCAGCTCTTTGGGGGATGGGATGGGGTGGGGCCCTACCTGGTGACAGGCAGCACAGTTTTCTCCTCCCCAGGGATAGTGGCTTCTAGAGTGAAACCCACGGCTCGGCGTAGGAAGGGCCTTCCCATCCAGGTTCTGTTGACGGTCGTCTGGTCTTCTGCTGGCATCTCCACAAACGTGCCCAGGGGCCTGATGCTGAAACCTAGTTGGATTAGGAAGGGGGTGAGGGACCCTGTAGGTCACAGCGGCCTCCTGGACATTGTCTGAATTTGGGAAAATGAAAGGCAGGGATGTTGGTAAAAGTCTCTTCTCTCCGCCCTTGTGAGAGGAAAGACTTAATTCCTCCAAAAAAGGTTTACTGAGCATGTCCTGCAGCTTATGCCATGCCTTGACCCTGTAAAAAAGCTGTTTCTGTCCTCCAAAGGCCACCAGCAACTGTGGTCTGGGGCCCTGGTCTATGCTGAGTGGAGAGATGGGATTCTTGCCCTCTGCAGGCTGAATGCAGCTGGTGGTGGGGATGGATGGAGTGGGAGTGGGTTGCGTGGGGCGCTGGAATGGGAAGGTGAGGCTGTGGCATCTCCCCACAGAGGGCGAACAAGGGCAGCAAGGCCACAGAGAGGCTGAAGAAGAAGCTGTCGGAGCAGGAGTCGCTGCTGCTGCTTATGTCTCCCAGCATGGCCTTCAGGGTGCACAGCCGCAACGGCAAGGTGAGCGCCTGCTGTTCCAGCCCCTCCTGCTCTCCTGGCCTGGGATGGGCTCCTGGTTGCCTAATGGCAGTGCGTTTTCACTTGGACGCGCCCCACTCTGAGAGAGGCTTGTCCGGCGTGGTGCATGCAAGCACGCTTATTCCTTTGTCTGGGGCTTTGGGCTGTAGCCCCCAGGTTGAGTGGCAGCTGGCTCAGCTCCCACAGCTGGGAGTGGACAGGGTCTCCAGGGAGGGTATAGGGCAGGGGAGCCTAGCAGGTTTGTGCAGACCTGGCTCTTGGTACAGGGATGCTGTCCTGGGGCCTTGAGGGCCAGAGACACACCTTCTGTCCTGAGTCTGGCCCCTGCTGCCATCTGTAACCTGGGCCTCTCCCTCCTGTCAATACATGTCTGTCAATGTCCAGAATGGCTTGTTTTCTAGCCTGACCAGGAGAGGCAGCTGGTGGGCTCTGCAGAAGCCTCACCTCTGGGCTAGTGTGGGGCTTGTGAATTGAATGCAGGAGGTCAGGTCTGGATTAACCTTCACCTCTGCAGATCCCACCTGGTTACCTCCATGTCCCTAAGCTGTGCCCCTCTGCCAGCATCACACCCTGACCCATGTAGTTCAGGTGAGAGATGGTGTGCCAGAGGTGCTGTGGCACCCAGCTGGCAGGAAGGGTAGGGAGTGCCGGAAGCAACATGCCAGGCCGTGAGCACACCTGGCCACTAGGCTCCAGCCGGCTGGAGATACGAGTTGTGTGCTCTAAGGTGCCCCGGGCCTACCAGGCATTTGCGTAGCCAGGGCGGAGATCACTGGGTGTGTTCTTCTTGCCCACCCTAGAGTTACACGTTCCTGATCTCCTCTGACTATGAGCGTGCAGAGTGGAGGGAGAACATCCGGGAGCAGCAGAAGAAGTGTGAGTATCCTCTGTCCTGAGAGGGGCTGGGCTTCAAACCATTAGGGCCAGGCTGGCAGCTCCTGTGGTTTTAAACCTTCTTTTTTATTTCGAGGGGTTTTATCCAAGTGAAGTGTTGCATGGAGGGCTAATTTAGAAAACAAGTTGGCGACAGCCATCCCGATAGGCCCCCAGCCGTCTTGTTCCCCTGCCAGCCTATCCTGCCCCCATCCCCTGGGCACTCATTTCCCCACTGCCCTGTGATCCCCTGTGAATCCCCCTTCCCCAGGCCCTTTCCAGATTCCACACCTGCCCCTACACACACCCCTGCCATCTCCCCCCAGCCTGCTGCCCATACACCGCACCCCCGGCCTGCCCCCTAGGCCTTTCTGGGACCCTGCCACCACCCCATTTTCTTGGCCTCCCCCATTTCCCCTCATCTACTCCCCGCCCCCTGGGCCTTCCCTGCCCCAGCAGGTGCTGATGCTAAAGGGGCCTTTGGCTGGGCCCACTTGGGCAGCCACACTGTGCTGGCCCCACTGCCCTGTTCATATGGCTGGGGTTGCCCGCTCTCAGCTCAGGGGCGCTCCCTCCTGTCTGGGGTAGCCCCTTCCTTCTCTGGGCACTTCCGTCTGTCAGGGCGCTCCTTCCTTCGGGTCCTGCCTGGCAGTGTCGGTGGGGAAGGCAGACCCGGTTCCCTCCTTGGAGGTTTGGGATTCACCCTGGGCTGGGGCTCTGCATGCCTCTGGCCTGGCCTGACCTCCCGCCCCCTCAGGCTCATCATTCTCACCTATGCAGAGCCACCTCTCGGCCCCCAATGCCACCGTGGCCTGGGGGATCAAGGATCTCCAGGCAGCCCTGCCAGTGCTTGTGTCCCAGGGTTTCCTGTCATAACATAGGAGCCCCAGCCATTTCCAGAGTGGCAGCCTCTGTTCCCTGTTCAGCATTATGCCCAGAAATAAGCCCCTTTTCCTCACCTGGTGGAGAAACGGGGGCCTGTGTTAGCAGAGGACGGGCAGAGCCATGCTGCTGTCTGTATGAGGAGACCTCACAGGGAGGTGCTCCCAGTCCAGCCACTCATTCTCAGACCTGCCTTGTGGCTGTGCTTAGGTAGCGCGGGATGTGTGTGAGTTTGTAAGTCTCATGCTAAGACTCCTCCAGGCCTGGGCTCTCCAGGGCCACACCTCACTCTGCTGCCAGACCAGCACTGCACTTGAGAGCCAAGTGCCCTCTCCTGAGCCCCCAAGCCCTGGCACCAGTTCTTGCCGTGCCCCTTCCCCAGGGTGTGTGGTGGAGGTCCAGCGGGAGGGGCCAGAGGGCCAAGGAGCAGACTGACCAATTGGTGCACCTCTTTTCCAACCTCCCAGGTTTCAGAAGCTTCTCCCTGACATCCGTGGAGCTGCAGATGCTGACCAACTCGTGTGTGAAACTCCAGACCGTCCACAGCATTCCGCTGACCATCAACAAGGAAGGTGGGCCCCCCTGTCTCCATGTACAGGGCACCTGCAGGGAGGGCAGGCAGCTAGCCTGAAGGCTGATCCCCCCTTCCTGTTAGCACTTTTGATGGGACTAGTGGACTTTGGTTCAGAAGGAAGAGCTATGCTTGTTAGGGCCTCTTGTCTCCTCCCAGGAGTGGACAAGGTGGGTTAGGAGCAGTTTCTCCCTGAGTGGCTGCTGCTGGGTGGTTGAGGAGATGCACGGCTTCTATTCCTAGTCACAAGGCTGCAGCAGACGCTCCTCAGATGCTCTGTGCCTTGGATCTGGCCCCACTCCCGTCCTCCCAGCCCTCCTCTCCTCCAGCTACCTGCCAGCCGGCACTTTTGGTCAAGCTGTTTTGCATTCACTGTTGCACGTATGCTCAGTCACACACACAGCATACGCTATGCACATGTGTCCACACGCACCCCACCCACATCCCACGTCACCCCGACCCCCTCTGCTGTCCTTGGAACGTTATTACACTTTGAGTCACTGGTTTGCCTGTATTGTGAAACCAACTGGATCCTGAGATCCCCAAGACAGAAATCATGATGAGTATGTTTTTGGCCCATGACACTGGCTTGCCTTGTGCCAGGCAGATGGCAACCACACAGTGTCCACCGGATGGTTGATTTTGAAGCAGAGTTAGCTTGTCACCTG
Source organism: Pan troglodytes (assembly GCF_028858775.2). NCBI lineage: Eukaryota > Metazoa > Chordata > Mammalia > Primates > Hominidae > Pan > Pan troglodytes. The sequence goes on from NC_086016.1 coordinate 25,308,361, forward strand.
CCTCCCTTTACCGGGACAACAGAAGCTGACCTCTTTGGTCTCTTGCGCAGATGATGAGTCTCCGGGGCTCTATGGGTTTCTGAATGTCATCGTCCACTCAGCCACTGGATTTAAGCAGAGTTCAAGTAAGTACTGGTTTGGGGAGGAGGGTTGCAGCGGCCGAGCCAGGGTCTCCACCCAGGAAGGACTAATTGGGCAGGGTGTGGGGAAACAGGGAGGTTGTTCAGATGACCACGGGACACCTTTGACCCTGGCCGCTGTGGAGTGTTTGTGCTGGTTGATGCCTTCTGGGTGTGGAATTGTTTTTCCCGGAGTGGCCTCTGCCCTCTCCCCTAGCCTGTCTCAGATCCTGGGAGCTGGTGAGCTGCCCCCTGCAGGTGGATCATGTAATCGCAGGGGTTTGGCAAGGACTTTGACAGACATCCCCTGGGGTGCCCAGGAGTGTTGGGTCCAAGCCAGGAGGGCTGTCAGCAGTGCACCTTCACCCCACAGCAGAGCAGATTTGGCTGCTCTGTCGAGCTGGATGGATACTACTTTTTTTTTCCTTTCCCTCTAAGTGGGGGTCTCCCCCAGCTACTAGAGCTGTCAGAACAGTGAAGGCTGGTAACACATCAGTTGCACTGTGTAAGTTTCTCGAGGCCGGGCGCAGTGGCTCATGCCTGTAATCCCAGCACTTTGGGAGGCTGAGGCAGGTGGATCGCTTGAGCTCAGGAGTTGGAGACCAGCCTGACCAACATGGTGAAACCCTGTGTCTGCTAAAAATACAAAGATTAGCCAGGCTAGGCAGTGGGCACCTGTAATCACAACTACTTGGGAGGCTGAGGCAAGAGAACCGCTTGAACCCGGGAGGCGGAGGTTGCAGTGAGCCGAGCTTGTGCCACTGCATTCCAGCCTGGGCGACAGAGCAAGACTCCGCCTCAAAAAAAAAAAAAAAGTTCCTAGAAACAGCAAAATGTGGAGACAGAAAGCTTACCAGGGATTGTTGGGGAATGGGGTTGGGAGAGAGGACTAACTGCAGATGAACCCAAGGGGACTTTTTAGGTGAGAGCAGTGTCGTGAAAAGATTGTGGTGCTGTTTGTGCTCACATTTACATTTCCTAAAATTCTTTAAACCCTACACTTGGAATGGATGAATTACATGACATGCAGATTGCACCTTCATAACATAATCTTTCTCCTGGGCCCCTGTCTCTGGCTGCCTCATAAACGCTGGTGTTTCCCTCGTGGGCCTCCCTGCATCTCCTCCCGGGTCCTGTCTGTGAGCAATACAGCGTGACACCCTACGCTGCCCCGTGGTCCCGGGCTTGTCTCTCCTTGCCTCCCTGTTACCTTTCTTTCTATCTCTTCCTTGCCCCATGCACTCAACCTTGCATCCCCAAACCAAACCTATTATTCATGGACCCCAAACTTGTTCCTCATATGTCCTGTCCCTTTGAGGGGCACCACCATCCACCCGCGTGGCCAAGCCAGAAACTGTGGTCCACTCTCCCTCCATTAAATGCCATTCTCCATCAGTGAGGCTTCTTAGTCATCTCTGGCTGCCTGGCCAGGCCCTGGCTGTGGCCTCCTCCCTGGTCTTTGTAGCTCTGGACATCCCTGCAGAAAGGGTCCTCACTACCAGGCCTCTCCATCCCCAGTCTCAGGTAGTTTTTCTAAAATGCAAACCCCACCCTGCAACTTACCGCCCACAGCCCAGCCCACTCTTCTCCAGGCCTCGCCTCCCTCCCTTCCCCCTGCACCCCACGACTTCTCCAGCACTGAGCTGCTTCCTGTGCCCCACAGTGGCCTGGAGTCCCCTTTGCCTTAACTCTTTGCCCCATAATACTTACAGCGGGGTCTGCTCTGATTGTAGGAGCTTCCCACATCCCCCAGGACGGCTGCCCTCTGCTGTGGCATCACTGTGTAATGATGGCGTGTACACCTCTCTGTCCCCACCAGTGCAGGGCCCTTCTCATCCTAGGGGCTTTAGCTGGGGTTTGTGGATTGACTGAGTGAACGAATGTTGTGGAAGTCCCGTTTCCCAGCTGCACCCAGGGAAATTCCACAGGGCGGGCAGGGGCATCGCATGAGGTGCTGGTGTTCATGCCAGACCACAATTAGGTGTTTAATTTTTAAAAAGAAAGTTAAAACCTTTTTTTTTTTTTTTTTTTTCTGATTCTGCAAATAACACCTGCTCTTATAGACCATGTGGGCGATGTGGAAAAGACCTGTGACCTTCTCCATGTCCCCTTCTCCCCACAGATCTGTACTGCACCCTGGAGGTGGATTCCTTTGGGTATTTTGTGAATAAAGCAAAGACGCGCGTCTACAGGGACACAGCTGAGCCAAACTGGAACGAGGTGAGGAACTGATTCCACAAGGGCCCAGCCTGCCAGGCGGGGCACAGGATATTTTCCACTGGAGATAATCTAAACCTTCAGGGGCTCCCTGAGGGCTTCCCCCGAAGGCAGTGCTGCTGAATTCCAGGAATCTCCTGGGGGGCCAGTAGGTGACATGTCCAAGAGATTTTATCTCCTTGTTCCTGAAAACCTTACCCATCCCCGTCATCACAAAGAAGCCACCTATTTTGCTGGAGAAGTGTTTGGAAAGAGACTTAAAAAGGCTTTTTGTCTGCCTTTGTTAGCGCTTATGTTTACTTGGTAGGTTTCCATAGTGTTTTTCCGCAGAAGTTGGAATGAGCTCCCGTGACCCTCTTGGCTTCCGGAAGCCTGGGGCTCTGCTGGTGGGGCTGGGACAGGGACTGTAGGGTCCTGCTTGCTTGTCTCAGGGTGTTGGGTTTGTATTGTGTGTCGCCGTGCCTTCCTCCACCTTGGAGAGCTGCTGTGTGAGTCACTTAGCCATTTGGCCCTGCCCCTTCGGGAGTAGGAGAATGATTGCAGAGAGGCCCGTATTGACTAAGTCCCAGATCCATGAGAGGTACCATTTCCCAGCTTCTGCAGCAGCTGTGACCTCGAAGGTCTCATTCTTGACGCTGCAGGTAGAGGCCAGCTGGGCCTGCAGAGAGCTGCCTCCCACCCCTGCTCCTGTGAAGGAGGAAGCCAAGAGCCCCCAGGCTGCTTGGTCTACACGGGTCACAAGGCTGGTGGATCGAGCAGTGGGGCTGGAACCCAGGTCTCCTTTCTCAGCATCCACTACTCTTTGATCATTTTAGACATGTTGCTTGAATAGTACAAGGGCACAAGGAGCTCAGTAAAATAACCTGGTCATTGTAGCTCTGGACATCCCTGCAGAAAGGGCTGAGTGGCAGCTGTGATGAGAGGGGGTATAAGAGCCACAGGGGATCCATCGAAGAAGCCTTTGCAGAGACCAAGAGTGCCACGACCCAGCAGAGACAACAAGAGAGGGTGCCAGGCAGTGTGCAAAAGGTTCAGGTGCCAGGCAGCCACGGAAGCTCCGGGGAGACATGAAGACATGAGGGTTAGATTGTAGCAGGTCACCTCCACTACCCTCACTGTCCATGAAGATCTGGACTTGGAGACACTCACATGTTCCTGGCGCACACACACACCCACCCCCTCCCCTATTCAGGTTCAGAAATTCCTGCTGCTTTCTTCTTCCCTCACCCTCCTCCATTTCCCCGCCAAGAAGCCATGCGCTCACACGCCTCGGTGTGAAGTGCAGATTCACCAATGGCACCGTCAGGGTGACGGAGGAGAGAGTTAACACCACACACCCACGGCAGACAACTGGAAAGCTAGGGGAGCAGTTTTTCCTCCAAGTCCCTCTCACTCCTGTATCAACCCCAAGGATCACTCTTTTGTTTCCTTTCAGATATAATTCATTTTTTAAAGAGCAGTTTTAGGTTTGCAGCAAAATGGAGCAGAAAGAACAGAGTTCCCATGTACCTCCTGCCCCCCATCTCAATTATGGACATCCCACACCAGGGTGGGACATGAGTTACAGTTGATGAGCCTGCATTAACCCATCATTACCACCCAGAGTTCATAGTTGACGTTAGGTAGGGTTCATTCTTGGTGTTACACATGTTATGTGTTCTGACAAACATGGAATGACATGTATCCACCATAATAATATCTTACAGAATAGTCTCACCACCATAAAAGTGAACCTGCATCGACAGATCATTATCTTCCAGAGTCCATAGAAATATTTTTTTTTGAGGGAGAGTCTCACACTGTTGGCCAGGCTGGAATGCAGTGGCATGATCTTGGCTTACTGCAGCCTCCGCCTCCCGGATTCAAGCAATTCTCGTGCCTCAGCCTCACAAGTAGCTGGGATCACAGGCATGCACCACCACACCATACTAATTTTTGTATTTTTAGTAGGATGGGGTTTCGCCATGTTGGCTAGGTTAGTCTCGTACTCCTGGTCTCAAGTGATCTGCCCACCTTGGCCTCCCAAAGTACTGGGATTACAGGTGTGAGCCACCATGCCCAGCCCATAGAAATATCTCTTAACAAGCACCCTGGCGATTATGAGGAAGGTGGTGTGGGGATCACCCGTTGAGATGCTGGTGTAAGGAGTTTGGATTAGGTTTGAAAGGCAGTCGGAGCTTCTGGAAGCATCCAGGCTGGGCCACAGTCTCATGCCAGGGGTGCTTACAAGGAACACTTCCATGCGTCCCAGGACTAAGGGAGGAGGGTCTCAGGCATTGGTCTCTCTGGGCCAGCAAGGGCGGCAGGGAGAGCCCCGGTTCAGAGGACCCTTCAGCCATAACATTGACCCGTTTGTTCACACTGGACTTCCCTTCTCCCTCGGGGCTGCAGGAATTTGAGATAGAGCTGGAGGGCTCCCAGACCCTGAGGATACTGTGCTATGAAAAGTGTTACAACAAGACGAAGATCCCCAAGGAGGACGGCGAGAGCACGGACAGACTCATGGGGAAGGGCCAGGTCCAGGTGAGGCAGCCATCCCTACCCTCCCCTGCCCAATGCATGGCATCCTTCTTCATGCAGCCCTTGGGGACACTGAGATGGCGATGGCCTTGCACCCAGGGTGGGGTGGGGTGGGCAGCTGTGGCTCGGAAACATCCATTGTGGGAGACCTGAGCCGGTGCCTGCATGTGTCTTGATGGGTCTTGATGTACCACCCTCTGTCTGCGTGTCTGTTGCGTCGGCTCATTCCCAAAGGAATTTCCATTCAACTTGGTTTGGCAGCTGGGGCCTCAGTTCCTGCCCGGCCTTAGGAGAACCCAAAGGCGGAACAGTTAGATGGTGTCCTGGGCTGAAATTGGCCCATCCTGTGCCAGTCTTCTTAGAAAAGCACAGGGGTCCCAGAGGCTGCCTGCAAGCACAGGGGTCCCAGAGGCTGCCTGCTTGGCATCCCCTATCTGTGGTCTAGACCCAGTTTCTAGGGTATAGAGCTGTATCTCTGAACAGGGTGCACACAGACAGGTCTCCTCCCAGGCTAATCTGGAAGCCCCCAGGTGAGACCAAGAATGTGTCCCTACAGGACCAGCAAGGGGGCCCTGGTTCTTAAGGAGACTGCCTGGGCCCTCTGTCCTTCAGAAGCTTGTCTAGCCCCTGGGAGCACGCCACCAGGGTTTCCTGGAGGATCATAGCTGGCGCCCCAGGCCCTGTTTCTCCTGTTCCCACCCTCACAATTCCGTGGGGGTAGCTGAGAGGAAGCCCTGGTCGTGCTTTCCTTATAGTGCATTATATCAGTGGGTTGTGGGTACAGCTCTCTCTTCCCAGGACCTTCCATCTTCACAAGAGGCCTCTAGAGGGAGTGGGTTTGGCTTTCCACATGCCCCTAGAAGCACAGGGCTCCTCAGGAAGCCCAGTCTCCCTCCCTAAGCAGGAAGTAAAAATCCTCTTGTGGTTAAATACCAAGTGCCAGGCTGGGCGTGGTGGCTCACGCCTGTAATCCCAGCACTTTGGGAGGCCGAGGTGGGCGGATCACGAGGTCAGGAGATCCAGACCATCCTGGCTAACACCGTGAAACCCTGTCTCTACTAAAAATACAAAAAATTAGCCAGGCGTGGTGGCGGGTGCCTGTAGTCCCAGCTACTCGGGAGGCCGAGGCAGGAGAATGGCATGAACCTGGGAGGCGGAGCTTGCAATGAGTCAAGATCACACCGCTGAACTCCAGCCTGGGTGACAGAGCGAGAGTCCGTCTCAAAAAAAAAAAAAAAAAAAAAAAAAACCAAGTGCCAGGAAGAATGAAGGGAGAGGGTGGCTCTTCCCTGAGTCACTTGTCATCTTTGCTGATGGATCCCACATTCTCATTCAGATCAGCAAATCTTTACCAAGTGCTGGCCTCACCCACTTCTGCCACCCTGGCCTGGCTGGCCACATCTTCGGAGGTGCAGCTACTGCCTGTTTTTCTACCTTGGAAGCTTATAAGGGAACTCAGTGGCTCAGAGCCTCCTGGGGCTCCCTATACTTTGAGATCAGGTTTAAAAGCAAAAAGACTCCTCTGGCACATGCCTGTATTCCAGCTACTCAGGACGCTGAAGCGGGAGGATTGCTTGAGCCCAGCTATTCAAGACCAGCCTGGGCAACATAGACCCCTGTCTAAAACAAAATAAATTAACTAAAAATTGCTCTCAGCTCTCCTGTCGCTGTCCCACTGCACTGTCTTGTTCACCCTGCCAGCCTTTGTGTGGATTCTCATGGTGGGAGATTGTACCACGCAGATGGGCCACACCACTCTTGATGGAGTACTTAGTGCTGGTCTCCTTTGAGATCCGAAGTATTTTAGCATCAGTCAAATGATGGTCATAGTTTGGGTGATGGTCACGGCTCAGGTTCTTTTTTACACGTGCTTGCTTTGGTTGTTGTTGTTGTTCTTTGTTTTCTTGAGACAGTATCTGACTGTGTCTCCCAGGCTGGCGTGCAATGGCAGGATCATAGCTCACTGCAACCTCAAACTCCTGGCTGAAGCAATCTTTGTGCCCTAGCCTCCCAAGTCGTTGGGATTACAGACGTGCCCCACCATGCCTGGCTAAGTTTTTTTTTTTTTTTTTTTTTTTTTTTGAGACAGAGTTTTGCTCTTGTTGCCCAGGCCGGAGTGCAGTGGTGTGATCTTGGCTTTCTGCAACCTCCCGGGTTCAAGCGATTCTCCTGCCTTAGCCTCCCAAAGTGCTGGGATTACAGGCCTGAGCCACTGTGCCTGGCCACATGTGCTTTCCCATTCGGTCCTTGCAGCAGATCTTTGAGAGAGCTCATTTGACACTCAGGAGATGCTTCTCTAACCTGCTCAGAATTAGGGCCCTGGGTATTCAGGGAGGTAGAGGGAGCAGACTGCAAAGCCAGTCGTGCTCCCATCGCTCCCACTTCTCTCTCCCTCTCCATGTTTTCTGTCTCCCCCACCCAGCCTAGGGCATTCCTCCCCCACAGTCCAGCCTGCATCTGACACAGTGTCACTGCTCAGCCCAGGGATACTCACAGCCTGGGTGCCTGGCTCCTTTTTTCAGCTCATCAAACCAGGTAAAGGGAGGTTCAGATTCTGCCAACCATTGACTCAATTCATCCAAATCTTCAATCACTGGAATCCTGGGAGTGGCTGGATTTGAACCAGGGCCTCTGAGTACTGTTGCTAAGTAACTGGGGCTCTCAGTGAAAGAGAGAAAAGAGCTGATAGGCCTCTTCCTGTGTTATCATGTCAGGCCATCTTTTGAAACTCTTTTCTGCAATGCTACTGAAGTATTTATGCACGTGACCTGTGCTCCTCTGTCAGTCTAGGGGTGCTGGCTGAGCACCCCACCCCATCCTGGGGAAGAGGAGAGCAGTAAGTGTCGAAGAAAAACCCGAGCTGGACAGCAGTTAAAGTGGTAAAAGCAGGTTTTATTTAGTAACTATTGTGATAGGGAAAAGACTAGAAATGGAAGGCCTAGAAATGGGCTCAATGCTGAAGTCACTTGGATGAGTGGGGACTTGCAGCCAAGAAGCAGGGTAGGGGTTGATGGATGGAAAATGATGAAGTAACATCAGGGGGAAGAGGGATTCTGGTGAAACCGACCCGACAGGATTCTTGCTGAAGACAGGCCAAAGTGATCGATCTCCCCCAGGGGATGGCGTGGAGTGAGGAATCTGATCAGATAGCAAGGGCAGGGGGTTCTGGCTAAACGGACTTAGCAGGATTCTTGCAAAATTTGGGCTCCTGAGAACATGCCCAAGGATGGGATCTAGCTGGAATAAAGAGCTGGAGGGACCAGATGAGTTCCGTCAAGGAGAGTCTTTGTCACTCCCCCACCACACTCAGTGTGACCTGGGTGAATTACTGTCCCACTGGCCCAAATGTGTTTCCTCACTTTTCCTTCCTTCCCTTCCTTCCCTTCCTTCCCTTCCTTCCTTTTCTTTCTTTCTTCCTTTCCTTTTTCCTTTTTCCTTTCCTTTTGCCTTTCCTTCTTCTTTGGAGTCTCACTGTCTTGCCCAGGCTGGAGTGCAGCGGCGCCATCTCAGCTCACTGCAACCTCCGCCTCCCGGGTTCAAGCGATTCTGCTGCCGCAGCCTCCTGAATAGCTGTTATTACAGGCATGTGCCACCACGCCTGGCTAATTTTTTTGTATTTTTAGTAGAGACGGGGTTTCACCATGTTGGCCAGGCTGGTCTCGAACTCCTGACCTCCAGTGGTCCACCCGCCTTGGCCTCCCAAAGTGCTGGGATTATAGGCGTGAGCTACTGCACCCAGCCTCCTCACCTTTAAATCTTCCCCAAATATTTGTTCAAAACAAACATCACTCATTTTGTGTTCCTGCTGCAACAGACCCCCTGGGGCCTGCCCCTCTCCAAGGCTGTTTTTTGTTTTTTGAGACAGAGTCTGGCTCTGTCGCCCAGGCTGGAGTGCAGTGGCATGATCTCGGCTCACTGCAAGCTCCGCCTCCTGGGTTCACGCCATTCTCCTGCCTCAGCCTCCCGAGTAGCCGGGACTACAGGCGCCTGCCACCACACCCGGCTAATTTTTTGTATTTTTAGTAGAGATGGGGTTTCACCGTGGTCTCGATCTCCTGACCTCATGATCCGCCCTCCTCAGCCTCCCAAAGTGCTGGGATTACAGGCGTGAGCCACCACGCCTAGCTCCAAGACTGTTTAGGGGCTACGTAAGTTTCTCTCCTATTGGCGCCTCTGCCACATGGACCATGTCTCATTCGTCTCGGAATGCCCCCCAGGCACATCACAGACCCCCCTGCACGGGTGAATGGCTGTGTGGACGAGACCTACATGGCCCTGAGATAATCCTTGAAATACAAATGGGGATTCTCGATGCCTTCGTGGCCTTACCTGACCATACCTCCCCCAACTCCCATCACGTCCCCCGTGACGTGATCTTTATTTTGGCTTATGTTTGTCTCTGCTGCTGGAAAGTAAACGTGGAGGACAGGTCTTTGTCCAGTTCATTCTCTGTGTTATCTCCAGTATCCAGACAGAGACATAAAACATACATCTATATCTGTAAGTTATTTAATACATTGTTTAATGGATCTAGAGTTTATATATATATATAGTAAAATACATATTGGCACAAAGCAAGTACTGTTACATGCACTGGAAATTGCTGAGCCAGGCACCTGCCCTCTCACAGATGAAGGTGCTGAAGTTCCCAGGGGTGGCTGGGGCGGGAGCCAGCCAAGCCTGGGGCTTCTCCGCCACGCTGTGCATGTGCCCAGTGGTGGTCGGGGCCTTCATGGTGAGGGGGTCGGGGAGTTCAGAGTTTGGACTCCCACATGCATCCCTGCACCATGGGCAGCCTTTGTATCTTAGCCAGAAGGCTGAGAAGTAATTCCTTCCTTTTTAAAAAAATTGTAAAATATGCACAATGTAAAATGTCCCAAGTGTTTTTAAGTGTGCAGTTCAGTGGCATCAGGCACATTCACATTGTTGTGCAGCCATCACCACCATCATCTCCAGAACTTCTTTTTCATCCTCTCAAACTGAAACTCTACACCCATTAAACAATAACTCCCAGGGGGGCAGGTGCAAAAAGAATAACTCCCCATTCCTCCTGCCCCCAGCTCCTGTTAACCTCTAGTCCACTTTCTGCCTCTGTGGATTTGACTACTCTAGCTACCTCATGTAAGTGGAACCATACAGCATTTGTCTTTTGGGTCTGGTTTATGTGGATTTGACTACTCTAGCTACCTCATGTAAGTGGAATCATACAGCATTTGTCTTTTGGGTCTGGTTTATTTCACTTAGCAGCATGTCCTCAAGGCTCACCCATGTTGTAGAGTGTGTCAGAATGTCCTTCCTCTTGAAGGCTGAGTAATACTCCATTGTATGGATTAACAGACATTCACCAGCAGGTGGACGCCTGGGTTCTTTCCAGTCTGAGGCTGGCATGGTCAGTGCTGTTGTGCACATGGACATAAGATCCACCCAACTTGGTGTTATCTTTGCATTCGCAAGCTGTTGCCAGGCACATCCATGGGCTCTCGGGGGGAACAGCTGCTGCAGAGTGGGCAGTCCAACAGGGAGACCACCCGAAAATGGGTGGACCTCACTGCGTGGTGGGGACTTGAGAGCAGCTGCCAGGGTGCCACCAGGAGGGCCCCAGTCAGACCTGCTGGCTTGTACCTGGTCAGGTGCCCACATAACCCAGGCTGGCAGAGAAGTCTGGGAAACTCCGGCCAGCCAGCCAGAGCACCAGCTTCAAATGAAGCAGAGGCTCACAGTCCAAATCTCATCCCCGAGGCTCACATAAAACATTGGCAACAACAAAAATGAACTCTGATGCCCCCACTGGAACATGAGTTGTGAGCCCAGCAAGACACATAAATAGAGCAGGAGAAATGGGAGAAGACAAAAGTCTATGACTTGATAGAATGTTGCCCTCTAAGGAGAATAGACAGGGCTAACATGATTTAGCAACCTAGAAAATTTGCAAATGAAGAGAGATGCACCTGTCATCCTAGCACTTTGTGAGGCTGAGGAGGGGGGATCATTTGACATCAGGAGTTCAAGACCGGCCTGACCAACATGGTGAAACCCCGTCTCTACTAAAAACACAAAAAAATTAGCCAGGCACGATGGCGCATGCCTGTAGTCCCAGCTACTCGGGAGGCCAAGGTAGGAGAATTGCTTGAACCCGGGAGGCAGAGATTTCAGTGAGCCAGGGTCGTGCCACTGCACTCCAGCCTGGGGGACAGAGCGAGACTATCTCAAAAAAGACAGAAAAAACCTGAAGAAATTCCTAATGGCAGCAAGGCTCCAATTTCCCCAGCTCTGCCAACTGTGGTGACTCCCTCTCTGGCCCAGGATGTGCAGGAGCACTGGGACTGTGTCTCTGGGCCCCCGTCCCTGTTGCGCTGCACTCGGCTAGGCTGCAGACTAGCCCTCCAGCAATGTGTCCCATACCCCGTCCCATGAATCTTGGATGGATGTTGATGCCTTCACCTTGAAAAATCCCTCCCTGAAGATACAGACTCAATGTCCCCTGCTCTGTGAAGGCTTCTCTGTCCCGTGACCTCACTTCCCAAGTAACCGTGCCATCTGAGCCACCAGTCAGTCTGGGCCAAAGCCTGCCCTGGCTCTTGGCACATTTGCCACATCCTTCCTTTCCAGCTTCTCTGATCTAGACCATGAAGGCTGGGGAGAGGGGTCTTCTTGTTCTTGGGGACCCCCCCCAGGCATGGCACACAGGAAGCCTTCCATGACTAGGGTGGCACAGCGGGTTCCTGGTGTCTGAGGATGGACCAGGATGGCCTCGCTCACTCAAATGGCTCATTCAGGCTCGGGGCTGGCTTGGAAGGGACACCCGACTTGGGTCCTCTTGCACCTGCCCACACACAAGGACTTCAATTTGTGCTGTCAGTGGCTCTTTTCTGGACTGTGGGCACCACCACAGCTTTGTCCCTGCTGTACTGTGTATCCCCTTGCCTTTCTGGCTTGTGGCTCTGAACAAAGCAGGTCACCCATCCCAACTTCTAGAGCCCCCCCACCGCCACCCCCACCCTCATGGAGCCTCTATCGTGCAAGAAGGGAGGTGGGGACCTGGCAAGTCATCCAGGACAGGCATTTGAAGAGCAGGAGCCAAAATCTGAGACTCGGGCAAGTGGTTCCTAAACCCAGCTCATCAGCACCATTAAGGGGAGCAAAAAACCAGACCGGGCCAAGCCCCCAGCCCAGAAGATCCCGACTCCTGCTGCCCACAGAGAGGCACATGAGCAGCTTTGCTGAGGACTCCTTTCCATCCCAGACCCCTGCCCTTGGGGCCTGCCAGGGACCTCTGCCCTCATGGTTGGATCTGGACACTCCTGGGATGCTGCGGCTTCTCTACCTGCTGCAACTGCCTCACCTCACGGGAGGGTCTCTCTACTCAACTTCTGAGTCAAGGTGCATAAGCAGGGTGGGGGCTGTAGGCCCCTGTAGCTGGCTGCAGAGAGCCAAGCGCCTCCCACACGGTACAGCACAGAAGGCACCTGGTGTCACTGGGAAAAGCCCAGATTCAAAAAGGCTGGGCTCCGGAGTCATGCACATCCTCTCTCAGGTATCCTTGTGCAGAAAACGGTGTCCACGGGGGAGAAAGAGGCCAGGCTGGTGTCGCAGAGCGCCAATGGCATAGTCACCACCACTCCTCCGACTTCCTTCCTCCTGGGATCCCACAAACAAGCCCCCCAGCTGGGAGCCTGGAACTCCAGGGACCAGGGCAGCCGCCACCTACTTGGCGTGAGTCATGAATGCCCTTCACACAGCAATCAGATTCCTTCCTGTCTAGCCATGGTTCCCACCCATCACTCCCACTGACACAGGGACCAGGGGCTGGAGCCAGATAGTGCCTGCTCCATCGCCTCCTCACAAACGACAGATAAGGATGAGAACAGCAGCAAACGCTGACCCCCCACCCATGAGAGCATAAGTCACTCAACTGTCAAGGCTGCATGGCTCCCCCCCACCCCAATTTAATTCACCTGTGAGAGGGCAGGTGCCTGGCTCAGCAATTTCCAGTGCATGTAACAGTACTTGCTTTGTGCCAATATGTATTTTACTATATATATATAAACTCTAGATCCATTAAACAATGTATTACATAACTTATAGAGGTATGTTTTATGTCTCTGTCTGGGTACTGGAGATACCACAGAGAATGAACTGGACAAAGCCCTGTCCTCCACGTTTACTTTCCAGCAGCAGAGACAAACATAAGCCAAAATAAAGATCACGTCACAGGGGACGTGATGGGAGTCGGAGGAGGTATGGTCAGGTAAGGCGGATACCGTCATGAAGGCACCGAGAATCCTCATTTGTATTTCAAGGATTATCTGAGGGCCATGTAGGTCTTGTCCACACAGCCATTCACCCATTCAGGGGGGTCTCTGATGTGCCTGGGGGGCATTCCGAGATGAATGAGACATGCATGGTCCATGTGGCAGAGGCACCAATAGGAGAGAAACTTACGTATGTAGCCTCTTAAACAGACTTGGAGAGGGGCAGGCCCCAGGGGGTCTCTTGCAGCAGGAACACAAAATGAGTGATGTTTGTTTTGAACCAATATTTGGGGAAGATATGAAGATGTAAACATCATGAAAATGTAAGATCACATGAGCAAATTCTTACACAGATTCCACGGGATTCTTCTTGAAGAAGCACACCGCCATCAACATGGATAGTGATACAGGTCCTCCTTGCTCTATTGAGAGCCACTTTTGGACCCTGTATTTTTAACTTTTGTACCATGAAATGCATCCATTTTTATAACCGAATGATTTTATAGTAAATTTACAGAGCTGTACAACTTTTACCAACAATCCAGTTTTAGAATATTTCTATCACCCCAATTTCCTTGTTGCCTTTTTTTTTTTTTTTTTTTTTTGAGACAGGGTCTTGCTCTGTTGCCCAGGTTGGAGTACAGTGGTGCAACCACACTCAGCACAACCTTGATGTCCCAGGCTCAAGTGCTCTTCCCACCTTAGCCTCTCAAGTAGCTGGGACCACAGGCATGCGCCACCATGCCAGGCTTTTTTTTTTTTTTTTTTGAGACAAGGTCTTGCTGTGCTGCCCAAGCTGGTCTCAAATTCCTAGGCTCAAGTGATCCTCCTGCCTTGGCCTCCCAAAGTGCTGAGATTACAGGTGTGAACCACCGTGCCCAGCCCCTGTTCCCAGTTATAGCCACTCCCAACCCAAGCCGATCTGCTTTTTGTCTTTAGAGATTTGCCCATTCTTCACATTTCATAAACGTGGAATCATACTAGAGTGGGCTTTTTTGACTGATTTCCTCCACTTACCATTATGTTTTTGAGGTTTATTCATGTGGTAGCATTGTTTGATTCCTTTTTATGATAATAATTTTCCATTGCATACATATAACATGTTTTTATTTCTGCATTTACTATTTGACAGACACTTGGATCATTTCTAGTTTGGGCTGTTAAGGTTGATGCAGCCACGAACATGTCCTTGGTACCAGTCTCTATATGGACGTATGTTTTCATTCACTGAGTAAACACCTAGTAAGATTGCTGGGCTGTGCAACAAGGTGACTATTTGGGGAACTACCCTACGTTGTCGGGAGTAGCTGCACCATCTTACATCCCCAGTGGCCATGTATGAAAGCCCATTTCTCTACATCCTCACCGATGCTGGTTATAGTGTATCCTAAGGGAGAAGGGTGTGTTCCTTTTGAAGTGATGTTAGAGACTGGTTGGGATCAGAGAAGAGAAGCAAAGAGTTAAAAGTGGGATAGAGGCCAGGCGCGGTGGCTTACGCCTGTAATCCCAGCACTTTAGGAGGCAAAGTTGGGTGGATTGCTTTAGGTCAGGAGTTCAAGACCAGCCTGACCAACATGGTGAAACCTTGTCTCTACTAAAAATACAAAAATTAACCGGGCATGGTGGTAGGTGCCTGTAATCCCAGCTCCTCGGGGGCTGAAGCAAGAGAATGGTTTGAAGCCAGGAGGCAGAGGTTGCAGTCAGCCGAGATCTCGCCACTGCACTTCAGCCTGGGCAACAGAGTGAGACTCCGCCTTAAAAAAAAAAAAAAAAAAAGGTGCAGGATGGATCTCAGGAGAGCAGATTGTGGTCATAGACTACAGCAGGAGGCCTGGGATCTCTCTCCTGGTGAACACAGAGGTTCTCTGGTGGTCTCAGCAAAGACCCACCCCCGGGAGTAGGTTATAGTGCAGACACATGGGGCCCAGACAGGAACAACTGGGGTTGCTCTGCTGGACCATCCAGGCTGGTGACGATGGGCGTGAAGGAAGCTGTTGTCTACAAGGAGCTAAGTGAACGAGCATTTCCTCCTTTCGATGGTTTACTCATAGCCCCCTCCCAGCCCCTGCTGAGGGTGGGTGAGAGGATGTCCTCCAGCTGCCCATCGGTGACTCAGTCCAGCCACACTGACTACAAAGCAAGCAGGGCAGTGCTGGGCCCCCAGCAGAGCCACCATGCAAAGTGGTCAGTGATGCTTCAGGGCAGCACACAGCACCTGCCCCAGTTGGGCTTCGGCCTCCCTCAGCCCCCACCCCACCACTTCCCTGGGATGGATGTGCACGATAGTTTTCTAGGCAGACCTCCAGGCCACCATCTGCCAGGCCCGCTGACCATAGTCATTCTTTCAAGGCTCCTGCCTTACCCAGTCCAGGGGGAGAGGAGCAGCGACCTGGTCCATCCTCCTGAGACCACTGCATGTGAGCAGACAGACCGCTGCCTGCCCAGTCCCCGGCCAGGCAGCAGGCATATTCCTCACCAAGACCTTGCAACCCAGGGGCACCCTGGACAGCATCCGGAGTGCCTCGGTTTTTCCCTTAAGGGAAAACTGTTTCCCCCTTGGTCATCTGTTTTTCCAAACCCCAGTCTTTTGCTTGTTTACTTCTCTGGTGCTTTAAATAACTGCACGAGAGAGCGTACCAGCCTTGAGCAATGTTTGGGATTGGCTGAGCTGAGGCACAGGCCTCATTATCATGCTATTCTTTATACGGCTTCCGCTCTGCGGAGCACACTCTGTTCTTTGGAACAGAGCCAGCCTTGGGACAGCCTTTCCCACTGGAGCTGCCAGTCAGGACCGCCGTGAGAGCCAGTGCCCGGAGGCCAACACCCTGGTCTTCAGTCACTGGGAGTCACAGAGAGGGGCCCGATAAAGAGCCCTCCTGGCAGCATCAGTACCAGGTTGGAGTGGGCGCTGGACACCACCAATGCTGGGGAGTGGACGCTGGCTGGAGCCCCACCCAGGGCTGCACATTGCTCAGCCAGCTAGCTCTGGGGGAGCAGGACCTGAGCAGGGTGTCCTCCACCCTGGGTCCATCAGAGGCACTGCATGTGATTATTGGGGTTACCTGCTGGGAGTGGTGCAGATTCTGGACAGTCTGGATTGCTTCCAGCACAAGGCAGGCTGACCAGTCATACTTTACTCAGTCTCCAAACTTGGGCAACAGGAAACTAGCCACTTGAGAAGGAAGCTCAGCTTTTCTGGGCTTTAGAGGAGATGGAGACACGTTGGAAATTCCCGTAACCAATAGGCTGGGATGGGAGGGTGTTCTTCCCACACACAGACAAAAAAGTGGAACCCGGAGGTGATGGGAAGCTTTGACCTTGGCCAGCCAGACTGCGGGGTGGGGTTTCCCTCAAAGCCTGGTCAAAAGGCCGTGGAGGCTGGAAGCTCTCGTTTAGCCCCACCAGCTTCCCAGAGCAGCAAGGCCAAGCATGCCAGAGTCGCCATCCACCCTGGCCGTGATGCAGGGCCTCCTTTGGTACTTCCACCCCAGCCGGGCGGGCCGGAGCCGGGCGGCCTCTGCTGAAAAGCACCTGTGGGCCGTGGTTCCAGGGGGGCTTTGAGGGGCAGCCGCCGGATGTCTGGACAGCTTCTCTTTCTGTCTCTTCTTACCTGGACTCTGGGTTGCTTGTTAGCTGCTTCTGCCTGTTCTGGGTTTTCAAGGGGAGAGGGGCCCAGTGATGGCTGTTCTTTGAAGGAAAGGGAAGAATGTCTCCTGCTTAACATGTTTCTGTGTTTCCAGTTACTTGGTTGGTTAGTAGAGCCAGGGTCTCTCGCTTTGTTGCGCAGGCTGGAGTGCAATGGCATGATCATGGCTCACAGCAGTCTCCACCTTCTAGCCTCAAGTGTTGCCCCCACCTCAGCCTCCCGAGCAGCTGGGACTGCAGGCACATGCCACCATGCTTGGCTAATGCTTTTGAAAATTTTTTTTTTATAGAGACAGGGTCTCACTATATTGCCCAGGCTGGTCTTAAACTCATGGGCTCAAGTGATCCTCCTGCCTCGGCCTTTTAAAGTGCTGATATCACAGGCAGGGTTTCCATTTTTTAAAGCTCCCAGCAGTGGTATGAAACTCCTCCTTTCCAGAGAAAGCGCACTCTGTCCGCATCCCTCATGTTGTCCTCTCCTGCCTCTGCTTAGGGTTCACTCCGGGGGAAAGTGCCACTTGAGAGTTTCCTTTTTGTGTGTGGTTCTGACTGACCACTCCCTGCTCACAGATGCTGCTTCTCAGGGTGGGGTCCCTGAGGCCTGGAGTGCGGCCTCTGACGACCTTCAGGGCCAGGTGCGGAATGAGAGCCTGTGGCCACATGGCCCCTGGTGGGAGACGTCCCGCCGCCCTTTGCTTCTCTGTGCCACTCTGGCTGCACAGTTCAGACCCTTGGGAAACGTTAACCAGTAGGACCTAGAAGGGGAGGTGAGAAGGGGTCACCCCCCAGGTGTGCCTGTGCTGAGCCTTCATGCTGAGCAGGTGCAGGGAGGGAGGCCCAGGTGCACACACCTGTGAAGTAGGGGCAGCTGGCTGGGCTCCTTGACCTGCTCCAGAGCATCTTATTTTCTGGCCACTTCACCTGCAGAAGGCCCAGGTGGCTGTGGCCGCTAGGGTCCCTTGCAGTGGAAGTAATGCCTGTCCTCAGCCCCTCTCTAGGCCTGGCGCTGTGCTCAGCACCGTCGTGTGTGTGTATGTATATGTGCACGCATGTGAATGTGTGCAGACATCATGAGGTGTGGTCCCTGCTGTTAGGCAGCTTGCCTTGTGGCTGAAGTGAACCATCACCTGAATCAAGGGATGGAAACACAAGGCCAGATGCAGTGGCCTTCTATGGAGTCAGACGGTGGCTCCGTGACCTGGCTTCACTCCAGAACTACCTGGGGTTTCTAGCTGTGCAAATCCCAGGTCCCACTCAGATTATGAGTCAGTTCGCTGCAGGTGGAACCCAGGGAGGTGTTTTTTTTGTTTTTGCTTTTATTTTTGAGACGAAGTCTTGCTGTGTCACCCAGGCTGGAGTGCAGTGGCGCCATCTTGGCTCACTGCAACCTCCACCTCCTGAGTTCACACCATTCTCCTGCCTCAGCCTCCCAAGTAGCTGGGACTACAGACGCCCACCACCACGCCCAGCTAATTTTTTGTATTTTTAGTAGGGACAGGGTTTCACCATGTTAGCCAGGATGGTCTCAATCTCCCGACCTCGTGATCCGCCCGCCTCAGCCTCTCAAAGTGCTGGGATTACAGGCGTGAGCCACCGCACCTGGCCAGGGAGGTGTATTTTTAACAAGATGGTACTGCTCATTCACCCAGCCCAGCCAGTGGTCTTGGCATACCCAGGAACTGCTGACATAGAACGTGCTCCCCATAAAACGGGAGACAGAGCCTTCACGGATGGGGGACATGTGGCTTGGTCATGACAGGGTGTTACATACCAGGACAGACTGTGTTCGGGTGACATTAAGGACAAGCTCCTGCAGGCTAGCTGTCTGGATAGTGCCGGGTGGGGGTAGAAGTTAGAGGGGTCACAGAGGGGCTTCCTCCCGGCCCCCTCATCAGCTGCTTGATTTAGGGCTTGTTTCTGGGTCCTTCTGGGCCTGATTCTGAACCATGGGACTGGTGTGGCCTGCAGGCTCCTCCCGCCACAAGCTGTTCGTGGTGCAGGGGGAGAACAGTGTCCACAGTTCCCCAGACAGCAGCTGTGGATGCCAGGCCCCCAGGAGTTGTTACTGAAGTTGCTGCTAGACAGCTCACCTTTCACTGAGCTCCACATAGCACCCGTGGTGATGGGAGCCGGATGGAGAGAGCCTGCCAGCCTGCACATCAGCTCCCAACTGGGCGGGGCAGAGGGAGGAGGGGGTGGGGACCCGAGGCAGCAGGGCTCTGGGAGCAGTGGGGCCCTGGGTTCCAGGGGTGTCTGGCAGGCCCCTCCTTACTCTACCTCTGTTGGCCTCTGGATGGAGGTGCTGGCCGCAGTTGGGCTCTGCCTCTGACTAAAGGTTGGAGAAGTGGCGGGTGTGGGCTGCTGCCCCGTGGGGCCTCTGAACAGACCCCAGGGCTTCTGCCAATCATGACTCCTTGCTTTCAGCTGGACCCGCAGGCCCTGCAGGACAGAGACTGGCAGCGCACCGTCATCGCCATGAATGGGGTACGTGTCCGTGAGACTCTCCTGGTGCCCACTTCCCCCAGAAGGATAGGGTGGCCTCTGTTCATTTCAAATCAGTCAGAGGTGGCTGAGCCTGAGGCGGCATCTGAGAGGGAGCCTGGTTGGAGAAGGGAGGGCCCCCAAGAGCAGAATCACCATGCACTGGAATCGTCATTCATTGGCTGGAATGCAGTTGCCAGCCAGGCCCTGAGCTTCCCTCCTCAAACAAAGGTCTCATGGCACCACCAGGACAGGTGGGGCCTCCACTCAGGGACCTGGGGGCTGCCCATAGAAATGGAGACCCCTGATTTGTCTTTAGGTACCCCAGAAAGGTTTAGACCTTAAAAGCAATGACACACCCAAAAAGGCCCGGGTATAAATGGTAAAATGTTAATATTTGAGGTTCTTGGCTTTTTCTTATATTATTGTTAGTCTTTCCCACTTAATTTTTAATTGTTACTAAGAAAGAGAAAGCCAGGCACAGTGCACCTATAGTCTCAGCTACTCTGGAGTCTGAGGCAGGAGAATCACTGGAACCCAAGAGTTCGATTACAGCCTGGGCAACATTGCAAGCTCCTATATCTAAAAAAAAGCAAGCAAGCAAGAGAAGCAGCGGGGATTTTAGGAGGTGCGTCTGCAGAAACCAGTCGTTTACATCATCTTCAACAATCCTGGCTCTTGCTGAAGTAGACTAGGGGCTTCCCCGAGGGGCGGCTCCACCTCATGCTGAGACCTCTGCATGCCTTGGGGGTGGAAATATTTGATGAGACTCCCAGGGGTCCTTGGGACCTTGGGCTATGAGGACCAGAAGGATTAGAGGACTGTGCCCCTTCTCCCCACTGTAGATCGAAGTAAAGCTCTCGGTCAAGTTCAACAGCAGGGAGTTCAGCTTGAAGAGGATGCCATCCCGAAAACAGACAGGGGTCTTCGGAGTCAAGATTGCTGTGGTCACCAAGTGAGTTGGGAGGGGCTTGGGCTCACGCACTGAGGGTGCCTATCCCTTCAGCTGTTTCTGCAGAAAAGAGCATGTGTGGGTCTCTCCTCTCTGTGTGTGGCCACTGCATGGTGAGGTCAGGCCCCAGGGAACACTGCGTCTTCAGCTACCTCATGTGTTTCCTTCAAACCAGCTCAGGAATGTCCTTGCCACCTGGCTTGGAAGCAGTAGGCTGGCTCCAGGAACTGCCCAAGTGCAGGGTTTTCTGCCCTTGCTTGGAATTTATCACGGTCCCAGATTCCTGTTGAATGGCCATAACCCCTGCCCCTTTGTCACGAGTCAGTTGCCAAGAGAAGCCTGTTTGATTTGAGAGCAGTTCATGCAGACACAGACCACTTCCTCTGAGAATTCATTTGCTTCCCCAGGATTGAATCTGGCTGGGCCTCTGACCTTGCTGGTCACGTGGGCCGGGGCCTCCATCAGTCATACCCTGGACTCCCATCTGTGTCTAAACACCACACCCCACCCCTAACTGCACGGCAGCCACTCGCATAGCACTCTGGGAGGGCTGTGGGCATGAGCAGCGAGGACTCCATCAGCAGCTCCCCCAGATAAGCCCTGCTAATGAGGGGGCTTGCGAAGCAGCTTTGATGTGCTGGTAAATCCAGGTGCAAAACAGAACTCAAGTTAAGGCCTCCGCACAGCACTGCGTTCTAACTGTGAAGGATTCTTACTCTAGTGTCCTGTGTGGAGGTATTGGAATTGTCCATTGCTAAGACTCGGAGGAGAAAAGCACTTAGCATCGCAGGACTTGGAGCACCGGTGCTGAGGCAACCCTTCATTCATTCGTCGGATGTGTGTTAAGGCCCAGGGCAGGGGTCAGGGATTCTCCTCTCACACAGCACGTGGGTGGCAGGACCAACACCGGGTCTGATCTCCCAGCTGGGGGCACAGGCTGCTAACCCCAGGCCTGGAATCTGTCGGATGCCCTTCCTGTGCTGACTTGACTTAGAAAGGCCTCCTGACCTTCCCGCAAAGATCATGTGTGATTCGCAGGGGTTCTGGCCGCTTGAAAGGTTCCTGAGAAAGTACATGCAATGAGGACAGAGCTTGCAGAGGGAGGACAGGCATGCAGCAGGCTCTGTGCGCAGCCCCAGACCTGGGTACCTTCGTCACCATCCTCACCCCACCTCCGGGTGTGCAGATAGGGAGCAGGTCTCCTGTGTTCTGGCCCAAGCAGGGCTGTTAGGACACTGAGAGCATTCCCTCCTCCCGCAGGAGAGAGAGGTCCAAGGTGCCCTACATCGTGCGCCAGTGCGTGGAGGAGATCGAGCGCCGAGGCATGGAGGAGGTGGGCATCTACCGCGTGTCCGGTGTGGCCACGGACATCCAGGCACTGAAGGCAGCCTTCGACGTCAGTGAGTGTTGGCCTGCGCAGGACGGGATGGAGGTGTGGGCAGTGGTGTCTGCGATGAGATCTCAGAGTGCTCCATGGCCCAGGCATGTCACATCCTTCTCTGTGTCTTTTCTTCATTTACTGTGTTATTATTTTTAAAAAAGAGAAGACAAGAGTTGTAGAAAAAGCCTCTGTAGAAACCAGTTTTTAAACCATCCTAGCCATGCATGCCACTTGCTGGGGTAGGCCAGGGGTTTCTGCGGGGCCTTGGCCTTCCTGCCTTGGGGGTAGACAGGAGGTGGAAGCCCAGGACTCAGTGCAGTCTGTCCCCTGCCATGTGTGAGGATGCGGCAGGCAGAGGGCACTGATGAAATTCAGCCCAGGCTGGGGCTGCAGCATCTCTGCCTCCATCTCACCAACCCTCACAGGCTATGAAGGACCTGGAACTGTCACAAATGCCAGGGGAGGGCACCGAGACCCCAGAGGATCCCTCCCAGCATCTTCAACAGGATTTTGTGCCTGCAGACCCTTCTTTGGGGCACACACCACCAACCCTGACCAGGACCCCTAGAATGCCCAGCATCCCTGGGAGGGCCCTGTGGTAGTTTCAGCTCCCTCTGGGGGCCCAGAATGGACCTGGCCTGTGGTGAGGATGTAAGCACCAGTGGCCAGTTGGGTCCAAAGGAAGACACTGGTGCAGGAGTGGTTGCTATGTACAGGGCAGAGCCACCCAATCCCCATGCAGGCGCTGTGTCCTGCCACGCTGGCCTCCTCCTGGCCATCACATCAGGCCAAGCAGGGCAGAGGAATGGGAATGCCCATGCACCCCTATCAACTCTGCAGACACAGAACCATGCACAGCTCTTGGGAGGAGTCAGATGAGCTGCTCAAAGCCCAGGAGGGACCCGCACAGTGGTCAGCATGGCAGGGACGGTGCTTTAGCCAAGGCAGGGATGGTGGGAGACTCGGGATCCTCAAGGAGGCCGCTGCATTTCCGTGCTCTTTCCAGATAACAAGGACGTGTCGGTGATGATGAGCGAGATGGACGTGAACGCCATCGCAGGCACGCTGAAGCTGTACTTCCGTGAGCTGCCCGAGCCCCTCTTCACTGACGAGTTCTACCCCAACTTCGCAGAGGGCATCGGTGAGCACTGGAGGCCTTGGCCTCATGGGAGACGTCTCCTCCACGTGCACTGCTGCCCTCGGAGGCTGTGAAAAGTGAGGTGTGGGAACCCGAGCTGTGCCCCCTCTGCCATGGTCGGCATTTTAACCCAACCTCAAAAAGCAGGGGACCAGAACCGAGCCTGTCCTGGAAGGCCTTGCCCATCCCTAGAGGGCTCCCTGTCCCTACTCCTCAAGGAGACCAAGAGGCTGAAATAGTCAGCACTGCTGTGCTGTGGGGTCCTAAAGTCTGCTGTCCTCCTTCCTGCAGACCAGGGCTGAAGGAGGGTGCCTGGGTGCTCTTGCCATGGGTCCTGGTCCAGCCGAGCATGGTTTCAAACATGACCTGACCCTTAGTCAACCTGGAGGCTGATGTCTAGAGTGGGCGCTGGCGCGTACAGCACCTGTGGCCTCTGCATCACCCTTAGGGCAGGTCTGCCTCCCGGGCCCATGCACAGAGGACCTGGTCTCCCAGCCTGCAGGTGCCCCTGTGGTGTCCAGGACGACGAGGGGGTCTCTGCGTACTTGGTGGGGCTGGGACCCTCCCACTTCCCACCTCCTTGTGTTCGTCACTCCCCTGTTTCATTCCATGCTGAGCCTCCCCTGCCTTGGGCTCCTCTGGGGAGGGGGTGGTGGCAGGAGTTGTCCAAGGGCAGCTCTGCCCATGAGCAGCTGCTCTAGCGGCTCCTCCTGCTGCTGTTTGCCGGGTGCTGCTGACCCCTGCGAGGTAGAGAAAAGGCGTTCAGGTGGTTCACACCCCACACAGGTGCCCCTCACAGGGTCCTCACTGGGGGCCAGAGCTGTGAGACTGAGGATGATGACGAGCCTGGGCTGTGCAGGGACACAAGCCCCAGGTGCTCCATGTGACCACCTCGGGAGAGGTCTCTGGCTCGTCGTGACCCCAAGGAGTAACCCACCGCCTTCTGCAGCTCTTTCAGACCCGGTTGCAAAGGAGAGCTGCATGCTCAACCTGCTGCTGTCCCTGCCGGAGGCCAACCTGCTCACCTTCCTTTTCCTTCTGGACCACCTGAAAAGGTAGCCCAGCTCTCCCATGGCAGCCCAGGGCTCCAGGTCCCCAGGCCGCAGAGTGCCCCTCTGCTCCCACTAGACCCCCAACACCGAGGACCTTTTCTCCTGACCCTTGTCTGCAGTCACTCACTGCCTCTGGCGACTAGTGCCACTGCCACCCCTGCCCCAGCCTCTCTTCTTTGCCACCCTCCTCTCTCTGCACTGTGGCCTTAAAAAAGAGCTCAGAGCTTTGGCCGTGGCTAGCAGTGCACTTGGACCCCCCTCTTCCCTCCCAGTCACATCAAGTAGGAGACCTCCCCACCAGCCCAGAGCTGGCCCCTTGTCCTGGGCCACTGAGACCCAGAAGTACCAGGGCTGGAGTCAGCTTGCAGCACAGCCAGGGTCGAGGTCACTCCCTTCCTGAGAACTCCAGCATGGCCCAGCCCCTCTGCCTCTCTCCTGGGGGTGGCGTTGAAACAGCACCCGCTGCTTTGGTCCTCTACAGGGTGGCAGAGAAGGAGGCAGTCAATAAGATGTCCCTGCACAACCTCGCCACGGTCTTTGGCCCCACGCTGCTCCGGCCCTCCGAGAAGGAGAGCAAGCTCCCTGCCAACCCCAGCCAGCCTATCACCATGACTGACAGCTGGTCCTTGGAGGTCATGTCCCAGGTACCCATGCAACCCTGACCTGACAGAGGTGGCCTCTGCCTGCCCCACCCCCAGTCCTGCCCATCTTCTTACTTGCATTGTATGTGGTGTGGCCAACATTCACAGAGAGGGACTTGCCTAGGTCTGCATGGATGGGAGTGATAGTGGGGGCCCAGGCCACCTCCTGGTCCTGCTAGTGCACTTTGCTGGAAGCTTAAAACTACCTCAAGTGTTCGGGTGTGGTGGCTCATGCCTGTAATCCCAGCACTTTGGGAGGCCAAGGCAGGATAACCAATCCCAGGTGTTTGAGACCAGTCTGGGCAATGTAGCAAACCCCATCTCTAGAAAAAATAAAAAGAAAAATTAGGCAGGCATTGTGGCACACATCTGTAATCCTAGGTATCTGGGAGGCTGACACAGGAGGATTTCTTGAGCCCAGGAGTTAGAGGCTGCAGTGATCCATGATGGAGCCACTGTACTCCAGCCTGGGGGACAGAGCAAGGCCCTGTGCATCTCTAAAATAAATAACCACCCCCCACCCAACAAGTCATGCCTTGTCAGGACCCCACCCCACCTCCATCTCACTGTAAGGGATTCATGACACCAGCAGGGGTCCCCAGCACCTGAGATGGACTTGGAGGCTTGGGCCCCAAAGATCTCCCACCAGCAGCTGTGAGCCCCCCTCTGAGCCACTCTTCTCTTCCCCACTCTGCCCGGGCAGGTCCAGGTGCTGCTGTACTTCCTGCAGCTGGAGGCCATCCCTGCCCCGGACAGCAAGAGACAGAGCATCCTGTTCTCCACCGAAGTCTAAAGGTCCCAGTCCATCTCCTGGAGGCGGAAAGATGGCCTGGAAACCTCTGGCTAATCGGGCCATCCGTAGAGCGGGAACCTTCCTGAGGTGTCCTTGGGCCACCCCCAAGTGTTGGGCCATCTGCCAAGAGACAGCGACCCAAAGCCGAAGGACAGGTGGACTGGACAGATCCCGCCCAGGTCTGGGAGCCCCAGGCTGGCCTCAGACTGTGGTTTTTTATGTGGCCACCCGAGGGCGCCCCAAGCCAGTTCATCTCAGAGGCCAGGCCTGGCCCTGGGAGACAGGGTGAAGGGAGTGGTTTTTATGAACTTAACTTAGAGTCTAAAAGATTTCTACTGGATCACTTGTCAAGATGCGCCCTCTCTGGGGAGAAGGGAACGTGACTGGATTCCCTCACTGTTGTATCTTGAATAAACGCTGCTGCTTCATCCTGTGGGGGCCATGGCCCTGTCCCTGTGTGGGTGGGGCCTCTTCCATTTCCCTGACTTAGAAACCACACTCCACTTAGAACAGGGTTTGAGAGGCTTGGTCAGCACTGGGTAGCGTTTTGACTCCATTCTTGGCTTTCTTTTTCTTTCCAGGATTTTTGTGCAGAAATGGGTCTTTTGTTGCCGTGTTAGTCCTCCTTGGAAGGCAGCTCAGAAGGCCCGTGAAATGTCGGGGGACAGGACCCCCAGGGAGGGAATCCCAGGCTACGCACTTTAGGGTTCGTTCTCCAGGGAGAGCGACCTCGTCCCCCGATCCTGACCGCCCTTCCGGCCCACACTCTCCTGTTTGGCTTCCACAGGCCTGGACTTCTCTGGCTTCTCTGCCCACACACTCCCTGCCCCCAGTGTCCCTGCCCCTGCCCCAGCACAGGTGACTTCATTTCTGTCCTCTCAGCTCAGTGGACTCACTCAACTTTTGTATAAGTCTCCACTTGGTGGTAGCAGCTTGCTGATGACTTGTTTTAAAACTTTCATCCTAAATAACCTTTTGATACTTGAATATTTTTAAGTTTTATACATAGTTTCTAATTTTTTTCCGAACAGATCCAGATACCTAATAAGATGCTGGAATGTAATCCCTGGACAGTCCGTGTCCTGGCAGCATTTGGTCTTCCTCTAAGCGCCTGGCTCCGCTGTTCTCAGGAGTGGGTTCTGAAGTCTCTGGAGAACAGGATACATGGAGGGTTAGGAAGGGGCCAGGCCTAGAGATGGGAGACTCCCTCCCGGAGCAGGTGGAGGCACAGGACCATTTGCTACCCCATCTGCCGGCACTTGCGGGGGAGCCCAGGCATTCTTTGTAAGCCCTCCTGACCACCTGGCTCAAAGAAAACAGAAGCATGGAGGCCACCAAGTATTTTCAAGAAATAACCCCATGAATATTGCATCACTTTTTTAGAAAGAGGGGCTTGGGGCAGGCAGAGAAGAGAAGGGAGAGCAAACTGAGAGCCAAGTTTCCAGACAGTCCTGCAGGAGGAGAGGATGCAGCTGCCCAGAGGGAAGCAGGATCACATTTAAGGAAGTGTGTGGGGTCCCTGGATGACACCAGCACCCAGTGCGGCTCTGTCTGGCAACCTCTCCCAAGGTGGGAGGAGTGGGTGTCCCCTGTGTGTCAGTGGGCAGCTCCTGCTGAACCCGCAGCTCACTAGGGAGCCTGACAGTGGGGCCATGCGCCTGACACTCCTCTCTGCTTGTGGACCTGGCAAGGCAGGGAGCAGAAAACAGAGCCACTTGAAGGCTTTCTGTCTGCGTCTTTGTGCAGTGTGGATTTAGTTGTGCTTTTTTCTTGCTGGGAGAGCACAGCCACCATTTACAAGCAGTGTCACCCTCATGGGTGGTGAGGACAGAACAGGAGCCTCTGCTCTCTGTACCTATCTGGGCCCGGTGGGCTCCCCTGTCCTGGCTTCCATCTCTGTCTCAGCGGCCATTCAGCCCTGCACAGGAACACATGTTGCTTAGAAAAGCCAAATCCAGCCTTGTCTCTGCCTCCTCTGGTCTCATGATGTGCATCTGTTACCTTGAAATTGGAAACCAGTCTATCAATGTCTGTGCCAATTTTTTATTCCCTCCCCAACCTCCTTCCCCATACGACTTTTTATTTATGTAGGATGTGTGCTGTCTAATGATGGGATGACCACACTTTTCCGTGTTCTAAAAGTGCTCCTCTCCCGCAGGGTCCCAGGGCTGGTGGTTGCTTTGGGTCTACAGCTATGTCTTACCAGCCTCCTGCCTCAAAAGCCTGTGTGGTGGCAAAGCCGGTGTGGGGCTGGGGAACGCAGCATTCTCCAGGAGGGGGACCCGGCTCTCCTTCTGCAATGCAGGCAAAGGCCTAGATGCCAGTGTGACCTCCCACAAGGCATGGCTTCCAGACTCCCCGACCAGAAGTGATGCTTTTTTGCCTCGGGCCCTGGGTTTGAAGCAGCCTGGCTTTCTCTTGGTAAGTGGCTGGTGTCTTAGCAGCTGCAATCTGAGCTCAGCCACCTACACACCACTGTGGCCGACACTTTCATTAAAAAGTTTCCTGAGACAACTTGCGTGCATGTTGATTTCATGATCAGCGCCGCTGGGAAGAACCCCTGAGCCGGTGGGGTGGGGCTGGAAGCAGCAGGTGCAGTGATGGGGCTGGGTGCCCAGGAGGCCTCAGTGCTCAATCAGGCCAAGGTGGCCAAGCCCAGGCTGCAGGGAAGGCCAGCCTGGGGGGTGTGGGTGAGCACAGGCAGGCGCCTGCTGGGCAGTGTTAGGATGCTGGAGCAGCATCCGTAACTCCACAGAGTGGGGTAGTCTGGTTGGGGCAGGGACCGCTGTTGCTTTGGCAGAGAGATGATCCCCACTGGGGAGAGGCTGTTCTGACTCTGCAGGTGGGACAGGGACAGATGGCCACCAGGGTGACCCGGCTGGTCTTCCTTTGCTATGCTAAGCCCTGGGACATGGAGGATTCCTGCCACACACAGCCTGGGCCCGGGTTCTTACCTGTGGCCACCGCTCTGGCATGAGCCCCTCAGTCTTGGATGGTTTCTGCCTGGTCCGGGATTTGGTGTTGCTGCTGAGTCCAGCCTTTCCACCACCTCCGCATGGGCCGTGGGTGGTGTTGTCAGCTGCCTCCCACCTTGGCTTCAGTAGCTCACCCAGCTTACAGGGGAGCTGCCCTGGGCTGGAGATGGGCACGCACCCTGGGTCCTACTTGAATGAATGCAGCTTGAGGAGACCCGGCCATATCCACTGGGCCACAGGTTACCCTCGGCAATGCCCACATCAGCCGTCAGCCTGAGCCTCCCCAGGAGAGCAAGGCTCACACGACAAAGGCTGCCCGTGGCCAGTGAGGTGGCTGAGCCCAGCCAGGACCTTTCTCAGACTCCCGGGATGTGGCTCTGCTCGTGAGCTGCCTGGTCAGCTCTCTCGAGGTGAGAGGGGCTTGTCACACGGGCCTCTGCCTGCAGTGTGACCCTTCTCAGCTTCTCTCAGCAGCCCTGCCTGCGGAGTGTCACCGCCACCATGATCATTTCCCTGACACTGCGAGGGTGGGGAGACGTCCTGGATAGAGACAGGGCCCGTGGCAACAGCAGGCTCAGGGGCGCCCTGCACTGGTGGGCTGGGGACCTGGTGGAGACCATGCCAAGGGCTGGACAAGGGGACGAGCCTCCACCCTGGCCTCTCCGCAGGCCTCAGCAGCCCCTCCCACAGGCAGAAGGGTTGACACTGGGTTCTGCCCTCACTGCAAGAGCTGCAAGTGCCACGTGCTGTTCTGCCCAATCTGGTGTCTGCAGGTGAGGAAAGGGCTGCCGCTGACCCGTTTCTGAGTGTTCAGCACCTAAGGGTGACAGCACTGTTTGTCCCTACCCTCCGGCTCCTGTTTGAAACTCAAACCCATGCTCACAGGCCAATATTTTTTTCTTTTAGAGACAGGGTCTCACTTTGTCACCCAAGCTGGAGTGCAGTGGTGCGATTATAGCTCAATGCAGCCTCCAATTCCCGGACTCAAGGGAACTTCCTGCCTCAGCCTGCCAAGTAGCTTGGACTATAGCTGTGTGTTTTCTTATTATTTTGTAGACATGGGGTCTGGCTATGTTGTCCAGGCTATTCTCAAAATTCCCGGCCTCAAGCAATCCTCCCGCCTCGGCCTCTCAAAGGTTGGGATTACAGGTGTGAGGCAAGGCACCCAGCTCAGCCACAGAGCCCTATTGCATCTCTCTTACTAGGAGCAAGAGCTGACTGCCCCCTCATCCCCATTCCAGAGTGTTGGGGCTGTGTTCAGCCGAGGCCGGGCCACTGGCATGGCCCAGGGAGCGGGATCATTCACTGCTGCCCCAAATCTGAGATCATTCCACCTTGACAAGACTTCCTCATCCAATCCCTTTACTTGACAGCTGGGGAAACCAATGCGCACAGAGCACCCCCAGCTCACTCGGGGTCTCAGAGCTGATCCGTGAGCAGAGGCCGAGATCCTGGGATCTTGTCCCCCAGCCTCCCTGCAAGCTTACTCCCTTTCTGCTGGAAGAGATGGGGCCGGACCTCGACCAGCAGCCCTGGCCTGGACATGACTGTGCTCATGCAGGTATTGAGGCCGAGATGCCCCGGCATCATATTTTTTTCTTTTCTTTTTTTCCTCTTTTTTTTTGAGACGGTGTCTCACTCTGTCACCCAAGCTGGAGTGCAGTGGAATGATATTGGCTCACTGCAACCTCTGCCTCCCGGTTAAAGTGATTCTCCTGCCTCAGCCTTCCAAGTAGCTGGGCCTACAGGCTTGTACCACCACGCCTGACTAATGTTTGTATTTTTACTAGAGACGGGGTTTCCTCATGTTGGCCAGGCTCGTGTCGAACTCCTGACCTCAGGTGATCCACCTGCCTTGGCCTCCCAAAGTGCTAGGATTACAGGCATGAGCCATGGCATCACTTAAACGTAGTGAGAGGCCGGGCGCAGTGGCTCATGCCTGTAATCCCAGTACTTTGAGAGGACGAGGCTGTCAGATCACCTAAGGTCAGGAGTTCGAGACCAGCCTGGCCAACATGGTGAAACCGTGTCTCTATAAAAAAACAGAAAAAAATATCCCTGCGTGGTGGTGAGTACCTGTAGTCCCAGTTACTCAGGAGGCTGAGGCATGAGAATCGCTTAAACCTCGGAGGCGGAGGCTGCAGTGAGCTGAGATGGCGCCACTGCACTCCAGCCTGGGTGACAGAGCAAGACTTTGTCTCTAAATAATTAAATAAATAAATATGGCTGAGCATGTGCCTTAGGCCTGTAATCCCAACACTTTGGGAGGCTGAGGCAGGTGGTTCATGAGGTCAGGAGCCCGAGACAAGCCTGGCCAAGATGGTGAAACACTGTCTCTACTAAAAATACAAAAATTAGCCAGCTGTGGTGGCAGGCACCTGTAATCCCAGCTACTCGGGACACTGAGGCAGGAGAATCGCTTGAACCTGGAAGGCAGAGGGTGCAGTGAGCCAAGATTATACCACTGCACTCTAGCCTGGGCTATGGAGCAAGACTCCATCTCAAATAAATAAATTAATAAATACAGAGCAAGATTCCATCTCAAATAAATAAATAAATGTACACCTGTAATCCTAGCACTTTGGGAGGCTAAGACAGGTCGATCACCTGAAGTCAGGAGTTCGAGACCAGCCTGACCAATATGGCAAAACTCCATCTCTACTAAAAATACAAAAATTAGCCGGGCGTTTTGACGTTTGCCTGTAGTCCCAGCTACTCGGGAGCCTGAGGCGGGAGAATCACTTGAACCTGGGAGGCGGAGGTTGCAGTGAGCCAAGATGGGGTGACTGCAGTCTAGCCTGGACAACAGAGAAACTCCGGCTCAAAAGAAAAATATAACTTCATAAAAACGAAGTAGGAAGAAGCAGAAAACCTTGTCTAGATCTAGAACCATTAAAGGAATTGAATGTTTATTTTAAAATCTGTATCCCATCCAGTCAAAAATCTCACAAAAAACAAAACCAAAGAAAAGCACCTGGCCCAGATGATTTTATAGATAAGTTCAGCAAACATTAAGAAGAACAGAAAGTCTTTATCTTCTACAGAATTTTTTAAAAATAATTTATTTATTTATTTATTTTTGAGAGGAAGTCTCGCTCTGTAGCCCGGACTGGAGTGCAGTGGCGTGATCTCTGCTCACCGCAAACTCCGCCTTCCAGGTTCAAGCGGTTCTCCTCCCTCAGCCTCCACAGTAGCTAGGATTACAGGTGTGCCTGGCTAATCTTTTGTATTTTTAGTAGAGACGGGGTTTCACCATGTTAGTCAGGGTGTTCTCAGACACCTGACCTCAGGTAATCCACCTGCCTCGGCCTCCCAATGTGCTAGGATTACAAGCACGACTCACAGTGCGCGGCCTACATAATTTTTTTTTTTTTTTTTTTTGAGACGGAGTCTCGCTCTGTCGTCCAGGCTGGAGTGCAGTGGCGCGATCTCGGCTCACTGCAAGCTCCGCCTCCCGAGTTCAGGCCATTCTGCTGCCTCAGCCTCCCGAGTAGCTGAGACTACAGGCGCCCGCCACCACACCCGGCTAATTTTTTGTATTTTCAGTAGAGACGGGGTTTCACCGTGTTAGCCAGGGTGGTCTCGACCCCTGTCCTCGTGATTCGCCCGCCTTGGCCTCCCAAAGTGCTGGGATTACAGACATAAGCCACCACACACGACCCCGGCCTACGTAATCTTCCAGAAAAAGAAGCAAATGGAATTCTCCCCAACTCATTGTGAATTTAGTATAAGCTTAAAACCAAACCAGACATAAATAGTACAAGGAGGCAAAAGTATAGACTAACTTCTTATGGACATATATGCAAAAATGCTAAATAAAATATTAGCAAATAATCCAGCAATGGATTAAACATGTATCACGACCAAGTTGGGGTTTTCCTAGGAAACTAAGATGATGTAATAAAAGAAAAAACTATTAAAGTAGTACAAACTATCAAAGGAAAAAACCTGTATGATCATTGCAACGGGTTCATTTGCGACATAATATAATTTTTTTCTTTTTTAAAAAGTCTTTTTGGCTGTAAGTTTATTCAATGCAAAATAATCTTCTCCAATTTTACTGAGGTGGCTGACGGCGTCCACGACCAAATTTGCCTCTAAACTGGAATTCGGTTGCTGACCCAGCCCCAGCCTCGGCTTTCTTGTCGGCACCAGGGGGCACAGCACTCCTTCTGTAGGTATCTCTGTCGGTTTCCCCTCTTGTGAGTCTTGCAGGTCGCTCACCCTCCAGACCTTTAGACCGAGGCCTGCCAGTCCGTGGACGGCTGCGGCGTAGGGTGGCAGGCACAATCTCCAGGGGCAGATGAAGGTAATCACGGAGATACTGGATATCCTCATTGGTAAGGTACCAGCAGACATGACTCCAGGCAAACTGTTCCTTCATGTAGTAGCCTCGGGACTTGAAAGACTGCATGGCCTTCATGACATGAAGGTTGGGCACATTCTTCCTTTTTTTTTTTTTTTTTTTTTTTTTTGAGACGAGTCTCACTCTGTCGCCCAGGCTGGAGTGCAGGGCCATGATCTCGTCTCACTGCAACCTCCGCCCCCTGGGTTCAAGCGATTCTCCTGCCTCAGCCTCCTGACTAGCTGGGGTTACAGGGAACAGTGTTTTCTTTTGTCAAAAGAGCCTCTTAAGCCATTGATAATATTTCCCAAGCTTGTAACAGATACAAGCCTTTAAAGAATGACATTTGCAGTCACCCAGTAGGACATATCTTGAGATGAAATCAGAGTTGTGGGCTTTGCAGACAACAGCAGTCATTTCTGGTGGCTTCCGGGAGTGGAGGGGGACTGCAGCTTTGGCAATGTAGGTGATACCAAAAGGACTATAGTAATTTTTTCTTAGTAATTAAAAACTAGGCTGGGCTCGGTGGCTCATGCCTGTAATCCTGGCACTTTGGGAGGCCAGGGTGGGTGGATCACCTGAAGTCAGGAGTTTGAGACCAGCCTGACCGACATGGTAAAATCCTGTCTCTACTAAAAATACAAAAATTAGCTGGGCATGGTGGCGCGTGCCTGTAATCCCAGCTACTGAGGTGGGTGAGGCAGGAGAATTGCTTGAACCCGGGAGGCAGAGGTTGCAGTGAGCCGAGATCGTGCCACTGTACTCCATCCTGGGTGACAGAGCAAGACTCCATCTCAAAAAAACAAAACAAAAACCAGACATAACAAGGTCGAGCTCAGTGGCTCCCGCCTGTAATCTCAGTAGTTTGGGAGGCCGAGAAGGGCAGATCACCTGAGGTCAGGAGTTCAATAACAACATGGTGAAACCCGGTCTCTACAAAAAATATAAAAATTAGCCAGGCATGGTGGCACACGCTTGTGATCCCAGCGGCTCGGGAGGCCAAGGCAGGAGAATCACTTAGGAGGCGGAGGGTGCAGTGAATTGAGGTCTCGCCACTGCACTCCAGCCTGGGCGACAGAATGAGACTCCGTCTCAAAAAAGAAAAAAAAATCCCCAGCCATAACAATATACATGTATGTTATACAATAACCAAACCAATATAGAAGGGTATATAGTGAAAGGAGAAGTATTGTTGTGGGTAAAATTGTTTCTATGAATAAATGGCTGATCCAGTATTTTTTTCCTCCAAAAAAACACCTTTTCCCCTTTGATTTAGTGTGTACCACACAGAGTCGCTTAGCCAATTCAGTGACTTTTTTGATAGCTGGAGAATGCTTCCTAATGGTTGCAGGTGTGTAGGGGTTTTCTTGACATTTTCAGTAAGAAAGTGAATGTTGTGCCATAGGAAAGCTTTATCACAGGTGCACGTTGGTAGCCGACCAAATAACATGAGTGTCAAGTACAGTATCTAGTGAGTGGAGAATAACTGTAATAATTACAATTACAGTTGTAGTTAAAGTGAAGTTTGTATCAAAATTTCTGTTTCAAAGGTGAACTTTTAGGGGGTATATCTGCGGTGTTTCCTCCTCAGATGTGATTTCTCTGAAGCAGTGGTTCTCTATAACTGACTTGACACACAGTGCATCTGATATTTCGAATGACTTAAGTGATAGTATCAAAATTACTATCATATACATATTTAAATCACATGACTAACCTGTGTGTGGTATTATGCAAACTGCTCAGCTCAGTAAGGGAACAGAAATAAGAAAAAAAAGGACAATATTGGGAGTCTTTTATATAATTAAATTTATTCGATTAAAGGACTATCCTTTCTAAAAAAAAAAAAAAAGTCCTGCTTTCTTGGTGTTAAAATAAAGCATCTTTTATGAAATGATGGTGATAGTAAATGGTGATATACGGTAAATGTAAATAATAGCAAATACAAGGTTAGTTATCTTATTGTGATTTGTAAAAATAAAGAGAGCCGAGAATCTCGTTTTGCTGCTGTTTGGGAGTTCAGGAAAAAGTTCCTGGGGCTTTTGTTGTTAAGAAGATTCAAATACAAATTATTTCTTAAGAGTAAATATGAGTTTATTTTGAGGTCATTTGTCACAGTCTACTGAGAAAGCTTTTAAGTTTGCCTGGCATGAAAGATGTTCCTATTCTGATCGTTGTTAAATAGATCTTTTCTTATTAGATATAAAATGTCAGGAGATATTTTATTTTGAGACAGAGTTTTGCTCTTGTTGCCCAGGCTGGAGTCTAATGGCATGATCTGGGCTCACTTCAACCTCTGTCTCCCAGGTTCAAGTGATTCTCCTGCCTCAGCCTCCCAGGTAGCTGGGATTACAGGCATGTGCCACCACTCCTGGCTAATTCTGTATTTTTAGTAGAGACAGGGTTTCTCCATGTTGGTCAGGCTGGTCTGGAACTCCCGACCTCAGATGATCCGCCCGCCTCAGCCCCCCAAAGTGCTGGGATTACAGGCACAAACCCCCTCACTCGGCCCCAGGAGATTTTTTTTGTGTGTTGTGGTGTGCCAACAAAATAAGCCTAGGCAGGGAAATTCCTTCTGGTGGTTGGAATTGTTAGTACTGAATAGACTAGCTGCAAGGTAAAGAACCCCCATGGGGTTTTCTATCAGCTCAAATCATTGTGACCCCAGTCTTTTGCTCTGAAATAACATGACCATTAAGAAAGTAGCCTTAAACAATGTATTTTGGGTATGTTGAGAGGGAGGGACAATTATGATCTGTTCCAAAGTGAACATAACAGATGATCCCTGTGTCTGTGAAGCCTTTAAAATTTATAGTGCTCTTCTTCTGTTAATTTCAAGTAAGATTTAGTTATTGTGACATACTCTTAAAAAACCTGCAGTGTCTCAAAAGGCACGTTTTTAAAGCATCTTGAAATGAAATTAATAATGTAATATCTACTTCTTCAGAATAGTAGTTTTTACATTCTGAAGACTGACTGACTGCTCTCAGCCACTTCTGAGTTCTCTATTTTCAAAGAATAATTTGGTAACTCCATAAAGAAAATCCGTAAATAAGAGAAGAGAGTGAATATCTTCTTTTTTTTTTTTTTTTTTTTTTTTGAGATGGAGTCTTGCTCTGTCACCCAAGCTGGAGCAGTGGCGTGATCTCCTCTCACAGCAAGCTCCACCTCCCGGGTTCATGCCATTCTGCCGCCTCAGCCTCCCGAGTAGCTAGGACTGCAGGCGCCCGCCACCACGCACGGCTAATTTTTTTTTATTTTTAGTAGAGACGGGGTTTCACCGTGTTAGCCAGGATGGTCTCCGATCTCCCGACCTCGTGATCTGCCTGCCTCGGCCTCCCAAAGTGCTGGGATTACGGACGTCAGCTACTGCGCCCGGCCCCGAGAATATCTTTTAACAGTGTTTTTCCTGATCTTTTCCAACATCTTCATTGTGGTTCTGTCCTTTATTTTTTGGTTAAATCCAAAGGTTTACTTCTGCCTGTATCTTTCCAAACTATGAATCTGTTCACAATCACTCTCCCATTTAAACCCTTCAGCAGCCCCAGTACCTTCGTAATAAGGTCTCCTTAGCTTGGTATCCAGAACACTTCAATACTGGGCTTTGACCCCTGTTCTCCTTCCCCCACCTCTGTTTACGTGCTTCACTGAGCTGCACCGAACAGCTCTTGGCCCCTTGAAATCTCTGCAGTCTCCTTGTCTCCCTCTGCTGGAATATTCTTCTCTCACTTCATCTGATCATTGCCTTCAAAACTCAGCTCATTTTCTTATTTCCTTGCCCTTTTCATGTCCCTTGTTTTCCTCCGATTAAATTAATGTTCCAAACTCAAAAGAAAAACAACTCAGCTCAGGCATCACCTTGCCTGGAAGGCTTCCCTAGTCCTCCTGCCTCCCGCAGACCCTCTGGCACCCTGTGCATTTGGGACTTCGCACACTATGTCTCGTCTGCGGCCTCCACTGGACAATGAGACCGTAAGTGTGTGGCTTGACGGAAAGTTGTTGACTCTGCTGGGGTGCTGGTACAGTGCTGGCCACGGCAGTGTTACAGAGGAAGTGAGCCACTTAGTTTCTGCCCTTAGGAGCTTTTATTCTAGTTGCACTTGACCCTGACAGCTGTGAGACACCTCCCAGTAGTGCGTACCAACTTTCAAAGTCTGTTTAATTGTATCTTAGTGTCTGATTCCAATTTTATTTCTTGAAGGAGGGGAGTGTCTTTAATGTCTTATTTTGGCACCCAGAGACCAGGTAGGCATCATTTTTGTCCCAAATTGTGGAAGGAATGTACATTTGACACAGATCACTCCCCTTTTTTCTCTTATAGACCTTTTACCTTTTTTGTTTTTGTTTTTGAGTTTGATGTGTTTGGACAGTAAGGGTTTAAGAGATTAAGATTAAATTTCAACTTTGTCTATTGTGCATATAGCCTAAGGAAAACAAAAAGTTAAAGAGGAAAAATACATTGCCTCTAAGAAGAAGACTCATTATTCAACTTTTTTTATTTTTAATTGTTTTCAGAGACTGAGTCTCACCCTATCACCCAGGCTGGAGAGGTGATCACAGCTCACCGTAGCCTTGAACTCCTGGGTTCAAGGGTTCCTCTTGACTTAGTCTTCTCACTAGCTGAGACTGCAGGCCCGCACCAGCACACCTGGCTAATTTTACAAAAATTGTTTTGGAGAGATGTGGTCTTGCCATCTTGCCTAGGCTGGTGTGGACCTCCTGGGTTCAAGCAAACCTCCCGCCTTGGCCACCCTAAGTGTTGGGATTACAGGTGTGACCCATTGTGCCCAGCCTAAACTTTTTTTTTTTTTCAATGCTGAGCTGTACACAGAAGAAAGTAAAGGTCTTGGTCAATCCTAGGAAAGAAGTATGCAAAGAAACTGGTGGCAGGCTGGATTGGGCATATTTCAGGGCTTTGGAAGGTGAAGAGGAGAGGATTGCTTGAGGCTGAGAGTTCGAGACCAGCCTGGGCAACATAACGAGACCCTGTCTGTACAGATAAACATTTTATAATTAGCCAGGTGTATGTACCCTAGAACTTAAAGTATAATAAAAAAAATAAAATAAAATTCACCAGGTGTGGTGGTGTGCACCTGTAGTCTCTGCTACTTGAGAGGCTGAGGCAGGAGGATCTCCTGAGTCCAGGTGTTTGAGGCTGCAGTGAGCCAGGATCACACCACTGTTCTCCAGCCTGGGCTACAAAGCGAGACTCTGTCTCTAAAGAAAAACATACTGGTGGCATTGTCAAGATTTGTCAAGAAATAGCCATTATGCTGGGCCCAGTGGTGTGCACCTGTAGTGCCAGCTTTTCAGGAGGCTGAAGTGGGAGAATCTCTTGAGCCTAGGAGTTTGAGTTCAGCTTGGGCAGCATTGCAAGAGCCCAGTCTCAAAAATATTAGGTCAATAAGATTTATTTTAATTAAACAAGAAAAAGAAATATCTGCTAAAATTTAAAGCTCTTCTATTCTTCCTCTTTCTCTTCTAGTGTTCTTGGGGAAGATCCCGACTAAGCCATTTTCCAGTGGCACCTCTTCCACCATGAGTTCCTGAGGCAGTCCGATGGGGCTACTTTATTCCAGAACAATCACAGTGAGACCTCTTCTCCCAATAAATGCCCCTTTTCTCTCCTTAATATATTCTCTTGCTTACAAAACACTGGTGTCTCCTTATCACGGTTTGGTTCTACCCCACTGGGCCCAAGAATTCTTGCCCAGGAGCAACTGAATTTTCTTCTTGCTTGCTTTTTAAAACTTTGGTGGGGTAGAGCCAATTTTAAATCTTCTGATCCATTTTTTCATTGTTTTTCTCGCCCTTCTGCATTTTCTGCAAATTGCGTTGAATCATTGCAGTTACTTAGGTTTGCTTCGTCTGCCCCATTACAAACTACTTGCTGGATTTTTCAACCCTAGTTCCCTCATTTTTATGATTTATGCTCATTTCTTTGTACACTTCGTCTTGCTCCATCTCCCAACTCATGGCCCCTGGCTTTGGATTATTGTTTTGGTCTTTTATTTTTTGTCTTCTTCTACCTCAACACTTATCTTCCTCTCCCAGTCTCCTGTACCCTATCACCAAGGTTGTCATTAACCTTTCATATTATTCCTCATTATCCATGTATTCATTTGCAAATAAGCGTATATTAACAAAATCACAGGTTTATGGAGATATAATTCACATACCTTAAAATTCAGGCTTTTAAAGTGTACCTTTCATGTGGTTTTTGGTATATTCACAAAGTTATGCATTGATCACCACCATCTGATTCCATAACATGTTCAATACCTCAAAAAGAAGTCTGTACTCATTAGTAGCCATTTCACATTCATCACTCCCTCTGGCTCTGGGCAGTCACTGATCTTTGTGTCTCTATGGATTTGCCTAGTCTAGGTATTTTTATGTAAATGGAATCATACAACATGTGACCTTTTGTTTGGCTTTTTTCATTTAGCAAAATGTTATCAAGGTCTATCCCTGTTGTAGCATGTATTAGCACTTCATTTCTTATATGCTGAATGATATACTTTATTTGTCCATCAGTTGTTCATGCTTTATTTGTCCATCAGTTGATGAACATTTGCGTTTTTGCCACTTTGGGCTATTATGAATAATGCTACTGTGAACAAGTGTGTACAAGTTCCTCTGCAAATTTTTGTGTGGACATATCCTTTCAGTTCTCTCAGGTGTATATCTGGGAGTTGAATTGCTGGGTCGTGTAGTAGCTATGTTAAACACTTTGAGAAACTGCTATAATGTTCTCCAGAGCTGTACCATTTTAAATTCTGTGTATGAGGATTCCACGTTCTCCACTTCCTCACCAGTGTATGGATTTGGGGGTATACTTTTTAAAAAGTGGGATTAGGCTGGGCACAGTGGCTCACACCTGTAATCCCAACACTTCGGGAAGCTGAGGTGGGAGGATCACTTGAGCCTAGTAGTTTGAGACCAGCCTGGGCAACATAGGGAGACCCTGTCTCTACAAAAAATAATTTAAAATAAATTAGCTGGGCGTTGTGGCACACACCTGTAGTCCCAGCTACATGGGAGGCTGAGGCGGAAGGATTCCCTGAGCCCAGAAGTTTGAGGTTGCAGTGAGCCATGATGGCAGCACTATACTGTAGCCTGGGTGTCAGAGCACGACTCCGTTTCAGGGAAGAAAAAAAAAAGTGGGATGATATTTTTGACACTTTTCTTCTTGTTTTCTTAATTTCATACTTCTGGAAATTCCATTAAATTAGCTGGTACCACTCTAACTCATTGTGTTTCATGGCTGCATAGTAATATTGCATAATATAAATATACCATTCATTCATCAAAGTTAGCAGATATTGACTGTTAGGTGCCAGGCACTGCTCTAAGCGTTGAAGAAAAACACACAAAAACTTTTGCATTCTTAGAGTTTATTTTCCAATGGAGGGGGTGGAGGAAGGTAAGAATTTAGGAAATAAATTAATTACATATATAGCATAGGGTTTCACCAGTGAGTGCAGCTCGAATCGTTGGCGGCTTTCTTAGTAGTATAAATACAGTACTAAAGATGAAATTACTCTAAATGGTGTTACTTAAATTACTGTAATAGGTATTACTATTAGTCACTTTGCAGGTGAAAGTGGAAACACCATCGTAAAATGAAAAATAGGAAACAGCTGGTTAATGTGGATCTGGAGTTTTTCTAGGACATAAACTGATGAGCTAGAAAAGTAAATGTGTCAGTCCTTGGTAGCACAGTTTGTACGTTTATAAATTTTATCCAAATCCTCTTAATCTAGTGATTAATAGACACTCTTCACAAAAGGATGAGGGAGGTATATGTGTATGTGTTGAAAGGTTCCGAAGGATGCAACCGAGAGTACTTCGGGGGACATGGCAAAACTTCCAGGCCCATTCAAGAGTCTTGTTTTCTCCCTGAGCTTTTATGTATTTATTATATTGCCCTATTAATTATTGAGATTGTGCCTTACAGTAAAAGCTGCTTTAAATTGTTGATGCTATAATTTAAAATAATCTGGGTCACCTAGAGTGGTTAAACCTGGAAGAAAAGGATGTCCTTCCTGCCAGGGCAGATTGTATGTAGATATGCAACCTGGTTGCGCCTGTGCTGACCTCTACTCTGTTGGGCCTGGAAGTATGCAGTTCAACGTTTCTCTTCTGATGTTTTTTTTTTGGGGGGGGGGGTTTGTTTTTTTGTTTGTTTGTTTTTTGAGACGGAGTCTCACTCTGTCACCCAGGCTGGAGTGCAGTGGCATGATCTCGGCTCACTGCAACCTCCGCCCCTCCAGGTTTAAGCAATTGTCTGCCTCAGCCTCTGGAGTAGCTGGGATTATAGGCGCGTGCCACCACGTCTGGCTAATTTTTTGTATTTTTAGTAGAGACGGGGTTTCACCATCTTGGCCGGGCTGGTCTTGCACACCTGACCTCATGATCCACCTGCCTCAGCCTCCCAAAGTGCTAGGATTATAGGCGTGAGCCACTGTGCCCGGCTTTTGTTCTGATTTTTTTTAAAAAATTTGACTTTGTTTACTTTTTATTTTTATTTAGAGACAGGGTCTCACTATTTTGCACAGGCTGGTCTCGAATTCCCGGGCTCAAGTGATCCTCTTGCCTCGGCCTCCCAAATGCTGGGATTACAGGCATGAGCCACTGCACCTGGCCTTAACTTTGAACTGAAGTTAGAAATATACATTTTATTATTATTATTATTTTTATTATTATTTTAGAAAC
The DNA here is from genome assembly GCF_028858775.2 of Pan troglodytes. Lineage (NCBI taxonomy): Eukaryota > Metazoa > Chordata > Mammalia > Primates > Hominidae > Pan > Pan troglodytes. Next base: position 25,349,590 of record NC_086016.1, read on the forward strand.
AGGTCTAAACAGTCTGTCCCCACTCCAGACTGCAGCCCTGCAGCCCGAGATGCTGCCCGGAGGCAGGAGGCCTCCCTTCCAAGACCTGGGTGTCCGGCTTTCTCAAGTTAACAAGGAGAGAGGAGTGCCGGGCAGCTCTGCCTGCCTCCCCTATAAACAGGGATCAAAAAGAAAGAAAAGGCTGGGCGCGGTGGCTCACGCCTGTAATCCCAGCACTTTGGGAGGCAGAGGCAGGCAGATCACGAGGTGAGGAGATCGAGACCATCCTGGCTAATGCGGTGAAACCACATCTCTACTAAAAATACAAAAAAATTAGCCGGGCGTGGTGGCGGGCGCCTGTAGTCCCGGCTACTGAAGCAGGAGCCTGAAGCTGAAGTCCTGGAGGCTGAAGCAGGAGAATGGCGTGAACCCGGGAGGCGGAGCTTGCAGTGAGCTGAGATCGCGCCACTGCACTCCAGCCTGGGTGACAGAGCGAGACCCCGCCTCAAAAAAAAAAAAAAGAAAAAAAAAGAAAGAAAAGCCAGACATTTGAGCACTGAGTCTCATGGGAAGTTCCAAGACTAAATAAACAAAAAAGAACCATGAGAGAAAATGCAGAAAGCAAAAGATTCGCCTTCCAAACCCACTTTATCCCTAAGAGCAGAACTGAATTCTCTGGAACAAGAAGAGGTGAGCTCGGGGAATGATAGAGACGTCTTGGAAATGAAAAACAGGAAATGAAAAACTGCTAAAATCCAAAACCAATTTTTTATTTTTATTTATTTTAAAACAGAGTCTGGCTCTGTCACCAGGCTGGAGTACAGTGGTGTGATTTCGGCTCACTGCAACCTCCGCCACCCTGGTTCAAGCCAGTCTCCTGCCTCAGCCTCCTGAGTAGCTGGGATTACAGGTGCACACCACCATATTCAGCTACTTTTTGTATTTTTAGTAGATACAGGGTTTCACCATGTTGGCCAGGCTGGTCTGGAACTCCTGACCTCAAGTGATCTGCCTGCCTCGGCCTCCCAAAGTGCCTGGGACTACAGGTGTAAGCCACTACATCCAGCCCCAAAACCAATTTTTTAAAAAGCAGAGAGAGAGTGTGTGTGTGTTTGGATTCAAGGAAAGTCTTATCTATAAGCAAAGGTAGAAAGAAGGACTCACAGAATCTATCCAAAAGGCCCAACATCTGACAGGAGTTCCAGAATGAGCAGGAAACGAGAAGAAATGTTATCAAAGAAATGCCAGGTCTCAAGGCAGAACGTGCTCACCAAGCACCCAGCGTGGTGAGGAAACACCCGCAGTTGGTGTGACCCCCCAGAGGTGCAGGGATCAGAGGGGACCCTGCAGGCTTCCGGGGAGAAGGCCGGCGGCCTGGCTAGCTCTCACCACCAAGGACCACGACTGGCCTTCCAGTCCTGTTGGAAAATGCCCTCTTCCCCGATTCTCTCCCCAGCCTGATGTCCAGCAGGTGTGAGGTCAGGGTAAGACGCTTCTAGTCCCGTGAGGCCTTTTTTTTTTTTTTTTTTGAGATGGGGTCTCGCTCTGTCGCCCAGGCTGGAATGCAGTGGCACAATCTCGGCTCACGGCAACCTCTGCCTCCCAGGTACCACACAAGGACTTCTCCGAGCCAGCTTTCTGAGGGTTAACTGAGGGCTGAGGGGTTCAAGAAGGAGGACACGGGCACAGGGACTCACAGGCAGTGAGAGGCAGTGGGGCCGATGGCATGAGGAGCACCAGGGAGCAGGAGGGAACGGGCCCAGGGCGTGAATCCGGCCCCACTGTCGGATGAGTGCTCTTCGGCCGCCCAAATCCGGTCCCATGGGTAACAGCGTGGCCTTCGGCAAGTGACTAAAGGGCTTCCTGCCTCAGCTTCCCCACCTGTAAACAGGATAACAATGGCATGTACTGGATCTGGCATAAAGTAAATGTTCAATACACAGCTAGAAAAGAATGTTTTAAAACCTCAGAGATACATTAGATGAAAATAAAAGCTGGGCTACAGAATGACCTCTTCTGTGGGGACGAGGGGCAGGGGACGGCAGCCCACCTCCAGGAGGAGCTTAAAGAGGCGGCTCCTGGCTGCAGGGACAGGAGACAGAAGTGGGAAAGGCTTGGGCACCATTTTTATTGTTTGGTATTTTTTGAATCCACACTGTGTGTGTGTATTATCTGTTTTACATCTTAAGAAAAATAACCAGGCTGGGTGCAGTGGCTCATGTCCGTAATCCCAACACTTTCAGAGGCTGAGGCAAGAGATCGCTTGAGGCCAGGAGTTTGAGACCAGCTGGGCAACACAGGGAGACCCCCCATCTCTGCAAAAAATTTAAAAATTAGCCGGACATGGTTGCATAAATCTGTAGTCCTAGCTACTTGGGAGGCTCAGATGGGAGGATTGCCTGAGCACAGGGATTGGAGGCTGCAATGAGACATCATTGTGCCACTGCACTCCAGCCTGGGTGACAGAGCAAGGCCCTTTCCCATAAAAAGAAAGAAAGAAAAAAAACTCGCATGGTGGGTCAGTGGGTCAGAGGCAGTGAGGTCATCAGGCGGGGCAGCTTCAGGACCAGGTGGAAGGGGCCCACTGTGACCTCCCTGGCTGCACCCAGGCCTTTGTGACTGGGAGCCAGTGGGTCACCCAGAGCCCTCAATAAGAGGGCAGCAGGTCGGGCCAGGCCAGAGCCTGGACCTGGGGTCCGGAAGGGGTTGCAGGGAGGGATGGAGGGGCTGAAAACCCTGGGCCCCTGCGGCCACCCCCAACCCCAGTGTCCCCCAGCCGCAGCCTCCAGCAGCCATGGAGGATGCCTGGACTAGCACTGCCAGGGATTTGTAGTGTGACCCTGCCTGGGCCCCATCTCCTCTACTCACTCAGTGCAGTCCCAGAGACCTTACCCAGTCCCAGGGGCAGGGGGGAGGGGGGAGGGGATCCAGGGTGGAGGGCGAGGCTGCCAGGATCTTTTCTGTCCAGCGAGGAGCAGAGAGCGAGAAACCCTGAAGGGCTGAGACAAGGAGACCTGGAATCAGGGCTCGGGTGGGGCTGGCCCCTGAACCCAGGGTCGAACCAGGGGGCTCCCAGGCAGGGGGAATTCACTGGCTCCGGGGTCAGACCCTGCCCATGCCCACCCCTGTCACGGGAGGGAGGGGCCCTGGCCTTGCCCAAGGCAGCCCTGTCCCAGCTTCAGTGTGGGCCTCTGGGCTCTGCACAACAGTCCTTCCTGGAGCAGGAGAACCACAGCCTGGTGAGCACCCACCCATCACCTGGCGCCCCTGCCCCAGCCCCAGCCCCAGCCCCAGGAGCGGCCATGACAGGCAGTCCTCTCTCTCTGCCCCCCACCCCAGAAAAGGCAGAACCAGGACCTTCGGGAGCAGCTGGGGGCCCTCCTGGGGCCGGGGCAGCAGTTCCTGCCCCTGTGTCCCGAACACTCAAGCTGCACTGCTCTAGCCTGGGTAAGTACAGGGCCCAGGGACCCCACGCAGCCAACGCCCCACTAGCCCACAGCCTTGGGGCTGATCTGGGGGCTCTCCCACAGCCCCCCAACCCGGCTGGCACGCAGCCCTTGGGGAACAGGGCACCTCTGCAGCTGCTGTGGCAGCAGCTGTCCCAGGGGCAAAAGGCTTTCGTGCAGCAGTCCCAGGTGGGCCTGGGGGAGGGGCTGTGGGGGAAGGAAGCTTCGTACAGCACTCCAGGTGGCCCTGAGGGGTTCATTAGGGAGGGAGGTCTTCGTGCAGTAGGCCAGTGGGCCCGGCGGGGAGGTACCGGCCACCCTGCTGATGCTGCCCAAGCCCACCCTGGGCCCCACCCTCAGAACGAGCTGCAGCAGATCCGCCTGTGCTTTGAGAAGAAGATGGTCATCACAGAGGTGCCCGCCTGGCTGAGGGGGAGGGGTGCTGGGGGCCCACCCAGTGGGTCCTGCTCCTCAGGCGTGACCCCACCTTCTCCCAGGCGTGGGACAACATGGCTGAGATGCACATGGCCCTGAACAACCAGGCCACCGGGCTCCTGGTAGGTCCCCACAGGGCAGCACCCAGAAGGACGGGGCCTGGCGGGCAAGAGGCCGGGGAGGGCAGGGCCAGGGGCCTCATGTGCTTACCTCCTCTGGCCCCTAGAACCTCAAGGAGGACATCTGGAGCGTGCTGGACCAGATGGAGAACATCCAGCTGGGGATTCTCAGGTAACACGGGGGCAGGGGCCGAGCCGGCTGAACAGGGTCTCGGAAGGGGTCCTGGTCAAGACAAGGCAGATACATCCTTGACCCTACCCCCCTACCTCCATAGCACTGAGCCGGGGGTGGGTGCCAGGCTGGGGGTGGAGGGCGTGGGGTCTTGACAGTGAGGCCTCTGCAGGGAGCGGGCCCAGTGCCACACTCAGGCCAGAAAGGAGCCGCAGATGGCGAGCATGGCAGTGAGCCTCCCACGCCCCACTCTGGGCCTGGAGACCAGTCCCCCACCCAGCACCCTGCTTGGGCAAGGGGGAGAAATGAGCTCCAGCAGAGCAGGTCCAGGGTGGGGGGCGTCTGAAAAGTGGCTGCAGGAGCCTGTCCAGGAGGAAGGGGCCAGGGCTGCGGTGCGGGGAGCCCTGTCTGAGGAGGGTTTCCCAAAGCCAGGGATCCCCGCCCTCAGCCTGGACCCTCGGAGTGGGCTCCCCTCCCCAACAGAAAGGGAGGCCAAAGTTGGAAGGCTCCAAGGGCCTGGCAGGCCAGCTCTGGTAGGTGACTGTGTGGCAGAGCCCAGCCCCCAGACCCCCTGCATGCCCCTGGCCCTGACTGCCGCCGCCCGTAGGCTGGTGATCCTGAGGCTGCTGCTGGGCACCCTGCTGGTCGCCTACGTGTACATGGTGAACCCCAGGCCCTTCGAGGGGCTGGTGCCGCCCCTGCTGAGCCGTGCCACTGTCTGGAAGCTCTGGGCCCTGCTGGAGCCCTTCCTGCGCCTTGAGGTGGACGGCTTCCTGTCCTTCTAGGCCGGAGGTCCAGCGGCCCCAGCAAGGAGGTGGCCAGGCGACCAGCGCTGCCCCAGATGCCCAGTGGCTGCGCTTGCCCCCTGCACACGGCACCACTGTGCACCGTCCCTGCCAGGAGCTGCAGAGAAGGGGGGTGGCGGGGTCTGTCCTGAGGGTTGGGCATGTGGTTGGACACAGAATCATGACATATGTAGCCGGTGAGCACGTCTCTGTGGAAATTGGGGAAGGGACGCTGGGGCGATCCGGCAGCGAGGGTCCCTCAGGGTGGAGACCCCAGCTCAGGGCCGGCTTCCCACCCCACATCCCACCTGCCCTCCAGAAGGCAGCCCCTCTGCATGGGGCTCTGACCCCCTAAGGCATCTTAGGAGGGTCTCCACTGAAAGGCAACAGCAATAAGGACTGGGGGGTCCTCAGGTCTTGCCCCCTGGGCCAGGCCCTCCCAGGGACCTCAGAGGTCAGGTTTTCAGCGCTGAACCTGCTGATCCACTGACCTCATGCCCCTCATGCAACTCCCCTCCCTTCCTGGCCACCACCCTCCCTGCCCAGGTCCTGTCACCTCCCCAACCCAGGGCCCTGTCCGGTGCAGGGGGCCACACTGGTAGACAGAACCGTGAAGATCAACACCAAAAATTGTATCTGGGGAATTAATTAGCAGGGATACCCTTAAGAACAATAGAGAATGGTTTTGTGGCTTTCTCATCCCAAAATGGGAGAAATAGAGCCGCAGCCCAAGGTAAACTAGGGACAGGGACCCTGTGCTGGAGAAGGGCTGGACGGGATGCCACGCTGCCATAGGCTGTACCACTGCTGGAGGACACAGGACTTGGGCCTCGGGCCCTCTGAGATCCCAGAGGCATCATCTTTGGGTGCAGGCAACCCCAGTGGGGCCCAGGCAGAGCTGGCCATGACCACAGGACCTTGGTGGCAGGCAGGGGCCAATGGCTCACCAGGCTGGCAGCTCCAGGAAGTTAAGTCATCTGTTCATGTGTCAGGGGAAGGGAAGGAGGAGTACAGAAACCTTCGGGGGCAACCTGAGACCCCCCCCCACCCAGCCCACTCCACGGAGGCCTGGGCTCCCAGAGAAGGAAGTGGCTTAGTCTAAAGAGGTTGGTTGGGCACGGAGGCTGGGCAAAGGTTGTGCTGGTCCCCACAGCTCTGCAGCTGCCCCCTGTGGGGTGCTGCAACCCCTGCAGCAGGTGGGGGACTCCTTGAGGTCACGTGGACACAGGGTCTCGGGCGCTGGCAGGCTGGGAGTCTGTCAAGCTGTGGCTGGTGGAGAAGAGAGCCCAGGTCACCCCCAGCCCTGCCCCAGGGTCCATGGCAGTCTGACCTCCTGGGTCCCCAGCTGGGCTGCCCCAGACCCCAGAGCCGCCTACTTGTCATCCTGCTAGGGTCCGGAAAGGCTGGGGAAAAGACTGGAGGCAGCCAAGGGCAGGCAGCACATGGCCCCGCATGGGGGTGCCCCAGCGACCAGGCTCCAGGGGGCCCGCAGTGGTGGGTGGTCCTCCGGGCGGCCAAGGTGGCACAGGTGCAGCCCAGGAGGCACCCAAGGCTGGCCACACTGCCCCCATCCACGGGTGCAAGTGCCAATCCACCCCCTGTGGGCCGTGGCATCCATGAGAGAGAAGCAGAAAGTTGGTCAGCACGGCACCAGCTTCAGGGCCCTAGAGCTCACACCCCTCCCGCACTGAGACAGCCCCAGCCCAGGATGTCTCAGCCCCGAACAGCTGTGCACCCCTCACACTCCCTCAGCGCTGCTCCTGGCATTTGGCAGGCAGGAGAGTTCTAGCAGGTTCAGCAGCCCCTACAGGGCCCTGAGCCAGCAGGTGGCCCCTATGCACCCCCATTTCATCTCCCTAAGCTCTTGGGTTCCTGGGATTCCCTGTGGGTAGCGGCAGACCCAAGTCTTTCCCCCAAACACCCTGTCACTGCCAGAACTGATGCAGACCCAAGGCGAGAGACCCTCACACTTCCCAGCCACAGACCATCGGCCACCCCCCTCCTCCCAAGCCTCTGACTCAGCCCAAGTCCACAGAAATGCCCCCAAGGAACCCACCGACCCCTGCACACCAGACAGCAGCCACCCCCTCTTCTGAGGCCTGGCCCCTGCCCTCCCCTAACTCTGGGGGTCCTGCAGCAACAGTCCTGGCCTTGCCCGAGGAAAGAATCAAAATAACTTTTTTTAAATAAAATTATAGATATATAGATGTAGATATAAAAACATAAAACAGAAACAACGCAAGCGGACGCTGTTGTGTGCTTACTCTCAGGTCCCTGACACCAAGGGAAGCACTGACCCCTCCCCAGTGTGCTTTGCCACGGCGTGAGCACCGCAGCCAGGCCGGGGCTGGGGATGTGGCATGCCTTGGGGCGGGGTTCTCCAGTTTGGCAGGGAGGGCCTGAGGGCTGGGGAGGGGGCTCTGGGTGTCACAGGCCCCATGGCAGCATCACCCCCGTGCCTGCTCCCGCCTGCCCCGTTGCCTCCCATAAGAGCATAAACAAAGGTTCAGGCTTTGGTGAAAGGGACGGCGGCGGCCGGAGCACTGACACATGGCTGGCCATCTGTCCACCTATCCACCACCACCCAGAGCAGATCACAGCAGAAGCATCATTGGCCTTGCCAAGCTACGAGCTTCCAGCGGGGTCCATGAAAGGCAACGCGTTAGGAGTAGCCTGGCTGGGGACACTCGGTCTGGGAACCCACAGGCTGTGTCGGAAGGACGGCGGGGGCCCTGGGTGCCTCTGTCGATCTCTGGGACCCATCCGTAAGGGGACCGTTGGGGGCTGGCCTGGCAATGACCTGGGGTGCATGGGTGATGGGAGTGGGCCAAGCCTGGCTGAGAGAGGGTGCCCCAAAGAGACTGACTGGGCCCTCTCACTGCCCCAGCCATGGGATGGGCCCAGACACAGACCAGCCCAGTGGCCCTTGGCCCAGTGAGCCAACTTCCCCATGGGCAGATGAGTGGACGGGCAGGCAGAGCGCTTGGGGCAAGCTGTGGAGGCGTGGCACTCTCTCCCGTCGATGGGTCCACACCAGGCTGGGGGGGCCTTGGGTCCCTGGGGCAGAGAAGTTGATGGGGAACGGGGGTGCGCTGCGGGGTCCTGGTCCCCGCGGCACCACGGCGGATGGGTGGCGGTCAGTCCTCACACCAAGATCTCGTACATGGTCCCACCCATGCCAGACACCTTCTTAACCAGCGTGTGCCACGTAGATCTGGCAGAGGGCCCTAGGGGGCCTGTGGCAGGTCCCAGCCGGGCCAGGCCCGGAGACTGCCCATTAAGCTTACCTGGGGGAGTCTTCAGCTGAGGGTGGTCCCTGCATCAGAACAAGCACATACACGCATGCACACGCTGAACACACGAACACATGGGGACAGAGGACAGAGGAGGCAACAGGACAGAGATGACACAGACATGGACTGGTGTAGCCATGTCGTGGGGCCCTGGGCAGTCCCTGCCCTCTAGGCTCGGAGGGTTCACCCAGAAAGTAGGAGGGAGATGCAGAGCCTGCCTGGGGAGCGGCTGTGCCATCACAGGACAGATGTCGTCAGAACTGCCACCACCCTCCCAAGTTCCTGGGTCCCTAGGCAGCACTGGCCACAGAGAGCATGGGGCAGTCAGGTGGGCATTGAATGGAGCCCCTGCCCTGCTCTGCACTGGGAGCCCGGCCACTCTGCCTGGCCTCATTCCTGCTCTCTCTCAGGAAAATGAGGGGCTGCCCTCCTGCCCACCAGCACTGACCAACAGCAGCTCTATCCTTGCTGCTTAAACTTTCTCGAGGTGAGAGCCCTTTGTCCCTGGGCTGCGATCCCTGCCTGGCTGCAATGCTGCCCACTTCCAGGTCTCGGGCTCCCCACTCATCACTCCCAGTGGCAGCCTCCTCCCCAACTCCACAAAAGCTGAACAGACTCCTACCCTGTGGGGTAGGGGAGGCCTCCTCAGGGCTGGACTGCTGTGCCCTCAGCCCCTTTGTGGCCAAGTGGCCTGGGCTGGGCTGGGCTCTCCCCCTGGGGCCGCATCTGATGACAGGAAACAGCTGAGTCTGTGCTTGAGGTTTCCAGGCCCAGACGGGGTGACAGACAACAGATGCCGTGAGGACACCATGTATCCGCGGCGTGGGTCCTGGCCCCAGCAGGTGTGCAGCTCTCCTACCTGGGCCTGGGCCTACAAGCCAGCTGACCCTGCTTTCTCAGTCACCAACCTGCTGGGTGCCTGGAGCCAGCCTGCTTTCTCCAGTCCTCAGTTTCCCCACTACGAGCAGGGAAGCCCCTGCTTCCTAGAACTATGTCCCACAGGGAGGGCCAGGGCCCGGCCACCCAGGGAGGCACATTCTGCTGCTAGGTAATATCCTCAGCCCCAGCCTCCCAGAGATGCAGCAAAGCAGGCCCAGGGAGAGCACCGGGTAGACAGGGCCACTGTGACCCAGGAAGCCAGAGCCACAGCCTAAAGGAGGCCCAGGCTACCACATGATACTGGCCCCAAAGAGAAAGCCCCATGGCCTCCCACATGCTGGGTCTGTGCCAGCTCTGGAAGAACAAGTCATTGGGATCAGGACACAAATTCTCATACCCTGTCCCCAGAGCATGCCCAGGACATCCTCAGAGCTGGGCCACACGGGCTAGCCAAGGCCTTCAAGGCAGGGTGAGGCGCATCCTCCCGGTCCCATCCCCAGAGAAAAACTCAGGCCCCTGGGATGACCTATAAGTGCCCAGCCAAGAGGGGCCCTGCAGACGGCTGGACAGCTGCCCTGTGCCAGGAAGCCCACCCGCACCTCCCGGCACCCACCTCTGCACGGTCAGCGAGGGCAGTGGCTCTGGGAGGTCCGTGTGGATGAAGCCGACAGCTTTGGGGCCCGCGTAGGATGGTGAGTGGGGAGTGCCGGGCGGGGAGGGCAGGCCCTGGCGTGCGGGTGACCTGTGTGAGCCACTGCTGGGCCGGGGCCCCGGGGCGTTGCTGCTGGCCTGATCAGCCTGCAGGGAGGAGGGCGACGTCCGCGGTGCACGGCTCACGGAGCTGGACAGCGAGGACAGTGACGTCTGCAGGGCAGGGTTGCGGGCGCCGCCGAAGCCGGGCCCGGCCACAAGGTCGTCTCTGGAGCCATAGCGCAGCGCGGGACCTCGGGGGCCCTCGGACAGCACACTGGCCTGCTGCAGGCTGTAGGAGCTGGGAGCGTCATAGACGCCTGAGTCGCCGAAGAGTGAGTCGGCCTGGGAGCGCAGCAGGCGCTCACGCTCCTCCCTGTCCTTGCGCTCCTGGATGGATGCCATGATGGTCCTGGACAGGTTGTCGTAGCGCACAGGCGAGGGCTCCCGGGGGCGGGGGCCCAGCACGGGGCTGAAGCTGCAGGGTAGGGGCCGTGGCGGGTCGCCCGTTGCCCCAGGATGCAGGTAGGGTGAGTGGTATCCGGCCATGCCAACTGCTGGGTGGGCAGGGCAGGCGTGGCCACCAGGTGAGCCAGGATTGAGCAGGCTGTCATAGGACAGGCTGCCGTTGCAGTTGGGCAGTGCATGGGGGGCAAAAATGCTACGGCGGGGCGTGGGGGGCCCACCCTCAGAGCGCAGGGGCTGCAGGGCCACGTGGTCTCTGCCCTGCCGGCTTGAGGCTCAGGGAGCGCAAAGCAATGAGAAGGCATCAGAGGCACTGAGCGGTGGGGATGGCAGGTAGGCTGCGTGCAGGCCCCCGGGCCCATAGTCAGGGAGGTCCAGGCTCAGCTCGACACAAAGTCCAGGCTATGGATGCTGTCGTCCCCCAGGATCAGGGAATCGGGGCCTGGAACCTGTAGGGAGAAGGCATTCTCACCACTGCCCACCTGCTACCCTGCCTGCAGCTGCCAGTCAGCACCCACGGGGTCCACACCTGGCACCGCCGCCTCAGGAACTGGGCCTCAAGGAGCCGTAAGAGCCACATAGTGACCCATGGCCCTGTCCCTGAGCATCCATGGCTGAGGGGCAGGGGCTCTGCAGCAGGAGGGAGGCCACAGCTGGCTACTGCAGACACCCAGGGATCAGCCTTTTGAGCTACGCAGTCCCAGGGGCCTACCACTCAGGGCAACCACAAGGAGGAGGGGCCTCGTCTAGCCTCTTTGATGGGCACGTGGGCATGGGCTTGGGCTTGGGCTAGGGACAAGAGCCTCAGGAACCACAAAGCCAGAAGGGGATCAGGGCCAATGTAGGTTCAATGCACTTGGCCAACCAGACCCAATCTCCCACTGGACCCAGGAATCCCAGGAAGATGACATACCCGGAGCCCTCATCTCCAAGCAGGGCTACCGCCTCCTAAGAGGCGTGGCCCCTACATGCCTGCAGACTCAGACCCTTGATAAGGAGCCTAGACTCACTGCTCCACCATGTGACTCTCTCCAGGAAGGACATCAATCCTGAGGGGAGAGGTCCCCAGGGATGGGGCTGGTCTGGGTGCACGGGCCCAGCCACAGGCCTGCCTCTCCGGGTGGCCCAGAAGGAGGGATGGCGCCCTGGGGCTGTTCAGCATTCCTGATCACTGCACAGACCGCCCTGTGCTGCTCACCATTCCAGTGACCACAGAGCACTCATGCAACTCAGGGAAGAAAAATGTGCTTTCCCCAGCAGGTCTCAAATTCTTCCAAAGTCTTCCCATAGGCCTTAAAGAGTGACTAATGGTGGAATTCCACGCATCCTGGTACACAGTGCTCCTGGGGCCAGCCGCCCACCTGGCCTAGGACAATGCTGGCCAAGGGACAGATGCCAAGCCTGGACGTCCCGTGCCAGCCCCTTCCAGGACACCCTGCTCCCTTCCGTGGGTCCCAGCTCTGGGTGCACACAGGCAGGGTCCTACCAGTCACACAAGGCCCTTGGTGACCCAGGCAGAGCCCTGAGCGGTGTGGCCTCAGGGGATGTGGCCTCTGCTGGAGAGGTGGGGCTGGGGGGGGGGGGGGCCTTCACGGGGTGAAAGCTGTGGGGAGAGCTCCTGGAGGCAGGCCTGGGGGGACAGGGCTTGGGCGTGCAGGGGGCAGGGGGCAGAGGGCAAGGCGGGGGAGGAGTGGGGGGCAGGCCACGCCTCTTTACCTGCTCTCCTCATCCACAGAAGGTGCCTTAGGACCCGTGAGCCGGCCTAAACTTGTACATGGCAGGCGTCGGGGGGTGGCGGAGGCTGGTCCTCTGCACCAACAGGGCACTCTCTGGGGATGTAGACCACTGTCAGACTGAGGTCAGATGGGGGTCAACCCATGTCCCTCCCCCGGTGTGGCTGCCCCGACCTCACCAACACTGCCTGGACGTGGGGTCTGCAGGTCACTGCTGAACGTGCCAGCCTCTATCTTGGGGGGGCAGCGCCGGCCCCAAGTCCAGCGGCTTATCTAGCGGGTCCAGGCTGCCCTTGGACTGGGAGGGGGCGGGGTCAGTGGTGTGTGGGGCTTGGATGATGGGCAAGGCTTCGCTAGGGATTCGACCTGGAAGCTAGTCCCCTCCCCAAATCTGTCTACGGCTCCACCTACCCCATCCACCTCTTTTAGGCCCCCCCTAACTTGCCTGTTTCCCCATCCAAGGGCCTGACTGCCAGCTTAGGCCCGCACCGCAGACACTCACCTCCCGCAGACGCCCTCTTCATCGTAGGGGTGGGGCGGGGCGCGTCGAGGACCGAAAGTCGCTTTGGGGCCAGCGCCCGTCTCCCCGCAGCCAGGTCCACATCCAGGCGCCGCCGCTCCGGCCGGGCCTCGCCGCGGGACAAGGCTAGGCGCGCAGGGCGAGGGCGGCGCGGGCCTCCGGGAGGATGAATGTCTTATGGAATCAGGTGGTTTGACGCGCGAGGAATCCGCCCAGTTCCCCTGGGCCGGCCGGGGCGGGCCAGGGGCGGACCCGGGCTGGGCCTCGCGGTGGGCGGGGCGCTCACCTGGGCGCCGGCGCTAGCGCGGGCGCGGGCCCGGGCCGGGGCCGGGGCTGGGGGGCACGGGCCGGCGGGAGCGCGGGCGGGGGGGCGCGGAGGGGGGTTCGTGGGCGGCGCGGCGGGCCGGGGCACGCTGCAGGCCAGGCGGCAGGAGGCGCTCAGCCAGCGCAGTGCACCCGCGCCGCGCGGGCCCAGACAAAGGTGGTGTATTCCTAAAGAGGCGGCGGCCCCTGCAGGAGGCCGAGGGGATGGCGGCCCGGGCCGCAGTGGGCCGGGCCCCAGGCCTGAGAGTGTGGCGGCCTAAGCTGGCCCGCTCCCCAAGAGGGCAAGGGCTTTGTCCGGAAGCCTGGGCATGGCCTCTGCCTACCCACTCCCTTCCTGGCCTCACGAAACCCATGAACCCCTCCCCACCGGCCCCCTGCACAGAAGCCCTTTGCTGGAGCACGGTCGCCCCCATTTTTCAGTAAGAAACAGGCTCTGCACTGTTTCTTAGGCTTAAGAGAGTTCTGGGGGCCCTCCTGGGCCTTTGTGGCCCTCTCTGCACCAACCTAGGGACGGGATCCAGGCCTGATGTTACCCATAACCCTTCAGGGGTCCCCCACCTCTTCCCGCCTGCGGAATGGGGACTCCAAACCCAGAAGACGCTCTCGGAGGCCACCTCCTTAGTATCCCCCACTCTACCAAGCCAGCTCCCGTGGGGCAGGGGGGAGGGGGGACGGGCATGGGACCAAAGAACCCAGTGACACCCCTGCACACAGGGGTGCAGGTGTCCCTTCTCTGCCTTCTGCTCGGGGCACCCACCGGGCCTCACTGATGAGCTCCTAAGTGTATCCCGGGGTCTTCAGACAACTGCCAGGCTGCCCCTGCACCTGGAGAAGTGCTGGGAGTCAGCTCAGCCAGGCTGGGTCCTCCCCAGGCCCACCCTGCATGAGAGGACCATGCAGATGAGGGACTTGCAGGCCCACCTGGTGTCAGTCTGTAGGACCCTGACTCAAGGATGGAGTGGGCCAGCCTGAGGCCTTGATGGCCCTCCTTAGAGCCCAGGTCCACTGATATGAAGCAGAGAGACCTGGTGACTGGGCAGCCCTGTGCTCTCTGCCTGCCCCTGGCCATGGAGGTGGCCCTGAGGGACATGAGCAGGGTGCAAGGCTGGTGGCCTGCCTGCTTTGTCCAGAGGAAGTGAGGACCTACCAGAGCCCTGGTACTCCCATCTCAGCCCAGTGGCAGGCAGTTTCGCGGGACGGAGACATACTGGATGGGCCGGGCCCTCTGCCTGGTGTGGAGGCTGCACTGTCTACACGCTTCTGGTTGCCACTCTGTGGCCCTCATCACCTTGGCCTGCTTTATCCCTATCACCCTTGTGCCAGCCTAGGCTTACCAGGGCATTGTGGAGTGCATGCCATTCCCAGTCGCACAGAAGGTGAGGTGGGGCCCAGACACCCCCCAGCCACTTTGCCCCCTGGCCTCCTGAAGGGGTGGGCTGTGCACACACTGCCACCTCCCCAGGGGGTACTGGCTGCCAAGTGCCACCATCTCAGCCCTTGCGGTGGCTCAACAGGTCCTCCCAGAGCCACATCAAGACATCGTCATCCATTGCACAGATGGAGAACCTCAGGCGAAGCTCACATAGCCAGTGGGAGGCTGAGGCCTGACCCCCAAACAAGCATTCTTCCTCCAGGGTCCCTGCACACAGCAGCCTTCAGACTAGGAACTGAGCTCTTGCCACAGGGATGTATCAGACCCTAGATGAGTCATGTGGCACTGGCCATCAGTCTGAGGACAGCACTGGGGTGGACCAGGCTCCAGTTTTGGGCTGCTCTGTGCTTGCAGAGAGGCCTTGAGACACTTCTGTGCTTACTGTGCAGGCGTCACTTCCATTACCAGTGACCCAGAGCGGCCCACTACAGCTGAAGATTGTGACCCCACCCCCTCTCTCATAGGTTTAATGCCCCTCCCACCCCTCCTGCAGCAGCCGAAGTGACCATTCTGGGGCATGGGATGGGCATGGGAGGAAATGGGGAGCCAGGGCTGCCCTGGAGACTTCTGGTACCAGAACCCTCTCCAGCCACCAAGCCCAGCTGTCCCCAGTTGCTCTGGGCTGGGGCCTGGGCCTCCACTTCCCCACAGGTCTGTGCAGTGGGAGCAGGGCGGAGGCCCGCAGAGGGACAGGCTGGTTTCCTGTGTCTGCCAGCTCGGTCAGCACCTTGGCCAGCGCCCTCCCCGCTGGAAGCTGGGCCCACTCCTGGGTACTGGCTGGCTGATTAGGTGTGGGCCAGCGCTGACAGGGAGTTATGAGGGTGCAGAGGCAGAGTTGAGCAGGGCTAGGTGGCTGGTTGGCCTGCTGCCAGCAAGGCACAGCCCGCTTCTCAGGCTGCGCGTGTGGGAGGGTTTGGTAAGGCACAATTTACAGGGTGTAGCCAGGTGGGGGGCAGCATGGGGAGTGGTGCACTCTCTGGGCAGGCGATCGCGGAGCCATCACCCCCCAGGGCCCAAAGGGTAAGGGAGGGAGGGCAGCTGACGACTGGTGAGGGGCCAGTGGGGAGGGCTTGACAGGGGCACAGCCAGTTCTATGGGATGACCGCATGGGAGGAGCCAGGGACCCCGTGAGCAGAGCCTGGCCATCTGCTGCCTGGAGTCTACAACAGTCGGTTCCTAGGAAGCCCCAGCAGGGGTGCTGGAAGGACAGGCCATCTGTGCCCAGGTGATCTGAGCGCCCAGGTTTTCTGGACACATGGCCCCGGGGATCAGGAGTGAGCTGGAGACTGGAGACAGCTGTACCCTCAGGGCTGGACAGACCTGTCACACCCTGCCTGGGCTAGGTCAGCAGGGCCACACAGGCATCTGCCTCAGTTGCTCCCCACCTCACACCCACCCTGAGGGCACATCCTCTGCCAGTTTGCTCAGCCCACCAACCCCCTCCAGTGAGGCCAGAGGCTGCCTCACCTCCAACACCCACCCCCAACCTGGGGCTCGGCTGAGCAGGGGTCAAGAAGGGTGAGCACGCATTTTGAACCTGCCCTGGTTTTGAGCTGAGGGAAGCAGAGGATGCAGGAGTTGCCCGCTCCAGAGGCCCTGGGTGTGCGTGAGGAGCCCTGAGGCTGGGCTGAGCCGCTTGTGGGAGACACTGTGCCCCCTCCATCTGAGATCAGGGCCTGGGTGCCCGGACACTACAGACCTTTTGGGGAACCTGGGAGTTGGGAAGTCTAGAGATGGGACCCACAGGCTGGAGTCTGGGCTTTCATCCACACTCCCCCCTCCGCCCGACACTCCCCCAGCCACCGCCTGCACATCAGGGGAGACAACATGCCCCCACGCCCACCTCTGTCCCCAGCAGGGCTGTTCCTCCCCTCACCTGCTCGGATCAGTGTTTTCTTTAACTGAGCCCCATGGTGGCGAAGGGAGAGCTCCAGGGGACCAGGCAGCAGAGAGGGCGGGGAGAAGCCCTCAAACAGGCCATGCGCTCTCCACAGAGCTGCACACAGCAGGAGGGGGCTGGGCAGCCGGCTCAGAGCCCATTCTCTCCTGGGTACTCTTCTGGAATGGCCTCCGGCCCCACTCTGTTCCAAACATGGGACCCTCCAGCCCAGGGACCCCGGATGGGGTCCAGCCTGGGCAACAAGAGTGAAACTCCATCTCAAAAAAAAAAAAAAAGAGGAATTAACTAAGGAGGTGAAAGACTTGTACAATGAAAAGTACAAAACATTAGTGAGAAAAATTAGACGTAAATAAATGGAAACATATTCCATGCTCATGGATTGGAAGACTTTATATTGTTAAGATATCAATAATACCCAAAACAATCTATAAATGTAATGCAATCTCTACCAAGATACCATTACTTTTTTGCAGAAATAGAAAAACCTATCCTAAATTCATATGAAATATCAAAGGGCCCCGAATAGCTAAAGCAATCTTGAAAAAGAAGAACAGAGCTGGATAAGTCACATTTTCTGATTTCAAAACTTACTACAAAGCTACAGTAATCTAAACAGTGTGCTACTGACATAAAGATAGACATACAGACTGATAGAATAGAATAGAGAGCCCAGATGTATAGTCAAATGATTTCTGATGAGGGTGCCAAGACCATTTAATGGGGAAAGAACAATCTTTTCAACAACTGGTGCTGGGAAAACTGAACAGCCACACACAAATCAATGAAGCTGGATCTTTACCTAATAGCATATATAAAAATTAACTCAAAATGGAACAAAGACATAAATGTAAGACTAAAACAATAAAACTCCTAGAGGAAAACATAGAGGAAAAGCTTCATGACACTGGATTTGGCAATGATTTCTTGCATATGACCATCCCTTGCAGGGCCATCCCAAAAGCACTAATAGCAAAATAAAAAGACAAATTAGACTTCATGAAAATTAAATTTTTATGTGCATCAAAATACACTATCAACAGAGTAAAAAGACCACACACAGAATGGAAGAAAATATTTTAAAATCATATACCTGATAAAGGATGAATAAACAGAATATATAGAGAACTACTAAAACTCAACAACAAAAAAACCACCAACCCAATTTAAAAAATGAGCAAAGCAGTCAGGCACTGTGGCTCACATCTGTAATCCCAGCACTTTGGGAGGCCAAGGAGGGTGGATCACTTGAGGTCAGGAGTTCAAGACCAGCCTGGCCAACATGGCAAAACCCCGTCTCTACAAAAAACACAAAAATTAGCATGGCATGGTGGTGCATGACTGTAGCCCCAGCTACTCGGAAGGCTGAGGCACGAGAATCACTTGAACCCAGGAGGCGGAGGCTGAAGTGAGCCGAGATCACAGCACTGCCCTCCAGCCTGGGTGATAGAGTGAGACTCTGTCCACCCCCTCCAAAAAAAAAAAAAAAAAAGAGCAAAGGACTTAACTACACATTTTTCTAAAGGTATACAAATGGCCAGCAAGCACTTGAAAGGATGCTCAACATCATGAATCATTAGGGAAATGCGAAGCAAAACTGCAATGAGACACCACCCCACACCCATTAGGATGAATACTATTAAAAAAAAAAAATTACAAGCGTTGGTGAGGATGTGGAGAAGTCAGAACCCTTCTTCATTGTTGGTGGGGCTGTATGATGGTACAGCAGCTGTGGAAAACAGTATGATGGTTCCTCACAATATTGAAAATTGAATTGCTGTATGCTTCAGCAACTCCACTTCTGGGTATATACCTGTGAACCCAAAATATCTGAGACAGGTCTCAGTTTATTAATAGAAAGTTCATTTTGCCAAGTTTAAGGACACACCTGTGACACAGCTTCAGGTGGTCCTGATGACATGTGCCCAAGGTGGTCGGGGCTCAGCTTGCTTTTATACATTTTAGGGAGACATGAGACATCAATCAATATGTGCAAGATGTACATTGGTTCAGTCTGGAAAGGTGGAACAACTCGAAGAGGCGGGGTCTTCCAGGTCATAGGTAGATAAGAGACAAACGGTTGTATTCTTCTGAGTCTTTTATCAACCTTTTACTGAATACACAATTTGGTCTGGCTCAGTGAATTTGCATTTTTGCATAAACAACAGGCAGAGAGAGGAAGCAATCCAATATGCATCTGTCTCAGGTGAGCAGAGGGATGACTTTCTGTCCTACATATTTGAAGATCATCTAACTGTTTATATTGCCAGGGTGAAATTCAACAGAACTGTTTTAGGGTAAAGATCTTGAGGCCCACGAGGAATTCCCTTGTAGGCAAATTGTGAGGGAGGTATGTAGCTGTTTTGTTTGAGATGGAGTTTCACTCTTTTTGCCCAGGTTGGAGTGCAATGGCGCGATCTCAGCTCACTGCAACCTCCGCCTCCCAGGTTCAAGTGATTCTCCTGCCTCAGTCTCCCGAGTAGCTGGAATTACAGGTGCACGCCACCATGCCCGGCTAATTTTGTATTTTTAGTAGAGACGAGGTTTCACCATGTTAGCCAGGTTGGTCTTGAACTCCTGACCTCAGGCGATCTGCCCACCCCAGCCTCCCAAAGTGCTGGGATTACAGGCGTGAGCCACCACGCCCAGCTGCTGTTTTTAATCTTTGTAGCTATCTTATTTAGGAATAAAATGGGAGGCAGGTTTGCCTGACATAGTTCCCAGCTTGACTTTTCCTTTGGCTTAGTGATTTTTGGGTCCTTAGATTTATTTTCCTTCCACATACCCAAAAGAATTGAAAGCAGGTTCTCAAAGAGATATCTGTACATCCATCTTCATAGCAGCATTACTCACAATAGCTAGAATATGGAAACAAGCCAAGTGTTCATCCACAGATGAAAGGATACACAAAATGTGGTCTATGTATACAACGGACTATTATTCAGCCTTAGAAAGGCAGGAAATTCTAACACATGCTGCTACATGGACGAACCTTAAGGACATTATGCTGAGTGAAAGCCACAGTATGATTCCACTCAAATGAGATACGCTGAGGAGTCTCAATCATTGACAGAAAGTAGAATGGTGGTTGCCAGGGCCTGGGGTGAGATGGGAATGGGGAATACTGTTCAGTAGGCACAAAGTTTCTGTTTCACAAGATGAAAAGGATTCCAGAGCTAGACAGCGGTGATGGCTGAGGTAGAAGGATCGCTTGAGTCTGAGAGGTTGAGGCTGCAATGAGCTATGATCAAGCTACAGCACTACAGCCTGGGTGACAGAGCAAGATTCTGCCAAAAAAAAAAACAAAACAAAAAAAAAAAAACCTTAACATCGCTTGGCCAACCTTATTCAAGAGCCCTGTGTGTCTGGGCCCCTTCAGAGTTAAATTTCCGTGAAGTCAACATACAGCACCTTTCACCGTGGTCACTGGAGGTTCCCTCTTCATTTCTCCTACACTCTTCGCTCTCCCACCAGATCGTCCCAGAACTCCTCTCTCTCTCGCCACTGATGAACTGTTGTGGGAAAAACCTAATGGCCACTTTCCACTGCCCATCTTCCTGGACATCCTGGCAGCAGTCCGGGTGAGGGGCTCACCTGCGATTCTGATGACCCTCTCCTCTCTGGATCCTGACATCAGAACCTGCTCCTCCCTCTCTGGATGCTCCTCCCCAGCAGCTTTTGCCAGCAGAGACTCCTCTGCCTCGGTTTACAATCTCCAGTGCAACACAGTTCAGGTATGGCCTTATTATTCTATCTCTACACTTAAAAACATAACCTCTGGGTGATGCAATCCATTTCCAAGGCATTAATTATTATCTCCATGCTCATAAGCCCAAGGTTTTATCTTCATTCAGAATTACATAGATATAGAATTGCTCTGTTGATTTTCTGGCTTGGTTGTTTCACAGACATTACATATTAAAAACAATCCAACCCCCAAATCTTCTTCTTCTTCTATTTGGCTGTGACCCAGACTGTCAATAAATTGCACCAGTGTTTTTTTTAAATTCCTTTAGAGACAGGGTCTCCCTCTTTCACCCAGGCTGGAGTACAGTGGCATGATCATAGCTCACTGCAGCTTCAACCTCCTGGGCTCAAGCAATCCTCCCAGCTTGGCCTCCCAAAGTGCTGGGATTACAGGCATGAGCCACTGCCCCCGGCCTGTGCCCGTGTATGTTAATTTGTGTATTAGTCTAGGACTCTGGGAAAGTTTCCTCATCCTGTATGTCCCTATGTCCTAAACAACCTGTGGCCCAGTCCTGTTCATTCCTCCTCTAATATGGATCTCCAAACGCTCCTCTTTATTTCCACACCCACTCCCAGCCCTTAACCTCTTGGCCCTTGAAAGGCCTCTGAGGAGCTGTTCTTAGGTTTTGGCTTTGAGGAACGAGCCTGCTGAGGTCACTCGTGTCCAGAATTTTGTGTGAACATAACTGTTGTCAGGTGAGGTCCTCCAGACATCCTTGAGTTGGACGACTCCCTAAAAGGACTCAAAGAACTTCATGAAGCCCAACTCCCTGAAGGACACCACCTGGCCCAGGGCCCCACCATAGATCAGGCCGTCAGCATAAACTGCCCACAGCCCCAGCTACGAAAAGACACTCTTATCAGGCGAGTATTTCAGTGATTTCTGGCCTTCCTCCCTGGAGCCAGGCAAGGCCAGACATTCTCTTGGAATGAGCAGGATCTGAGCATCCCAGAACAACTGCATTAATTCTCTGCCACACCGTACATGTTCATTTCTCTGGGGCAAATGCCCAGGGACTGAGTTGCCAGGTTGTTCCGTAGTGGCATGTTTTGCTGTTGGTGGTGGTATTTGCTGTATTGGGAGGGGGAATTGCCACACTCTTTTCCAGGGTGGCTGTACCACGTTACATTTACCCAGCGATGTGTGAGTTGCCCAGTTTCTCCCCATCCTCACCAGCTTGTGGTGCTGTTTCTACATTGTATTTAAGGCATGTTGATGGGTGTGTCATGCTGCCTCACCATGATCTTCATGTGTATTAGTCTGCTTGGGCTGCCGTAACAAAATACCACAGGCTGGGCGACTTCAGCACCTTAAACTGTTTTCTCACCATTCTACAGGTTGAAAGTCCCAGATCAAGGTGTGGCAGCATCAGTTCCTGGCAAGGGCCCTTCCTGGTTTATAGATGGCCTCTGTCACTCTGTCCTCATGTGGACTTTCCTTGGTGTGTGTAGGTGGAGAGAATGGGAGCCAACTCCCTGGGGTCTCCTCTAACAAGGACACAAATCCTGTCTTATCAGGATCCCAACTTATGACCTCATTCAACCTTAATTATTTCTTACTCCAAATTCAGCCACACGGGGTTAGGGCTTCTACGCATGAATCTGGGGGATATATACATTCGGTTCATAACAATACCTTGCCAGGAAATGGCGAACATCTTTTCATGTGCTTACTTGACATCTGTATATACTCTTGGTGAAATGCCTATTAGTGTCTTTTGTCTATTTTGTATTCGGGTTTTCAAAAAATGCTGTTGCATTTTGAGAGTTCTTGGCACATTCTGGATACTAGCACTTGGTTGGACCTGAAATTTGCAAATCCAAGCAGACTTCATATTATTATGCTTTGCTTTATTGTACTTTGCTGTACAAATTGAAGGTCGTGGCAATCCTGCATCAAGGAAACTTACAGGAGCCATCATCCCAACAGCATGTGCTCACTTTGGGTCTCTGTGTCAAAATTTTGGTAATTCTCACATTTCAAACTTTTTCATTATTATGATATGTACTATGATAATCTGTGATCTTTGACGTCACTATTGTCATTGTCATTGTTCTGGGGCACCATGAACTGCACTCATATAAGACCATGAACTAATTGATAAATATTGTGTGTGCTCTGAATGCTCCACCAACCAGCTGTTCCCTCAGGTCTCTCTCTCTCTCCTTGGGCCTCCCTATTCTCTGACACACAATATTGAAACCAGGCCAATCAATAACCCTACAGTGGCCTCTAAGTGTTCAAGTGAAAGGAAGAGTTGTGCATCCCTCACTTCAAATCCAAAACTAGAAATAATTAAGCTTAGCCAGCAAGGTATGTTGAAAGCTGAGACAGGCCAAAATCTAGGCCTTTTGCACTAAACAGCTAGCCAAGTCATGAATGCAAAGGAAAAGTTCTTGAAGGAAATGAAAAGTCCTACTCCAGTGAACACACAAACGATAACAAAGTGAAACAGCTTATTTCTGATATGCAAAAAGTTTTGTTTTAGTGGTCTGGTTAGAAGATCAAACCAGCCACAACATTCCCTGAAGACAAAGCCTAATCCAGAACAAAGCATTAACTATCTTCAATTCTCTGAAGGCTGAGAGAGGTGAGGAAGCTACAGAACTGTTTGAAGCTAGCAGAGGAGGTTGGCTCATGAGATGAAGAAAGGAAGCCATCTCCCTAACAGAAAAATGCAAGATGAAGCAGCAAGTGCTGAGGTAGAAGCTGCAGTAATTACCCAAAAGATCTAGCTGAGTTAACTGATGAAGGTGGTGACACTGAACAACAGATTTTCAATGTAGACAAAACAGCCTTTTATTGGAAGAAGATGCAATCTAGGACTTTCCTAGCTAGAGAAGGAAAGTCAATGCCTGGCTTCAAAGCTTCAAAGGACAGGCTGATTCTCTTGTTAGGGGTGAATGCAGCTGGTAACTTTAAATGGAAGCCAATTCTTATCCACCATTCCCAAAACTCTAGGGCCCTTAAGAATTGTGCCAGATCCACTCTGCCTGTGCTCTATAAATAATCAACAAAGCCTGGATGACAGCATATCTGTTTACAGCATGGTTTACTGTAAGCCCTCTCTGAGACCCACTGCTCAGAGAAAAGGATACCTTTCAAAAGATTACTGCTCACTGACAATGCACCTGGTCACCCAAGAGCTCTGCTGGAGATGTACAAGGAGACGAGTGTTGTTTTCATACCTGCTAACACAACATCCATTCTGCAGCCTGTGGAACAAAGACTTTCAAGCCTTGTTATTTAAAAAATACATTTCATAACGCTGTAGCTGCAATACATGGTGATTCCTCTGATGGATCTGGGCAAAGTAAATTGAAAACCTTCTCAAAATGATTCACCATTCTAGATGCCATTAAGAACATCTGTGATCAAATAGGATGAGGTCAAACTAGCCACATTAACAGGCATTTGGAAGAAGTGGATTCCAACCCTCATGGATGACTTTGAGGGGTTCAGGACTTAGTGGAGAAAGTCACTGCAGATGTGGGGGAAATAGCAAGAGAATTAGAATTAGAAGTGGAGCCTGGAGATGGAATTGAATTGCTGTGATTTCATGATCAAACTTGAACAGATGAGGAGTTGCTTCTTAGGGATGAGCAAAGAAAGTGGTTTCCTGAGATAGAATCTACTCCTGGGGAAGATGCTGTGAACATTGTTGAAATGACAACAAAGGATTTAGAATAGTGCATAAACTTAGTTAATAAAGCCGCACCAGGATCTGAGAGTACTGACTTCAATTTTGAAAGGAGTTCTCCTGTAGGTAAAATGCTATCAAACAGCATTACAAAGCTACAGATCAATCTTTTGTGAGAGTCAATCGATGTGGCAAACTTCATTATTGTCTTATTTTGAGAAATTGCCACAGAACCCCCCCGACAACAACCCTTCAGCAACCGCCATCCTCATCAGCCAGCAGCCAATCAGCTTCACGGCATGACTCCACCAGCAAAAAGATCAAAAAGATTATGTAGGGGTCTCTAAAGGCTCAGATAATCCTTAGCATTTTTTAGCAAAGTTTTTTCTGTATCACAAGTCATTAAGCAAACCAATATTCTTGTTTTTTTTTTTTTTTTCTTTTTTTGAGACAGGATCTTGTGCTGTCACTCAAGCTGGAGTCCAGCGGCACAAACATGGTTCACTGCAGCGTCGACGTCTCAGGCTCAAGCGATCCTCCCATCTTATCTTCCCTAGTAGCTGGGACGATGGACATGTACCACCACACCCAGCTAATTTTATTTCTTTTTGTGGACCACATTGCCAAGGCGGGTCTCGAACTCCTGAGCTCAAGACATCCACCTGCCCTGGCCTTCCTAAGTGCTGGGATTACAGGCGTGAGCCACAACACCCCGCCCAAGAGAGTATTTTTAAATTAAGGAATGTGCATGGTTTTTAGACATAATGCTATTGCACACTTAATAGATTACACCGTAGCGTAAACATAACATGTATATGCACTGGGAAACAAAAACATTGTGTAACTGAGTTTACTTCCATATTTGCTTTGATTGTGGGAGTCTGGAACTGAACCCGCAATATCTCCCAGGAATGCCTGTCTTTTCTCCTGGTCTGTACTTTTTCATTTCATCCTCTTAAGCTAGTGTTTCATGGAGCCTAGGTTTTAAATGTTGATGAATTCTGATGTATCCATATTTGTATGGGTCATGCTTTTGGTGTCAAGTCTCAAATCTCTACCTAGTTGTAGGGCTCCATTTTTTCTCTTGGAATTTCTCCCCTAAAGTTTTATAGTTTTATGTTTAACATGCAAGTGACCTATTTTCAGTTAATGTTTGTATGAGCGAGGTGAAGTGCATTTCATTGAACAGTTTGTCATCAACATTTACCTTATTTTAAAAAACCCACAAATTCATGGTATTTCATTGTTTGGATGCACTGGGACTTATTGAACTAGGCCCCTCTCAATGCCTATGGTTTCTTCTTCCTTTTTTGTTATTATAGTAAGTAATGCAACATCCATTTTGTTGTTTTGTGTGTGTGTTTTTGTGGAGATGGAGTCTCAGTATGTTGCCTAAAACTCCTGGCCTCAAGCGATCCTTCTGCCTCCTCCTAAAGCACTAGGGTTACAGGCGGGAGCCACCACGCTTGCCTGAGAACGATATTCTCATCACAAATATATTTGCACAAATGCGCCCCCACACCTGTTTGTTGTCATTCGACTCGGTCATGCAGTAGGCAAAGATAAATTGTTTGAACTTTATGTGGTCAGGCTATTTCTTTGATGGCTTCTGGGTTTTGTTTTATGATTTAGAAAGACCTGCATTCTTTGGAGTGAAGGAATTAAATGGAATTAAAAGTGTCACATCCATGTTTCTGCAACGCCTTTTGTGGTCTGTTTTCCAGATCTACCACTGCTCGGAGCCCTGCAGCTGCTGGCGCAGCCCAAGGAGGTCCTGGAGGGGCACCCCGGCCTCCGCGCCCCTGGGAAAGGTCCCCACCCCTCTAGAGCTTGGGCCCTGCTGGTACAGACCGGGAGTCCCGAGGGGAGTCGGTCCCCTTCCTGGCAGCCGTCCCTGGTAAGGAACGGAAGTCGCAGGGACTGCATGTAAAAATGTCCCAAGTACCCCTTCTCCTGCTGGGTTGCACCGTGCCTGGCGGTGGCCGCTGGGAACTCCAAGGCTGACACCCGCTATGGGTGCTGGACGCCCTCCGTCGCCCCGGGCCGAGAACACCACCTGAGGTGGATCTCTTGTTCTCCTAGCTGGGACCACAGGCGAAGCCACCGCGCCGGCCTCTGCACCCATTTCTTGTGCAGTCCTCTGACCCCATGAGGTGGTCAGGGAGGATGGCCCGGGCCTCCTGGTCCCGGTTAGCACAGCAGGGCACTGCCAGGCTGGCTCACTGTCCATGGCAGGAGGGTGCAAGATGCAAGGCGGCAGAGGGGTGGCCCGTAGGTGGGAGGGGGAAGGCCCGTGGGCAGGGACTGGTCTGTGTAGCCCGGCTGGCTGTGCTCCACCTGTTCCAGCCACAGCCTGGAGCACCTGGGCCCAGGTTCCTCCCCCACGCAGGCAGCCTCGCCAAGGCCTCTGGACGTGCCCTCCCCGCTGAACGCACAAGGTATCCTCTGCTCTCCCAAGTGAAGCAGGGTCAGGCCAGGATAGGAGGTGGACGGAAGAGCGCTTGGAAATACGGGGCCCTATAGGCATCTTACTGCTCTTGACAGCCAGACACTCTCTCTCCTCTTGCAGTAGGACTTGGCCCAGCGCTCTCCAAATGCAGCCAGCCCCTCTGCCCCAGCCCAGCACCGTCCCTCCCACTCCCCCGGACTGTATGCAAACACACTGGCACACAGCAGCTTCGGCCTCTTCAGCCAGCTGACCCAGAGAAGACCCGTCCACAGCACTGACCCACACCTCACTACTCCCTGACACCGTCCCAGACCACACCCTCCTCCAACCCAGTCACTCACTTGGTGAGCAAAGATGGCCTGCTTTGCCCCAGGTCCTGCTCAAAACGCTTAGGAATCCATCAGAGAACAAAACAAACAGGGTTTCTGACTTCATGAAGCTTCCATTTTTGTGGAAGAAGACGGACAATAAGAAGCTGTATTTATTAAACACTTACATAACATAGCACTGACTCCATGGCAGGTGTTATGCTATGCATTTTATAAATACAAATTCATTTGATCCTCATGAAAATTCTGAGTTAGGTATTGTTCATATAAATAAGGAAACCAAGGCAAAGGGGTTAAATAATCCACCCAAAGCCACACAAGTAGCAAGTGGTGAAGCCACAACTCAACCCCAGGCAGCCTGGCTCCAGAGCCCAGGCCCTCCACCTCTCAGTAAGCATGAGTGAGCAACACAGCATGCTAGAGGGTGAGTGCCTCGGAAAAATGGAGAGTAAAGCAGAGTAAAGGGAATCCGGAGCACGGAGGGAAGGAGACACACTGACATTTTAAACTGGGAGGCATGAGGATTCCCAGAGGAGCTGACATCTGAGCAAAGGCATGCAATGCAAGGGTTGAGGGAAATATGCATCAGACACTTCCCTATTTCTAGTTTCAGTCTTTAAAGTAGCCAAAAGAAAATGCCTTTTTGTCCTACATCAGAAATGGTAGGACACCTCTTTCCTCCCATTTATTTCCAAAGTAGATTACACCAATTTAATTCCATTTTATTTTCCAGAATAAGCATACAAAAAAATCCATCCTGGAAGAACCATTTTCAACTGGGCGTGGTGGCTCACATCTGTAATTTCAATGCTTTGGGAGGCTGAGGCAGGAGAATCATTGAGACTAGGAGTTCGAGGCCATCCTGGGCAACACAGTGAGACCCCATCTCTACTAAAAATAAAAGAATAATTGGCTAGGCATAGGGGGGCAGCCACGGAGTCCAACCAGCTCTGCGGAATCTAAAACATTTACCTTCTGGCCTTTTACAGAAAAAAGTTTGCTGACTCCTCCCCAGCTGATCTTGCTTGACTCAGTTCTCCCGCCTCCACAAGATTAACTGACCTAAAACTCGACTTCCACCGTCGCTCTGTGTTCAAACCCCCGACAGGTTCCCTGATGCCCATAAAGCCCACACTGTACCCTGACATCCATTCGACCAGGAGAATAAACAAGAAAAGCCCTCAAGGACATGCCTTTGCTCATGCTGTTCTCTGCCTTTCAGGAAGCCCTTCCTGCCTTCCACCGCTAAGCCTGCCGCTGCTTACCTTGCCCTTGCAGTCAGGGCAAGGCTCTGGGAATGCTCCCGGCTCCCTCTGCTCTGCTCCCACAGCTCCCTATACTTACCCTCATCACACCTCTTACCACACAGCACTGAAATCATCTATTTGTGTGTCTGTCTCGCCAGCTGCAGCAAGATCCCAGAGGGCAAGGAACACATCTTACTTATCTCCCATCACCCATACAGAACCCAGTACAGCAGCTCATCAACACTGAACGCAACCCCAGCCTGGCCAGGCTGGCCTCCTTGCTGCCCCTGAATGCATGCTGCTCACGCTCAACTCTGAGCCTGCGCTCACCCCAGCACCCCCACATCTCACTTAAGACAATCCGACCATGGCCTGGGCACAGTTCAAATTGCATTTCCTCCCTAGGCCCACGGAAGTCAATAGGGTCGCAGGTTCAAACCCCCAGCTCCTCTCACCCATGTGCCGAGTGCCCTTGCACAAGATGCTTCTGTCTCTGGGTTCTCATCTGTAAAGAGGGAATGACTCAGTATCCCCTAACTTGCAGGGCTGACAACGCATATAAAGTTTCTGAACCGACACTTGGCATATAATAGATTTTTAAGAAGTAACAGCACACTTGTTTTCCCCAATCACACTGTCTATGCCATCTCGGTATTTCATCCCTTTTCTTCCCCATAACTGTTGTGTATATTACCCTGGCTCTCCTGAGGCAGGTTTGTCATGAGCAGAGACCCGGTCGTAGTACACTTCCATGAAGCCGCCCCTGCCCTAAAACCCAGGACAACACAACACGTGGAGGAAGGGACCAACGGATACAACTTTAATAAATAAGTTATTTCAGGTTATTTAGGTTTAAAGAATTGCTAATTAAAAAAAAAAAGCAAAGCCCCAGGGGATCAGGAGTGAGCTAGAGAGCAGGCTTTTGCAGATGCTTTCATACTGATGACAAAGGCAGTTAGAGAGCGGGAGCAAGTGGGATGAGGAGGGGACCAGCAAGATAGGAAAGAGCTCCCCCTTGGAGGTGGTACTGTTCATTCTCACCCATCCAAACACTGCAAAGAAACCTGTGCTGACTCACTGGACAGTCTGGACCCAGCATGCTCCCCTGAAGACTGTCTCTGGATGAGAGGAAGCCCCAAGCCTCAGAATTCCATTCCAAGTTTCATGAGCACTAGTCAGTGACAGTACCAGCTGATGTGTGGGGTGCTCACTGGGTGCTTACCACATGCCTGGGAGGATTCTAAATGCTTACGACCATAGGAGGTTAGGAGGACTGTTACACCCTTCATTGCACAGATGAGGAAACTGAGTCTCGGGAGGATAAGGAACACACTCCCGGTCACACACTCTAGTAACCGGTATAGTACAGCACAGTCTGGTTCCAGAGTCCAAGCTCTTAACCACAACGCAGTTTGAGTGTCTTACTCTGATTTAGCTCCGCCATTTACCAGGTGAGAGATCTCAGGCAAGTCATCTAACCTCACTGCGCCTCATCTTTCAAGTGGGCCTCATACGGGTAACTTTGTAAGACTGTCATGAGGATTGAAGGCGATCATGCCATGACACATATTATGAAGCGGACTCCTGAGAAATCAGTTCCCTCCCACTTTTCCCATATCCCAATATAAGTGAGGTTTTTAGCCAAACCCCTTGACCTCTTTTACTACTAGGAATGATCTACATGCCCTGCTGGATTTTCCTGCCTACTGCCTACGCCTAAGCATTTGGACCTCATAAAAACTTACAAAAATGGCCTGGAGACAAGCAAGAAAGGAAAGCAACTGCACACAGAACTGAGTGGGGCAGCACAGCAGAGATGGCCCAGACGGCTCCTGGTGTGCAGATGAATACTGCATGAGCAGAGGTCGGGCCAGCCAGGCCCTGCCAGGACACGCCACAACTGACAGTCCGTGACAGCACCTAGATCCATGTACTGCACCAACAGGCCCAGATGACAGGCCTAGGAGGCTGTAGGCAGAGCCAGAAGCACCTGTGCCTCTGAGCCCGCATGTGTGTAAGTGCTGTAGGGGGACAAAGAGGGGCAGGCAGGTTAATGTGACAGGCAGTCATTCCCACCAATGGTGGGATATCAGACTGCCTAAAATGTTGTCTATAGCAAGGTAACTGTTTAAATTCCTACAGAAGGAATTCTGTTGCAAAATTCCTTTACTGTGAAGAATTTAATTTCAAGCCAAGAAGTACAGATACACACTAGTTTATTTTGAAGGTAAATCCACATTTCCATACATCAAGTTTGCTTGAAGGGTAAGAGATACCTTTAAGCCATGAACCCTTCCCCTGGGCTGGTGGTCATGCACAGAGGGAACCTGTCATTAGCAGCATGTAAAAGTGTCCTTCGGGGCCAGGTGCAGTGGCTCACACCTGTAATCCCAGCACTTTGGGAGGCTGAGGTGGGCGGATCACAAGGTCAGGAGTTCGAGGCCAGCCTGGCCAACACAGTGAAACCCCGTCTCTACTAAAAATACAAAAAATTAGCCGGGCATGGTGGTGCGTGCCTGTAGTCCCAGGTACTTGGGAGGCTGAGGCAGAAGAATTGCTTGAACCTGGCAGGTGGAGGTTGCAGTGAGCCGAGATCTAGCCACTGGACTCCAGCCTGGGCGACAGAGCGAGACACCGTCTCAAAAAAAAAAAAAAAAAAAAAGTGTTCTTCAAGTTAGCAGGTCAGCTCAGTTAATACAGCAGGGAGCAGAAGCCAGGTGTTTAACTCATTTCTAGAAGATGTAAGTAATTTCTATTTGAATGGACCTGATCAAACGGATCCAAAGGTCTTAGAAAATAAAAGGTTAAAACCCAAGCAAAACGGTATCTCACTCATCATATCCAGTAGTAAGAAGTCCTATTAGGCCTTTTCCCACAATACATCAGCTTCCAAATACAGCACATGACAAAGAAATACTTCAGGAAGATGGAGGAATGGGGGGCTTGCTACCATGCTGGCTGATGACATTATTACAAGGCTCCAACCAGCTTCGAGGCCGTGGTAGACACAGCACCGTGGTCCTAGGGTTAGAAAGGAGCCCCAGAAGCAGCATGAACAATCTAGTGCCCAGAGCATGGATGAGGCGCCTCCATGCCCAGGACTGCTCCCACCCACCGTTGCTAGAGCACCTAGGAAAGGGCACAGACTGCAAAATCCTCCTCTAGGAAGGGCTGCCCAGTCCACCGGGGGGCAGCTGTATCTCTCGATGAGTAGGCTGGGCAAGGACAAGCACATTCAGAGCACCAGATCCAAAGTGGTGACAGGCCCAAGGGCAGCCTGCAGGCAAGGGAAATGGTCCCAGCCTTTCCTGCAGCCAAAGTGCAGGGCTGGTCCTCAGGAAGGAGTTGCAAAATGATCCTGTTTGCAAAACACAAACATTCCACAAACAGCAGACACAGCGGGTAGGTAAGTTCTAGAAATTCTCAGTCTTAGGTGCAAGAAATAAACAAAACCAAATCAAGAAGAATATTCTACTAGTTAGCATAAATTTGCTTAGCACTCAATGTCCAGGGCTTCCTGGCCAGTTAAATCCAGGTTACTGCACTTGCATGGCTGACAATGCATCCAACCTCTTGCAGACGCAGGCTGTCTTACCGCGTGGCACTGACATACAACAGGTGCTCAATAAATGTGCTGAAAAAAGTCAGTGTGTAAAGGATTCCTAAAGTAGGAATCCCCCCTGCTCCCTGGCTCCCTGAGGGTGGTTGAGGCTCAGGGGCTTGTTTGTGTCCCCACCCTACTACGCTAGGGCCTAGCACGGGGCTCACTACACCCAGAGGGCCGATTCCAGCTGCCACCTGTGAATTTCTTCCCTGCCTCATACTGTCTTTTTCTGCCCCATTCCTCTTCCTTTTGCTCCCTGAACATGTAATCTCATGGGATTTGGAGTCATTCGCTATGCAAATTATTGGGTTTATGGCCCTTTACCTCACTGGAACAACTTCCCTGCTGTAAAATGGGGTGAAAGGACCCTACCTGAAGACTAGAAATGATGTGTGCGCAGTCTGGCCACAGTAAGGGGAAGTGATCGCTGTTATGACTTGCTTATATAATTTTCCACAGGCCCCACTGTCTAAAGGAACTTAGAATACCAAAAGCAGAAAGTTTATTTGTTTTTCCTACCCATGCAAGGGTGGTTTTGAGAAAGCCTATCTGTTTTGGAAAGAAACTGACCCAAGCCCATGTCACTAGTTAAAATATTTCCTTTTTCCTTTTTCTCAGGGAAATGGATGACTGACTAGTCATGGCCAAACTGGGAAAAAGGTTCTGTTCCATAAGTTCATGTGCCAATTACACACAGCGATTAGGATTCCCAGATGGCTCGTTCTCTTTTTTTAAAATTTTACTTTAAGTTCCAGGATACATGTGCAGAACGTGCAGGTTTGTTACATAGGTATACGTGTGCCATGGTGGTTTGCTGCACCTGTCAACCTGTCATCTAGGTTTGAAGCCCCGCATGCATTAGGTATTTATCCTAATGCTCTCCCTCCACTTGCCTTCCTCCACCCCTGGCCCAGCTCATTCTCTTAAAAGAATCACCCATAAAGGAGTTTACCTGGCGCAATAATGGATCTGCTTGGGTTCCACAACTTGGGAATCAGAAGGAAGGGAAGGGCTTCCTCACCTTTTCCAGGAGCAGGGCTGCCCTCAGCACTCTCTGGATTCCCAAGGCACAGCCCCCAGGTTCCTGAACACACAGTGTCTTAAGTGCCCCCCTGGGAAGCCCCCCTGCGCCCACACTCTCCTCCCAGTGCTTTAGAATTACCTCCTGACTCTGCCCCCTGAGAAACAGGCCAGGAATATTTCAATGAATACGCCAATTAACCTCAATGCACCTCTCCTGGCATTTCAGAGAGAGAACTCAAGAGTGAAGAGAGGGAAATATGGAGGAGGGATCTGAAGACAGGAAGGGGTGACCAGGACGGAGGTAACCCTGTGGAATATGCCCAAGTCAGTTGCCCTCAATTGGTCTGCAAGAGCACAAGTCCAAAACCCAATGCCTTCATCTAAATCCTGACGCCACCACTTGTTTTAGTCCTCTGTGCCCCACTTCCTAGTGTGAAAAGCAGGAATCATAACAGCACCCAGTCTGTCCGCTGTGGTGAGGACTCAGCGCGTTAAGACACATGGGCACTCAGGGCAGAGCGTGGCATGGCCAACGGTCTCTAAGCGTCTCTGCTGCTGCCATCACTGCTGTGCTCATCAGCGCCAGGTGCTGCTCTCCCACCTGTCCCTGTCCCACCACAGCCCGACAATTCTCAACCACAAGGAGCTTTGGCAGTGGAGGCAGGGAGGAATATGGCTAGAACCTTTGTAAGCTGACTTTCTGTAGGCTGGGGACAGTCCATGCTAAAGGGTAGCTGCCATACCCCCGGGAGCTGCAGGTGCCAGGAGTGAGCACTCTGCATCTTCCCCCTGACCAAGCTGCTCCTCCTCTCTTCCCAAGCTTCCAACACTGGCACTGGCTTCCCAGGACCCATGCCACCTCCAGACTTCAATTGGCAACAGAAAAGAGACAGGGGGCTGGGTGCAGTGGGTTGCCTGTAATCCCAGCACTTTGGGAGGCTAAGGCTGGAGAATCGCTTGAGTCCAGCAGTTCAAGACCAGACTGGGCAACACAGAGAGAGTTTGTCTCTACACAAAATTTAAAAATTAGTCGGGTGTGGTGGTGTGGGCCTGTAGTCCCAGCTACTCAGGTGGCTGAGGTTGGGGAGATGGCCTGGGCCCGGGAGGCCAAGGTTGCAGTGAGCCGAGATCATGCCACTCTAGCCGGGAGGCCACAGAGCAAGACACTGTCTCCAAAAAATAAATAAATAAATAAAGAAGAATGGGCAGGAGAGAGGAGAAGGCTGGGACTAAGGTTTCATTTCGCCTTTAAATAGGAAAAGTCAATAAAAGCTACTAGTTAACCACGTGGCTGTGCTGTCCATCCCTCTCCTGCCAGAGTTAACCAGACAGAATCTCCTGCCAGAGTTAACCAGACTGAATTCTTCAGCAGATATACAATTCAACAGACACCTGCAGACGTGCCTAATGCAGGAAGACTCCTCACTAGATTCCCTCACACATAACACACGTGCACTCTGAGCTGGGCGCTAGAGAGACACGGCCTAACACAACACGAAAAAGATACTGTTGTCCTTGCCAAGGTCCTCACTACTTAGCAGAAGCTCTTGCCCTTCCGCTTCCACCTTTCATCAAGTTGTAAGCCAACAGTCTCACTTCTTCTCTCTTCTTTAATCTGATTTCTGTCTTCCCTTTCTTTTTTCTTTTAAGAGACAGGATCTCACTCTGTCACCCAGGCTGGAATGCAGCAGCATGATTATAGCTCACTGCAGCCTCAAACTCCTGGCCTCAAGTGATCCTCCCGCCTCAGCCTTCTGAGCAGCTAGGACTATGACTGTATACCACCATGCCCGGCTAATTTTTAAAATTTTTGTAGAGACAGGGTCTCACTATGTTGCCCAGGCTGGTCTCACCTGGCCTCAAGCAATACTCCTACCTTAGCCCCTCAAAGTGCTGGGATTACAGACATGAGCCATTACACCCAGCCTTTTCTTTCACTTTTTTTTTTTGTTGAGACAGTAAGGTCTTGCTCTGTTACCAAGGCTGGAATGCAGTGGTGCAATCTCCGCTCACTGCAGCCTTGGCCTCCCAGGCTCAAATGATCCACCTACCTCATCCTCCTGAGTAGCTGGGACTACAGGTGTGCAACACCCACACCCGGCTAATTTTTGTATTTTTCTGTAGAGACAGGGTTTCACCATGTTGGCCAGGCTAGTCTGGAACTCCTGACCTCAGGTGATCTGCCCGCCTCAGCCTCTCAAAGTGCTGGGATTACAGGCGTGAGCCACCACACCTGGCCTCTTTTTTAAAACTATGGCAACCATCTCTCCTCTGTTGAACTCGCCAATAAGAAAAAGTCAATGGGGCCAGGCATGGTGGCTCACGCCTGTAATCTCAGCAGTTTGAGAGGCTGAGGCGGGCAAATTGTTTGAGCCCAGGAGCTCAAGACCAGCCTAGGCAATGTGGCAAAACCCCATCTCTACAAAAAATGTAAAAAATTAGCCAGGCTTGGTGGTGCACGCCTGTAGTCTCAGCTACTCAGGCGGTCAAGGTTGCAGTGAACCATGATCACGCCACTGCACTCCAGCCTAGGTGGCAGAGTGAGATGCTGTCACAAAAAAAAAACAAAAAAAAAGTAATCAACTGCAGGGTTTGGGGTGACAGTTTCTTGGTCATTTCTCCCAGTTTCTTGGTGTCTTTATAGCTAGAGATGGCTAAAGGCCACCCGCAAGAAAACAACTGAGGCCCATGGGGGCAGGATGCTGTTCTCTCCACCGGAGCAACCCGACCACTTGGGTATCTGACACCACCCATCACCCCCCCAACTCCAGGGGATCAGAGCTGAATTCTGAAGAGTGGAACCAAAGATGACAGAGTGCGTGGCTGGAGAGAGGGGTAAGTCCACAGAGTTTAGGTAAATTTCTGAACCACATCCCCACCACGCCCACAATGTACTGCATTAAAGTACACTGGAAGCTAAAGACCAAAAAGGAATCAGATTTTCAACTCTGCCACCTAAAGCAGAAACTGAGGGCCTTATTTACCACACAGATTTTAGCACAAGTGCCATGCCTCCAGTTTCACAATTTCACCAGCAGCTTAAGCAAAATGGCCTGGACACTAAAGATGGCCTCTGGGTCAGAGTATCACTAATTTCCTCTGTCCATAAACCACTTTGATTCTCTCTGTCCCTAATCTCCGCATCTAGTCTTTTTTTTTTTTTTTTTTTTTGAGACAGAGTCTTGCTCTGTCACCCAGGCTGGAGTGCTGGAGTGCAGTGGTGTGATCTCAGCTCACTGCAACCTCGGCCTCCTGAGCTCAGGCAATCCTCCCACCTCAGCCTCCAGAGTAGCTGGGACCACAGGTACACACCACCACGCCCAGCTAATTTTTGTACTTTTTGTAGAGATGGGGTTTAGCTGTGTTGCCCAGGCTGCTCTCAAACTACTGGGCTCAAGCAATCTGCCCACCTCAACCTCCCAAAGTGTTGGGATTACAGGCATGAGCCACTGCACCCGGCCCATCTGGTCTTATTAAATACTTCATTCTCTGCAAATGCAGATGTTTTCTCAGCTCTGATTATTTTTTCTAAAGTAATGACCCTCCACCTGGCTACACAAATGCTTCTAGCAAAGGAAAAGACCAGGGTGTGAAAACTGTACTGCAATAGAACATAAAGCCCGTCCAACCCCCACCTCCCATCAGACCTGGGATGGTGGCAGCAGCAGGCATCGGGGCTCTCAGCCCTGCCCATTAGTCATCCCTAAGGCCTGTTAGCACACAGGTTAGGAGGAGCACACACTCTGGAATCAGAAAGCCCAGGATTGAGCCCAGCCCTGCTTTCAGTTAAGGCTTTGTCACTCACTATCACTCCCTTGACCTAGGACCTCACAAAACCTTGTCATCTGTAAAACTGGGGATAATAAGTTCTACCTTGAATGTTATTGTGAGGAATAAATGAGGTAATGTCTATGCAGCACCTAGCACAGATTCCTGCAGATAAACACTCAATAAATGTTAACTATCATCCACTATCTAGTTATCAGAAAAGCACAATGATATTGTATCTTTAAGTCCTTCCACTTCCAAAAGAAAGAAAGAAAGAAAGAAAAAGATGTGTGGATTTTTTTCCCCTAAAGGTATCAGTGAAGTGAAATTTAAGAAGGAAAACCTGGGCCGGGCGCAGTGGCTCATGCCTATAATCTCAGCACTTTGGAAGGCCAAGGTGGGCGGATCACCTGAGGTCAGGAGTTCGAGACCAGCCTGACCAACATGGTGAAACCCTGTCTCTACCAAAAATACAAGAACAGCCAGGCGTGGTGGCGGGCACCTATAGTCCCAGCTACTTGGGAGGCTGAGGCAGGAGAATCACTTGAACCCAGGAGGCAGAGGTTGCAGTCAGCCAAGATGGCGCCACTGCACTTCAGCCTGGGCACAACAGAGCGAGACTCCATCTCAAAAAAAAGAAAAGAAAAACCCAATTTAAATCCAAGTTCAGGGATGAACTCACTTGCAACTTAAAGTAAATCATGTCACCTCCATTTCTTTGCCTATAAAGTGGGAATAATAGACCCTACTAAACTTTGACGACCTCAGAGACGAGTAAGAATCAATGAGATAACAGGTCATGAAAAAGCTTTCACTTCCTCAAATAAAAAGCAACAAGTAGTAAACCCAGAGCATAATTATTATTAAACTGCCGGGCCCCATAATATTATGGAACATAAATAAGCCAATGATGGCATATTGAACATTAGGTTTGATGCCCTTTCGTCTATTCACATGGAACGTGCTACAAGCCGGAGGAGGCAAATGGCTGCTCCTAGCAGATCCCAGTTCAGAGGCACGGCCCAGCAAAGCTAGCACTCTGCCAATGGTCAGGCTTCAACCATCCTGGGCCACTTCTCAGAGGCCAGTGCCAGGAGAAATTAGGTAATTCATCTGGTTCCAGTTGGACATGTGAAACCAACGACAACCAAAATCCTCACCTGCAGGACTACTCGACAGATGCAGGAAAGGGTCCCCTTTGACCCTCTGCTCTTCTGTACTGAATGGTGTACCACTCTTCCAGGGCATGTGCCATCCTTCCTTTAAAGTGCAACACATGATCCAGGAAGAAGAGCTCAATTTTTCCTTATTTTTACTTCTAGGTCCAAGACATGAGTTTCATTTTTAATCTACCACGGAAATGTCTGGAGAGCTGGAAGTTTGAGTGGGAGGAGGAATGGGGGGGACCTCATCTCCCTAATTTAAAAACGGAGCATGCAACCAAAACTGCATCCAATTTCGTCATCCCCAGGTCTCTCAAACCCAAGGAAGAGAGGAAAAATTTACTTTTATGTTTACTGAACATCTGCTATGTGCCAAGGACTGTGCTAAGTTCTTCACACACATTACTTCCAAAGCCCATTTCCTCTTCCACGCCTAGTAACACCATGGAATAACCACCACAGAACAGGATCATCTCAGGTGGGGAGGGTGGGGGGAAGAATCACAATATGTAGTCAAGTTTAAGACATTTCAAATGTTAGCGATGTAAACACAAATAAACAGCCTTGACTGAGGAACGAGGTCTAAGTTCTGAAACATCCTTTACAGGAGGAACACACAAACCATGTCTTTCCTATAATGAAGAAATTAACTCACGCTACTTAATACACTATAAAAAAGATTTAAAACTTTTAAAACCTGGAGCACAAGAAAAACTCACTACAGGACTCGAACAATCTGGGGCCGGATTGCTGACCTGAGAATTACATCTGGCAATGAAATATGGAATGAACGGCATCCCCTGAGAGGCCCTAGCGATGTGCTCACGGGAGAAGGCAACCACAACGAACTGGCCTGTGTGCGGCCAGGTAACCAGAAGGCCAGAAGGCGGAGCTTTACCGCAGGCGGCAGCGACTGTAGGAAAATGTCTTTCTCAGTTTAAAACCTAGTTCATCCTCATCCCTGGGGTACAACGACTGTCTATGGAGCAAAGTGTCAGATGGGACCAAATACACATTGGTGGCCTGATATTCAAATGTTATCCTCTCCATGCACATCCCACTAAAAAGCAGCTTAGGGAAAAAACGAAAAAACAACAACAACAACAAAAGCTGTCCACCTGTCCACAGTTGACCTTCATTCCTCTGCATCAACCAGTTTCACATAAATCACAATGAACATCCGCACTAAACACCATTAAAAGAACACAAATGTGGCTTGAACTCTTGGACATACTTTCTCTGCATTCAGAGTCAGGAAAATCAGCCAAGCTATGGGGCTGGTCCCCGCCCCTTAACGGGATGCGGCACAGAGGCTTTGCCTGAGGGGCCTGCCAGACCCCTTCTTCCCGGCTACCTACTGAGCAAGTGGGGTGGCGGCTCACCAGTGCCCCATGCCAGGTGGAGGCTCCCGGCAGCGGCCGGCTTTCTGCTAGGCCAGGCAAGCCCGGCTCCGTGTAGGGCTCCTCAAGGTGGTTTCTAAGCTGGGAATTTCCAATGTGCCCGGGAGACCTCCAAGAGCGCGGTCCCCTCGGAAGGCAGCTAGGTAAGGGGACCAGAGGCGAAGGCGGCTGCCATCGCCCGGCCGCGCCCACCGCCCCCACAAACGTAAAGGCGCGCCAGGGTGCTCTCGGCCACCTACCTGCCAGGGTCGCAGGAGCCCACCCTTGGCGCACGCCACCGCCAGGCCGGGACAGCAGGACGGGGTGGCCCCGGGGGCCGGGCCGCGGAGGCAGGATCCGGCGGAGCCTCGGCCGCGGGCCTGCGGACCCAGGTAAAGACAGAGACCTCCACCGCCCCAAAAAGCACCCCCGCCCAGCGCCGGGCTAAGCCTCCTCCCTCCGCCTCCCGCCTGAAGCGGGCGGCCTCCCCGCGCCCGCCGCCCCGCACTCCCGACCCGCCGGCGCACCTGGCCGCGCATCCTCCGGCTGGAAGTGACCACACCGGCACGCGGGGCGGGGGCTTCCTCGCGGCCCCCCCCCCCCCCCCCGCCGGGCGCAGGGCTACAAGCGCCGCTGGAAGGAGGCGACCGCGCCGCAGCGGTTCCGGGTCTCGGCGCTGCCCGGGCGGGAGACTCGGCGCGCGTCCGCTCGCGGGACCACCCGCTCCAGAGTCGCCCGCAGGGGCGAGCCCGGGGCCCGAGACCCCCAGCTCGGGCGCGAGCAGGATGGGGCTCCCCGGGGGCGGCTGGCGCGAGTCGGAGTCCCGAAGCTCCGTCCTTACCTCTGCTTCATGCTGCGGTGTCCCTCAGTGCCGGCGTCCCCTTGGCCGGCCGGTACCGCCTGTCCCGCAGCCCCGGCGTCCGTCGAGGTAACTAGCAGCCAAAGTAGCGGCGCAGCCGGGGGAGGGGCGGGCACAAGGAAGGGCGGGCGTTGAGGCCCTCGGGCCGAACCACAGGACCCCAGCCTCGGGGGCGGGCGAGAGATCTCAGTGCACCTCGGGAACTGGCACCGCGGCTCCCGTCCTCAGGGACCCCATTGGTACCTGCACTCTCAGCCTTGCCAGAATCTCATGGGATATGTGCAAAAGGCAAAGAAATAAACTGTCGCCACACCCTTCGTCCTCTCCGTCTCC
The DNA here is from genome assembly GCF_028858775.2 of Pan troglodytes. Classification (NCBI taxonomy): domain Eukaryota; kingdom Metazoa; phylum Chordata; class Mammalia; order Primates; family Hominidae; genus Pan; species Pan troglodytes. The sequence goes on from NC_086016.1 coordinate 25,389,301, forward strand.
CCGCAGGGTCCATATGGTATCATTAGTGAGATTTATCAAGAAAAAAGGGAAATAATCAAAATTCATATCAGAAATTCATCGGAAGACATAACCACAGAAGTAGCAGAGATTACAAAACAGTGGATGTTATGAATAAATATATGTATTCAAATCTACATATGTATTCATTATGTATGTAAACATATATGAATAAGGATATCATGCCAAGACATTTTAAAATGTGTACAAAATAGACAAAATCCTAGAAAGTATAATTTTCTAAAATGAACTCATGAAGAAATAAAAATCCTGAATAGTTCAGTAGCTTCTATGTAAATTTAATCAGTAGTTAAGAAGTACGGGTCTTTGTCTCTTTCTTTCCCTTTCTCTCTTTTTCTCTCTCACACACAGAGCCCTAATAGTATTATTGGCTAAATCCAAAATTACAGTGGAGTTGTCATTCTAATCCCATTAAAATATTTCCATAAAATTAATGAAGGGGGCTACTTTCAATTAATCTGATGAGAATATTATCTCAATACCATACAAAAAAATTAAGTACAAAAAGAAAAATTGCCTGCCAATCTTATTGAAGAGCACTGGCATAAACTCCCCAGAGGAGAAGGCAATGACCACGCCTCCAATAGGAAGAATCAATACAAACAAAACAGTGTGCACCCCAAAAAAGCATATCCTGACTTGCTCAACCTTATAGCCAATATTTAAAAAAATCCGGAACACACAGGGCCATGGGAGTAGCTGTTGGAGAAATTTTCATGAAGGAAGAAAGATTACAACTAAGTTTTAAAATGCTAGTTTTGTTTGTTTTGTCTTGGAGAGAAGGTAAAAGTGGGAGTAAAAATAGGGAGTTTGGTGTAAGGTGAGAAAAGCAAAGGAAACCTGCATGGATGGGCTGGAGGGTGTGATGGGAGAACAGTGATAAGTATGTTTGGGGAAGCAATTGGAAATAGCAGCTAAGCTTAATCACAATCTATCAAAAGGGACTTGTTGAAGAATTAATGTGTGACTAGGAACAGGGAGGTTATGGGCTTGTCAGCTCGACAGTGGGCACTCAGTTCCACTAACAAATGATGCCCGTGTGGACAGACAGAATGATGGACAGACAGAATGATGGACAGGCAGATGAATGCATGGGCTTTATGTGAAACAGGTCCTCTTGGTTGTTGACAAGATACTGTTTTAAAGTTCCATTTTGCCATACTTCGAATAGTTTTTCATTAGCTAAATTTAGCTGCATGTAAAATCACTAAGGCAGACTTCCAGAGTTCCCACATGAAAATCAAATGTAAACCAGCTGTGACCTACTTCAACACCATCATCGGAAGTCAGAAGTTGAGCTCCTTTTTGATGTTTAAAGCCTGCATAATATTTGCTGTATTATTATTCAGTGTATTACTATTTCCTTTGTGATGGAAATTTGGTTTGTCCCAATTTTCTATTCTATTAAAACACCGCTACATAGAAAACCCCCATGCACATATTTCTCCTAATTATGGAAATATTTTACATAAAATACTCTAGACATGGATGAAATTACCAGGTTATTAGAATTTTAAAATAGGTACTCCCAAATTGTCCTCTTACAAATTATATGAATTCATAAGCTTCCAACTGTTATGGAGTTACCCATTTTGAGAAATCTGTGCTAAAATGACCAAATCAATGCTGATGACAATGATCAGGATAATAAGTACACTGGGAAGACAACAAAATGATTTAGATCTTAGACAAGTCATTCTAGGTGTCTCCACTGTTTCAGTTCTTGCATTCATTCTTGGGCTTTTTCCTTTTACCAAAGAAAATAGCTCCTTGACATCACATGAGTCCATGCTATGCGTAATGAGTATTGGTTAGTAAAAATGCCTATGACTAGTCATCTTCATCTATGCAAGCAAATATTAATTCATAAAACACTTCAAATGTAAGCAATTAATAATTAGTGAATGAAAAGTATATATCAATTAGAAAAAAATCACTATTAAAAAGACATTATTTGTGTGATAAAAGAGATTGCCATTTTGTATTTTTCTACAAGGTTAAAGAAAACTAAGTCAACTTATACAAGTGAGTTTTAAAAGCCTTTACGCCAGGCGTGGTGATTCATGCCCATAATCCCAGCACTTTGGTGGGCCAAGGTGGGCGGATCACCTGAGGTCAGGAGTTCGAGACCAGCCTGACCAAAACGGTGAACCCTCATTTCTACCAAAAATACAAAAAATTAGCCAGGTATGGTGGCATGAGCCTATAATCACAGCTACTTAGGAGGCAGAGGGCAGGAGACTCGCTTGAACCTGGGAGGTGGAGATTGCAGTGAGCCGAGATAGTACTGTTGCACTCCAGCTTGGGCAACAAGAGTGAAACTCCATCTCAAAAATAAACAAATTAATTAATTAAATAAAAGCCTTTAACCCAGAATGCTGAGTAAATTGGCCAAAAATGCTAACCTATGCATTTCAATACTATAGGATTCACGTTAATAGAAATAACCAGATGAAATGCTTCTGGTATTTCACCTTCCCAACCCCCATGAGCCAGTGTTTTTTTCTGTGAATAACAAAAACAGCGGAATTTACTTGCCTATCCATAAGAGGTTACCACTTCTGTGTATTGCCCCGAAACAGGTGGTGGCTGGGTGAGAAAGGGGACAGCCCTAGGGCAGGCGATGGGGGCTCCAGTATCGTGGGTGAGCTTCCTAAACCTCTGCAACTTTCGGCCCCGAAATGGGATGAGCCACGTTTAGCACAATGCCCAGAACAAAGTAAGGATTTGACACATCACACTTCTCTCCACATTGTTCCGTCATCAGCCACCGCGTCCTGCACCTCCCAGCCCACTGGGCTCCGGCTGTTTCCATCACATGAAGAATGATCCAGAGCCTGGCCTCCAGCCACCCTCCTGGCCTTGCTGCTTCTCACTCTGCCACTGACTCTTAACAGACCAGCCTGGCTGTCCTCAGACATACCACACACTTCACTGTGGGAGTCACGCAGCCCTCACTGCTCCTTCGCCAGGGAGCCACGGGGCTTTCCTCCTCAGGAGGACTCTGCAAGCAGCTGGATGAAGGGCCCCCCTGTCTCTCATCCTCCCTTAATTTTTGTCACAGCTCTCCTTCCTTCCACTCAGTGCAGCGCACACTGATTGATCCTCCATCTTCCCCAAAAGACAGGAACAGCATGAGCAGTGGAGAGTAGATTCCAAGGATAGAAAAAATAGTCAGTGATTTCTCATTTCCATTGATCATCAATGAAGAAAATGTATCCTGAAGGTCACGTACCTCCTATGGGACTGCTGCATCCTCAGCCTCCTGAATTTCAGCCCAGCACCTTCCTCCCCAGCACAGCAACAGGTCAGCCCTTACCAGCATCCCTCTCTTATTGCCTTTGTGCAGAGCCAGCACCAGGGCCAGGGGAGGCCTTGAGATTGTCCCTCCCCAAAAATTTGAGAAATAATCCTTCACGTCACCAACAAAGCACAGCCTTATGCATTGGTGGTCAGTCCCTCCCAACACCTCTGTCACTGTAAAGCTGGCAGCGCCCCTCCAAGGTTGGCCTTCCCAAGCACTGCACCTCTAGGTGACAGAGTGTGTCCTTACCTTGAGGCCTGGGCGCCCAGTCTATCCTGTCCAGTGAGCGAGCTGTGGAGAAGGGGGGATTCCAGGTTAAGGGGAGACTAGCAAGGCTCCTGCTTTTATGCTGCCCTATTGGGAAGGCTGTTAAAGAAACACAAGTTGTGAAGCAGTGAAGATAGAACATGTTTTCATTACTTAAACCAATACATTCCACAGATGGAATAATAAGAAATGCTACATCCAAGCTAACTGAATCCAACAGCATATCAAAAAGATAATCCACCATGATCAAGTGGGTTTCATACCAGGGATACAGGGATGGTTTAACACATGCAAGTCAATAAATGTGATACATCACATAAATAAAATTAAAAACAAAAACTCATATGATAATCTGAATAGATTCAGAAAAAACATTTGAGAAAATACAGCATTTCTTTATGATTAAAATCCTTCAGCAAAATCAGCATAGAAGGGACATACCTTAAGGTAATAAAAGCCATCTGTGACAAACCCACAGCCAACATTATCCTGAATGGGGGAAAGTGGAAAGCATTCCCCCTGAGGACTGGAACAAGACAAAGATGCCCACATTCACCACTTCTACTCAACATAGTGCTATTCACTACAGCATTGGTTGTAAAAGCAAGACTGGAAACAGAACAAATGGATACCCATAATGAGTGCTTAAGTAATTTTGGGAATAGTCATAGGGTGCAGTACTTTATAGCTCTGAAACAATACAGTGGATTTACATTTGAAAATGCGGAATGATAACTAAGGTGCATTGCCCAGTGATATGTGCAGAGGGGCAGAGAACTTTGTGTAAACACGATCACGCATCAGCATGCATTCCATGCGCATGTTTCTATTTGCACATAGATTGTAGAAATGATATGCAAGCAAAAATGTTGACTTGGTGTTTGGAAGTTCAGAGTGGAAGGGAAACTTCCTTGCTAACCTTTTATGATATTTAGAGTTCTTTCTAACCATGAATATGTAATACATTTAGAAATCTTAGCTAACAAGAAAAGCCTCTGGTCCTGGCCTCCTGCTGGCACATATCATATGGACATGGTCCTGTCATGCTAATGTGTGCAAACTGAGAAAAATCCAAGAATGGGAGTCTGCTTTTTTCATCATACAAATAATTGTTAATAGAAACAGTATGATAATTGCTCATTGATATACCATGAATATTCTATTAGATAATAATAAATTTCTGACATTTGAACTATACTTACACATGGAAATTGAAATATATGGATGAAATATTGTGGCTTATAGAGGCAAACAATTGTTTTATTGGCATTTTACAAACTGATCATCATTCCTCATGGCACGGGTCCATGTGATATTAAGTAGCTTGTTATGCTTGGGAAGGGCAGTGATGACCACAAGAATGACTTCAACTACTAAAGTACAATGGAGATTTCAACAATGTTTTGTTTAATATTAAAATATTTCACTGTGCTCCCAGGTTTTTTCTCACCCTAATAGCTTTCACCCATATCATGTGGGTCCCATTAATACAGATACCTCCAAATGCACCACTCTTCCATTATATCCAGTCAATTGTTGATTACCCTGGGCCTACGATGGGGGGGAGGGCAGGGGCTGCTGGCCACCTCCTCATCTACAGTAAGAGTCAATGAGCAGTTAAGTGGATACTGAAAACCATTTATCCTGCTGGAGTGAGAAATAAATGGTTTCTTTTTTTTTTTTTTTTTTAGATGGAGTCTCGCTCTGTTGCCCAGGCTGGAGTGCAGTGGCATGATCTCGGCTCACTGCAAGTTCCGCCACCCATGCCACTCTCCTGCCTCACCCTCCCGAGTAGCTGGGACTACAGGCACCTGCCACCACGCCTGGCTAATTTTTTTTTTTTTTTTTTTAATGGAGAAGGGGTTTAACTGTTAGCCAGGATGGTCTCGATCTCCTGACCTTGTGATCTGCCCGTCTCAGCCTCCCAAAGTGCTGGGATTATAGGTCTCCGCACCTGGCCATAAATGGTTTCTTTCAATAGGGTAATAAAATGCATCTTTTCCAAACTATTTATATGACTCAAGGCCCATCTCAATTTCAGATGTGATTAGCCTCAATTCCTGATTCTCACCAAGGTGTGTAATGTCATCCACGGCCCAGTGCAGAGGAACACGTGCTGCCGTCAGACTGCCAGGGTCCGATCCCGCCTCCTCACTCACCCCGGGAGATCCCTTTAAGCCAGGAGTCAACAGTGAGGATGGAAACATGAGTGCTTTTTAAAGTCCTGAAAGTTCAGAGGCAGACTGTCAATTTCTCCTGCACCCCTGGGCACACACCAGGAGAACTTTGTCTCCAGGATCAAGTAAGTGCCTGTGAGAGAGTTGTGTCCCTCAGATTCTGTTCACCACAGGTGACACTCGATGCAACCCCAAACCTCTTCTGCACAATCCCAAGGGGTGCTGACTAATCCAACCCAAAGGCTGTGATGTTTGGCAGAGGCAGAAAAGAAAAGGCCAGGTGTTCCGGGAAAGATCACCTTCAAATAACACAGCACTCTCATAGCCCAGAGAGACAGTTCTTACTATTATGCCAATAAACCTGGAAAAGACCAAATCCAATTTGACACATATTTCCTTTTTCGTTTTGATTTCATGCCCCCTCCCTCAACCTCCCAAGCAGCATGGATACCCCGAAGGCCCCTGGGAACTCTCTCCCATTGGCTCTTACGTGGAAAGTAGTTACCTACCTGCAAAATCCTCGTCATCAGACATGCTCTCCACAATCAAATCTTTAGAAACACAAACATCAGGATAAGTCATTAGAGAGAGGCCCATCCACCCCTCCCACCCCAGCTGAAGCCTGGGTGCTTCACACAGGATCCCCTGATGTTTCCTCTGCTTCACAGACATCCCTACAGCCTCTCTGGACATTGTTTTATACTTGCAAAATCATTTGCTCTCACCAGACCCCAAATCCTCCTTCCCAAAAGGAGCCCAGAATCAGGTTTCTGTACCCTAGAGACAATGTTTTTCCCTCAGGAAGTGAGTTATTTCAGGGTACGTACCATTCTCCAGTGTCAATGGCTCCTGCAATTATAGAAAAGAAAACATTAGGAGGGTGAAATGTTGCCATGCACGTCACGCAGATCTGATATTCTCTCAACAACTTGAGAAAATTAGAAGGGGTATAGTGATTGAGTCAAAGGTCGAAGTCCCCCAAAACTAGCACGGAGGACACCTGTGGAAAAGACAAGACCTTTTCCCACAGAATTTATCTTTAAAGTGTATTTAGATTGGCAGTTTCATAACTCTTAATCCACGGGGGAAAACTGCTGTGGAGGGAAACACCTCTACATTGCAGTGGATCGTGGATGCTGCCATCTACCACGCCCCAGTGTGCCCGGCATGGGTTGATGAGAGGTTGCCAATCAATAGCACCACACCAAGGGAATTGCAGATGTCATAAATAATCCACATTGGCAGATGTTCATGTCTACATCTGATTGGAAAGAAGCCAGGAAAGCAACATTTCTGTTCAAGACAAAGGAAAGTGTCTTACCTTGGTAGCATCTTCTTTTTTACAGATGTATCGTACAGCATCCTCATTAGTGATGTCGTATACAGTGTCCTCATAAGAAATGTCTTCTATAGTGTCCTCATTAGAGATGTCATGTACAGCAGCCTCATTACAGATGTCTACAGCGTCATTAGAGATGTCACGTACAGCAGCCTCATTAGAGATGTTTACAGCATCATTAGAGATGTCACATACAGCAGCCTCATTAGAGATGTCATGTACAGAAGCCTCATTAGAGATATCTACAGTGTCCTCATCAGAGATGTCTACAGCATCCTCATTACAGATGTCATATACAGTGTCTTCTTTAGAGATGTCTTGTACAGCGTACCCACAAGGAGCTAGGAGAACACAGAGTAAAGGTCAGTGCCCTGGTGGTGAATCACCCAGGGAGCTTGCTTGGTGTGGGTGCCTGGAGGTGGCTGATCACAGCATGGGCCCAGCTAATGCTAGGCCATCCTCCCGGGTGGACCTGCACTAGTGAAGCTAAGAGACATGACTCAGAACACTTTCTGCAGTGGGAATCAGTTTCCAGGTTCAGATATGCATTATCCAGTGAAGTGGGGAAATATAAAAAAATAGAAATTGACAAATTCATGAAAAGCCTTCCATGAGTGCAAGTGTGATTTTTTTTGTTAACCACTTTACATTCAGTATGCATTCATACATACAAAATATTTTTGCAAGAAATCAGAAATTTTAATTTTTGTCAGTTATGTTAAATCTAACTTAGCTGTCAACATAAAGATTCTATCTCATTTACTTTGCGGTCTCCAGAAAATCTAGCACATAGTAAGTAGACCAAAATATTTATTAAATGAAAACACATAGCAGGGGTGGGGGGCTGGTAGGCAGACCGAGTTGCACCTGATTACCTGGATGATAATAAACTGCACAAAACCTTGATCAGATTAATATTGAAACTGCCTTTTGCTCGGGCTCTTTTCCCTTGCAGAAGAAGGATGACCAAGAAGATGAACAGGGAAGAAATGAGAAACAGAGGCCTTTGCTTACTAGCTAAGGGTCACCTTCTGTAACATGCAATAGTCTACAAGTGGCCTTGAACTCTGCCGTGATTCAGTGAGAGTTCCCTCATGTCTTCTATCCAGGTTGAAGTCCAGCGAAATTGTAACTGTCCTCTTTGCAACTTGCGAGACCACACTGCTTCTGCATTTGCCTGTTGTATGTATGAGATTTACACTTGTTTTAAAGCAACATTTTGTTTCGGTTGGGCTGGTGGCCATACCCGGCACTAGCCAGTCAATAGTGAGATGGCTCCTCATGGAGGAGGCTTGGCTTGAGGCTGAGGGTCTTTAACCCACATATACAAGAGAGTTGCCACTAAGGGATGGAAGCCAGGCTAATAACCAAGTGCCACACAGAGCTCCTATCTGTCCCTCCTCACCATTTTTGGCTGGCAGGATTTGAGCATTTTAGGGCTTGGGAAGATAGTATTACTAAATCTACTAAAATACATCACCCATCCTTATAGACTTTGGCCAGTTGCTGAGCAGATTAACTTCACAACTGAAGTGGGCCACACTGGCCTTTGTGGTCCCCCACTCCTCTTAGAATTTGTGAGCGTGGGGCCTACTGGAGGAGGGTGGGAGGTGGGAGGAGGGGGAGGATCGGGGAAAATAGCTGATATTAGGCTTAATATATGGGTGACGAAATCTGTACAACAAACTCTTCATGACACACATTTACATATGTAGCAAACCTGCACATCCTGCACATGTACCCCTGAACTTAAAATAAAAGTTAAAAAAAAAAAAGGATCTGTGAGCTGAGCCAAACACCTGGGGATCTTTGTGCTTTTGACACACTGATGACTATGCCGGTCCGTGGGGAGATGAGCCTATAACTGCCCTGGGTTGTGTGACCACGGAGGCCACTTTATGATGATGGGCAGTGTCTGGGGCCTTTTGGGCTCGGTGCTTTAGGGCTTATACATGAATGCTGGACTCCCTGTGTGGTGGTGAACACCCCATGACTAAGTGCATGTCAGCGTCAGCACTGGCCCACACTCCTGGCTTCGTGTTTTCACTTTTTCATTCAGGAACTCGGCAGCTGGGGCCACTCCCTTGGCCCTTCAGGTTCTCCACCTGAGCAGTGGGGATAATAAGGCAGACCCGGGGATGGCTCTGGTGAGGGTGGAGGAGTCACTGTACAGAGAGAGTAGAGCGGGGGTGGATTTTATTGTTAGAAGTGGACACTGGTGATTGGGTTGTATAAGTGGGAAATCTCTCCTGAGAAAACACACAGCCTCACCTGTACAGAAACACACACATTCACACCACACGATGCAGCCTCACACAAGACACCACCAATCCTCAAGCACCCAACTCAGCACCACCCAAAAGGGAGCACAGCTGCTTCCTCAAAAATTGGCCATAACTTTTCCCTGGGGGATTCAGGTTTTTAAAAAAACACTCCCCCTGTGCTTATTTCTATCACGATCCCAGGATCAGGGTGGCTCTTCACATTGAAACCTGCAAAGATGCCACACTTTTCTTGGCATCCAGATTGTTTTCTTGGCAAGTAATTCCAGAATACTTACCAAAACCAAGCCTCAGAGGGGCCACCCGCACCACCTGCAATACAGAAACAAGACTTTATGAGGGGTACATCGTGTTGTGGATTGTTTGCACAAGGCTCTGTTTCTCTCAATGAATACTGAAAACTTGATCAGAAAGTGTAGTCAACTTCAAGGCTCCCCAAACAAGGGTAGGATACACACTGGAAAAGACATCAGCTTCTGGATGGTTGATCTCTCAGGTCCACGTAGGTTGGCAAGTGCAAAATACTGAATCCAAGGAGAAGACATTGCTTCCAAGGACAAGGACCCCAAGGACACGATCTACAACCTGAAGCCATCACAGCTAAATGTCATTTTGGATTACATATCAGTTGCTAAGAGTCACTTCTTCCACCCCCTCAGAAAACTGCATTTAATACCTGTCATGGACATTGTCATTTTTTCACATGTAAAGTCAGTTGAAAAAGAAAGATGCCAAGAAAGGAACATTTCTATTTCAGGGAAAGCAAGGCAACCTTACCCTCGCGTTGACTGGCCTCTCTCCACCTCCTCTGTCCTTGCGAGCTGGAGGCTCCTCAGAGGCTAGGAGGACACAGAGCAACAGTTAGTCATAGATGCTTTTGTTCATGAGTTATTCAGGGAGCTCTGCTTAATGTGGACAACAGGACAGTGTGTGTGGATGTGTTTCATTAAAAGCACAGTTTGAGCTCCTGCTAGAAAATCTTCCCTCGTGGAAAGACAGGCAAGAACGAGGAGCTAAGGAGCAAGAAATAGAGTCCCTGGCATTTTGCTGATGGCAACTTAAGGCAATGGGAATGAGTCAGTCTACAAATGGCACTGAAGTACACGCTATAATTTGATGAGAGTCCCACCGCTCACACTGCGAGGTTTGAAACCCAGCTAAATGATTTTCTAAACCCTATAAAACAATATTAGCTTGTAGGATTGATGTCCCAAGACCATTTTTACGTCTGTGGATCCACAGTGGCTGTCACTGCAGTTATTATGTGTTTTAGCATTTTGCACTTGAACAAAAGCAAAGTTTAACAGACAGATTGGATTCAATTCTAGGCAAAATAGTCTATTGTATTTATTCACTAATCCTTTGTTATAACTGCTGATGGGAGAATTAGAAATACTGAAATTATATCCTTTAAAATTAATTAAAGCATAATTATAATCACACAATATTTTTTCATCCAGGCCTCCTTTTCTTTGTCATGCATGCATAATTAATTGAGGATGGAGAATATCTACGCTTGTTCAGGCCAGCCAACATATGACAGTTTACTTCAAGAGAGGAGACATGGGTTGAATGCTGGTATGGTTTAACCCTGCAGCGCAAACAGTTGCAACAAGTGTGGTGAACTAATCACCAGATGGCCCTTTGCTGCTTTATCATTGCGCCTTATGTGTAGCTTGCGGGATTTGATTACGCCTATGTTTTGTGGTGATCATACTTTCAACTATTCCTAAAATACTGCTTCAGTCTTATCCTTTTGGGGTCAACTGCTGAGGATTTCATACAAATTAATGAAGTTTGTGAATCTAAAGTTCTACACAAAGGGGGAAATATTTGCAAATCATTTATCATGTAAGAAACTAAAATTTAGAATACATGTTAAACCCCCCAAAAATCTACAACAACAAACTAACTAAATAAAAATCAGATGACTCTTTAAAAATGGGCAAAAGACTCAAACATATATTTCCCTAAAGAAGATACAGCCATAGATAGTAGCACAGGAAAAGCTGCTCAGTATCATTAGTCATTATGGAAATGCAAATGAAAAACACAAGTAGACACCAATATACACCTACTAGGATGATTTAAAGGAAAATAAGTGTGAAGAAGGACGTAAAGAAATTGTAATCCCGATACATTGCTGGTAGAAATGGATAAAGTTGCAGCCACTGTGGAAACCAGTCTGCAGTGGCTCCGAAGGTTCAATATAGAACTCCCGTTAGACCTAGGAATTCTACTCTTAAAGAATAGAGAACAGAAATCAAACAGATGTTTGTATACTAATGTTTGTAGCATCACTTTTCACAGGAGCCAAAAGGTGGAAATAATCCAACCATCAATGAACAAATGAATGTAATAAAAGCAAGGTGGTCTGCATGCAATGCTACGTCATCCATCTGTAAAAAAGGAACATAATTTTGATAGATGATACAACATGGGTGGACATTGAGAACATTATGCTTAGTGAAATACGCCAGACACAAAAGGAATATATTGTCTAATTGTACTTATATGAAGTGCCTAGAATAGTCAAATTCATACAAGAGAAAGTGGGATAGGAATCACCATGGGCTGGAAATAGGGGGAAGGTGCTATGTTGCTTACGGTGGACAAGGTTTTGTAAGAAATCATCAAAATTGTGGGTGTAGATAGTGGTGTTGGTTATGCAACACTGTGAATATTTTGAATGCCACGGAGTGCACACTTTGGTTAAAAGGTTCAAATGATAAATATTTTATTATACATATTTTCCCACAATAGAAAACACACACAGCCAAGCCCAGATGCCAGTCTTGCTAGAAGCCTTCCTTTGCCTTCAAGATTAGGCCATCATGCTGTACCTCCAACACGTCCACACACACCAAGGCACCTCGCTCACGCAAGGTGTGAGTCCTCCAACAAAGTTTCACACTCTAAACCCAGATAACTTTTGAAACCCAAGTTCTGTTGATCCCCTACTTCAGGTGCTCCATAGATGCTCCTTTGTCTACGAAACACTGCCTCAGACAATTAAATAGTCCAAAGTGACCAGCAGAATTTTTATGTTAATTCTGATATTGTGCTGTTAGTACAAGTATTTTTCCCCTTCAGATTTATGTCTTTGTTACTGATAAATGTAACTGATAATGCTTTTGTCAGCTATGTTGCCAAGCATATTTATATAAAAATATACTCTTAGATTGTTTTGAGAACTTGACAAAGATGATAGCAACAACGATACTCTTATTTGTTTTATACTAATCTTTACGTGTTACTTTCATCATTTCTTACATGTTGGGGCCTACCATACATTGTACAGTGAAATTAGTGCTATGCATCATGGTAGGAATATAAATTGGCAAAGCTAATTTAGAAAACAGTTCTCTTGTTTCTCAAAATATTAGGCCGGATGCAGTGGCTCATGCCTATAATCCCAGCACTTTGGGAGGCAGAGGTGGGTGGATCACCTGAGGCTAGGAGTTTGAGACCAGCCTGACCAACACAGCAAAACCCTGTCTCTACTGAAAATACAAAAATTATCCAGGTATGGTGGCGTGTGCCGGTTGTCCCAGCTACTCGGGAGGTTGAGGCACGAGAACTGCTTAAACCTGGGAGGTGGAGGTTCCAGTGAGCCGAGATTGTGCCACTACACTCCAGACGGGGCCTCAAAAAAAAAAAAAATGACCAAAATGTCATTATGCATTACATGACTGCGTATGATGCTCAAAGTTACACTACTCACCATAGAAAAAAACAAAAATAATTAAATGTCCATTAACTGGTAAATGAATAAACGCTATCTGTATGAATAAACACAGCAGACTATGAAGGAAAACACATGACCAGCACCTGCTAAAGCGTCAATTAACTTCAAACATAGTATGCTAAATGAAGGAAGTCAGATTCCAAATATGTATATACGTCCATTTCTATTAAACAAGCAGGAAATTTATGGAGATGGAATGTCATAGCAGTATTGCTTAGGGCTGGAGATGGGAGTGGGGATTAACTGCCAGTGCGCAAGAGAGAACTTGGGTGAGGGAAACATTTTTAAATTAGATCATGGCGATGGGTGCACACAGTATCAATTTAATAAAGCATCAAATTGTAGACCTTTTCAGTGGGCAAACTTTATGGTGGGTTCACACCCAATATAGGTGTTAAAAATAAATTAATGTTATGGAAATTCTGGTCGGGTTTTTAACAAGCCAAGAGATAGGCTGTTAAAGCAGCATTAATTCAAATGGTTGTCACAGGTCACTTAAAGTTAATCAGATAGTTGTCCTGTAAATATATAGCGAATGTTATCCATGAACTTCCTGAATCTATTGCAATAATCACATTTTCTCTCCATTAACCTTTTGAGTTAGCTAATTTTATTTATAGCATTTTCAATGTTAATCCACCATTTCATATTTTGAGATTAACGCACATTAGTCAGAATTCACAGTATTTTAAAATATCGCAGAATTTAATTTACCTTATCTGGTTTTGGTTTCAAGACTATACTAGCCATTTCATTTAATTGTACATGTAGGGTATTCTAATTTATGGAAAACTATTACATCTTCCTTGTTTTTTTTTTTTTTTAAGAAATTACTTCTAGGGATTTATATGAGGTACAGTCCATGGAGAATTGTTTTAATTCTTCATGTCTTCACTGGGTATAGGATTGCTCATATTGGTAATATTTTTCTGCTCAGATTCCAATAAGAAACTTGTGGAAGAATCTGAAGGGTGGGATCTTTGAGGGAGCCTAAGACAGAGCAAGACAAGCTAAGAAAGAGGGCAGTGCCACAGCAGAACTGCTATTGATGCCCCCTCATCTAGATTCCAGAAGAGACATCCAGCTGCAGACACTGAGGTGCAGGAAAACAGTGCAGCACCCATCAGAGAAAGCAGTGCCCAGGAACAAGGAGGCACTGATGGTGGCAAGAGGCAAAGACAGCTGCCACGAGGCTGTTCACATGAGGGTCTCAGGCTGCATAGACACCCACAGTGGCTGAGAGGTCCTGGTTTTCATAAAGGTGTGGCTCAGCCAGGCCACCAACAAGCAGTTCACAAACAGTAGTAATACGACACTTTCCAAAGACCATACTTGAGTAACACGGTGGTCCTCACAAATTTCCAATCAGGATGGTAGCACAGTTCCATCTGCTTTAGGACACAGAGCCTGCCCGTGTCTGTCCTGTCTGATGGGTCAGAGGTGCAGGCTGCACTGGGGAGTAAGAATGTCACCTTCTCAACTTTGGGAAAACCCCCTGCCGGAACTGAGAATGGCCCTTTCTAAAGAAGGAGGCTGACCACATCAGGTTGGCAGATGGCCAAAGATTCACTCAGGGAGAGCCCACATCCTGGGCCATCCTGGGTGGTGGCAAGACGAGATAGATGACTGCTTTTGCAACACATACCTGACAACAAAAAATCAACAACTGTAAGAGAGCCAGAAAATCTCCAAATATTTGCACATTAGCAATGCACTTTTAAATAACTCATGGGTTAAATAAGAAGTCTTAATAGAAAGTTAAAAATACCTTTACATTAAATGAAAATGTGACTTGACAAGATTTCTAGATGTAACAAAAGCAGTCTGTAGAGGAAAATTTATAGCATTGGATTCAATATATTAAAAATCACAAGATCTAAAATCAGTAATATCATGTTTCAATTAGGAAACTGTAGAAAATAAAGGAATGCAATGTAAAGCAAGTAGAACAAGTAACAAACAACATCACAGAAGTCAATAAAATTAAAACACTGAAATCATCAGAAAATCATTAAAACCTAAAGCTGGTTCCTTGACATGCTCATTACAATGAATGAACTTCTATGCAGGCTAACCAAGAAAAAGAAGATAACACAAATGACCAATTTCAGAAATAAAAGAAGAGCCGTCTCTACTGAACTGTTGAGCATTAAAAGGATAATCAAGGAATATCATGAACAATTCTATGACTGCAGTTTGATAACCTCAGTGAAATGTATTAAGTCCTTGAAAGACAATTTTCCCAAGGTCAACTAGAATCCTAGATCATTTGAATAAGCTTATGTCTGTTAAATAGGTTGAATTCACATTAAGAGCATTCTGAAAAAGAAAGCACCAGATCCAGATGGTTTCTCTCATGAAATCTACCAAATTCTTCAAGAGGTGAATAAAAAAATCCACTCAATGCAATATTATTTGGTGATTTAATGTGCATTTTATGCCATTAAGGCATAAAAAAGACATGAAGGAAGCTTAAATATACATCAATTTAGTGAAATAAATTTATCTGAAAAAGCTACATAATATATGATTCCAACTATACGACATTCTGGAAAAGGCAAAACTGAAGCTACAGTGAAAATATTAATAGTCGCCAAGCTTCCTGGAGAAAGAGGACAGAGATTAATGAGCGAGAAGAGGAGATTTTTAGGGATGTGAACATATTCTTTATGAGAACATAATGGTGAACATAATGTTATACATATTTCAAACTTCACATGTATGTGTAACAGAAAGAATGAACATTATGCAAATGATAGACTTCAGATAATAATGTCAATATTTTCTCATTACTTTTAGCAAATGTACCACATTAATGTAAGATGTTATGTTAATAATAGATGAAATTAGGAAGTCAGGGTGAGGGGACAGAATGATATGGGAACTTTGTGTATTATATGCTCAATTTTTTTTTTTTTTTTTTTGAGATGGAGTTTCACTTTTGTTGCCCAGGGTGGAGTGCAATGGCGCCATCTCGGCTCACTGCAACATCCGCCTCCTGGGTTCAAGCAATTCTCCTGCCTCAGCCTCCTGAGTAGCTGGGATTACAGGCACCTGCCACCACACTCTGGTTTTTTTTTGTATTTTTAGTAGAGATGGGGTTTCACCATGTTGGCCAGGCTGGTTTCCAACTCCTGACCTCAGGTGATCTGCCTGCCTTGGCCTCCTAAAGTGTTGGGATTATAAGCATGAGCCACCACGCCTGGCCATATGCTCAGTTTTTATGTCAATTTAAAACTCTCTAGTTAAAGAAATATATTAATTTAAAAATAATAATATAGCACCACTCTTTCAGGGAGATCTATGCTAATGTTTAACAATCAGGTAAGTTCTAGACATTAGCTTGAAACATTGTCCATCCTTAAACATGAACCAAAATTGACTTTTAAGTGGATATTTACTTTTGTGGTTGTAGCAATACTTACTGACTAAGCAAATTAGAATTCTGACACATTAAAAAATATTGGTTAATCTCTTCATAGATTCCTCTTACATATGGGACACTGAATACTCTCCACAACTGCGATGATTGAATCAACTTAATTAATGAACTTCCACAGTACCTTCTTGTGGCTGTATCTTCTTCTTTCTCCAGAAGCCATGATGCCTCTGATGCTGGTTGGTGTACAGGCTGTATCTTCTCAAAATTTCTATCAGAGAAGATGCTGGTTAATGCATTTACAATAGAGAGGACTGTTGACACCTTGCTGACAGAAGACCAGAAGAAAATAGTGATCATGTGTTCCAAGTTTAATCTTATGATCCCGCTCTTTACAGGCTTCCAAGCAGAGCCCGCTGAATCAAAGTTGGGTTTCAGGAAGATCATGGAGTTCACTGAGCATTCAACACCTCTATCAGACAGACTTCGAGGGCAGTGAAGGCTGACTCCATATCACACAGAGACAACTTAGATCTTTCTTCTCAGAAGTCCAATAGTCTTCAGAGGAACCCCCCATTCTTACACAACTATGTCATCCAGGTCTCAGGCAAAAGCCCCCAGTATTTTGTAAAATTTGAGCTATCACAGTTTTACTAGCTTTTATGTTATTACAAAGCTTTGTCCTCTTTTAGTATGGATTTTAGCAACAGTGACCTAGTTAGTAAGAAATAGAAGAAACTACTGGAAGAAAGCGTGGAAAGAACACACGAGGTAAAATTTGACCTAAAATGACCAGTCTCATTCACTAACCTCACCATAGTCTTATGGGTTCAATGGACCTGTCCAATCCTTTGCTCTGTTCTCTCCATCACCTTCCTGTGTAATTGTCCTCCACCCCACATATAATAGAAACATTGCACAGGGGAGCTAATCACCTCTTTTATCCCCCACTTCAGGCTCATGCATAAGTTTACAGTAAAAGCCTTTTCAAATGACTGCTTTAATTGCTGCTATGGCACGTATCATCAGTTGAATGGGAACTCTCATGTGACTTTAAGCAAGCCTTTATTGAGAGATGTGATTCAATACTAGGGACAGTATTCTAGTGTAGTAAATCATTGATTTTACGTTATGAAGATCATCAATTATTGAAAATGTATAAATAATGAAGCCCAGCCTTGCTCTTCAATGCTGTGTGTGTAAATCCACTGAGCGTGCTGACCCCCATGCTTACACCCACCTGCTAACACAGGGAGGGTCCATTCAGAAGGGAGGCACGGCTCCAGCACTGACGCTCTCCACGCCAGCTTCACAAGAGAGTTGCCATGAACAACAGACACCCGGATAACCACCAAGTGGTAATTTGAGTACTCAATGATCATGATCCCTAAAGTACGTAGCTCAGAGGTCTTGTGGTGAACTGCGGCCAAGACTCTAAAGCATCTCCCCAATTCTTATTGGACTTAAGCCATGTCTTGAGGAGACCCAGCTATGACACGCAGGCACCACATTGTCCTACTTAGTGCCTCCCTTAGTGTTTCAGAACCTGTGATTTGATCAGAAACATGGGCTTTCTATGTTGGTTTCACACTAAGGACTATGTGACACCTGCAGGAAGATGCCTACATAGCCACATTATAAGATCACTGAGCCTCTCTTATGTGAGGGATGGCGTTTGGGATCACTGCAGGCGTGGGTAATTCCAGGCATAGAGGGTGCTGGAACTCCCTTGCACGGTGAATAGTGATCCCTTCACTGGCTGATAAATAGAAGTTGTAGTTCAGGCCTTCAACAATGGGACCGTATGAGTAAACATCTTGGCTCCTCACTTCATAGCAAGTGAGCTGGGGCACATTTATTTCTGTGGTGTAGTTTCTCCATCTGGTGTGGGGGTTCAATAAACAAGCTCACAACATATGGCCATGATGAGGTTTGAACTAATGTAAGTAAAGTATGTGGTCTGATTTGTTAAATTAAGAAAAATGGCACTGAGAGTTGTGCTGGGTAAACACACTTTTTTCCTAGGGGCAACACACATAGACACACATTCACAAACAAATCAAGCAGACTTGCACATAGACCGCCCCACCCCACCCCTGCCTTAATACACACCCCCCACACATGACCTAATGTGAACACCACCTAATGTGAACACGTTTCCAGGAACTATACATAGGTAAAAAGAGTTTGTCACCTGGAAAACCAGTTTCTTTTACTATACCCCACATCCTCATTCCCACCAGGTGTCTTGGATCATGGAGGCTCTCCAGACCAAAGCCAGCAGTTAGGCTCCAGATCTCCTACAGAATCTTTTTCTAACAGCCGGTGAGTGATTCCAGAATACGTACCATTGATTGGGCTCAATGAAATCACCTGTAATTAGAGAAGGAAAACACTCTGAGAATCAGGCTATGCTATGGATGGTTCGCACAGGTCTTTTGTTCACTTGGAAACTCTGGGCAACCAAGATGGGAAAGAATGTTCAAGTCAAAAGCCCCAACTCTAGAGTAGAGTTTCCTTATGAAAGCACTGGAGCTTTTCTGGAAGGATGTTTCTATCTAGACAATTTTTGGGTAGCAATTACAGAATTCTTATCTAAAGTGGAAAACTTGTTCCTGAAGAAAATATCCCTTAACATGCAGTGTACTATCTGACACTGCCAATTGTGTATGTCCTCTGGAATCAGGTGTCAGTTGGTAAGATACACCTCCTCCATTGCCAAGGAAACATTATCTAACATCTATAGTGTAGTGGATAATTTTCCCATAGCTGATATCAACTGAAAAATAAAGGAACCAAGAAAACAACATTTGCATCTTAGGCAAAGACAGGCTACTTTACCATGGTAGTAGAGTAGGGCTTCCTTTTCACACGCTTTTTAGAAGGCTTCTTCGAGTCACCTAGGGGATGTGGAGGGACACAGCATGGCTGTCAGTTCATTGGTGGTGCTACTCATGAATGACTCAGGGACTAGAACTTAGGGGTGTGCCTGGTTAACAAGCATGGATTGAGCTTCTTCTGGACCATTCTCTTCATGGACCAAGGAAGGCAAAGAAAGAGCAGGAAGGAAATGAGTAGAGCCCTTGGCTTTCCAGGCAATGGCAAATGAAAGCAACATGAAATAAACAAACTCCAAATGAACAAATACTAAAATACATGCTAGGATTCAACCACAGCGTCCTGTCACTTCTTCAGATGCTTTAAAAGCCCACAGGACTATCACTACTTCTTGACATCTACCAAGTCCCTTTCAACCTCCACAGACCCACATACAATGCTACTGCAGTTATCATTGAGGGTCTGGGGTTCTCTTGTTTATGTGTGAATTTTTTAAAAACTAGATTTAATTCCATGCACCAGCATTAATTATATGTATTTATTTTCTTTGTTATAAAAATAATCGGCCAGGTGTGGTGGCTCACACCTGTAATCCCAGCACTTTGGGAGGTTGAGGTAGGTGGATAATTTGAAGTCAAGAGTTTGAGACCAGCCTGACCAACATAATGAACCCCGTCTCCAGTAAAAAAAAAAAAAAAAAAATTAGCCAGGCATGGTGGCATGTGCCTGTAATCCCAGCTACTCAGGAGGCTGAAGCAGGAGAATCCCTCGAACCTGGAGGCAGAGGCTATAGTGAGCTGAGATCGTGCCACTGCACTCCAGCCAGGGCAACAGAGTGAGACTCCATATCAGAAAAACAAAACAAAACAAAAAAACCGGCAGGGCACAGTGGCTCACGCCTGTAATCCCAGCACTTTGGGAAGCCAACATGGGCAGATCATGAGGTCAGAAGATCAAGACTATCCTGGCTAACACAGTGAAATCCCGTCTCTACTAAAAACACAAAAAATTAGCCAGGCGTGGTGGCATGTGCCTGTTGTCCCCGCTACTTGGGAGGCTGAGGGAGGAGAATTGCTTGAGTCCAGGAAGCAGAGGTTGCAGTGAGCCGAGATTGTGCCAGTGCACTCCAGCCTGGGCAACAGAGCAAGACTCTGCCAAAAAAAAAAGCCCCCCCACCCAAAAAAATCAATTATTAAAGATTAGAAAATACTGAAATGCTTATATTTTAAAATAACCACTATAACCATACATTTTCCATTTAGTCTTCCTTTGCCTTCTGTTTGCAGTCATCCTGTGAGGGGCTGCCTATGTTCAGCCCAGGCAATCCACAGGGAGAGAGGGCAGAGCGGGGAGATGGCCCCTGGTGAGCACTGAGGCTCTTCAAACCAGCTGTCAAGGGAGTTGCAACCAGGGTGATACGTGAGACTAATGATTAAGTGGTATTTTGTGTTCTTGTCTTGTCCCCAGGTTGTGTAGCTCACAGACTTTATTTTAACATTTCTTTAGCGGTCATTTGAAGTTCATAATGCCATCAAATATCAATAAAGGGTCTTCCCATTATTTATCAGCTTTGGGATATGTGCTGAGGAGTGGCCGAGCACTGAAAGAATGTGATCGGTTGTCCCAAGTGTTGTTCTCCAACTCAAAATCCGCAACCAGTTCAAAAGCATTTGGACTTTTATGTGCCTTTCACATAAAGACTATGACATACCTAAGTTATTCATGTACTAATACCTGCCCTGAGCTATGTGACCATGGACACCATGCTATAATGTGGCTAGTGTGTAGGAACTCTGCAGGCTCAGATCATTCCGGACATACATGCAGATGTTGGAAGTCCCTTGCACAGTGACTCATGATCCCACGGCTGAGTGCTGAGGGCAGGTCAGTAGTTCAGAGCCTCAGCATTGGGGCCCTATGCTTGGGTTCCCATCTTGGCTCTTTTGCTTAGGGGCTCATAAGCTTGGGCACATTCATCTCCGTCTTTTTCTGCCCAGCAAAAGATGATAGTAAATCAATCATGCCATATGTCTGTGGTGATGACTGAATGATTCGATGTAGGTAAAGTATACAGCATAAGTGCTCATGAGGCTTAATTATCAGTGAAATGTCTTGCTTTAGATTTCACAGCTTAATAAGGCTCAGAGACTCATTCAAGTCCAGGATTCTGAACTCCCAACCCATTGCTCTATGAAATACACCTGCTTGGCCTAAACCCAACCACTTTATCATAATTCAGACCCAGTTTTGAAAGAAGCAGATAAAGTTGTCAAAAGTGCTGTGTCTGCCTGAGTGCACACTCAGTGCCCTCCATGATAAATAATGGGAAGAACCTTTATTGATATTTGATGGCATTACAAACTTCAAATGACAGCTATAGAAATGTTAAAAAAAAAAAAAAAGTCTGTGAGCTACACAACCTGGGGACAAGACAAGAACACAATATACCACCTAATCATTAGTCTCATGTATCACCCTGGTTGCAACTCCCTTGACAAAGGATACCACTATCTGCCACAACGACCCAGTGGCCTGGCTGGCACAGACAGTGGCAGAGCAAAGGGCAAGGGATCCCTAATCCCATCACCATGGCAATAGGGCATCATAGACATTTCAGGGTGAAGGCACAATCCACATTGTGAGGTCCAACTGCTGCCATGTAGACAGGTGTGCTTTTACATATACAGGAAGGTCATTGAAGATAAGTGTTTTATATCCACGATCAACATATGAGATGACCATGAAATGAACACCAGTGTACTGGGTGGAGCAGCTTATCTATTCAGTCTTCTGCACTAAAACCTGTGAAAGAATATCATGTTGCCTTATTTACTAACAAATACAAGTGCCTCTAAACTTAGTTTCCAACTCACAGAACTGATGAGCACTTAGCTCCTGGAGAGAGCTCTGGATGATGGGTCGGGAGAACTAAGTCACACAATACATCAAAACAGAATTAACAAGTAAACAGGTTTTCAAAGCTCTCTACATGCAAACTTACACAATTATCCCTTTAATTTTTATCTTCATATATATGTACATGATCTATTTGTTTCTGAGTATAAATAAAACTGTATGTTCTTAGTTAACAGTCTCTACCAATTCATTCTATTTATCTTTCTGTGTTGAAATACTGCATTTCATTGGGAAACAAAAAAAAAAATATTTGACTAAGACTACTCTGGAAAGGTGAGTAGGTTGGGTGATTGACTGTAATTGACAATTCTATGATTTTGGATAACTCCCAAAGCATAAAAATAAATGTGTTTTTTATTTCACACACAGACAATACGCATTCTTATTACATTTAAAATTGATATGTGAATGGACATGACTTACTACAAATTTATTAAACTAAATACACATTTCACAACAAAAGAAGAGAGGAAGGAAAAACATGTCAAAAACAAAGATAGGTACATTTCATTGTGTGAAAAGCCTCAAACCCATCTGTACTACTGTGGCTTTTCTCCAAACTTTTTGAAAGTAATGATTTCATAGGTTCTTAATTAGGTTAAAAACTACATTAAAATAGACTTTGCCATATTCTCCTCAAGGGAATAACTTAATTTGGGGCGGGAGCATTGAAGGGTGCAGGATGTAAAAGGAAATGATACATATTTTTTAAATGAAGAAAAAGTTCAAAGGCACCCTGCTTGATACAAGAATCAAATATATAAAATGAGGAATAAAACATAACCACAAAACTTATTTATAACTGCATATGGAAAATACAGAGGATAATTTTTTAAATAACATATTTTGAAAGTATTAACTAGTAATTTGAAAAGACAGCATTTGACAGGCCAGTATGAACATACCTCGAATGCAGGAAAAGTGGATCCCCATAAGAAAAATCAAAATCAGGAAAAATGAAAGCACAAAGGTTCAATCTGCTCTGACCTTCGAAAAACTCAGCACAGACAGTGGCACTTAAGACTCAGGGCAGGAGATCCCTAATTCCATCACCGTGGTGATGGGGCATCACAGACATTCCAGGGTGAAGGCACAATCCACATTGTGAGGTCCAACTGCTGCCATGCAGACAGGTGTGCTTTTACATGTACAGGAAGGTCATTGAAGATAAGTGTTTTATTTCAAAAACTGAATCCCAAGCCTACACATTATTATTCTGTGTTTTCTTAAAATAAGTTATGAGATGGGAAATAGGGTAGCCCTACATATAGCCAATAGTGAGAATTTCAAACTGAAGAGGGGCACAACTGATTATTCTGAAAACAAGCAGAGATTCCCTTCTTTTTTTTCTTTTTCAACTTTTATTTTAGATTCAGGGTGTACACGTGCAGGTTAGTTACCTGGGTATATTGTGTGGTGCTGAGGTTTGGGGTATGAATGATCTCAACACCCAGGTACTGAACATGGTACTCGGCAGTTTTTCAACCTTTTCCTTCCTCCCTCCCTCTCTTAGCAGTCCTAGTGTCTATTGTCACCATCTTCATGTCCATGGGTACTCAGCGTTTAGCACCTACTTATAAGAACATGAGGCGTTTGTTTTCTGTTACTACATTAGTTCACTTAGTGGCTTCTAGCTCTAGCCATTTTCCCGCAAAGAACATAATTTCATTCTTTTGTAGCTGCATAGTATTCCATGGTCTATATGTACCACATTTTTATCCAGTCCACTGTTGACAGGCACCTAGGTTGATCCCATGTCTTTGCTATCGTGAATAGTGTTGCAATAAACATACGAGTGCATATGTCTTTTTGGTGGAATGATTTGTTTTCTTTTGGATACATACTCAGTAATGGGATTGCTGGGCTGAATGTTAGTTCTGTTTTATGTTCTTTGAGTAATCTCCAAACTGCTTTCCACAGTGGCTGAACTAACTTACATTCCCACCAACAGTGTATAAGCATTTCGTTTTCTCCTTATCCTTGCCAGTATCTGCTATTTTTTTTTTTACTTTTAAAAAATAGTCTTTCTGACTGGTGTGAGATAATATCTCATTGTGGTTTTGATTTGCATTTCTCTCATGATTAGTGATGATGAGCATTTTTTCACGTTTGTTGGCTGCATGTATGTCTTCTTTTGAGAAGTGTTTATTTGCCCCTTTTTAAATGGGGCCGTTTTTTGCTTGTGGAATTAAGTTCCTTATAGATTCTGGATATTAGACCTTTGTTGTACGCATAGTTTGTGAATAATTCCCCCCATCCTGTAGGTTGTCTGCTTACTCTGCTGATGGTCTCCTTTGCTATGTGGCAGCTCTTTAGTTTAATTAGGTCTCACTTGCCAAGTTTTGTTGCAATTTCTTTTAAAGACTTAGTCATGAATTATTTCCCATAGGCCATGTCAAGAATGGTACTTCTGAAGTTTTTCTTCCAGGATTATTGTAGTTTGAGGTCTTAAATTTAAATCTTTAATCCAACCTGCGTAAATTTTTGTATATGGTGAAAAATAGGTGTCCAGTTTTTTTCTTTTTTCTTTTTTTTTTTTTTTGAGAGGGAGTCTTGCTCATTGCCAGGCTGGAGCGTAGTGGCCATTTCGACTCACGGCAACCTCCGCTTCCCGGGTTCAAGTGATTCTCCTGCCTCAGCTTCCCGAGTAGCTGGGATTACGGCACGTTCCACCATGTCCAGCTAATTTTTGTAATTTTAGTAGAGATGGGTTTTCACCATCTTGGCCAGGCTGGTCTTTTTTTTTTTTTTTTTTTTTTTTTTTTTTTTTTTTGAGACGGAGTCTCGCTCTGTCTG
Source organism: Pan troglodytes (assembly GCF_028858775.2). NCBI lineage: Eukaryota > Metazoa > Chordata > Mammalia > Primates > Hominidae > Pan > Pan troglodytes. The sequence goes on from NC_086016.1 coordinate 25,414,386, forward strand.
GGTGCCCAGGCTGAAGTGCAGTGGCGCGATCTCGGCTCACCGCAAGCTCTGCCTCCCGGGTTCAAGCCATTCTCCTGCCTCAGCCTCTCGAGTAGCTGGGACTACAGGTGCCCGCCAGAACGCCCTTCTAATTTTTTGTATTTTTAGTAGAGACGGTATTTAGTAACATGGTATTTCACCGTGTTAGCCAAGATGGTCTCGATCTCCTGACCTCGTGATCCACCCACCTCGGCCTCCCAAAGTGCTGGGATTACAGGCATGAGGCACCACACCTGGCCTTTTTCTGTAATTTCTAAAAGCTTCTTATATCTGCAGGAATGCACAGATTGACAAAGTCAAAATGTTTCAGGGACTAATATTTAATAATTTATTAAACATTGGAAGGCCAAGGCGGGCGGATCATGAGGTCCGGAGATCAAGACAATCCTGGCTAACACGGTGAAACCCCATCTCTACTAAAAATACAAAAAAAAAAAATAGCCTGGCGTGGTGGCGGGCACACACACACACCCACAAAACTATCAAGAAGATTATTCAGCGTAGAAAAACAGAAAGGAAAACAGTCTGAGTTGAGGAGGGAAAAGGAAACAGGCATAGTTTTAGAAAAAAAGAAATGAGACGAGAGATCATGTGAAGACTTAAAGACTGTTTTAGGAAGAGATCTAAAGATCTGCACTAGAACAGTGGTAAAAAGTCAAAGGGATGCAAAACCATGCAGAGAAAGATAATGAGAAAAAATATTAACTGGAATCAGAGAACAAATTAAAGTTCTCATCAAATGGAAAAGCAGCCCTATTTGGGGCTTCAAAGGCACTAAGGAAAAAAAAAATTTTTTTTTTTGAGCCATCTCGGCTCACTGCAAGCTCCGCCTCCCAGGTTCATGCCATTCTCCTGCCTCTGCCTCCCGAGTAGCTGGGACTACAGGCACCTGCCACCACACCCGGCTAATTTTTTGTATTTTTTTTTTAGTAGAGACAGGGTTTCACCGTGTTAGCCAGGGTGGTCTCGATCTCCTGATTTCGTGATCCGCCCACCTTGGCCTCCAAAAGTGCTGGGATTACGGGCATGAGCCCAAGACGGGGTTTCACCTTATTGGCCAGGTTGGCCTCGAACTCCTGACCTCAGGTGATCCGCCCGCTGCCGCCTCCCAATGTGCTGGGATTACGGGCGTGAGCCACGGCACCTGGCCTCTTTTTCCCTTTAAATATTGAAGTCCCCAGACCCTCTTTGGAAAAAAAGCATGCATCACAAATGTTTCCTGTGATTTTCATTCCTTTTTTCTTTGGCCTGCATCCTCAACATTGGCAAAATAACCTCTAAAAATTACTGAGACACACCTCAGGAATTTTCTTTGATTTACAAATGTTTACCAAATTCAGATGCTTTGATTCAGCAAAACACAACAGCTAAAATCAAGGATATCAGAAAAATGTTGGATAGCTGGCCAGATGTGGTGGTGCGCACCTGTAATCCCAGCTACTCGAGAGGCTGAGGCAGGGGAATCACTTGAACCCATCAGGCGGAGTTTGCAGTGACCAAGATCATGCCATTGCACTCCAGCCTGGGCGACAGAGGAAGACACCATCTCAAAACAATGCAAAATTCAAAATAAAAAATAAAATAAAATGTACTTTTTTTGGAGACAGAGTCTTGCTTTATTGCCTAGGTTGGAGTGCAGTGGCAAGATGACAGCTCACTGCAGCCTCAACTTCCCAGGCTCAAGTGATCCGCTCACCTCAGCCTCCCAACTAGCTGGGACTACAGACATCCACCACCACAACTGGCCAAATTTGCATTATTTTTTTTTTTCTTCTGAGACGGAGTGTTGCTCTGTCACCCAGGCTGGAGTGCAATGGCGAGATCTTGGCTCACTGCAACCTCTGCCTCCCTGGTTCAAGCGATCCTCCTGCCTCAGCCTCCTGAGTAGCTGGGATTACAGGTGTGTGCCACTATGCCCAGCTAATTTTTTTGTATTTTTAGTAGAGATCAGGTTTCACCATGTTGGTCAGGTTGGTCTCGAACTCCTGACTTCGTGGTATGCCCACCTCTGCCTCCCAAAGTGCTGGGATTACATGCATGAACCACCGTGCCCAGCCCTATCTTTTGTATTTTTTATAGAGACAGGGCTTTGTCATGTTGGCCAGGCTGGTCTCGTACTCCTGGCCTCAAGTGATCTGCCCTCAGCCTCTCAAAGAGCTGGGATTCAGGCGTGAGCCACCAGTCCAGGCCAAAGTACATTTTTGAAGTAATTTTGAAATATACATTATTAGTAACTATCATTCCTAATGAATAATAATCTTGCTGTGCAATACATCTCAAAAACCCACGCCTCCCATATAACTGAAATGTTGTACCTTTTGGTCAACTCAGAGAGACATATTTTATTGAATTTTTTAAATATCACGAAGAGGTCTTAGGAATCATTTGGCATCTTCTTATTTCTGTAGATCTTATTCATAGACTCTTAGATCTTATTCATCAGCCTGCTGATCTGTTCCTTTTTCAGAAATGTGGATCATATCCGACATTTTTCTTTTTTTGTTTGTTTGTTTGTTTTTTGAGACGGAGTGTTGCTCTCTCACCCAGGCTGCAGTGCAGTGGTGCGATCTTGGCTCACTGCAAGCTCCGCCTCTCGGGTTCACGCCATTCTCCTGCCTCAGCCTCCCGAGTAGCTGGGACTACAGGCGCCCACCACAACACCCGTCTAGATTTTTTGTATTTTTAATAGAGACGGGGTTTCACCGTGTTAGCCAGGATGGTCTTGATCTCCTGACCTCGTGATCCACCCGCCTCGGCCTCCCAAAGTGCTGGGATTACAGGCGTAAGCCACCGTGCCTGGCCTTCTTTTTGCTTTTTTTGAGATGGAGTGTAGCTCTGTTGTCCAGGCTGGAGTGCAGTGGTGCAATCTCAGCTCACTGCAACCTCCACCTCCCAAGTCCAAGCAATTCTCCTGCCTCAGCCTCCTGAGTAGCTGGGGACTACAGGTGCACACCATCACGCCCCGATAATTTTTATATTTTTAGTAGAGATGGGTTTTCACCATGTTGGCCAGGCCGGTCTCAAACTGCTGACCTCAGGTGATCTTCCCGCCTCAGCCTCCCAAAGTGCTGGGATTACAAGTGTAAGCCACAGCACCCGGCAAAAAGTAGATTTCAAATGTTCTCACTATAGAAAAATGATACACTTGTGATGTTATTGATATGTTAATTAGCTTGATATTATCATTCCACAATGTATTCACAGATCAAAACATCACACTCTGCCCCATAAACATATACAATTATGTTCACTAAAATAAAAAAATTAAAATTTTATCTTAGGAAAAAAAATTAGTAAGAAGTCCCAGACTTGTAATTTCACCTCCTTAAACCTCAACTTCTTCACCTATAACAGAAAAAGGATAACTCCATTTTCCCGTCCTTTGGAGCTGTAAGACTCCCTTAGCAGAGGGGCTGTCCACGGGGCTGCTATTATTATTGCCATCAAGCAGTGGGAATCGAGGGGCACCCCACACACCACAGGTTACTTTTTTTGTTTTTGTTTGTGTTTTGAGACAGGCTCTCACTCTGTCACCCAGGCTGGAGTGCAGTGGTTATCCATGCTCACTGCAGCCTCAACCTCCTGGGCTCAAGCAATCCTCCCGCCTCAGCCTCTCAAGTAGCTGGACTACAGATGTGTACCACCATGCCAGAATAATGAAAACTTTTTTTTAATTTTAATTTTTTGTAGAGATAGGGGTCTCACTACGTTGCCCAGGCTGGTCTTGAACTCCTGGGCTCAAGCAATCTGCCTGCTTTGGCCTCCCAGAATGTTGAGATTACAGGCGTGAGCCACCACGCCTGGCCACTGCTGCAGATCACTTTACCCAAGTATTACTCTACATGTTCTGGGGGTGGGGCCCATGACACTGTGCTTATGGAACAATGCGGAGGATTGGTTTCCAGAGAGTCGCAGTTTGCCTAAAGCCTGACAGCCAGGACTCCAGTTCAGGCCCTTGCGTGCAAATGCAGTGATAGCTTCTGTCGCGGCAGGGAGAAGGGAGAGGTTCTTTCTGGTGAGAAAAAATAGGAGCTGGCATCTGAGCCAGCCTTAGAAGGATGACCTGGAGAACTGGAGGCGGAACACTGCAGACTCTGAAACAGGCCTGGGAAGGTATTTCTGGGGCCCAGGAGCAAGTGTCTAAGTAGATATGCAGTGAGGGATGAGGAGAAGTACAGAAAAGTAGTTTGTGTTTTAAACTGCGGCCAGGCACGGTGGCTCACACCTGTAATCCCAGCACTTTGGGAGGCCGAGGCAGGCAGATCACTTGAGGTCAAGAGTTCAAGACCAGCCTGGCCAACACGGTGAAACCATATGTAAAAACACAAAAATTAGCCAGGCATGGTGGCACATGCGTGTAATCCCAGCTACTCAGGAGGCTGAGGCGGGAGAATCGCTTGAACCCGGGAGATGGAGGTTGCAGTGAGCCGAGATAGTGCCACTACACTCCAGCCTGGGCACAAGAGTGAAACTCCGTCTCAAAAAAAAAAAAAAAAAAAGATGATGACAGGGTCTCAAGTATGTTGCCCAGTCTGGTCTTGAACTCCTGGGCTCAAGCAATCTGCCTTGGCCTCCCAAAGTGCTAGGATTACAGGCATGAGCCACCTTGCCCAGACCCGTGGTTATCTTTGAATCCTGGGCATACAAACTGGAAATAAGCTCCTACCAGGGAAACCACTTGGCATTTAGGGCCCAGAAACAATCAGTTCTTCCAGGTTGACTCCTCCTGTGAAAGCATGTGGGGCCGTGTAATCATTTGCTCGTGGTCCACCTGAAAATCCTGCATAACCCTTCCTAAGGCAGTGCCAGCCAATTTGAGCTCAGAAATGTTCCCTCTCTAAATTTTCCTCACAGCACCTGAAGCTCCCCCAGCCCAAGGAGAACTGGTGGGTGACAGGAAGGAGAAGCATGACCTCCAGTGCACACTGAGTCCCAGCAGGGCCAGCTCACCCAGGAGCTGAGCGGGAGGGTCTCTCTGCCCTGTAGACACTGGGTTCAGGATCAGGAGCTGAGACCCCAGATCAGACAGACCTAGACCCTGGCTCTTCCTCTTAGCAGGTGTGTAAGTCTCCATCTCTCCAGTTATAGTGGGAATGATATGGGGAACCATGTCTCCATCTTATTGTAAAGATTTATAAAATAACCTATGTAAGGTGCTTGTGGGGAGAAATGGCTCAAAGGACAGTGCCTGCTCCAATGACGACTACGACCATTGCTTTTTTTTTTTTTTTTTTTTGAGGAGTCCCGCTCTGTCACCCAGGCTGGAGTGCAGTGGCGCATCTCCGCTCACTGCAAGCTCCGCCTCCCAGGTTCACGCCATTCTCCTGCCTCAGCCTCCTGCATAGCTGGGACTACAGGCACCCGCCCCCACACCTGGCTATTTTTTTGTATTTTTTTTAGTAGAGACGGAGTTTCACTGTGTTAGCCAGGATGGTCTCAATCTCCTGACCTCCTGATCCGTCTTCCTCGGCCTCCCAAAGTGCTGGGATTACAGGCGTGAGCCACCACGCCCAGCAGACTATTGCTTTTCTAATCCATGCCACAGATCTGGACGTTCTGCCTCCTGCGCACACCTCCCAGCAGGCAACCTCCTTCCGTCCGGCAGTTGGCACTCTAGGCCTGTTCTGAGCCCCTAAGACTGGGCAGGTCCCCTGCACGCCCTACGCACTCTGGCTTTCTCTTTTCTAGCACTTTCCAAAATCATGATGAATTCATTATTTGGGTGGAGTGCTGCCCTCCAGGCGAGGAATCTCATGACAGCAGGGACTGTGATTATTTCATTTGTTGCCGTAGAACTCGGGCCCAGTGAAGGGCGTGGTGTGGCAGGGAATCACGGTGAATGCTGTAGAATGGGTCGTTCATTCACCTAGCCATTCATTCATTTACGCAGGGCTAGAGGAATTTCACTCTCCACCTCCGTCATTTACTTTCTGGGTGATCTAGAGCAGCATCCTTCTTCTCTTAGCCTCAGTTGCCTCATCTGTAAAATGGGGCTAGCACTGCCCTCTTAGAGTATGGCAAGGAGTCATTGAGATAATGGGGCTATGACACAGAGATATTTTGAGCACCTGGCATCTAGCGATTGTTCAATAGCCACTGGCTACAGTCAGTGCTCCCTGAAACTACAACAGGAGTTTGCTCTGTCCTTTCATGTCAAAATCCACTGGACTGACCCACACTAACTGACTACTGGAAAGGTAAGGAATGGCTGATAAAAGTTCTTTCTCTTTCCTTCTTCACTTCCTCCCTTCCTCCCTCTCTTCCTTCCTTTCTTTTTTTGAGACAGAATTTTACTCTGTCACCCAGGCTAGAGTGCAATGGTGTGATCCAGCTCATTGCAAGCTCCACCTCTCAGGTTCATCAGTTCTTTTGCCTCAGCCTCCTAAGTAGCTGGGATTACAGGCATTTGCCACCACACCCAGCTAATTTTTTTGAATTTAGTAGAGACAGGGCTTCACCATGTTGGTCAGGCTGGTCTCGAACTTCCGACCTCAGGTGATCCACCCACCTCGGCCTCCCAAAGTGCTGGGATTACAGGCATGAGCCACTGTGCCCAGCCAAGCTAATATAGTTTTTAAATGTTTTGTAGAATCGCAAGGACAAAAAACCAAACACCGCATGTTCTCACTCGTAGATGGGAATTGAACAATGAGAACACATGGACACAGGAAGGGGAACATCACACTCTGGGGACTGTTGTGGGGTGGGGGGAGGGGGAAGGGATAGCATTAGGAGATATACCTAATGCTAAATGATGAATTAATGGGTGCAGCACACCAGATGGCACATGTATACATATGTAACAAACCTGCACATTATGCACATGTACCCTAAAACTTAAAGTATAATAATAATAAATAAATAAAATAAAAATAAAATGAAATAAAACTTCAAAAAAAAAGTTTTGGAGAGACAGGGGTCTTGCTATGTTGCCCAGGCTGGCTTTGAAATCCTGGCCTCAGGCAATCCTCCCAAAGAGCTGGCATTTGTCATGAGCCACCGAATCATTCATTCATTCATTCATGCACAGTGAATCCACAAACGTTTTCCAAGTGCCCTCCAGGGTCCGGGCCCAGGACTAGGTGCTATGGTTGGAAGCAGAAAGGAGAGTCCTGGGCTGAGAGGAAGCCATCAGTTTATCCTCTGTGCCAAGGGAAGTGGCTGAGCCCTCTGCCCGCATCCTGTCACCCCCACCCCTGCACTGGCTGGTCTGTCTCTGTCCTTTTCCTGAACCTCTTTCATCCTGGCCTCAGCAGGGGGCTCGGCACCCCCACCCCACCGTTCAGCCATTTCCTGCCCTTCTGTCATCTGCTTCCTTTGATCCTTTTGTCGGAAGACTCTTGGAAGCCTCTAAGCCATTGGCAACCCCGTCTGCTGGGCTGGGGCTGGTGACCCCACAGGGGCTGGGACCAAAGTGGGCTTCTCTTGGGATCCTGCTCTGGGAGGCAGATGGATTCTGGCCACATTCATTCATTCGCTCATTCACTTTTTCATTCGCAGGTTCCAGGCTTTGCGCTGGGCCCAGGGGCCACAAAGTAAGCAAGAGAGCCATCGTCCCTGCCCTCATGGAGCTCCAGCCCAAGGGACAGCAGCTTATCCTACGCCAAGGGGCTCCTCTCAAAATTCCCACAGCAGTAGTGATCTAAGGACCTGGGCAGGGGCACTGGACTTCAAGTCCCAGCCTCTGGTGAGTGTCTTTACTCCCGAGCCCTAGTTCCATACCTGGGTACTTGCGGAGGGGCTGGACTTCACATTCCCTAAGGCCTTCCAAGCTCAAAGACTGAGAAGATGCGGTGTGGCCAGGACACTGCTAGAGTGAGCTCCCTGGATGCAGGAAGGGGGCCCTGGGCCCAGCAGAGAGGCAGGGTGAGGAGGCCAGAGGTGTGGGGAGCCCAGTTTGACAGGAGATGGAATACACATTATTTTATTTTTTTCTTTCTTGTATGGGGTCTCCACAGCCAGCTCAGGACAGGAGTTCAGTCGATGCTGGGAAGGGGCTAGCATTTATTGAGCACTTACTATGTGCCAGGGATGCTGGGCTGAGCTCTTTATGTCAGGCATGAATCCATGGAATCCCTACTCTGGTCCTATGAAGCAGATACAATCATTCTTCCCATTTTACAGATGAGAACAGGGTGGCAAGGAGAGATGGAGGTTGCCCAGGGCCCCATAGATTGCGGGTGGCACAGCTGGGTTTTGAACCCTGTTTGCCTGGCTTCAGCCCACACACTGTTCTGTCCCCTGGTGACTGAATGGGGGGACCTCCAGGCATCAGGATGCTGAGCTACACAAAGTAGCAGACTTGCCCTTTCTGGGGTCTGCCTCAGTAGTTCCAGCTGAAGGTCTGGGTGGTTCACCCCCTTTCCCCCAGAGGGTGGAAAACAGTCAGAGAAGAGAGCAGAGGCCCATCTGCCACAGGAAGTCCTTCAGAGGACTGCAGCAGGGACTCAGAGTGGCTTCCCCTCCGACCCTCCGGGGCTCTTGCAGTCCCAGCAAGGCTGGCACCAGTTCCTTCAAGCCCTTTTGGGAATTTCCAGTAGCTGAGCTTCTCCCAGTTCTTAGTATGATGGACTCCTATACAGCCCTCAATGCCCTGCCCAGGTGCCCCTCAACCTCCCTAGAAGGACTCGATCCCTCCTCCCTCTGGATGCCCTCCTCTTCATCTGATACCCTTTCCTGTCCCACACTGCGACTCGTATTGTGGAAACCTGCAAATGTGTCCTCATTGTTGATAGCACAGCAATACCAGCCTCTTCCATCCAGCATTTTTCCTGTGCCAGGCCCCATGCCATGTGCATGACAACCCTCACCAGCCCCTGGGACTGTTCTTACCCCCACTTTACAGATAAGCAAGTTAAGTCACAAAAACACTTAGGTGTCTTATCCAGTGATCCAGGAAGGCCAGGCACCGTGGCTCACACCTGTAATCCCAGCACTTTGGGAGGCTGACAAGAGCCGACTGCTTTCGCCTAGGAGTTTGAGACCAGCCGGGGCAACATGGCAAAACCCCATCTCTATGAAAAATACAAAAATTAGCTGGGCGTGCTGGCACATGCCTGTAGTCCCAGCTACTGAGGAGGCTGAGGTAGGAGAATCACCTGAGCCTGGGGAGGTCAAGGCTGCCATGAACTGTGATTGCGTCACTGCACTCCAGCCTGGGAGACAGAGTAAGACCCCATCTCACAAAAACAAAACAAAACACAAAACTGCGACCCAGGGAACAACCGCAGGGAGTGCTTGTCCTGCCCACGCCTGGATTTCTAGCCCCTTCCTTAGTGTCTACCTTCTGGCCTCCTGGGTTTTACTGCCTCACAACAGGCCCTATATATATATATACACACACACGTATATACATATATACGTATATATGTATATACATACATGTATATACATATATATGTATGTATATACGTGTGTATACATGTATACATGTATACATATATACGTGTGTATACATGTATACATGTATACATATATGTGTGTATACATGTATACATGTATACACATATGTGTGTATACATGTATACATGTATACATATATGTGTGTATACATGTATACATGTATACATGTGTGTGTACATGTATACATGTATACATATGTGTGTATATACACGTATATACATATATGTATGTATGTATATGTGTATATATACATGTATATACATGTATATATGTATATGTATATACATGTTTATATGTGTATACATGTATATGTATATACATGTATATATGTATATGTATATACATGTATATATGTATACATGTATATACATGTATATACGTATATACGTATATACATGTATATACGTATATATGTGTATACACGTATATATGTGTATATGTATATATGTGTATACACATATACATGTATACACATATATACGTGTATACACATATATACGTATATACATATATACATGTATACGTATATACATATATACATGTATACGTGTATACACGTGTATACATGTATACATGTATATACATATATACATATATACACATACATATATACATATACATACATATATATATTTTTTGAGACGGAGTCTCACTCTGTCACACAGGCTGGAGTGCAGTGACGTGATCTCACCTCACTGCAGCCTCTGCCTCCTGGGTTCAAGCGATTCTCCTGCCTCAGCCTCCTGAGTAGCTGGCAGTATAGGTGCACACCACCACACCCAGCTAATTTTTGTATTTTTAGTAGAGACAGGGTTTCACCATGTTGGCCAGGCTGGTTTTGAGCTCCTGACCTCCAGTGATCCACCCACCTCGGCCTCCCAATGAATAATTGTTGAATGAATAAATGATTGAAGGGTCAATTTTCTCCAAGTTGCTTCTGGCTGACTTGTCCCGCCCGAGACCACACAGCTCCCCATGGATTTGGGTCCCACTGGGTGGCAGAGTCAAGAAGCCCTGCCTCGCCTCAGGCTGGACTCGCTTGTGACCTTGGTCAGAGGAAGCAACATCTCTGGATTTCTTTTCTTCTTCTGTGCAGGAGTCCCTGCCCAAACCACATCATCTCTCTCTTGTGATGCTCAGACCAAGGAGCAAGCCATGGGGTGGGAGGACCTCCAGTTCCTGGAAGGAGCAGGGGGTGCTTCACACACACTGCGGCGAGGCTGAGACCACATTCTCAGGGGAGGAGGGTGGCTCTGGGCCTCACGACCTCACACCCTCCCTGTAGGTACCCAGCTATGCATCCCCGCCCAGGTGCAGCTTGTGTTGGAAAAGGGTCCCTGCCATCCGGAGGCCCCAGAGCCCTGCCCACCCTACTCTGGTTGCAGACCCTTCCCGCATCTTTGGCAGCCTCGCCACCCCTGGGCACAGCAGGAGCAACCCCAGTGCCCGGGGATGAAGCACCTACTATGCTTCAGGCCTTCCTGGAGCCCCAGCTCACTGACTAACAGTGACCTCCTGGGGCAGTCCTGTTTTTATCCCCACCTGGTGGGTGGGAAAACAGGCTCAGAGGGGCCAGGTCACCAAGTGTCACACCTCCCAGGAGCATGACAAAAATTGCATGGGGAAGGAGGAGGGGTTGCTAAATGCCCATTCCTGGCATTCCTGCCCCCCCACCCCCACCCTCCGTAGGCAGAATGAACCTCTGGGCTGGCAGGGAAACTGCAGTTTTCCTCAGGTGTACTCTGCTTCGGGGAGTTTCATGTAACCTGTCGTCCATGGAGGCACAGAGAAGAAAGGGCCAGGGCCAGGGTCCCACAGCAGGAAAGGGCCAGGGCTAGGACCTTGGCCTCCAGGCTGGCGGACTTGGCACATCTCAACAGCCAGCGACTCTGTCCCCATGCCAGGATCTGTCCCCTGGCTTCCTCCTCCTTACCCATGGGGAAGGACGCATGGCTGGACTCAGGCAGTCTAGACGCGTGTGCACATGTGCACACACACTAGACACAGTGTCACACCGGTGCACACTGTCCACACACACACGCACAGGTACACTGTGCACACACACACTAGACACAGTGTCACGCCGGTGCACACTGTCCACACGCACACAAACATGTACACTGTGTGTGATGGTACACCATCCATTCATTTTATTTCTATTCTGAGCCTTGCTCTACACCTTTTGGTTCTGAAACATATGCTTCTGTGAGCTGGCTGCTGATGCTGTCCCTGTGGAAGTCACCAACTCCCACCCCTGGCTTAGCACACCAGTTCTGACAGGTCCCACCAAGGCTGCAACTCCCACATAAGGAGTTCAGCTCCCCTCTTCCCGCCTCACCTCCACTTGGGTGGGAATTGGACTCTGGGTTCTTTTCCTTCCTTTCCCGAGTCACTTCACTTCTCCACCTGGGTATTTCAGTCCCGAGAGAGGCCTCAAAAATGTGGAAAAAGAACAAGCCACTAGCCCACTCTCAGAGCCTCACCAACCTGCAAAGGGACATCGATTACCAGGGCACAGGGGAGCATGCCATGGGCACCTGAGCCAGTCCTGGGACCAGGCACTAGCCGGACAAGCTGGGCTGGAACTGGGCGGCCTCCGCATCTGCTTCCGGCCTGCTGTGTGGCCCTGGACAATGGAGAAGTAAGAATAATCGCCCCTGTGCTTCTGAGGGTTGGAAGGGAAAACATGGAGGCTTTAGACAAGGTGACAGCCCTTCAACCCTTCAGTGACAGGGAATAGAAAGCCCTGGGGGGGGAGAGGGAAGTGGGGGAGGAGAAGGAAGATGGAGGGGAGAGGGAAGGGAGGGGAGAAGAGGAAGGGACTGACTTCCTTGAGTACCTACTATGTGTCTGCAAGGTAGCAGGTGTTCCCATCTCTTCATCTCACTGGATTCCCCAACAACTCTACGCAGCTGGTATTCTATCCCCTAGCACACGTTTCACTGATGGGAAAGCCGAGGCTCAGAGAGGGCCAGCAACTTCTCCAAGGTCACACAGCTTTCACATGCTAGATCTGGGACACCAGCCCAGGCACCTTGGTCTGACTCCAGAGTTTGGCACCTTTGCCCATGTCCCTACCCTGAGCATCTCCCCCTGAAGGTGACGGCAGGGCAGAAAGTGCCGTCAGCACTCGCCTCTTAGGCAGCTTTGGAGGTTCATGCAGCCATTCAGTTAACAAATACTTATCCACTCCCTCTCTGGGTTAGGCCCCTCCCCTCCTTCTTGGGGCTCCCTGGTGGGGGCTGCTGTAGGGACTGATCTCAGCTGGCAAAGCCCTGCTTCACCCAGGCTCAAAAAATAGTGCTGCTGCTGTCCAGCCTGAAGAGTGGGGGTCACAGGCTCCCAGAACCGAGGCTGGGGAGGCAGGAGGCAGAGCTGTGAGCTCAGAGCAGGCTCCGTTAGCATGGGGCTCCAGCCTCCCAGCTTAAAGATCGTCTCGGGCGCTCTCTTAAAGATGTTAACGTTGCAGCTGACAATTGGGAGATCTGGCAGCTGATCAAATCGGCTCTGAAGATCCTGGCAGCTGAAAATCGGAGCTGCTGGGTGGGCAGGTGGGGTGGGCACCAGGCAGCAGAGACCCGCACTGGCTGGGCTGACTGGGGCCCAAGGCAGCAGGGCTCGGGTGGCTGGTTGCTGGCTACGGCTGTGCCTTCAATCTGGCCCAAGCCATCTGGGTATCCTGTGCTTTGCTGGAAAGACATGGGAGGAGGAGGAGGAGGAGGCAGAAGGCGAGAAAGGAAGCAGGAAGAAAATGGACTTGTAGAGACCTGAACGTCTTTCATCCCCAAACACCAGGTTCTCGCCAGTAATCAGACCAGTCGGCAAAAAGGCACCCACAGGTGAAGAGTTGTGGGACAGGGGTAAGATGGAGGGAGGTTCCTGGTGCCCGTTACGTCTCTGGCTACAGTGCCCAGTGGGTCCCTTTCAGTGTAGGGTGTACTCTGAGGAAGCTGAGAGGTCTGAGGAGGAGTCAGGAGAGGAAGATTCCTACTCATTCCGCCCATCCACACTGGGGGGAATGGAGAGATAGGGCACACCTCGGCCTGCCTGAGCCAACCTTGTCTCCTTTCCATGCATCCACCCCGCCACCCACCACCTCCACCCACCACCTCCACCCACCACCTCTGCCACCCGCCACCCGCCACCTCCACCACCCGCCATCTCCACCCACCACCTCCACCTCCACCCACCATCTCCACCAGCCACCTCCACCACCCACCATTTCTAACACCCACCACCTCCATCCACCGCCTCCACCTCCGCCACCCACTGCCTCTGCCACCCACCGCCTCCACCTCCGCCACCCACTGCCTCTGCCACCCACCGCCTCCACCACCCACCACCTGCCCTTTCCTCTGTCCAGTCCACTCCTCCCCTGCCCTTCCACCTGCCCAACCTGCCTGTGTGCCCTTCCATCCATCATCTGCCTGTCTATCTAGATCTCCAGTCACCCCCCGTCTATCCATTCATTAATTCATCCATTCACCTTACATCCCTGTCCCTCCATCTCCCATCCTCCATCCCGCATCCCCCTATCCCTATCCCCCATCCCTCCATCCCCCATCTCTCATCCCCCATCCTTCCATACCCTGATCCCGCCATCTATCTCCCATCCCCCTCCCCCTCCTTCCATCCCCCATCTGTCCATCCTCCCATCCCCCACCCCTCCATCCTCTCATCTCCCATCCCTCCATTCCCAATCTTCCCATCCCCCATCCCTCCATCTGCCATCCTCTAATTCCTCCATCCCCCATCCCCCATTTCTCCATCCCCCATTTCTCCATCCCCCATCTCCCATCCCTTCATCTTCCCATCCCCATCCCTCCATCCCCCATCCTCCATTCCCCATCCCTCCATCTTTCAATCCCCCCATCTTTCAATCCCCCATCCCTCCATCTGCCATTCCTCCATCCTCCCACCCCTCCATTCGCCATCCCCCATCTCATCATCCCCCATCCCTCCATACTCCATCCCTCCATCCCTTCATCTCCCATCCCTCCATCCCCCATCCCTCCACTCCATCCCTCAATCCCTCTATCCTCTATCTCCCCTCCTTCACCCCTCCACCCCTCCATCTCGTCCCTCCATCCTCCATCCCTCCCTCCTTCCATCCCTGTCCCTCCATCCTCCATCCCCAATCCCTCCATCCCCCATCCTCCCATCCCCCATCCCTCCATCCACCATCCCCATCCCTCCATCCCTCCATCCACCATCCCCATCCCTCCATCCCTCCATCCCTCTATCCCCCATCCCTCCATCCATTCATCCTTCCATCCAAAGAACATTTCTTCAGCATAGGAGAGGTGCACCCAGCCCAGTTTTGGGGCTAGGAAAGGCTTCTAGGAGGAAGAAACCTACACTGAGACAGGAGAATGAGTTGGAGGCACCTGGGCTAGCGGGGAAGGGAAGGTATTCCCAACAGAGGACAAGAGGCAAGAGGCCTCTTGAGGACCATCCAGTCACATTCTGGCAGTCACTTCAGAGGGGGAGGCCCACCAGAGCACAGGAGAAGCTACTGAGGCTGGAGTGGGCAGCAAGGCCAGGCTGTGGAGCTGGGACAACCTGCCCGGCAGAGAGCAGGGCCACGTGAAGAGGGAACGTGGAAGGTACGGAAGCCAGGTCCTTGTCCTCCAGCTGTTTACCACTGACCCTTCCAAATAGGCCTGTCACCCACATCCCTCCAGGCTCCCTAATCCTTTGAACTCCCAATACGCTCATAGTTAAAGCCTACAGTTCCACCCCTGCAGGCTTTTTGTTGCTGTGTGTGGATTCCAGCTTTGGGCAGGGCTGTGCCTTATCCTTCTTGGTGTCCTGCCCCATGGACTCGGCCAGATCCCCCCAAATATTCAAGAGATGAAAAAATACAGGTGGCCAGGCACAGTAACTCATGTCTGTAACCTCAGCACTTTGGGAGGCTAAGGTGGGAGGATTTCTTGAGGCCAGGAGTTTGAGACCAGCCTGGGAAACAAAGTGAGAACCTGTCTCTCCATAAAAACAAACCAACAAACAAAAACATACAAAAAATATGAAACCTCCCCGTAAAACCTCCTCCTCCTCTTCTTCCTCTTGGGGCTCCTGGGTGTCGGCCTTAGCCCCTTCCTGTTTCCCCAGCACCCCACCATATCCAGTCAGCAGGACCTAACGATTCTGCCTGCAGCACACCTGGACTCTCCACCATCCTCGCCCTACCTGGTCACCAACATGGGTGGGCATGGCAGCCGCCTTCTCGCTGCCCTTCCTGTCTCCAGGCCACACACACAGTGCAGTCAGAGGGGTCTTCCTAACACATAAGCTGGGCTCTGCCACTCCCCACTGTCATGCCTCCTACTGCCCTCTGGATAAAGTCCTAAATCCCCGCCACGGCCTGAATGGCCCTTCCCAGGCCAGCCCATCTCCACTTCTCTGGGCTCCAGGTTCATCGCTCTAAGACACGAGGGCCATCAAGTTCATTGCTGTCCACACTGTGTCGCTGAATCCACAGTCCTGGCTCCAGCCCCTGGGCCATCTTGGCTAATAGCCTACAAGAGTCCCAAGTCTTCAACTGCCTGGTCAGACCCCCATATCATCCCATCCCGGTGAGCCCGGGACCAAGTCCACGTCATCCACACCACGTCCAACACCTGATTGGCCCTCGGGCAAAAGAAAATCTTGCTTTGGCTGCCTGAATATTAGAGTTTACCCCCCAGGCCCTCCCTCCCTGGGTCTGACTGCTCCCATTTGCTATTTGTGCCTTAAACCAGAGCCAACTGCTTGGCCTCTTCTCTGCCTACAAAACATTTTTACCGATTTATGGCTGCAAAAATTTCCTTCCTGTCCTCACATTCCCAGGAGAGAGCCCTGGCCCTGACTCAGAATTGGATTCTAGCTGGAGGCGTCCTCTCCGTGCTGGCTCCAGAGAAAGGGTTTATCTGTTTGTTCCTTGACCTTGAGCAGCCGTTGAGGCAGCCAGAAAGAGGAGAGGCAGAAGCTGGGAGGAGAGCGAGGAGCAACCCTGGGGACCCTGCCCTCTGCCCCAAGGGACCCGCGAGCCAGGTGATAGGAAATAAGTCAGAGGGAGGAGGCAGCTGTGCTGTGTGCAGGGCCAGGGCCACAGAGGCCCAGGGGGACGTGAAGCAGCACCTCTCTGCTGTGGCTCTGCCAGTCCAGAGGCTGCACCGCCTGCCTTTCTCCACCCCTGGTCCCCCCCGGAAACTGGACAGAGAGCTGGAAGGAGACATCAGCCATCCAGGCAGGAGCTGACCCTGCCAGCCATTCTGGGACAACTGTAGCTGTCACAGACCCTGCCCCAGTGGAGGGAATAGCCCCAGGCAGCCTGACCTTGTCCACTGTTTATTTTTGCCAAAATAATCTCATTCTTATTACATAAGTAATGTATACCTATTGTAGATATTGTAGAAAATATAGATGAATCCAATGAAGAAAATACAACCACTCATTCTTTTTTTTTTTTTTTTTTTTTTTAAGAGATGGGGTTTTTCCATGATGGCCAGGCTGGTCTCGAACTCCTAACCTCAAGCAATCCACACACCTCAGCCTCCCAAAGTGTTGGGATTACAGGCGTGAGCCACTGCACCTGGCCTAATACAGTCACTTTTTTTTTTTTTTTTTGAGACGGAGTCTTGCTCTGTCACCCAGGCTGGAGTGCAGTGGCACGATCTCGGCTCACTGCAAGCTCCGCCTCCCGTGTTCACGCCATTCTCCTGCCTCAGCCTCCTGAGTAGCTGGGACTACAGGCGCCCACCACCATGCCCGGCTAATTTTTTTTGTATTTTTAGTAGAGACGGGGTTTCACCATGTTAGCCAGGATGGTCTAGATCTCCTGACCTCATGATCTGCCCCCCTCGGCCTCCCAAAGTGCTGGGATTACAGGTGTGAGCCACCTCACCTGGCCAATACAATCACTCTTAATCCCATCCCTCGTCAATGATCCCATTTGGCTGACCCCCTTTGATATTTGGACGGGTTGGGTCTCCTCTCGGTCCTCTGTATCTGGCATTCACTTCTAGCCCTGCACACAGTGGACATGGAAGGATGACTTTATGGCTGATCCCTTATCTGTTTTTTCATTCTTCACTAACCCCAGGAGTATTCATTGAACCCTCAGGAGGTCACAAGTTAGTAGTGTTTTAAATTCTTTGGGAATAGACTGGATGCAGTGGCTCACATCTGTAATTCCAACACTTTGGGAGATTGAGGCGGGTGGATCACTTGAGCCCAGGAGTTTGAGACCAACCTGGGCAACAAGGTGAGACCTTGTCTCTACTAACAATACAAAAAAATTAGCTGGGTGTGGTGATGTGCGCCTCTAATCAGGAGTACACAGCTACTCAGGAGGTTGAGGTGGGAGGATTGCCTGAGCTTGGGAAGTCGAGGCTGCAGTGAAGCGAGATCATGCCATTGCACTCCAGCCTGGGAGACAGAGTGAGACCCTATCTCAAAAAAACAAAACAAACAAACAAACAAAAAATAGGCCAGGCTCTGTGTCTCACGCCTGTAATCCCAGCATTTTGGGAGGCCAAGGTGAGCGGATCACCTGAGGCCAGGAGTTCAAGACCAGCCTGGCCAACATGGCGAAACCCCATCTTTACTAAAAATACAAAAATGAGCCGGGTGTGGTGGCATTCGCCTGTAATCCCAGGTACTCAGGAGGCTGAGGCAGGAGGATCACTTGAACTTGGGAGGCAGAGGTTGCAGTGAGCTGAGATTGTGCCACTGTACTCCAGCCTGAGCAACAGAGTGAGACTCTGTCTCAAAAAAAAATAGAAAAAAACGGCCGGGTGCAATGGCTCATGCCTGTAATTCTAGCACTTTGGAAGGCCAAGGCGGGTGGATCACGAGGTCAGGAGATCGAGACCATTCTGGCTAACACAGTGAAACCCCATCTCTACTAAAAATACAAAAAAAAAAAAAAAAAAATAGCCGGGGCGTGGTGGCGGGTGCCTGTAGTCCCAGCTACTCGGGAGGCTGAGGCAAAAGAATGGTGTGAACCTGGGAGGCCGAGCTTCCAGTGAGCAGAGATCGTACCACTGCACTCCAGCCTGGGCGACACAGCGACACTCCGTCTCAAAAAAAAAAAAAAGAAATAAATAAATAAAAAGTAATAAAATAAGCATAAGTAACTTATTTGGGAGTGGAAAGAGATGTGTGGAAACCCAGATTGGTGCCAGTGTAACCCAGATAAAAGCTGGGCTTCCACATAGCTCCGTCTCTGCCTCCTGGGACCTGATAATCCAACAGTCACAAGTCATTTAAACTAACTTTCTGAATGTCCTTGTGACTCCCAAAGAACCTCAAAGGGGCCTAATTCAAACCCCACAGCAATAGTTCTCACCAGGGCCCGTTTCCTTGCTCCGGTTCTCTCCGTAGACAAGCTGTTGTTTTGCACATGCCCAAGGCTCCCGAACAGTCCTGACACCAGCCCGCGTCCTCTCGCTTTTCCCTCGGATATTTGTTATGTAATCTACTCAGTGGGCAGACCCTTCCCCACCCCACCTTATGATCCATGCCCCTCTGGTGAGTGGTTCAGAGCCCATGCTCTGGAGCGAGACCCTCTGGGTCCAAGTCCTGGCCCCACTAGTCACACTCTGTGACTTGACCCCAGTGCGTGGTCCAAGGACCCGTGCTGGGCCACACACTGTTTGTGACATGACACGCTAAGTATAGAACAGAGAATAAGCATTTAGTAACCTTCATAGCAACTTGACACTGCCTACATCCCATTGTGACCGTGTGTATTATAAAAATATCATTCCTGACAGATTGGAACATGTTTTCTCGAAGTTCCTTCATCGCAGATAGTTTGGAAGGCGTGGACTCAGCCTACTGTGTGCCTCAGTTTTTTCATTAGTGAAATGGGAATAATGATGGTCTCTAACCTCACCACATCCCTGAGAAGGTGTAAAGGCGTGAAATTAGGGAGGGCTCTGAGACTGGGGGCTGGTCACTGCAATCTCTCAGTAAATGTCAGTGTCACTATCATTTTGACACATTCTCCAGATTCTGCATTACAAGCACCAGATTCTCCTCTGAGGGCAGAGGAGGGAGAGTTGGGGAGAGAGTGGACCCCATTCAGTGTATCCTTCCCCACCCCAAGTTCATATGGCTTTTAGCCAAACCTTGAGATTGGAACACCTCTGTCACTGCATCCAAAACCTTTCAGGTTTCCAAAGGGTAGTTTATTCGTCCACTTAACAAATATCTAGGGCCAGCACCATGGCTCATGCCTGTAATCCCAGCACTTTGGGAAGCCAAGGTGGGCAGGTCGATTAAGCCCAGCAGTTTGAGACCAGCCTAGGCAAGATGACAAAAGCTCATCGATACAAAAAAAATGCAAAAATGGCCGGGCGCAGTGGCTCACACCTGTAATCCCAGCACTTTGGGATGCTGAGGCAGGCAGATCACCCGAGGGTCAGAAGTTCAAGACCACCCTGACCAATATGGAGAAACCCTGTCTCCACTAAAAATACAAAATTAGATGGGCATGGTGGCGCATGCCTGTAATCCCAGCTACTTGGGAGGCTGAGGCAGGAGAATTGCTTGAAGCTGGGAGGTAAAGGTTGCGGTAAGCCAAGATTGTGCCATTGCACTCCAGCCTGGAAAACAAGAGCAAAACTCCATCTCAAAAAAAAAAAAAAAAAGCAAAAATTAGCCGGGTGTGGTAGCATGCACCTGTGGTCCCAGCTACTCAGGAGGCTGAGGTGAGAGGATCACCTGAGCCCAGGGAGGTCAAGGCTGCAGCGTGCCATGATTGTGCCACTGCACTCCAGCCTGGATGACAGAGAGAGACCCTGTCTCAAAATAAAATAAAATAAAATAAAATAAAACTAAACTAAACTAAACTAAACATCTGTAGCTCACGATGAGAGCTGGAGAGTCCAGTGGTTAAGAACTTTAGAGCAAGATGGCCCTGGGGTCCAGTCTTGCCCTACCTGAATGACCTTGGGCAACTCACTTAACCTCTCTGAGCCACAATGTTCCCAGAAGATAGCCAGGAGGAGTCCTAAGCTCAGGACTCAGTTCAGGGCAGAGATTTGGCCGACAATGTGCACACACCTGCAGAAAGCCCGGCCACCCCAAGCACTCACTACATCCAGGTTCGGATTTGCAGGCTGTGGTGACCTCCCACGCTCCCCACCCTCAGTGAGTTCTTGTGGATTAAGAAGGAATGGGTGGCGCCTTGAGAGACCAGACTTGCCAGGTGTTACTTCTAGAAAAATAAATGAATTTAAGGGCTTTGAATATTTGAGAATGGAAAGATTTAAAAATATAAAGGTTTCTGCTGGGCACGGTGGCTCACGCCTGTAATCCCAGCACTTTGGGAGGCTGAGGTGGGCAGATCACGAGGTCATGAGATCGAGACCATCCTGGTTAACACGGTGAAACCCCGTCTCTACTAAAAATACAAAAAAATTAGCCGGGCTTGGTGGCGGGCGCCTGTAGTCCCAGCTACTTGGGAGGCTGAGGCAGGAGAATGGTGTGAACCCGGTAGGCGGAGCTTGCAGTGAGCCGAGATCGTGCCACTGCACTCCAGCCTGGGCGACAGAGCGAGACTCCGTCTCAAAAAAAAAAAAAAAAAAAAATGCTACTGGGCCCAGAACCCTGGCTCTAACCCCAGCACAGCTTCTGCCTTCCTCTAGCCTGGGCTCCTGTCTGCCTGGGCTGCCAGTGGCCAGGAGCCAGTGTGGACACAACCAGGCACCAGGCTGAGTGACACAGGCAGAAAGTGCTCTGGGGACACCTGTAACCGGGGACTTTGCACTGGAAAAGGGGCAAAGGCTTCTGGGATGAGCTGGGCTTTGAAGGGCAAGAGGACAGGCTGGGGAGAAAAAGCAGAGAATATTTTATTTTATTTTTTTAGAGATAGGGTCTCTCTATGTTGCCCAAGCTGGTCTCCAACTCCAGGCCTCAAGGGATCCTCCTGCCCCAGCCATCTGAGCAGCCTGGATTACAGGTGTGGGCCATCACACCTGGCTCTAAAGAGCAGAGACTCTTACGTTCATTAATGAACATTGTATGCTGGGCACTGTGCAGGGCACTTTATACAGGTTCACATGTTCAATTCCTGTGACAGTCTTTTGAATAAAGTTTTACCTCCACTTTCCAGAAGAAGGGCGGCTACAGAGACATGAAGCCACTTGTCCCAGATCCCACAGCTGCCTGCAGCAGATCCCAGGCATGGCCAGTCCCAGGGTCCTTGTCCTTTCGCTATCTACCACGCCACCATCTATGTGCCAGCACCTACCCAGGCAGCATCCACCTCGCTGGTGTCTGGGCAGAGGGAACCCATGTGAGCAAAGGCCCAGGGGCTGGATGTAGCCTGCTGAGTGGGAGGCGGAACACACCTAAGAAGGTCGAGGCCGGGCGCGGTGGCTCACGCCTGTAATCCCAGCACTTTGGGAGGCCGAGGCGGGCGGATCACGAGGTCAGGAGATCGAGACCATCCTGGCTAACACGGTGAAACCCCGTCTCTACTAAAAATACAAAAAATTAGCCGGGCGTGGTAGCGGGCGCCTGTAGTCCCAGCTACTCGGGAGGCTGAGGCAGGAGAATGGCGTGAACCCGGGAGGCGGAGCTTGCAGTGAGCCGAGATCGCGCCACTGCACCCAGCCTGGGCGACAGAGCGAGACTCCGTCTCAAAAAAAAAAAAAAAAAAAAAGAAGGTCGAGAATTAAATTCCCAAAGGTCGGCAGCTGTAGGGAAAAGAAAGAGCGATCAGACTGTTACTGTGTCTATCTAGAAAGGAAAGACATAAGAGACTCCATTTTGAAAGAGACCTGTACTTTAAACAATTGCTTTGCTGAGATGTTGTTAATTTGTAGCTTTGCCCCAGCCACTTTGCCCCAACCACTTTGACCCAACCTGGAGTTCACAAAAACATGTGTTGTATGAAATCAAGGTTTAAGGGATCTAGGGCTGTGTAGGACCTGTCTTGTTAACAAAATGTTTACAAGCAGTATACTTGGTAAAAGTCATCACCATTCTCATGTCTCAATAAACCAGGGGCACAATGCACTGCAGAAAGCCGCAGGGACCTCTGACCTTGAAAGCTGGGTATTGTCCAAGGTTTCTCCCCATGGGATAGTCTGAAATATGGCCTCGTGGGATGAAAAAGACCTGACCGTCCCCCAGCCCGACACCCATAAAGGGTCTGTGCTGAGGTGGATTAGTAAAAGAGGAAAGCCTCTCGCAGTTGAGATAGAGGAAGGCCACTGTCTCCTGCCTGCCCCTGGGAACTGAATGTGTCGGCATAAAACCTGATTGTACATTTGTTCAATTCTGAGATGAGAGAAAAACTGCCCTATGGTGGGAGGCGAGACATGTTTGCACCAATGCTGCCTTGTTATTCTTTACTCCACTGAGATGTTTGGGTGGAGAGATACATAAATCTGGCTTACGTGCACGTCCAGTCATAGTACCTTCCTTTGAACTTATGACATAGATTCTATTGCTCACATGTTTGTTGCTGACTTTCTTCTTCTTATCACTCTGCCCTGCTACTACATTCCTTTTTACTGAAATAATGAAGATAATAATAAAAACTGAGGGAACTCAGAGACCGGTGCCGGTGCAGGTCCTTGGTATGCTGAGCTCCGGTCCCCTGGGCCCACTGTTGTTTATCTATATTTTGTCTCTGTGTCTTATTTCTTTTCTCAGTCTCTCGTCCCACCCAACTAGAAATAGCCACAGGTGTGGAGGGGCAGGCCACCCCTTCAGCAGCAAATTCTGGGGGAAAGTGGGCTGGTCCCTTGCCCTCTCTGTGCCTCAGTTTCCTCATTTGTAAAATGGGGACATAATAGTACCTACTTCGTAAAGAGGATAAATATCTTAAAGCACTTAGAATGGTGCCTGGCACAGAGAAAGCACTGTAGAAACAGTTAAAAATAAATAAACATGGTAGGAACATGGTGGGCCCCAGTCCAGGAGGAAGGTCAAGGAGCTCTCTGGCTGTCAGTGGACCAGGAGGTTTGGCAGGCCCTTGGCCAGCTAGGGGTGGCAGCCATGCTTTTCTTCCCCCAGCCAGTGGCCGAGGCAGGTCTTTGGAGCTGCCAGCCTTGAGGACCACAGGGAGCCCAGTCTTGAGGACCACAGGGAGCCCACTCTCCCGTGGTTATTGGAGGCTGGAGCTGCAGGGAGGTCCCTGGGCCTCACTCCCTTCAGAGTCCAGGGTGGGAGGGGAGTAAGCGCCCTTCTTCCCTTCACTCAAATGAGCCACGTGTGCACCCAGGCTCCTGGGTCAGACCCCTAGGAAATGAGTGGGGGTGAGGAAGGTCCCCTGAGGATGAGTACAGATTGTTGGGTTTGGGGGTGATTTCCCCATCAGGACCCACCCCAATTAAGGTCCGTAAAATCATCAAGACTCCCCAAGGTAGAGGGGTGGCGGGAGATCCTGACTAGTGTCACAAGGCTGTGTGCTTTTGTTTTGTTTTGTTTTGAGCCTGTGTCTCACTCTGTCACCCAGGCTGGAGTGCAGTGGTGCAACCTCGGCTCACTGCAACCTCTGCCTCCCAGGCTCAAATGATATCTTCTCGCCTCCATCATTCATTCATTCACTCACTCACTCATTCAACAAACAAACAATGGGCACCTACCCACCACGGGCCAGGCCTGCCTGGGTTCTGGGGTTCAACTGTGAGTGCACAGACACACAAACAACCCTTGGAGGACTCACAGTCCAGGGAGGGAGGCAGACAGTGAAGATAGTGAAACATTGAGCCGGTTCATTGCCACTGCCATCCAACCCTGAAGGAGAAGTGCAGGATGCGTGTGAGAGTGGAACAGGGCCCTGAGCTCCACCCGGGAGTCAGGGCAGCCTCCCCTGAGACCATTATGTTGAAGGCTGACCTGAAGGATGAGTAGGGTTATCTGTGGGGCTCCAGCAAAACACGGCATCTCTCTGGGCCTCAGTTTCCCCATTGGTAAAATGGGGAAACTCATCACAGCACAAGTGCTTAGGGGACCTTGGTGATTCTGTCGGATCTAAGAAAAGCAACAGGTGCCGGGTGCGGTGTCTCACGCCTGTAATCCTAGCACTTTGGGAGGCCGAGGTGGGTGGATCACCTGAGGTCAGTAAGTAGCTCAAGACCAGCCTGGCCAACATGGTGAAACCCCATCTCTACTAAAAACACAAAAATTAGCCAGGCGTGGTGGCTCACACCTGTAGTCCCAGCTACTCAGGAGGCTGAGGCAGGAGAATCACGTGAACCTGGGAGGCAGAGGTTGTAGTGAGCCGAGATCATGCCACTGCACCCCATCCTGGGCCACAGAGCAAGACTCCATCTCAAAAAAAAAAAAAAGAAAGAAAGAAAGAAAGAAAAACAACGGGAGCCTTTAGGAAATCCCGCACAGGTACTGATTTGCTCTGTTAATTCCTCCAATGGGAAAGGGGTGTTGCTAGAGGCAAGAGGCACAGTCCTGACACAGAGATCAGGGATTTGACCCCAACAGGCCAAGGTCAAAAGCAGAGATCAGTGAAGTCAGATCCCACGGAGGCCTGTGGCCATGTCCCCCGGCCCTCTGCAGGTCCCCTGGCCCAGAGCCCTCTCCTCCTGCTGCCCCCTAATGTTTCTCCAGGCCCTTCTGCTCTGTCCCGTCACTCTGTCCACCTCATCTGTGGTGCCTGAAAGTCCCCTCTTGGGCTGTGAGTGTTATTCTTGTCTGATCACCACCTCCCCCACCACACACACCGCCAACCCCAAACACAGGTTTGGCTTCCACAAAGCCTCTTATTAAGAAATTGGTCAATTTCCTGCTAATTAAAATAAATAGGATGCCACATTAAAGGCCAGTTAATTTTCAGAGCTTCCAGGGAAACATCGCCTGGAAAATGTACACCCCCCCTGCCCCACCCGCTCCTCGGCAAACGGCAGCCACGTGGCACCCAGCAGCAGCAGGGAGGGCCCGGTGGGTCCCGAGCTTCCAGCAGCATGGGGAGGAAGGGATGACCAGCTGTGGACAGGGCTGCAGATGGGCAGAGCTTCCTGTTCCTGGGGAGACTCCACTCACTCAGCCCAGGAGCTCTGAGACCCCATCCCTCCCCCAGGAAACCCAGGCCCTGAGGCCAGGTCTACCTGGCTTACCTTGCAACCAAAGGCGAGATCTTTCTCCGGAACCGGGTCATTTGTTGGTGAGGAAGATGGACTTCTGGGAGGCCTGCGCCCACAAGGCTCTGCATCCCGAAGTGATCTCACCAAGGGGCACAACAGCCTGGAGAGGGAAGTGCCATTGCTCCCATTTTGCAGATGGGCAAGATGAGGCCCAGACCCACCAAGCCCCTCTCGAGTTGGAGCTTCTGGGGGCAGAGCAGGATGTACATCTGGTCCCGCCTAACGATACCCAGAGAAACCTGCCGCGGGCCCTTCTCCATCACACATGGTCATCCCACACTATCACAAAGGTCAGGGGAACTGCTATGTCTGCATAAAAACAAGTGTCATCAGTTGGATTTGTTCAAGGTGAGGCTTACCTGCTCCCTAATATATCAAAAGCTCCTGTTGAAGGAGAGTCAGGGACATGCCAGGAGGCCTGCCATGCTGTGACCAGTTGTCATCTCACCGAATCCTCACCAGTACCACGTGGCTCAGCAAGGTTAGGTAACATACTCAAAGTCACACCGCCTGCCCCCAAATTAGTCATGGCAATCTCCTGTCTTCAAGGTCCAAGTTTTGCTGTTTCCTCAGGGTCAAAACCAAGGTCTTCTCCTGTCCTGGAAGTACATCAAGCCATAGATGGAACGCTGCGTTCCTGGTGTGACCTCAGACAAGCCTCTTTGCCTCCCTGGGCCTCAGTTTTCTCATCTGCCAAATGAGAGGGCTGGACTCACTACTCCCTCGGACTCTGTTTAACTCGAGCATTCTGCAGGGACTCATCCTGGGGCAGGTGGGGTCAGAGGGCAGATGGCCAGGAGCAGAGCCAGATGGGAGCAACAGCCTTCCCTCTGCCAGGACAGGGAGAGACCTGGCTGCCTCACAGTGAGAGGTCTGGCAGCCAGGGAGGGCACTGGGGACAAGGGCCCAGCCGGGCACCCTACGGAGCACATGACCCCCACCTGTCCATGGAGCACACGATCTCCACCTCCAGCTGCCCCTGTGCTGCAGACAACTCCCAGGGTGGCGAGGGTGGCATCCTGATCCCAGCAGCGCCTGCAGGACTGGGAACCTGCTGCCCACCCACCCCCTGCCCCTTGCTCTCCCTTCCTTGCCCAACCCCAGGAGCTCAACGCCTGCTCAGGGCAGGAATAAGAGGCAGAGGAGGGGTGAGGAGAGAAAGGGGTCATTAGGGGCTTTGCCAATCCTTCGTGGGGCCTCCATGTCCCTACCCCTCATGCAAAGCACTAACCTGGAGGTGGAGCATTTCATCGAAGCAAAGCATCTCCTGCCACCAAGCACGTCCACGGTGTTGGGGATTGATTGCTTCTATCCTCCAGCCCACTCTACGGAGCACCCCACCGTGTGACAGGCGCGGCGCTGGGCAACGAGGACAACAAAAGGAATAGGCCACGACATGTGCGCCTGAGAAGTCACAGACTCAGACGGGAGACAGGCTCGATGCCGCACACCAAGGTCTGGATGCACACAGGAGGCTGAGTAACTCCTGCAGGGTGAGCGGGTTTCCAGGGCACTCGACAACCGACAGAGTCTGGAAGCAGCCTGGAGGGGAAAGGGCATTCCTGACGGGGGCACAGCAGAAGCAAAGGCCCAGTGGCATGAAAGACCAAGGAGTGCTGAGGGAACAGAGAGCAGCTTGGTGTTGGGGCGGCATCAGCGGGTGGAGCTGGAGCCGATGAGAAAGGATAGGCCAACTAGGGTTCAAGTGGCCAGGACCTTCTATGCCCTGCTCTGCCAGTTACAGCCAGCAGTGGTGGTAAGCACAGCCACCCGGCATTGAACAATGGCAGTGTGGCCGGCACTGTGCTAAGCTCATCTCAGTCACTCGCTCACCACATCCTCCAACGAGCCCATGAGGCCCAGAGAGGTTAGGCGAGTTACTGGTGGTCACACAGCCGATAGTGGCCAGGCTGGAACTTGGACTCAGGCTCCCAATTCTCACCCACCAGCATGTGCTGCCTCTGAGGAGTTTGGGGTTCCCCTTCAGGACAGCTGGGAGTCACAAGGGATTTTTAAGGGGGGTGGGTAGCAGAGTCTCAGTGCCCTAAATCCCCAAGTCATGCTCATGGAGAAACTGCTGCATCCACCTGGGAGATGTGGCCGGTCTGTTTTTAGGGTCTGAGGGTCACCTTGGCCTCTCCGGGAGCTGCCCTGGTTTCCCCAATGCTTCTGAGTACTGGGGCTTGGCCTGCGTCTTCTGCCCCAGCCTGCTGCTCCTGGGTTCCAGTCTTGGAGCCAGCGGTCATCACTGCCAGGGCCTCTTCAGAACCCAGGCGCCCACCTATCAGGGCCTCAGCCCCTCCAACACTCCCTGGGGCCCCCACATTGCCCACCCTCTCTTCCCTCTGCCCTTCCTTGCTCGAGATAACACCTGGGATGGGGGTGCATGGGGAAGCGCCCCCTGATGGAGCTAGACAGCCCTCGGGAGGGAGCTAGACAGCCCTCGGGAAGATCCAGCAGTGGTGGCCTCTCCTTGCCCTTCCCCACGTCCTCCCCGCCCCCTCTGCCCACCCAGCCTCCCACCACATGGGGCACTGGAGTGCTCCTTCCCACCATCTCCCCTCCTGGGCCCCGCTTTCATTCTGCTCCCCCGACCCCAGGTCTCAGCATTGCAGGCATCACAAGACAGCGGATTCCAGAGGCCCCAAAACACTTCCATCCTCCAAGCACGCACTAAGCATATGGAGAAGCTGAGGCCCAAGCAGGGCCAATGGCAGAGCAGCTGGAAGCCCAGCTCTCTTGTGCTCTTGCTGCAGCTCCAGCTCCTGGTCGGCCGCCCACCAGGCATCTGCTGAGCGCGATGTGTTTCCATTTAGGGGCATCTCACACTTGATCCTCACTCCAGCCCAGAGGAGGCTGGGTTAAAACAGGAAGTCTGGGCTGTCCAGCTCTAGCTCCTTCTAAAAATGCAGTGAGTCCCATGTTGGCATCTCTGCTTCGCAAACAGGTAAAACGAGGCAAGCAGTAGGTCAATGACTTGCTGTCTCTGGTCATGTGTCAGGCAACCACAGTCACACAGTCACGAGGGTCTCCTGTCTGAGATCCTGCCTATTCTTTTTTTTTTGAGACGGAGGCTTGCTCTGTCTCCCAGGCTGGAGTGCAGTGGTGCGATCTTGGTTCATTGCAAGCTCCGCCTCCCGGGTTCACACCATTCTCCTGCCTCAGCCTCCCCAGCAGCTGGGACTACAGGCACCTGCAACCACGCCTGGCTAATTTTTTTGTATTTTTAGTAGACACGGGGTTTCACTGTGTTAGCCAGGAAGGTCTCAATCTCCTGACCTCGTGATCCACCTGCCTCAGCCTCCCAAAGCGCTGGGATTACAGGCGTGAGCCACTGCGCCCGGCCAATCCTGCCTATTCTTTAGTGTTAGGGCCAGGAAATGCCTTAGTGTAGACTCCTCTCCCTGTGAACGTGGCAGACATTACTAATTGATCACAGCACTCTTTCCCTCTAAGCCGAGATGTAGTCTCAGAATCCTCAACACAGCCTCTATTAAATGGGGACCTGGCAATCGAGGTGACACCTGTTCAACGCCCTCTCTGGAGGGCAGGATCCTGTCTTATCTAGTATCTTCCCCAGCACTTGGCTCAGGGCCCAACACGTGGCACAGATCACGGTAATAAATTTTTTTTTTTTTTTGAGTTGGAGTCTCGCTCTGTCGCCCAGGCTGCAGTGCAGTGGTGCGATCTCGGCTCACTGCAAGCTCCGCCTCCTGGGTTCACGCCATTCTTCTGCCTCAGTCTCCCAAATAGCTGGGACTACAGGCACCCGCCACCATGCCTGGCTAAGTTTTTGTATTTTTAGTAGAGATGGGGTTTCACCGTCTTAGCCGGGATGGTTTCGATCTGCTGACCTCATGATCCACCCGCCTCGGCCTCCCAAAGTGCTGGGATTACAGGCGTGAGCCACCTTACCTGGCCATTTTTTTTTTTTTTTTTTTTTGAGACAGAGTTTTGCTCTGGTTGCTCAGGCTGGAGTGCAATGGCACAATCTCAGCTCACTGCAACCTCGGCTTCCAGGGTTCAAGCGATTCTCCTGCCTCAGCCTCCCAAATAGCTGGGATTACAGGTGCCCGCCACCATGCCTGGCTAATTTTTGTATTTTTAGTAGAAACAGGGTTTCACCATGTTGGCCAGGCTGGTCTCAAACTCCTGACCTCAGGTGATCCGCCCGCCTCGGCCTCCCAAGGTGCTGGGATTACAGGTGTGAGCCACCATGCCCAGCCACAGTAATAAATTTTTATTGAGTGAGTGGGTGAACGAGTGGTAACCACCGAATGAACGATGCCTCCCAAAGCCAGTGGCTCTAACCAGCTTCTTTTGTAGCAACAATATGACAGCAATAATTATAACAGTAATGCCCCCAACAGCTGACATTTCCCGAGTCTCTAAGGTATTTCATCTGAGCTCTGGAATGCCATTTCCTCAGGGTCACACATCATGGGACAGAGCCAGACCCCGCCTCTGGCCTCTTGCTTCTGAGTCCAGTGCTCTGCCCCGGCCCCCACCTCTGCCAGGTCCCACCGCAGCTTGTCTGGGTCAATTGGAGCGGACCTGGACCTCAATCTGGGGAACCTGCAGGTGTTGGAGGCAGATCCCAGAGGCCGGGGTGGGAATGGGTTCTCGGGGGAGTAGTTAGTTGGGTTCTTACTCACCTGTTTGGGATTGTAGAAATACAGAATAGGAGACATCACAATGCACCACATTTGCCATGACCTGACCCCCCTCCCCCCAAAATTCGTATGTCAAGACATAATCTGTGTCAAGCTCGGTGGCTCATGCCTGTAATCCCAGCACCTTGGGAGGCTGAGGCGGGTGGATCACCTGAGGTCAGGAGTTCCAGACCAGCCTGGCCAACATGGTGAAACCCCGTCTCTACAAAAAATGCAAAAATTAGCCAGGTGTGGTGGCACATGCCTGTAATCTCAGCTACTCGGGAAGCTGAGGAGGGAGGATTGCTTGAACCTGGGAGGCCGAGACTGTAGTGAGTCAAGATGAGGTCACTGCACTGCAGCCTGGGTGACAGAGGGAGACCCTGTCTCAAAACAAACAAACAAACAAAAACCAAACCAAACCAAACCAAAACAAAAAAACACCATTATCTGCAATGTTTATTAAAAGGTGAGGATTCTGGCCGGGGGCAATGGCTCACGCCTGTAATCCCAGCACTTTGGGAGGCCGAAGTGGGTGGATCACGAGGTCAGGAGATCAAGACCATCCTGGCTAACACGGTGAAACCCCATCTCTACTAAAAATACAAAAAATTAGCCAGGCATGGTGGGGTGGGGGGGCGCCTGTAGTCCCAGCTACTGGGGAGGCTGAGGCAGGAGAATGGTGTGAACCCGGGAGGTGGAGCTTGCAGTGAGCTGAGATCGCACCACTGTACTCCAGCCTGGGCAACAGAGTGAGACTCCGTCTCAAAAAAAAAAAAAAAAAAGGAGGTGAGGCTTCTGGGAGGTGATTAGGTCATGAGGGCTCTATCCTCATGAATGGAATTCATGCTCTTAGGCAAGAGGCCTGGGGAGCCTGCTCACCCCTTCCACCACGTGACGACAAGGCTATAAGGCATCTATGAGGAAAGGGCCCTCATCAGACACCGAATCTGCAGGCACATTCATCTGGGATTTCCCAGCCTCCAGAACTGTGAACAATAAATTTGTTTATAAATAACCCAGTCTAAGGTATTTTGTCATAACAGCCGAATGGACAAGCACACCCTTTTTTGAATATGTAGAAGAGAGGTCCCCAGGGAGTGTGATCTGCCCAAGGTCACCTGGCTACCTTGGCTGAGGAAGGTGTGCAGAGCCCAGTGTCAGAGCCCCTGAGACGCCCTCTCCTCTCCTAGGGCCCTGGGCACTTGGGGTTAGTTGTTTTGCATCCTTTTGAGAATGTGAGTCCCTCAGAGGGAGGAACCTGGGCACGTCACATAAGGCTTGGCTCAAGATAGGTGCTCAGTAAACACTGGATGGACAGATGGGCAGAAGGAAGGAGAGAATGAAAGGAGGAAAGGAGGGAAGGAATGGGTAGCTGAGTGGATTCATGGATGGGTGGATGCATGGCAGCAAGGGAGGGAGGATGAGTGATTGGGAGGATGGATGGATGGATGGATGGATGGATGGATGGATGGATGGATGAAAGGAAGTAAGCCAACATGGATGGAATGAGTGATAGAATTGATTGTCCCCTGCACCTGGAGGCCTCCAGTGACTCAGCCACAGAGGTCAGGAAGCTGGAGACATGAGCAGGCGGCTCACCCCATGGTCCCCTCCCCCTCCCCACCTGATATTTTCATTAGGACACATCTTCTGCACCAGGCCCCTCAGCTCCTGCCCTGTAAAGCTGCAGATGCCTCTGCTGGCTTTATTAAGGCCCTATTAGCCCAGCAGCCCCGGGGAAGGCTAAAGATGCTGTCACTGCAGACACTGGTTTGGTAGCCTCAGAGGGGCTCAGTAGGGAGGGCCAGGAACCTAAGGTTACAGCGAGGTCTTTAGAGCTGCACAGGCCTGCCTGGTTTAATCCCAGTTCTTCTGCTAATTGGCTGTGTGGCCTTGGGCAACTTACTTCCCTTCTCGGAGTGGCAGCTTCTCCACCTATAAAAGAGGGTCATTAACGTGCTTGTTTGAGGATTTGCTGAGCTAAAGCATTTACGACACCTAGCCCGAAGTAAGCACTTGTTACATATCCCAGGATCCCTGGGAGCCAGGTCCACGGTGGAGCGCTCATACACAGCAGCCCCCATCTTTGGGATCAGGGAGGCGCTGTGACCCACCCTATTTCATGGATGAGGAAACAGGATAACAGGAGATGAAATGCTTGGCCAAAGCCACCGTGCTGGGCAGTGACAGGGCTGAGATTCAAACATGGGCTATGGAGACCGTGACTGGGCCACTTCCTGTTCTGGCTACTGAGCAGGAACACAGCCTGGGACGGGAGGGGGCGGCTGGAGGGGCGCTTCTCCCACTAGCTCCTCAGAGGTGACAGCGCGGAGGAGGGGAGGAGAAGGGAAGCTGGGACAATCACGCTGATGTACGGCTTCCAGCGGGATTAACTGTACCATCTGGAGGCCACGCGTCCACCTGGGTGTGTTAGGAACCCCAACCCTTCGGTGTAAACGGCAGGGGGAGACTCAGTGGATGGCAGATCGGCTGGGGGCTGCCGGGTTGACTGTGGGGACCATGTGGGGCCCACCTGGCTTTCCTGAAGCCCCCATCTACCCCTGAGGATGTCTCCCACTGAGGGGGCTGGATCTCCACCAGACTCAGAAGATTCCACAACGGCTGGATCCAAGGGTTCAAATACAAAGGGAGGGCTGTGGCCTGAGCCACCAAAAAGTACAGGAGGTGAGCAGGAAGGGCGGGGGAACAACAGAGACAGGAGCAGCAGCTGGACACTCGCTCTCAGGGGTGTGTGATGGAGACTGCACCACCTTCCAGCTGTGTGTCCCCAGCATGTGGCTTCACTTCTCTGAGGCTCTGTCCCTTTATCTGTGAAACTGGGATCATCTAGTCTTTACCTCACTTGGTTGCTTTGAGGGTCGAATTAGATAAGGCAATGTACAGGCCTCGGTGGAGTGCCTGGCACTGAGTAAGTTCACAGTCAGTGGTGGTTGTGATTATTATCCCCATTTGCAAGATGGGAAGACTGAGGCTCAAAGCAGCTCAGGGACTTGCCTCGGATTACACAGTTGGTTGGTGACAGAACCCATGGCCTCTGCTTCTCCTGACCCCAGTCCAGTGCTCTTTTCCTGGAGGCTTGACCAAAGATGAACCTGTCTTGGGACACATCCAGCCCCGGAGTGTCAGAGACCCAAGGTGGTCATCTTGGGTTACACCAGCTCCAATGACAGATTCCATGTTCTAGCACCTACTGTGCACCAGATGCCATGCCACGAGCTTCTGTGCACCACCGCCAGGAGCCATCACCATCTGTGACGGGCACTGCGCTGTCCCCGTCGTCCAGATGCACAAGCAGTGGTTTTGGCAGAGCCAGGATCCACTGCCAGGCCTCTCTGGTCCTGGAGTCCCCATTCTCAGCACAGGCTGCTGCCCGCTGGGCCAAGATGGGGCTTCTCTACACTGCAGCAACAGCTCCCAGGCGCCCTCCCCCCAAGTGTTCATCTCCTCCTTCAAGGAGAGATGGCAATACAACACCCAGACTGCCACCGTGGACCCTAAGTCTTTCTTTTTTTTGAGATGGAGTTTCACTCTTGTTGCCGAGGCTGGAGTGCAATGGCGTGATCTCGGCTCACTGCAACCTCCGCCTCCCAGGTTCAAGCGATTCTCCTGCCTCAGCCTCCCGAGTAGCTGGGACTACAGGTGCCCGCCACCCCCCCCCCCCCCGCAACCCGGCTAAGTTTTCGTATTTTTTAGTAGAGACGGGGTTTCACCGTGTTAGCCAGGATGGTCTCGATATCCTGACCTCGTGATCTGCCCGCCTCGGCCTCCGAAAGTGCTGGGATTACAGGCTTGAGCCACCACACCCGGCCCATGGACCCTAAGTCTTCTGGACACCAGACAAGCTTCCCCTACAGGGCGGGGTTCCTTTCTCACATCTAGAAAGGAGGAGGGAGTAGGAAAGAAAAAACATCAGCCCCAGCCCCTCCCTCCCTTCAGCCAGCACAGGGCCGCAGTGGGGGCCCAGGCTGGTAGGCAATGATGGCAGGGAGGTAGTTTGAAGCAGGGAGTCCCCTTTCCCCGCACACCCTCCCTACATTCCCATCTGGTCAGCCTGCTCGCTGAAAGTTGAAGTCTGCCTTGTACAAAAAAACAAAAACCTCCCTTTCCAGTGTAGAAAGCCCCAGAGACCCGAGCCACTCTGCTTGCCTTCTCTCTTGGCCCTTATGGCCAGGACAGGGGCCGGGGAAATGACAGCTGCCCTGCGCAGGGGAGAGAAATCCTATTCTTTGGCTTGGGTCCTCTCTGGGGCCATACCCCAGGAGCAGCCCACGGAGCCGGTCCCCACTGACTCCCACCAGCCACTGCCGGGAGTAGGGCCAGATGGGGCGGCTCCGGATCCCGCCTCGCTCGGCAGCCCAGGCCCGGAGACCTGTCCCCCTGGTACCTCCCGGCCTGGCCATCCGAGATGACCCTTGCCCCTTCCCCACAGCCCACACCTCTGATCCTTATTAAAAACAAACAAAATCTAGAGAAAAAAAATTCTCCACAAACAGCCTGAGAGATGATCGCGCGTCCCCGGCGCACGTAGACATGCACACATACACACACGCACACCCACGCGAGGTCGCCTCCACTTAAACATGCTGCTGGAGGGCGGGTTTTGTTTATGGAACATCCACGTTTCTCTCAACTTTGGGAGGGGTGAGGACTGTTTCAGAGTTTTCTGCTAGATGGGGGAGCCTGGGGCAGCAAGGATGTCTTTTCTGCTTTGTGCTCTTTGCCGGTTCAATGGGGGAGTGAGATACGTGGACAGAAGGACCAGGAAACCCAGGAAGGGGGCCCCAGGGCAGCACCCCCACCCCCAGGGGAGATCAGGCTCCGGGAGGGCAGCCCCGGGGCCTGGGAAGCCTGGACTGCGCCTGAGCTCCGGAGGATAGGGCTGGTGGCCCGCATCCCCTCGGCGTCCCCGCGCTGAGCCCAGGGTCTGTAGTTCCGAAAACGTCTGGGACCGCTGGGCCGGGATCCCTATCCCCTCCTCTCTCAGCCTTCAACGCCTGGAAACCAACGAACCCGCCCGGAACAAAGGCGGAGCGGCTTTCCAAAGGCAAACAAAGAACAGTTTGTCTTTTCCCTCCCCCCACCACCACCCGAGCAGGCGGCGGGAATAGGCCTAGGGGTCCGGATGGCCCCGGCGCAGCGCGGCGCCAGGGCACTCCTGCGGCGCCCCACGAGGTCCCGCTGCGCATGCGCAGGTCGGGGCGCCGGAGGCCGCGGCAGACAGCACCGCGCCACTCCGGCCCGGTCTCCGTGGCAACGGGCTGGTGGGAGGGGCCGGGCGGTGCGGGCGCCTCGGCCGCTGTTCCTCGCGGGCATGTCGCTATGGCAACGGTGTTACTCTCTGCGGCCGCTTCCCGGCTCCGCTAGCTCGCCTGACCCCGCCCGCTCGCGCCCCCTCGTCTCTCACTTGCTGTGTTTTCCCCTCTTTTCCCGGTCGTCCTCCGCCTGTATCTCGGGCCCCCCAAGCAGCGAGCCCCGGTGCCCCCCCCCTTACCCCTCCTCCCCGGTGCCCAGGGCCCGGGAGGGAGATTGTTGGGGGGTGCTTATTAAAAAACATTGTAACCGCCGGGCGCAGTGGCTCACGCCTGTCATCCCAGCACTCTGGGAGGCCGAGGCGGGTGGATCACAAGGTCAGGAAATCCAGACCATCCTGGCTAACCCAGTGAAACCCGGTCTCTACTAAAAATACAAAAATTAGCCGGGCATGATGGCGGGCGCCTGTAGTCCCAGCTACTCGGGAGGCTGAGGCAGGAGAATGGTGTGAACCCTGGAGGCAGAGCTTGCAGTGAGCCGAGATCGCGCCACTGCACTCCAGCCTGGGCAACAGAGCGAGACTCCATCTCCAAAAAAAAGAGAAAAAAAAAAAACATTGTAGCCGTTTCTGTTTCTATTACGTTGACAAGAGAGCGTTATTTACTGTTATTGTTTGCCCAGCAGGCTGTGCCGGGCGCGGGGGTCTCCCCCAGGAGCTCACCTTCAGGCCGCGGAGGGCGGGGGCCGGGCTGGGGCGCGGGCAGGGGGCGTCAGGCGACCGTGCACCCCGGGGCCCTGCTCCTCGCCCCTTCCCCCGCCAGCCCGGCCGGGCCCCGCGGCTGGGCGCGTTGCCTCGGGGAGGGACTGCAGAGGACCAGTGACTCTCCCGTTGTAGGAGAAAGGCAACAAAAAAATAAAAACGGCACAGATGACTTCATTCTCGGGAAGGCTCGGTCCTACACGGACCAATTTCGTGGGGACCGTGGTGGAACAGCTTCGCTGCCGTTGGAAGCACTTAAAACTGAACCCCATAAAGACCAGGACATTCTGGGCCCTGCTGAACCAAGCCAGGGCAGGCTGCGGGGCGTGCGATTTCTGGCCAGGTGGGGAGGCGGGTGGCCTCCCTCCACCCTCAAAGGCGCCTGGCTTTCAGTGTCCCAGGATTCGGGGGCTTGTGAGGAGGTCTCCACTGGGATCAGATGGGCCTGAAGGACGCCCCCCACCCTCAAGCCCCTGCTGGGATGTTAATCTCATCCTGCTAATTAAAGTTTGTGATTCTCTCCCTAACTCAGCTCCCCACTCTTGGACATTATCAGCTCAATGCAAACAGTTGCTGCTCTGGACAGGGAAGCCAGAGGAAAAAGGCCTCTGCAGTGCACACCATAACATGGATTAAAAAAAAAAAAAAATTGGCCAGGCGCAGCCTGCCTGTAATCCAGCAATTTGGGAGGCTGAGGCAGGAGGATCACTTGAGGCCTGGAGTTCGAAACCAGCGTGGTCAACACGGTGAAACCCAGTCTCTACTAAAAATACAAAAATTAGGCGTGGTGGCACACACCTGTAATTCCAGCTACGGGAGGCTGAGGCATGAGAATCATTTGAACCTGGGAGGCAGAGGTTGCAGTGAGCCGAGATCGTGCCACTGCACTCCAGCCTGAGTGACAGAACAAGACTCTGTCTCAAAAAATAAAAATAAAAAAATGTTTATACTTACAAACAACTCCTAGTGAACAACCCAGGTTTTGGAAACAACTTTCAGAGATCCCTTCAGCCTGTTTCATGTTTTCTTTTTGTTCTTCTCTTCCAGGGGCATGCGGTTAGCCTTTGGTCACGGAGGCCTTTGCCCTTGCAAAAAAAGTAATTTTCAGCCCTGTTCCCAGCACCAGCCGCTCGCAGCTGCACAGCCCTCCCTGAATGTGTGAACCAAAAGTCAGGGTTCCAAGAAGAAAGAGCATCCGCCACCCCCATCCCACCCCCAACCCTACCCCAGGTCTTGTAGAGTATAAGACCGAGGTTCCCAGCCCTGAGATACTGGGAGGCATCAGGCAAGCCGATACCCCCCTCCACTCCCAGTCACCAGCACTCACCCCACAGGCTAACGGTCCAAGCAGAACTCTCTGGCAGCTGATGGTGGGTTTAGAGGGTTTAGCTGACGTGAGAGTCGGGACCCTGGGCAGTGTTTGCGACAGAAATGACAGTAGACACCCAGTGTTGCAGAACCCCAGATCTGGAAGGACTTCGGAGATTACCCAGACCAACTACCCCCCTTCTTGTTTTACAGTTGGGCAAATTGAGGCCCAGAAAGGGGAAAGAGATGGGGCTAAGATGTGTCACCAGCTGGTGGTAGAGCCTAGATGGGACCATAGCGCTGTGCCTCCTATTCAGGTGCTGGTCACCCCACTCTTTCATCTGTGGAATTATCTGTATGATCAAGTTTGGGGCTGGGGGCAGGACAACCATGGTTAGGCAGGGGCCACTGACGCCAGACTGCCAGCGTTCAAATACTTACTTCTAAGTGAAGTTCTTCTCACAGAGCCTTGGCTTCTTTATGTGTTAAGCAATGAGGATAATAACAGACCCTGGGCTGAGCGTGGTGGTTCACGCCTGTAATCCCAGCACTTTGGGAGGCCAAGGTGGCTGGATCACTTGAGGTCAGGAGTTCAAGACCAACTTAGCCAACATGGTGAAACCCCATCTCTACTAAAAATACAAAAATTATCCGGACGTGGTGGCAGGCACCTGTAATCCCATCTACCTGGGAGGCTGAGGTAAGAGAATTACTTGAACCCGGGAGGCAGAGGTTGCAGTGAGCAGAGATTACACCACTGCGCTCCAGCTTGGGCAACAGAGCAAGACTCCATCTAGAAAATAAAAATAAATAAATAAATAACAGAACCTGCTCTGAGTTTGTCTTAAGGAAGAAAGGCCATGATGCAGGTGAGGCCCCTGGACTGACCTGGTACTTTCTAGAACTTAACTGATGCTGGCGACCATGGCAATGCTGGTGGTGGTGCTGGTTGTTGTAGTGGGTTAAACGGTGCACACCCCCCTCCCCCAATATGTCCACGCCCTAATCCCTGGAACCTGTGAATGTGATGTTATTTGGGAAAAGAGTCTTTGCTGATGTCATTAAGTTATGGATCTTGGGAGGAGGTCACCCTCAATTACCCAAGTGGGGCCTAACTGCCATCACAAGTGCCTAGGTTACACAGAAGAGGAGAAGCCGTGTGTAGACAGAGGCAGAGGGTGGAGCGATGCAGCCACAAGCCAAGGAGCACCTAGAGCTGCCAGACACTGGAAGTAGCAGGAAGGGTCCTCCCCGAGCCTGGGGAGGGAGCATCCCCCTGCTGACTTCAATCTCAGACTTTTGGCCTCCAGAACAGCAAGAGAATCATCTGTGTTGTTTGAAGCCACCACGTTTGTAGTGATGTGTTCCTCAGCCGTAGGAAGGAAATGAACACAGGGGTGTTGAGAATGAGGATGAGGACAGGGTGATAATAATGATGGTGGTGGTGATGCTGATGGTGGTTATATACATGAATACCGGGGTGTTGAGGATGAGGATGAAGACAATGATGGTGATGGTGATGCTGATGGTGGTTATGTTCACTTGCTAGAGCCGCCTCACAGTTCCAGAGGCCCGAGGTCCACTGTAAGGGCGTGGGCAGGGCCATGTTGCCTCTGAAGTCCCCAGGGAAGCCTGGGTCCCAGGCCTTACTCCAGCTTCTGGCAGCCTTGGCATGTGGCCGCGTCACTCCTGTCCTCCGGTCCTCCCATCCTCCCGCCCTCCGTCTTCTCATCATCTTCGCTCTGCATGTCTGTTCACCTTTCCCCTTTTTCTAGGAACCTCAGTCTTACTGGATTAGGGCTCCCCAATGACCTCACCTTAACCTGGTTACGTTACCTCTGTAAAGACCACACGAAACCACATTCTGAGGGACTGGGCTTAGGACTTGAACCTAACATTTTTGTCTTTTATTTATTTATTTTTTTTGAGACGGAGTTTTGCTCTTGTTGCCCAGGCTGGAGTGCAATGACGTGATCTCAGCTCACTGCAACCGCCGCCTCCCGGATACAAGCAATTCTCTTGCCTCAGCCTCTCAAGTAGCTGGGATTACAGGCACCCGTCACCACGCCCGGCTAATTTTTTGTATTTTTAGTAGAGATGGGGTTTCACCATTTTGGCCAGCCTGGTCTGGAACTCCTGACCTCAGGTGAGCCACCCACCTCAACCTCCCAAAGTGCTGGGATTACAGGCATGAGCCACGATGCCTGGCCAAACCTGTATTTTGGGAGGACACAATTTCCCTCATGACAGTGGTGATGATGGAGGTGATGGCGGTTGGTCATGGAGGTGATGATTGTAGTCATGGAGATGACAGTGACTGCCATGGTGATGGTCCTAGGCCTCAGCCCTGGACCCCTAAACCCTGCAGCTGCTCCTTGGGCTGCAGTGGTCAATTCATAGTCTCTCTGGGGGTTCGGAGTCTGTTCTCTGCAATGGAGAGCAGAGTTGGATTGTCAACTGAAGGAGCAGAGAGGTGAGAAAGATGATCCCAGGATGCTATTGCCAAGTTAGTGTCCTTTCTGCACCCTTCTGAAGCTCTGCCAGACCAGCCGCCAGCGGTGAGGTCTGGGCTAGCCCTCTAATCTCTGCCAGCCACTGGTTGAGACCTGGGTTTGTGGAGGGAGCGGCTCAGCCCCAGGCCTCTGGGAGTTTGGGATGGCACCCGGTGGAGACATGGGAGCCCAGCCGCCTCAGCCAGGAAGGCGTGCATCGGGGCGAGTGGACTGTGAGGCTGGGGCAGGTATGGGTGAGAGAGCTCTTCCTGCTCCTCCGCACCTGACTTTTCCC
Source organism: Pan troglodytes (assembly GCF_028858775.2). Taxonomy (NCBI): domain Eukaryota; kingdom Metazoa; phylum Chordata; class Mammalia; order Primates; family Hominidae; genus Pan; species Pan troglodytes. The sequence goes on from NC_086016.1 coordinate 25,454,711, forward strand.
TGTCATGTGCAAGCCCTTTCTATTTTTATACACAGCTAAGTCAGTGCTTGTCTCTGGCCCCTCCTTGCTGCCAGAAACCTCCTGGAGGGTAGGGACCATGATCCGCACGTCTTTGAGTTGCCCAGAGCATGAGCAGGTCCTCCACAAATGCAGAGTGAGTCTGGACCGTATTTTCTGGAAGAACAGCAAGTACCTCCCTTCTCCCTCCATCTGGGCACCATGGAGATAAGATCGGGGAGGCCAGCTGTTTTTGGATGGGATCTTTCTCTACCAGGCCCTGGGCTACCCAAGGAAGCTAGGCAGAACCACAGAGTCAGCCTGGCCTGGCCTTTCTTCTGGAGCCCACGGACCGTGGTAACCATGGCAGCAGGAAGACAGAGCCCGGAGGACAGAAAGCCCACTGGTCTTTGGTCTTTGACGGAAGCCAGGCAGGAGCAGGCCACTGTTTGTTGTTGTTGTTTTTTCTTATTAGACATAATTACATCAACCCTATCCTCAATCTCTCTTCCTCTAGCTTTTGCCAAGCAATAGTGGTAATAATAGTCATAGTTAGCATTCATTCTTTTGTCCAATCAATATTTATGAGCACAGACTCTTGCCAGGCACTCTTCTATGCACCAGGAGACATTGAACAGCAAAGCCAAGTTCCAGCCTTTTCAAGGCTGACCTTCTGGGAAAGAGACAGAGAACCAGGAAACCAACGCTAGGATCCAGGGAGCAAGGTGAGGGGCTAGAGCAGAGAACAAGAGAGCTGGAATTTGGACAAGGAGGCCAGGGAGGCGAGGAGATGCCACTGGAGCCGAGACCTGGGTGGAGGGAGGGAGTGAGGCCTGCAGGGAGCCCGGAGCAGCAGGTGCTATGGCCCTGGGGTGGGTGTGCCCGACGTCCTGACCCTAAGGACACCTGAAGCCAGGGAGGGTGAGGGCAGGGGCGAGCCCAGGGTCAGTGTGTGTGTGTGTGTGTGTGTGTGTGCGCGCGCGCGCGCGCAGGTTCTGAGACAAGGCCTTGCTCTGTCACCCAGGCTGGAGTGCAGCGGTGTGATCTTGCTCCCTGCAACTTCGACCTCCTGGGCTCAAGCAATCCTCCCACCTCAGCCTCCGGAGTAGTTGGGACTAGAGGCACATGTCATCACACCTGGCTAATTTTTGCATTTTTTGTAGAGATGAGGTCTTGCCATGTTGCCCAGGCTGGTCTCGAACTCCTGGACTCAAGCGATCCACTCAACTTGGCCTCCCAAAGTACTGGGATTATAGGCGCGAGCCCCAGCGCCCGGCTTGGTTTGTATTTTTAAACAATCTGTCTGGTTTCTGAGTGAGAATAGACTGAAGCGGCCGAGGGAAGCTGGGGAAACTGATCAGAATTCTCAGCTGGGAGCTGATAGAGCCCAGAGGGGAGATGGCGGTGGCCTGGTTGGGGATGGCAGCAGTGGAGATGATAATGGCTGGGTTTTGGATATATTTTAAGTAGAGCCATCAGGATTTGTGAAAGGATCAGATGCGGATGTGGAAGAAAGAAAAACATCAAGCCTGACTCCTGTGCCATCGACAGTGGGAGGTGCCATTTCCTGGGATGAGGAAGACTCCAAGAGAAGCTGGGGTGGGGCTGGGGTTTGGGGGGATCACTGTACCTCCATGGCCTTCTCGAAGCCTCACACTGAGTGTCTTGTGATACCAGTCCTCGCTCCCTGCTTTGGTTCACTTCCTCTTTATGCTTCCCCCTGGCCTGGCTTGCCTCCTCTTCGTGGCTGGTTTCTGTGGATGTTCAGCCCGACGGCCACTCCCTGGCACTGCCAGTCCATCTCTGTCCCCTCCCCTCTTACTCCCCCCCAAAACATCCCCTCTTACCCGCCCCCCCAAAACATCCGCTCTTACCCGACCCCCTCCAAGACATCCTGTGGATGCTGTTCCCTCCGCCAGGAATACCGTTCCCACTGCTCTTTGTACCACTGCTCCTGAGACCCCATCAAGAGCTGGGATTTGCTCAGTTATGCCCAAAAATCTCACGTGATATTTGTATGTTATACACTTGCAGATATTGAATACTCCCTGAAACCATTTAATCCACATAACCACCCCGAGAGGTAGGCACTATGATTATCCCCATTTTATCGATGAGGAGACTGACGCCCAGAGAGGTTAAATAATTTGCCCAAGGGTCAGAGCTGGTGAGGATGTGAACCCAGGCAGTCTAATCCCAAAACTGATGCTCTTGTTTGTTCATCCATTCATTAACCATCGCGTGCCCTGTGTGCTAGGCTTTGCTCTAAGCTCTGGTACCTTCCATGGAGTACACCATGAGGGCACTGGGGAGGCAATGGTAGGCAGGGCAGCCCAGGCCGAACCTGCATGGAGCTAACTTTCCAAGGAGACAGGCAGGTGACCTGCAAAGAGAAACACAGTGATGTGAGAAATGCACACTGGCGGGGCTAAGGGCTAACTGCAAAGGCAGAAGGGAGTCACAGGGCACGCCCAGCAGGGAGGCTAGGCTGCCTCGGAGGAGGGGAGGGGTCTCAGGAGCAGCCATGCAAAAAGCAGTGGGAATGGCATTCGCAGCGGAGGGAACGGCCTATGCAAAGGATCTCTTGGTGGGAGAGTGAGTAGGGAGGACACAGTGATCCACTGGCAGTGCCAGGGAATGGTGGGGGGCTGAGCCAAGAAAACCACAGCAGGGAGTGAGGGCACTGGTCTCACAAGGCCCTCAGCCTGAGGCTTTGAGAAAGACATTGAGGTACCGTGACCCCCAAACCTGACACATCCAGTTCTGGCCCCGACCCCAGTGCAAACCAGGAGAAAGACTGCCAAGACAACATCCTGTTGCACAAGAGGGCCCCGGCCCACACAGGGTGGGGAGGCTCAGCCCCCAGCCCTGCTCCCTTTTCTATTGAAAGCATCAGGACTTGAACCCAGGGCTGACTTCACAGCCACAGCTGGAGACTGTCCCACCCCCAGGCTGGCTATCAATGAGCAGGTCAGCATCTGCCCTCTGTCCACGTCTAGAAAGGGCCAGGTGGAGCTGGTGTTCTCAGGCCACAAGCCCCAGCTGCCCCAGAGGTCATTCATTCATTCACTCACTCACTCATTCACCTGACAGCTGTTGGTGAATACCTCAATGTCCCAGGCACCCTACCCTCTGCTGAGGATGCAGCAGAGAATGAGACAAGATCCCGTCCCTCAAGGAGCTGACATTCTGCTGGGGGGAGCCTGAGGATTAATAAACAAGTATAAAATCAGTAGAGGTACAAGTACCATGAGGAGGAAGGGGGTGGAGACAGGAGAAAGACCGGCTTTGCTGTTGGAGCTGAGACAGACCCAGACTTTGGGGACAGCACTCTGAGGATGCCCCTGTGGCCTCAGTTCTTTCCAGTCCACCCTGTCCCCTGCTCATGGAGGTGCAGTGACCCCCTTACTCCCCACACTCTGCCTCCCTTGGAGCCCCTGCCCCTCCCTCCTTGGTTGGCTTCCAATCTTGGGGCAAAGCCAGATCTCTGAGGGAGCAGAGCACCCTCCCAATGTCCAGGGGTCTGTGTCAGAGCTGGGGAGGGGCTGGGCCCTGCTCACAGTGGGAGGGCCCCCCCCAGCCCTGGGGAGGGTGCAGGCTCCATCCCCCCTTTGCTCCCCCACCCCATCTTCTGCTGGGCACAGAAAGCTGGGGAACAGGGCCCCTGAGCTCTGGGCCCTGGAGCAGAAACTTCAGGTGGGCTGAGGGCAGAGGGAAGGGCTGAATACCTAAAGACTTGCCCAGCAGATAAAACAGCAAACAACCCCCACTCCCATTTCAACCTCAGCACTTGCTGAGCTCAGAGCATTCCAGGGTGATCTTAGCGCAGCCTCACACCTGAGAGGGTTGTGCTGTTGTTATCCCCATTTTATGGAGGAAGAAACAGAGGCTCCGTGGGTCCAGAAATTCGCCCAGACTCCAACGCAGGGCCGATGACACTCAGCGGGCATCAGCAGAATGGCTGAGAGCCCCAGGCATCCAGTGAGAGGCCCCAATACCTGACTCACTCAGGCCCACCCTCCACCAGACAGAACTCCCCAAACCCAAAACATCCAGTGCGGGCTCTGACCCCAGTGCAAACCCAGAGAAAGGCTGCCAAGACCAGACTCTGCCGCAGAGGAAGGCCTGGGCCCACACGGGGTGAGGAGGCTCACCCCCAGCTCTGCCCCCTTCTTGTACTGAAAGTATCACGACTTGAACCCAGGGCTGACTCTACAGCCACATCTGGAAGCACCGGGCTGTCCCACCCCCAGGCTGGCTATATGGAGGCCCCACTGGGTCCTGAGGGCAGGTGGCTGTATCATCCCCTTAGGGAGGGAGAGGGGGTCAGTCACCCCTCAAAGTTGCACAGCTAGTGAATGGGGGTGAGATTCAAACCCAGGACTGTCGGGCTCCTACCAGCACCTAGAGAGCAGTGGGGAAGAGGGCCCGAGAACTCTGGCGAGGAGGCTCCCCACATCCATGGCGGCGCTAGACCCGGACATGGAGGCTCGGTCACCTCTGAGGCTGCACACAGTGGTCCTGGTGCAGGATCCATGGCCACCTGGCCGCCCTCAGAGTGGCCGTCTCTGCTGCCCCTGCCCTGACCCAACCCCTCTGCTCTCAGGGCTGTGCCCACTTCCAGATCCCTGCCCTGGGACCAGCACTGGTCGGGCACGCTGGGGATTCCTGCCAGAATTCTGGAAGCTTGGGCCCCATCAAGGCGGTCTCTTGCCCCTGAGACTCAGAAGATGGAGCCACAGGACCAGGGGAGCCTGCCCAGCCTGGAACCCCACCCCACCATGAGGCGCCTGCAGGCCTGGGGACATTGGGGCTGGGCAAGGGGTCCCCTTCCTCTGCCTCCTCCTGGGGCCAGGCTCTGACCCTCCACTGCTGCAGTAACAACTGCATCGGCTGCGTGTATGAGCTGCGTGTATGGACTGCGTGTATGGGCTGCGTGTGTGGGCTGTGTGTATGGACTGCGTGTATGGACTGCGTGTATGAGCTGCATGTATGGGCTGCGTGTGTGGACTGCGTGTATGGACTGCGTGTATGGGCTGCGTGTATGAGCTGCGTGTGTGGGCTGCGTGTGTGGGCTGCGTGTGTGGACTGCGTGTATGAGCTGCGTGTATGGGCTGCCTGTGTGGGCTGCGTGGATGGGCTGCGTGTCTGCACCAGCCCCTGCCTGTGCCTCCGTGTGTCTTTGCACGTGTGTGCATGTGTGCATGTTGGGGTGAGCAGAAACAGCAGGACAGGAGAGGGAGGGAGAGAGGGGAGGTGCAGGCAGCAGAGGGCTGGGGTGACACAGAGACTGTGGTGGAAATGCACGGAGAGCAGGGGACATGACATAGCTGGGGGGAGAGGCCCTCGGAGAGAGGGATGACAGACAGGATGGAGGGGTCCCAGCCAGGAGCCAGTCCAGGTGGCAGAATCGGGAAAGCAGAGGCCTGAGGGAGAGAAAAGGAAAAGGAGAGAGGAGAGGGGAGGAGGAGGGAAGCTGAGTCCAGACCGCAGCAGGGGGCCCAGAGAGTGGGGCAGACAGAGGGTCTTGGATGGGATGAGGAGGACAAAGCCAGCACGTGGTGTGGGGCACAGGCAGCACCTTCTCCACCAGCCATCCTGAGTCAGCCCCACAGAAAAGCCCGGGGGTCAGGAGCAGGTGGGGAAGCAAAGCGGGGCGGGGGCTCCCTCACTCCCAGCCCCATCCTGACCTGGGGAGAGGACAGGCATGAGACCAGCCCCGGAAAGAGATGGTGGAGTCCCCCAAGGCTGCAAGTTTCTCACACTTAGCCCCAAACACCTTTTCTCTGCACCAGCTGGGGCTGTGTGACCTTGGGCAGAGGACGCTGCCTCTCTGGGTCTCTGAGCCCCGGGAAGGTATCAAGCCTGGTGCCTGCGTGAAGGCTCAGCGAGGTGAGACCTGGGTCCTGTTCAGGTGGGTCTGCTGGCAGCGCCCGAGGCGCTGGGCAGGTGCCTCCTTTATCACCAGGGAGAGTGAAATAGGGCCCGAGGTACGTAGTTGCTGTGACCTGAGCAGAGAGATGTGCAAACAGTAAAGTGCTGAGGACAACAGGTTGCTTATTTTAAGTGATATTCACAAAGATCAATTCAGGTTCATGCCAGATGGGGGAAGAGGGAGGGAGGTGCGTTGAGAAGAAATCTCTGAAGACCCAGGCTGGAGAGGCAGAGACAGCCTGGGGAAGGAGCAGGGCTGTGCTGGCCCCCTCCCAGGCCGCATGGAGGTCCCACCAGAGCCAGGCTGGACCCCTGGGAGTCCCAGAAAGCCATGAGCATCAGGGTGGGCCCTGCAGAAGGTTTGGCTTGGAGACGTGGGCTCCAGGAACCCCCTCAGCCCCAGAATCCCCTCACAATGCCCCCACCTGATTCCCCCCACCCTGTTGTCCAGGGGGAGGCTGCTGAGGGCAGAGAAAAATAGGGGATGGGGGAGAGAAGCTGGGGTCCCCACATTCCAACTGTGGGTTTTTTTCCATTCCCTAAAAGCAGGCAGAACGGTGTCAGGAGAGGAGAGAAAAAGGGGAGGGAGAAAAGGAAGAGGTGGAAAAAGGAAGGCAGGGAAGGAGAGGAACAAATGGAGAAGGATTGGAACCTTGAGAGAGGCTGCCCAAGGAAAGGGCTAAATGAGAAGAGAAGGGAGGGGAAGGCAGTGAGAGGCTCCCTGTCTTCCAGAGACAAAGGCCGAGGAGGAGGGAGAGGAGGGGGAGCAGGTGAGGGAGGCAGCGGCAGGAAGGGGAGGCCAGACAGCGGCAGGCCTAGACACAGAGCTGGGGCCCCAGACCCAGGCAGGCGAGAGACCAGCCCCCATCCAGCCGAGGCCCCAGCGGCGGAAGAGGGGAGTGCACTACAAACTTAAGAGGGAAAAGTCTGCCAGCTGCCCTTGGGGCTGCCATGGCAGAAAAAACCTCATCCAGGTGTCAGAGAGTAGCCTGCACACGAATGCACAGCAGTGAGCTAAAAATACTGGCTTGAGAGGGAAGAGAGCGAAGGAGGGAGGATGGGGAGGGAGGGTGCAGGAAAGAAGAGGAGGAGAGTTGGGGGGGAGTTGAGGAGCAGGACTGCAGGTCCAGGCTCAGGTAGCCTCAGTATTGCAGAGGCGCCGATACAGAGAGATGACTGCTTTGGGAGCTGCAAACCACTGGGCCCCGTGACCCCACTCATGGATAGGGGCAAGGTGGGGAGGAAAGAACTGGAGAGAGAAAAGGGGAGAGGGAGAGAGAACCTCAGAAACAGGGAGATCTCGAAAGCAGAGCTGTGAAGGGCAGGGCTGGGGAGGAGGGCTCGGAGATGAGGGAGGGAAGGTGGGAGGGAGAGGAGAGAGGGAGGGAAGGAGAGAAGGACGGAAAGAGGGAGATAAGGAGGGGGAGGGACAAGGGAGGGAAGGGCAGGAAGAGGGCAGGACAGGGAGGAGGAAGGGAGGGAGGAAGGGCAGGAGAAAGGGGGGTGGGGGAGGGGTGGAAAAGTGTCCCTGGGGCTCTGAGGCACAGACCACCAAGGGACTCAGCACCTAAGCTGGTCTCCTCCCACCCCTTGCCCCCTCCCACCCCCTTGCTCCACTACTGGATCCTGGGGAGTCTGGCAGGGGCTGTCAGGGTTGAGCAGTGGGCTCCCCTTCCAGGCCTGCTCCAGACAGCAGCCCCCACCCTCCCTTTGTTCAGCTCACTGGAAGGGTGGGCCTAGGCTGGGGCCTGGCTCCTTGGAGAAGACCCACCAGTGATCTAGCAGGGCCCAGAGCCAGGGCTGGGCCTGGACATTCCAAGTCAATTCAGGACTCAGAGCACCCCAGAGGGGAAGGGACCTGGGTTGTCCCCTGGAGTCACCAGCATCTGCGGCGAAACTCCCCCCGCCCCCACTGGTCTGCCCTGGATCCTAAGGGTAGAGGGACAGCGTGGCGGGAAGTAGCCCACTCCACCTGGGCAGGAACAAACCCACAGCCACCCGAGGAAGAGAGAATGCTGGCAGGATAGTCATGGAGCGGGGGCTCAGGAAGGCCTCTTTGAGGAGACAGTCTTAACACCTGAGAGCTGAGAAGAATTCAGCCTCACAAAACCCAGAGACGTGGCCCTCAAGAGGGAGATGGGGCTGGGAGACATGGTGGAGTGGCCAGGCTGGGAGTAGCTGCAGGGTTGGAGCCCGGGCCCAGCAGGTCTGGCAGGTCACCCCAGGGGTCTCCTGCTTGCTCCTGAGCCAGTGTCTGTGAGAGCTGGGTGGCAGGGCCAGCAGGAGGCTGAGGGACTCAGGGCCCGGGCATGTGGGAAGCGAGGGTGGCCTCTCCTTGGTTCCTCGGCAGCCTGGACCCTCACCCCCTGCAAGGTCCTGGTGGCCACCACTTGCAGGGCCGTCCCTCTGGGAGTGGGCAGGGGGGCTGGGGGACACTGGGAAGACCTTCACCCCTCCGAAGGCAAGGCCTGGTCACGTTCATGCTCCATCCCTTTCCCGCCTGGACTCCTCCTGTGTGCTGGGAGCACTGTGGCTGTGTGAGAACAGGGCAGCATGGTGGACGGGCCAGCATGGCACGGCGAGGTCTGAGCCCCTGGCTACTCTCCCCAGCCCTGAGAACTCAGGCTGCTCCGTAAGCTCTGTGGGCCTCAGGCTCCTGGTCGCTAGAATGGAGCCACAGGCAGGCTACCCAGAAGTGAGATGCCTGCCAAAAAGCCGTGTGCCTGGCCCAGAGCCAAGACTTGGTCCGTCGAGCCCCAGCTCAAAAGCCCTCTGAGAGGCCTGCCCTGAGCACCGTCCCTGTCCCTGTGTGCCACTTCAGTCACAATTCAGCAGCTCGCAGCCGCCCACTGAGGCTGAGCCTCTCTTCACATTTGCTTCGATGTTTGCTGGTCACTGATTCAGGTCTTCGGGCCTCAGCTTCCTTACCCACAAACTGGGGGCGGCTTCTGGGGGCTGTTGTAAGGGGAGCTGGAGGCCACAGGCTCTGGCCTGGAGCACTTCGCTCTCCACCACTGTCTTCTCCTGACGTCTGTGTTTCCTCGTATCTCACGGTACCGCGTCTCCTCCACAGGACCTGTGTGTCCTGTGTGACGCTGTGTGCCACCCACCACATCTTCAGCCCCTGAGAAAGATTCTGGTGGTGGAGGCTGTTGAGTAAATGCTCACTTGAGCTTCTCCCACTGCCTTGGAGACCCTCTTCTATTTGTATCCAAATTCTCTTTGCTGACAGAGTGCACAGTTCAAAACCCCACACTGGGATGAACTAGAGGACGCCCAGGTCCAGCTCAGGAGCAGCTTCATGTCCCCTCCACTACTGTACCTCTAGGGCCTCCCTCTGCCACTGCCATCTACTAGGACATTCTTCCTGGGCCCCTGTGGGACAAGGACTGCCTTAGGCTAGTGTGGGGAAAAGAAAGAGAGATCAGACTGTTACTGTGTCTATGTAGAAAGAAATAGACATAAGAGACTCCATTTTGTTCTGTACTAAGAAAAATTCTTCTGCTTTGAGATGCTGTTAATCTGTAACCCTAGCCCAACCCTGTGCTCACAGAAACAGGTGCTGTGTCGACTCAAGGTTTAATGGATTAAGGGCTGTGCAGGATGTGCTTTGTTAAGCAAATGCTTGAAGGCAGCATGCTTGTTAAAAGTCATCACCACTCCCTAATCTCAAGTAAGCAGGGACACAAAACACTGCGGAAGGCCGCAGGGACCTCTGCCTAGGAAAGCCAGGTATTGTCCAAGGTTTCTCCCCATGTGACAGTCTGAAATATGGCCTCATGGGAAGGGAAAGACCTGACCGTCCCCTGGCCCGACACCTAGGGTCTGTGCTGAGGAGGATTAGTATAAGAGGAAGGAAGGCCTCTTTGCAGTTGAGATAAGAGGAAGGCATCTGTCTCCTGATCGTCCCTGGGCAAAGGAATGTCTCGGTGTAAAACCCAATTGTATATTCCATCTACTGAGATAGGAGAAAACTGCCTTAGGGCTGGAGGTGGGACATGCTGGTGGCAATACTGCTCTTTAAGGCATTGAGATGTTTATGTATATGCACATCAAAGCACAGCACTTTTTTCTTTACCTTGTTTATGATGCAGAGACAGTTGTTCACATGTTTTCCTGCTGGCCCTCTCCCCACTATTACTCTATTGTCCTGCCACATCCCCCTCTCCGAGATGGTAGAGATAATGATCAATAAATACTGAGGGAACTCAGAGACCGGTGCGGCGCGGGTCCCCCATATGCTGAGCGCCGGTCCCCTGGGCCCACTTTTCTTTCTCTATACTTTGTCTCTGTGTCTTTCTTTTCTCAAGTCTCTCGTTCCACCTGAGGAGAAATGCCCACAGCTGTGGAGGCGCAGGCCACTCCTTCATCTGGTGCCCAACGTGGGTGCTTTCTCTAGGGTGAAGGGACGCTCGAGTGTGGTCATTGAGGACAAGTCAACGAGAGATTCCCGAGTACGTCTACTGAGCCTTGTGGTAAGCTTGGGCGCTCGGAAGAAGCCAGGGTAACAATGGGGCAAACTAAAAGTAAAGTCTCTCATTCCACCTGAGGAGAAACACCCAGAGGTGTGGAGGGGCAGGCCACCCCTTCAGGGTAGGGTCCCCTCCATGCAGACCATAGAGCACAGGTGTGCCCCAAAGAGGAGCAGAGAGAAGGAGGGAGAGGGCCCACGAGAGACTTGGAAATGAATGGCAGGATTTCAGGCGCTGGACTTGGGTTCGGGGCACCTGGCCTTTCCTTGTGTATTTCTCCTACTGTCTGCCTCACTATTTAATGCAATAAAAGAAAACCAGCCCCTGGTTCTTGTGGTGTTTCCACCCTCCCGGGTCCCCGCTGGCTGCCTGGCTTCCTCCCGCAGCTCCTGCTGTGTGTGTGCATGCATGTGTGTGTATGTGTGTGTGTGTGCACATCTGTGGGGCGTATGTGTGTTCGTCTTTGTAATTGAGGCTGCAGAGTGGAGAGAGCAGGGGTTTTCTCTGGGGACCCTGAGAGAAGGAGACGTTTTCACCACAGCCGAACAGGGCAGGACCCCAGTACCCGGGACCCAGCGGGACTTTGCCAAGGGGATGGAGCTGGCTGGGCCACGCGGCTGTTTGTGTAGGGAAAAGAAAGAGAGATCACACTGTTACTGTGTCCATGTAGAAAAGGAAGACAAAAACTCCATTTTGAGCTGTACTAAGAAAAATTATTTTGCCTTGACCTGCTGTTAACCTGTAACTTTAGCCCCAACCCTGTGCTCAAAGAAACATGTGCTGTATGGAATCAAGGTTTAAGGGATCAAGGGCTGTACAGGATGTGCCTTGTTAACAATGTCTTTACAGGCAGTATGCTTGGTAAAAGTCATCGCCATTCTCCATTGTCCATTAATCAGGGGCACGATGCACTGCGGAAAGCCACAGGGACCTCTGCCCGAGAAAGCCTGGGTATTGTCCAAGGTTTCCCCCCGCTGAGACAGCCTGAGATACGGCCTCGTGGGAAGGGAAAGACCTGACCGTCCCCCAGCCAGACACCCGTAAAGGGTCTGTGCTGAGGAGGATTGGTAAAAGGGGAAGGCCTCTTGCAGTTGAGATAAGAGGAAGGCCTCCATCTCCTGCATGTCCTTGGGGATGGAATGTCTTGGTGTAAAACCTGATACTACATTCCTTCTATTCTGAGAGGAGAAAACCACCCTGTGGCTGGAGGTGAGATATGCTGGCGGCAATGCTGCTCTGTTACTCTTTGCTACACTGAGATGTTTGGGTGGAGAGAAGCATAAATCTGGCCTATGTGCACATCTGGGCACAGAACCTCCCCTTGAACTTGTGACACAGATTCCTTTGTTCACATGTTTTCCTGCTGACCTTCTCCCCACTATTGCCCTGTTCTCCCGCCACATTCCCCTTGCTGAGATAGTGAAAATAGTAATCTGTAAATACCAAGGGAACTCAGAGACCATGGCCGGTGCACATCCTCCGTACGCTGAGCGCTGGTCCACTGGGCCCACTGTTCTTTCTCTATACTTTGTCTCTGTCTTCTTTCTTTCCTCAGTCTCTCATCCCTCCTGACGAGAAATAGCCACAGGTGTGGAGGGGCTGGCCAATGTGGGTGCCTTTCTCTAGGGTGAAGGTACTCTACAGCGTGGTCATTGAGGACAAGTCGACGAGAGAGTCCCAAGTACGTCCACGGTCAGCCTTGCGGTAAGCTTGTGTGCTTAGAGGAACCCAGGGTAACAATGGGGCAAACTGAAAGTAAATACGCCTCTTATCTCAGCCTTATTAAAATCCTTTTAAGAAGAGGGGGAGTTAGAGCTTCTACAGAAAATCTAATTACGCTATTTCAAACTATAGAACAATTCTGCCCATGGTTTCCAGAACAGGGAACTTTAGATCTAAAAGATTGGGAAAAAATTGGCAAAGAATTAAAACAAGCAAATAGGGAAGGTAAAATCATCCCACTTACAGTATGGAATGATTGGGCCATTATTAAAGCAACTTTAGAACCATTTCAAACAGGAGAAGATAGTGTTTCAGTTTCTGATGCCCCTAAAAGCTGTGTAACAGATTGTGAAGAAGAGGCAGGGACAGAATCCCAGCAAGGAACGTAAAGTTCACATTGTAAATATGTAGCAGAGTCTGTAATGGCTCAGTCAACGCAAAATGTTGACTACAGTCAATTACAGGAGATAATATATCCTGAATCATCAAAATTGGGGGAAGGAGGTCCAGAATCATTGGGGCCATCAGAGCCTAAATCACGATCGCCATCAACTCCTCCCGCGGTTCAGATGCCTGTAACATTACAACCTCAAACGCAGGTTAGACAAGCACAAACCCCAAGAGAAAATCAAGTAGAAAGGGATAGAGTCTCTATCCCGGCAATGCCAACTCAGATACAGTATCCACAATATCAGCCAGTAGAAAATAAGACCAAACCGCTGGTAGTTTATCAATACCGGCTGCCAACCGAGCTTCAGTATCGGCCTCCTTCAGAGGTTCAATACAGACCTCAAGCGGTGTGTCCTGTGCCAAATAGCACGGCACCATACCAGCAACCCACAGCGGTGGCGTCTAATTCACCAGCAACACAGGACGCGGCGCTGTATCCTCAGCCGCCCACTGTGAGACTTAATCCTACAGCATCACGTAGTGGACAGGGTGGTGCACTGCATGCAGTCATTGATGAAGCCAGAAAACAGGGCGATCTTGAGGCATGGCGGTTCCTGGTAATTTTACAACTGGTACAGGCCGGGGAAGAGACTCAAGCAGGAGCGCCTGCCCGAGCTGAGACTAGATGTGAACCTTTCACCATGAAAATGTTAAAAGATATAAAGGAAGGAGTTAAACAATATGGATCCAACTCCCCTTATATAAGAACATTATTAGATTCCATTGCTCATGGAAATAGACTTACTCCTTATGACTGGGAAATTTTGGCCAAATCTTCCCTTTCATCCTCTCAGTATCTACAGTTTAAAACCTGGTGGATTGATGGAGTACAAGAACAGGTACGAAAAAATCAGGCTACTAAGCCCACTGTTAATATAGACGCAGACCAATTGTTAGGAACAGGTCCAAATTGGAGCACCATTAACCAACAATCAGTGATGCAGAATGAGGCTATTGAACAAGTAAGGGCTATTTGCCTCAGGGCCTGGGGAAAAATTCAGGACCCAGAAACAGCTTTCCCTATTAATTCAATTAGACAAGGCTCTAAAGAGCCATATCCTGACTTTGTGGCAAGATTACAAGATGCTGCTCAAAAGTCTATTACAGATGACAATGCCCGAAAAGTTATTGTAGAATTAATGGCCTATGAAAATGCAAATCCAGAATGTCAGTCGGCCATAAAGCCATTAAAAGGAAAAGTTCCAGCAGGAGTTGATGTAATTACAGAATATGTGAAGGCTTGTGATGGGATTGGAGGAGCTATGCATAAGGCAATGCTAATGGCTCAAGCAATGAGGGGGCTCACTCTAGGAGGACAAGTTAGAACATTTGGGAAAAAATGTTATAATTGTGGTCAAATCGGTCATCTGAAAAGGAGTTGCCCAGTCTTAAATAAACAGAATATAATAAATCAAGCTATTACAGCAAAAAATAAAAAGCCATCTGGCCTGTGTCCAAAATGTGGAAAAGGAAAACATTGGGCCAATCAATGCCATTCTAAATTTGATAAAGATGGGCAACCATTGTCGGGAAACAGGAAGAGGGGCCAGCCTCAGGCCCCCCAACAAACTGGGGCATTCCCAGTTCAACTGTTTGTTCCTCAGGGTTTTCAAGGACAACAACCCCTACAGAAAATACCACCACTTCAGGGAATCAGCCAATTACAACAATCCAACAGCTGTCCCGCGCCACAGCAGGCAGCACCGCAGTAGATTTATGTTCCACCCAAATGGTCTCTTTACTCCCTGGAAAGCCCCCACAAAAGATTCCTAGAGGGGTATATGGCCCGCTGCCAGAAGGGAGGGTAGGCCTTATTTTAGGGAGATCCAAGTCTAAATTTGAAGGGAGTCCAAATTCATACTGGGGTAATTTATTCAGATTATAAAGGGGGAATTCAGTTAGTGATCAGCTCCACTGTTCCCTGGAGTGCCAATCCAGCTGATAGAATTGCTCAATTACTGCTTTTCCCTTATGTTAAAATTGGGGAAAACAAAACGGAAAGAACAGGAGGGTTTGGAAGTACCAACCCTGCAGGAAAAGCCGCTTATTGGGCTAATCAGGTCTCAGAGGATAGACCCGTGTGTACAGTCACTATTCAGGGAAAGAGTTTGAAGGATTAGTGGATACCCAGGCTGATGTTTCTATCATCGGCATAGGCACCACCTCAGAAGTGTATCAAAGTGCCATGATTTTACATTGTCTAGGATCTGATAATCAAGAAAGTACGGTTCAGCCTATGATCACTTCTCTTCCAATCAATTTATGGGGCCGAGACTTGTTACAACAATGGCATGCAGAGATTACTATCCCAGCCTCCCTATACAGCCCCAGGAATCAAAAAATCATGACTAAAATGGGATAGCTCCCTAAAAAGGGACTAGGAAAGAATGAAGACAGCATTAAAGTCCCAATTGAGGCTGAAAAAAATCAAAAAAGAAAAGGAATAGGGCATCCTTTTTAGGAGCGGTCATTGTAGAGCCTCCAAAACCCATTCCATTAACTTGGGGGAAAAAAACTGTATGGTAAATCGGTAGCCACTTCCAAAACAAAAACTGGAGGCTTTACACTTATTAGCAAAGAAACAATTAGAAAAAGGACATTGAGCCTTCATTTTCGCCTTGGAATTCTCCTGTTTGTAATTCAGAAAAAATCCGGCAGATGGCGTATGCTAACTGAGCTATTAATACCGTAATTCAACCCATGGGGGCTCTCCCACCCTGGTTGCCCTCTCCAGCCATGGTCCCCTTTAATTATAATTGATCTGAAGGATTGCTTTTTTACCATTCCTCTGGCAAAACAGGATTTTGAAAAATTTGCTTTTACTACACCAGCCTAAATAATAAAGAACCAGCCACCAGGTTTCAGTGGAAACTATTGCCTCTGGGAATGCTTAATAGTTCAACTATTTGTCAGCTCAAGCTCTGCAACCAGTTAGAGACAAGTTTTCAGACTGTTATATCATTCATTATGTTGATATTTTGTGTGCTGCAGAAACGAGAGACAAATTAATTGACCATTACACATTTCTGCAGACAGAGGTTGCCAACGGGGGACTGACAATAGCATCTGATAAGATTCAAACCTCTACTCCTTTCCATTACTTGGGAATGCAGGTAGAGGAAAGGAAAATTAAACCACAAAAAATAGAAATAAGAAAAGACACATTAAAAGCATTAAATGAGTTTCAAAAGTTGCTAGGAGTAATGGATTCGGAGATATTAATTGGATTTGGCCAACTCTAGGCATTCCTACTTATGCCATGTCAAATTTGTTCTCTTTCTTAAGAGGGGACTCGGAATTAAATAGTGAAAGAACATTAACTCCAGAGGCAACTAAAGAAATTAAATTAATTGAAGAAAAAATTCGGTCAGCACAAGTAAATAGATCACTTGGCCCCACTCCAATTTTGATTTTTGCTACTGCACATTCTCTAACAGGCATCATTGTTCAAAACACAGATCTTGTGGAGTGGTCCTTCCTTCCTCACAGTACGATTAAGACTTTTACATTGTACTTGGATCAAATGGCTACATTAATTGGTCAGGGAAGATTATGAATAATAACATTGTGTGGAAATGACCCAGATAAAATCACTGTTCCTTTCAACAAGCAACAGGTTAGACAAGCCTTTATCAATTCTGGTGCATGGCAGATTGGTCTTGCCGATTTTGTGGGAATTATTGACAATCGTTACCCAAAAACCAAAATCTTCCAGTTTTTAAAATTGACTACTTGGATTTTACCTAGTTACCAAACATAAGCCTTTAAAAAATGCTCTGGCAGTGTTTACTGATGGTTCCAGCAATGGAAAAGTGGCTTACACCGGGCCAAAAGAATGAGTCATCAAAACTCAATATCACTTGACTCAAAGAGCAGAGTTGGTTGCCGTCATTACAGTGTTAACAAGATTTTAATCAGTCTATTAACATTGTATCAGATTCTGCATATGTAGTACAGGCTACAAAGGATATTGAGAGAGCCCTAATCAAATACATTATGGATGATCAGTTAAACCAGCTGTTTAATTTGTTACAACAAAATGTAAGAAAAAGAAATTTCCCATTTTATATTACTCATATTCGAGCACACACTAATTTACCAGGGCCTTTAACTAAAGCAAATGAACAAGCTGACTTGCTAGTATCATCTGCATTCATGGAAGCACAAGAACTTCAAGCCTTGACTCATGTAAATGCAATAGGATTAAAAAATAAATTTGATATCACATGGAAACAGACAAAAAATATTGTACAACATTGCACCCAGTGTCAGATTCTACACCTGGCCACTCAGGAGGCAGGAGTTAATCCCAGAGGTCTATGTCCTAATGTGTTATGGCAAATGGATGTCATGCACGTACCTTCATTTGGAAAATTGTCATTTGTCCATGTGACAGTTGATACTTATTCACATTTCATATGGGCAACCTGCCAGACAGGAGAAAGTACTTCCCATGTTAAAAGACATTCATTATCTTGTTTTCCTGTCATGGGAGTTCCAGAAAAAGTTAAAACAGACAATGGGCCAGGTTACTGTAGTAAAGCATTTCAAAAATTCTTAAATCAGTGGAAAATTACACATACAATAGGAATTCTCTATAATTCCCAAGGACAGGCCGTAATTGAAAGAACTAATAGAACACTCAAAGCTCAATTAGTTAAACAAAAAAAAGGAAAAGACAGTAAGGAGTATAACACTCCCCAGGTGCAACTTAATCTAGCACTCTATACTTTAAATGTTTTAAACATTTATAGAAATCAGACCACTAGCTCTGCAGAACAACATCTTACTGGTAAAAGGAACAGCCCACATGAAGGAAAACGGATTTGGTGGAAAGATAATAAAAATAAAACATGGGAAATGGGGAAGGTGATAACATGGGGGAGAGGTTTTGCTTGTGTTTCACCAGGAGAAAATCAGCTTCCTGTTTGGATACCCACTAGACATTTAAAGTTCTACAATGAACTCACTGGAGATGCAAAGAAAAGTGTGGAGATGGAGACACCCCAATCGACTCGCCAGGTAAACAAAATGGTGATATCAGAAGAACAGAAAAAGTTGCCTTCCATCAAGGAAGCAGAGTTGCCAATATGGGCACAATTAAAGAAGCTGACACAGTTAGCTAAAAAAAAAAAACCTAGAGAATACAAAGGTGACACCAACTCCAGAGAATATGCTGCTTGCAGCTTTGATGATTGTATCAACGGTGGTAAGTCTTCCCAAGTCTGCAGGAGCAGCTGCAGCTAATTATACTTACTGGGCCTATGTGCCTTTCCCACCCTTAATTCGGGCAGTTACATAGATGGATAATCCTATTGAAGTAGATGTTAATAATAGTGCATGGGTGCCTGGCCCCACAGATGACTGTTGCCCTGCCCAACCTGAAGAAGGAATGATGATGAATATTTCCATTGGGTATCCTTATCCTCATTTGCCTAGGGAAGGCACCAGGATGCTTAATGCCTACAACCCAAAATTGGTTGGTAGAAGTACCTACAGTCAGTGCTACCAGTAGATTTACTTATCACATGGTAAGTGGAATGTCACAGATAAATAATTTACAGGACCCTTCTTATCAAAGATCATTACAATCTAGGCCTAAGGGGAAGGCTTGCCCCAAGGAAATTCCCAAAGAATCAAAAAGCCCAGAAGTCTTAGTTTGTGGAGAATGTGTGGCTGATACTGCGGTGTAGTACAAAACAATGAATTTTGAACTATGATAGACTGGGCCCCTTGAGGCCAATTATATCATAACTGTACAGGCCAGACTCATTCATGTCCACAGGCCCCATCCATCTGGCCCATTAATCCAGCCTATGACGGTGATTTAACTGAAAGGCTGGACCAGGTTTATAGAAGGTTAGAATCACTCTGTCCAAGGAAATGGGGTGAAAAGGGAATTTCATCACCTTGACCAAAGTTAGTCCTGTTACTGGTCCTGAACATCCAGAATTAGGAAGCTTACTGTGGCCTCACACCACATTAGAATTTGTTCTGGAAATCAAGCTATAGGAACAAGAGATCGTAAGTCATATTATACTATCAACCTAAATTCCAGTCTGACAATTCCTTTGCAAAATTGTGTAAAACCCCCTTATATTGCTAGTTGTAGGAAAAACATAGTTATTAAACCTGATTCCCAAACTATAATCTGTGAAAATTGTGGAATGTTTACTTGCATTGATTTGACTTTTAATTGGCAGCACTGTATTCTACTAGTAAGAGCAAGAGAGGGTGTGTGGATCCTTGTGTCCATGGACCGACCATGGGAGGCTTCACTATCCATCCATATTTTAATGGAAGTATTAAAAGGAATTCTAACTAGATCCAAAAGATTCATTTTTACTTTGATGGCAGTGATTATGGGCCTTATTGCAGTCACAGCTACTGCTGCGGCTGCTGGAATTGCTTTACACTCCTCTGTTCAAACTGCAGAATACGTAAATGATTGGCAAAAGAATTCCTCAAAATTGTGGAATTCTCAGATCCAAATAGATCAAAAATTGGCAAACCAAATTAATGATCTTAGACAAACTGTCATTTGGATGGGAGAGGCTCATGAGCTTGGAATATCTATTTCAGTTACAATGTGACTGGAATACATCAGATTTTTGTGTTACACCACAAGCCTATAATGAGTCTGAGCATCACTGGGACATGGTTAGATGCCATCTACAAGGAAGAGAAGATAATCTTACTTTAGACATTTCAAAATTAAAAGAATTTTTTTTTCTTTGAGACAGAGTCTCGCTCTGTCGCCCAGGCTGGAGTGCAGTGGCGTGATCTCAGCTCACTGCAAGTTCTGCCTCCTGGGTTCACACCATTCTCCTGCCTCAGCCTCCCAAGTAGCTGGGACTACAGGAGCCCACCACCATGCCTGGCTAATTTTTTTTTGGGTTTTTAATAGAGATGGAGTTTCACCATGTTAGCCAGGATGGTCTCGATCTCCTGACCTTGTGATCTGCCCACCTTGGCTTCCCAAAGTGCTGGGATTACAGTCGTGAGCCACCGTGCCCAGCCAAGAAAAAATTTTTGAGGCATCAAAAGCCCATTTAAATTTGGTGCCAGGAACGGAGACAATCGTGAAAGCTGCTGATAGCCTCACAGATCTTAAGCCAGTCACTTGGGTTAAAACCATCAGAAGTTTCACTATTGTAAATTTCATATTAATCCTTGTATGCCTGTTCTGTCTGTTGTTAGTCTACCGGTGTATCCAGCAGCTCCAAAGAGACAGCAACCAGCAAGAATGGGCCATAATGACGATGGTGGTTTTGTCAAAAAGAAAAGGGGGGGATATGTAAGGAAAAGAGAGATCAGACTGTCACTGTGTCTATGTAGAAAAGGAAGACATAAGAAACTCCATTTTGATCTGTACTAAGAAAAATTGTTTTGCCTTGAGATGCTGTTAATCTGTAACTTTAGCCCCAACCCTGTGCTGTAAGGTTTAAGGGATCTAGGGCTGTGCAGGATGTACCTTGTTAACAATATGTTTGCAGGCAGTATGCTTGGTAAAAGTCATTGCCATTCTCCATTCTCGATTAACCAGGGGCTCAATGCACTGTGGAGAGCCACAGGAAACTCTGCCCAAGAAAGCCTGGCTGTTGTGGGAAGTGAGGGACCCTGAACGGAGGGACCAGCTGGTCCTGCATCAGGAAACATAAATTGTGAAGATTTCTTGGACATTTATCAGTTTCCAAAATTAATACTTTTATAATTTCTTACACCTGTCTTACTTTAATCTCTTAATCCTGTTATCTTTGTAAGCTGAGGATATACGTCACCTCAGGACCACTATTGGACAAATTGATTGTAAAACATGTTCACATGTGTTTGAACAATATGAAATCAGTGCACCTTGAAAATGAACAGAATAACAGTGATTTTAGGGAACAAGGGAAGACAACCATAAGGTCTGACTGCCTGAGGGGTTGGGCAAAAAGCCATATTTTTCTTCTTGCAGAGAGCCTATAAATGGACGTGCAAGTAGGAGAGATACTGCTAAATTCTTTTCCTAGCAAGGAATATAATATTAAGACCCTAGGGAAAGAATTGCATTCTTGGGGGGAGGTCTATAAATGGCCGCTCTGGGAGTGTCTGTCCTATGTGGTTGAGATAAGGACTGAAATACGCCCTGGTCTCCTGCAGTACCCTCAGGCTTACTAGGATTGGGAAACCCCAGTCCTGGTAAATTTGAGGTCAGGCCGGTTCTTTGCTCTGAACCCTGTTTTCTGTTAAGATGTTTATCAAGACAATACATGCACCGCTGAACATAGACCCTTATCAGGAGTTTCTGATTTTGCTCTGGTCCTGTTTCCTCAGAAGCATGTCATCTTTGCTCTGCCTTTTGCCCTTTGAAGCATGTGATCTTTGTGACCTACTCCCTGTTCATACACCCCTCCCCTTTTAAAATCCCTAATAAAAACTTGCTGGTTTTGTGGCTCAGGGGGGCATCATGGACCTACCAATATGTGATGTCACCCCCGGTGGCCCGGCTGTAAAATTCCTTTCTTTGCACTCTTATTTCTCAGACCAGCTTAGGGAAAATAGAAAGAACCTATATTGAAATATTGGAGGCAGGTTCCCCCAATACCTGGGTATTGTCCAAGGTTTCCTTTGCTGAGGAGGATTAGTAAAAGGAATGCCTCCATCTCCTGCATGTCCCTGGGAACAGAATGTTCCCACCAACCACCCTGTGGCTGCAGGCAAGATATGCTGGCAGCAATGCCCCTCTATTACTCTTTGCTACACTGAGATGTTTGGGTGGAGAGAAGCATAAATCTGGCCTATGTGCACATCTGGGCACAGCACCTTCCTTTGAACTTATTTGTGACAGATTCCTTTGCTCACGTTTTCCTGCTGACTTTCTCACCACTCACCCTATTCTCCTGTGGCATTCCCCTTGCGGAGATAGTGAAAATAGTAAATACTAAGGGAACTCAGAGACTGGACAGACCGGGGCCAGTGCAGGTCCTCCATATGCTGAGCGCCGGTTCCCTGGGCCCACTGTTGTTTCTCTATACTTTGTCTCTGTGTCTTATTTTCTCAGTCTCATTCCACCTGATGAGAAATACCCACAGGTGTGGAGGGGCTGGCCCCCTTCAGTTTGATTTACCCCGACTTCCAAATTAGTTGAAATTATACACTAAGCATTGATTTAATTAAGTTTTCCAGGGTGTGGATAATAAGAGACACGACTGGAACGGGGTGGGCAGTCCCATCCCTGCTCTTGCCTGTTGGAATACTCAGCCCTCAGGCCGCAAAATATGGCAAGTTGTAATGTAGGGGAGGGAAGCCATGGGCGAGCCAGCCAGAGCTATCACCCCAGGAGGCCAGGTGGGCAAGGGGGACCCCAGGCAGCTCTGCCTCACAGAGGAGGTTCAGGTGAACCTCAGGGAGCCTGCCACCCTCCCTGGGGCCTAAGAAGCAGACAGGAGGAGTTAAAGAAGGGCCCTGCCCTGGCTATAGCATCAAAGGACTTTGGGGCACGATCACCTGGGGGCTGTTGGCCACAATCAAATGACAGACTGGCAGTTCCCTTGACACCCCCCCCCCCGCCCCGCTTCAGATCCTTGATACTTTAGTCTCACATCCTGAGAGTTTTCCACCAGAATGTGAACTGGGCCGGGGGCCACAGTCCCCCAGCCTGAAGGGAGACTCGTGAAATGCAGATTCCTGGGCCCTGCGGCAGACCCAGGAGACCATGCTCCCGATGAAGATAAGGTGCTATATCTTTAAGAGGTTCCCCAGGTGATAATTATGCATAAAAGTCTAGAGAAGCCCCCCACCCCCTGCTGAAAGTAGCAGGAGTCCAAGGGGTGGGGGTGGGGGGGGGTATGTACAAGCAGATTTGTGTTCTAGAAATGGATCCCCAGCTATTGGCCAAATGTGGGCAGGGAGGAGAGCTGGGAGGGGCAGAGAGGCCTGGCAGCACCTAGGTTGGAGAGGGTGGCCGTCTGGTGCCAGGGCAGGATGGTTGGGTGGGGTGTGATACGCGGTGGAGGGGGAAGGTTGTGTCAGCAGAGGCTGTGTTTGAAATTCACGATGGACAGGGCCTGGTGCTGATGAGGCTTGAAGGTGAGCAGGGATCCAGGGCAGCTCCTTTGGGATCATAAAATCTAATCAGACTGCAGGAGGCCTGGGCCCTGGGCGGTCTCCATTAGGCAAGTACCCACTCCCCTCTGCTGATCCGGGCATCCCTGGGGCCCCTTCAGTGTCACACTGAGGGTCTGAGTGGGGAAGGATTAAAAGCCCACCTCTGTCCCCACCTACCACGATCCACTACAGGAGCCTGCACCCTGCTGGGGAGACTGGAGGAGCAGCTGAGAGCAGCAGGCCACCAGGAGGGAAAGGTGGGCATGCCCCAGGGGTGGGAGGGTGGAGTGGCCAGGAGGGGAGGCTTCCCACTGGAGGAGGACTTTGGACCCTCTCTCACTTTCCATACACAGTTCCAGAAATCATCTTGATAATAAAAATAATAGCCTTGAAAATGACAGCAGCAACTATTGCCCTTAAAAGAGCACATTTTTGTGCCAGACACTGAGCATGCAGCAAGGAAGTGGCAGAGTGGGCTGTCAGATCCTGAGCCATGGGCTGGAACCAGCTTTCCCTGTGCCAAGCAGAGAGGGGCTTAAAACTCAACTCCTACCCTTGGAACATTCACAAGCTGTTTGGCCATGAGACTGCTGGAGATGCCTCTCTAGGAGCATCTAGAAGGCTCTAGAAGGTCCATGCCTCTCTAGAAGGCTATGCTGGCAAACACTAGCTGTTGAGATCATGGGGGACTAGACTGTATTTATCAGCTGCAGGAGTTCAGAAGAGGGAGCGCTCGTGGGAGCTGCTGGAAAAGGCATGACTTGAGCTGAATGCTGAAACAGCGGCCGCATTTGAAGAAGGGAGAGGAGGTGGAGAGGGGATCCTGGAAGGAGGCTCCAGCCTCGGCAATGGTGTAGGGGTGAGAATGCAGAAGGAGTTTCAAGAAGGTCAAACGGCTGCAGGGGCTGGCGAGTCACTGGAGGCAGGGATGGACACAGATCAGCCCAGGCCTGGCGCGTGTCCTCCTGCTTATTTCTATACCTCCAGGAGGGTATGACACCAGGACATCAAGGCGTCCACCCTTGTCAGGGCTGGGATGGTGCCCCACTGTTGGGGATGGGTTTGGTGAGTTCCCAAGAACAAGAGCCACCCAGAAGGAGGCTTCATCGTGAAGGGGACTGAGCTGAGGCTGTTGGGAAAATGGAGGCCTCGGATCTCCCCAGAATCTTGGGAGAAAGGCTCCCATGCCCCACACCCACCTTGACCAAGGGCCCAAAACCAGACGGGCGACAATGCAGGTCCAGAGTCATCAGCTTGGCCTGACTGTCCCCTGTCTGCCTCCAGCAGAGGTGAGTACCTTGGGTCCAAACCCTGCTGCCCCATTTACTATGTGACCCCAGAGAAGTTCCTTAACCTCTCTGAACTGAATTTTCTCACTCATAGAGCGAGGATAAAAACTCCAGCCTCCAAAAGTGTATTGATTTGTTTTAGGATTAAATGGGATGAAGCTAAGAACTCACTTAGTGGGGGTTGCAGTGCAGAGATCATGCTTGAAAAATGTTACTTCCCTCCCTTCCACCCTTAAACTCGGGGACAGGTCAGCTGTGACCACAGAAGGTGCTCACTTGACTTGTACCTTGAGCTTCCACAATCCTCACTGCTTCTGCATCATCCAACAGTGGGGCCAGGCTGAGAATCCCGCCTGATACAGACCTGGTTGCTGTCTGTCTTTACATTTTACATTTAAATCTATGATCCATTACCAGCTTCTTCTTCTTCTTCTTCTTCTTATTATTATATTTTGAGACAGGATCTCGCTCTGTTGCCCAGGCTGAAATGCAGTGGCACAATCACAGATCACTGCAGCCTCAACCCCCTCCCAGGCTCAGGCAGTCCTCCCACCTCAGGATTAACTGAATAACTGGGACTACAGGCATGCACCACCACACCCAGTTAATGTTTGTAATTTTTGTAGCGATGGAGTCTTGCTTCATTGCCTAGGCTGGTCTCCAACTCCTGGGCTCAAGAGATCTGCCCAACTTGACCTTCGAAAGTGCTAGGGTTACAGGCGTGAGCCACCATCTCCAGCCTGCTGGTTAATTATTATTATTTTGTGTCCCTTCTCTAGTCTGAAAGGAGCAAGTTAATTTTGGTATAAGATATAAGGTTTAGGTTGAGGTTCATTTTTTAAAAAGTAGATGTCCAAGCTGGGTGCGGTGGCTCACATCTGTAATCCCAGCACTTTGGGAGTTTGAGGCAGGAGGACCACTTGAGCCCAGGAGTTTGAGACCAGCTTGGGCAACAAAGTGAGACTCCCGTCTCTACAAAGCATTTAAAAATTAGCTGGGTATGGTGGCACATGCCTGTAGTCCAAGCTACCTCAGAGGCTGAGGTGCAGTGAGCCATGATTATTTCTCTGCACTCCAGCCTGGGTGAGAAAGAGAGAGAGAGAGACACTGTATCAGAAAAGAAAAGAAAAAAAAAGGTATCTGGCCTGGTGTGGTTGGTCACGCCTATAATTCCAGCACTTTGGGAAGCCAGGGCAGGCAGATCACTTGAGGTCAGGAGTTCCACACCAGCTTGGCCAACATGGTGAAATCCTGTCTCTACTAAAAATAAAAAAATTAGCTGGGCATGGTGGTACATGCCTGTAATCCCAGCTACTCGAGAGGCTGAGGTATGAGAATCGCTTGAACCCAGGGGGTGGAGGTTTTTGTGTGCTGAGATCACATCGCTGCACTCCAGCCTGGGCAACAGACTGAGACTCTGTCACAATTTAAAAAAAAAAGGTATCCAATTGTTCATCATTTGTTGAAACATCACATGTTTAAAAAAATTTTCTTTATTCATTGATTACTGCACAGTCTTGACTTCCCTCATTTCACCAGCCTTGCTATCAGATCCTTTGTGCTTTTCATTTCTTCATTTAGTAAATACTGAGAGGTAATTGGACACCCATATGGAAAATAAGAATCTTGACCCTTACCTCACATCAAATACAAAGATCTACTCACAATGGATCATAGACCTAAACATAAGATCTATAGCTATAAGAAACTTTTAGAAGGAAACCGAGGAAAAGATCTTTGGGGCTGGGCACAGTGGTTCATGCCTATAATGCCAGCACTTCGGGAGGCTGAGGTAGGAGGATCTCTTGAGCCCAAGAGTTTAAGACCAGGCTGGGCAATATGGTGATAACCGTCTCTACTAAAAAACTACTAAAGAGATGGGGTCTATAGCGAGACCTCCTCTCTCTCAAAAATTAGCTGGATTTAGTGGTGCATGCCTATAGTCCCAGCTTCTCAGGAGGCTGAGGTGGGAGGATCACTTGAGTCTGGGAGGTGGAGGTTGTGGTAAGCCGAGATCACCCCACTGCACTCCAGCCTGGGCAACAGAACAAGACTATGTTTCAAAAAAAAAAAAATTCTTTGGGACTTGGCGTTAGGCAAAGAGTTCCTAGATATGGCAATAAGGCCTAATCCATAAAGAAAAAAATTGATAATTTTCAGCTCATAAAAATTTACAACTTTTGCTCTAAGAAAGATACTGTTAAGAGAATGAACTATGAAAAAATATTTGCACATCACTTATCTGACAAAAGTCTTGTATCCAGAAACTATAAAGAACTCTAATAACTCAACAGTTAAAAAAAAAAAAACTAATTAAAAGTGGAAAAAAGACTCATACAGACATTCCATCAGAGAAGATACAGGGACGACAATTGAACCTATAAAAAGGTGCTCAACCATTATTAGCCACAAAGGAAATAAAAGTCAAAATTACAATGAGATATCACTCCCCGCCTCCTTAAATGGCTAAAGAAAAATACTGATAATTCCAAATGCTAACAAGTCTGCAGAGCAACTTAAACTCTTGTGCATTGCTGCTGAGGATGCAAAATGATACAGCCACTTTGGAAAACAGTTTGGCATGTTCTTAAAAAGTGAACCATATTCATATCGTATGATGTAGCCAACCTACTCCTGGGCATTTATCCCAGAGAAATGAAAACTTAGGTCCATGCAAAGACATATACATGAATGTTCATAGAAGCTTTATTTGTCATAGCCTAGAAACAACCCAAATGCCCTTCAATGCATGAATAGATAAACAAACTGTGGTCCATCCATACCATGGACTATCACTCAGTAATAAAGAAGAGCCAAGAATTGATACAGGCAACACCTTGGACAGAGCTCAAAATGATTATGCTGAGTGAAAAAAAAAAGCCAATCTTAAAAGATCACACACTACACAATTCCATTTATATGACACACTCCAAAAGACAAAATATAGAGATGGACATCAGCGGATGCCAGGGGTTAGGAGTGAGGCCAGGGCGTGGCTACAAAAAGATAGGAAAAGGAAGCCTTTTCAGATGATAGAACTGTTCTGGATGCTGATAGTGATGATGGTTACACAAATTGATGCTTGTCATAAAATTCATAGAACTGTACTCCAAAAGGAATTTAATCAAAATGCAACTTGGAAAATAATGATGTAGCGGCTGGGCATGGTGGCTCACACCTGTAATCCCCAGCACTTTGGGAGGCCGAGGCAGGTGAATCACCTGAGGTCAGGAGCTTGAGATCAGCCTGGCCAACAGGGTGAAACCCTGTCTTTACTAAAATACAAAATTAGCCTGGTGTGGTGGTGCACACCTGTAATTCCAGCTACTTGGGAGGCTGAGGCATGAGAATGGCTTGAAACTGGGAGGCAAAAGTTGCAGTGAGCTGAGATTGCACCATTGCACTCCAGCCTGGCTGACAATGCAAGAGTCTGTCCAAAAAAAAAAAAAAAAAAAATGATGTGGTGACTCGAGTTCTCAGGTAGTTTCTTCCCCCAACCCACACAGGCCATGGTTCTTCCCCTATAGCACCTTGGAAGAGATTAGAAAAGGGCACCACCTCATGTGCAGGACGCAGCCTGTGCCAGGGCCCTCAGCCTGGCAAATGGAGGGCTGGCTGAATTGCAGCTCCACTTGTGCAGTGAGCAACCTACACGACTGTCCATGTTGGGTCCTGGAGCCCCCATCTTTTCTTCTCAGGTTCTGTTATTCCTCAATGGATGGAGTTTTGACAAGCAGTCCCCAGGGAGTAGGGATGAGGTGGCCTGTGCATTAGACTGGACTAACCTGGCCGAGGCTTCTTGCTAATGGCAGCAAATGCACTTAGTGCTGAGGTCGCAGGCTGGTGCTTTGGGGACCTGTTGCTTAATGGCTCACCTGCCAGGGAGGAAGAAGGATGGTCGGACAGCCAGACGCATAGCCAGGATCAGATAGATGGAGGGAGCAGGAGGACTTGCCCCAGCCTGGAAACCCCCCTTCCTCTGAGAAGTGGGGGTGGAGAGTGAGGGGATGTGCAGGAAGGACGCTGCCAAGGAGACTGGCTTTGCCTGAGCCTGTCCCATGGCACGTTTTGTCTGCTGATTAACGGTGAAGGTATCATTCCTCTAGAGGGGTAGGTTTCAGGTGGGCCCAGACACAACCTGCTCTGCCCCAGGGAGCTGGGGATGAAAATCAGGATCCCAGCTCTTTTTTTTTTTTTTTCAGATGGAGTTTCACTCGTCGCCCAGGCTGGAATGCAATGGCGCGATCTCAGCTCACTGCAACCTCTGCCTCCCAGGTTCAAGTGATTCTCCTGCCTCAGCCTCCCAAGTAGCTGGGATTACAGGCGCCCGCCACCATGCTTGGCTAATTTTCATATTTTTAGTAGAGAAGAGGTTTTTCCATGTTGGCCACACTGGTCTTGAACTCCTGACTGCATGTGATCCATCCACCTCAGCCTCCCAAAGTGCTGGGATTACAGCTGTGAGCCACCATGCCCAGAGACCAGATGGTTGTTTTTGTTAGCTTGCTTTTCTTTTTTTTTGAGACGGAGTCTTGCTCTGTCACCCAGGCTGGAGTGCAGTGGTGCGATCTCGGCTCACTGCAACCTCCACCTCCCAGGTTCAAGCAACTCTCCTGCCTCAGCCTCCTGAGTAGCTGGGATTACAGGTGCCCACCACCACACCCAGCTAATTTTTTTGTATTTTTAGTAGAGATGGGGTTTCACTGTGTTGGCCAGGCTGGTCTTGAACTCCTGACCTCAAGTGGTCTGCCCCTCCTTGGCCCCCTAAAGTGATGGGATGACAGGCGTGAGCCACCGCACAGGCCGACCAGAGGGTTTTGATCCTGAGGTGCCATGGTTAATTTTCTCTCAGTGGCCCCTGTCAGCAGGCACATTCTATAGTCACAGGAATCCCAGAAACCGGCCAGATGTGTTCTTCAGACCAGGGGGAGCTGGAGACAGAATCCACTCCAGCGGGCGCATGTACGGGCTCCCTCTGGACCCACTGCAGTCAGATGAGGGCTCAGTTCCCCCAGGGCCTCACTCTTGTCTTCCGCCAGGTGGGATGTACTAGCAGGTCAGAGAAGGAAGCCAGTGGCACTTTTTTCTTTTTTTTTGAGATGAAGTCTTGCTCTGTTGCCTAGGCTGGAGTGCAGTGGCACGATCTCAGCTCACTACAACCTCCCGGGTTCAAGTGATTCTGCTGCCTCAGCCTCCCAAGTAGCTAGGATTACAGGCGCACGCCACCAGACCTGGCTAATTTTTGTATTTGTAGTAGAGATAGGGTTTCACCATGTTGGCCAGGCTGGTCTTAAATTCCTGACCTTAGTGATTCGCCTGCCTCAGCCTCCCAAAGTGCTGGGATTACAGGCATGAGCCACTCCAGTGGCACTTTTTGTTGAAGTGTGACACATACACAGAAATGCATCCCAGGTGTTCACTTCTGTGAACCTTTACAAAGGGAGCTCATCTGTAATACCCATCTCCAAATCAAGAATAGAATATAGCGAGCTCCCCAGAAGCCAGGGAGGACCAGTTTTTACAGAATGTAAGGCAGCCAACAGGCCAGCTTGTCCCTCTGCCATTTTCTGTGTCCTCTTGCAGCCAGCAAGGGGAGTCCAGAGGGGAAGAGGCTGGAGCAGCGACCCCCAGCACTGGCCTCCAGCCCTCCCGCCCTGCCTCTCCTCACCATCAGGCCAGCAGAGGGGCTACCCACCGCCTCCCCTGTCACCAAGGAGACCTTGTTCTGGATCCTGAGGACACATCTAGAATCCCATCTGGGGAGCCAGGAAAGCTGGGAGAGGGAGAACACAGAGCCCCTTTGAGCCACTTGTTGGACACCGCCCAAGGTCTCACAGCTTGGAAGGGAAGACTTGAACCCAGGGCTGTCTCCACCAAAACCCACAGCCACTGCAGCAGTGCAGGTCATTATCTCATTTTACAGAATAGGAAACTGAGGCTTAGAGAGGCCAAGAACAAAGCCAGACCTCCAAAGCAGGACTTCTGCATGCAACACCCATGGGCGAACAGGAAGACACAGGCTTCCAGCCGAGGGGCCGGACTTGACCCTGTCCCTCTGCGATCAAATGCCTTCTGTGTTCCCCCACCCTCAGGAAGGAGCATAACCTCCTTCACAGCACCCAAGCCCACCATGGCCTGCCCCTGCCAGCCTCACTGTCCTCACCTGTTCTCCAGCATTCTCTGCCTCCAGCACACCAGCCTTTCTCCGTTTCTGCCATGCTCAGAGTTCCTTTAGAGCTTGGGCCTTGGCTCATGTCGTTCCCCAGCAAAGGCTGCTCTTCCCTGCCCCTGCCACATCCTACCTTCAAATGTCGCTGACTCTGGGAGTCTTCCCTGGTGACCCACCCACCCCAGCACACTTATCCTGTCAGTCCCCTTGAATGCCCCACAAGGTGTAAGTGCACGGCCATACAATGGTTTGCTTAATACGCATCTAGCTCCGAGAGAACTGGGACAGGGGCCTTCTTGTCCTCAGTTGTATCTGCTGTGCCAAGCACAGTCCTGGCACACAGTAGGTGCTGGATGAAGATGTGCTGAGGGCCGGGCGCGGTAGCTCACGCCTGTAATTCTAGCACTTTGGGAGGCTGAGGTGGGCAGGTTGCCTGGGCTCAGGAGTTAGAGACCAGCCTGGGCAACATGGTGAAACCCCATCTCTGCTAAAAGACAAAAAACATTAGCCAGGAGTGGTGGTGCACACCTGTAATCTCAGCTATTCAGGAGGTGGAGGCAGGAGAATCGCTTGAACCCAAGAGGTGGAGGTTGCAGTGAGCTGAGATTGCACCACTGCACTCCAGCCTGGGTGACAGAGGGGCTCTTTCTCAAAAAAAAAAAAAAAAAAAAAAAGATGTTCTGAGACTCTGAGATGCATGAGGCTGTGGCTGGCAGGCAGAGGGGAGCCACAAGGAGCCCTGAGGGACATAAGACCCAATACCATCTCCATAGGAGGCCTGGGGAGGGGCAGGGCCTTGCTCAAGGTCACACACCACCTAGTGGAGCCTCAGGATTGGAACTCAAATCCCCTGCTCTCCAGCCTGCAGCCTCCCTCCCAAATGCAGCCTAGTGCTGGGAAAGGAGAGGGTGGCAGGCTGGCTCTGAGCAAAACCCCTCTCCTTCTCCTGTTTGCCTCCCTCTCCTTTCCCTGCCTCTCCCCACTCTTCCTCTCCAACCAGGAGGCTGCCGAGCCAATGGCTCAGCGAGGGCTGGGGAGCCCTGACCTGACCCTCTCCTCCCTCCACCCAGCCTCTGCGATCGGTATGCACCACTTTGCTAAGACCTCCCAAACCTCTGCACCCCCGCAGGCTGACAGGGCTGCAGGTGCCAGCACTGACCTCCCTCTGCCCTCTGCTCCTGTCCCTCCCCTTCCGCAGGCACCGCCCCCACCACAACTCGGCCACCTCCAGCCGGGCTCTGGGGTCCTCCTGGGCCACCTGCTTACTGTGTGTCCCTGGACACGGCGTCTCCCCTCGCTGAGTTACTTTCCTCATTTGTAAAACGGGGATATGACCCGTCTCTTAGAGTGACTGGGAAGATCGGTGGTATCAACGCAAACTACAGCCCGGCAGCTTCCAGGCAAACTCACTTCTCAGGACACCTGTCCTGCTCTCTTCTCAAAGAGGTGGACGAAGCCACCACCACCCGGTTTACAGATGAGGAAACTGAGGCTCAGGGAGATCTGGAAACCATTCCCGGCAGCTGGGCTCCGAACCCAGGCCTGCGAGCACAAGGCTGGCTCCCGCCCCCGGCTCTGGTCCCTCCTCCTCCGGGGCAGGGTCCGGTCGTGCCAGACGCTCGATGACAGCCCCCGCGGGGGAGGCCAGGCTGGGAGAGGAAAGGGCAGGGGGCGGGGGCGCCTGGCCGCGTGGGGTCGGCCGCGGGTCGATACGACGGCGGGATGATTGGGAGAGGGGAGCGCGGGCGAGAGGGTGAGGGAGGAGGGGAGGAGGGGAGAACGGGAGAACGGGAGGAGGAGGGAGAGGCCCGAGCAGGGGGCCCGCCCCCGCCGCCCCCCTGGTCCCCGCCCCGCCGAGCGTGCCCGGCCGGGTCTGCAGCCGTCAGCGCCAAGCGCGGCCCCGCGGCTCCGCCGAGAGATCGATAACTAATTTCACCGCGGTAGCCGCCCCAGTTTTTCCCCGATAATTGCGCGCCGGCAGCTGTGAGCGAGGCCCCCAGCCCGGCGCGAAGCCCCACCCGCGCCGATCAATTGACACCGCCACCGGGCGGCAGGAAAACTCATTTTTCTTTCTCTCCCCGGCTCCGGGTGGGCGCGAGCTGAGCTCTGCCAAGGGCCGGGGGCTGCTTGGGGCCGGGGCGGGGAGGGAGGGCAGGTCCCGGGGAGGGGGCGCGGACGCGGGTTTGGGAAAGAGGCTTGCGAGGAATCCGAGGAGGCGGGGTGCCTCAGTTTCTCCACTCTACCACAGGGGCGTGGCCGAAGGCCTCAGGGACCTGGGGTGCGGGTGGGGCAGTCCTGTCCCCTCTTAGCTGTTGGGATGGCGGACTGGCTGGTGGGAGGAAGGGCTAAGTCAGGCGCCGCGGCCTGGACGCGTGGGTTCTACTCTGGACTCCCACCAGGGACCACTGTGTGACGTTGCATCCGTTTCTTCCCTTCGTCTCTTCCTCTCCGAGCCTCAGTTTCCCCATCTTCCGAAAGGGGCCTGGCATATCCTGGGCAGGCAGATGGTGGATCAGAGGTAGTGAGGTGCCTACAAGGAAATGCTCCCAACAGGGTGGCTTGGAGGAATCCTCCTTCCTCAGCACTCATGGGCCGGGCACTGTTCTAGGCTGTGGGGGTGGGGATCGAGCAGTGGCCACGCTGACAAAGCCCCTACCCTTGTGGAAGTGACATTCTACTGAGGCCATGGACACGTACAGTACCCAAGTAAGCAGTGAGAAGATGGCACGTGCCACGGAGAAAAATGAAGCAAGATTGGCAGGACAGGGCGTGCTGTGCAAAGGCAATGCAGCCCCCAGGACCCACGGTGGGCCTCGCCCCAGGCCCTCCTTGCGAAGCTCTGAACTACTCCCAAACTGCTGGTTGTTCAAGGTCATGGGAAACCTGCAGACTTGGCATTCTCCAAGGGAGGTGGGCAGGAGGAGGGAGAGCAAGAGGAAGGAGAAGCCAGGAGGTGGGGTGGGACAGTCTTCCTCTGGGAGAGTCCCTAAGAGGGCCAGAGAGAGAGAGAGAGAGGGCTGGGGACTGGAGGACACCAGGGGAGAGGGGGTACGGTCAGAGCTCCAATGGACACGGTGTCCTGGAGGGTCAGGTCAAGAGAGACTTGTGCTGCTGGCTGGGCTCCAGCTGGGCCAGTGAGGCCTAGAGAAGGGCAGGGACTTGCCCAAGGCCACAGTACATATGGGGGACAGAGATGGGCTCCTAGATCCTGCCACCAGGCACAGAGAAGGGCAAGAGAGGCCAGAGAGGAAAGGAGGAAAGAGGCTCATGGAGCGGGGGCGCCAGTCTCTGTTTAGAGGGGCCAGGAGCCCCAGTGTGCTTCCCAGAGGCCAGCTAGAGCTTCCCAGGAGCACCATGGGTGGTGCTGGGACTTCTACAGGACTCAGCATGACTCAAAGGGCCCTGGGGAATGCATTCTGTTCCCCAGTCTCCCACCCTCCACCTGCCAGAATGACAGAGGCTCCCCCATGGAGGTGAGTAAGCCGGGCAGGGGTGGCGACCCAAGGCTGCTGGGGAAGTGGGGTGTTCCAGGGCTGAGCAAACCTCCTGACTCTCCCCCTGCCTCGGTTTCTTCATCTTAAAAATGGAGCTGGTGGGGCTGGGCGCTGTGGCTCATGTCTGTAATCCCAGCACTTTGGGAGGCTGAGGCAGGCGGATCACGAGGTCAAGAGATCGAGACCAGCCTGGCCAACATGGTGAAACCCCGTCTCTACTAAAAAATACAAAAATTAGCAGGGCGTGGTGGCAGATGCCTGTACTCAGGAAGCTAAGGCACGAGAATCGCTTGAACCCAGGAGGCGGAGGTTTCAGTGAGCTGAGATCACACCACTGCACTCTAGCGTGGGTGACAGAGAGAGACTCTGTCTCAAAAAAAAAAAAAAAAAAATGGAGCTGGTGGTGGGGTGCTGAGATTCTGTCAATCTTTCTTCCCTCCAAATTCCTGGCATGCCCAGCCCCACGTCTGGGTTGAGAGTAGTGACTCAGGAGAAAATGAAGGCTACTGCTAGCAACCAAATGAGGTTAGTGGGAGGACTGGCAGGACGCGGTGGGCTGGGATTCTGAACTGCGCATAGTTAGGTCTCACCCGCCTGTAGCCCCGTCTATCCAACCACTTAACATTTACTCATCGTTCAGCAAATATTTAGTGAAGACCACCTATGTGAGAGGCACTATGGAGGGCAGTGGGTGTAAAGTCCCTCCTCTTCCCCATCTCCTTCCTCTCCCCACAACCCCCATGTCTCCACCTTCATTTTCTTTTGGGGTATGGTCAAGGGAGGACTGGATTGGGAGTCAGGAATAGACTCAGGCCAGCTGGTGACCTAGGCAGGCCCCTAGCCTTCTCTGTGCCTTGGTGGACCAATGGTCGTTAGTGGACTCCGTGTCCTTCCTGAGAGAGGAGGGCCCCGGGTTAACAGCAGCTCTGGGCCGGGGGCCTCACCCCTGGATCTCATTCAGTCCCCATGAAGTGAGATGAAGGAATGGAGACCAAGACTCACCCAGGGTCCCATAGCCAGGAGGGGAAGAGGGCAGAGCTCAGGTCTGTCTGACCCCAGAGCCCTGCCTGCTTGTCTGAGCTGGAGGGGAAGTAGTGCCCGTCGGGAGAAACTTTCAGATCCTGGATAGATCCGGGATGTGGGGTAGGGACTAAGGTGCTCAGAGTCCCCTTGTCCTGCCCCTCAGTTAGTGGCTTTGGCCACCAGCCATCTCAGAAAGGACGTTGGTCAGAGAAGCAGCTGCCCCAGAAGGCCATGCGGGGTGACCTTGGCCTCCTCGATGTTCCCTGGGCCAGCACAGGCACAGAACGAGCCTCCTTTTGTAAAGAGACGTGCACTCACTGGGTCAGCAGTGAGGCAGGGAGGACAGCCTCACAGCTACGAGCACAGGTTTTTTAAGGCTGGTCGCCAACCCAGCTCTGCTGCCTGCTAGCACTGGGCCCCTGGGCAAGCTGCCTCCTCCCCTGAGCCTCAGGCTTCCCATCTGTAAAATGGGCAGAGTGGCAATTCGGTAGACCCACTGTGCTAGATCCTGTGCTGAGCCCTCTCTGTATCTGCACACTGAGCCCTGTGAGCAGCA